>NC_136071.1:480168930-481538573 GCF_964261635.1 Lissotriton helveticus | reverse complement strand
TTAGCCAGCCTGCTTTACAGAGTTATAGGTATGATTGGTGCTTCTGGTGATGTGGCACCAGGTCTCAGTGGTATGAGGGGCCATGTCTGTTTTACTAATCTTCCTAATTTGTATTAGGACCCAGTGGCCACTTGCTCTGTCAGTATTGCTTTGAGCCTCTGAGTAATGGTCCAGGGGTGGCGTAAATTGAAGCAAAGGAGGCTTCTTATTTTGAGCATCAGAGAGATGGCAGTGACTTTGATGGGGGAAAATGCGGGCTATTGTTCTTAACAAATGGCAGAGGAAACATCCCACTTGGTAAGGCAGTAGGTATCCTCGGTGAAGCAGGGTCAGCGGCACTGGGGTCCATGAATCGACCCACTGTATTACAATGATGGCTTTTTTTTAAATAAAAAAAGAGGCTATGGGGGCTCATTTTCCTTCCTAGCATTAGGGCTGAGTGCGCCTTTGCTGATAAAAGAGGGGCAACAAATGAGAGCTTGTTTTTTCTGGAAGGGAGAAAATGTGGCCTAATGGTGAGAGCTGCTGACTACGGACCTTAAGGAGCCACGTTCAAGTCCCAGGGTTCCGTCAACATCCTTTGATTTTTGGCAAATTACTTAAGTTTCTCACCTTAAGTATTGTAATTGGAGTAGATTTCTTGGTACTCATGTCAACGGTTATCATTATAGCAGCGGGCGCAGTTGCATTGGGGCCGCAGAGCGTAGCAGGCTCACAACACCCCAATTATGGGATGCAGTGTCTTTTAGGTTAATTTATCTCTTTGTTTGATGAGTATGTTCTTTTATAAGTCTCACATTTATTGTGGATTATACAGCATAGTAAACAGCTCCCTGAAATGTTCATATAAGCCCTTCCCTCTGTGCAGCTCTTTCCCTCCCGCAATCATTATCATTAAGCATGAGCGCAAATTTTGCGGATTTTGCGAATTTTCGGTAAATTTACCGAACGGCGGATTCCGAGGCCAAAAGTTCAAGCCTTGCTGGCCTGTTGTTGTAACTATTTTACGATGGCGCCGGCAAGCTGCCAGCGCCATCGTAAAATAGTTACTAAATTAGCTTCAACAGGAAGCACTAATAGATAAAATCAAGCAGGCGCTCGTGCATCTGCTTTATTTTATCTATTCCAGCTTCCTGTTGAAGCTAATTTAGTAACTATTTTAGGATGGCGCTGGCAGCTTGCCGGCGCCATCGTAAAATAGTTAACAGGCCAGGCAGCTGTGCCCTCTTCCCAAATATACCATCGAAAATCGGCTGTGATGCTGGACAGAGGCCTTTGCATCCTTGACTTTCACGAGCGCAATCCTCATGCTGTTCCTGTGGCCAGGAGCTTTTATAGCTCACTCAAGGGACCCCTGCGCCCTTCGGCGCTATTGCATAGTAACACACACCTGGTCGCTGTAGACAACTCTCTGGCACTTTAGGCAGCTGTAGTGTAGTGTAGTGAAAGCACTATACATTTAGCCAACGAGGTATGGCACAAAACGGTGGCGTCTTCTTGAATAAATATGAAGGGCAGGGTTCATTCTGGCACGATGGTCCTGGCACAAAAATTAAACCTCAACCAGAAGCACTTACAGATATCATTTAAGCATGTGCCCTAGTTGAAGCTTAAATTCAGTGACTCATTCATCGGCGCAAAAAACAATCTTGAGCGTTGTCAAGGCTGGGCAGCTGTGCCCTCTTCCCAAATGTACCATCGCTAATCAGCTGTGATGCTGGACAGAGGCCTTTGCATCCTTGACTTTCACGAGCGCAATCCTCGTGCTGTTCCTGTGGCCAGGAGCTTCTGTATCTTCTTCATCCGCTGCTCTGATCGGTCTCTGACCTTTTATACACACAAGAGGCATGTGCACTCGCATGGAAGCCCCGCCCCAAATCCGCAAATCCGCTAATCCGCAAATACGCGGATTTTGCGGATCCACGATCCGTGAATACGCAAATCCGTGAATCGTGGATCCGCAAAATCCGCCCATGCTTAATTATCATAAAGATTTGGCGGGCGCCCTGACTTTAAAAATTTTTGTTTGGGGGGAGGGCCTTAGAACAAGACCTCTTACCTAGAGTTTAGGCTGAGATATAGTCAGGGCGACTGGAATTATGCGTCAGGGGAGAACCAAATTATGTGGAAGGGTTGAGTAAATTATGCAGCAAGAACAGGCAAATTATGCGGCGTAATGCAGCAAATTTTGTGATAGTATTATTTATTATTTGGTCATTTTTACACTGTCTAGGCATTGCTTGCACCTCCTTAGTACCAGTTTAAAACCTAAATATAGCAATAAGCAATAGAAAAGTAACCAGTCAGCCTTTAGAAAGGGCCTCCCCCTGAGCTACAGAACGTATTGCTAATTTTTTGTAACTTTTAAACCGTTTGAGCTACAAACAAAATATTTTAGCAACATGTTATGCAAAAGATGATGAACTATGTGGACAAAGTGGTGTTTGAGGATATGAGATCGTTGGGTGAAGGGTATCGTGAGAGGTGAGGTTTGTCAGTAGCAAGTTAAGTTATTTCTATTCTGTAAGGGAATAAAATAGACCAGGATGTTCTGGATGGTTCGATGCTTCCTGATACGATAGAGGTGGGGAGAAGTTGCAGTTGAGTCAAGGGCGAATGGACTCATGTACAGTACCGAAACTAGACAAGTGTGTGTGGTGTTTAGGGGACTTAAGAAGTCCTGTAGAGATTTCATCATAATGGGTGGATATTTCATTGTCTGTAAGAGATGGGGAGTATTAACTATTGTGGTAAGTAGAAAGTGATTGGACAGAAGGGGATTAGCTAGGGGGGACAAGTGAAATAAAGTTAGAGTGGTTGTGGGATGGGTAGGGAAGGGGATGAGCAGTGTCATGTAATGATCATCAAGGGGTGAGAGGTGGGCATGTAGTAGATATAGAGCAGGCTTCTTGTATCAGAGAACGAGGGGAAGAGAAGTGGAAGTTGTTGTGGAGAAACATTTATGCTGTGAGTTAGTTAGTGTTGTGGAAGAGTGGTTGGTCAGCCATGTATGCATGAGTCCGCTCAGTGTGTAGGAGGTGGAGTTGAACTGGAGGGCTTTACAAGTATACTTCATTTGTGAGAGGTGGGGATGAGGAATAGTGGGAGTGGCATAGAGTGAGATCATGGGAAGGGTAGTGGATTGAGTGTAGAGGATGGGCAGATGGGAGGGTTGAGGGTAGAAGTCGCTTAGGAAGGGCTGTCTCTGAAATGTTCCTAATGTTCCTGGATAGTGCTTGAGAAGGGATAATGGTGCTGGCTCATAGATGTAGTAGTCTGAGAGGAGAGGATATTAAGGTAACAGGAGTCAAAAGGAGTGTTTGTGATGGGTATTGAAAGGCAGGTTGGCCTTGCTTGAAGGCATATTGCAGAGAAGGGAACAGGTGGTCAAACAATGAGGCAAGAGTCATTGGATTGAGTTATTATCTTACCATTGCTGTATGTGGAGATTGTGAATGATCAGTTAAGATGGGGGAGGGGGGCAATTTTGAACTTGTAGCCATCTGGGATGTTAGAACAATATGCAAAGTTAAGAGTATTATGGAATATGTCAGTTCAGGATCAGATGTTGCTGGAGAAGAAAATTAGGTTGGTTTTGACCTGTCCATGTTAGCTGCAGTGGTATTGATCAGCAAACTGGGTGTCTAGAAATTCTTCAACAGTATTGTTTTTGTACTTTTTAAGATTGATTTTGAAGATT
This sequence comes from Lissotriton helveticus, assembly GCF_964261635.1. NCBI lineage: Eukaryota > Metazoa > Chordata > Amphibia > Caudata > Salamandridae > Lissotriton > Lissotriton helveticus. The sequence goes on along the minus strand of NC_136071.1, from coordinate 481,534,873 downwards.
TGGAGGATATAAAATCTTATAGAAGTTGACTTACGTTTTCTCCAGCTTATTAACAGAGGGGATCGAGGGCGCATGAAAGAAGGGAATGAGATGTTCGAGCCTGGAGAAGTATGAGGATGAAAATTATCATCATCCCAATATTCGCTACCAAGCTCAGGGTGGTAGGTTTTTGGGTGGTTCAAACAAATGGTTAGGAATAGTACAAGAAAAATAGTAAAAAATGAAGGCTTCCTTTGTCATAGGTTGTGCCTGTATTCCGATTGAGCTTGACTTGGTGGGATGAAGGTTTGATGTGTGCTTCAATGGTATGTGTTAATTTTGTGTCCTCTTTCTAATTCAGCAGCCTGTAGTTTATCCTGATATCCTGGACCCCAAGGATAGTGGATCCAGTGGTTGCTCTCACGTCCACTTTCTACCACTAGAATCAACAATGTTGTAAAGAGGGATAAAAGCACTACACTTCTCCAAAGCAAGAGTCACTTGAAAGAGCCTTAGCTGTTATTACGTTTTTGAGGTCCTCTCCAATGGGTACATTGTAAGCATGTATGGTCCTGTATGGTCCTTCTAGCCAGTCAGGCACCAGCCCCAGGAAGAGAGGGCCTTTTCTCATTTTTGAGTGACCTAGGGTGGGCACAACAGCTCTGCACAAGGGAAGAAATGTTCTGCCATGTTGGATTTAAGTAATACGAGGCACTGTGCGTTAGTTGCAGTAGGGCATACTGGAACTGCTGCAAAGATGGGTAAGGATAGACCGGGAACCTCTTTTTGTATTGGTTGTTAAGTGGCCAGTAGTCCTCCCCAACCACAGACTAGTGCCAAGAATAAATGTGGCACCCCTTGGTACCATCTACAGAACACTGCTTGATCTGTGGAAGAAAGAAGGAGGACTGCACCTACTGTTGACACCTGTGAGCAGAAACCTAAGGGCTTTACCTGCTCCCATTTGTTCCTGTCAAAGAGTGTAATTTCATCTGTACAGTTAGGGCTCCTGGTAAACTTAAATCAGACTCTTTGATTAATAAGCTGGTAGCTACTAGTCCTTCTCTGACTGGCAAGATTAATAGTGACGTAGGTCTGGTTGATGAGTGGATTGAGTCCGCCTGTCATTCTTTGACTGCGGAAAGCAGCACTAAACAATCTGGGTACAAAGTTCCCAGTCTATGGTTTACCCCATCTCTAAAAAGATTGAAACTGGCTTGTAAACGCAAAGAAAGGCTATGGAGGACTAATTACTGCCCCTGAGCTAATGTGGGCTATAAAGCAGAGTTAGGTAATTGTCATCAAAAAATTAAAATAGAGATCTTTAAAATCGTGAGGTCCTTTTCCACGCCAGAGGTAGGCTCCAATACTGGTCCTCCCTCTAAGGAATAGTGTGAGATGCTGGCCTCTGTTTTTTCAAGAAAAAATTGTGTCCATTCAGGCCAGCCTCCCTCCACCTGTGATGGATCTTGACATATCAGGGTCGACCTTAGAAGGGGCCTTTACTCAAGAAATTCCTAAAGTCATTGAACCCGCTACTAGGGAAGTATCTCCCCTGAACGCTTTTGAGCCCATCTCTCTGGAAGTCTCCTTAAGGGTGCTAAAAGGTGGTAAATCTGGCTCTCCGTTGGATCTGGTCCCCACCTCCATTCTGGCACTGGGAGCAGAGGTGATTAACTCTCACATGAATCAGTCATTAAACGCCTCCCTCCTAGATGCTGCAGTTCCCACTAAATTAAAGCTGGCTAAAGTATTCCATTGCTAAAAAAGGGCCAGGCCAATCCCTCAGATCCGCCTAGCTACAGGTCAATCTCCCTACTTCCGGCCTTTTCGATGCTGCTGGCAGAACATGTGAACCAGCAACTATCGTCCTATCGGGAAAATAAGGCCTTACTTCACCCCAGCCAATCGGGTTTTCGCCCTAACCACAGTACGGAAACATCTCTGTTAGAAGTGGTGGATTCTATTCGGCTGAGTCAGGCGAGAAAGTATTGCTGATTTTGTTAGATCTGTCGGCTGCATTCGAAACAGTGTCATATCAGATGCTCCTGACTGAGCTTCACATGATTGGCCTCAGGGGTTTGGCTTGGAAATGGCTGGAATCTTTTCTAGAGGGGAAGGGGCAGGAGGGCTGGTACAACCCTTTTTCAGCTTCCTAGTGCTCACTGAAGGTGGGGGTCCGACAGGGTTCGGCTCTGAGTCCGACCTTGTTCAATATCTACCTCACTCCTTTAGCAGAGGTGGCCGAATCACAGGGGACAAAATTGTGTCCTATGCTGACAACACAGAGTTGTTGTTTACATGGAAGGCTAACGAGAATTGCCTGGGTATGCTGATCAGTTCCTACCTTGCAGCTGTTTTCAGTTGGCTGGTCTCTAACCAGCTGAAATGTAATGCTGGTAAAACCGAATTACTCTTCTTTGGTAAAGCGGCAGAGATCCCTTTACATTTTGTCTGGCCAGCGGACACTCCTGCCTCCTCGGGGAACAGCCTGGTGGTGAAAAATCTGTGGTTTAAATTGGACAACCAGCTACTATTTTGTGCTCGGGTTAATGCAGTAGTTGGCACCTGTTTTGCTCTGCTGCAGCTTCTATGAAAACGCTGTTCCTTTGTCCAAAGCTGCCAGACAACAGGTGATCCAGGCTCTGATTTTATCAGGGTTCCATTATGGGAGCGGTCTTAACCTCGGCATGCCTGACTTCCTGCTGGACAGGCTCCAACTTGTCCAGAATGCTACAGCCTGTACCATTTTTGAGCTCCCTCGAAATGTACGTGTGTCACACCTTCTGAGGAGCCTGCACTGGCTGCCTGTAAGGAAAAAGAATAATTTTTAAAACGTTGCTCGTCACACAGAAAGTACTTCACGGGGAAGGACCTAGCTACCTCAAACGTAAGATTTCCTTCTACTCTCCTCCTAGAAATCTTCGCTCCACTGATCTGTTGTTGGCCAATGTCCCCCATTTTAAAAAGTCCAGGCAAGGAGGTAAGTCTCTTTCCTTCCTGGGGCCCTTCCACTGGAACAAAATGCCTCTTCATTTGAGAAGCATTGAATCCACTCCCCTGTCTTGTAAAAAACCTGAAAACATGGTTGTTTTCTTGCCCCTAAGTTATCTTTCTCATACTGGGACCTTTCAGGCTAGCGCCAGGACACTCTGTAGAGTAACAGTGCGCTTTACAAATACCCCCACATAGACATGAGAAGTGAACTCCAAGTGCTAACAACTACAGGGACACAAAAGAGCCATGAAACCTGCAAGACGTCCACTCTCTTGAAAAAGACAATTTTTACTAGATCTGCTCTGATTCCAGCTGGTGGCTTCAGAGGAGTGAGGTCTGACACCTAAGTACAGGTCCTGAGTTTGGTACCCCTAGCAGGTGTCAGAGTGTACTCCTCCTGACTAACCTCAATATTTAGGACTTAGAAACTTTCAACAAACTTTTTGCCTGGAGAACTGTCAAGAGACTGGGACCAGCCTGCCAGCCAATCTGTCAAAGGTGTATCGCAGAGTGTTGTATTTCTATCTAGGACCCTAATTCAATATTCCTGATTTATGCCCTTATATGGCTATAATAAATAATATCCTTATAAAGGCATAAGAATCATATCCATATTTAGTAATAGCCCATGCAGTCCAAATACGGCAAGGCTACTCCCCCAGACTCCTAGAAAGTACAACGCGTTCTTTAAACAAACCAAACCTCCAGCAACCTGGGAATTCCCCTTGCTTTTGTTTAGATTTGTCCAAGAACTGCTGTGAGCACTGAAAGAACGGCCAGTTCTTAGTGACATCTTTATTGACGTCTTATGTCCAACCTTATGTCAAACCCGGCACCTTTCAGGTATAAATATACCAACATTGCCTTAAGCAAACACACGGTGGTTTGGAGCAGAGCGGCTATCTACTTGCCCGAGAGCCCAGCTGATCCAAGAGCCCACGGACGCCGCTCCTCCCTTTTGACGCACTGAGAAAGACGCTGTCTTTTTCTCCAGCCAAGAAAATCCAGCTCCGGTGTTTTCAGCCGCCCTTGCGGGTTGCTGGGATATCGAGTCCTGAGAGAGAGATACCAGACCTCCTGCTTTCTATTACCCAGGTACGGAGCTGACTAAACCCTTAAAGAGAATTCTTGCTTCAGATTCTTGGCAAAAACCAACTTAACTTAAACTGCTACTTACTTACTCCTTCCCACGTATTAGGCTTAGGTCAGGTACACCGGGGTAGGCGTATTTAGAAGCACCAGTTGAGTACATTAGTCAATGTATTTATGTATGTATATATTTTATCTATTTTAAAGTATCATATGGCTAAGAAACCATATCAATGCTTTTACAGTATTATTTTATAATACTCCTTTTACTGTACGCTCTTTACTTTATACTAAGTATTGCAATTGTGGCAATTCATTTCTCTTGCATGAGAAAGAAGACTGCTCAATAAATAACACCTTTTATTGAAAACGCCTGCCTCTCTATTTCTCTGCACTCTGGTGACACTAAGTATGCACGATTGACTGAGTAAAATAGCTGTCTATTGTTTTCACACAACTCTAGAGATACACTCTTATTCTGAGGGAGCAAAGTTGTCATGTTTTATGGTTGTCAGAAGCTAATCCCTTCTTGTCTATCCAGGGAAGTTAAACTCCTCCTTGTTTATTCGAGAAAGTTTCTAGTGACCTCTGATCTAGCTGGCAAAACTAATTAAGTCTAATATAGTCAGTAGAGACCTAGTCGACCTCAGTCCTATGTCTACACTGCTGTTTATATTATTCCAATGCGCAGAGCCTATTGGGAATATAGGAACTACACTACATGGCGCCCAACGTTTGGTAAGGCGACGATAATCTAACGCAAGACACTAGAGTAACTCAGTCGTGCTTTTTCACACAGACCCTTTTTCCCGTAAATACTCCAAAAGACGTCTGGAGTGGGTAAAATGTTAAAATCCGCCGGAACTTAGTAGGATGAGAATCCTATGTATAGTTTTTGGTTTAGTCAACGTTGAAGGATACAGTGTTCCAAAATATTGTGCACCTAATCTTTGTTTCCCTTGAAACTTGATCTGCAACAAAAGAACTTTCTGTCAGTAAAAATGGTAGAAAGTGAAGACGTAGGGGAGGCAGCTAGAATAGCAGCTCAACTCCTAGTGGATGACACTAGTCTCCAAGAAAATGACCCAAATGCTATAATCATTCGGTAAATGTAAGGAAAGCTACAACTATTAAACTTATAGAAAATGGACTGACATCACGAGGTGGTACAGTCATATTCGTGGTAGAGTCCCATGAATATCGGCAGACAGAGGTATTCTACTTATGGATAAACTTTCCTGCAGCAAACGCTGTAACACACAAATCCTACTATTATAAAATAGAGGAACCGCCGGATGAATACACTCCTTTCGAGGAGGTTTAAATCCCACTAAATTACCAAGATCACCTGCTCTGGTTTAAAGGCGCCCTAAAACATCAAAATCACATCAGCAGGCTCGGTCCACTAGGTAGACCAGGAGCCACGTGGCCGGTTCTAGCCAGCTACACATCAAATCCTGACATTGGAAAAATGTCAAGTGAAGAACTTTTAGTTAAAATAAAAGAATTAACACAGGCATATAGAGAATTAGTTCAATTGGTAATGGAGGATATAACATACCTCCAGAAATTGAAAGAAACAGATATAGCAGAACAACCATTTGAACTTGCCAGAATCATGGAAAAATCCTATGAAGAACTAGGTAGAGATAGTTTGGGTGGGAAACCAGTAAAACCCCAACTACTTGAAAATCCTGAAAAAACATTTATTAAAAATAATCTAAACACTCCAAAAAAGAGTTGGGATGGAAATAAACAATCCACTGCCAAAGAAAAACGATTCCAGTCCGGAGGAAGGTCTCCTCAACGAAGAGATAGATCTCCAGAACGAGGTGACAAGTCTCCCCAGAGGGAGCCCTCTGAGAAAAGATACAACCTTGGAGATAGGGATAAATTGAGAAAACCTGACAGATATCAAGATATTGATACACGTCCCTCTCGATCTTTTCAGACTTCCTCGCAGAAATCGGAAAGAAGAGGACGGTCAGAACACAGGGAAGAGCACGTCAAGTCCAAAGACCAGGAACCTGCTCATCAAAGTAAAAAATTACAATTTCCAAGAAAGAAGGTAGCCAGTATTGAAATAATTAAACATGCCAAGGATACTGAGGACACAACTGAAAAACGGAGAGTGGGCCCAGACAATGCTAGACAGCGCAGCAGAAGTGACAATAGCTCGCAAGATCTTGATGAATCTTCTGGAGACAGTGGGCACGAATGAATACATTCAAGTGGAAACTGCAGATACCAGAGTTAGCAAACCTCATAAAATATATGAAATAACATTACGTATAGAGGGGGATAAGACTAGGAAAGTAAGGGGTCTCTTTTGGGATAATATTTCAAAAGGCTATGACATCCTTTTAGCTGAGAAAGACTGGCCACCATAGTTTGTCAGGGAGTGTCCTCATGGCGAAGAAATGATTATGCCTGCCTTCTCAAATCATATTTCAATTGATAAAAAATCCATATATGCAAGAATATGGGCAGTAGCCCAAGCCCCTGCATTATATAAAATCATGTAGGATGGGATGAGGACTCTCCTCCTCACAAAATCCAGTTAAAATGTCAACCCACTGCACAAAGGCAGTACCCAGTTAAACATGAAGCTAAAAAGCAAGTCAGGGAGATCTTAGATCAACTTGAATACCAAGGGGTGATTGAAACATGCACCTCACAAATGAACACTCCTTTGTTTCCTGTCTCCAAACCAGACGATTCATATTGTCTAGTTTTGGACTACAGACACCTTAACTCATGTTGCAAAACATTTGCAGTACAAAACTCACACAGTGCAGCACTAATGAATAACATCGTGCGCAAAAAATACAAAACGACATTAGACATCTCTAATGGATTCTTTTGTCAAAACATTGCGCCTGAGAGCAGGTATTTGACCGCGTTATCAATAATGGGGTCGCATAAACACTTCTGTCGACTCCCACAGGGATTCAAGAATAGCCCAGGATTATTCTCAGCAAGGGTAACAGAGTTACTACAAATATATGATGATGAAGCATTATCGTATGTCGATGACATCTATCTCACAGATGATGACCTGGTTACTCACTTGAAAAGAGTAAACACCATAATACTTGTGTTTGCAGCTGAGGGTTACAAATTCAACTTTAAAAAGTCACGAAATGCCCATCTAACTGTCCTGTTTTTAGGATATGAATTATCAAGTGAAGGCAAAAGCCTAGCTGACAACTTCTTAGAGAAGTGCGCTGTACTCCAAGCACCTAAAACGCTGAAGAACTTACAATCAATACTAGGTTTCCTGAATTTCGGAAGAACATACATTCTAAATTATGCAGAGAGAGTTAAACCTCTCTATGAATTAATAAAACCTGATTTCAAACCAATCAATTGGACTCAGAAACACACAGAAATTTTAAGATCATTGCAATCAGACATGTTAGCTAAAACAAAATTACAAACACGCGAAAACATACGCAACCTTGTAATCTGAGTCATCCCAGGAAGATGCGGATTCACGTACCTGACCTCTAATGAGGGAGAAACAATACCAATAGCTTACAAATCACACTTGTACACACAAGCGGAAAAGAAATTCAGTTCTACTGAAAAAAATCTAATAGCGGTTCAAACTGCTGTAGCAAAAGAAAGAGGCCAAGCCCAAGGCAGAAGGATAACTGTTTTAACAGCAGAATCAGCCCATGAGGCATTAACAAGCCCACTCAATTTGACTGCCGAGGCATTAGATCCAAAATGGATACAATGGGAAAATTCTCTTGCTGCAGAAGACGTGAAATACTATTTTGACCCGAAAATGAAAAAACTAGAAAATCTAGAATATGAAGAAGAATATCCTCTGCCAATCGAAATTCTGCCTCTCGAACAATACACATGTGTAATCTATATGGGCAGATTTGCACAACACTACGATGTAGAGAAAAAATCCTACAACGCAGCGTGCGCGATTGTTAAAGGTCGCTGGCGCTTGGGTAAATTCAGACCATTAATTACCAAAACTGAATCACTCAAAAACTGTTCAACTCAGCGAGCTGAAATAAGATCTTTAAAGATGGCGCTTGAAAATGCCAATCGCGAATTCCCCACACTAATAGTGTGCGATTCACATTACTGCATCAGATCTTACAATAATGACTTGCAGAACTGGGTTCAAAACGATTACAAAGATGACACAGGTGCCACAATAAAGCATAAAAAGCTTTGGGAACAGGTAGTTATTTTGCAGAAAGAACTACAAAAGACTCACGTGATACATACACTGAGTCATCAACGTGATGGCGTTCACGTTGCAGGGAATTCATTGGCTCACAGAGCCACACCGGAAGCAGCTAAACCGGCTTCCGTAGCCACAAAAAAGGGTTCCGATAAATGCATAGACGGAGAAAATATGCTGGCGGTAAAAGCATCTTTAAAAGGCGACTATGCAGCATTACCTCTGAACTATCCACTCACTTATACATACATAATTGATGCAAACTCTGTTCCTTTTGGTCAAATCCCTGGAGTGGGGGATAGAGTAATTCCAAACACGAACAGGAGAGTTTTTTTAATAGCAGACGCACATATGGGATTGGGTCTGAGACACCAGGAGATCGCGAAATCTCTAAAATAATTACAATCAGAATACTGGTGGCCGGGGATGAGCCTGCAACATAACAAATTTGCAATGGGCTGTCCAAACTGCGACAGAGATCGCAGTCGTGAACCGACTGGGGTATTGCCAGGACCCTTCTTTTAGAAACCATAAGGCTATCTATACGCAGAAATCCAGTAGGAGAAATGCGTCCCCATAATATTTAAGACTAGATTCACTTAAAATGCAGACACCAGCGCTCGGCTGATGCCAGAACTGTTATAAAAGATTTGCAAGTCTTTATCGGCGCATACGCAATTGGCATGCTACATTCTGACCAGGGTCCTGCTTTTAGCTCTCGAGCTTATAAGGAGGACATGACCAGCATGGGCATTGCATTGCGGTACTCTTGTCCATTCCATCCTGGGGGAAATGCGGTAGTGGAAAGAAAAAACCGGGACATAAAGCAATCTATAACGGCAAGGGCATTAGGTTCGGGTGATGGGTGGGTCCAACATTTAACAAGTGTCCAACACAGTCTTAATAATCTGCCAAGAAATTCTCTAAAAGGTCTCAGTCCGTAGGAACTATTGTTCGGTACTAGAATGCACATTCAGGACCTTGATAGTCACACTTCAGTGGTAGAAGAAAATTGCTTTGATATCAAAGACCGTTTGGCTGTTTTACAGGATTTAAATGAAACAAGATGAAACCTGAGCAACATAAAGTTAAAGCAACAGCCAACAGCCCCTGAAGAAAAACCACCTGTCCCAGCAAGACCTGTCTGGATTCCAAAGATTGGGGATCTGGTCAGAGAGAAGATCGCGGTAAAGAAGGAATTTGGGCCTTCTTAGAGAAAGGCAGTACCTGTCTTAGCTGTCAGCGGAACAAGATCAGTTGTACTACCGCCCCTTGCTGGTAAAAAGGAGAACCGAGTTGTATCCATCGACCTGGTAAAACCAAAATCATGTGGCCAATAATAAGTAGTAGGCCCAGTGGACTCCCAAGAAATAGCAGAACACCAACATTTCCTACAATACAAGAGTTTCAAACTGAGAGACTAATCATATTCAATAAACCTGCAGTGAATAAAAAAGGACTATGCAACAAAGCCATGGAACTTATGCCTCTTGAAACCCAAATTGCAACAGTTCATCAAGAAACACCAGTCTACAACGATGTAGCCTCAGACTATGCTAATGAAACGAAGGAAAATCCAAAAGCAAATGAAAATTCGGTAGCAATTCCAACAATTGACCGAATTGCATCTGGCTACTTCATCAATTTCGATGATTTTCTGATGATCCAAGTGAACATGAAGAAACGCCAGCAACAAAAACATTCAAAGATAAAGTAACTGAACTCTTTCATCAACTCAAAGAAACCTATCTGATTTCTCCATGGATTGAATTTTGAATTGTGTTAGGTGTACTTTTCCTCCTGCTTTGGCTCATCATGGTTCTTTGTTTGGGAAAATTCATTGAAGGAAAATATAGTACAATGGACACAGCAAGTCAGAACATCAACTTGGTCCTAAAGCCTCACAAGTCATCTCTCATCGAGAAAAGAGAACTATCATCAGTAAACATCACAGCCAGTCAAATACCCGGTGGAGTAGCATGGGACAGAACTGAATTTGACATTTTTGTCCCGATTGAGCTCTTGGAATATCCACATCAGTTCAAGGTTTCATTAAGTGACTTTGCAACACCAAGTACTTCTTCTGATGATTGGGACTTTGAAAATATTAATAATATGATGTCAGATTTAGTAATGTCAGCAAAATTTACAGAACATGATTATTTACAGGGTTCATCAAATTATGAAGAAATGTACTGCTATAATCACTTTGGTCATCACTATTTGCATAAATCTGCACAGCCTAGAAATGTGTTTAGTTATAATCAATGGGAACATTGTGCAACACCACCTAAAAGCAGTTCAAAAACATTCTATGAGAAATTCTCATACTTCTCAGGGTTTAACACAAGTGATGCAGAAACGTTTTATTTTAAAATGTTAAATAAGACAGGAATGAAAACAATGCTGACCAATACTAAATTGATCTATTCTGAAACGTTTTATGAAAAAATGAGTACATTTGGTTTTGAATTCTGGAAAAACAACATTGAAACAAAAACCATCTGGCGTACAAAAGAATGGCAGGTCCAAGGTTTAGAAGCATTGTTTAGAGCCTGCATGATCCCAGAACACATAATATTATTGAATGACACCATTCAACAGACAACCTGTCTTGGCCTAGCCAAAATTAAAGACTTAAACAAACCGTCTATTCCAAAGCCCATACCTGATAGTAATAGCACTACTGATATGGAGATAGACGTATCCCATATTTTATTCCAAAACAGAACACATCCTGATTGGAAATAATGGTTGATCTGGCCCATAGACACAAATAACTGTCAAGATAGATTCCTGAACAAAATACAGGGGTTCAAAATGACCAGGCCAGACCCAAGATACTCCCAGAGACAACATCAATCCTCCTGAGGCAGAAAGCCGGGAGTAGGCCAATCTTTGCACTTATTTAAAAAAATTGTTTTATCTCTCACTTGTTTTACTACCTGCTCCTCTTGGGGCCCCATTCTCCTCCTGTCAGCGGACCGAGCGCTGTTACGGGACTCTGGGGAAAGGGAAACTCCCCGCCGCCATCTCCGGCGAGATCGCGGGCCACGCCCCTTTTTAGGCCACGCCACCCGCCCTCATTACTTAAGCCTCGCTGACTACGAGCGCGGCTGTGACATCAATTCTCCTGAGGCGGAAAGCCGGGAGTAGGCCAATCTTTGCACTTATTTTAAAAAATTGTTTTATCTCTCACTTGTTTTACTACCTGCTCCTCTTGGGGCCACATTCTCCTCCTGTCAGCGGACCGAACGCTGTTACGGGACTCTGGGGAAAGGGAAACTCCCCGCCGCCATCTCCGGCGAGATCGCGGCCCACGCCCCTTTTTAGGCCACGCCCCCTGCCCTCATTACTTAAGCCTCGCTGACTACGAGCGCGGCTGTGACATCAATCCTCCTGAGGCGGAAAGCCGGGAGTAGGCCAATCTTTGCACTTATTTTAAAAAATTGTTTTATCTCTCACTTGTTTTACTACCTGCTCCTCTTGGGGCCCCATTCTCCTCCTGTCAGCGGACCGAGCGCTGTTACGGGACTCTGGGGAAAGGGAAACTCCCCGCCGCCATCTCCGGCGAGATCGCGGGCCACGCCCCTTTTTAGGCCACGCCACCCGCCCTCATTACTTAAGCCTCGCTGACTACGAGCGCGGCTGTGACATCAATCCTCCTGAGGCGGAAAGCCGGGAGTAGGCCAATCTTTGCACTTATTTTAAAAAATTGTTTTATCTTTCACTTGTTTTACTACCTGCTCCTCTTGGGGCCACATTCTCCTCCTGTCAGCGGACCGAGCGCTGTTACGGGACTCTGGGGAAAGGGAAACTCCCCGCCGCCATCTCCGGCGAGATCGCGGGCCACGCCCCTTTTTAGGCCACGCCCCCGCCCTCATTACTTAAGCCTCGCTGACTATGAGCGCGGCTGTGACATCAATCCTCCTGAGGCGGAAAGCCGGGAGTAGGCCAATCTTTGCAGTTATTTTTAAAAATTGTTTTATCTCTCACTTGTTTTACTACCTGCTCCTCTTGGGGCCACATTCTCCTCCTGTCAGCGGACCGAGCGCTGTTACGGGACTCTGGGGAAAGGAAAACTCTCCGCCGCCATCTCCGGCGAGATCACGGGCAACGCCCCTTTTTAGGCCACGCCCCCCGCCCTCATTACTTAAGCCTCGCTGACTACGAGCGCGGCTGTGACATCAATCCTCCTGAGGCGGAAAGCCAGGAGTAGGCCAATCTTTGCACTTATTTTAAAAAATTGTTTTATCTCTCACTTGTTTTACTACCTGCTCCTCTTGGGGCCACATTCTACTCCTGTCAGCGGACCGAGCGCTGTTACGGGACTCTGGGGAAAGGGAAACTCCCCGCCGCCATCTCCGGCGAGATCGCGGGCCACGCCCCTTTTTGGGCCACGCCCCCCCACTTGCCATCTTCCGGCACCCATAAAAATGTGCCATTTCAGGAAGCGCAGCGGACGAGCGCAGCGGGCGCACCGTTTGCGCGCCGAAGGCGCGCCTAAGGCAAGCCCGTCTGCGCCCGTCCGCGCCAGACCGGGCCCAGGGACCAGCCAGGCTCGCCATATTATTACATATTCGGCCTCCTCCTTACGGGACTTACAGTCTCCTAACCTCACACCCTCCCCCTCTACCATCAGATGCATTCTCACGGCCGTCATTGCCCAACCAGATCGGCACCTCACCGATTCGGTCGTATCTTCCAGTCAGCCTACTCAGAGCAATACCACCATCAGAGTCCTCTATTTAAATACTCGATCCTTAGTAAAACATCACGTCGATATTTTCATCCTTCTCTCCAATGAAAAACCCGACGTCCTCCTGCTTACTGAAACTTGGCTGACGGAGGATTCACTCCCAGATATCCTGGCAGCCCTCCCCCAGATTACTACATCCTCCACGCTGATCGGCCAGGAAATCGCCCGGGGGGCGGGGTAGCTGCCATAATTTCCAAACACCTGAACACTACTTCCACCTCATCTATCTCCCTCTTGGGAGTCGACAACCTCATATTCAGCTTAAACTTGGACAGCGGGGCCTTAACTTTCCTTCTTCTCTATCGCCCCCCCAACCTATGCCAACTTTCGCGGCCACCCTGTCTGATCAGTTGATTAACCTCCTCACTTCCCATCCTAGTTTCGCCCTATTTGGCGACTTAAATTACTGGTTCAATGACATCAAGGCCGGTCCCCATGCCTCGGAGTTCTTTGAGGCCCTCACCAGTCTCAATCTGTCCCAACAAATTACTTTGCCCACACACATCAAGGGTCACATCTTAGACCAAAACCGGACCCAAAACCTTACTCTCTCCCCTCCCTCTGTTTCACCCTGTACTTGGTCAGACCACCATTTAATAGACACCACTCTCACGATCAGTGGCAAACCCTCCATCTCACTGATGGCCGGAGGTCTATCCCGCAAATGGAATGCCTACGACGCTGAAGGATTTCTCGCGAACTTATCAGACAACCGCCCTGCCCGTATCCTAGGCACCAACGTCGACAAACTTGCAAACGACATCTCCCTCTGGCTGCAGTCAGCCAGTGACAAATTCGCCCCCCTCATCAAATTTCCCCCGACTAGACACCAAAACTCCCATAGATGGTTCTCGGATGACCTCAAAAAACTGAAATTGAAGGTACGTCAATCTGAAAGGGCATGGAGACGTAATTACTCCGAACTAGCTAGATCACAATACATCTCAGCTCACAGAGACTATAAAATGGCCATAGTCTCTGCCAAATCTACTCACTTTTCGGATAGAATCTCCTCCTCGGACAACAAAGCCAAAGAAATTTTCAAAATTATGAATGAATTGACATCTGACGATAGAACCCTCCCAGGCCAGACTCCCACCCAAGCAACCTGTGACGCCCTTGACCTTTTTTTCGTTGAAAAAATCAATAAAATTAAGGCATCAATCTCCACTGTCATTCAGATCACCCCCCTGGAATCTTCCTCCAACAACTCCTCTGTCTTCACTGAATTCCCCCCCATCAACCTCATCTCCCTAGTACAGCTCGCATCCCGGTTAAAATCAGGTTCCCCGAATGATGGCTGCCCGCCCTCAGTCCTGCGTAGAGTATGTCACTCTTTACCTGAATGCATACTACCTCTTTTGAACAGCTCACTCAGCACAGGCACTGTCCTGAGATCCTTCAAAGAAGCCATCCTTGTCCCGCTACTAAAAAAACCTGGCGCGGATCCAGCGGCGCTCTCCAATTATCGCCCCATATCGCTTCTGCCTTATTTTTCAAAACTCCTCGAGACACATGTCACCAGATGTCTCTCCTGCTATCGGGAGCCTAATCAGGCCGGCTTCAGGCCTTCATTCAACACTGAAGCCGTTATCCTATCTGTCCTCGACACACTGAGGAAAAATGCTGATTCAGGAATCCCCCAGGCTCTCGTTCTCCTGGACCTCTCGGCCGCGTTCGACACCGTTGACCATAACATCTTGCTCAACCGTGTCGAACAGGCTGGTATCCAGGATTCTACCCTCAGCTGGATCCGGTCTTTTCTGTCTGACAGATCCCAAACCGTCCGCTTGGGCCCCTACACAGCACCCAAACCCCCAAAACCTGCGGAGTCCCCCAGGGCTCCTCCCTGTCACCTTTTTTGTTCAATTTGTACCTCCGGCCCCTACTCCATTCACTCCGTAACTGGGACATTACAGTCTTTAACTACGCCGACGATTTGCAGATTATTTTTCCACTCAATTCTCCTAATGCAATAGATAATTTTCATTCTGCTATGCTTCATATCCAAGATTGGATGAACTCCAACCAATTGAAGCTAAACCCCGGGAAAACCGAGCTCCTCCTCCCGGGTTCCAGCCTCTCTTCCTGGGGCACCCAGTTCTGGCCTTCCGAACTGGGCCCTCCGCCGACCCCTTCCACCTCTGTAAAAAGTCTCTGCGTAATTATTGACGCCGAACTCTCCCTCCGACCTCACATCAGCTCCGTGATCTCATCCTGCTCCTTCCAGCTCAGAAAGATCCGGAAGGTCAGCCACCTACTTCCCACACCTGCCATGACCCACGTTATCATTTCCCTTGTGCTCTCCCGTTTGGACTTTTCCAACTGCATCTATCATGGACTTCCAAAAACCCTCCTGCATCGCCTTAAAGTGGTCCAAAATCAGGCAGCCCGGATCATCTTTAAATCTCCAAAATGGCAATCTGCCAAACCCATGATGTACAAACTTCACTGGTTACCAATGGAACAAAGGGTAGCTTTCAAGCTGGGCTGCCTCACGTACAAAGCCCTCAACTGCCCTAGCCCTGCCTTCTTGAGTTCCCTCATTACTCCCTACTGTCCAAATCGCAATCTTCGCTCCACCTATCAAAAATCTCTTACCACACCTAAAACTAGAACTAACAAATTTGGTGGACGAAGATTTGCCTCCTTGGCTCCGAAATTTTGGAACTCCCTTCCCTTGAACATTAAATCAAGCAGCTCCCTCCTTCATTTTAGGAAGTTGCTTAAAACTTTTCTTTTTCCCTCACTCTGCTAACCCTGCACTTTACCTCAGTCCCGGAATTCGATGTCCCATAGCGCCAGGAAACTCATGGTGTCAGTGCGCTCTATAAATCTCATTTAATAATAATAATAATAATAGTTACAACATACATTGTAGGGAAACTATGCCTCGAATGGCTACAAAAATCCACACTGGCAGAAATTAAGCAACACTTGACTTTACTTAAAGACGGTGCTGACTTGCGTGATTTCATTCTGGGACCACGCAAACAGCGTCAAAAACGCTTCATAGCGGCCGGTATATACGCTGCATACAACGAAGTTTGGAAAGTAATGCAAATTGAAACAGCAGACAAAATACGAAAAATTGATCGTATTAATTTGGAAAAATCACTTTCCGTTGTGGACAATGGGTTAACGACTCTGTCCTACAGAATATATTCACTGGACAGTATTGTATCATCTGTTATTGATATAATAGAGCAGGACTTACTAATGTTACAACATGGTCAGTCCCAATTACGTTCTATTGTACAGCTTGGCTGGACGTTGCAAAATCTGCGTTCAGGCCACGTGCCATGGCGTTTAATCAACGTAACGTCATTATTCTCTATCTTTAACCTTACTGATAAACAAATCAGTTTGGCACAAAAAGGAGCAGACTATACAATTCTGAGCATTGAAAAACTTGAGAGATTACCATTGACAATGTCAGAAAGACCGGTCATTGAATGGATAATACACAGAATAATTACAATTCTGATAACAACTTTCCAATTTAAATATTGCCAAGAGTATATACCAGCGGGCCAGTATGAAAGGTTGGGTAAAGGGTACATCAAGTCAACATGGAAATTACCTTACACATACACATGTTACAGTGAAAAGAAAAAGGAGGTATTTCTTAGTGGTAAAAATTGTAAACGATCACTAAGCGGTACACTTCTGTGTCAAGGTATTAACTTGCATGGAGCCTGTGAAGGGTCTTCGAATAACCTTTCATGTCACCTGCACGGCACTCCTGCAACACAGATAGAGCCATTCTTTAGACAGCTTTCTAACGGAAGCTATATTCTAATAAATGACCACAGCTGTTGTGGCATGGTGCCAGGGAAAGCCTATCTCGTAAGCGTGAGTTCCATGATCACTTGCTGTATGCAAGTATTGTATCCAAACAGCACTCCAGACATGGAGGCGGCATTATGGCCTTATTTGAATATCTCTTCTATTCGAATTGATACTTTAAGCAGAATAAAGTCTATTCTTTTACAGACAACTGTGCCTTTGACCTCGTCCAAAGAAACGTATGATCTGCAAGTTGCAAGGACAACGGCAGAGATACATTCCCTTTTATCAACAAATTGCCCCGTGCATTTCGTAGAAATACTAAGCCAAATCCTAAACATGTCAGATACCAGTGGCATCGAACATGTATTTAAGACAATTTTTTCGGGACTGTTAACACCCTTCGAAACAGCTCTGGGCATTTTTCCCAATTTTGTCCATTCTGTCTTTGGCGGCCTATCTCTACTTTTGGGACTCGGAGCAGGAATTTTATTTTTGATTCTTCTGCTCCGATATGGCAAGCCAAGCCACAGACAAGACTCCAGCAATGATGGAAGAAACTATCCTAGCAATGCGCTACCGGGACCGCATAACTAAAGTCCTTGGATTAGCCCGGCTAAGAGATCTGAATATGACCTGGTTTCTTTCATTCAGACCAATCTGGCAAAATTGCATCTTACCTGTGCTTCTATGTATGCTATGCGGAGAAGAATGCGAGTTGGATGTCTGTCTTACACTACCATCAGCAGTACCAATGGATACAGATACCTTGCTAGGTCCTGTAACGGCTCATGCATCGTGTTGTCCCCAGCGGCTACCCATTCTGATGACGGCATTCGTTGAGACTTCACCACTACGAGTATGTGGCAGTGGAGTACGAGATGAGAGCAGCATCACACAGGTATAACCTTCTGTGAGCATTGCTGATCCTGACATCGATGATAGCAATCATTCTCACATATGCACTGTTTCGGCATTTTCAAACTTGGTCGAACTTTCACCTGATGTCGTAGACCAATTTTTTGCGAGTCTGTCTGAAATGATGTTCTCCCCTGAACAGAAAGAATAACTTTTTGAGCAACAAGCACACAGCATTCCCTGAACTCTGAATTCGGCCTTCAGCTTTGAAAATCAAAAGCTACTGAAAACAATTGGAACTATTTTTCCCCTTGAGAGCGAAATTCTTTTTTTCTCAATTCCAAAATATTTACCTTTTTCTGGCACATGTACTCTGCTTAAAGTAAAACTATTCTTAAAGAACAGAGCTTCTATTTTTAGGAACTCTAGAGACAATATTTTACCTCAGCCTCTAGCACATGTACAGCATTTGTATTAATATGTGATGGAATGGTCTCGACCTTCTTTTCTGTATTCAGAGCCATTTCATGTGTAAATTTCGTAATTCATTCAGCTGATATATATATATGCATTTAAATGAATGATGACACTGCTTGAAAAGCGTACAGTTCCAATACTCATTTTCGTGTATTTACCATATACCATTTCAAATGCAAAGTATGTATTTGGGGTGGGTTGGAAAACACATGCACCATTATATGTTTACTATTGCTTAGTTTTAGTAATGAGGGACATTAGATCGTGGAGTGGGTGTTGTATTTCTATCTAGGACCCTAATTCAATATTCCTGATTTATGCCCTTATATGGCTATAATAAATAATATCCTTATAAAGGCATAAGAATCATATCCATATTTAGTAATAGCCCATGCAATCCAAATACGGCAAGGCTACTCCCCTAGACTCCTAGAAAGTACAACGCGTTCTTTAAACAAACCAAACCTCCAGCAACTTGGGAATTCCCCTTGCTTTTGTTTTGATTTGTCCAAGAACTCCTGTGAGCACTGAAAGAACGGCCAGTTCTTAATGACATCTTTATTGACGTCTTATGTCCAACCTTACGTCAAACCCAGCACCTTTCAGGTATAAATATACCAACGTTGCCTTAAGCAAACACATGGTGGTTTGGAGCAGAGCGGCTATTCACTTGCCCGAGAGCCCAGCTGATGCGAGAGCCCATGGACGCCGCCCCTCCCTTTTGACGCACTGAGAAAGACGCTGTCTTTTTCTCCAGCCAAGAAAATCCAGCTCCGGTGTTTTCAGCCGCCCTTGCGGGTTGCTGGGATATCAAGTCCTGAGAGAGAGATACCAGACCTCCTGCTTTCTATTACCCAGGTACAGAGCTGACTAAACCCTTAAAGAGAATTCTTGCTTCAGATTCTTGGCAAAAACCAACTTAACTTAAACTGCTACTTACTTACTCCTTCCCACGTATTAGGCTTAGGTCAGGTACACCGGGGTAGGCGTATTTAGAAGTACCAGTTGAGTACGTTAGTCAATGTATTTATGTATGTATATATTTTATCTATTTTAAAGTATCATATGGCTAAGAAACCATATCAATGCTTTTACAGTATTATTTTATAATATTCCTTTTACTGTACGCACTTTACTTTATACTAAGTATTGCAATTGTGGCAATTCATTTCTCTTGCATGAGAAAGAAGACTGCTCAATAAATAACACCTTTTATTGAAAACGCCCGCCTATTTCTCTGCACTCTGGTGAAACTAAGTATGCACGATTGACTGAGTAAAATAGCTGTCTATTGTTTTCACACGACTCTAGAGATACACTCTTATTCTGAGGGAGCAAAGTTGTCATGTTTTATGGTTGTCAGAAGCTAATCCCTTCTTGTCTATCCAGGGAAGTTAAACTCCTCCTTGTTTATTCGAGAAAGTTTCTAGTGACCTCTGATCTAGCTGGCAAAACCAATTAAGTCTAATATAGTCAGTAGAGACCTAGTCAACCTCAGTCCTAAGTCTACACTGCTGTTTATATTATTCCAATGCGCAGAGCCTATTGGGAATATAGGACCTACACTACAAGAGGGTCTGACTTTGCTGTAGCTTCACAGCATTCTTTGCTCAATGTCCGTATCAATCGATGCTTAGAATTCTTGGACTCCCTCCTGCAGCTTTGTCGATGGTGATGATGAGAGCCCGATTGACATGGAAGACTTTCAGTATGTGGAAACCCGACCTTCTCCCGCATTCGTCGACCAGCCCACTGGGACTCCATCTTCCTGTATCCGTTCTCCGTTAAGCGCAAATTCTGCCAACTACTTTTGACATTTACAAACCCATTGATGACTAATAAATGTCCAGAACTGTTTCGTAAAAAAAAAAGTAACTTTTACCCGGCACAAACCCCGTCCCTGGATCTGACCAGAAATCAATCATGGTAAGCCTAAACTTCAAACTTTTCACTGGTCTAGCGTGACCACTTGCCCAATTTTAGAGCTTTGCTGTTTTTGCTGTGATTTTCTCTGGGTTCTCCTTTTTAGATTGATGTCATTTGGGTGTCATTTAGTTCTTTAAATATTCTATTTTTGTACAAATTGGAGTGGGATTTTTGTTTTACTGTTTTTTATAACTTTTTAAATGTCTTGGCACTTTTAAATGCTTTATACATTTTAAGCTAAGGTTTAAATTACTGAAACCTTTAATGGATAATATTGCCTTGTGCTTGCCTGGTGTAGAGGAACTGCCGGTTTGCATCACCGACCATTGTTTACTTGGGGCTGCTGCTGCTGCTGCTGACTGCTCGCCGGACCCACTGCGCGGGTCCCGCTTCGCAGCTCGAGGTGGGCGATTGACTGAGCCTGGGACGGAGAATCGGAGGGCCGAGGATTGGACAGCAGCAGGGCTGCGAGCTGTGTAACAGGGACTCCGTATCCCAGGAGTCCCTGCATCGACCGATTGGACACACCTGGTCCGCTCTCCCTGCTTGACACGCCCCCCGCCCTCGAGCATTGAATAGCAGGGGCACCTGAAGCCTACGTGGGACACTTTGTGCTTGTCTGGTGTAGAGGAACTGCCCGTTTGCACCACCGACCATTGTTTACTTGGGGCTGCTGCTGACTGCTCGCCGGACCCTCTGCGCGGGTCCCGCTTCGCAGCTCCAGGTGGCCGTTTGACTGAGCCTGGGACGGAGAATCGGAGGGCCGAGGATTGGATGGCAGCAGGGCTGCGAGCTGTGTAACAGGGACTCCGTATCCCAGGAGTCCCTGCATCGACCGATTGGACACACCTGGTCTGCTCTTCCTGCTTGACAGGCCCCTGCCCTCTCCCTACCCCTTTTAACAGGATTAGTACACCGCTGCGCGGGAGCGTCCCGGGAGAAGCCCAGGACAAGGGCGGGCCGTCTGTGGCTGTCAGGAGCCGAAGGAGGTCGGGCTGGGCCCACTCCCTGATATTTCTTCCATTAGCTCCTGTATCGCAAGGTACCAAGTCCTCATATGTTTTGTCCTCCGCTATGACTATTGCCCAGTTAGTCTCCTAGCTCCATTGGGGTTATACTCTAACACCGCTTTGTTTGATTGCATCCCGGATATTCATTGCTGTGCATCATGGCACTAACCAACACAAAAAAACTCTAGTAGTTTTAAAAAAGGGACTTTGGACAATTTTGTGTTTAAAACCTCCTCAGATACGGACAGGGAGAGTACCCTTGCAGAACGACGAGCAGAACGACGTCGCTCAATCGAACTGATCAAAAACAACTGGGTCTCTCCCGTGCGGACACAGCCAGAAACTATATTACATGACAGTAGCCTTGCTGGAAATGAGGACCCAGACACAACCACTAACAGTATCCCTATCCTCTTACGAGATGTAACCTCCACCCCTGAAATAGTTAGTATACCATACAGTCCAGTCCCAACACCTCTTGCTAATACACCATCAGAGATTGAACTCATCCCTGACACGCCCTTACCTGTAGTAAAGGTCATGTGCAAAAGCGTGAAAAATTCTAAACACCCTAGAGTACAAGGATCACTGCCAAGGAAACATAGAAAAAAAGGGAACGAGCCGCAGAGGAAAAAAATTAGCCACACTGACTTTGGTAAAACTACCAAACCTCACACCCCAAGAACTGTGACGATACCCAATCTAGGTACGCCTTCATCACGCCCGGCACCAGAAATTCCCTGTAAGGATCTAATAGGAACAATTGAACATCTGATTAGAGCTTCTACACTGTTACTAATAGAAAGACTCAAAAAAATAGAAGACAGGCTCGGTTCCTTGGAGGAAAAACTAGTTGTAAATACAGGACTACTTGATTGCGTCCCCAGGTCTATTCCAGCTAATTTACCCACAGTACTGTCTATAAACGGTACAGCTCAAAACGATTCACTAACCCCAGAGATAAGCAAAACGAAACCCATAGGGCCAGAGACTGGCAAAATAACGCACTAAGCCGCACAACACGTAGTTGCAGAGGCCCCAAAGAAGAAGACAGTTTCAAACTTAGAAAAGACACAAAGCAAACCTGACAAAAACACCTCAGAGGGACTAATAAAGCCAAGGTGGCGCCGAGTGGAACTGCCACCGGAAGCGGTTCCACTAGTGGTGATACTAACAGGAGTTCCAACCCTAGGCGAAGGAAAGAGGGAAAATCACTCTCAGCTAAAAGACAAAATCATATACTGGCTCAGGCAGAATCGGCCCCTCCCTCGACATCTAAACGGCGAGATACTACATGTCCGCCGCCTTCCATGGCTCGGCTCCAGAATAAAGGACAAAGAGGGAGATATAATCGTCATCAATTTTAGAGACGATAGAACAGTCAGTTACATCTTAAACTGGTTCCCTGAAGAGGGAAATAAATTGATCTCGCCTTGTGATTTGACCTATTTCTACCCCAGGTCTTTAATGGTTCCTCTCCCCAATCTTAGAAGTCATAATTCCAGAATTAATAACCATTTCCAGGCTAAATATCCAATTATTCATCAAAATCGTTATGCGAGTCTTTATGGACTAGAGGGAGTCGATTGACTGCATCACAAGTTCACACCACACATCGCACTAAATAGTACTCTGATCTCCGCTCCTAAAAAAACCGAGACAAACCCCAGATTATCTCCCTGTGAATCTTTAAAAAAACCAAAATGAGCCCCAGGTCGTTATAAAAGACCCTGCGATCAAAATTATTGCCATTGATCAACCTCCCGCTGTAATCGGTCCCTCACAGGACCTAAAAACTACCCCAGTAAACATAGAAAAAAGGAGAGGTAAAGGGAGAGAACCAAGTTTTTCCCTCCTTGCCTCATTCTGAAACATAGCAGGGCAACGCACTAAAGTTTTGCAAGAGGAATGGGCGATATTTATTTCCAACTTCGACATCATTGCCCTTCAAGAGACATGGTTACTAGATCCCATACACATTGCCGGGTTTAAGACTTATTTTTCACCAGCAATACTATCGACGTCTGGACGAGCAAAGGGAGGCTTAACTACTTACATCTCCAATCTTATGACAGAGATGGAAGTAGACACCATAAAACTTGAGCCTAGTTACCAGATCATTGCTTTAACTTTAAACAATAGGGACAAGTTCCTTATAGTAAATTTCTACAACAATCTTCCAGAAAAAGAGGCAATGAATCTGGTATCTTCGATCCGCTATACCCTCCGAACCCACACAGAGAACGGTAACAGGGAAAAAGTGATAATTTGGGGGGGGGGGACTTTAATTTGGGCCCTTGTCCAGCTGGCAACAATAACACATGTGGAATTCTTGACGAAAGGGATAACCTCATATCTCATTTTAGGCATAGCACTCTAGGAAGTCAACTTAATGAGACTATGTTTGAGTTAAACCTTGTCCAAGCAAACAATTTTAACAATGAGAAGGCAATATTGGCCCCCACTTTTCACGGTCAGGGCCATCAATCAACGATAGACTACATTCTGGTCTCAAACGGGGAGAGGACAGGGGATATAGTATTTACAACACATACCAGTGCCCTTAGTGACCATTATCCATTAAGCATCACATATCCGTTAACAAGCAATCCCAAAACTAACCCTGGTTCTATTTTAGAGCAAAACAATCTGACGCTGAACAGACTAAATGGCTATGCTCTGAAATGGGGGAAAGCAGACCCAAAGAAAATAACCGCGCAAGTGATTACAGGGGCTCTTCCTTCCATCTTGAAATGCCTTGACCCAGACACTACAGATGAGGAAATCATCCCTAGTTTCGGAAGGATCATTAAAACCATAAAAGATGCCTTATGGATAGAACTTAAACACAAGCCCAAGTCGAAAAAAGGCTGGTTCAATCATGACTGTACGGTCACATACCAAGATTTAAAAATGGCATTAAGGAAAACGGTGAGAAACCCACTGGAAATAAGGAACCTTAGGAATAAATATAACATAGCTCTAAAAAACAGGAAAAAAGAGCTAAAGACTCTTCTCTGGGCACAACTGCAAGAAAGCTGCACTCTTAAAAACTCGGCTGCCTTCTGGCAAGTCATTAAATCTCCTTTTTTAGCAAACAACATCGATCACCCTAAAATAGATGTTGTAATAGGAGAAAATGAGTGGGTACAGCATTTTTCTAAGATATTTAAGATCAACCCAGATGATCCCACGTTCCATGATCATTCCAACCAGGACACCCAATATACAGATAAACCTGATAATCCTTTTCCGATTGACCTTCAGTTTTCAATGAAACAAGTCGAGCTGGCCCTACATGAAAGTAAAAGTGGCAAGGCACCGGGCCCGGACGGTGTCCCCATTGACCTTTTTAAAGCTCAGATGGACATATGGATCCCACTTCTAACCAGAGTACTCAATGCAACATGCTCTATAGGTCTCCTGGCCTCATTGTCCAAGTCCATACTCGTTCCAATTTTTAAAAAGGGAGACAGGGGGTCGGTAGCTTGCTATCGTCCTATCTCACTCCTGGATTTGCTGGGGAAGGTGGCAGGCCGGTTAATACTCGAGCGAATACAGGACTGGGTGGACGATGGCAGTATTATCTCGGACCTCCAATATGGATTTCGCCAAGGGTTGGGTACCATAGAGCAGGCCCTGAATCTGACACTGTTAATAGATAAATATGTCCATATTAAAAGGGGTGACATATATATGGTCTACGTGGACTTATCGTCCTCGTTCAAATGCGTGTCCCATTCGAAACTCTGGACTCTATTGAGTGACATGGGTGTTCCACAAAACTTGCTTAAGATTCTGAGGGAACTCTATTCTAACGCCACAGCCAGAGTCCGCTATGGGGTGCAGGGAGAATTAACAAGGGAATTTGTGGAGAAAAAGGAGTAAGGCAAGGTTGTGTCCTGGCTCCCATCCTCTTCACACTCTATACTAACGGCCTGGAGGATGTGATGATTAGGGAATCCCAGGACCTTCCTATGGTGAATGGCCGACCAATACCTGCGCTCCTATACGCAGATGACTCAGTCATCTTAGCCCGTACCCTCCTAGAACTCCAAAAGAGCGTGGACAGATACTCGGCTTTTATGGCAGGTCTTGACCTGAAAGTCAACACAAGTAAAACCTTCGTTATGAGGGCAGGCACAGGACATAAACGAAAAATGAGGGACATTCACTTATATGGCCAAAAACTAGAGACCAAGCAAAATTATTCGTATCTGGGAGTAGCAATAGATAATAAATTAGCCTGGAACACTGCTGTCGAAACTAGAAAGTTACTCTTTTCAAGAACCACAGCAGCACTTGTAAACTTCTCTAGAAAGTTGGGCAAGAGACCCCCGAGAGAACTAATCAAGATTTACAATGCCAAATGCTTATCAGTGGCTCTCTATGGAGCAGGGTTCTGGGGGTTCGTGCCTCTATCTGAAATTCAGAAAGTAGAAAATTCTGTCCTGAGGTATCTTTTGGCAGTCCCAAGGAGCACGGGCACCATGGCCTGCCATATGGAGCTGGGTCTCCCACATGTCACAGATTTAGCAAAGGCTGAACCAATATTACTATGGCACAGAATTTGGAGATCCGATAAAGCAACTCTCACCCAGTCCATCCTCACTGACTGTTTAGCATTGGACAAAGTCCACAACTCTAGGTGGTTGTGCTACAACAAGAAGTTCCTGCAAGATCTGGGACAGGTGAGGTACTATCATGATCCCCCTTCAATGTCCGAAGTTTCAAGTAAGGCACTAAAAATGAAATGTCTGGCCCATTTAGACGAACTAAGACTAACGAAAGAGGCAACAAAATCTTCAGTAGCACACATCCTTCAAATACAAACGACTGCCCCCATTCAGACATACCTCATACTTACCAACACAAGTTATGAGAGGTATCTTCTGGTAAGGTTCAGGCTGAACTTATTTCATCGTTTGGTAACGTTCCCCTTTAGAAACAATTGGGCCAAAGATCTTCCATTGTGCCCTTGCGATGACACCTCCTCACAATCGACCATGCACACCGTCCTTTTTTGTAGATTCTTTCACGATTTTAGGAAAAAGTGGCTGATCCCATTGCTGCAGCAAATTGGATTTAGACAATGTCGTTTAGCATTTCAATTTTTGCAGCAGTTGGAGGGAGAGAGGATAACCTACCTCGTCGTGAACTTTCTCAAATGTACGGTTAGACATAGAGCGTTTTTAAGCTAATTATCTGTCTTTTAATAACGAGTCATGTTATGAATTTTTCAGCGAACTTCTAAAAAAGTATTAACTAAGTTTCTAACCAAACCTAAAAGCGAGAAGTCATTGGCTCAGCTTCTTATTCTCATCCTTCAAGCTATAAAGAATAATAGTTGTGTTTTCACTTGAGCCTTATACTTGTGAGAATAGTTATGTCTCTTTTATTTGTACATATTGATTTTATTGTAAACCAAATGTATTGTAATATGATTGTTGTTCGCTTTTTATGATTTATATTCTAAATCGAAATAAAGCTTAATTGACTTGACTACTTGTGGTAGACTACTATCCAACAAAACTTATAATCTATGTCACCAAAGTTCTATTGGGACATAAGTGGGGGACCACCACATGCTAAGAGAGATTCTTTTACGGCATGAAAGTGGGAGGCAATACTTTTATTTGATTGAATGACACATTGACCAAACCAGTTAAAGGTTCATGTTGACATAATGGATGATGTAGTTTGCAGTTGACTGACTAATCTCAGAGGGGCACTTTTTTTGGCAGTGCCTCAACCATAAGTGGGTGAACTAGTCCATATAGCTTTGACCTTTTATTGGGTGGCAACACACACTGATGTGTGTTTGGAAGTGAGGATTTCAATGCAAAATATTTTCATTTTATGATTAAGAAGTCTGTGTGTTCTTGAGATTGTTCAGTGATTAACAAAATGCATTCAGGATTAGCTGGGTCTTGCATACAATTTAATGTTTTGTAGTCTTTTTTTTCTTATAGCTGGCTTTGACAATTTTGATTTATAGTATGATGATCCATGAAGTGCACCATTGTTTTGGTGTGTTTTTCTCTTATGACGTCAAATGTGTGCATGGTTGTCACAGAGCAGGAGGTTCATGAGTTTTTCTGCTTGCTACTGTTTGCTTTACTCCTCCGTTGGCGAGTGTTTTGGTAGTTGGTGTTCAATGTTTTTTGTCCTCGCCCTAGAATTACAGGACAATGTATGTGTTATGGAATGGTGTCTTGGTTCAGGCGCGCAAGGGAATTGACACTTTAATTCAGTGCGAGGCGTCCCCTGCCAAAGTGGGGAGGCAGGCCGGGCTGGAGGAGGGAGGAGGGAGGTGAGGAGGTGAGGAGGGAGGAGGGTTGTGGGAAGGGTTCAGGTACCAAAACAATAATATTATACAAATAAACTTACTTAAAAGCTGCCGCCGCAGTCTCCTGCACATCGGCTCTTATTGCTTCTGGCTCTGGGCACAGGCTCCCGGCTTGCCCTGCGGTCAATCCTGAAGCTGCTCTCGCATGAAATCAGCGGCAGGATTGGTCTGAGCATCTGCAACATGCACTGCCAGGCAGACTGGGAGCCTGTGCCTGTTCTCTCTAGCCCCAGCAACTCAGATGAGGCTGTAGACAGCCTGACTGCGTATGAGGGTTTAGCTGGCTTGAGACAGCTGGCCAAATACCTCAAGTGCACTGAAGGGAGCGACCACCACTCCCCCACCAGCAGTGTCATCCCCTGGACCCACCCTCAAGACTCATCAGAGTCCTGGGGGCGGGTCAAGGGAATACAATAACACGATAATAAAATGGGTTTAAAACCCGTTTTATTATCGTTTTATTTCATGTTGGTGGCGAGGGGTGGCACTCCTCCACTCCAATGGACTGACCGCCGCAGCTTTAGTTGTTAAAACAAGCCTGAATATTATTTTCAATAGTGGGCGATTACTCTATTTATTACTTTGTCTGTTGTCAGCATGCTCTTTTGTTTGCTCTGACTGACTGGATACAACAGCATTCTGGCCATACTATCTATGGACCTTTAAACATATAGGTTCTGGTACTCAGTGATCTCTGATGAAAAGTCCTAGGAATCTTCTGGCATGATATTCAAAAGTAGGAGTAACAAAATAAGTCTGCAAAAAATCATTCTATCACTTTAATCAATAATATTCAAATGCATCATTTGGGGTTTAATTCTGTTAAGAATTGAGACCTGGGACTCTAAACTTAATATTCTTGCAAACTGACAAGCAGAGTTTATGAAAAAGATAGCCGAGCAGGTATCTCTGTGTCATCTGATGGAGGAGAACGCTGAAACTAAGTCGCGTGCAATTGCTCACCCTTAGGGCCCCATCTTATCTGGGAAAAATTATAGAAATGAAAGCGAATATTCAGCAGATGTGACAGATTCCCCCATATGTCTTACTTAGACCATTCTATAACAAATTCAGAGGGATATTATAAAAAGGCGACTGTGCTGCAGGTATCTCGGAGAGCCAGATTTTGAGTCCCTTCCTAAAGTGCAAAGTACAAAAGCACCGCGAATAACAGCCACTCATGTTCAGATGTTCAAGTTCATTCGCGGTAAAAAGCTACCAGGAATAGTGCATTTCATGACACATTTTGCCCAGGAATGGCATTTACTTAGGGGACGTGGTGTAATGGTGTAATTTCAGGTATTTTGCACATAAAGTGTACCATGAAATTCCCAAAAATTACACAAATTAGGCCAGCTGAATTAAAATTTCACCCACACCTCCCTAAATATCTAATAAAATAGGAATATCATGTAGTCAGTACAAATAGAAAGGACTATGTATAGTGTGACAATTTGGGACTGATTCACAAACTCATGTAAGGTTACATACATGATCACTCAAGTATTCATACTAAAATACTTCTAAGTGCATTTCTAAATGGACCTTGTTATGTTTATTTATGTCATGGGTAAATAATTGGGAAAAAATTGCGAACGACCACATTTTCACAGGGTGAGTAGGAAAGAGAAGGTGTGTTTTTGAAAAATATTTTGATGTGACAGAAAGATATTTACTTATATTTATCTTTTGCAATTTAATGACTGTTTTTCTACCACTAGCATATATACACATTGTGTAAAATAAGCCCTTTTCCTTCCACTGTCATTGATGCAAGTACCCATTTGTTGTGAATACAATTGATCTACGTTTAAAATAAAAGACATTCTTATGTCCCATCTTATTGCCTTGTGGGAGAAATGGGCTTGTTGCTTGACTGGGGTATGAGCCCTGCTCAAACAACAACCACAATCCCTTGCAGGGTGAACCACAAAAAGTTACTAAATGAATCTGTGCTTAACTATAGGCAGCTTGAAACAAAATGGCAGTCGGGCTTAACAATGTGTAAAGTATTTATGCAGCACACAACCAGTAATAATGTGAAAACTGAACACAAGAAAAATCCCCCACCAATTTAGAAAAATAGAGAAAAATTGTAATAAAGAATTTGAAACAATAGTGACAAATTCCAATCAGTAGAATCACATTGATGAATTTGTAATTTTTTTAGTACAAACTAGAACCTAAAGGATAAAAACGCCACACGTTGACATCCAGTTGTGTGAGACCGGGTCAAGTCGAAAAATATGGAAGACCACAATGGAGCGCAGTTTGGCTGCAACATGTGAATTGGGCCCGGTCAGCGCTTACTTTTGAACTTAAAACAATTTCTGAGAATTTTTTTCTGAGAAGGTAAAGTTCAGCGGGGCAAGGCTGCAGGAGGTGTCCGAAGTGGGAGCTCTGTCCGTCAGATAGCCTTGGGTAAAGGCCTGAGTGAAGATTTCTTCATGCAGACTTTCTCTCTGGAATAGAAGTTGAAACTCTCCAGTAGGACATGGCAGAGGGCTGTAGCCGAATACAGTTCCATAATGCCAGATACCTTTTTGGCGAAGAACCACTGAACAGAATTTGCTGCTGCGCAGAAGAACACAGTGGGAGAAGCTGCATCTCAGGTGGATCGGTGAGCAGGTTGGTCCTTCTCTCTTTCTTGTTCTCAGAGCAGTTTTTAGCCAAAAATTGTTTAAGTTACCACTTTTGAATGTGGACTATCTGGTCACTACCAACACCACTTCCAAGGGTCCAGGACAGCTGGGGCACCACTTGGAGGGTCAGGCCTCACTCAGGCTGGGTTCAGGTGTGGTTCTAAGTTGAAGGGAGTCTTTTGTGTCCCTGAAGCTCAGATGAAGTGGCCAGCAAACTAGCCCTTTGGAGTCACTCTGGTTGTCCTGGATTGAACTTCTAAGACCAGTCATTGTTCCCCAAGAACAAGGAAACAGGAGGTCAGCAGTCCAGTAGAGTGTTAATCCTTTCAGCACAGTAGTCCCTCTTCCTGACAGAGAATCCACAGGTCCAGAAGAGTGCTGAAGAGTTGGTATCTGAGGTCTCCTTTTCATTCTCTGGGGCCTTCCTTTTGGAATATGGGAGAAGCTTTTGGACAGTGGGTTTGAAGTACATGAAATTTCCTGTCTCCCCAGCCCTGGTTCTATGCTGGCTGCAGAGTCAATGTGGAGATGATATGTCCTTTGTGTGAAGGCAGAGCACTCTCTATTCTGTTGTAAGTGCGGCTGTACTCAGCTCCGCGCCTCATCCTGACAACAGATGGCCATTCAGGCACACCTAAACTTCTATTATGTGACTGTCTGGGAGGAATTCACATTGTCTAACTGTCAGTTACACCAAGTCGTGTGACCCACAACAGTATACAGGCACAAAATGTATGAGGGCAGAAAAAGGCTAATTTTCTGAAAGTAGTATTTTCAAAATTGTAGTAAAAAACGTGATTTTATCGCTAAGTAGGGTTTTTCAATACAATTCCAAAGACACAAAACATGATATAGCTATCTGCTCTAAATTGGAAATTTCAGCTTATTAGATGTAATACGGAATCCACAATGTTATCCTATGAGAGGGGTTGGCCTCTCAGTGTTAATAAATGAATTTGGAAGTTTTTCAAACCAGAACATGTATACATTGAAAGTACCTGTCAAACTTTTTAATTACACAGCACCCCCCCTAAGCCCTACCTTAAAGGTGACATATGTAATAAAAGGGGGGAGTTTGAGGCTTGGCAAAGGGTTTTTAATGCCAAGTCGACATGGCAGTTTAAAACTGTGACCAGGCTGCAATGGAATCCTGGGACATGTTTTAAGGTGCTACTTAAGTGGATGGAACCATAATTGCTCCAGGTCCACTGGTAGCATTTAATTTACAGACCCTGGGTATATGGAACACCACACTACAAGGGACTTGTAAGTAAATGGAAAATTCCAATTGGGTATAAGCCAATTTAACCATGTTTTAGGGAAGCAAGCACAAGCACTTTAGCGCTGGTAAGCATTGGTAATGTGCACAGAGTCGTAAGATCAGCAAAAATTGGTTCAGCAAATTGGAGAAGGAGAGGCAAAATGTTTGTGGTAATGCCACCATAAGGCTGTTAGAATAGAAATGTGTCTGCTTGCACATTATCTTATGTAAGTTAGCATTCGCAGCACCATTTTCTATTCAGACGCCATTTTAAATCATGATCGATTGCTATTTCTGAGAAAAGGCTTATTTTAATTTCTCCAAGGTTGGGTTTTGCTTCACTAATGAACAGACAGTTCTTATTAGCCCATACCTTTCTCACTAGATAGAGTCCTTTTCCCCACTCGTCTGGAGACAGGGCCTGCTGAAGTAACCTTGGACTTTGTTACTTTGTATGAGCTATGAGCACTGAGATTGTTTTTCTTCTCGTTTCCATTGCTTTGCAGCCTCTGCCTGGAAAATTCCATTATGGGCGTGTTCTAGACCAGTTACGAAATGTACTAAAAATATCTTTATGCTTGTTAATTTCAGTCCCTCTGCAGCACTCCTAGCGACTGGGCGGACTGGACTCCGCTCAGAGAGTAATCTGAATAAACAGTTATTGGCTTGTATTCTCTACTGTCTGACCGACTCTTCATTTGGTATGGAAGGCTGAGTGGTGGTCATTAGTGACCCGCGTGACCTGAATCGGGCCACTTCCTTCAAGGCTTACAGGTCTAACATCTATCCAATTGGAATTGTAACTCTGCATTTAATGAAGTACTATTCCCCAGATGTGCATATTAATGACATTCCCCTATTCTCAAAACTCAACACTTGAATCCTTGGAAAGCAAGCTGAGCCTATTGCAGCTTTCAAGGTTCACTACTGACTGAGGCATGTGTTTTTAAAGGCTACATTTTCCGCAGTGCATAATTGACAATAATCTACAATTATGCACTGTGGAAAGGTAACCCAATGTGCAAAAGAAAATATTATCACTTTTTTCTCCAGGGTTTTGTCCCCAGAGAAACCCTTTCTACTACATCCCATCACATTTGGGAGTGTACTATTCCCCTTCCAGCTCAGTAGGTTAATTACCTAAACCCTCCATCTTCAACTGCTTTCACGATGGAAAGCGGACAAACGTGAGTTGTAAATGACCACACACGCTTGAGTTTGTTGGTGGTTACAGTCAGAAGCTTTAAGGGAAAACCCCAACTTGCATGGTTTACTCCTGCACAAGTTTACACATTCAGGGCCTCATTTTTAAGCCCATTGCGCCACCGGTGCACCACTTTTTAGACGCACCTGCAGCGCAGTGCGCCTGCCCATATTTATAAGACCACGTAAAGTCACCCTGGGTGACTTTTCATGGACTTTTTATATATGGGCTCCTTTCACACATTACTCTGTAATGTGCGTTCCATGGGTGTTGCTGTGGGTGTTCCACGCAACATCCATGGAACTTTACCAATTCCCAGATTTACAAAGTGTCGTAAACCTGGGAATGCTTCCGAATCCTGCAGCTCCCGGAGGAGGTGTAGGACTGGAGTAACAAGGAGAAATTATTTAATTTCTCCTTGTTTTTTGCTCTTTCTATGTGTGCGGCATTCTGCAGCACACATAGAAGGAGCAAATCACCTTTAATGATTGTTTATGTGCAGGAAGTTGTCCCTAACCACACATAACCAATCATACCTGCAACGCAGGCCGGCCTCATTGCCCTATGGTGCAAGGGTGTATTTGTTGGCACTGGGCTGCTGTTTGTGTGCTGGACCCGGCGAGAAGGACAGGAATGCACAGTATCTTGTAGATAAGCCGCATTCTTGCCCTTTTATTTTGATGCGCGGTAGCACTGCAGGAAGGCTTGGTCTGCTGTTGTGCATCAAAATATAGTAAATGAAGTCCTAATGGTTTACAATTACACTGTAGTAAAATAATTTACGCTGGACAGGTATCCGTTTATGGAGTGCTGTTAGGTGTAAATGGTGCTTGTACCGCAAATAATGTAGGTTTATTTTTTACTTTGATTTTTAAAACTCGGTCCCTTCTCACTCTGAAATTGGTCGGTTTAATTTGCATACGGCTATATTGCTGAGAAAAGCAGAATGCACCGATTGTATTGCAATAAGGATTTACTTGTTCCAAAGATATCACAGATGTGATAAAGTATGTTGAAAAGATCTGATTTATGTTTATGTACCAAATGTATGATTTCTGGATGTCATTTCACCCCAACCATAGCAAGAGAAACATCTGAATAATTCAGTCTATGTTCATCTAAAATGCTTTTAATCAATTCCCTCAAAGATCAGTAATTTGTGATTATTTAGTGTGTGCTAAAAGATCAGCTTCTGCAATTAATATTTTGATGCAGTTCAAAAGCGTTAATGTTTCGCTCTTACAATATTAGCTTGTACTGAAATAAATAACACAATTTAGACAACATGCGATCCCACTTTCAGACAAGATGCCTCAATTTATATAATTACTTTTCTTGATTTATTGTTGATGCGCTCCTTTAGTTACATAATCTGGTAATGCGCCATCAACATAATTAGCTTTTTCTTGGTAGAAAACACTGATTTTAATCAGGCAAGCATTTTATTACACCGCGAATGTATTAAGTGGACGTACATGGAATGAAAAGCGGGCCTCTTGATTGAACCGTGCCCAAGACTACTAGATGAGGACAAACCTGCAGATAATCATGAAATGACGCCTGCCATAAGCAGTTTCCAAATGAAATAGCGGGCTGTTTTTATTGATTCCGTAACGTTCTATGGAAATTTTGTGATCACACCAATTTTAATATATAAAATATGTGCCCCCTTACGTGGCCACAATTGGAAGCAATAATCGCAAAGTATCAGATTTTAACAGCTGGTAAACGTTACATTTAGAGACGGCATATTAAAATAGTAGTTAAACCACCATTGGCAATACCTCTCCTTTCGCAGAACAATTAACTCTGCCACTGATGTTTGGCTGATGCTATTTAGCATCAGCAAAAAGAGGGGAAATGTGTTTTTGATGATGCAGCGGAGCATCAGTTAAAAAAAGAAAACAAGCATGATGTGTGCCAATATGTAACTTCAAGCATGCATGCAGCCCAATGTGATGACCTGTATTCACGCATGCGTGATATAGTCCCCATTTATTTTTGTTTTTGTTTTTACTGATCCTTTAAACATGGAAGATGTCAATCTAGGAGCAGTGAATACAAATTGTTAAATGTATGCTAAACGCATGTGCATTTTTTTTTCTCATGGCTCACAGATTAGAAGAGAACTAGGATCAGAATAAAAAGAATTAGAACTACAAATGTTATACCATGCTGCTGTTTCAGCAGAAACAAAGGATTCAAAGTAAGGCTAATTCCACCACATAGTCTCTTTTTTTTTTACCCTGACGTGATTCCCTACTAATAATGAAAGGGGAAGTTGTCTAGGAGATAATTCTAGAAGGGCAAGAGGATGCATCCTCATTTATTTATTTTATTTTTGTGTATTTATTGAGCGCAGTCCTGTCACCCAGAGGGCATCCTGGCGCTTGAACTAGAGCAGTGGCACTATTCACTTACACAGCAGTTTTAGGGAACAAGTGCGTTTTTAGCGCTTTCCTGAACGGAAGGTAGTCACTGTGGCTTCTCAAGGAGAGTGGCAGAGAATTCCAACATTTGGCCGCTGCCACACTGAACGAGCGGCCACCCATCCTGACTCTCTGAAACCGCGGGACCACCAGCAAATGCGCAGAAGAAGAACGTAGAAGTCGCGGGGCAGCATACCAAGTGAGCATGTTCTGCAGAGGTATCGGGCCCAACTGATGTACTGCTCTAAACACCAAGCAAGCGGCTTTGTACATCACTCTCAGATGTACCGGGAGCCAGTGTAGCTCTCTCAAAGCCAGGGTCGAAGAACTGGACCTAGGACGTGAGAGTGCCAGCTTAGCGGCCATGTTCTGCACTCGTTGTAACTTCCCCACCAGATGTTTTGGGGCCTCCAGAAGCAGCGCATTACAATAGTCTAAGCGACTAAGTATTGTCCCACGAACTACTTCCGGTCTGGCTTGGGCGGGGAGAAGGGGCAGAACTTTACGCAACATGCGTAACAGCATCATGCACGTGGACGTGGTTTTATTAACTTGTAGGTCAAGCTGCAAATTTGGGCCGAAGATCACCCCCAGGTTGCGAGCGGATGCCGCAGCCAATACTGGCTCGGGGAAGGAAGCAGGTCAAAAGTTCACTGGAAGTGCCCGCGGGATCCGATCTAAAGAACAGTGAAGGACCTCCGTCTTGGCACTGTTAAATTGTAAAGAGTTGGCCCGTAACCAGTCTGCTGTGGCTGTCATGCAGCGATGGAATATCTCCAGCGAGACCGCGTTATTGCCCTCCAAGGAAAAGACCAGCTGGGTGTCATCAGCGTAATTAAAAGCTGAGACACCGAAGGACTTTATGAGCTGGACCAGAGGGCGGAGGTACAGATTGAAAAGTATTGGGCTGATGGCCGAGCCCTGTGGCACCCCCTGCCCTACTTTCCTTGGCTCAGAGCAAAAAGGAGGAAGCGAAACCAGCTGTTGCCGACTGCCAAGATAAGATATAAGCCAGTCTCTTGCAGCCACTGTGACCCCACACTCTTCAAGTCTCCCGACAAGGGTCCGATGGCAAACCGCGTCGAACGCGGCCGACATGTCGAGCAGCACTAGAAAGGCTGCCCTCCCACTGTCGACCCGCGAACGAAGATTGTCCAGCACGGTTACAAGCGCGGACTCCGTCCCGTGCCTGGGGCGGAAGCCGAACTGTGCCTCATCGAACCAACCGATGTTTTCAAGGAAGCCTGAGAGCGAGCGGGTCACCCATTTTTCCATGATCTTAATAGGAAAAGGGAGCAGAGAGATTGGCCGATAGTTGGAGAGACAGGTCGGGTCCAGTATTGGTTTCTTGAGCAGCGGAGACACTACTGCTAACTTCATACACTCGGGGACAGATGCCAACTCCAGAGACTGGAGGCAGATGGAATACAGCGGTTGAAAAAGTTCAGCATGAAAAACCTTCCAAAATTTGGGAGGCAAAGGATCACGCGGAGAGCCCGAAAATACCATGTTTGCCAGACTGCAGAATTCCTCAAAGGAAGGACGAGGGAAAGATTTTAGTTGGGGTCGACTGGAGAAAAACTCCGGAGCTCCCAGACCAAGAGCTGGGGTGCTCAGCTGGGGTCGACTGGATGGACCGTCCGGAGCTCCCAGACCAGGGCCGCAGGCACTAGTCTGGGGTCGACTGGGCGGGACAACCGGAACTCCCAGGTCAGGAACTACTGTTGGAAGATGCAGTTCAGTCGGCTGAGGTCGACTGGCTAGCCCGTTCGGAGCTCCCATGCCAGGACTAAAGCCAACTGGCTAGGGTCGACTGAGCGGGCTCATCGGAGCTCCCAGACCGAGAGCGTCGGGCAAAGGATGTTTTAAGCCCTCTAAGATCTTAGCAGTTTTCTCTTCAAAAGCACCCGCCAAGGAATCGCACAGGGCCTGTGATGCGGGGACCATATTAGCCACACATAAAGGGTGGGACATGTCCCTAACGATCTTAAACAGTGCTTGCGATTTGTTAGGCGCTTGGTTCAAGGTGGATTCCAAAAAAGCTGCCTTGGCGTGCTTAATCTGAGCTTTGTAGCCCTGTAGTGTGAGCCTCATGTAAAATAGAAATGGCTAGTGTCTCTGCGATCAAAGAAAAGATATTGGGGCGAATTCTCAAGGACTCATCGCTGAGTCATTGGCACTTTAGCGCAGCAAAAGTGGCGAAAGAATCAGTGCCCCATTCACAAGCTGGTACAAACTGCCCATAGCGCCATTTATGCTGCGATGGCACCTGCAAAAAACATCGCCACAGATGAGAGCGACAACTAATGCTAATGTTATGCAGAGTAAACGTTCCCGTGCAAACAAACACAAAAACACCACTTCTCGACATTCCCAGCGGCCAGCCAGATCTGCGATGTGATCCAAAAACAGAAGATAAGGCGCGTTAGCATCAGAGTTTTAACACCTGCCTTTCACTGGTGTTAAGCAGGAGGACTACCTGCAGCAGGAAAGGGAGCCCAACACAGAGCCACATCTGAAGACCAACACATGGCATGGATATACTCATCATGCAGCTCGGAGACCCAAGAAGGCCACAACACCCACCAGCACCACCCTCAGGACCACCCCCTCACCACACCCCACCCATACGGCCACCGAGGCAGCACAGAACAGGACAGTGGACGTTCCGTAAATGGCATGGCCCCTCAGCCACACAACAGCAGAATGTGGGGAGAGGTGGGAACCAAGTACGTGTGAACAAGGCAAGTCACCCATGAATAAGAATGCACACAATTCCAAGTGTGGCGGGGATGTTCTGGACAGACCTCAATATGCAGAGCACAGACCTGTCCATGTGGACATATACTGCTGGTGTCTGCCGTGTTGTTGACGGGGGACGCAACCATGCCACCTCAGGCAGTGGGGAAGAGCTTGGACGTGCAGCTAAGTCCCCCCCCCCCCTATAAGCAAACATTTTGCAATGTCGCATGCACCCGGTGGACGGGCTCGCACAAACAGAGAAATGAAGGAGCGCAAGACCGCTGGGGGTCCAGGATCATACATGCCAAATGTTTTGTGTACCTGTATTGCGGCAGCATGAGCCAAATGCCTAGACAGATTAACTGTGCCAGTTCGGCCAGGCACGTACTCTACATCTGTGTCCGCCCTATCCTTATCATAGGCCTAAACTCACGTGGCCCACCACCTACATCAGCCAACATCACAGTGTCCTTGTTAGGCTTGTGGACATGCGCAGACAGGCATGGCAATGGTGTGTCTTAGGAGTGCAAGTGATGCAACCGCACAGCGCACACAGGTAAATAGGCTCGGGGGGAGTGAGGAGCAGCTGTCAGGCAATGTAACACACAGTGATGCTGCTCATATGCCACATGCAAGACATGTCAAACATGCATCCCAAAGTCGCACACATCCCAAACCCTACCCCCAACAAGTTGCTTCACATTTCATGAATGCAAGCAGATTCCAAACTTACACTATAGATGAAAGCTCCTTTGTCTGAACTACCATGTGGGAGCACATCTGCACCTCCGAACTCGGAATAGCATGTGCCAGGCACCCCCTGACAGATACCATTGTAAAAAAAATGTAATGTAAAAAAAATGTATAGAGCGCAACTAACACCCAATGGTTTCATTGCAGCTGCTGCCGACTTCCACAGTGCGCACAGCCCGACAAAGGTACAACGTATCCGCACCCCACATACAGAAGTCCTTGCTCAAAATTATCTTGCATGGAATGGCCTTCACACTTACTCCCACACCATCCCAGGCATACAACCGTTGCACACTAAAACAACTCATTGACCCGAGATGTGACACTCCATCCACAGATCTGGCGCAGGACAGACAAGTGCTGCATCAACCCGAACAACTGACTCAATGGCCGAACATCCCGGACACATGCACAACCCCTGTCACGTGGCACTGTGCTGTGCATGACTCTCTGCAATTATTGGGGGCACTGCCATTGGCGTTGATGCGGATCAGTTACCGGCTAAGCTTCCACTTTGCCAATGTCACCTGCGTTCAGCCTGTGTTACATTGTCAATCGTGCATATTCCAGTGGTTCATGGATGTCTGCCTATCCAACAGGACAGTAAATAAACTGGATTTTGACGTGTGTGCGCCCCCTGTTGGCACACGACCAGGAGTGTCACTGTGATACCCATTTATGGGATGCCCTGATACTTGGCATACATGCTGGTAGATGGACCTGGAAGCTTGCACAAATCCTCGTGTGCAGTGACCACATTGAACCGCTTCCCTATTGGGCTGTAGTGCAAGTTGGTGAAAGGGGGTGGACGCAGCACATCTGTCCGGACCTGCTAATGGATGGACTCGCCGTCCGATTTGATGAAGACGACAATAACTTCATGTTGGAAATGTTAGCCTACGAAGCTGCAATCGCTTTCATGGATGAGTAACTACATACCTGCAGCCACAACAGATTGGAACATATCGCACATGTCCCGACACCTTGTCGCATCTTGGAGATCTGGTCACATATCCCACGAAAACAGTGGATATGGCTGCATTCACATGACTCAGAATACATGAGCGGACAATTACACTGCTTAATACACACCTGTGAAATGTGAGCTACTCCCCTGGAGTGGACAGCGGTGCTTGGCAACGTTCCTCATTCCGACATACTGCTGCATTGGTTTGCAAGTTGTGGCACTTATCTTACCCGTACTGACACGCAAATGCTAATAAAGTCTACGCATCTTCACTTGTATTTAACTGTGATGAGTGATGATTTGAATGACAATGTGTGTCTCAATGCCTATATGGGTCGTGGCCATACATGCGCCTTGATAGCAGTACCCAGGGAGAACCTTTATGTGGAATTACTGTCCCTACATACATCCATACTTTCATTCCTGTGTGATCACGGCCATGGCACATCTGTGTGAATTGTAATGTTTATTCACATTCAGTGGAGTGTTGTAGCTGGACTAGTACAGGGCCACGCAAACCCCACTTTACATTGTTGGCCCGTGGAGGGCCAGCAAGAGTCCTTTTGGGATTGACAAGTTCATAGAGAGTGGAAGCCTCCAGTCCGCAGTGTGTTTGCTGTGGATTGGTAACCAAACGAATTATGGCAGTCCATGTCGAGGTCTGTGCAGGGGGAGGGATCTCATGGATGTGGCTGGGATGCCCTGCTCCGGGAGGTGGGGTGCCGGAGCTGTCCCTGAGCTGTCTGAATGCATCGGTGTAGATGTTGGGGGGTATCTTCATCATCAGTGCTGAGTTTTTGGCTCCCCTCTGCAGGAGGTGTTGATTCTCCCTCTGCAATGTGAAGGGGAAATGCAGATTGACATTGTGTTCACATGTATGTTCATGCATTGTACAGGTTTACTGTCAGACTGCATGGCAATGTACATTGGGACTTTTTATGAGGAGACGCCTATTTGAAACGGGACACTTGCATTTCTACACCATCAGGGATGTGAGGTTGTACATGTACATTGTCATCTCATGGTTTCCTGCTGAGCCACATGCGAATGGCCATGTTCTGAATACATGCAGCAGCAGTTGTGTCCTCTGTTCTGTTGTGGAAGTGTTGCAGTTTGTACCACATTGTTGTGGATGTTGGGGTGCTCTGCATCTTGTGTGTGTGTGCTGCATTGTGGGTGCATTGCCCCTTTGGCTCTGATTTGGCTGGCCCTTATCCCTTGCATGTGGTGTGCATTTCACTTCTGTGTTCATACAGTGCTGAGATGTTGCAGACTTGAGTAAATTGGGCTCTTGGTCGGAATTGTGACTCTTGGGCATGGTTTGTCCGCAGATATGCTATTCTCACTTGTGCATGTGTGCCATTGTGCCCATCTCCCCCATCCCCCTGGTCCATGGTCGTTACTCACCCTTTTGCTGTTGGCTCAGGTGATGTTGTGCAGTGTCCGGTCCCCCAACTCCTGCCAACGTCTCCCCAATGATGGTCCCAGGCTGGTCCTCTGTGGGGGTTGTGGGGTTGTGGTTGTCCTCTGTACTTGCTCCGGCTACCTAAATGGTGCTTGGCAGTTGTATGTGTTTTGTTTGTGTTTTTTGTTGCCACTTTTATATTGATTTTCCCACCTGACTTGTGGGACTTGCAGGCGTGGAGCTGCTTATCGCAGCATTTTTTCTCGCAGTTAGGCCCATCGCATATTTTATAGTGGGCATTTGACGCGTTATCTGGAGACTATCGTATGTTACTGCCGTGTTGTGCATATGATGTCGACACAGAGTTATTATCCCACGATGGACGGCAATATGAGTGATTGCGTTAACTGATTTTGGTGATGATTATCACTGGTTCTTGAGAATATCCCCATTGTGTATGTATGGAGAGGTGAGGACTAAAAAAAAAAGAATAATGCATGGCAAAGGGATTTGTTCATGTGCTATCTAGCCAGAAATCCACCAAGCACATTGTTTCTCACTCTCACATTTGCAGGGTGCCAGTTTGGTTGGGGCTGTGCCATGACCCGAATAAGGCTCACCTGGCTGGTGTTTGTCCACCACTGGGAGCCTTTCAGAACATGAAAGGGGACAACATTGATTGCTCTTCCACAACTTTTACCAGTCACGGGGTGTTTTTGTACAGCAATGGGTAGTATCCCTGCATTTATAAAGGTGTATGCTTACATGGCACCAACTCCCATTCAGGCCCATTTGTCAAAATGTTCATTTTTTGTCAATATGTTTGCCTTTAGCATGTTGCGAAATGGATTGATGGATTCACTGATTTTTTTTGTCAACGTACGCAGCACTAATCTGTCTCCTTCTGGGGTGGTGCTGTGTTGCTGTCTACATTTTTTACTCACAGTTGCATTTCTTTTCCTGTCTACTCTT
Source organism: Lissotriton helveticus (assembly GCF_964261635.1). Taxonomy (NCBI): domain Eukaryota; kingdom Metazoa; phylum Chordata; class Amphibia; order Caudata; family Salamandridae; genus Lissotriton; species Lissotriton helveticus. The sequence goes on along the minus strand of NC_136071.1, from coordinate 481,493,055 downwards.
ACACATCTATCATAATGCTAGACGCAGTGTCCTAAGACAAAATAATAGCACCTCTCTAGTCAGTCATGGCCAACTCCAAAATTGTTTCATAATGCATCACAATATTACACTAAAATGCTAATTTATGCCAACCACACTCTCCCCTACAGTGTACCATGCTACCTATTTAAAAATGCTCTTCAGCGTCCTACAAAGGGGTATGCAGCCCTGTATAAATGATCCAGAATGTTTCAAAGCAAGCTATGCTGTCAATGTAGAAATTACATAAAAGTGAGCCACACACAACTGGGTGCCATCAGGGCCGGACAGGCCATAGCGGTCACTGGGCATTTTCCCAGTGGGCCATAAGGGTGCCGCTGGTTTTGTGCTGATGGGGGCGTTTTTGTTACAGGGGCCAGATTTTCAGCAGTGATGCAAATTCAGCCCCTTGTAACCAAAAGCAGCAGCAATGTCTCTCACCAACAATCAACCCACTCCCCCAAACCCCCTCCCCCTGTGGTTGGTCCAACCTAATTGCCAGGGCTGGTTTGTATTATTACTTCGGCCATGGGTGTAAATAGATATAGCAGTAGCATGTTGGCTGGGTGCATGAAGGGGAGCTGTGCTTACAGGATATTGTCTTACATGTGTGAACAATGATATTCATAATGACCGTGGGGGGTACAAGGACCTATATACAGGGGCATTGTAGAAACTGCTATGAACATGTAGGGGGGACATTTTAACTTTCAGTAACTGTGCATTGTGGAAACTCTCATGATAATGGTTTATATTTAGGGTCAATGTCGCTTTGCTTCACATTTATTGAGGAACTGCGGAGATCTGATTGGTAATAGTGCACTTACTGTGGGGCATGGCAATGTTGCATTGCATAACAGAACTTTGTGCACATTGTGGAGGTTGGGGTTTAGCAATGGAGATAGAAATAGGAATTTGAGCAAGACTGTACCTGGATGGTAATGTGAAGTCAATTTCTATATTTTGCCAGAACCTTGTTCCCAGTACCTTCAGGGGCAGTTTTGGGTGATGTTGACTATTTTAGATTGAGAGTCAGAAGTGATATTTGATTCTGGACTTGGCAGACATAGGTAAATTTGAGGTCATTTGCATGCATCTGGAAATCATGCTGCTATTAGTTGGTTAGGTGGGCTAAGGTTGCAGGTATCTGTGAAAAGTAAAGGGAACAAGGGGGATTGTTACAGAATAATTTGGATGTTCTGACAAGTGAAAATTCCAGCACAGTACTTATCGTTTAGGTTCACTTATTTAGGAAAGTTTGGATCTATTTCATAGCAATGTCTGTAACATAAGCCCATTCCCTTAGTATTTTAATTAAAAGAAAAAGATCCACTGTATCATGCGCTACAGAAACAATAAGCCACATAAGGAAACATTTACACCACCATGGCAATAGAGCTTTAAATACTGGGAAAATATAGAAACTGTAAGGCAATGATGCACATAATTTGGTATTGGGAACAGTGATTGCGCTTTACGCACAAGGGTATTGTGGATATTGTCACTTCAATGTTGCTCTTAATGGAGAGGGCAATGGAACGTTTTTACTACTTGTTAGACCTGTCATCCTTAGGGTGGTCTTCCCCCAAACATTTTGCCTGCTTACCTCCCCTTTGTGCGGTTTATTTTTGTTGACCTTAGGACTCTACGCATTGTACAATTGCTGACCAGTGCTAACATGCAAGTACTTTTCCCTTCAACATGGTAACATCAGTGTATACAAAATTGGCATATTTTGTGGACTTGTAGGTTCCTTTTACAGTGGTATACCATATACCTAGGACCAGTAACCTAAATGCTACTAGTAGGCCTGCAGCATTCATTGCGCCACCCACACAAGTATCCTTTCAAACCTTTCTCAGGCCTGCCATTGCAGGGCCTGTGTGTGCAGTGTGCTGCCACTTCTACTTGGCATTTGAACTACTTGCCAAGCCTTAAACCCCCCTATTTATGACACATAAGTCACCCTGTGCTGTCCTGCTGATCTCCACCCTGCTGAGGACAAGGACTGGACCCATTTCAGTTGAACCTAGAGTGACTCCAAAGACTGCTGGTATGCCCCCTGTTCTAGAATCTTAGCGCCATCAGATACTCCCTTCAACCCTGCAATAGCACCTGGATTCAGCCATCTGTGAGTCCTACCCTGCCAAATGGTTCCAATCCAGTCCTGGACCCTTGAAAGGGGATTTCTGCTATGCTAATCCAGCAGAACAGATGCATAGACAACTTTGCGCCGATTGGAACCGATGCATCACCCTTCAACACTAACACGGCTGGCGCTCAATGACGTTGCTTCAACATACTGTGTGGCTTGACGACGATTCATCGCCTACATCATAAAGGGATTAGTCAATGAAGCCTTCATTGACTGCATGGATCAGAACTGATACAACGTCTCTATCTGTGGGATCAACGATCACACAACGCCTCCTCTGATCCTTGCATCAAGTCACCAACGTCGACACTTCCTACATCCAAGGTACTTTTTCAGTGGAACCTAAATGAGTCCTGTAGCCAGCCTGACCTTCATCGCTGTCTGCCTGAACTTAGGATTTACCCCAGTCTTGCACGGCCAGATGTCCTTGGTTGGTGTAATCTAGGATGAAAAAGTAGAAATGGGGATTTACACAATGGAGCAATGTCGAAACTGTAAAGAAATGCAGTGTTATGTGGGACTAAGAAAATGCACCTTTGCATACCAGAACATCAGCGCCGGACTATGACAAAAAATAGGACTGGGCACAAACTAAAAGTGGCACACATTACTGAATAAGAAAGTTTTTAAAAAGTGGGCCATGTCTGTATTTTAGGGCATTTTCAACTTGTAAAGTTACACTGTTGAAGTGTTTTGCAAGGATTGGATTTAAGATTGCTGATGCAATAGTTATTTAATATCATAAACATTTGCCGTAAACAATGGCACAAGAGACCATAAAACAAGCCCACAAACAGCCAAGAACTGCTGGCCCGTTGACCTGTATGACCAGCCATTCAGGCACTGTCTGATTTCCCTCTAGGCCAATCTGACCCTGCAGAACATTGTTTAGACTGTCAGTAAAGATGCTCTTAGTGGGTTGAACTGACGTATAATTATCAGTTTTGTAATAATTGTATGTATTTGTTCTCATTGTTTTATTTTTTGCAAATTTACTTGTAGAATACCCGTGGCTCCTCCAGAAGAAGACGCTGGTCGCCAAAACGCGCGTCGAGAATTATTGTGCCACTTTTATACATGAATTATTTTTATGAGTAGTCAATAATTTGTATGTTGTATTTAGTTTTTTATGCATAGTGATTAATTGATTTATTTTTGATTTTGTTATGTATATAAATTTCATGTTTCTCTATATGTCTTTTTAATATAAATGTGAATAAATATCCAAAACTGAATCCACTGGTAGCCCTCTCTCTGTTAATAGTTTCCTTTTAATATGTATTTTTAATTATGTTTGCCTAGGCTGTTTTTTGTCAATTCTTAGTGGGTTGAATATATTTCAGTAGAAAGGAGAGACATTTTTATACTGATGGAGCAAATTCTGGGAGTGAAGTGGGTCTTTACATACAAGGTCAAGTAACATTGCGTGGCAGTGTTGAACACATTGTTGGGGGTAGGAGAGCTCTACGGGGCATATTACCAACAACTAGCGATAATTTTTGTCTCTAACTTGTTTAGAGACAAAAATTATCGCCGCACATCGGCGATTTTTATCGCAGATAAACCTTGCTATTAGCAAGGTTTATCGCAAATGCGATAAAAAACGGCCGCAATGCATGAATATCGCTGAAAAGTCAGCGATATTCATGCATTATCGAGCAAATGCTCTTAGCCATGTTATCCACCTCCCATTGGATAACATGGCTAAGAACTGCTCAGGGCAGGTGTTAGCTTTTGGAGATATTCGCGCTTAGCGCGAATATCTCCAAAAGTTGGTAATAGGAGATAGCGATGTTAGCGACTGTTTCCAGTCGCTAACATCTTGGCACGCCCACTTTGCATGTCATTAGTGATAAATATCACTGACATGCAAAGCGGGGCCCAAGATGGTCGCTATCTCCTATTAGCTGTCACTAACTGGTGTTAGCGACAGCTTGGTAATAGGGAGATAATTTTATCTCCGCTTTCTTGGCTTTTAAAGCCAAAAAAGCGGAGATAAACCCCCTTGATAATATACCCCTACGTTCTTTATATTTTAGTGAGTTATGGAAGCCGGCATGCAACAATGCACAAACCAGCCCTTGGAGGCAATGGATATTTATGTATTGACAGTGATGCAAGCGGAATGTCAAAGGTGTTTACAGGAGATGTAGGTCAGCTTGGCATAGTTGTGTGGTAACTGACATGCTAAAAGAGTGGGCATGAAATAATAATTTCATCCAATTCTGATGAAATCTGGAATCTCTTATGCAGTGGTGTTCATTAGAATGGAGCTTTGCACGGTGGGGCAATGCATACACTGTCATGCCAAACTGGTGGAGAGCGAATGACAGTATAGCCTTACATAGTAGGGAAATGTTCAACTTATGTGCCAGTGCCTCAGAGAGTAGTCTGACCCCTCAATATACCTCCTTAAAAAAGTTGTTGTCCAGAGATTTTCATTTATGAATTTTGGTTTTGTATCATTAGAGAAGTAATTTAGCTTGGGTAAACTTTGCTAATCCAAGCCAAATATTTCTGGACAGCATTTTAAAAAATGTTGGATGTATTTCAGTGATAATGCATTATTTCAAGGAGCCATGACACCTACATACTTCATTTTTGGTGTCAAAACATAGGTTTTGGGATCAAGTAGTCTTATAGAGACAGAAAATAACTTAAATATGTGCTTTAGCCATCATATTGTTAATTTATTTTAATATTATTTTTGTTTCAGGTTTTCCATTGATTCAAATTCTCAAACATAAGTGAAGCAGGTAGCAGCAGTGGATCTTTACCTTCTGACAGTGTTGCTAACTACAAAATCGGTGGACTTCTTCAACAGAAAAAATATGTAATAAACCAAACCAAAATAAAAGCTAACATCAAATGCAGCTTGACAGAAGAGACTTTGAGATGCTGCAGAAATACGGCAAGACGAAGTTAACAAACGATTGAAATTGATGGGTGAAGAGGATAACATATTTAATCATTGTAGCAACTAGTGCTACAAGTCGCGTACAATGGAAAAAAGCCTAGAAAAAATGTGCCCAAAAAAGCAGAAACCAATGCAGTACAACAAGAATCTGAGTTTTCTGAGAAAGCGATGCTAACCAAACCCAATACCCATAGAAGATCTGTGGTTAACCTTTGTCCACCTCTAAAAATGGATCAGAAAGCAGAGGATCTTCAACGTGTCATCAGTGGTTTAACTGAAACTAGGGCCAAAGGGATTGATGAAGGAACAACATACAGATTATGTGAGTCCATCATCTTTTTGTGTTGCATGTTTACTCTAAGTGGAGTGGGAATGCCCAGACATGGGTCCTGTGCTTGCTACGCCACCGGTTCCAAGCTAGCCTGGCTGATGAGGGGTGATTACCCGAAACCGGTCCCAGTATGATTGTTTTCTGTTCCAGGGAAGACTTGTCCTGGCAGTTTGGGCAGGACTGTTTCCATGGGGAACAGGGTCAAGGCTGATTTGCATATGGCTGTGTCAAAACTGGAATGGTGTGGCAAGCAAAATAACAATGGATTAAATCCAGATTTGCGACTGGGGTGAATGTTTGACAATGTTCAACATTCCATCCATCATATTTTTGTGTGCATTTTCACCCTAAGTTGGAATGTATGCGCAGACATGGATCCCGGGCTCCCTACGCAGCTGGTTTCAAGCTGGCCTGTCTGATGAGGGATGATGCCCCAAAACAGGTTCCAGGATGCTTGTTTTCCAATCTAGGGAGGACCAGGCCTTGCAGTTCCGGCTAGACTGTTCCCATGGGGAACAGGGTCAAGGCTGATTTGCATATGGCTGAGTCCAAACTGCATTGGCGTGGTAAGCAAAATAACAATGGATTAAACCCAGATATGGGACTGGGGATGAATGTACGACAATGTTCAACATTCTGACCATTATCCTTTTGTGTTGCATTTTCACCCTAAGTGGGAAGGGAATGCCCAGATGTGGGTCCCGTGCTTGCTACACACCGGTTTCAAGCGAACCTGACTGATTAGTGGTGATACCCCAAAACTGGTCCCAGGATGCTTGTTTTCTAGTCCAGGGAGGACCTGGCCTGTCAGTTTGGGCTGGACTGGTCCAATGGGGAACAGGGTCAACATTGGTTCGCATATGGCTGGGCCCAAACTGGAATGTTGTAGCTAGCAAAATAGTGATGGATAAAAACCCAGATCTGTGAATTAAGGTGAAAGTTTGACAATGTTCCAAATTCTGTCCATCATCTTTTTGTGTTGAATTTTCATGCTAAGTGGGAAGGGTATTCCCAGAAGTGGGTCCAGTGCTCACTACATCACTGGTTTCAAGCTAGCCTGGCTGATGAGGGTGATGCCCCGAAACCAGTCCCAGGATGCTTGTTTTCCAGTCTAGAGAGGACCTGGCCTGGCAGTTCGGGCTAGTGTCAAGGCTGATTTGCATATGGCTGGGTCGAAACTGGAATGGCGTTGCAAGCAAAAAATAACAATGGATTAAACCCAGCTCAGTGACTGGGGGTGAATGTTTGACAATGTTCAACATTCCATCCATTATCTTTTTCTGTTGCATTTACACCCTAAGTGGGAAGGGTATGCCTACACTTGGGACCTGTGCGTCCTACATCATTGTTTTTCAATCTAGCCCGGCTGATAAGGGGTGAAGACCCGAAACCGGTCCCCGGATGCTTGTTTTCCGGTCCAGGGAGGACAAGGCCTAGCCTAGCAGTTCGGGCTGGTATGTTCCCATGGGGAACAGGGCCATGGCTGATTTGCTTATGGATGGGTCCATACTGGAATGGCACAGCAAGCAAAATAATGATGGATTAAACTCAGATCTGTGACTGGGGGTCAATGTTTGATAGTCTTCAACATTCCATCCATCATCTTTTTGTGTTGCATGTTTTTTCTCTTTTTATGTTGCGTAGTCTTAAAGGGCAAACATGTTTTATCTGCTGCTAGTTTTTTCCAAGAGGATGTTTTCAGTTCAGTAGCTGATCTAAACAGTGAGGCGGATGTATATGCAGAAGATTTTATGCCCACCCAAACTGCATGCGTGCATACTTTGGAAAATATGAAGGTACTATGAGCTGCCAGCCTTCAGTTAAGTTTGCACTCTTTGGAAAAGTAAAAGAAGTTTTAAAGCCACTCTTGAGTGCTGGCTATGGGTTCACACTCAGTGGGATCAGAGAAATAATGGTCAACAATGATGAAACTGTATTGATCCTTAGTAATAAAATTAAGGTTTTTCTGGTGAGAATTAATTTTTGTCAGTCTAACAAAAAGAATGAACCACTTATGGTGTTCTCAACTGACTTGACTCCTGAAGTTCTTGCTGTCAACATAAGAGCAAACGATGCAACAAAATTAGCAGGGAGCATTTTAAGAAATGTACTGAAAGATTTAAATTTTGAACTTAATCGCCAATTTTGTGATGCCCCAAAGCTCCGCAAATCATGGGAATCAACAAGAATACCTGATGTTGTCTTAACAATGTTTACATCATTGTTTAATATCAGCAAAGCAAAACAGAAGCAGACAACATTAAGGATGGCTTAGAAGATAAAAGCGAAGAAGTTGAAGAAAACCCCATGAACTGACATGCTTATGCTGTGCAACTATACTATCTTTTCTACATCATGTTCGATGAATTACTTCACGGCAAATAGAAATGTTGCAACAAATGATGGTAGCCCACACAATCTATTACGAGTGCAAAAGTAGAAAGTTAGTCAATGCAATGCATAAGATTGGTGTATCAACAAGTTATAATGACATAGTAAGGAGCAGGAACTTGTTAGCCGCTCACACTGTAAAATCTTGCGAATCCGACATCACACACCACTTCCAATTCACTTTACAAGGAAAGAATTTACAATTTTACAATTGCTGCTATTGATAATTTTGATTTTGAAGACAGCTCTGCTTTGTCTGGAATGTCCAGCACACATGTTCCGCCATGGTGCGTTTCAAGACTGTACCAATGAAGTAGATGCTGGAAAACAAGCTGCGTCAGCTGTAGATATGACAAATGAAGCTGCAAGCTTATAGCCCAACTGCCTTGCCAACGTGTGAAAAATCACTACAAGCATTCAACACCTCCCAGTCTACCAAAACTTTTTAAGGTTGCTGAGGACATGGATGTTCTTCTACTTGATGCTGCGGTCCATAAAGCGGATTTAACTAAATGTATTATATCTACCAGAATACCGTCCCACTGAAGAAGACTGGGTGTTTCCAGTAATACCATCTGCTGCACTGTGCAGGGTATGCCGGAAGGTTGAGGAAACAGGAGTTCACATAACATGCATTAGCCATGTGCTTAAAGAAGCATGCAAGTGGTTACTTCAGCCAGCGTTTAACAAGATGCATGTTTGAAAATGTAGGCAGGGCTTTATTGCGGCTCTGAACCCACAAAATACTGTACTGAATGTTAAATTAGTAAGATTCATGTCCATTTTTATGTCTATGCTTGCATCTCAAGAGATGAAAAGTTGCGTGTATGATTCCTTTTAGATATACATTTATGGTTTTAAGACTAGTTTAGACGTTATATTACTATGGTCATGTTTACAATTAGTTAGTATCCCCCAGATTCATCATTGTCCTGTTTTGCGAGTCCTTAATAGCGATTATTAAGGAATCGCTATTAAAGACTCGCAAAACGGGATTCATGTAGAAATCGCAATATTATTTGCGATTTCTACAGCTTCCTTATTTGCGATTAGCAAATTGCAAATCGCAAATAAGGATGCGATTTCAAGGGTGCCAGGGGTGTCCAAAGGACACCCTGTAGCACCCCTGAAATGAAAATGTAGACTGATGTTGCGCACACACATGTCCAAAGGACATGTGTGTGTGTAACATACAACTTTGAAAAATGCACTAAAGTGCATTTTTCTAAGTTTTCGCTCTTTACCACGAAGTCAGACTTCGCGGTAAATAGCGGCCAAAAATTGCTATTTCGCAATTCTAAAATGGTTCATGAATTGCATTTAAGGAATCTCAAATAGAGATTCCTTAAATGCAATTCCTCGCAATTTAGCGATTTCGCAATTTAGCGATTTCGCAATTTGCGATTTTTGCATTTGGGATGATGAATCCCAAATGCAAAAATTGCGCTCGCAAAGGGCCAGATTCTCAGAATCTCAGAAGCCGAATTTCCGTTGATGAATCTGGCTGTATGTCTATACTTTGCCACCATATATTTTAGGTATGTTTCTTCCTCTCACCATTTTTGTTGTGCTATGCTTTAGATGTTTACATGTAATATATATGGAAATGAGATGTGTCTGATTTTTTCCATGTAGACACTGTTCCATGTCTTATGTCTTGTAAGTTAAAATTCTTCGTGCCCAAAATGGTTACTTCACTCACAATGGACCGTTATGAATAGGCCCACTAATTTGCATATCCAGGTGCACAGTGTGCTTGCACCTTACTTTTGATTGACGCTCAGATGGACGTTGCTACGGACACCAGATCGTCTTCCCATACTTAAGATGAAGCTCAGTACTTGAAAAAAGTCAGGAAAATCAGGTGTGCAGCAAGGTACTCAAGCCCTTCAGGGCACTCTTTGCATTGATATTTTCATGGACATTTGGCAGTACCATCTGCACTTTATGTGCAGAGTAAGAATTTGTTAATTGAATGGATTTTAATGTTTACTGAATTCCTGATAAAGTATATATCTGAATGGTGTAGAATGTGTCTTTTAAATGATTTTATAACAGACTTGGTTACGTTTTAAAAAATGTGGTAAAGATTTAATTGATCATGCAATAAATTTGATTCACACTGCATAAATATGTTACAGAGCTAAACTTCTAAATTAAGCCTGACTGGATTTGTGCTAATCTACCAGGGAGGTAAGCACAGCTTAATTTAGTGACTTTTGTGGTACTGATAGGGATTGTAATTATTATTTTAGGTGGATTTTCATCCACCTCAACTAATACTCCAATGTCTTACAGTGTATTCTTTAATGTGCAGAAGCATTTTTCACCTTGGCACATTAGATTATTTTGCTGCTTTGAATGTCATTAATTAGAAGCACTAGTTTCTAAATATGAACTTAGAAGCATTTAAGTCCCTCCTCCAATCATCCTGATTATTTTAACATAGATATCAGCTACGTCACCTCCTCTAACAAATAGACTAAATTCATGAATTGGCAAAACAAAGGTCTGGAAGATCCCGCAGAGTTAACATAACATAAATGAGATCTAAATCAACTGCCAGCTCACTTCTACACACAGCCCACACAGTGCATGCTTTTTGCATTTTTCAGTCTGTGTTTGGGGTAGCATTTCAGATAGGCTGACTATCCGTACCATACAGACTCCTGCGAAAGGGCCTGGTGAAAATTTGTTAGTGTAACATCTCTTTCTAAGTTCTTTCATGGTACTCTCTGCAGGATCTTCACTATCAGGTCATCTGCAAAACATAAGACACAGCATTGGACAGCACCTTCTCTACCGCACGATTGGTTGGTAGGGTTGGAAAGGCTTGGCGAATGATCTGAAGTGGTGGCCACAGAAGCCACTTGAAAGTGTGGCTCAGTTTGGCTTGAGCTTCCAAGAGGATCTCAAGCTGAGTGAGAGCCAGTTGCTTGGCTCAGTCCTAGATCAAGCCTTACTGAAATGTAATTTTGAATTGTAAACCTTACACTGTAACGTCATGGCTAACAGTAGTGATAAGGTATTAGGCGATGCCATGCCTCATTTAACCCCTTCCATGCTCATGACGGAATGGTTCAGTCATGAGCATCGGTGCTCCTGTGCTGATGACGGAACTATTCTGTCATGAGGCCAGGGGCACGAAATCCCTCTGCTGCAGACAGCAGAGGGATTTCCTTTTCACCCCTCTGACCTAGGGAGCTGGGGAAGAGCTTCCCCAGCTCCCGAGGCCCCCTCCCTGGTTTCTGTTCAATGACGATCAGCGCGCACGTCGCGCTGTCGTCATTGAACACAAACCGAAACTAAAATGAGCACTTAGGCTCATTTCAGTTTCACTTTCTTCATGCTCAGTGGGCTATCTCAGCCCCCTGAGCACGTAGAAAGACGGGAGAGGTATCATTGGAAAGGGATCCACCCACTAGACACCAGGGAGGGGGGAGCGGCCCCTTGGGCAAGGGCCTTCACTCCCCCATAAATAAATTTGCCCCAAAAACTCCCTGGCGTCTAGTGGTCTTTCTGACCCCCCTGGGGGGAATATGGGGGCATTACCCCCCAATCTGCCCCACCGGGGGGGCAAAAATCCCACTAGATGCCAGGGATTTTTTTGCGGGCAAATTTGACTTTGGATGGGCTGCCCAAAATGGGCATGCCTATGCCCCCACCCCCTCCCCCACAAAAATAACAGCCTTCCTGCCCCCCCTGGGGGCTAATGGGGCGGTAGCCTCTAAAATGCCCCCCTGGGGGGGGCAAAAAGTCCACTAGACACCAGGGATTTTTTTTGGCAAATATTTATTAGGGTGGGGGCATTGGCATGCCCGTCTTGGGCAGACCCCACTCTAATCAAAATTTGCCCCAAAAACTCCCTGGTGTCTAAAAGCCCACTAGACACCAGGGATTTTTTTGGGGGGCAAATTTGAAATAGGGTAGGGCTGCCCAAAACTGGCATGCCCACCCCCTCCCCCGCTAAAATTACAGCCTTCCTGCCTCTCCCGGGGACAGATGGGGCAGTAGCCCCAATCTGCCCCCCCTGGGGGGAAAAAAACCCACCAGACACATGGGATTTTTGGGCACATTTGTCTTAGGTTGGAGGCTGCCCAAAATGGGCATGCCAATGCCCCCACCCCCCACCCGCAACAATGATAGCCTTTCTGCCCCCCCAAGGAGGGAGGATGGGGGCAGTAGCCCCGAATCTGCCCCACCCGGGGGCAAAAAACCCACTTGACGCCAACGATTATGCTGGCTTTTTTATGTGTAGGGGTGGGGGCTGCCCAGAATGGGTAATACCAATGCCCCCACCCCCCCAAACGATATAGCAAATCAGTTTTTTCACACTTTTTTGTGTGGGAAAGCGTGGCATCACTGGGCTCACAAAAATTTCCTCCCACCCAACATTCCCCCAGGTCTCTCGATAAAAATGGTACCTCACTTGCGTGGGTAGCCATAGTGGCTGCAACAGGAAAAGGCCCAATTCGTACGATGGCGACTTAAAAATTACCTTTAGCAAAACTATCTTATTTTTTGGGGGTCACCTGAGCTTTTGGCCCGGGGCTTGGCTGGCATCTTTGGAAACTACCAAACCAAACAGTTCTGAAAACTCAACATCCGGGGGAGTCCAGGGAGGTATGGCATGCGTAGGTCCCCCAATGTTTTCCTACCCAGAAATCCCTGCAAACCTTAAATTTAGGTTAAAAAAAAACACTTTTCCATACATTTTTGCGTGGGATCTCCGTGCCGGCACAAATGTCCTACCACCCAGCGTTCCCCTTGATCTCCCGAGTAAAATGATACCTCACTTGTGTGGGTGGGCCAAAGGCCTGTGACTAAGATGAGGTGCTTAATTTGTCAATCCTAAATACTACAATTTTTAAAAATTCATTTTTAGCCTGTTCTGCTTTGGGGCACCCACACAAGTGAGGTATCATTTTACTCAGGAGAACAAGGGGAACACTGGGTGGTAGGACATATTTGCCGGCACGAAGATCCCACGCAAAAAAGTTTGGAAAAGTGATTTTTTTACCTAATTTTAAGGTTTGCAAGGAATTCTGGGTAGGAAGGCATTGGGGGACTCACACATGCCATACCTCCCTGGACTCCCCCGCGTGTCTAGGTATCAGAACTGTTTGGGTTTGGTAGTTTCCAAAGATGGCCGCCGAGCCCCGGGCCAAAAACTCAGGTGCCCCCCCCCCAAAAATCAAGGTAGTTTTGCTATAGGTTATTTTAAATTCTCCACCGTACGATTTGGACCTTTTCCTGTTACAGCCACTATGCCTACCCATGCAAGTGAGGTACCATTTTTATCGGGAGATCTTGGGGAACGCTGGGTGGGTGGAAATATATTGATCCACGCAGATTCTAGAACTTTCCACCACAGAAATGTGAGGGAAATGCGTTTTTTTGTCAATGTATTAGCTTTGCAAGGGATTCTGGGTAACAGAACCTGCTGGTAGGCAGTCGAGTCACCCAATCCTGAATTTCCCTGGGTGTTTAGTTTTCAAAAATGTATAGGGTTGCTAGGTTTCCCTAGGTGCCGGCAGAGCTAGGGTTCAAAAACAAAAGGTAGGCACTTTGCCAAAAAAGGGCACGATTTCACTGTGAATTTGCGGTGCAACCACGTTGCGTTTTTCGCTGTTTCCTGTCGCAGGCACTAAGCAGACCCAGGCAAGTGAGGTACCATTTTTTTCAGGAGACCCGGGGGAACGCTGGGTGTATGGAAATTTGTTTATCCTCGCATATTCCAGAACTTTCAACCACAGAAATGTGAGGGAAATGCGTTTTTTTGGTCACTTTTTTAGATTTGCAAGGGATTCTGGGTAACAGAACCTGGAGGTAAGCAGTCGAATCACCCCATCCTGAATTCCCCGGGGTGTCTAGTTTTCAAAAATGTATAGGTTTGCTAGGTTTCCCTAGGTGCCGGCAGAGCAAGGGTTCAAAAACAAAAGGTAGGCTCTATGCCAAAAAAGGGCACGATTTCACTGCAAAATTACAGTGCGACCACGTTGCGTTTTGCGCTGTTTCTTGTCGCAGGCACTAGGCAGACTCAGGCAAGTGAGGTACCATTTTTTTCAAGAGACCCAGGGGAATGCTGGGTGGGTGGAAATTTGTTGATCCACGCAGATTCCAGAACTTTCCACCACAGAAATGTGAGGGAAATGCGTTTTTTTGTCAATTTTGTAGCTTTGCAAGGGATTCTGGGTAACACAACTTGGTGGTAGGCAGTCGAGTCTCCCCATCCTAAATTCCCCTGGGTGTCTAGTTTTCAAAAATGTATAGGTTTGCTAGGTTTCCATAGGTGCCGGCAGAGCTATGGTTCAAAAACAAAAGGTAGGCTCTTTGCCAAAAAAGGGCACGATTTCACTGCGAAATTGAGGAGCGAGCACGTTGCGTTTTGCGCTGTTTTCTGTCGCAGGCACTAGGCAGACCCAGGCAAGTGAGGTACCATTTTTTTCAGGAGACCCGGGGGAACGCTGGGTGCGTGGAAATTTGTTTATCCTCGCATATTCCAGAACTTTCAACCACAGAAATGTGAGGGAAATGCGTTTTTTTGGTCACTTTTTTAGCTTTGCAAGGGATTCTGGGTAACAGAACCTGGTGGTAAGCAGTCGAGTCACACCATCCTGAATTCCCCTGGGTATCTAGTTTTCAAAAATGTATAGGTTTGCTAGGTTTCCCTAGGTGCCGGCAGAGCAAGGGTTCAAAAACAAAAAGTAGGCTCTTTGCCAAAAAAGGGCACGATTTCACTGCGAAATTGAGGTGCGACCACGTTGCGTTTTGCGCTGTTTCCTGCCGCAGGCACTATGCAGACCCAGGCAAGTGAGGTATCATTTTTTTTGGGAGACCCAGGGGAATGCTGGGTGGGTGGAAATTTGTTGATCCACGCAGATTCCAGAACTTTCCACCACAGAAATGTGAGGGAAATGCTTTTTTTTGGTCAATTTTTTAGCTTTGCAAGGAATTCTGGGAACCAGAACCTGGTGGTAGGCAGTCGAGTCACCCCATCCTGAATTCCCCTGAGTGTCTAGTTTTAAAAAATGTATAGGTTTGATAGGTTTCCCTAGGTGCCGGCTGAGCTAGGGTTCCAAAACAAAAGGTAGGCTCTTTGCCAAAAAAGGGCACGATTTCACTGCGAAATTGAGGTGCGACCACGTTGCGTTTTGTGCTGTTTCCTGTCACAGCCACTAGGCAGACCCAGGCAAGTGAGGTACCATTTTTATTGGGAGACCCGGGGGAACACTGGGTGGGTGGAAATTTGTTGATCCACACAGATTCCAGAACTTTCCACCACAGAAATGTGAGGGAAATGCGGGTTGTTTTACAATTTCTTAGCTTTGCAAGGGATTCTGGGAACCAGAACCTGGTGGTAGGCAGTCGAGTCACCCCATCCTGAATTCCCCAGAGTGTCTAGTTTTAAAAAATGTATAGGTTTGATAGGTTTCCCTAGGTGCCGGCTGAGCTAGGGTTCCAAAACAAAAGGTAGGCTCTTTGCCAAAAAAGGGCACGATTTCACTGCGAAATTGAGGTGCGACCACGTTGCGTTTTGTGCTGTTTCCTGTCACAGCCACTAGGCAGACCCAGGCAAGTGAGGTACCATTTTTATTGGGAGACCCGGGGGAACACTGGGTGGGTGGAAATTTGTTGATCCACACAGATTCCAGAACTTTCCACCACAGAAATGTGAGGGAAATGCGGGTTGTTTTACAATTTCTTAGCTTTGCAAGGGATTCTGGGTAACAGAACCTGGTGGTAGGGAGTCGACTCACCCCATCCTAAATTCCCCTGGGTATCTAGTTTTAAAAAATGTATAGGTTTGCTAGGTTTCCCTAGGTGCTGGCAGAGCTAGGGTTCAAAAACAAAAGGTAGGCTCTTTGTCAAAAAAGGGCACGATTTCACTGCGAAATTGAGGTGCAAACATGTTACGTTTTGTGCAGTTTCCTGTTGCAGGCACTAGGCAGACCCAGGCAAGTGAGGTACCATTTTTTTTGGGAGACCTGGGGGAACGCTGGGTGGGTGGAAATTTGTTGATCCACGCAGATTCCAGAACTTTCCACCACAGAAATGTGAGAAAAATTTGTTTTTTTGTCAATTTCTTAGCTTTGCAAGGGATTATGCGTAACAGAACCTGGTGGAAGGCAGTCGAGTCACCCCATCCTGCATTCCCCTCGTTGTCTACTTTTCAAAAATGTATAGGTTTGCTAGGTTTCCCTAGGTGCCGGCAGATCTAGGGTGCAAAAACTACAGCTAGGCACTTTGCCATAAAAGGGTCCATTTTTAACTGCAAAATTGAGGTGTGACCACGTTGCATTTTGCGCCGTTTTCTGTTGCAGGCACAAGGCCGACCCACACAAGTGAGGTACCATTTTTATTGAGAGATTTAGCGTAATTCAGATGTGTAAATCAACTGTTATTACCTATTGAGTTTTTATGCATTTCTTCCTTCCCAATGAAAGACATTGTGTAAAAAAAAAATATTTTTGAAAAATGACCAATAATTCTCATGCTAGTATGAGTATTCCCAATTTTGAAAATGTGCAAATATATACTGTTTCTAAACTCTATTATTTATACCCAATTCAGAAATACATAGGTGTCTTTCATACAGATTTTTCCATGTATACATTTTCCAAGAATAAGTGCTCTATACCCAGTAAATAATAAAATACCATTGCAAGTTGCTGCTCAGTTTTTGGATCTGAGTTTCTCGGATTCTTGGTGAAACTACAAGTCCTATATATCCCCACAACTAGGAAGGTCTAACGGATGTAACGGTATATTGCTTTCCAAGAGCTGTCAAAATTACAAGAAGTTATAGGTAAAAACGTTGGGACAAAAGGCTGTTTTTTTCAACAAATGTTCAATTATTCCAAAATTTAACTGTTAGTTTCTATAAAGAAACCTTCATGGATTTAGACAAATGGCCCCTTTCTGAATTCAGAATTTTGTCTACTTTGCGAAAATATATAGCTTTCCAGGATCCATTATTGCTTTCAAACTCATTTCTACCATTAACTGGAAGGAGGTTGAAAGCTCAAAAAATAGCAAAAATAGGCTATGTCCCAGAAAAATGCCAAAACTGTGTGAAAAATGTTGGTTCTCTGACAAAAGACTGTCATTCCCTAAAAGCTGAAAAAATGGAGATTTCAGCCCCACAACCCCTTTTTTGATAACATTTGCAGGGAAAAATCCAGATGCTTTCATTTGCAGCCCGTTTTTCCCATTTTTCTGAAACAAACCCTGGGCACCTTTAGAATCCCCATGATGTTGGAAGAAAAGGACGCAAATTTGGCTTGGATACCTTTTGTGGTCAAAAAGTTACAGGGGCCTAAGCACGCACTACCCCAAATCGCCAAAAAAAGGCTTAGCACAGGAGGGGAAAAGGCCTAGCAGCGAAGGGGTTAAGGCAGAAGCATTACTAACACCTTTTGTGCTTTATCTTGGAATGCTTTAGCTTCCCCCTCTATCCCTCTCTTTTCTGTAATCAGGGTGCGTTGCCAAAGTGTTCTGCACCAGGTGAGAGCCTTCCTCATTCTGTGAAGTGGCTCCACATTTTGTTTGCAACAATCTCTCCTGGCAAGCAACACTTGTCTCCTACATGTCCATTCTGCATCCTGATGTGCGCATACAAAGCAACACATCTTCTAGGAGCAGCCCTTTTTTTGTTTTTTTTTTTAGTCTTGAAAAGTAAATACAAAGTAATTCAAGTCAGACCCCCCCCCTCCCCCGCCACCCTCAAAATAGAGCAAAGCATCGTGTGAGGTTGAGTGAAATAAAATAAGGAGAAGACGTAAAACAAGAAGAAAAAAATGAAAGTGGATTGAAAAAGAGATGTGCTTGCGGTAGAAAAATAAGCCAGTAAGTAAAAAAAACAGATACATCTAGTTAAGGCATACAATTGTAAGAGTTGAAGAGGGAGAAAAGGATAAGAAAGAGTAGAGAACACGGCTGGAGCAGGAAACAAGGGGAGGATAAAGGAAAAAAAAATAGTAGCATGATCTGAAAGGAGCACGAGCACAAAGAAAATCAGGGGGTCAGAAGTTACCCCTGTTGTTCCAACCAGGTTGTGAGGTTTCCCCAGAGCTCGAGCCCCTTTTTACGACCCTTGCGGCACTTTTTGGAGTACACAGCTTTTTCTAAGTGATAGGTAGCAACAAACCTAGCCAGCCACTGAGCGAATGAGGGGGGCTCGGGATTAAGCCAGGAAGAGGCCACACAAATACGCCATACTGCCATTGCGATAAAAATTAGCCCCTCGCTTTTAACCCTTGGGGTTTCAGCCTGTGTGCCCAGTAAAATGACAGTAGGATTAAATGGGATATGCTGATTAGTGACCACCCTTAGGAATTCGTGCACGCGGATTAGAGTTGCAGAGAGCCTAGGCCAGGTTGAGAATATATGAATTGAATCGGCTCCATATTCCGAGCAGCGAGGGCATAAAGTACCTTTGCCTGTTCCCCATTTTGCTATCTTGCTGGGGGTAATATACAGAAAGAAGATGGTTTTAAAATGTTGTGTCTGCAGCTTGGCTGACAGTAAGATGTTTTGTGAGAGGGCTAATGAATTAAAGAAGATATTGCATGGGGAGTCGAGTTTTATGTGCCATTTATGTGCTATGTTTTGTAAGTCGTCTGGGGTGTGGCTGTTTATGATGTTGTATAGCAGTCCGATTCGTGGGTTTATGGGGTTACGTAGTTTATTGAGAAGATCTACTTCCATGAAACATGAGTAGCCTCCAACCTTCCTAGAGAGAAAATCATGTATGGCGAGATGTTTGAAAGAGTCATGGTTTTTCAGGTTGAATTTGGATAGTAAGTTTGAGAATGGTACGACTCCCTCATTTGTGATAAGGTCTCCCAGTTTCGAGATGCCAGCCTTGTGCCAGTCAGAGAAGTAGGTTTTTCCAAAGATAGCAGGGAGGTTGCAGTTGTTAAGAGTGGGAGAATAGTAGTTAAATCTACCCAGCCCAAAAGTTCTGCGGATATTACAGAAGACTTTGTAAGAGCTCATTAGCGTCTTAAATCTCACCCGTTTGTAATATCCGTAGGACATTTCTTGGAGTAAGCAACCCCAGTGCTGCTGGCCCAATAGAAGTTAAAAAGGCGAGGGAGGCCCAGTTGGATAGAGTAAGGGTGGTTCCCTCACCAGTTCGGAGCTGTACTGCAAGACCGAGGCCCAGTAATAAAGTATGATGTTGGGAAAGGCCAAGCCTCCTCGTTCTTTTGGGAGGGATAGTTGTTTTAGAGCCCGCCTGGGTTGGGAGTATGACCAAATAAACTGAGTGAATATTTGTTGGAATTTCAGCAGGCTTGCTTTGTTGAATTCTAGAGGTAGCGTGCCTCTAGAACTAACTGTTCTCGCAAAACTAAACTAAATTACCTGGTCCATCTAAGGGTACGTAGTGCCAGCACGGCCTTGTAAGGAAGGTCTCATCGATCCCTAAGTCTTGTTTATCAACTGTGGATGATAGGAAAGCAAATCACGTCAGTCTACCCTCTGTGACACAGACCACTTCTGATGGATGGACATGATCATTATTTTTCATTATCTGATGTAAAAGAGAAGGCGATGTGAACTTCAAGTCAGCCACTATACCTTACTATAAACGTTGAGGGTGATTTCACACATGCCATTTTTTCCACATCTGATGGGCCTGAAGGTTCTGTGCAAATCCCAATCCATGACCTGGTACCCCGAGGAGAATCAAACATCGGCCCCTTAACTCATGACCCAGGTCTCCTTTTCTGGAACATTGCTGGGATAAATAAAAGACGTAATGATGAAAATTGGGTAACACTAGTAACTAGCCACCAGATTTTCTGTCTGCCAAAGGCATGGTCCTGGACAAACACCCATATTAATGGTTTCTAATCAGTGTTCATCACTGTGATGGTGGTGGTCTTCTAACCCTAATAAATATTACCTTGGCAGCCAAGTGAGAGTAAAGACCTATGTTGACTCCACCTTTTTTCAGATATCCATATGTTACTTGTAGGAACACCCCTTGTAGTGCTTATCAATTTTATTGTAACAATTTTTATAACAAAAATGTTTATATTGCAGAGTCACTTGTTTATCCCTTAGTTATGATAGTGACAGGGTTGACTGAAGATTTCATTATAACATGGAGGGAGGATTCTGATGTATATTATAGTGTGGATATGCTGAGGTTGGTGCACTGCTTGTTTGAATTGTCTAATCACTTGTAGATAGTTTTTTCCGTTTTTGGTGCTCCACAGGAAGCGTCTGATGTCCTGAGACGCTAAAATTGTACTGGAACACGTGCTCCTAATGTGACATTAGTGGCATCCCCATGGGCACTCAATCTTTCCTCACTGTAAAATGAGGGTTCTCCACACAACTTTCATTTTCAAAATGTTTATGTTTTATTCACATGACATTTCTTCAAAAGCTTTTGTTTTGTTTATATATGTACTTGTACTATCCATTCATTTCTTTGTTCGGCATGTGGCATTATTCAAATCCAATGCATTTCGGGCATATGATGATGCCCTTCATCAGGGAACAATACTGAAAAAGGAAAAAATCATAATAAGCATATATCAGGTGTTCTATAATCCGTTGTTCACATAGTATTAATTTACTCAGCTATGTTACTATGAAGTTGTAGTGCCTTAGTGTGAAGAAAACACATAGTGATAACCTATTCAACTGTGTTGCTGTGAAACAAACAGTCTTTATACAAAGTGCTTTAAGTAACATGGTGTCAGAAATCTTGAAGAGCGTAAAGACCTTTGTCCGTGATCTACAATGCGTCACCTTAAATCACCTTATAACCCGTGTGGTACTACGGCGATACGGTTCACTCACATGCCAATTCTATCGAGCTATATAGCCTCCGATTCTTCAAAACCTAATAAAAGACAAAAACTATAATCAAAGTTTAGTGACCCTATTACTTCTACATGGTTTTCATTCCCTGTCTTAAAGAGTCATGTCCTGACCCAACTGACCTCTTCATAACTCGTAACGCAACTTCATCACCCTTTCGTCGGCTCCGAACAAATAGAGCGCCATTACTCCCTGTTTATGAAATACCCGGGTACACACTGATTGGCTGAAGCTCCGATCACGTGATGGATCGAGCTAAAAAAAGTACTCTAACTGCTAAAAGATAGTTTTCTAATGCATGCGCGTGAACTCTGAATTGTGCTATTGATAATCTAAAAATAAGTTATGCCTTGTATTAAGATTGAGCCCCAAAATTAAGCCGATAACCAAAATAGTTGCTAAATCAAGATGAATCTAAACCAGAAATTTAAATCTAAAACTGACGGCCCGGGGATACGAACCCTGCTCTGTCTATACCGTGTGGTACAAAGTGTTGCACTTACGTGGTGAGCTACAGTAAAAGCTGAAAGGCAAACAAACAAGGGTATGAACACATTCAATGATGGTAATAGAGACATTATGGTTAAAAACAACATAAATCATATTCATTATTTCGCAAGAGTCCCCTTACGGTCCAGGGAACATATTATAATTTCATAAGTAACATGATAGTTCTATTCAGTCATTGAGACCATTGGGCTTGTGTGAGGATAATTTCTGTATCCAAAAATGTTCCCGTTGTAGGAGATATTTGGTGTTATCCCTTCCTTCTTTTTTCTCCACTGTTTCAAGTACGATGAACTTTAACTGTGATATGTTGTGTTGTTCTTCAATTGAATGCGCAGTTATAGCAGATTTCATGTTTTTTGTGCGTATGTTAGATTTATGTTCTGTGAGTCTTGTTTTTATACGCCTTTCAGTCTTTCCAATATATAGTTTTCAACATGGACATTTCAAAGCATAAATGACATTTGCTGTGTCGCACGTTGCATTAACCTTAAGCTTTATTTCATGACCTTTCATGGGATGGTTGATCCTACTCCCCTTGATGATACTATTGCAATTTCCACAGGTCAAGCAAGGTTTTGTTCCATTGAAGATCTGGATTTTTGGTGGCCTGTGCCTTAATATTTATCCTATGTTGTGAGCTCGAGTTTATGCGAACAGAGGTAGTCTCTCGAAGATTCCATTGAAATCGGGTTCCAAGTTGAGTATGGCCCAGTTCTTAGTGATTATTTTCTTGAACCGTGTACTAGATGTAGAAAATTTCGACACTGCCACAATTCTCGTCTCCTCTGTTTTTTCCCTTGTTTTCAATAATTCTTTTCGCTCAATTGAATCCACCCGTGTTCTAGATTCCTTAATGATGTGTTCTGGGTATCCTCTGGTAGCAAATCTTGACGCCATTTCATCCACTCTAGACTCCAGTATGGAATTGTTAGAAGTGATTCGTTTAACTCTTGCCATTTGGGAAAAAGGAAGGTGTTTCTTCGAGCTTTGTTGATGAAAACTCTGGTAGTGGGGCATGTTATTGTCATGAACACTACTATGTGTGAAAACTAGGTCAAGGAACACATCATGGACACCAACACCTACATGAGACTACATGAGACTAGAAGGGAATCCCACAATGGAGTACATGAAATCACTATTAAATATCATTAATAAAGCAAATGAAAAGGGGATAATTAATGAGAAGACTAAGAATTTTCTGTTTAAAGCCAACCCAAGAAGTCCAACATTGCATGAGGTACCGAAAATTCACAACAACGTTTGGGATCCTCCTCTTCGACCGATTGTTTCAACGTGTGGAAGTCTCCACGAACCAATTGGACAACTACTAGATAAATATCTTCAGCCTACAGTTAAAAAATGAGGACATATATCAAAGATACCACCAAATTCTTACTAAAACTCGAAGCTACAACTATTGAACCTGGAGAAAACTTGATTCTATGCACAGCTGATGTTCGTTCACTTTATACTTCCATACCCCACTCCCTCGGCATAGAGGCAATGGAAAAAGCCTTGCTCAATACGGACTTAGAAATACCATTCCAGACATTCCTGATGGAACTGATGCTGTTTACCTTATATCAAAGCTACTTTTGCTATAAAGATGAGTGGTATCAACAACTAGTTGGAACGGCCATGGGCAATTCGGCGGCGCCGGTATACGCCAACATATTTATGCAGGACTATGAAGAGACCCACATCTTCACCAAAGCAGAATGGCAGAACAATCTTAAATTACTTGTGAGATACATAGATGATATATTTATCATTTGGAAAAGTACGAAAGAAAGACTACATGATGCTCTTACGGAATTCAATGAAATAGATGACCGTATACAATTGACCTGGGACATTTCAGAAACTCACGTCACATTTCTGGACGTAAAAGTACTAATCACGGATAAAGGTCTTGAAACTGATGTATTTAAGAAAAAAACTGATAGGAATAATATGCTCCACTACCAGAGCTTTCATCAACAAAGCTTGAAGAAACACCTTCCTTTTTCCCAAATGGCAAGAGTTAAACGAATCACTTCTAACAATTCCATACTGGAATCTAGAATGGATGAAATGGTGTCAAGATTCGCTACCAGAGGATACCCAGAACACATCATTAAGGAATCTAGAACACGGGTGGATTCAATTTGTTGTGTTTCTATCTAGGACCCTAATTCGATATTCCCGATGTATGCCCTTATGTGGCTATAATAAATAATATCCTTATAAAGGCATAAGAATCATATCCATATTTAGTAATAGCCCATGCCGTTCAAATACGGCATGGCTACTCCCCTCGACTCCTAGAAAGTACAACGCATTCTTTAAACAAACCAAACCTCCAGCAGCCCGGGAAATCCCCCTGCTCTTGTTTTGATTTGCACAAGAACTCCTAGAGTCAGAAAGAACTGTTAGTACTTGGTGACGTCTTATGTCCAACCTTACGTCAAACCTGGCACCTTTCAGGTATAAATATACCATCGTTGCCTTAAGCAAACACACGGTGGTTTGGAGCAGAGCGGCTATCTACTTGCCCAAGAGCCCAGCTGATGCGAGAGCCCACGGACGCCGCCCATCACTTTTGACGCACTGAGAAAGACGCTGTCTTTTTCTCCAGCCGAGAAAATCCAGCTCCGGTGTTTCCAGCCGCCCTTGCGGGTTGCTGTGATATCGAGTCCTGAGAGAGAGATACCAGACCTCCTTCATTCTATTACCAAGGTACGGAGCTGACTAAACCCTTGAGAGAATTCTTGATTCAGATCCTTGGCAAAAAACAACTTAAATCTGCTACTTACTTACTCCTTCCCACGTATTAGGCTTTGGTCAGGGACACCGGGGTAGGTGTAGATTAGAAGCACCAGTTGAGTACGTTAGTCAATGTTTTTATGTATGTATATATTTTATCCATTTTAAAGTGTCATATGGCTAAGAAACCATGTTAATGCTTTTACAGTATTATTGCATAATACTCCTTTTACTGTACGCACTTTACTTTATAATAAGTATTGCAATTGTGGCAATTCATTTCTCTTGCATGAGAAAGAAGACTGCTCAATAAATAACACCTTTTATTGAAAACGCCCGTCTCTCTATTTCTCTGCACTCTGGTGAAACTAAGTACGCACGATTGACTGAGTGAAATAGTTGTCTATTGTTTTCACACGACTCTAGAGATACACTCTTTATTCTGAGGGAGCAAAGTTGTCATGTTTATGGTTGTCAGAAGCTAATCCCTTCTTGTCTATCCAGGGAAGTTAAACTCCTCCTTGTTTATTCGAGAAAGTTTCTAGTGACCTCTCAGATAGCTGGCAAAACTAATTAAGTCTAATATAGTCAGTAGAGACCTAGTCGACCTCAGTCCTACGTCTACACTGCTGTTTATATTATTCCAATGCGCAGAGCCTATTGGGAATATAGGAACTACACTACATGGCGCCCAACGTTTGGTAAGGCGATAATCTAACGCAAGACATTAGAGTAACTCAGTCGTGCATTTTCACACAGACCCCTTTTCCCGTAAAAACTCCAAAAGACGTCTGGAGTGGGTAAAAGGTTAAAATCCGTCGGAACTTAGTAGGAAGAGATTCCTATGTATTCGTTTTTGGTTTAGTCAACGTTGAAGGATAGTGTGTTCCAAAATATTGTGCACCTAATCTTTGTTTCCCTTGAAACTTGATCTGCAACAAAAACTTTCTGTAAGTAAAAATGACGGAAAGTGAAGACAAAAGGGAGGAAGCTAGAATAGCAGCTCAACTCCTAACGGATGACACAAGTCTCCGAGATGAAGACCCGAATTCTATAATCATTCCGGTAAATGTAAGAAGAACTATAACTAAAAAACTTATAGAAAATGGAGTATCATCACGAGGTGGTACAGTCATATTCGTGGTAGAGGCCCATGAATATCGGCAGACAGAGGTATTCTATTCATGGATACATTTTCCAGCAGCACACGCTGTGACCCACAAATTCCACTATTACAAAATAGGGGAACCTCCGGATGAATATGCTCCTTTCGAGGACATTGAAATCCCACTAACTTACCAAGAGCACCTGCTCTGGTTTAATGGGGCCCTAAAACATCAAAATCACATCACCAGGCTAGTCCACTACGTAGACCAGGAGCCACGTGGCCGGTTCTAGCCAGCTACACACCACATCCCGACATTGAAAAGATGTCAAGTGAAGAACTTTTAGTTAAAATAAAAGAATTAACAAAGGCATATAGAGAATTAGTTCAATTGGCAATGGAGGATATAACATACCTCCAGAGATTGAAAGAAACAGATATAGCAGACCAACCATTTGAATTTGCAAGAATCATAGAAAAATCCTATGAAGAACTAGGAAGAGATAGTTTGGGTGGGAAACCAGTAAAACCCCAACTAACAGAAAATCCTGAAAAAGCATTTATTAAAAATAATCTAAATACTCCAAAAAAGAGTTGGGATGGAAATAAACAATCCACTCCCAAAGAAAAATGATTCCAGTCCAGAGGAAGGTCTCCTCAATGAAGAGATAGATCTCCAGAACGAGGTGACAAGTCTCCCCAGAGGGAGCCCTCTGAGAAAAGATACAACCTTAGAGATAGGGATAAATTGAGAAAACCTGACAGATATCAAGATATTGATACACGTCCCTCTCGATCTTTTCAGACTTCCTCACAGAAATCGGAAAGAAGAGGACGGTCAGAACACAAGGAAGAGCACTTCAAGTCCAAAGACAAGGAACCTGCTCATCAAAGTAAAAAACAACAATTTCCAAGAAAGAAGGTAGCTAGTATTAAAATAATAAAACATGCCGAGGATACTGAGGACACAACTGAAAAACGGAGAGTGGGCTCAGACAATGCTAGACAGCG
Source organism: Lissotriton helveticus (assembly GCF_964261635.1). NCBI lineage: Eukaryota > Metazoa > Chordata > Amphibia > Caudata > Salamandridae > Lissotriton > Lissotriton helveticus. The sequence goes on along the minus strand of NC_136071.1, from coordinate 481,467,026 downwards.
CAGTAGAAGTGACAATAGCTCGCAAGATGTATCTTCTGGAGACAGTGGACACGAATGAATACATTCAAGTGGAAACTGCAGATACCAGAGTTAGAAAACGTCATAAAATATACGAAATAACATTACGTATAGAGGGGGACAAGACTAGGAAAGTAAGGGGTCTCTTTTGGGATAACCTTTCAAAAGGCTATGACATCTTGTTAGCTGAGAAAGACTGGCCACCAGAGTTTGTCAGGGAGTGCCCTCATGGCGAAGAAATTATTATGCCTGCCTTCTAAAATCACATTTCAACTCATAAAAAATCCATATATGCAAGAAAATGGGCAGTGGCCCAAGCTCCTGCATTATATAAAAATCATGTAGGATGGGATGAGTATTCCCCTCACCACAAAATCCAGTTAAAAAATAAACCCACTGCACAAAGGCAGTACCCAGTTAAGCAAGAAGCTAAAAAGAAAGTCAGGGAGATATTAGATCAACTTGAATACCAGGGGGTAATTGAAACATGCACCTCACAAATGAACAAACCTGTGTTTCCTGTCTCCAAGCCAGACGATTCATATCGTCTAGTTTTGGACTACAGACCCCTTAACTCCTGTTGCAAAACATTTGCAGTACAAAACTCACACAGTGCAGCACTAATGAATAACATTGTGCGCAAAAAATATAAAACGACATTAGATATCTCTAATGGATTCTTTTGTCAAAACATTGCACCTGAAAGCAGGTATTTTACCACTTTCTCAATAATGGGGTCGCAAAAACACTTCTGTTGACTCCCACAGGGATTCAAGAATAGCCCAGGATTATTCTCAGCAAGAGTAACAGAGTTACTACAAATATATGATGATGAGGCATTATCTTATGTCGATGACATCTATCTCACAGATGATGACCTGGAGACACACTTGAAAAGAGTGAACACCATAATACCTGGGTTTGCAGCTGAGGGTTACAAATTCAACTTTAAAAGGTCACAAATTGCCCATCTAACTGTCCTATTTTTAGGATGCAAATTATCAAGTGAAGGCAAAAGCCTAGCAGACAACTTCTTAGAGAGGTGTGCTGTACTCCAAGTACCTAAAACGCTGAAGAACTTTCAATCAATACTAGGTTTCCTGAATTTCGGAAGAACATACATTCTAAATTCCGCAGAGAGGGTAAAACCTCTCTATGAATTAATAAAACCTGATTTCAAACCAATAAATTGGACTCAGAAACACACAGACATTTTAAGATCATTGCAAACAGACATGTTAGCTAAAACAAAATCACAAACTCGCGAAAACATACCCAACCTTGTAATCCGAGTCATCCCAGGAAGATGCGGATTCACGTGCCTAACCTCTAATGAGGGAGAAACTGTACCATTAGCTTACAAATCACATTTGTACACACAAGCTGAAATGAAACTCATTTCTACTGAAAAGATTCTAATAGCGGTTCAAACTGCTGTAGCAAAAGAAAGAGCCCAAGCCCAAGGCAGAAGAATAACTGTTTTAACAGCAGAATCAGCCCTTGAGGCATTAACAAGCCCACGCAATTTGAATGCTGTGGCATTAGATCCAAAGTGGATACAATGGGAAAATTCTCTTGCTGCAGAAGACGTGAAATACTATTTTGACCCGAAAATGAAAAAACTAGAAAACCTAGAATATGAAGAAGAATATCCTCTGCCAATAGAAATTCTGCCTCTCGAACAGTACACATGTGTAATCTACATGGACAGATTTGCACAACACTACGATGTAGAGAAAAAATCCTACAACGCAGCGTGCGCGATTGTTAAAGGTCGCTGACGCTTTGGTAAATTCAGACCATTAATTACCAAAACTGAATCACTCAGAAACTGTCCAGCTCAGCGAGCTGAAATAAGATCTTTAAAGATGGCGCTTGAAAATGCCGATCGCGAATTCCCCACACTAATAGTGTGCGATTCGCATTACTGCATAAAATCTTACAATAATGACATGCAGACCTGGATTCAAAACGGTTACAAAGATGACACAGGTGCCACAATAAAGCATAAAAAGCTTTGGGAACAAGTAGTTCTTTTACATAAAGAACTACGAAAGACTCACGTGACACATACACTGAGTCATCAACGTGATGGCGTTCACGTTGCAGGGAATTCATTGGCTCCCAGAGCCACAGCGGAAGCAGTTCAACCGGCTTCCGTCGCCACAAAAAAGAGTTGTAAAAATTACATAGACGGAGAAATAATGCTGGCGGTAAAAGCGTCTGTAAAAGGCGACTATGCAGCATTACCTCTGAACTATCCACTCAATTATACATACATAATTGATGCAAACTCCGTTCCTTTTGCTCAAATCCCTGGAGTGGGGGATAGAGTCATTCCAAACACGAACAGGAGGGTCTTTTTAATAGCAGACGCACACACAAGAATGGGTCTAAGACACCAAGAGATCGTAAAATCTGTAAAAGAATTACAATCAGAATACTGGTGGCCGGGGATGAACTTGCAACATTACAAATTTGCAAAGGATTGTCCAGACTGCAACCGAGATCGCAGTCATGAACCGACCGGAGTATTGCCAGGACCCCTTTGTTAGAAAGCATCAAGCTATCTATACGAAGAAATCCAGCAGGAGAAAAGCGTCCCCATAAATATTAAGACTAGATTCACTTAAAATGCAGACACCAGCGCTCGGCTGACGCCAGAACTGTTATAAAAGATTTGCGAGTCTTTATCGGCATATACGGAATTGGCATGCTACATTCTGACCAGGGTCCTGCGTTTAGCTCTAGGGCATACAAGGAGGCCATGGCCAGCATGGGCATTGCATTGCGGTACTCTCCTCCCTTCCATCCCAAGGGAAATGCGGTAGTGGAACGAAAAAACCATGACATAAAGCAATCTATAACGGCGAGGGTATTAGGTTCGGGTGATGGGTGGGTCAAACATTTAACAAGTGTCCAACGTAGTCTTAACAATCTGCCAAGAAATTCTCTAAAAGGTTTCACTCCCTACGAACTATTGTTCAGTAATAGAATGCATATCCAGGACTTAGATAGTCACACGTCAGTGGTAGAAGAAAAAGCCTTTGATATCAAAGACCGTTTGGCTGTTTTACAGGACTTAAATGAAACAAGAAGAAACCTGAGTAACATAAAGTTAAAATAACAACCAACAGCCACTGAAGAAAAACCACCTGTCCCAGCAAGACCTGTCTGGATTCCAAAGATTGGGGATCTGGTCAGAGAAAAGATCGCGGTTAAGAAGGAATTTGGGCCTTCTTACAGAAAAGCAGTACCTGTCTTAGCTGTCAGCGGAACAAGATCAGTTGTACTACCGCCCCTTGCTGGTAAAAAGGAGAACCGAGTTGTATCCATCGACCTGGTAAAACCACAATCATGTGGCCAATAATAAGTAGTAGGCCCAGTGGACTTCCAAGAAATAGCAGAAGACCAAATCTTGCTACAATCCAAGAGGTTCAAACTGAGAGACTAATCACATTTGATAAACCTGCAGTGAATAAAAAAGGACTATGCAACAAAGCCATGGAACTTGTGCCTCTTGAAACCCAAATTGCAACAGTTCGTCAACAAACACCAGTCTACAACGATGTAGCCTCAGACTATGCTACTGAAACAAAGAAAAATCCAAAAGCAAATGAAAATCTGGAAGCGATTCCAACAATTGACAGAACTGCATCTGGCTACTTCATCAATTTCGATGACTTTTCTGAACATCCAAGTGAACATGAAGAAACGCCAGCAATAAAAACTTTCAAAGACAAAGTAACTGAACTCTTTCATCAACTCAAAGAAATCTATCTGATTTCTCCATGGATTGAATTTTGGATTGTGTTAGGTTTACTTTTCCTCCTGCTTTGGCTCATCATGGTTCTATGTTTGGGAAAATTAATTGATGGAACATATAGTGCAATGGACACAGCAAGTCAGAACATCAACTTGGTCCTAAAGCCTCACAAGTCATCTCACATTGAGAAAAGGGAACTGTCATCAGTGAACATCACAGCCAATCCAATACCCGGTGGGGTAGCATGGGACAAAGCTGAGTATGAAATGTATGGGTCGATTGAGCTCTTGAAATATCCACACCAGTTCAAGGTTTCATTAAGTGACTTTGTAAGACCAAGTACTTTCTCTGATGATTGGGACTTTGAAAATATTAATAATATGATGTCAGATTTAGTAATGTCAGCAAAAATTTACAGAACATGATTATTTACAGGGTTTATCAAGTTATGAAGAAATGTACTGCTATAATCACTTTGGTCATCACTATTTGCATAAATCTGCACAGCCTAGAAATGTATTTAATTATAATCAATGGGAACATTGTGCAACACCGCCTAAAGGCAGCTCGAAAACATTTTATGAGAAATTCCCATACTTCTCAGGTTTTAACACAAGTGATGCAGAAACGTTTTATTTTAGAATGTCAAATAAGACAGGAATGAAAACAATGTTGACAAATACTAAATTGATTTATTCTGAAACATTTTATGAAAAAAAGACTACATTTGGTTTTGAATTCTGGAAAAACAACATTGAAACAAAAACCATCTGGGGTACAAAAGAATGGCAGGTCCAAGGTTTAGAAGCATTATTTAGAGCCTTCATGATCCCAGAACAATTAATATTCTTGAATGACACCATTCAACAGACAACCTGTCTTGGTTTAGCCAAGATAAAAGATTTAAATAAACCGTCTATTCCAAAGCCCATGCCTGATAGTAATAGCACTACAGATGTGGAGATAGACGTATCCCATATTTTACACCAAAACAGAACACACCCTGATTGGAAAAAATGGTTGATCTGGCCAGCAGACACAAATAACTGTCAAGATAGATTCCTGAACAAAATACAGGGGTTCAAACAGACAAGGCCAGACCCTAGATACTCCCAGAGACAACATCCAGGGATAGTTACAACATACAGTGTAGGTAAACTCTGCCTTGAATGGCTACAGAAATCCACACTGGCTGAAATTAAGCAACACTTGACATTTACTTAAAGATGGTGCTGACTTGCGTGATTTCATACTGGGACCACGCAAACAGCGTCAAAAACGTTTCATAGCATCCGGTATATACGCTGCATACAACGAAGCGTGGAAAGAAACACAAATTGAAACAGTAGAAAAAATAAGAGAAATTGATCATATTCATTTGGAAAAATCACTTTCTGTTGTGGACAATGGGTTAACGTCCTCCAGAATGTATTCACTGGACAGTATTGTATCATCTGCTATTGATATAATAGAGTAGGACTTCCTAATGTTACAACATGGTCAGTCCCAATTACGTTCTATTTTACAGCTTGGCTGGACGTTGCAAAATCTGCGTTCAGGCTACGTGCCATGGCGTTTAATCAATGTAACGTCATTATTCTCTGTCTTTAACCTTACTGATAAACAAATCAGTTCGGCACAAAAAGGAGCAGACTATACGATTCAGAGCATTGAAAAACTTGAGAGATTACCATTGACAATTTCAGAAAGACCTGTCATTGAATAGATAATACACCAAATTATTACAATTCCAATAACAACTTTCCAGGTTAAATATTGCCAAGAATATACACCAGCAGGCCAGTATGAAAGGTTGGGAAAAGGATACATCAAGTCAACATGGAAATTACCTTATACACACAAATGTTATAGTGAAAAGAAAAAAGAGGTATTCCTTAGTGGTAACAATTGTAAAAAATCACTAAGTGGTACACTCCTGTGTCAAGGTATTAACTTGCATGGAGCCTGCGAAGGGTCTTCAAATAACCTTTCATGTCACCTGCACAGCACTCCTGCAGCACAGATAGAGCCATTCTTTAGACAGCTTTCCAACGGCAGCTACGTTCTAATAAGTGACCACAGCTGTTGTGGCATGGTGCCAGGAAAAGCCTATCTCATGAGCGTTAGTTCCATGGTCACTTGCTGTATGCAAGTATTGTATCCAAACAGCAATCCAGACATGGAGGCGGCAATATGGCCTTGTTTGAATATCTCTTCTATTCGAATTGATACTTTAAGCAGAATGAAGTCTATTCTTTTAAAGACAACTGTGCCTTTAACCTCGTCCAAAGAGACGTATGATCTGCAAGTTGCAAGGACAGGAGCGTAGATACATTCCCTATTATCAACAAATTGCCCCGTACATTTCGTAGAAATGTTAAGCCAAATTTTAAATATGTCTGATACCAGTGGCATCGCACATGTATTTAAGACAATTTTTTCGGGACTGTTAACACCCTTTGAAACAGTTCTGGGCATCTTTCCGAATTTTGTCCATTCTGTCTTCGGCGGTCTGCCTTTACTTTTGGGACTCGTAGCAGGAATTTTATTTTTGATCCTTCTGCTCCGATATGGCAAGCCAAGCCACAGACAAAACTCCAGCAACGATGGGAGAAATGATCCTAGCTATACGCTACCGGGACCACATCACTAAAGTCCTCGTATTAGCCGGGCTAAGAGATCTAAGCGCAACCTGGTTTCTTTCATTCAGACCTATCTGGCAAGATTGCATCTTACCTGTGCTTCGATGTCTGCTATGCGGAGATGAATGCATGTTGGACATCTGTCTTACACTACCATCAGCAGTACCAATGGATACAGATACCTAGTTAGGTCTGGTAACGACTCATGCATCGTGTTGTCCCCAGCGGCTACCTATTCTGATGTCGGCATTCGTTGAGACTTCACCACTACGAGTAGGTGGCGGTGAAGTACGAGAGGAAAGCAGCACCAAACAGGTACAACCTTCTGTGAGCATTGCTGATCCTGACATCGATGATAGCAATCATTCTCACATATGCACAATCTCAGCATTTTCGAACTTGGTCGAACTTTCACCTGATGTTGTAGACCAATTTTTTGCAAGCCTGTCTGAAATGATGTTCTCCCCGTAACAAAAAGAATAACTTTTTAAAACAACGAGCATGCAGCCTTCCCTGAACTCTGAATTCGGCCTTCAGCTTTGATAAACACAGCTACTGAAAACAATTGGAACAATTCTTCCCTTGAGAGCGAAATTATTTTTTTTCTCACTTCCAAAATATTTACCCTTTTTCTGGCACAAAGTACTCTGCTTAGAGTAGAACTATTCTTAGAGAACAGAGCTTCTATTTTAGGAACTCTAGAGACAATATTTTACCTCAGCCTCTAGCACATGTACAGCATTTGTATAAATATGTGATGGAATGGTCTCGACCTTCTTTTCTGTATAAAGAGCCATTTCATGTGTAATTTTCGCAATTCATTCAGATGATATATATATGCATTTAACTGAATGATAACACTGCTTGAAAAGCGTACAGGATCAATGCTCATTTTTCGTGTATTTGCCATATACCATTTCAAATGCAATTTATTTATTTTGGGGTGGGTTTGGAAAACACACATGCATCGTTATGTTTAATATTACTTAGTTTTTAGTAATGATGGACATTAATTCGTGGAGTGGGTGTTGTGTTTCTATCTAGAACATTAATTCGATATTCCCGATTTATGCCCTTATGTGGCTATAATAAATAATATCCTTATAAAGGCATAAGAATCATATCCATATTTAGTAATAGCCCATGCAGTCCAAATACGGCATAGCTACTCCCCTAGACTCCTAGAAAGTACAACGCGTTCTTTAAACAAACCAAACCTCCAGCAGCCCGGGAAATCCCCCTGCTCTTGTTTTGATTTGCACAAGAACTCCTAGAGTCAGAAAGAACTGTTAGTTCTTGGTGACGTCTTATGTCCAATCTTATGTCAAACCCAGCACCTTTCAGGTATAAATATACCAACGTTGCCTTAAGCAAACACACGGAGGTTTGGAGCAGACTGGCTATCTACTTGCCCAAGAGCCCAGCTGATGCGAGAGCCCACGGACGCCGCCCCTCCCTTTTGACGCACTGAGAAAGACGCTGTCTTTTCTCTAGCCGAGAAAATCCAGCTCCGGTGTTTCCAGCCGCCCTTGCGGGTTGCTGGGATATCGAGACCTGAGAGAGAGATACCAGACCTCCTTCATTCTATTACCAAGGTATGGAGCTGACTAAACCCTTGAGAGAATTCTTGATTCAGATCCTTGGCGAAAAACCAACTTAACTTAAATCTGCTACTTACTTACTCCTTCCCACGTATTAGGCTTAGGTCAGGTACACCGGGGTAGGCGTAGATTGGAAGCACCAGTTGAGTACGTTAGTCAATGTTTTTATGTATGTATATATTTTATCCATTTTAAAGTATCATATGGCTAAGAAACCATATTAATGATTTTACAGTATTATTGCATAATACTCCTTTTACTGTACGCACTTTACTTTATAATAGGTACTGCAATTGAGGCAATTCATTTCTCTTGCATGAGAAAGAAGACTGCTCAATAAATAACACCTTTTATTGAAAACGCCTGTCTCTCTATTTCTCTGCACTCTGGTGAAACTAAGTATGCACGATTGACTGAGTGAAATAGCTGTCTATTGTTTTCACACGACTCTAGAGATACACTCTTTATTCTGAGGGAGCAAAGTTGTCATGTTTATGGTTGTCAGAAGCTAATCCCTTCTTGTCTATCCAGGGAAGTTAAACTCCTCCTTGTTTATTCGAGAAAGTTTCTAGTGACCTCTGAGCTAGCTGGCAAAACTAATTAAGTCTAATATAGTCAGTAGAAACCTAGTCGACCTCAGTCCTAAGTCTACACTGCTGTTTATATTATTCCAATGCGCAGAGCCTATTGGGAATATAGGAATTACACTACAAATTGAGAGAAAATAATTATTGAAAACAAGGGAAAAAACAGAGGAGACGAGAATTGTGGCAGTGTCGAAATTTTCTACATCTAGTACACGGTTCAAGAAAATAATCACTAAGAACTGGGCCATACTCAACTTGGAACCCAATTTCAATGGATTCTTCAAGAGACTACCTCTGTTCGCATACACTCGAGCTCGCAACATAGGAGAAATATTAAGGAAAAGGCCACCAAAAATCCAGATCTTCAAAGGAACAAAACCTTGCTTGACCTGTGGAAATTGCAATAGTATCATCAAGGGGAGTAGGATCAACCATCCCATAAAAGGTCATGAAATAAAGCTTAAGGTTAATGCAACGTGCGACACAGCAAATGTCATTTATGCTTTGAAATGTCCATGTGGAAAACTATATATTGGAAAGACTGAAAGGCGTATAAAAACAAGACTCACAGAACATAAATCTAACATACGCACAAAAAACATGAAATCTGCTATAACTGCGCATTTCATTGAAGAACAACACAACATATCACAGTTAAAGTTCATCGTACTTGAAACAGTGGAGAAAAAAGAAGGAAGGGATAACACCAAATATCTCCTACAACGGGATTATTTTTGGATACAGAAATTATCCTCACACAAGCCCAATGGTCACAATGACCGAACAGAACTATCATGTTACTTATGAAATTATAATATGTTCCCTGGACCGTAAGGGGACTCTTGCAAAATAATGAATATGATTTATGTTGTTTTTAACCATAATATCTGTGTTACCATCATTGAATGTGTTCATACCCTTGTTTGTTTGCCTTTCAGCTTTTACGGTAGCTCACCACGTTAGTGCAACACTTTGTACCACACGGTATAGACAGAGCAGGGTTCGTATCCCCGGGCCGTCAGTTTTAGATTTAGATTTCTGGTTTAGATTCATCTTGATTTAGCAACTATTTTGGTTATCGGCTTAATTTTGGGGCTCAATCTTATTATCAATAGCACAATTCAGAGTACACTCGCATGCATTAGAAAACTATCTTTTAGCAGATAGAGTACTTTTTTTAGCTCGATCCATCACGTGATCAGAGCTTCAGCCAATCAGTGTGTACCCGGGTATTTCATAAACAGGGAGTAATGGCGCTCTATTTGTTCGGAGCCGACGAAAGGGTGATGAAGTTGCGTTACGAGTTATGAAGAGGTCAGTTGGGTCAGGACATGACTCTTTAAGACAGGGAATGAAAACCATGTAGAAGTAATAGGGTCACTAAACTTTGATTATAGTTTTTGTCTTTTATTAGGTTTTGAAGAATCGGAGGCTATATAGCTCGATAGAATTGGCATGTGAGTGAACCGTATCGCCGTAGTACCACACGGGTTATAAGGTGATTTAAGGTGACGCATTGTAGATCACGGACAAAGGTCTTTACGCTCTTCAAGATTTCTGACACCATGTTACTTAAAGCACTTTGTATAAAGACTGTTTTTTTCACAGCAACACAGTTGAATAGGTTATCACTATGTGTTTTCTTCACACTAAGGCACTACAACTTCATAGTAACATAGCTGAGTAAATTAATACTATGTGAACAACGGATTATAGAACACCTGATATATGCTTATTATGATTTTTTCCTTTTTCAGTATTGTTCCCTGATGAAGGGCATCATCATATGCCCGAAATGCATTGGATTTGAATAATGCCACATGCCGAACAAAGAAATGAATGGATAGTACAAGTACATATATAAACAAAACAAAAGCTTTTGAAGAAATGTCATGTGAATAAAACATAAACATTTTGAAAATGAAAGTTGTGTGGAGAACCCTCATTTTACAGTGAGGAAAGATTGAGTGCCCATGGGGATGCCACTAATGTCACATTAGGAGCACGTGTTCCAGTATATTAGAGTGTCCCATCTCTAATGATTATGTGTGTGGATTGGAGGATAATGAATTTTGTAATGGTTCACAATTTGAACATAACCCTTCTGGTGAAAAATTGAACAGGCTGTTTACGAATCATGACCTTTTACTTAGTATAGGTCTGCCCTCTAAAGAAACTCTTACACCAGGCAACATTCACAAGCAGGAAAAATTGTTCCCTGATTGATTTTATTGCACTATCTAAGACATGGGCTACAGAATACACTTTCAAGAAACTATCAAGGTCAAGAATGAGGAAGTCAGAATGGAGGCCTGGGAGCAATATACTCATGCTTGTGCCAGAAACAATGTGCCTAAAGGTGCAGAGCAGAAATATCGACAAACAAATATCGAGAGACAAAAATATCGCCGCAAACATATTGTGGGGAAGAGATATCGACAACAAAAATATAGTTGACAAGAATATTGACTGACAGGTAAGTAATATCGATTTCAAAAATCTCGACGTCTTAAATATCATTTACAAAAATGTAGTTGACAAAAATATTGAATTATTAATAATGCTATGTATTTTAGGGCCAGATGTAGGTAGGCATTTACCGGTCGGTAACGGCCGAATTCGGCCGTTACTGACCGGTAAATGCAATTTGAGATGTAGGGCCCTGTATTTTACAGACTCGGTAAATTTACCGATAGGTAAATTTACCGATTATGTAAAATACCGAGTCGGTATTTTTACGGAATAGGGAAAATTGATATGTAGGCGGGACTCTTCTGAGTCCCACAAGCATTAAAAAATCGGTATTTTACCATCAAATACTATTTGATGGTAAAATACCGATTCTGGTGTGCTTGCACATGTGTGCATGCACACCTATGCCATATGACAGGCAGACCTGCCCTTAGGGCAGGTATGCCTGCCACATGGCACCCGAGCCTCTTTTGGGGGTGCCAGAGGGTGTCAAAGTGACACCCCCTGCACCCTTATGTCAATCGGTAGTTACCGATGCGGTAAATACCGACCGGTAAATGCCCAATCATTCCTATGGGCTTCAAAGCCCATAGGAATGCATGGGCATTTACCGGTCGGTATTTACCGCATCGGTAAATACCGATTGTTTCCGAATCGGTAAATGCACATCTGTATTTACCTACATCTCGGTACTTTTATTTTACCACTTCTTAAATACCGAGTCGGTATGATGCGGTATTTAAGAGGTGGTAAAATAAAATTTACCTACATCTGGCCCTTAGTGTTTTTAATGTGAACTGTTTGTCATTTTATTATATGTATTACAATTGTATTAGTTATTAATTTATCTTAAGTTTAAGTTTGTGTTTTTAGTTCCGTAGCAGGTTGTGGTTTTATAGGGGAATAGGATGGGAAGTATTTTAATTATATAGATTTAAATAATTATTTATAATAGTTAATATTTTTTATTGAATTTTGCATTTTTATTTGTGTAGTGGGTTGTGGGTTTATAGGGAAATTGGATGGGACGTAATTTAATTATAAAACATGTATGGAGTAATTCATGTGTTAATTGATTCATTAATAATTGTTGATAATTAGTTGTTCGTTAATTTCAAATAATTAATTAACAATCAATTATGTTAATTGTTTAATTAATTTTAGGTGTGTGTTGTGGTGTTTATCTGTGTAAATGGTGTGAAGGGTGGTAAGTAATTATTTTTTATTGATTAATTATTAATTTTCAGTAATTAATTATTAATTATTAATTGTAATTGTGTGATAAATTTTAAGTGTGTGTTGTGTATATTATAGTGTTAATTAATGTGTAATTAATGTTTTTATTATCTTTTTTAATAATAATGTATTTAAATGTATACATTAATTACCTTAATATTGGAAAATATATTTAATACAAATGTTGATGTGTTTGTTCTTTATTGTTATGGGATACAGCGCTTTACCTAGTGTTACACTCACTGGAGTGGGAATAGTAATTTTACCCCTCCGCTATCCAGCGCTTTCCGTACTGTTGCACTCACTGGAGTGGGAATAGTAATGTTTACCTCTCCGCTATCCAGCGCTTTCCCTACTGTTGCACTAACTGGAGGGGGAATAGTAAGTTTTACCCCTCCGCTATTCAACGCTTTCCCTACTGTTGCACTCACTGGAGAGGAAATAGTAATTTTTACCCCTCTGCTATCCAGCGCTCTCCGTACTTTTGCACTCACTGGAGTGGGAATAGTAATGGTAACCTCTCCGCTATGCAGCGCTTTCCCTACTGTTGCACTAACTGGAGTGGGAATACTACGTTTTACCCCTCCGCTATTCAACGCTTTCCCTACTGTTGCACTCACTGGAGTGGGAATAGTAATTTTTACCCCTCCACTATCCAGCGCTTTCCCTACTGTTGCACTCACTGGAGTGGGAATAGTAATTTTGACCCCTCCGCTATGCAACACTTTCCCTACTGTTGCACTCACTGGAGTTGGAATAGTAATGTTTACCCCTCCGCTATCCATCGCTTCCCTACTTTTGCACTCACTGGAGTGAGAATAGTAATTTCTACCCCTCCGCTATCCAGCACTTTCCCTACTGTTGCACTCACTGGAGTGGGAATAGTAATTTTTACCTCTCTGCTATCCAGCACTTTTCCTACTGTTGAAATTGAAATTGTTTATTTCATTGTTCAGTTAGTTAAAACCATAACAATATACCAAATTCTGATTTTAAAAAGTTTACGTCACATAAAAATTACATCTCTGTAAAAGCATAACATCCTAGAAAGTTATATAATTGTAAAAATGCTTATCATATTATTACTATAATTTAACATTCAGTTCGTGCTCGTGGATTCGTAAAAATGTAAACAATTTGCAGTTCATTTGGGGGCCATTAGAGTCTAGCCCACATATGATAGCTGACCTGCATGATCTTATGCCTCTGTCCTGAAATGCTCGCCGCAATATTGTGGTTCGGGCTGGTTGCAATGTCTTACAGTGACATACAAGATGAATCAAATCTTCTTTTTTATAACCACAATGCCTGCAATTTTGGTTTTCCTTTAGTTTCCAGTGAGGGGCTTCCGCAAGAGTAAGGAACTGACCGAACCTTAAGATTGTTAATTTCCTCTTTACATAGATGGAATAAGTAGAGTCCAGATAGGTTGCTTGTTTCAAGGTTTTATAGGTGTTGATAAGTGTCCACGAGTGACTTCTTGTGCGAAAAAGATCTTTATTGTTCAGTAATGAGTGGAACCTTGCAGCTTTATTTATTATTAATTTGAATGCTTGGTAAGGCATTTGTTTATCCACAGCTCCCTTGTGCAAGTAATCTTTAGGGAGTGTTCAAGAAATTTGTGTGCGGCGAATATTTATCTTGATCCATTTCCTGCCATAGGGATTCATTAAGGCCGTTTTTTCTACATTTTGTTTTAGTTGATACCATACTTTAATGTATGAGTAGACCCTACCCAATGTTTCATTCGTTAACCCGAACTCCAAGCGCATCGGAGCTGGTGAGGCCCAGGCTGAAAATTGTTTAGAGCTACTTAGTATTAACTGCGCCGGTTCTGGTGTCTGTGTAAGGAATTGTGTGATACAGAGAGCCTGTCCCTTCTTCACACACTGATTGAGGGGTTACTTGTAATATGTAGGTATATATTGCTGTATAGTTATTGTATAAACATGTTTGTTGACATTGATTTTACCAAGGATTGTTGTCTTATGTTTTCATTGCCCATGGGTATTAAAATCAAGCACTGCACACGTTTTTGACCTTTCTATCAGCATATATAATGAAGCGCTGCACGTGTGATAACCGATCACGGTAAAACGTGCAGCGCATGTGAACCCCACCCACTGTTTCTGTATTAAAGAGAGCTCCGAGCGCTCGTGGTTGCTTGTGCTCGTTTGGACGCTCCCGCTTACCTGTTCATCCCGCGGCCTGCTCCAGTCTTCAGACTTCCCCTTACCTGATTATCCTGTGCCTGGAATCAAGACTCCGGATCCCTGCGGCCTGGCTAGCTCCTGAAGTACTCCGGGTCAGTTCTTCACTTCCGGTCCGCCTCTTCAAACCTTCCCCAGCGTTTTCCGGACTTCTGCATCTTCCGGTTCCCCAGCCAGTTACAGAACTACCTGCAACAAATAAGAAATAGACAGCAGGTTAACTCGTACAAGAACAACACCTTCCTTAAGTAAGTGCATTAACATTTTAATTACGGATTGAGGAACAACAAAGGCACAGACAGTTTGAACAGTACTGACATTTCCTGTGTCCATTATAGACATTTTGGCATTCTTCATTTCGAATGTTATGTGTGATCATACGCTTTAAAGCCTGTTTAGTTCCCCTGAAAAGTGAAGAGAGACTAAAAGAACTTTGTGAATCTTAGAAAGTATTTAGTGCGAACAGTACGCAAAACACAGGACTTGACAAGGGTCATTGAATAAGCGACAGTGAGTTGAGATATATGGTTTCCCACATAATTTTATCTTTATTGTTGTCAAATGATAAACTGTATATTTGTTTTTATCTTCAACAAATTATAGAGTAACGCTTCCATTTCCAAGACCCATCTCTGGTGATGAAAAGACCAGAATTCTAAGAGGTACACACAAGAATGTTATTGTATTGTTCATAGTAGTTCATTAGTTTTAAATAGGTGGCTAAAGATCAATAAGTATAGAATGGTAATAGTCTTTATTGTTTCATTTGATAGGTAACACAGCAAAACTGTTCATCATACCTGTTAACGTCACGAGAGGAGCAGTGTCAAGTTGTGTTTATCTCTCTTTTGTTATTTTATCCACTTCCCCCTTCCCTTGGGTTTATTTTCTTAACACCCTGTTTATACTCAGTGTTGTGAGATTAGAGATTTAAGGGTGGGTACGAACTGTCTTCAATTCTTTTCAACAGAACTACCAGGATGTGCAGGTGAGCAAAGGGCTTTAACAGAAGCACAAGCCGCCAACTTATAGTTCTGCTGGAAAGATGAATACAGGGAAATCAACAAATGGAATAGATCCAGACGATATGGCACAGGCTCTAGATGAGGATTGAGTTCACAATGAGTCAGTAACAGCACTCTTGCGACAAATGCAAGCAGAATTAGAAATATTGAAAATAGAAAATACTGCTTTAAGACAAGATTTGGTTCGATATAAACCACGAGAGAATCTCTGGGGAACAACCTTCTCTCCGTCCTTTAAGGACTCTTTAGAATCTGGTGCCAGAGCAAAAGACCACACTACTAGTTCTTCTCCAATTTAAATAACAGTTAATGTTCCAAGCAGAGTACCTTTAGCAGCTCCGGAACGTTTTTACGGAGATAGTAATAAATTCCAAGTTTTCTTGAATCTATTACAACTACATTTTGTCTGCAAGCCGCAACAGTTTCCCACAGATGTCACTAAGGTGGCCTTTGTGTTATCATATTTGGGGGGAACTGCTGCTAATTGGTCCATTCCTTATGTAGACAGGGATGACCCGATTCTCCATAACTGAGCTCAGTTTAAGAGGACGATGACTCACCTCTTTGCTAAACACACTTACATACAGGCAAGTGACAATTAACTTTTAAATTTAAAATAAGGGAGTAAAGATTTATTAACGTATCTTACTAGCTTTAACCGTTTGTTAACCGAAACACAGTGGCCGGAAGAAAAACGAGTCTCTCTCTTTTACAAAGGATTGAGGGAAGATCTAAAAGACGCATTAGCTCACATTGTGGATCTTCCCGAAGATTATTTTGACTTTGTAGCTTTAGTGGTCAAATTAGACCATAGGTTAGGAGAAAGGAAACAAGATAGAACTAAATTGGAATCAAGGCTGACTATTGTGAAACATGATAAAAGAGATCCGGATAGTAAGTTACCAGAGCCAGAACCTATGCAAATTGGGACCCTTAAAGGTCCATTATCTTCGGAAGAAAAACAAAGGAGAAGAAAACTTCATTTATGCTTGTATTGCGTAAAACCAGGTCTTTTTGCTAAAGAATGTCCAATAAAACCCAAGAGTCCAAAGAAGGTTAATGCGTTATCCACAAACTCTTCGGAGTCGGAAAACGAATAAGCTCAGCAAGGGCAGAGGTCACTTGTTTGAGAAAACCTAGGACTCAGACCTCTAACTATGCTGCTTACACAGTTCCACACATACCAAAACACTTTTTGATTCACATGATTTTGATTGTGAGTACTCAGTTAATACATTCCCTCCCAGTACTTCTTAATTCTGGTGCTACTGGCAATTTTGTAGACAATACTTTGGCAAAGAAATTAGGTCTTCCTATACTGCAGAAAATCTGTCCCCAGTCAGTATGTGCAGTTGATGGCTCAGAGTTAACGTCAGGATTAATCACACATCAAACCAGTCCTATTACTATGGTGTTGTCAGAATGGACACACAGAACTCATAACCTTTGATCTGATAGACACCCCTAACTTTGGTCTGATCTTAGGAGTACCCTGGCTCACCACTTACAATCCAAAAATTAATTGGGTTTCCAGGACCGTCACCCTAGATTCTACCTTTTGTAAATCTACTTGTTACCAAGAAGCAGGAAATGAACAGTCAACAGTTGTACATTGTGCCAATGTTACACAATTAGAGGAGGGTATTCCTTCTGAATACTTGGATTTTAAGGATGTTTTTGACCCTGTAAAAGCAACTGTGCTGCCACCACATCGAACATATGATGGTCGAATTGACTTAATTCCTGGAGCTCCTTTGCCGGATAGCAGAGTGTATGCTCTTACTGAAGAAGCACCCAAATATCTATGAACATATTTGGATGAGCTCTTACAATCAGGTTTTATTCGTCATTCTACGTCTCCCGTGTCATCTCCACTTTTTTTATACCGAAACCGGATGGGTCTCTTCGCGTGCGCATCGATTATAGAGGGCTCAATAAAGCAACAATTAAAAATAAATACCCGCTTCCATTAATACCTGAACTTCTTGATCAGTTGCGACATTCCACTAGTTATACCAAATTAGATTTACGCGGAGCCTACCATTTAGTACGTGTCAAGGAAAACGACGAATGGAAAACAGCCTTTAAAACCAAATTTGGCTTGTTTAAATACACTGTGATGCCGTTTGGATTATATAACGCCCCAGCGGCATTTCAATTCTTTATCAATGAGGTTCTACACAAATTTCTGGATATTTGTGTCATAGTGTATATTGACGATATCCTAATTTATTCTAAAAATCAGGAAGATCACACTCACCATGTCCGGTCTGTGTTGGCTAAGTTGAAGGAACGCTGTCTTTTTGCTAAACTGGAAAAATTTACTTTTAATACTAGTACAGTTGATTTTTTGGGATACTGTCTATCTCCACAGGGGATCACCATGGAGAAAAATAAAATCAGTTGAAGATTGGCCAGAACCTACTTCACTAAAGGAAGTACAGAAATTCTTAGGTTTTGCTAATTTTTTTAGGAGATTTATCTCTCATTTTGCAGATACAATGGCTCCTATTACCAAACTATTGCAGAAAGGGCATTGCTTTATTTGGGATGCTCACACTTCTCAAGCTTTTCAGCTTTTGAAACAAAAATTCACCACATCTCCTGTTCTTAAACACCCTGATCCTGACCTTCCATTTTACGTAGAAGCTGATGCTTCGCAGGTAGCTATTGGAGGAGTCCTTTCTCAATGGGATCCTGTAGATGGACAACTGCATCCTATTGCCTATTATTCCAAAAAATAATTGCCAGCCGAATAAAATTATACAGAAGCCGAGAGAGAACTCTTGGCTATAAAGGTAGCTTTTTCAGAATGGAGGCATCATTTAATGGGATCTAAATTCCCAGTTACCATCTTCAGTGACCACAAAAATCTCTAGTTCTTTAGTTCCATAAAACCATTAAAATGCACGACAAATGCGCTGGCTACATTTTTTAAGCGCATTTGATTTTGTGATTACTTATAGGCCAGGCACACAACAAATCCCATCAGATGTGTTGTCTAGGTATGGGCATACTTTGGAGACTAAACAAGAAAAATCATGTTTACCAATCATAGCTCCTCAAAATATACTAGCACTAATTCAAAAGCAGGACTTCATGAAAGATTTATATACAGCACACTTACAAGTAGAACCATTAAAATGGTGAAAGGAGTCTCATAATACGATTCAACAGGGTTTACTTTATCATGGTTCCCTGCTCTATGTACCAACCATAGACCTACAGCTTATAACATGGCACCATACATCAGTATTAGCAGGGCATCCAGTTTGGGTAAAACCATTAGAGAATGTAAAAAAACCCTTCTGGTGGCCCACCATGAGTAGAGATGTAAAACAATACATTGATAACTGCCCTATATGTGCTCGTCAGAAAACGTCACATAAAGCTCCAGCAGGTCTGTTAGTACCACTGCCAAACCCCACCGTTCCATTGCATACAGTAAGCGTGGATTTTATGGTTAATTTACCTCCTGTAAAAAAGTTTACTACTGTTTTGGTGGTTGTAGATTACCTGTCTAAGATGGCGCATTTTATACCTTTGTTAAAACTCCCAACAGCAGCAGAGTTTGCAGACATCTTTATAAAGGAGGTTGTACGCTTACATGGTTTGCCGAGTAAAATTATTCCTGACCGTGGAAGTCAATTCAATTCTAAATTTTGGAAAACTCTCTGTACAAAACTTGAGGTGGAAGTAGCATTATCCTCTGCTTTCCATCCAGAATCAGATGGACAAACAGAAAGACTAAATCAAACATGACTCCAAACATTACGCTGTTTGTTAGCAGATTTTTCAAGAGATTGGTTAGAGGCCTTACCAATTGCTGATTTTGTTTATAATAATTCTGAACATTCGGCCATACATTGTACCCCATTCTATTTCATACATGGTTATCATCCTAGGGCTTTACCCATTGTTTTAAATGATTCTCTTCTCCCAAAAGTGACAGGAAGATTAACGAGCCTATCAGATATACAAGAAAAATCTAGGAAACATCTATCTTCTTATAAAGAACGCATGAAGAAACAAGCTGATAAACATAGATCAGAGGCACCAACATACCAGGTTGGTGATAAAGTGTGGCTATCTACAAAAAATCTAAATATAGAAGGATCTCGGTAATTACAACCAAGATTAGTCGGCCCCTTTAAAGTCACTACGATCATAAATCCTGTAACTGTAAAATTGGATTTGCCTAATGAGTATCCATTGCATTCTACATTTCATGTATCCCTACTTAAACCATATAATCCTCATACCCGACCTGAACCTCCACCTCCACCCATTCCGATTAAAGGACATCTTGAATACGAGGTTGGTACCATTCTAGATGCTAAAAGAATTCATGGACGTTTGTTTTATTTAGTGGCTTGGAAGGGATATGACGAATCAGAAAATTCCTGGGAACCAGCCTCCTATGAGCATTCCCCAAGATTGCTTAGACAATTCTATTCAAGAAATCCTGGTAAACCTCGCCCTGTAGGGGGGCCTTTGATGGGGGCGACTGTAAGGAATTGTGTGATACAGAGAGCCTGTCCCTTCTTCACACACTGATTGAGGGCTTACTTGTAATATGTAGGTATATATTGTTGTATAATTATTGTATAAACGTGTTTGTAGACATTGATTTTACCAAGGATTGTTGTCTTATGTTTTCATTGCCCATGGGTATTAAAATCAAGCACTGCACATGTTTTTGACCTTTCTATCAGCATATATAATGAAGCGCTGCACGTGTTATAACCGTTCGTGGTAAAACGTGCAGCGCATGTGAACCCTACCCACTGTTTCTGTATAAAAGAGAGCTCCGAGCGCTCGTGGTTGCTTGTGCTCATTTGGACGCTCCCGCTTACCTGTTCATCCCGCGGCCTGCTCCAGTCTTCAGACTTCCTCTTACCTGATTATCCTGCGCCTGGAATCAAGCCTCCGGATTCCTGTGGCCTGGCTAACTCCTGAAGTCCTCCGGGTCAGTTTTTCACTTCCGGTCCGCCTCATCAAACCTACCCCAGCGTTTTCCGGACTTCTGCATCTACCGGTTCCCCAGCCAGTTACGGAACAACCTGCAACAAATAAGAAATAGACAGCAGGTTAGTTCGTACAAGAACAACACCTTCCTTAAGTAAGTGCATTAACATTTTAATTACGGATTGAGGAACAACAAAGGCACAGACAGTTTGGACAGTACAGACATTTCTTGTGTCCATTATAGACATTTTGGTTTTCTTCATTTCGAATGTTATGTGTGATCATACGCTTTGAAGCCTGTTTAATTTCCCTGAAAAGTGAAGAGAGACTAGAAGAACTTTGAGAATCTTAGAAAGTATTTAGTGCGAACAGTACGCAAAACACAGGACTTGACAAGCGTCATTGAATAAGCGACAGTAAGTTGAGATATATGGTTTCCCACATAATTTAATCTTTATTGTTATCAAATGAATACCTGTATATTTGTTTTTATCTTCAACAGATTATAGAGTAACGCTTCCATTTTCAAGACCCATCTCTGGTGATGAAAAGACCAGAATTCTAAGAGGTACACACAAGAATGTCATTGTATTGTTCATAGTAGTTCATTAGTTTTAGATAGGTGGATAAAGATCAATAAGTATAGAATGGTAATAGTCTTTATTGCTTCATTTGATAGGTAACACAGCAAAACTGTTCATCATACCTGTGAATGTCACGAGAGGAGCAGTGTCAAGTTGTGTTTATTAAGCATGAGCGAAAAATCCGCTCCGATCGCGGATTTTGCGGATTTTCGGTAAATCCGCGATCCGCGAACTCTCGCGAATTTACCGAAAATCCGCAATTCGCGAGCGGCGGATTCCCGGTCAAAAGTTCACGCCTTGCTGGTCTGTAACTGATTTACGATGGCGCCGGCAAGCTGCCAGCGCCATCCTAAAGTTACTTAATTAGCTTCAGCAGGAAGCTCTAATAGATAAGATAAAGCAGGGGCTCGAGCGCCTGCTTTATGTTACCAATTAGAGCTTCCTGTTGAAGCTAATTTTGTAACTATTTTAGGATGGCGCTGGCAGCTTGCCGGCGCCATCGTAAATTAGTTACAAAAAAATGGTGGTGTCTTCTTGAATAAATATGAAGGGCAGGGTTCATTCTGGCACGACGGTCCTGGCACAAAAATTACACCTCAACAGGAAGCACTTACAGATATCAATACAGCATGTGCCCTAGTTGAAGCTTTAATTCAGTGACTCATTCATCAGCCCAAAAACAATCCTGAGCGTTGTGGAGGCTGGGGGCAGGTGTGCCTTCTTCCCAAATATACCGTCGAAAATCAGCTGTGACGCTGGATACAGGCCTTTGCATCTTTGACCTTCACGAGCGCAATCCCCGTGCTGTTCTGTGACCAGGAGCTTCTGTTTCTACATCTGTTGCTCTGATCAGTCTCTGACCTTTTATACACACAAGAGGCATGTGCACTCGCATGGAAGCCCCGTCCGTTTGGTCCCGCCCACACACTCGAGGTGTGCACCGTCTTCCCGCCATTTACCCACTATGATGGGCAGATCACTCAAGGGACCCCTGCGCCCTTCGGCGCGATTGCATAGTAACACACACCTGGTCGCTGTTGACAACTCTCGGGCACTTTAGGTAGCTGTAGTGTAGTAAAAGCACTATACATTTACCCAACGAGGTAGCACTTACTGATTATCCAGTAAAGCCCCGCCCCCAAATCCGCCGATCCGCCGATCCGCAAAATCCGCGGATTTTGCGGATCCACGATCCGTGAATCCGCAAATTCGTGAATCGCTGATCCGCAAAATCCGCCCATGCTTAGTGTTTATCTCTCTTTTGTTATGTTATCCACTTCCCCCTTCCATTGGATTTCTTTTCTTAACACACTGTTTATACTCAGTGTTGTGAGATTAGAGATTTAAGGGTGGGTACGAACTGTCTTCAATTCTTTTCAACAGAACTACCAGGATGTGCAGGTGAGCAAAGGGCTTTAACAGTCTGCCACGTTGTTAATGTTCGTTCTTTTGTTGATTTGATCTCTCCTGGGAGAAACTGCACTATAGCCAGGTCAACCGTATTTATGTGCTTTCCCTACTGTTGCACTCATTGGCGTCGAAATAGTAATTGTTACCCCTCCGCTATCGAGCGCTTTCCCTACTGTTGCACTAACTGGAGTGGGAATAGTAATTTTTACTCCTCCGCTATCCAACGCTTTCCCTACTGTTGCACTCACTGGGGTTGGAACAGTAATTTTTACCCCTCCGCTATCCAGCGCTTTCCCTACTGTTGCACTCACTGGAGTGGGAATAGTAATTTTTATCCCTCTTCTATCCAACGCTTTCCCTACTGTTGCACTCACTGGAGTGGAAATCGTAATTTTTACCCCTATGCTATCCAGCGTTTTCCCTACTGTTGCACTTACTGGAGCTGGAATAGTAATTTTTACCCCTCCGCTATCCAGCGCTTTCCTTACTGTTGCACTAACTGGAGTGGGAATAGTACGTTTTACCCATCCGCTATGTAACGCTTTCCCTATTGTTGCACTCACTGGAGTGAGAATAGTAATTTTTACTTCTCCGCTATCCAGCGCTTTCCCTACTGTTGCAATCCTTGGCGTGGAAATAGTAAATTTTACCCCTCCGCTATCCAGCGCTTTCCCTACTGTTGCACTAACCAGAGTGGGAATAGTAATTTTTACTCCTCCGCTATCCAACGCTTTCCCTACTGTTGCGCTCACTGGGGTGGGAATAGTCATTTTTACCCCTGCGCTATCCAGCGCTTTCCCTACTGTTGCACTTACTGGAGTTGGAATAGTCATTTTTCCCCCTCGCTATCCAAAGTTTTCACTACTATTGTGTTTATTTTGTTATTGAATGTATGTTTTATTCTTTTTTAATAGTTTAATGTGCTAATTAAATATAGAATATTTTACTTAATTTAAAATTATTTATATATGTGTATATTTTATTTCTATATAATTAAAAAAAATTATAAATTAAATAAAGATAATAGTTAATAAAATTGTTTTTAAGTAATTATATGTATATGTACACATTTGTTTGTGCTTATATTTATTAAATTAAGTTTATTTGTTCTAATTAGCTAAAATATATATTAAATGTAATTTATTTTGTTAACAATATTAATATTATTTAATTCATTTTATTTAAGTTATGTCATTTTTTAAAGTCGATATGTTTTAGTTCGATATTTTTTACATCGATATTTTTGTGTCGATATTATTAACCCTGGGTTTAGTTCGCATAGTAGCGCTACGCATAGCTACGCGAAGTGCACTTCGCAAGCTACGCAAACTGCGTAGTGCGGTAGAGAAAATGCTGTTCGCACTTATTGCATAGTGCCGGATGCTTCTCCGCACTGTGCAATCATTGCAAACAGCATCTTGCACAGTGCAAGCGGTCGTTTTCTGCCGCTCGAGTAGATTTGTACTGGAGCGGCAGATTTCTCAACGTGGACTGGTAGTTTCTCATCGCGAGCAGTCGTGAGCATACCCGAACATTCGCAATGAGAAACCTGACCTCCCCACGTTGAGAATCTCACCAGGAGGTTTATTTTTCACACTCGCTATCGGCAACTTGATGTTGCTGATCGCAAACGAGGAAAAAGTCTCATCGGGATGGTGATTTTGCTCACTCACCGTCACCAACTGGACGCTGAGGACCGCAAGCAAAAATTGCCAGCTGCTGGTTTTTGCACAGTGCTACGTCAATTCGTGTAGCGCGTAGTTACGCAAACTACTCACACTCCACAAGTGTAGCGTAGTGTTCCACCCAGGGTTATATATTATTGTACTTACCTGTTTATGTATAGGGAGTCAATATTTTTGTTATCAATATTTTTTTCATCAATATTTTTAGCATCGCTATTTTAACATTGAACCGTGACTCAATTCTGGCAGGTAGTGAATGCACCCTTTTTATGAACAGTCATACCACCAATTCAGATGTGACTATCCCTGAGCATGCCTTGGTTAAACCCTTTACTAATGTATATGATGTACACAATCTGGCCCATAATGATTGCACACACTGAAAGAGGCCCCAGGCACAGGGAGCAATGAACAGCTAAGAACTAATTTCATTTAAGGATGTTATATGTGCTGTGTGCCTGAAAAATAAAGCACCAAGACCTGACATGGTCCCAATTGATCTCTTCAAAAATGATTTGATACTCTGGGCTCTGATCTTGATGAACAAACGTCATAGTGTGATTTGTACTGCCTCCCCAAATCTTGGTCTAGGGCAATAATTGTTCCAATCTTTAAAAAGGGAGATGGGGTGACCCTAAATGTTACTGAAAAATATCTTCAATAGATTCTACAGCTAAGGTATTGGGCAGAGTATTGCTGGACCAACAGGAGAATTTGGCAAATGAGAAGGACATTTTAACAAGAGACCAGTATGGGTTTAGACAGGGGCTAGGTACAACAGACCAATGTCAGAATATCCATTTATTAATTAGTAAAGATGTGCCTGCCAAAGAAGGGAGGCTTATTGTTTTAGAGTCTAAAGACATTAGTGCAGTTGTTGATAATATTAGAAGGGGGAGGCTTTGGAGTATGTTTGCATAAAAGGACACTGATCCAGGGATTGTGCAATTACTTTCGCAGCTTCATGAGGATGTGGAGGGTAGCGGAAGGTTTGGTCCAAATGGGGAATGTTTAACAGCCAAAATATAAGAAGAGGGGTCAGGCAAGGGTGCCTGCAGGCCCCCTTCCTGTTTAGCTTCTATATTAATGGCCTTGAAGATTTTCTGACAGAGGCAAAAGCAGACCCCCAATGGGTAGGGACTAGATCACTGCCAGTATTTATGTACAGTGAGGATTGCGCCCTCATGGCAAGAATAGGGCGGGTACTCCGAAAGCTCTGAGACAGATTAGTGAATTTTATGTCTGATCTGGTTCTCTAAACAACTACAGTGAACTCTTTCACAATGGTGTTTTGTTGCCCCTTGAATTGGATTTCTGCCTTCCACATTGATGGTACCACACTCAAGTGTGTGCCCACTCTTTCCTATCTCTGGTTAATGCAATTTGAAAACACCATAGCCTCACTGTTTAACTTTACTTACACACCAGGGTCCATGCAACTCAATGCTGCTATTACTATATATGAAGCTAGATCTGTTTTGATTGCTTCATATGGCACAGGTGTGTGGGGATACACAGACCATTCCCAACTTCATGTCAGTGAAAACAGCTTCCTTCACTTCCAAACAGCATCTAACCGTAATCGCACACGAGGAATTAGGACTTCAATATTTAGGAAACACCATAAGGCTAGCACCAACTATGTTGTGGCTGTCAGTCTGGTCCTGGCCTGAGGTCATGCTTGTCCAAAAGGGGGTTGATGATTGCCTACAATTATCATCAGTTGGCAAAATTCAATGGCTTATGCATGTTAAAGATAGTCTGCGGGCAATCGGCAGTATGGATCCATATGAAAACCCACAGAGCATCAAACAATCAACCAAATATTAGTAAAAAAAGCTAATTATTACATTTAATAGCCGAGTAGAGAATGACAACGGAATTGAATAAAAAGACAGTTGATGCATATCTTCCTTTGTGCAGAGTCTTAAGTATAGAACCTTATTTTGCCAAAGTCCCAACTACCAGAGATTCTATTTGACTAGATTTAGACTTGGTATGGTCCACTATCTGGTATCCTATCCAGAAAATATCTATAATAACAGAGACTTGAAACCATGCCTATGTAATTCAACATCGCCTCAATCCCAGTTGCATCTATTTTGTTTACTGTGAGTTAAGTAAAGAGTTGAGGGCACACATTCTAAGACCCCAATTGGGGAATCTTACTATTAGAGAGTGCAAAGCAGCATCAATGTATCTGCACCTTCTCCAGAATGATGAGGTCTGCCATACAATTTATAGATTATTTGCCTCTGTAGTAAGACAACTCAGACTAATCAGGACATTATTATAGCTATGGTCTTAGCCCCAGGCAAAATCTGTTAAGAAGGAGAGTGGATGGGAGTTCCTCCCACTAATAATGCTTTTAAATTGACATTTCAACATTATGTATTTTAAGTATTACCTATGACATATTCTTAACTTTTTATGCACTAGGGCCCTGATTATGATGGAGGTGGGACTGCCATCCAGCCCATTGCATCTGACCACTACATTAGGACACAAGGATCCCGTCAGTGCGGAGGTCGGACTCCTATTCCCTACAATGGAGTGGTGCCTGCTTAGGCACCGCCGTATGGATTAGGACGCCCCTTTCTGGCGGCCCTTTCATGGTGGTTAGCTGGCCATAAAAAGGTAGGCAGACAGTAACTTTTGGGCCCCCTAGGAGTTCCCCTCCTCCTTTGGCCCTCCAATATGGGCCCAAGGCCGCACTTTTAGTGCCCCCTAAACATCCCTGCACCATATGCTGCCACATAGTGCAGCGATGTTTAAAATGTGTATATTTTGAACCACTGCGTGTGCTGCAGTCCTCAGCACACGCCGCAATGCAAAGTATGCGCATTGCGACCACCGTGAAGGCTGTCACATTGTAATTCAGGCAGAGGGATGCCGACTTCTAGTCGGGGGTCCTGCTTCTGCCACAGTGCCGGTCTGATGAAAGTCTGACCGGCATCATAATCAGACCATACATTTTTTGTGTATTTTAAGGTGTGCCAAGGATCAAGACAATGCTTTTATATTTGATATAAGTTTTATTGGTTTTAACTTGTGTAACATTTATGTAAACATTTTTTAAACCATTATGTATCGACACAGTGTAATTTAGCAAAGGGTTGGGTTTTTTCACTACATATGAGTGGATTTTACATATGAGATGCATTTTATATATGTGCTTTTATAGTGTGCTTAAAACCGAACAAAGATGAACTGAACAGTACCCCATCTACCAAGACTGTACCTGATCACGTAGGCCAAATATTTTGGTGGGAGCCAATCATATTTAGCTATCTAGGAGTGCCAATATTGTACACAGTGACAAATATATTGGAGGTACATTTCCGACCAGAATTATCCTCTCTCGGGCATCTGAAGGTTTCTGGATGAGCTGGAAGTATCATATCGTCAAATTATTTTTCTACTTTGACCTTTTTATAGTTCACAGCATTGCCAAAATCCTTCTTTCGCTAGATGGATGGGTTAATGGCATGCCTTATATGAGGGTTGTGTGATGCAGGCTGGCATTAGCCAAATTGCAGCTTCCAACAGATGGCGGTGGATTAGCGGTCCCTGACTTGGAACTTTACTACCTAGCAGTCTGTTATAATCTAATAAGTGATTGATGCATCCTCTCTGTTCATGCCCTTGCCTTTCTGCTCAGTCTATGTGATGTCATCAGAATGTTGAGAGTGTTTGAGTGGAAGAAGTAATAAGTTGGTGTGAGGGGCTGAGCAGTGATGTAGCTGCTCCTGGTGGGGCATTACATGAGGCCTAGCATGAGACTTAATATGGATCCTACTTGAAGAATAAAGATGTGATCCTGAACTCCATTACCTGGACTACGGATCTTTCTTTTAATTTTAACACAGTCCAATTGAAATCGGCACCACCACAAATATGAAGGTGTTTCTCCCTACCCGCCAGGGCCGGACTGGGAACAGCAACCAGCCCAGGAAGATTGCTGCTCAACCGGCCATGGGCTAGCAACAAGCAGAGCTCCTACTTTTGTTACAGTGGGCTTATATTGAAGCACTGCTGAAAAACCGGCCGCCAGTGACAAAACCGGCCTCCACGGCACAAAACTAGCCCCAAACCCCTCTGGCCCACCGGGAAAATGCCCAGTGCCTGTTACAGCCTGTCCAGCCCTGCTACCCGCACATCACTAATGACCATATTACTTCACCCTCGTTTTCGGATTAATGACAGCACTGGTTTAGTGCTAGACACACTATATTAGGTCTGGCGCAGGGCAATAAGAGTACACAAAGGCCTCCTGTGCGAAAGACCTTCCCTTGTTGATATTGTTGCAGATCCCACACGAGTGTAGTTAGGCTGGGGTTCAAGAGTGCGAGCATATGGGCATGAAAACAGCGGGGGACTGGTATGGAAGCGGGAGACTTCAGGACTTTGCTAACCTTGTTGACGAACATGCCCTCACTAATCTCTGCTTCATGGAGCAGTGGTGCAAGAGATTTGGAGGGAGAACAGCCAGGAACCGCAGTCCACAAAAACCTTGCACTTATTGTCACCATCAATGGGAAAACACATGTGATCCCTCTCCTCTACAATGCATTGCTGATACATACTCAAAACACATTATCAGATGTACGAGACGGATGGGCCAGCGATACAGCACATGAACTTTCAGATGAGAATTGGCAAAACATTCTGATGTTCACTTTCCGCACGTCACTAAGGGCCAGATGTAGGTGGCCAATTACCGGTCGGTAACGGCCGAATTTGGCCGTTACCGACCGGTAATTGGATTTTGAGATGTAGGAGCATGCTTTACAGAATCGGTATTTTACCGAATCTGTTGTTACAGATTCGGTAAAATTACCGAATCGGTAAATACAGACTCAGTAAAAATACAGAGTCTGTAAAAGCATATGTAGGTAGCACATCTTTGAGTGCCGCAGGCCTTTCAGATTCGGTATTTTACCACCCAATCCAATTGGGTGGTAAAATACCGAATCCAGGTGTGCATGCACATGTGTGCATGCACACCTGTGCCATGTGACACACAGACATGCCCTTAAGGCATGTCTGTGTGCCACATGGCGCACATGCCTATTTTTGGGGTGCCAGAGGGTGTCAAAGTGACACCCCCTGCACCCTTGCAAAAATCGGTATTTACCGATTCTGTAATTACAGAATCGGTATTGCCCATTGATTCCTATGGCCTGCAAGGCCCATAGGAATCAATGGGCAATTCGGTATTTACTGAATCGGTAAATACCGAATCTTAACAATTCGGTATTTACCGACCCTGAAATACCTACATCTCCCCCCCTCTATTTTACCACCTCTTAAATACCGATTCGGTATGAATCGGTATTTAAGAGGTGGTAAATTAAAATTACCTACATCTGGCCCATAATGCCCAGTTTGTTTCACCTGTTTAAAGTGTATTTCCTTCACAAAGTGTATTTAATCCTGAAATGTATTAATTAATTGGCCCCCAGGGTTGCAGGCGACTTACCCCCGACGTCCAGAGATTGGATTTTTTTTTTGCCATATAGACTTGGCCTGCATGACCCTAGCACAATACTGGAAAACGGTGATACAGTACATTAATATTGGCCTATGGCATAGTACAGTTCTATCCCCAATGCTCTGCCTGCTGGGCCTCTTCCCAAAATTCAAAGGCAATACACTCACCTTGAGACTCATTATCCCAGTCATTGACCTAGTTCTGCTTCAGTTAAAACTACAAAATCGGCCAGAAATAAGCCTCTGCTCCTTGTTTTTCTTCAAAACTTCGCAGTGAGAAAATTGCTTGTAAAAGGTTGGAACGTATATGGCGTAAAAATTACGACTTAGAAGCTAAAGCTGCCTGCAAAGCGGCTTTAAAAAAATGTCATTGCCTTAAAGGCAGCACGATCAGAAATTATATTGCTAACCAAATTAAGGTCCCTGATAATGCTCCCTAGGAAGTTTTTAAGATTGTGCAGGGTTTCATGAAACTGCAAGCAATGAAAAGCACTTTTGTCTCCTCTGCCACTCTATGTGACAATTTAGCGACTTTCTTTCAGGAGAAGGTCCAAGCAATTTATTCTGCCTTCACCGGGGAGAGGTCTGATACAAAAACTATTCTGTCTACCTCTCATCCCGATGCTTCGGTTGAATTTCGCCCAATCTGCCTGGATTCATCGACATAGATTTGAAGAAAGTCAAGTCTGGTACTCCCCTTGACCCCTGTCCGGCAATTTTTTTTTAATTGCGGGCCCCTCTATTTAAATTCAATCTGGAATGTCTCTTTGTCAACGGCCTGTTATCCGTCAATATGGAAACAGGCATATATTGTGCCGATTCTTATTAAAGAGGATGCAGATCCTGCAGTACTTAAGAATTTTAGGCCGATATCCCTGCTGCCAGTACCCGCAAAAATCTTAGAGAAGGAAGTTCAGCTGCAGTTATCCGACTTCTTGGAGGTTAATAAGCCACCTTCATGACTCTTAATCAGGCTTTAGGGTGGGCTACAGTACGGAGACTGCCCTACTAGAAGTGGCTGAAACAATGCGTGAAAACCCTAGACCAAGGCGCCAGTGCCATGTTAGTGCTGTTGGACTTGTCCGCAGCATTTGACACGGTATCACACCAGATTCTATTAGAAAGACTGGCACAGCTTGGAGTTATGGGAACGCCTTCAGCCTGGTCCCGTTCCTTTCTTACAACCCGGTCACAACAAGTGTTCTTCCTCCCCCATGTTTCCTCTTCCGGCCCACTTGTGTGTGGAGTCCTACAGGGCTTAGCATTGAGTCCCACTCTATTCAATGTATCCTTAGTTGAGCATTGTGGAGTCTTGCTAGTGGTTTCATATGCCAATGACACCCAGTTGACATTCTCCCTTAAAGATCATGCAGAGAGCGCATTTGGTAGATTTAGACAATGTCTGATGGATATTTCTTCATGGATGACTGACAGTTGCCTGAAGTTGAATACAGATAAAACAAAGGTTATGTTTTTTAATCAACCTTCTCCTCCACGGGTCGATCTCTGGTGGCTGGAGGAGCCTAATCCCTCTCCTGTTCCTGCCACATCTGCCAGAAATTATGGATTTAAATTCGACTCTAAACTGTTGTGCAAGGTACAGATCAGGCATTTTTCCACTTCTTGTTTCTGGAAATTGAAAGCCCTTTGGAGATTCCTTCATCTTCTGCCGATGGACTGCAGAAAAACGGTGGTCCGCGTGCTTGTTACATCTCAGCTGGACTATGCTCACAGCTTGTATTTAGGCCTTCCAGCCTATCTGATTAGAAGACTGCAGACCATCCAGATTGCTGCTGCCAGGCTTATTTTTTATTTATTTTTTTAAAAGAATTTTTATTGCAGTAGGAATATGCGTATAAACAAGACATCAATGCAGGCAATATTGTATAGTCATGGTATAACAGTTCTGCTAAGGAAAACTTAGTCTAACACAGCCATTCAGCTCACACCCAGGAGGTCGAGCGGCAGTACACAGTAGTCCTGTAGTCGCTAAAACCTGGGCACTCACAGAGAGCTATTTCTCAGGTAACGCATATGGCTGCTTTTCTAATCTTCCTATTCTCCCCGCATCTGATCCAGAGAGCATTTGAACAAAAACAAACAACTGCCCCCCATCGCCCAAACCCCCCCCTGAACCCTACCAACCCTTACCCCCCTTCGCTGCCAGACCTATTAGAAGCGTGCCGCTTTGTCATCATATCTCCCCTCATCTGCGAAGCCTACATTGGCTCCCAGTTAGGAAGAGAATAGAGTTTAAAGCTCTGTCTTTGGCCTACAGAGCCTCTAGAGACAGAGGCCCAGGATACTTGAAGCTGAGGCTCCAGAAGTACAGACAGACTAGGACTCTGCAATCCAGTTCTAAGGAATTGCAACGGATTCCTCACTTTGCCAAGATTAGGGTTGGCGGGCGAGCCTTCTCGTGAAAACTGCTACTCTCTGGAATTCCATGCCTGACCGTCTTCGTAAAGCAGAGTCGGAAGTTGTATTTAAGAAGGCTTGGAAAACGTGGATTTTTGACCTGCCTTAGCCTGTCCTGCTTTTCGGTCCTCTTCTGGGTCTTTTCTGTTGCTTAGCGCCGGGACACCACCGTGGGTGGTAGCCATGCGCTCTTTAAATGGAATGGAATACTCCTGCTCCTATCACAATGTCAGACCACCCTCGACTGGAAATCACACAAGGGACCCAAACTCAATGGGTGGAGCAAAGAACTCTCAAAATGGGCCACATGTGAGGAAATGACACTGCGAACCGAAGCACAGAAAAGGCTGTGAAGACTAGATCACGCAGAGGCATGGATCACAATACTCCCGGACTGCCTCTACATAGATGACACAGGTGACTGCTTCCCCTATCTGGGGACCTCTGGAGAGGACTAATGCCTAGCCTCTGGGAACTGAAAGTCCAATAGGCCGCACACTGCTTGTCCTATCAGCATGTTGCACCAAAGCATTGTGGTCCATGAAATAAGCATCAGCGGGTGCGCCTCTGCCAGGGTCTTGAGCAAAAAATCACTGTCGCGTTGGCCATCCCTGGACACGTGTTTCGAGGTTGTTACCTCTCGTCAGCAGGGAATAGGCATATATGTAGGGGTGCTGCGTAGGCTGCCAAAAAATATCCTCATGTCCGGTACCACTCGTGGCACGCAGGTGCGTAACCCGGGCTCGTCAGCCCCACCAGCTCAAGGGAGCTTGAATACAAAAGAAAGTCCAATTGGTCGCACACTGCTTGTCCTATCAGCATGTTGCACCAAAGCATTGTGGTCCATGAAATAAGCATCAGCGGGTGCGCCTCTGCCAGGGTCTTGAGCAAAAAATCACTGTCACGTTGGCCATCCCTGGACACGTGTTTCGAGGTTGTTACCTCTCGTCAGCAGGGAATGAGCATATATGTAGGGGTGCTGCTTAGGCTGCCAAAAAATATCCGCAGGTCCGGTACCACTCGTGGCACGCAGGTGCGTAACCCGGGCTCGTCAGCCCCACCAGCTCAAGGGAGCTTGAATACAAAAGAAAGTCCAATTGGTCGCACACTGCTTGTCCTATCAGCATGTTGCACCAAAGCATTGTGGTCCATGAAATAAGCATCAGCGGGTGCACCTCTGCCAGGGTCTTGAGCAAAAAATCACTGTCGCATTGGCCATCCCTGGACACGTGTTTTGAGGTTGTTACCTCTCATCAGCAGGGAAAAGACATATATGTAGGGGTGCTGCGTAGGCTGCCAAAAAATATCCTCAGGTCCGGTACCACTCGTGGCACGCAGGTGCGTAACCCGAGCTCGTCAGCCCCACCAGCTCAAGGGAGCTTGAATACAAAAGAAAGTCCAATTGGTCGCACACTGCTTGTCCTATCAGCATGTTGCACCAAAGCATTGTGGTCCATGAAATAAGCATGAGCGGGTGCGCCTCTGCCAGGGTCTTGAGCAAAAAATCACTGTCGCGTTGGTCATCCCTGGACACGTGTTTCGAGGTTGTTACCTCTCGTCAGCAGGGAATAGGCATATATGTAGGGGTGCTGCGTAGGCTGCCAAAAAATATCCTCAGGTCCGGTACCACTCGTGGCACGCAGGTGCGTAACCCAGGCCCGTCAGCACCACC
The DNA here is from genome assembly GCF_964261635.1 of Lissotriton helveticus. NCBI lineage: Eukaryota > Metazoa > Chordata > Amphibia > Caudata > Salamandridae > Lissotriton > Lissotriton helveticus. The sequence goes on along the minus strand of NC_136071.1, from coordinate 481,433,239 downwards.
AGCTCAAGGGAGCTCGAATACAAAAGAAAGTCTAATTGGTCGCACACTGCTTGTCCTATCAGCAAGTTGCATCAAAGCATTGTGGTCCATGAAATAAGCATCAGCGGGTGCGCCTCTGCCAGGGTCTTGAGAAAAAAATCACTGTCGAGTTGGCCATCCCTGGACACGTGTTTCGACGTTGTTACCTCTCGTCAGCAGGGAATAGGCATATGTGTAGGGGTGCTGCGTGGGCTGCCAAAAACTATCGTCAGGTCCGGTACCACTCGTGGCACGCAGGTGCGTAACCCTGGCTCGTCAGCCCCACCAGCTCAAGGGAGCTTGAATACAAAAGAAAGTCCAATTGGTCGCACACTGCTCGTCCTATCAGCATGTTGCACCAAAGCATTGTGGTCCATGAAATGAGCATCAGTGGGTATGCCTCTGCCAGGGTCTTGAGCAAAAAAATCACTGTCGCGTTGGCCATCCCTGGACACGTGTTTCGAGGTTGTTACCTCTCGTCACCCCCTGATGCTTACTTCATGGACCACAATGCTTGGGTGGTACCGGACCTGAGGATATTTTTTGGCAGCCTTCGCAGCACCCCTACATATATGCCTATTCCCTGCTGATGAGAGGTAACAACCTCGAAACACGTGTCCAGGGATGGCCAACACAACAGTGATTTTTTGCTCAAGACCCTGGCAGAGGCGCACCCGCTGATGCTTGCTTCATGGACCACAATGCTTTGGGGCAACACGCTGATAAGACAAGCAGTGTGCGACCAATTGGACTTTCTTTTATATTCAAGCTCCCTTGAGCTGGTGGGGCTGATGAACCCGGGTTACGCACCTGCGTGCCACGAGTGGTACCGGACCTGAGGCTATTTTTTGTCAGCCTTCGCAGCACCCCTACATATATGCCTATTCCCTGCTGACGAGAGGTAACAACCTCAAAACACGTGTCCAGGGAGGGCCAACACGACAGTGATTTTTTGCTCAAGACCCTGGCAGAGGCGCTCCCGCGGATGCTTACTTCATGGACCACAATGCTTTGGGGCAACACGCTGATAGGACAAGCAGTGTGTGATCAATTGGACTTTCTTTTATATTCATGCTCCCTTGAGCTGGTGGGGCTGACGAGCCCGGGTTACGCACCTGCGTGCCACGAGTGGTACCGGACCTGAGGATATTTTTTGGCAGCCTTCGCAGCACCCCTATATATATGCCTATTCCCTGCTGACGAGAGGTAACAACCTCGAAACACGTGTCCAGGGATGGCCAACACGACAGTGATTTTTTGCTCAAGACCCTGGCAGAGGCGCACCCGCTGATGCTTACTTCATGGACCACAATGCTTTGGGGCAACACGCTGATAGGACAAGCAGTGTGCGACCAATTGGACTTTCTTTTATATTCAAGCTCCCTTGAGCTGGTGGGGCTGACGAGCCCGGGTTACGCACCTGCGTGCCATGAGTGGTACCGGACCTGAGGATATTTTTTGGCAGCCTTCGCAGCACCCCTACATATATGCCTATTCCCTGCTGACGAGAGGTAACAACCTCGAAACACGTGTCCAGGGAGGGCCAACACGACAGTGATTTTTTGCTCAAGACCCCGGCAGAGGCGCACCCGCTGATGCTTACTTCATGGACCACAATGCTTTGGGGCAACACGCTGATAGGACAAGCAGTGTGCGACCAATTGAACTTTCTTTTATATACAAGTTCCCTTGAGCTGGTGGGGCTGACGAGCCCGGGTTACGCACCTGCGTGCCACGAGTGGTACCGGACCTGAGGATATTTTTGGCCAGCCTTCGCAGCACCCCTACATATATGCCTATTCCCTGCTGACGAGAGGTAACAACCTCGAAACACGCGTCCAGGGATGGCCAACACGACAGTGATTTTCTGCTCAAGACCCTGGCAGAGGCGAACCCGCTGATGCTTACTACATGGACCACAATGCTTTGGGGCAACACGCTGATAGGACAAGCAGTGTGCGACCAATTGGACTTTCTTTTATTTTCAAGCTCCCTTGAGCTGGTGGAGCTGACGAGCCCGGGTTACGCACCTGCGTGCCACGAGTGGTACCGGACCTGAGGATATTTTCTGGCAGCCTTCGCAGCACCCCTACATATATCCCTATTCCCTGCTGACGAGAGGTAACAACCTCGAAACACATGTCCAGGGATGGCCAACACGACAGTGATTTTTTGCTCAAGACCCTGGCAGAGGTACACCCGCTGATGCTTACTTCATGGACCACAATGCTTTGGGGCAACACGCGGATAGGACAAGCAGTGTGCGACCACTTGGACTTCCTAGCCTCTGGGAACTATCATCAAATCTATCTGCCCACAACAACTGAGCCTCCCCCCAACATCACGTTTTATATATAGATGGTGACCCTGCTGTAATGCTTCACCCCACCTTCGAGAGACCTGCACGATGCTGCTGATGATGACACCACCCCAGACTTACCTTGTTCCTTCTCCAGTTAAGTGATCTGATAAGTTGAGGGAGGAAGGTTCATGCTAAAGTTAGTGGGAATGATACAAACTATGAATAACAGATTCTAACATCTTCATTTTAGCACATCCCTAGCAGTTAAACTATAGAGAACTCAAAAATATTATGATCAACCACACCTTCAAACAAATATTTAAGTCTGAAATAATGCCCTAGTTTCTCTAATCTCAACATCTTAGTCTTCAGCTGGGCATCCTGTCTACCCTGCTACCCATTTCAATATCATGATAAATGTGTCCTATTGCTTACCAGACTTTTGATTGGCCCTCATGTCAGATGACATCCTCTTTTAGCTTTATCATGTCAGGTCACCACTTGACCAATCACCCTGGATGACTATTACACAGGAGGATGAGACATCAGCAATTACACACTTTGAAGTCCACAGGAGCTCAGGATCATCAGACAGGTCAGTTGCATTACAGTGCCTGTGAATGCAGTGGAGTGACTCCTTCAACCAAAGGTAGATAACTTCAGTTGTACTTGATGCTCTACAGGTCATGCACGGAGCCTGTATGGTGCACTGGCACAAACAAGGCTTTGGACGGAGAGGGAGACAAAGTCGGGCCCAGACGAAGTCCAGCGAAGTCCAGAGTTTCCAGACAGTCAAAGGTCATTGGTTTTTTGTTCAGAATCTTGTCCACGTCGAATCTAGGGTCCTACAACCAGGTAAGCCCTTTTGTACCCATCGGAGAGGGCTGGAGAGATTCAGGGGACCCTCCCTGGGGAGGGTCAGGACAGTGGGGAGGTTACTCTCATGTCCTTTGTCCAGTCTCATGCCAGAGTAGATGCCAACGGCTCCCAGGACTGGTTTGAACTGGACTATGCACAGGGACACCAAATATGCCCCTCATGCAGACTTTTGGTCACTGGCAAGTGCACCCATCCAGACCAATACACTAAATCCTGTCTGGGAAGTGACAGTATGCCTATTGTTCTACATTCCCCTGCTCGAGCTTGGATCAGCAGCAGGAGGGCAGAAATGTGTCTCTGGTCTGCAGCAACACTTTTGGGCTGCCTGAGACTAGAAGGGTGGTACAAGGAACACCAGGGACCTCACTAAGCTTGTTTCTGAGGGGTGGAATCATACCTCCCATACCTATACCAAACACAATAGGGTTACGTTCAGCCATTTTAGAGTTGGTCATCACACGGTCGCAGAATGCCACTCACGTAAATGGCTGCAGCACTAATAATGCTGCAGAATGGACTCTGCAGGCTGCAGGGGGGCCCTGCTCATGCAGGGGTACCCTCTCACTTAGAAACAATGACCCTGCCTTCAGGATTGTCAAGGCCTGCTATAGGAATGGCATAGGTTTCAAGTGTATTGACCCTTAGATATAGTAAACCTATATCTTGAGTAAGTGGTGCATGCACCAACTTACACATGCTGCCATGGCAGGCCTGTAGATCCATTTTGCACGGCCTCTCATGAGTGGCATAATACATGCTTCAGCCCATGGCTGGCCTCTGGGGTACCTATGCCCTGGGTATATGGGTATCATATTCTAGGGACCGACAAAGGTACACCAGTATCCATCTGGAGTGAAGTGCATGACATAACATTTTAGGGAGAAAGCAGATAGACTGGGGTCCTGATTAGCAGGATCCCCATCAGAGTTGTCAAAAACAGTAGAACATCAAGTAAAAAGTGGGGGTCTCCATAAGAAGCAGATCCTACTTTACTACACAACCCCCTCCAAAAAAGTAAGAAGATGAGACTAAGCTTGCCCAGTTGAGTCTTCATTTTCTAAGTGGAAATATCTGGAGAGTCAATCTGCATTGGCATGGTTACTCCCAGGTCTATGTTCCACTGTATAGTCCATCCCCTGTAGTGAAATGGACCACCTCAAAAGTTTGGAATGTTTACCCTTCATCTGTTTTAGCCATAGAAGGGGCTTATGGTCTGTCCGAACAATGAAGTGAGTGCCAAACAGGTATGGCATCAGCTTCTTCAGGGGCCAGATCACAGCAAATGCTTCCCCTCTCTGTAACCGACTAACAATCCTCTCTGGGGGTCAACCTTCTGCTGATAAAAGCTACTGGTTGATCCTGACCCTCTACATTAAGTTGTGACAACACAGCCCCTACCCCCAACTCAGATACATCTGTTTGGACGATAAATTGTTTGGAGTAGTCAGGACTTTGAAGAATATGAGCAGTGCACGTGGGCTGCTTGACATCATCAAATGCATTCTGACAGCTAATTGTCCACTGAACCTTCTTGGGCATTCTTTTTGATGTGAAATCATTTAAGGGAGTCACTATAGGCCCATATCATTTAACAAATCTCCTGTAATACCCAGTCAGGCTGAAGAAAGTTCTGACCCGAGTATGGGTAGTTGGAGCAACCCAGTCCATGATGGTCTGGATTTTGCTCTGTAATGGTTGAACCTGGCCTCTACCCAAAAGGTGGCCCAATTACACAACCTTGCTCTGCCCTATCTGGTACTTAGTAGCCTTGATAGTGAGGCCTGCCTTTTGCAGAGCCTCCAAAATATTCTTTAGGTGGAGCAGTCGGTCCTCCCAGGTGGAGCTAAAGACAGCTATGTCATCTAGATGTGCTGCACTATAAGCTCCCAGGCCTGTGAGGACGTTTTTCACCAACCTTTGGAATGTGGCAGGTGCACTCTTCAAACCAAAGGGCATTACAATAAATTGATAATGCCCACTAGGGGTTGAAAATGCTGTTTTTGGTTTGGCTATTTACAACAAGGGGTGGTGATGGACAGAGTCTCTGAATTAAGCAGAATACTCTCACCCAGTCAAGAGATCAGGGCTAGATCCAACACCGTTTTTTAGCTCATTGCACCATCCCAGTTTCAGAACCTGGCTGTATGCAAATTAGTCTGTCCCTGGCCCAGTGCATCATGGGAACAGGGCAGACCAGACTACAAAAGCCAATTATTACACTGGGAAGGAAACAAGCTTCCGGGGACCGGTTTCTGGCATTTCAGCCGTCTTCGGCCCGGCTTGCTTGAATCCTGATGGTGCAATGAGCAAGGGACTCACATCTGAGTATACCCTTCCACGCTTAGGGTGGACAAAAATATTTACAACAAGGGGTGGTGATGGACAGAGTCTCTGAATTAAGCAGAATACTCTCACCCAGTCAAGAGATCAGGGCTAGATCCAACACCGTTTTTTAGCTCATTGCACCATCCCAGTTTCAGAACCTGGCTGTATGCAAATTAGTCTGTCCCTGGCCCAGTGCATCATGGGAACAGGGCAGGCCAGACTACAAAAGCCAATTCTTACACTGGGAAGGAAACAAGCTTCCGGGGACCGGTTTCTGGCATTTCAGCCGTCTTCGGCCCGGCTTGCTTGAATCCTGATGGTGCAATGAGCAAGGGACTCACATCTGAGTATACCCTTCCACGCTTAGGGTGGACAAAAATATTTACAACAAGGGGTGGTGATGGACAGAGTCTCTGAATTAAGCAGAATACTCCCACCCAGTCAAGAGATCAGGGCTAGATCCAACACCGTTTTTCAGCTCATTGCACCATCCCAGTTTCAGAACCTGGCTGTATGCAAATTAGTCTGTCCCTGGCCCAGTGCATCATGGGAACAGGTCCCCGGTAGCTTGTCTCCTTTCTGGTGAAGAATTGGCTTGGTAGTTTGGTCTGCCCTGTTCCCATGATGCACTGGGCCAGGGACAGACTAATTTGCATATAGCCAGGTTCTGAGCTGGGATGGGGCAGTGAGCTAAATAACGGTGATGGATCAAGCCCTGATCTTTGGACTGGGTAAGAGTGGTCTGCTTAATTCAGACACTCTGTTCATCACCACCCCCTTTTTCTGAATCGTTTTTGGCCACTATAGGTGTGGCAGGGTATACTCAGACATGAGTCCCTTGCTCACTGCTCCATCAGGATTCAAGCAAGCTGGGCCGACGAGGCTGAAATGCCAGAAACCGGTCCCCGGTAGCTTGTCTCCTTTCTGGTGAAGAATTGGCTTGGTAGTTTGGTCTGCCCTGTTCCCATGATGCACTGGGCCAGGGACAGACTAATTTGCATATAGCCAGGTTCTGAGCTGGGATGGGGCAGTGAGCTAAATAACGGTGATGGATCAAGCCCTGATCTTTGGACTGGGTAAGAGTGGTCTGCTTAATTCAGACACTCTGTTCATCACCACCCCCTTTTTCTGAATCGTTTTTGGCCACTATAGGTGTGGCAGGGTATACTCAGACATGAGTCCCTTGCTCACTGCTCCATCAGGATTCAAGCAAGCCGGGCCGACGAGGCTGAAATGCCAGAAACCGGTCCCCGGTAGCTTGTCTCCTTTCTGGTGAAGAATTGGCTTGGTAGTTTGGTCTGCCCTGTTCCCATGATGCACTGGGCCAGGGACAGACTAATTTGCATATAGCCAGGTTCTGAGCTGGGATGGGGCAGCGAGCTAAATAACGGTGATGGATCAAGCCCTGATCTTTGGACTGGGTAAGAGTGGTCTGCTTAATTCAGACACTCTGTTCATCACCACCTCCTTTTTCTGAATCGTTTTTGGCCACTATAGGTGTGGCAGGGTATACTCAGACATGAGTCCCTTGCTCACTGCTCCATCAGGATTCAAGCAAGCCGGGCCGACGAGGCTGAAATGCCAGAAACCGGTCCCCGGTAGCTTGTCTCCTTTCTGGTGAAGAATTGGCTTGGTAGTTTGGTCTGCCCTGTTCCCATGATGCACTGGGCCAGGGACAGACTAATTTGCATATAGCCAGGTTCTGAGCTGGGATGGGGCAGTGAGCTAAATAACGGTGATGGATCAAGCCCTGATCTTTGGACTGGGTAAGAGTGGTCTGCTTAATTCAGACACTCTGTTCATCACCACCCCCTTTTTCTGAATCGTTTTTGGTTTGGCATCCTCAGCTAGTCTGATTTGCCAATATCCTACATTTAGATCAAATATACTTAAATACTTGGCTGAGACCAAAGTATCAATAAGCTCATCTGCCCTAGGAATAGGAGGAGCATCAGTCCTAGTGACTGCATTAAGTCCCCTGTAATCCACACAAAACCTCATCTCTCTCTTACCACCCTGGGTGAGGGGTTTAGGTATCAGGACTACTGGTCTAGCCAAGGGCTATCTGAGGGCTCAATCACTCCCAATTCCAGAATCCTTTGGATCTCTGTCTATTGCAATGTCTGACATGCAATATATGAAATGGTCAGGCTGCCTGTAGATTTTATTGTTCACAGGTAGACGCTCACCTGTGTCCACTTCATGGGTACACCAGGCGGTTTGGCTGGGTGTCAAAGAAAATAATGTCTGTATTGATTGATGACCTTCCTACAACCTACAGTCAGGGAGTGGGTCACTCCCTTCCTCCTATCCCTCATCAGTTGCCATGAGCAAGCCCACATCAGCCTTGTCAATATATGGCTTGAGCTTGTTCCCATGGAGCACACTATTGGGGCTCCTATGAGTACCAAGGTCCACCAAATAGGTGACCTCCCCCTTCTGCTTAAGTATGGTATGGAGCCCACTCCATTATCTTGGAGAGCTGCTGGGGCCACAGGCTCCATCACCCACACCTGCACTGGCCGACAAACAGTCAGCACAGCATTTTGGTCAGGCCAAGCTTTTTGCAATTATTGACTTGCCTCAAGGTCTTTGCTTGCCTTCTTCATGTACTCAGCCATCCTGGAGTGGAAAACAAGTATATAGTCCACTATGTCTTGTTTGAGAGGTAACTCCCATCCTTTCTTCACCAAACACAAAGGACCCCTAACTGAATGCCCAAACAAATGTTCAAAAGGGCTGTAGCCAACCCCCTTTTGTGGGACCTCTCTGTAAGCAAAGAAAAGGCAGGGAAACACGACATTCAATTTCCGCCTAAGCTTTTCTGGGAGGCCCATGATCATGACCCTCAGGGTTTTGTTGAACCTTTCAACCAACCCATTACATTGTGGCTAATAGGGTGTGGTGAAAGTGTAGCTCACTCCACACTCCTTCCATATTGCAGTGATATAACTGGACATGAAGTGTATACCTCTGTCACTTAGGACCTCCTTAGGGAAACCCACTCTGCTAAAAAATCCCAGGTGGGCCCTGGCCACCGCAGGAGCTGTGGTGGTTCTAAGGGTTATAGCCTCTGGATACCTAGTGGCATAGTCTACTACCATCAGTATATAACTGTGCCCAGATGCAGTTGGAGGGTTCTTGGGACCAATTATGTCAATACCAATCTGCTCAAAGGGAACCCCCACCAGAGGTAGTGGTATGAGGGAGGCCTTTGTGGTACCACCTGCTTTACCACTGGCTTGACAGGTGGTACAGGAGCAACAAAACTCATTTGTGTCTTTTGACATGTGAGGCCCATGAAAGTGAGGCTGTCCCAAGTCTTGATTTGGCTTAGGTTTCCTGCTAATGGAATGTCGTGTGCAAGGGTGAGTAGGAAGCCCCTAAACTTCAGATGAATGACCAACCTCCTGGTGGCACCAGGCTTGGGGTCTCTACCCTCTGAGTATAGGAGTCCCTCATCCCAATGGATCTTGTGAGATCCACTGACACCCCAAGCAGCCTCAGCAGCATCTTGCTGTCTGAGAGGTTCAAGAGTGGGGCAGGTTTGCTGCTCCATACTAAAGTCTTCACGTGGACTGAGATTATCTCCCTCAAGAGATTGATCCTCACACTGAGTATGGGGGGAAGACACAGCCTTACCCCTCCTGCTCCTTCTCTTGGAGGGCCATTGCTCCATTGTTCCAGGATCCAAGGCCTGTTCAGTGTTAGCCAGCTGGGCCTGTGACCTGGTCACAGCAAACACATCTGCATTGCTGCATGAGTCCTAACTTCTACCTCAGCCCAGGCTGATGCCTCCAAATCATTGCCCAGCAAACAATCTACTGGTAGGTCAGAGCTAACCACAACCTTCTTAGGGCCAGTTACCCCTCCCCAGCTGAAATTAACAACCGCCAAGAAATGGTCAGTCCTGACATTGTTTGCATTGGTCACTTGGTACATTTCACCAGGTATGATTTGTCCAGGAGACACAAGTTTCTCTGTCACCATTGTGACACTGGCCCCTGTGTCCCCGTATGCTATTGCTTCTATTCCATTTATTAAAGGCTGTTGTTTGTACTTGTCCAGGTTACTGTGACTAACAAGTATGGTGGCAATCACTATGCCACCATCACAAACTAACACAGCCTGAGCTGGAGTCCTGACTAGGCCAGAACCCATCTCAACACCCGAAGTTTAAGTCTACTAATCCCATGTTCCCTGTACCACCACTTGTAGCTGTACTACGGGGGCAGTGGTGGGTGGAGTAGTATCCTTGGCATTTGGACAATTGTCATCTTTTGTCCAATGGGTCTTTTCCTTACATAAGTAACACCAAGGTTTCTCTTTGCATTTACTTTTGTTGGATTATGACTCCCCTCGCCCATATGCAGGTTTTTGGGGCCCTGATGAAGACTTGTCATGTTTACCCTTGTTCCCCCCCGAATCTGAAGTTTTAGCATGTTGCTTCTTTTGGTCACCACCATGGTTCTGGTTTCTCCACTTCACCCTGGTTTGTACCCACCTATCTGCCTTCTTTCCCAATTCTTTGGGAGAAGTCAGATCAGAGTCAACCAGGTATTGATGCAACAACTGATGTTGTTAATTATTAAGGATCTGCTCCCTCATAATCAAACTGTCCTTGATCGCCCGTTAATCTCAATCTCACCTGCCAGCCCTAAACCTTCCCCTACCCCCATGATCTTACAATCTGGTATTATTACTTACCCATTAGCCCTGATCAACCCATGTGACAGCAGGGGAAATAAAGACAATGTAGCCAGGGGAGCAGATACCACAATACATTTTGATCTCCCAAACAAGCCCTTAGCAATAACTCCAGGCACTGTACCTAAACCAGCCCCTGCTATCCAAGCACACATTCTGTAGCAGGGGAATCTTCCAGGCAGTAATAGAGAATCATACAAGCTTAAGATCATGTCCTGGGACGTGGCAGGCATTAAACACAAGCATGACTGCCCCAATTGGGGGATATTCGTAGATAAGTGTGATATCTGCATGTTTCAGGAAACCTGGTCGGTGGTGAACTCAACCCGTAAGCGTTTTGCTTCATTCCACATACCAGCTGTAAGTAAGGGACCCGGTAGACCATCGGGTGGGCTTTGCAAGTGGGTAGGGAGCCATCTTACATGCAGGACCACTTTAGTGTCACACATCTCCCCAGACATAATCTGCCTTGTTCTGACATTCAGTTCTGAGCTAACAATTGCCCTAATTAACATAACTCAAGGCCCGTTAGGACAGGCCGGGAGTCTGCAACTTTAGAACAACTCGATGATTTCCTAGCCAGCCTAACGGATAATGCCTCAGTAGTGTTAGGTGGCGATATCAATTGCCAATTTGAACCTCTGAAAGATCTAATGGGCCCATTTGTTACAGAGGAGGATGAGTTGTGGGCTATTCCTATAAACAATATTCCCCCCATCAGGGCCTGGACACCACTGACGCTTCAAATTTAGGTGCTCATCCTAAAGTACTCTTTGCGAGCCTGTAATGGTCGTTTTGGTTCAGACTCCCCTGGGAACCATATCTTTAATAGAGTTGGCCACTCCTCTATTTTAGACTATATTCTTTTATAAACCAACCTCTGGCCTTTGGCGAGAGATTTTATTGTCTGCCTACGGCACAACAGCGACCATAACTCCTTACAACTCACACTAAATTTGCCACCTAGTTGGTACAATTCTGTAAACCATCTGACGCTGACCATAGCCTGACCCTCTCTAATAATAGATAGAAAGTTAGGTGGAGCTGGGTTGAAAAATCACATAGTAAATTGGCTTTTTTATTCACAACCATTATTCCCAATATTGAGGCCCTATCAGAGTTAGTGAAGTCTGGAGACCTTGCTGTGTCTCTGGATGAACTCAAAATAATTAACGAATCCACTGTCACAAAGCTCCAGTACACAATTTGGTTATCGTGCACCAAGGCATGTGGGAGGACGCCTAGGCATTCTTGGTTTAACGAAGACTGTCGGGCGGCCAAAAAGGCATTAATAGAGGCCATAAAAGCACAGAGCAACATCACAGTGAAAGCAGCTAGATATGACCATAATACCACCATTGCAGCTGCTAAACTTTCATGGGAAACTGATCAGTGGGACAGTCTGTAATCACCCTGGATTCTGAAGATATGAAATCTTTTTGGAGTATTGTGACTACCGGTAGTAACACAGGCTACGCTGCACTCGAGCCAAATATTGCGGCTGACAGTTGGAGAGAGCACTTCCTAGCCCTCTATGCGTCACTAGATGATGCAGAGGGAGGCCAGACCTTTGACACCCTGATTCCACTGGGGCCTGGGACAGATACTCCTGAGATAACCTTGACAGAGCTCTATAAAGCTCTAAACAAAACACACCTGGTAAGGCAGCTGGACTGGATAAGATCCCAGGGGATCTTTATCGGGCCGAACCCAAGATCTGGGGCCCATGTCTCTGGGTGATCTTTAATGCCATCTTGCGAGGAATGGTGCTTCCTGCAACGTGGCTAGGTGGCAAGACCATTCCTGTGTATAAGAAGGGATCACCCTTGTCACCGGCAAATTAGAGACCAATAGAATTGATCGATGTCTTGCAGAAAATCTTTTTTGGAAAGGGGGTGGTGATGGACAGAGTTTCTGAATGATGCAGAATACTCCTACCAAGTCAAGAGATCATGGTTTTAATCCATCACCGTTTTTTAGCTCACTGCACCATCCCAGTTCAGAAATTGGCTATATGCAAATTAGTCTGTTCCCAGTGCATGATGTGAACAGGGCAAACTAAACTACCAAGCCAATTCTTATACTGGGAAGGAAACAAGCTTCCGGGGACCGGTTTTTGGCATGACAGCCTTCTTCGGCCCGGCTTGCTTGAATCCAGATGGTGCAATGAGCAAGGGACTCACGTCTGAGTATACCCTCCCACACATAGTGTGGATAAAACCGATTTTGGAAAGGGGGTGGTGATGGACAGAGTTTCTGAATGATGCAGAATACTCTTACCAAGTCAAGAGATCATGGTTTTAATCCATCACCGTTTTTTAGCTCACTGCACCATCCCAGTTCAGAAATTGGCTATATGCAAATTAGTCTGTTCCCAGTGCATGATGGGAACAGGGCAAACTAAACTACCAAGCCAATTCTTATACTGGGAAGGAAACAAGCTTCCGGGGACAGAAAATCTTTGCCAGGATCCTCTTGAACCGGTTGCAATCCTGGCTCGAAGAACAAAAGATCCTGACCCCCCAGCAGGCTGGTTTCAGGAAGAAAACTTCAACAATAGACCAGATATTCAGGCTCCAACTTCTCTTTTGGAAAACAGTCGAACTAGAAGAGGGTAGCCTGTTTCTGGTCTTTGTTGATCTGAAGAGTTCCTTTGATTTGGTACCCAGTGATGCACTATGGAGGGTTTTAAGTGAGTTGGGACTTCCCTCTTATCTCTTAAATATACTGAGTAGATTACATAATTAAAATGATTCCCAAATCCGATTTGGGAAAAATGGAGAATTAAAGCAGCCCATCCCTGTCCATAGGGGAGTCAGGCAGGGATGTGTGCTTGCCCCCACCCTGTCCTGCATTTAGATCAACGGGTTGATAGATGCTTTGAGATCATGCAAAGACACAGATGCTCAGAAAATAGCCCAAAAGCATTTCACTGCTATGATGTTTGCAGATGATACTCTCCTTCTCTCCAAGTCACCGATGGGCATCCAAAGAATTATAGATGGGTTTTGCAAGTTTTATAGTAGTAGGGGATTAGAGATTACCATCAATAAAACTAAATTTATGATCTTCAGCCCCAGTAAATCCACACGCCCAAACTCACATATGAATGAAATCCCTTTGGACCAGGTCTCTGTATTTGACTATTTGGGCCTAATACTTACTGAAAATATGACATGGGGGCTCAGATTAAGAAATCCAACCTCAAATTGACACAAAACACAGGCAGCCTGGCTATGTTTTTTAGAAAGACTTTCCATAAGCCAGTTAGCCCGGTTATGGAGATCTATAAAAGCCAGACAAGGAGCGCTGCCTTATATAGGTTGTTGAACTCTGGGGGCACTCTAATCATAGGTCCTTAGCCATTACAGAAAACAACTTCCTTAGACAATTGCTTGGGCTACTGATAAGCTCCCCCTTGGTTTCATTGCGTATGGACCTAGGGGTTAGATACTGCTGAGGTAATTGCCTGCAGGCCACTACTATTCTGGCGGCGCCTTTGGGCAACACCGGAATTATCTGAGTACAGACTAGTGCTTTCGGAAATCCTGAAACTTCCTGGCTCAGGGAAGCTGCCAAGGCTTCTATTTGTCAGGGAGAGCCTCTATGAAATAGGTCTAAAACAATTATGGGACAATCCCAACACAGCCTGTTTGAGCATATCACGAAAGTCTCTGAGTAATATCTATTGGGGCAGAATATCCGCAAAACTTCATGCAGAACCTGGACACGGCACCCTCACTTCACTCTTCCTGGAAATGAAAGGCACCTGCAGGGTGGAGGCATGTCTCGATGAAATCCGCCCGGCACTAGGAAGGAAACTATATGTGCCGTTTCGCCATGGCTGCCTCCCTCTGGGTGCTTTCACGGGCAAATGGTCGGGTGGAAGTACATGTGGGTGTCCGGCATGTAAATTGTGTGATGAGACAGAAGTCCACGTCTTCTTTTTTTGCCCGGGCTATCAAACAGCAAGATGTAGATGGCTGCTACAGCTGTGCAAAAACCTGGGCACTATACATTGCAGGGAAGCATTTAGATTCTTAAAATACAACACATATTCTTATTTAGTCTTTGCAGTTTCAATTTTTTAAGCTCTATGTGGTGGGTCAGGAGAAACATCCTCAAGATGCAAGATCATGGATTTGATTGTGCCTCATTTTATTGTCTTTTTTATCCAATAATGTATTATCTTTGATGAATTGTTTTTATTCCTCCTACATTTTTCTATGTTTGTATATACCTGTGGCTGTTCTTTAATGGTGAAATATAGAAATAAAGAAATATTGGTATTGGCATACTGTACAATTCCTTGAAAACATTAACTTTGCTGCCAAGCAACCAGCCTTCCAGAGCACTATCCACAAAGTCCACCCAGTCCTAATTCTGTGTCTACTGGGTGTCTCTGAACTTAATCCTGAAATGTTCAGTGGTTAAGTCAAACCCATCAATGAGAGCACTCTTCAGGACTGAATAATTGTCAGCATCCTCTTCTGAACCTGTACCTTTTTTATCCTAATTTTGTGTATTATTGACACTGTTCCCTCTCTAACTTTCTTCTTCCCTACCCCCTCTTCTGTCACTCCTACACACCCGGGCCCCTTTTCCCTGGTTCCTACCCCCTCTCCATCACCCACCCATTATGGATAAATTACCCACATTTGGGTTCTCTGATGAGGATTTCATATCCATGGTAGGTGAACTAGCCACCACTGATACACCACTAAGTTCCAATTCACAAAATACTGAATATCAACAACTGTTGGCCCTAAAGAAAAAAACAAAAAGAATAGAATTGCATGGCCACTTCATGCTCCAATACTTAAAAGCTGGAGTTATTCCACAAGGCCTACGGGTCAAAAATATCCCGGGGCTCTTTGTTCAGATAAGAAGATTCCTAGAAAGATGGTCCCTTATAGCAAGTAGATGCTCACGGGATCTTATGATGTTGATTGTAGAGACTGCCAAACATCTAGTAGAGACTCTCCTAACAGAAATAACAGAACTAGAGCTTAAACTTAAAAACAATACAGCAAAGGAAGACGCGATTAAAAAACTGGAGGAAATGGAGAATGACCTACAGTCATACAGTGACTATCTCCTAAAAAGGAAAACAGACAAACTCAAAAAAGATATCCAATACTTTAGTAATGAGAAAGTCTACCCCTATCTAGCAGATAACTACTACCAGCCAGAACCACTTGGCGATAACAGCTATGCCTCCAATCACCCACCCGTACCTAAAAAGGTTACTACTTTTTCCAACACATCAGGGTCAGACAATGAGAGTAATACTAGTGATCCAGACCAGGGAGCACAACAAAGGGGAGGACCAAACAGAGGCAACAGGCCTTTTTTATCCAGGCGAGGGAACCCCCAGGGACGCTGGAAACCCAGATACCAACAACGATACAGAGGCAATCCCCAACAATACAACCAACACTACCCGCCGCCTCTGAACCATCAATACCCAGGCCCTCTCATGCAGACCTATCCCCCTCCACCTCAGAATTACCAGGAAGCTCCAGGTATCTATCCCAACCCCAACCAATTTCTAGTGACCCGCCATGCACAGTACTGGCGCGACTAGAACAAATACCCATTTTTAATTTGAGCAGTAAGTCCTTAACCCATGCAACAGAAAAACTACTAACTAAAGGCCTCTCTTTCGTTCCCCACTGTAATATCAATAGATTTGAACTCTTCAAAGATCTTATGGCCTTTTTTAGGAAGATCCGACTTCAAAACTTTTTTGAATCAAACACCACAGAAACGGAAATCACCACCAACCTATCAGGCCTTAAACCACCTTCCACCTTCTTACCAACTTTAGAGCAAGTATCGCCGGAAATTGCCACATTTGAACATGTAGTGTACAACAAACTTACAGCAGCGACTAAATATATAGCACCCCCCAACTTCAACATCTCCTACGAAGAACATTTAGCTCTTGCACAACTAAAAGCAGATAAAACCATCACAATCAAATGTTGTGATAAAGGGGGAGGTATTGTGGTGATAGACACCAACCAATATATATTGAACATGGAAACACTATTACATGATACCAACCACTATATTCCAGTTCAAAAAGACCCGACTAAAAGAGTTCAATCCATGATTCTGTCCTTAACCACCAAGGCCCTTGACGACAACGTGATATGTGAGAAGGAATGGCAATTCCTTAATGTTTGCCAACCCAAAATGGCAGCAGTATACGGGGTCCCAAAGATACATAAAAACAGTCATGATCCACCGTATAGACCCATAGTCTCTACTATTGGATCCATTACGGAACCCCTATCAAAGTATATAGACACCATCTTAAGGCCTCACATAGCAAAAACTGCATCTCATATAAAAGATACAAGAGATATCATCAACATCGTGGAATCCCTCACGTTTGACCCTGAAAAACAGTGGTTAGCAACAATGGATATAGAGGCACTATACTCAAACATTCCGCAACTAGGAGCCATTAAAGCTGTCTCATGGTTCATTGACACATACCTCATTGATTGTCCAAAACATTTTATTCTGGACTGCCTAAAAATAGTTCTATCAGAAAATACTTTTGACTTTAACGGCTCACTCTACCAACAAACCAAAGGCGTCAGCATGGGGGCTTCATGCGCACCGACGGTAGCCAACATCTATATGGCTGAGTTCGAGTCCAAATTTATATACAATGATGTTGCCCCTTTTAGCGAGTCCATTACATCATGGGCTCGTTATATCGACGATATCTTTTTTATTTGGACCTCAGAAACAGAACTCTTATCTACGTTTGTATCATGGCTCAATCTATGCGACATAAACATGCGTTTCACTGTCACATCCAGCCAGAAAAACGTTGAGTTCTTAGACATCAACATCATCAGCAAGAACAACCATCTCAGCGTAGACCTATATGTCAAGCCAACCGCCCGGAACACACTGTTAGACTACACCAGCTATCACCCCAAAATGCAGAAATCAAGCATCCCCTTCAGTCAATTCCTTCGGGTTCGAAGGAATTGCTCTTCTGTCACAGATTTTGACACAAGAGCAACCGACATGAAGCAGAAATTTATATCTCGTGGATACCCTAAACGCCTAGTGCGTGATGCGTACAAAAGAGCACGTTTTTTTGACAGACAGCACCTACTAACACCTCAAACTAAGGAGCAACAATCCAGAATGGTCTTTGTAACTAGACATTCTACTATGAATGCGAAGCTCCAACATATCATTTTCTCTAATTGGCATATCCTTAATGCAACAAAACCCAAAGAAAGCCAACTGGCTAAGCCAATGTTTGCATACCGGAAAAACAAAAACCTAAAAGACTTGGTAGTAAGATCAAGAATGGAACCCAACACCAAAACAATCCCGAAGCAAAGAACGCTTACTGATCAACAACCCTTGATAGGCAATTACAAGTGCCTTAACTGCACTGCCTGCCAATTTGCAATTGAAACCAAAGAACTGAATTTCAATAACACAAATGTTTGTTCCCAAACTCTAACCAATTGCAAAACCACCAACGTAGTGTATCTCTTACTATGCCCATGCAACCAGGGCTACGTTGGTGAAACAGCTAGGATGATGTCCACACGTCTATCAGAGCATAGATCAGCCATCCGCACAGGCAAACAACTAGCCCCATTAGTCAAACACTACCAAGAGGCCAAACATAACTCTAACGATATTCGTTGGTTCATTTTAGAAAAAATCAACAAAACATCTGGTACACTTAGCACTCAGGTGCGCAAATGTCGCGAGGTATACTGGATTTTTACCTTGGAAACATATACCAAGGGGATGAACAACGAAATCCCATGGGACCAAGTACTTAAATACAATCATGGCTAAAACTAGTCTTTGCACCTTATCTGTATGGACTGCTTCTAGAATCTTTAATATCTCCACACAAATTGTGCCACTGTCTAGCATGTACTATTATCAATTGTGTGTCCTCCCTGGACCAAGTTGGACAGTTCTCAAGTAAAACAACACATCACTTCATGAACCACAATATGCCTGCCATTCCAACATGTCCGCCGATTCTTAGTGTGACATCAAGTAATAATACCCCGAACAGCAACAATGACTATATATAATACAACACATGTCCAAGCAGACACTCAGACAGTGACTTTCTTGACTTTATCACGCCTGGAGTCACACAATTAGGAGTCACAGGTATGTTTACCACTCGATCTATCGAACCAATGAATATATACTCTACCGTTCCAATATGTCGGCGAGTTTACCACAACGATTCAGGACGTTTACACGCATAGTCCCTCCTCCACCTCCATGCCACTCTAAACACCAACACGCATTGGCCCCTCACAGTGACCAGCCCGGCTTAAATACAGTCGGTGCCATTGAATCTATCCCTCCCTTGACCGCATGCAGACGGACGCCGACCAGACCCCACGATTGGAAGACGATTAAAATAAGAATATTAGGTAAGCCCTTAGACGCATTAAGGCACGTCTCACGAATTGGTGCCCCGACATGTCTTATATGACACAGCCTAATATCCACCCTCTGGCTCCGTGTTTCTCTTCCCTCCCCTTCAGTTACTCCATGCGTCCACGTACTGCTGACAACAGGACGGCAACCATCGGCTAACGCCGTGAAGCCTACAGACCCCGCGTAGGATACCGCGTTGACGCACAATTAAGGTAACAACGCTTAAAATAATCAACCAGCCCGTAGTAGGGAACAATAAGTAAACAAGAAGAGCCCCCACTAAATATTTTACTTTTCCTTGCCCCCTCTTGTATTAAGAGTGCAAGTGCGACTCCGCACTGCCAACAACGGGACGGCAACCGTCGGCGTACGCTCTGAAGCTTCCAGACCCCACTTGCGACACTACGTTGACGCACCTCCAAGGTAATCACGAAGAAGTAAATAATTAGCCCCTAATAGTGAATGATAATCTGACCAGAACAACCTCCACTAAATATTCTAATCTTTCCATGCTCCCTCTAATACTTAGATTGCCAATGTGACCAGAATCGTCAACAGACCCCAATCTATAGAACTACTAGATCGATTCACCAGGTACTTATTTGGCTCTTAAATACCGTGTCTGTTCGCCTCTGCACTAATCTAACTTGTCTAACCTCCCAATATATATGTATTCTGATACATAGGTTATCTATACATCAGCTACTAGATACCAACAGCACGTAGCCTCTTGCCAATTAAGAGCAACTTCACAGGTATTATTTCTACCTAGTTTTTCTCCAAAAGCCATGATACCAATAGTAGAATTTATCTAAATCTCTAAAGCGGTTAATCTTACTCCATAGCTTAAACATCAGAGGCTAACCCCCAAATAACAAGATATGTGAAAACTGAAATCCAGAAAACAGACTAACGATATACTGCAAAGGTACCCACTTCATTTGGCAACTTGTATATAGTCAGTAGTGCTCTTCATTTGGCAACTTGTCTGTAGAATGTCTGAACTCTTACCCTTTGGGTCACTCATAAATACGCCCCCTAATTGTTTAAATTTATCATTCAATCATAGTTAAAATCTTCAAGACAGACCATCCTCCATCTCGCATCACTAATTCAACTTCACCTATGTGAGAACCAACATCAACCATATGTTCAGGTACTACTTTAATCTATCACCCCATCTCCCTCTTGATCTCTGCCTTGTACCCTCCCTCTACTGTTATATCCTCCTACATGTTTCACGGGCCCTTCCCTTCTCATCTCTAATCTCCATCCTTAACTAGCTATGCTACCTTAGAGTGGTATCTCAGTTACCACTAGAGTCCTCTTTCTCACTCTCTCTTATCGTCAAATATGCTACAACTTTTCTGTTAGATACACAGTAAATTTGTCTTTGTTACCCAGTAAATGTATCAATCTAAAACTGGTAACATATTGTACATAATTGTAAATATTAGGCCAGGTTCATGCTCTTGTAAAGGCATTATTGTCCTATGTTTTACCACTGTATAAATGTATCACCATAAAGTCCACATTGTGTTTTTTTCAAAATGTATATATTTAGGACTTTTCACGGACATTGACAAGCACTACTATTGTTTATATCTCTTAAATATGTACAGGTCCACTTGGATATCTACATGGCTCCCTGATGAAGGCCTCCAGCCGAAACGCGCGTAGATGATATATTCAGCCATGTTTTAATGTATAAATATCTTTATAATAAGCCTTCGCATAGATCCCAATCCAAGCTACACTATCATGAAATATGTATAGGATCTGACAATATAAGTCTGTATATGTAGATAATAAGTCACATATATAATGAAGGCATGCACATAATAACCATGTACATCTAAATGACAATTGTGCTTTTTACCATAATGAAAACTTAATAAAATAATTTTGTATCATGTTTCTTGTCTAACTATAGTTTGTGCTGTCACTAGTCCGTCTTTGTCCATTGTTTTCAACACTAGTTCCTAATTGCTTTTTTCAAACATTGTATTTATCCCGTATTAGGAACTCTAGTCGGGGATACCCTCTCTTCCTTACATACAGCATCCTCTTCTCTAACAGTGAGGAACTTATCTCTGCCTTTGTCAGCAAAGCAGACCATGAGATCGCTGCCCACTCCTCTAGACGGACCCTCTGAACTTTACATGCCCTCTCCAAAGCAGTTATCCATGCATGGGTGTCATCCCCAGCATGGTAGGGAGGGACAATCTTGCTCAGGTTCCTATTATCAAAGGAATGTGCCATATCTCTAGGTACATTGTTGCTGCCGCCATGAGACTCTAGTCCCAACTTTTTTCTAGTTCTCTGGACTTCTAGGGACTCTTAGACCAGGGCCTGAGCCTAAGCCTAAGGTTAGCTCTCACCAATTCCAGAAACTGGTACTCCCTGTCATAGGAGTGGCCCCTCTTGCTAGATACAGAGGTCCAAACAGACTGTCCTGAGTGATTAGACTCTGCAGAGGGAGATCTAGATCTCCTTGGTAAACTCTGTACTCTTCCAGGTGTGGTGAAGAGGGGGCCTTCTTGGCCTTCTCCATTATCTCCTTGAAGATCTAAGTTATCCAGGTGGGAACCATATTGTTCCTCCTTGACAGGGTTTGAGTCTAGATCATAAAAGGTGTCACCTCCTGAGCTGTCCTCATTGCCTGTCCCACCACTCTCTCCTGGGCATCTGACCCAGGGGTCTTCTAAGGTCATCAAGAATTAACGATTCTATCAGACGTTGGGTGTTGGCACCTCTCTCTGTCTTTAGCTTTCTATAGGCACGCAGGGGTTTCAATTCTTTGGAATGAAAGCTTACCGTATCTAGAGGGCAGAGAGCCACTGGCATCTCCTTTAGAAGACATACTAAGTGTGGTGACGTGTTGCACCCACCTAACCTAGTGGGAACTAAACTCTCCGAGGCTGGAGAAAGGGTGTGCTAGACCCTTGACTTACCCAACCCTAAGTTCAGTAGAACTTACTTATTCTAAGCTTGTATTATATGTACCTAGTACTTAGTGGTTTTCAGTTAATCAATTCAAAGATGTATATGGTAAAACAATGCAGGCTTCAATCCCAACCACTGCACACCAATGTGAGGAGTTGACCTGGTATATGATGTCCACTAATTAAAATGGACACCTTGTACCAGTCCAAACAACGCTTATGGTGATTTAAAAGGTTAAAGATAACCTAAGAAAGCTATCCAAGTGTTAGCTGTGGAGAGCAGACTTCGGGCTTAGTCTTGAAGGAATGTTAAGCAGCTTGTTTTACCAGAATGTAATCCTTGTTGTATTGGTTAAATAAAAGGGGAACCACACAGTAGTTATAAAAATATGTATTTATTATGATAACACACTCTAAATACCTTATAGTATCTGCTACACGCAGATAAACACAAAGCACACAATACTGTAGCACAGAAATAATTGTAAGTAGCACTAATACACAGTGGCCTCCAGGGGGAGACCAAGCCATATACTAAAATAGTGGTATAAGAACCACGACTCGAGTCAAGACAGTGTCTAGAGGTTGTAGAATCGCTGGGACACAAGGAACCACCCACGGTGAGTAAGGAGGACAGGTGCAGTGTGAGAACAATCTGTTTAACAAAGGCAGTAAGCCACTAGAATATATACATACAATCCGAATTTGTAGTATGGTATTTCATGAATTGTCATATCGGTGACTATACTGCACACAGATCTCTCAGGCATGTGCATTGAAAACCAGAGTTATACCCCCAAACTTGATAGGTACACTAAGGGGCAGATGTATCAAACGTTTTTTTTTTGTCGCAAACGCAGTGATTCGCAAAATAGCAGCGTTTGGGACAAAGAAAACGGAAAATTCGATGTATCGTTGAAATCGCATCGTAAACTTAAGGAATCGCAAATTTTGCGATTATTTAATTTTGCGTCGCAAATTACCACCAGCTTATAGTTGGTGGTAATTTGCGATTTCTTTTACAAATGCACTTTTTGGCATTTGTAAAGGTGCCATGTGGCGCTCATACATGCCCTTAGGGCATGTATGTGCGCCATATGCGCACACATGTAAATTTCAGGGGTGCAGCAGGGTGTCCTTAAGACACCCTTGCACCCTTGAAATTATTCTCAATTTGCGATTAGCAAATTGAGAATCACAAATTGAGAATAGCTTCACATTCATTCCGATGGGCCTCCTGGCCCATAGAAATGAATGGGAAATTATTCCTTATTTGCGAATTCGCAAATGAGGAATTTTAGGAAATAGCTCAAAAATTGCGATTTTGTAGATACATACCATTTTGCAATTCTCAAATAGCGATTCTCAAAAAATCGCTATTTGAGAATCGCAAATAGGTATTTTGATACATATGCCCCTAAGGTACACTAAGATCTTCGCAGAGGGTACCTTAACCCCATTACATATTTTAAAATTCAGTCTGTGTGATCAATTAAGACAGAATTGATTCACCCTTGAATTTGTACTTGTCATAATTTCTGCATCCGAGTTGTTTTTCGCGATTACCTTGACCTTGACTCAGAATCCGCTCTGTCACACCCCCACCTTTCTGCTACCACCCTGTGAACATCAATTTATGAGATCACGGAGTCTTTTTTGTTTTTCTTTCCGAGCACTGATATGACTTTAATAATCTTTTCCTTGGCGGCATAAAACTCTGGTGCAATTAAAGTTTTCTCGCGTCGGGTCGTGGCTTGGACGCCGGGAAGAATGGCGGCGTAACCCTTTGCTCCTCCAAGCAGAAACTGCATTCTAATGCTGGGAGCTGCAATTCGGAATCATTCCCCGACCTGAAAAGAGATTCAGGAGTCGGAACGTTACCCCTATCTGCGGATCCAGTTTGAGCCGATTCCGACCTCAGAGGAGAGAGAAAACGACCCTCTCCGTCTTGACCACTGGCAAGTGCGGGAAGAGACGGAACTCGGCGGCGGCCGGAGCAGCGTGTCTGCCGGAGCAACTGAGGCACCGCGATCACCGATCGAGGCAGTTCCCTCACGGCACCAATGGTGAATTCAAGAACCTGAGGCACAGCGGCGACATGCAATCCAGCGCTGTGAGTAGTGAGTGATTGTTTTTAAACGGCATTTGAACTATCGAGGTAAGTGAAAGTAAAACGGTGCGAAGAACTCTACTTTTCAAAATGGCGGCCTGATCGTTCTCCCCTCTGTATATGCTGTATGCAGCCGGCGTCCTCGCTCCTGTGGCCCAGTTTTAGCGACACAAGGTGGACATACACAGGCAGCAAAACGCTCAGTGCTCCCTGAGTCTAGCGAACCTTAGGTGATCACTGTTACCGACCTCAGCACGCCTCGGACGCCACGGGGCCAGGTTGTAAAGCGAATATAACGGAGGCATTACTTGTTGAATATGGCAATTCCAACTTAAACTCCCCTCCTGAGTCATGCCGCACTTTCAATACCATGGGGGCAGACTGAGAAACGAAAATGGAGGCAGTGTTTATTGTGTGTCAAGGGCTTGATCTGCACACCGCTCAATGACCCATAACGTGTTTTCAAGCAGCGTAAAGACAGACACGGGAATGGAAATAGCGGACGCAGCGATTGTGTGCTCCTTGGTCTAGAACCTGTATTAACTCCCGAGGGCTGCTCGGAGTTACCCCTGAAGACGTGACCCCATGCGAGGAGCCGACTGACACGAAGTCCTGCAGATCCCGCACTTGCCTGCTTACAAAATGGCGGCCACTGATGTACTACCCACACAGTTGAACACGAGAATAGGCTAGTTGGTACATATGTTGTCATAGTCTCGATACATTATCATGGACTTGTTCTAATGCGATACAATTACTCTCCTGGGCTGAATTGCACGACTGCTGCGTACTTAATGTATGGGAGGGGTCCACCAGTCCCCTAAAAGCCGCGCAGTGCTTGGTCTGAAGTATCCTGGTCGGCCACGTTTTGAGCATAAAATCGTGCACTGAGGGGTTTTATTTCATGAGCAAATTTGACATATAAGTGCGCTGCTCAACACTGAAACGCTAGATAGGCAATAGTGAATCTGTGACCTGGTACCATACAAGAGCGACACAAGATTAAGCATCACCCCATCATCTGTCTTCGAAAATGGGAGATAAAGAAAATGGGAAAACTTCTAAGCGGCTGAAAGCTGACCCGCCAACTCCGGTTTCCCCATTTAAAGGGAAAAAAGACTTTAGTGAAGCAATGGAGACTATTTTAAGCAGACTGGAGGAAGTTAAAGATCTGGCCAAATCCACTAAAGAAGAAGTAGTTGCGGTCAGACAAGACATTAGAGATATCAACTCTAGGCTGACAGAGACTGAGAGTAGAATAAGCAAGTTGGAGGACACTGAAAACAAAACCTGCGGAGCTATTAAAAATCTCACCTTGAGTTCTGACCACCTCTCAAGGAAAGTGGCAGAGTTGGAAGATAGAAATAGGAGGGGGAACCTGAGAATTTTTGGTATTCCAGAAAATTCAGAAGACTCCCAAGGCTCTTGCATAACCTTCCTCGAGCAATCGTTTACACAGGCCACGAACCTCACCCTCACCCAGCCACTGGAGTTTGACAGGGCGCACAGAGTCCTGGGAAGAATAACAAAAGACCAGAAAGGCCCAAGAGAGATAATATGTAAACCACCGAGGTACCTACATGTTGAGCAAATTCTTACATTTGTCCGCAAACACAACCATGTTTTATGGAAAGGTCACAAAATATATATATCGCAAGACTACAGTAAGGAGACTATGGACATCAGGAAAGCATTTCTTGCGCTGAGACCGCATCTGAAATCACTTGGCCACCAATATGGGTTCATCGGCCCAGCGAAATTCAAAATAACAATCCAAGGTGTGACCCATGTTTTCTCCGACCCACAAAAACTCAGACGCTTACTATATAACCAGGAAGATGGCCGTATGGAAGTTACCCCACCGGAACTGGTGGGTGCGACTGCATCTGGCTATAAGTGAACACTCGCTATTGAAATCCCATAGTACATCCAACACAGCCTCTGTTCTGTCCTCATGTGATCCGATCATCAGATGGCTGAGATCAAATGCGTAAATCCTATTGTCAATTGACTACGACTTGTGTTATGTTGCTAAATTTTTGGTAATTATTTGCTCATGCCTAATCAATAGCGATGTATTAATGACCTCATAACTACTGTGACTACATTATAACTCTCCACTGCTGAGTAGTATGTACGCTAACCTTGTTGAAATCAGGTATGGTTACTAGTTATTACAGATATACCTGGCATGTTAATCGTTTGCTTTGATCCGTCCGTTGAATGATATTGACGGAAAAACCACAAAACTCAAATATAGTCATTGAAGAAGTTCTTTAGGTTCCCTATTTGTTTACATCCATGTTCAGAAATGCATTTGCAGTTCCTACAATGTATTGATCTGAGTAAAGTTGCTTGGAGGCGGCCTCGCGGTCGTTCACGAGTCGCCATGTTCTTTTTCTACGATTGGGGTGGGTAGGGAGGGATGAGGGAAAGGGTGGAGGTTGGGGGGAGGGTCCAGGGGCTGGGGATGGGATTGGAATGTTTTGTTCTGCTTTCTTTTATATTTTCTATTGTGATTTCTATTGTGCTTTCTATTGTGTTTCTGGAATTCACTATTGCTCTTGCCTACACTAATACCAGTGTTTGCGCCTTACTGCAGTTGCTCTATCCACGAAGAGTACACCTACCAATACAGTTCTGGATTTCTCACAAAATTGTTGATGATGTGGTCTCACCAACAAACATCATGATCATTGCCCTATTTCTACTCTGGGTTTCACTGGTTACAATGAACTGTCGATTACTAGGTTCAAACTGTTCTTCTAGATGGTATGTATATGACACATGATGACATCCTCCGTTGACACTCCTATAGGGACAATTAGAATAGGTAACCTTAAAATACTCTCATTGAATGTGAAGGGCTTGAATCAGCCGATTAAACGCCAGAAAATATTAGAATACCTTCGTAGACAGAAGGGGGACATAGCTTTGTTACAGGAAACGAAACTAGAGGCAAAACATTTCCATACCCTACGGAATAAATTCTATACGGAGTTTGTGGGATCTGAAGCCATAGCTAAGAAAAACGGTGTGGTAATACTGATTGCAAAAAAGGCCTTCCTCAGTGGACTCAAAAGGTAGATGGGTTACAGCGAAACTGATCAAAGATTACACCGAATTTTACATTACAACCGTATATGCCCCTAACTCGCACAAACCCTCCTTCTGGCCAGATCTCACAAAACAAATGGACACTATTCCGGATTCTACTGTCCATATCCTTGCAGGTGATTTCAACCTTCCGTTCGACCCTACCTTAGATAGGGACTCTAAATGTAACTTCCGTCCCAGCAAAGCCCATAAACACTTAACTAGGCTATGCAACAGATTTAACATGTTAGATACATGGCGACTACAAAACCCCGATGGTAGAGACTACTCTTTTTACTCCCCTCCACATGATTCATTCTCCCGAATCGATTATTTATTCATCACTAGGAACGCTGTAGCCAGGATCGAGGACACAAGCATTGAGCCAAGGCTCGTTTCAGACCACTCATGCATCTCACTTACTATATAAAACGTTAAACCGATACTCCGCCAGTCAATGTGGCGCCTTAACGACGCCATCCTAAACGATGAGAAACACAGAGACACCATAGAAGCCGCCATTAAAGAATACTTAATATTCAATAAAGAGGGCGATACCACTGACTCCATCAGGTGGAAAGCTCTAAAGAGTACCATAAAGGGCCTCATAATAAAGATAACGTCCGCGGTAAATAAGAATCATAATGCTGCCCTATTGAAACTAGAAAAGGATATCTCGAAACTCCAAAGTGAGTATCTGAAAAATAGATCTGCTGAAACGCTTAATAACTTAACAAACCAGAAGTATGCCTACAACAAACTAATAAGTGAAAGAGCAGGAGTCTGGTTAGACAGAAGAAAACGGTTTAAAATTTGCGAATGAAAAAAGGCAAGGAAGGGTTTGGCTGCATACCTTAAATATAAAAACAAAAAAACATAATCAACTCCTTGATAGACGATAAAGGAAGGCCCAATTCGGACCCCCTTAAAATCAAAGAATTCTACGAAAAATTGTCTGCCAAAAACAATAATGTGGAAAAGGAGAGGGTGGGAAACTACCTCGCTAAATGTGATTTACCAACAATTGCCATGACAGAACGGGAGACACTTAATAAACCGATATCAGAGTCGGAGGTCTCAAGTGCGATCAAATCACTTAAATGTGGGAAGGCCCCCGGCCCTGACGGGTACACGGCAACATTTTATAAATGTTTCTCCCAGACGCTCACGCCACCAATATTAAATATGTTCCATGAGATTGGCCAGACCGGAGAGGTAACAGGGACACTAGCTGAAGCGGTTGTAGCCGTTATACCAAAAGAAGGAAAGGACCCTAAGCTTCCAAAGAATTATAGACCCATTTCGCTGATCAACCTAGACTGTAAGCTTCTGGCTTCAATATTGGCACAACGCATACAGAAAGTCCTTCCATCCCTAATTCACCCCTCACAAGCGGGCTACCTAAAAAATAGGTTATCAAGCGATAACACCAGAATCCTAGCGCATGTCATCGAGAAGGCAAAATTCCTATTCACGCCTACTACAGCGGTAACACTTGATGCGGAGAAGGGCTTCGACAAGGTGGACTGGACATATTTGGAGGCTGTCCTGCACAAGTTTGAATTAGGTCCTTTTTTCACTAAAATGGTCATGTCATTGTATGCTTGTCCTACGGCGAGGGTAAGAGCGGGAGGGGCTTTCTCCTCACCATTTAGACTACAACAAGGGACCAGGCAAGGATGCCCCTTATCCCCTTCTTTATTCCTCTTAGCAATTGAGCCCTTCCTGTATCAAATCCGTAACAATGATAACATCCCGGGGATTCCATTTAATGACTGCATTATAAAACTCACAGCTTATGCGGATGATGTTTTATTTCTAACTGAACAGGCTGAAGAAGCAATACCTGCCTTACTAAACACGATAGAAGAATTCTCTGCCGTGTCTGGTTACTCCTCAAATAAAGACCAGACTGAGGTCAAGCTATTAAATAATATGGGTAGCAAAGACATATTAGGTAACTCGGGGTTCACCTGGCAGCCGAAGAGTTTTAAGTACTTGGGCTTAGAATTTGAAAAAGATCTAATTACGACACTAAAAATTAACGAAGAGCAACTCCTAAAGAAGGTAAACCAACTACTAGAGGGATGGTCTCCAAAGTTCTTATCGTGGTGGGGAAGAGCGGAGACACTGCAAATGATGGTCACTCCCTTAATTAATTACTTGGCAAGCATGCTCCCTATGACTTTCTCAGAAGACTTTTTACAAAAAATAAACAAATTATTCAGTACATTCCTATGGCAAGGGAAGAAACCTAGGGTATCAATGAAAAAGCTACAACTACCTAAGATAAAAGGCGGCCTGGGTCTTCCCAATTTTAGGAACTATCAAACTGCTTTTTTGTGCAAGCAAGGGGCGTGCTGGTTTAATGAAGGCTCAAGTTATACACCACTATGGATTGAGATAGAGAGCTCCATCATAGGCAAAGTCCCTCTCCCAGCAATACTCACCATGGACCTGTCACACCTTACACACTCCAAGTACATTATGCTTAACACTAGGAGAACACTCCTTAGACTTGACCAAACCCATAAAACTGGCCTCCAGGTAAAAAAGACGACTTCCTCATCACTATGGCATAACCCAACTATCCGGATTAACGGAACATCACCCTTCTGGAAACATTGGTCAGTAAAAGGCATCAACATGGTCTCAGATTTATACGATGGTCAACTGTCACTGCCGTACTCTACGATCCAGACTAAACATTGCCTCCAACCAATTGACTTTTATGCAATCCTAAAGTTGAAAACAGCCTTACCCACACGCTCGTTTACATCCTCAGATCCTTGGTTGAAATCGCTACTCCCACGCCTCCAGAATACAGGTCACTTTGTCTCGAAAGTTTATAGAATGCTTTCGCCGACGCTAGGCAAAGCCCAGAGACGGAACGAGGTTAAGTGGGAAGATGAACCTAATAACACGGACATAGACCTTAATTGGGATAAGATTCATGCTTCAGCCCTTACACATAAGGTGTCCCCGATCCTTTCCCAAACCAAGTATATGCTGATCAACAGGGTTTTCTGGACCCCGCAAAAACTATTCAAGCTCAACCTAAGAGATACCCCCACATGCTGGAATTGTTACCTAGATGAAGGGGATCTACCACACATGCTCTTCCACTGCCCCTTACTACAAAAATACTGGTCCAGCGTTTTTGACCACATTGAGCACATATTTAAGATTAAGCCAAAGAGAGAGTCTATCTATATACTACTGGGTGCCATTGATCCATCACTACCAAGAGATCATGACCATCAACTACTTGATCTATTACTTACACTAGCGTGCAAAGTCGTCTTGTGCAAGTGGAAGAGTGCCTCGGAGGTCGCGTCCGCAATGTGGAAAGAATGGATATCATGCATTAGAGGGACTGACAATACTGCTTTGCACTCTTCCCCATGGCAGGTATCTAACAAAAAACTGTGGAACGCCCTTGACGCTTCCTCCTTCTCGTTTGACCCACCGTAGGATGTTATCTGTACAGTATGTCAGACTAAATAAATTACCCCCAATGCTGGAAAGGTCCGGCAAAGGTACTAATGCAATTACTAAAAGTAGACCAAATTGATTGTCATGGCATTAGGCAATTGGTATAGAGTTATCTTGCAGTACCATACGCTACACACTAGGAAGCACAGTCAGTGGAATACAATGTTTGTTAATTGTTTTATTTTATTTCTCTAGCCCACATAAGCTTGTTTACTGTTTTCTATGGTGATGTCTTAACTGATACACTCTTCATACTAGAGAAAGATGTCCTGTTTTAAGGTGACTTTTAACGTGTATAACAATGTGCTCTTAATGCCAGATCAACTATAGGTACTCCACTCATGAATATGACATCTGACCTCTACGTGCTATGTGGACTCGTTACTTGTACACATACTATATTATTTTATTATCTTATTTTGCTTTACCTTACCACGAAATGATCCATGTATGTATGTATTATTGTATGTACTTGATTTTATTCCTTACTCCTTTTCTTGCTCAATAAAAACGATTTGAACACAAAAAAAAGTTTTCTCGTAATTCACAACCCTCAAGCCACCTTTGCTCTGCTCCTTACCACCCCCCCCCCCATCTTGTGGTGAATGTTCAACAGCTGGAACCAACCATGGAACATTTTGCGAACTATTTTGACCCACTGGCACAAAAAACGTGCCACTATACATAATTGTTTTACATTGGCATACTGTTATACCTGTGGTGTCTATGGTGTCTCCACTGCCTGGGTGCATAAAAACCACAGTACCTTGCATTGTCCAGCGGTCCCTCAGGCTCATAAAACACCACAAGAAGCCCACATCTTCAGGCTGTGAGGATCATTCATCTGGGTCTGCCTCTATCCAGTGCCTGAATTCCTGGCTGCTGCTTCCTACTCCTCCAGCACCTAAATGATACTCACCTGCCTGAGGGTGCGCAGCTGTTTTTTCAATCCGTTATGTTTCCTGTCATGTGGTGTTGGATGTCATTTCCTTTTCCTGTTCTGTAACTTTATGAGGTCTTGAGTCTGGTTGGAGGTTGCATTGTTACAAAGCTGGGCTTCTTCACTTGCTTCCTCGCTCCCTCTAAATGCTGATCCTGACTCTTCGGTCAAGTAGAACTCCTCTGTTTGATTCCTGATTTCTGGCTTCTTGAATCCTCTGAAATCTTCATTAAGGAAGGAGCTTTTTTATGCCTTTGTCTTTTTCTCCTGGTAAGGTGGCAGCTTCTTGAAGGCCTATCACATATTCCAGTGTATTGACATTGTGGCTTCTGGAAACAGTCACACTTATCTCGAATAGTGGAATACCAGGATTACACGTAAGCATACAGCCCTGAAAACATTAATGAATTACTGCTCTGGAAAAAATAGGATCTGCCCATTTGCAGGCTGGAATAATGTAACTGTAGAGCCCAATTTTAAAACTCGCAGTTTTCACCTTACAATGTAAGTCAGCCAGAATTTCACATTAGTGGTTATAGCAGGAACGTGCTGCATACTAGCAATTGACTCCACTCTATATTATTCATTCTGCCCATCTACTTGCTGTGCAGAAGGGAGCTGAGCGGAGACTTGTGCACCACCTTCCAAGCTGAGGGGGGCCGAGTGGAGAGCCGTGCTTCACGGAGCACCACTGGGGAGTGGACTCCAACTCCCATCTCCCCCTGACATCATTTCCGGTTCCTATTTTCTGCTTCCACCTCCCAGGACCTTTAAAAGTATGCCACGCTCCTGAACCTGTGTATTTGTTCGGGCCATCTACTTGCTGTGCAGAAGGGAGCTGATGGGAGACTTGTGCACCACTACTACACAGGGGAGCGCGGGGCGAGCAATGCTTGACGGAGCAGCGCTGGGGAGTGGACTCCAGGTCCCATCTCCCCCTGACATCATTTCTGGTTTCCTGTTTCCTTCTTCCACCTCCTAGGACCTTTAAAAGTGCTTTGCGCTCCTGAGGCACAGGACGTGCGCGGGGACGGGCCCGTCCACGTCCGTCGGAGCCCGGAGGAGGCTGGGCTGGGCCCCCATCTAACATTTGAACCCAGGATCTTGGAGTACTTTCTTGGGGCACGGTGCAAGACTTATTTATTTAGTTTTTTTTAATTCATACCTCATAGTAATGGTTAAACTCAGGGTCATAGTGAGCAACTGGGGAGTGGAATGCTTTTTTAATGAGGGCTGAGTCCGTTCTTACTCACGAAATTGAATTAACGGAGCAGCGCCTCTCATTGGAATCTTTGATCTCACAGAAGCGCTCCTCTTTGGGGTGGTCAAGCTACAGACAATGTCCCCCCACAGCCCCTCCAAACTCAACATATACTCCATTTGGCTCCTGTTCTGTACAATCCTCCCCCTCCTGAGTTAACAATTAGGCCCAAAATAGTTACCAGGGGTCAGACTGCGAAAACACAGCTAGACATAAATATTGAACCGCTAGTGAAAAGAAGAAGGGACGGCGGTCCACAGAAACAAAAGCCTCTGTAAATTGCCCGAACTGGTAAAACAAAGGGGAACGGAGAAAGTGAATCTGGCTTGACCACCATCTTGAGGATTACCAATCCAATTACATCAACTCCTCGGGTGACCGATGAGGACATCCGGAAGAAATTAGAAACACTGGTCACCTTGCTTCTGCATTCCCTCCTACTTAAATTAATTCAAATCCAAGAGAGACATTCACATATTGAGGATTTCTGTACTAATAATTTACCCCCTTCACAAGACCCATGTTCTGGAACGGGCCCAGGTCTTGTACCACATTCGAAGGTGGGGACTCGGCAAATGGAAACTGAAAATGAGGGGCATCAGATACATCATCCAAATACCAATCTGGGCAATTCTGAATCCACCCCTTGCCTTTACTCTCAAACGCTCCTTTCACAACCAAATGAGCATTTTGTAAACACAGTGGAAGCTATAACCCCAAAGCCACACGCTGGTAAGATCCCAAAAAGTTTCACAAATATATCGAGGACAATACTCTCGGGCGGGGGATATGTGACCACCGTGGGCAGGAAAGACCTAAGGGTGGGAAAATTTGCTACTATGTACCAGTTCCTGCATCTTCCACAGGCCTCGTCCCCCCTTGTACTGGTCTTGGGAAATATTCTGACTTTGAGGGAAGAACAATCAGAAACAACAAACCAACTAATGGACAAATCCCTCCACTGGCTGTCTTGTCACTTAACCTATATTGGCGAAGGGGGCACCCTAATGCCTAACCAAATTATCATGGCCAGCAGAGTAGGGTGGGTGCCATTGTCCAGTAAATTGATGGAAGGTAACTGTGTAGTGACAAACTGCAATAATGAATTTGTAGTGAGATTTCTTCTAGCCTCACTTTCATAGAGTTCCACCTAGGGGCACACAGATTACAACACTACCCCCAGAATACTTTTATAGGCCCCTCCCTTGCTGGCCAAAGAATCCAGAGCCTATTCAAGGTGAGGTGTACCAAGGTCTAGCTTAGCAGGAAACACGGGGGTCTTGTGGCTGACTCTTGAGAATAGATGTACCTCCCTTTCTGGCCTAGAAGCATATGATTGACTACCCCCAGTCGGTAAGGAGGGCTCGCTACATTGGACACCCAGGCAACCAATGC
This sequence comes from Lissotriton helveticus, assembly GCF_964261635.1. Classification (NCBI taxonomy): domain Eukaryota; kingdom Metazoa; phylum Chordata; class Amphibia; order Caudata; family Salamandridae; genus Lissotriton; species Lissotriton helveticus. Next base: position 481,399,306 of record NC_136071.1, on the reverse strand, counting down.
CCAAGTGACTTCTAAATCCATTGAAGTCCAGAAGAGGGAAGATCATTTATTCAAAATAGCATCTTGGGATGTGGCTGGAACCGCACAAAAAACTAGGTAACGATCATTCAATCAATCAATCAATCATATCATTTGTAAAGCGCACTACTCACCCGTGAGGGTCTCAAGGTGCTGGGGTGAGGAATGCTGCTACTGCTCAAAAAGCCAGGTCTTGAGGAGTTTTCTAAAGGTCAGCAGGTCTTGGGTCTGCCGTAGATGGATGGGAAGGGTGTTCCGGGTCTTGACGGCGAGGTGGGAGAACGATCTACCGCCTGAGGTCGCTCTTCGGTAGCGGGGGACTGTAGCGAGGGTGAGGTTGGCGGAGCGGAGCTGGCGGGTGGGGGTGTAGAAGCTGAGTCGTCTGTTGAGGTACATTGGTCCGGTGTTGTGGTGTGCCTTGTGTGCGTGGGTGAGGAGCTTGAAGGTTATCCTCTTGTTGACCGGGAGCCAGTGCAGGTCTCTCAGATGGGGTGTGATGTGGCTGCGGCGAGGGATGCCAAGGATCAGGCGTGCAGAGGCGTTCTGGATGCGTTGGAGCCGTCTCAGGAGTTTGGCCGAGGCTCCTGCGTAGAGGGCATTTCCATAGTCCAACCTGCTGCTGACAAGGGCCTGGGAGACTGTTCTTCTCATTTCAGTGGGGATCACAGGAGGAGGAGACGGTGTTGACCTGTTTAGTCTTGAAGAGGGTGGAGTCGAGGATGACCCCAAGGTTCAGTGCGTGGTCGGTGGGTGTTGGAGCGGTACCCAGTGCAGTCAGCTACCAGGAGTTGTCCCAGGCCGAAGGGTTGGATCCGAGGATGAGGACTTCCGTCTTGTCTGAGTTCAGCTTCAGTCGGCTGTTCCTCATCCATTCAGCAATGGCCTTCATTCCTTCGTGAAGGTTGGTTTTGGCGGTGTGGGGGTGCTTGGTGAGGGAGAGTATCAGCTGGGTGTCATCGGCGTAGGAGAGGATGTTGAGGTCGTGCCGACGGGTGACGTGGGCGAGCGGTGCCATGTAGATGTTAAACAGGGTTGGGCTGAGGGTGACAGAAGGTGAGAAGAGGCCCTTTCGAGCCCCTTTTGAGGGTGTGGTCACGTTCACTGTGATCTGGATAATCGTCTCAATCAGGCACTGGTAAAAGGAAGAGTAATAACGTGAAATGACGACTTTTCAAGTTGGAGTGGCACGTTTTATTATTACAAACACATGTCTATCAACAAGGCATATTGCTAGTGGTTACTCTTAAAAGCTCTGGCTTCACTCTGCCAGGAAGTATGCAAGGAATCAATTGTCTCTAAAAGTATTGCGATGCAAACAGAAGTGGCTATCTATTAAAAGATGACTTTCAGTGTAAAGAGGAAACGTTAAAAAGGCATTAAAAAGTTGTTCAAGGAAATACGTTGCCTTTACACAATGTCCCTGAAGAGAACCATCATTGCAGGTTTAAATATTTTAGCAAGAATAAAATACCAGAGGTTGAGATTCTTGAAAAGGCATACTAGAATGTTAGCTTGATTATACAGAGTACATTTCTATCAGGCCTAGTGCCTAAAAGCACCCGCCTAAGAGAAAGAACCCTAGAAGACCTAATGCTAGCAAGATATCTTTAGCTAATGCAAGGAATTGGGTATGGATGAAAAAGCACTTATCAAGTTGAGATATTTAAGAGAGTTTAAGCTGCTATCTCATTCAGGAAGGCATCACCTGGTAGAGTAGGGTTGCGCGTCCCAAATCAGATAGCCAGTCGACCGGAGAACCACCCAAAGAGTCAGCTTGGAAAGTTCTGCCTTCTAATTGTGATGGTGAATCTTTTATACCTGAAATCACAGAACTGACACAGTCCTGATGTACTTTCTGACGCAGGTGGTTTTACCGCATTGTCCTAGGACTGTGGGGGCGGTCGGGTGTCCTAACGGTCGGTTGGCCTTGCTTGACCGCAGAACAGTGTGAGAACATCTTGTTCTGTACATATTTCTAAAAATGTATGTGTGACCGGAAACTTACGCTAGGTGCTAGTTTTGCAAGAAGTTGTGGCTTATTTCGGCAAGCTAAGTTTCAAAACAAGACTTCAGTTGAAAGTCCCCGAAAATGTGTCAACCTGCACCAGCTGGGTCTTGTGTACGAGTGTGGGCGTTGGTCTCGATTCTGTGGAAAATTACTACTTCACATTAGGCCAATTTACCACGTTATTTTTCAGTGTAGCGGAAATGCATTTTTAACATTTTTGTGGCCTAGTGCACACTACTAACCTAAAATAGAACAAAACAAATGCCAATGCTGAGACTGACTAAACCACTATTTAAGATCGTTTCATGAAAGAAAACATGAAATTCTGCTCTACAGATTGCAACTTAGTCAAACGCACATTATTCAATATTCATTTAATTTTTCAAATATATTTTTTTTCAAAAGGACAACATATTATAGTTGTGCATTTCAATACATAAACAACGAACACAACTGAGAACAAACTAATGAGGACACACTAAAACAATTTCATCACCATACATTTGGCCAATTCCACATTCATATCACATTCATACAAGCATCCATCTTAAAAATAAAAAATAATAAAAAATAATAAAAAACGGTCCCTTTATCACAACTGCGTGTGTAATTGAACATCTAATGCATCATATGTCACAAAATTAAATTGCTCACATTTTTCACAAGGGAACTGTTTCCTTATATACACAAAAAAACTTTTTAGTGTTCAGGGACCAGGTTGGTCCACGCGTTTCGAACCCCAGCTGTTTAATGGGTTCTCCTCAGGACCAATAACTGTCTACAAAAAACAAAATGACATGGATTTAGACTGACTGAGCTTAACATGACCTATGCCCTTAGGTCAAACTTGCGTTCCCCTAGACGCTTCCATACCTTAAGATCTCCAGCTCGTGATTGTAATCCAGTTATGCCATAATCCAAGTGTCACACAATGACAACACTGAAAGAAGGAGAGTTGAAGGTACTTAGGTGACAACATACAACAAGTGATTGACTAACTATATGAAGCTTCACGCTCCATTGGGATGGCTTACCATAAATTACACGGTTGTGAGTGCAAAATAATCCTTCCGTATGTAGGTAATGGCTCTTCAATTAAATCAACCGTAAACACTCGTGTCCTCAAACCCCTAATGTTAAAATAAGATCAAAGGCCCGTTTAGTGCCAACACGCGAAAGTAACACGGCTTCTTGTAATGAACTTGAAACTTTAGTCGCTTTTCTGTAGGTGGATGAGTTTACACGCCTCAATAGTACGGTTGTGCGTGCAAAATAATGCTTCCGTATGTAGGTAATGGCTCTTCAATTAAATCAACCGTAAACACTCGTGTCCTCAAACCCCTAATGTTAAAATAAGATCAAAGGCCCGTTAAGTGCCAACCCGCGAAAGTAACACGGCTTCTTGTAATGAACTTGCAACTTTAGTCGCTTACCGTAGGTGGATGAGTTTAAATGTCTCAATAGATCTCCGGCACGCCCCTCTTTACTTGCAGGTCTTCATATCGCCTAATGGAAGCATAAATCATTCGGGACATTAGTAAAGAGGACGCATTTCTGCTAAACGGTCGCGGTAAATTTTGCAGCACTGCGGGCTTACCAAGCGGGTATGAGTTCCGGACACTGATGACTTCACTCGCTGTCTGTCAAGCAACCGCGTTGCTCAAGGCAGAACGTTTTACTTCCTGTTTCCTCACGGAACAGCCGCATAGGATGCTGGATGTGGTAGTTTATTCACGGTTGGGGAATTCGATGTGTTGATGAAATGGGGTAATTAATGCAAAAATAAATAAAATGATTAATGTAAAGCCACAGACAGGCAGCCTCAATAGGCTTCAGCCAAAGGCTCGCAGAATTAGTACACGTAAATTGGCTGTGTTTACAGCGGTTTAAATATTTCGGAAATCTCATTAAGACCATTTGTGGCAGTATTAAATTTCATAATAAGTAAAGCTTCTCTTTGACTTAGCCGTGCTTCAAGGTCCCCCCCTCGAGGATCTTTTTCAATTTTAGAAAGAACAGTCCACTGGAGTTCGTTCTCCTTGTGGTCTTTGATGATCCAGTGATTGACAAGTGGCGCATTCTCGACTCTTCTCCTAATGCGAGATTTGTGTTGTGTGATGCGCTGTTTGATTTCCTGGGTCGTTTCACCAATGTATAAGCTGGGACAGGGGCACATGACCCCGTACACCACGTTCCTGGTTTTACAATTGGTAAGCGACTCATGTTTCCAATGTATATTTTGAAATGCAAAAAATGAACTTTCTATGGTTTGGTCACAACAGGTGAAAGTTCCACATTTGTGGTGTCCAATTATAGGTGTCATGCCCAACATATTTCTTAATGTTGGTGCTGGGGTCACCGGTTATGCTGCACGAACAATGTGGTTGGCCACACTTTTTTCTTTGCGAAATGCAAATAGGGGTGGCGCTTCAAAATCTTCATGTAAATTCTTAATCAAATGCCAGTTTGATCTAATAAGTTTTTTAAGTTGATGGGCATTTGGGCAGAACGTAGTGACGCATACAGCTCTTTCAAGGACCGGTTTGTTTTTCTTCACTAGTAAAGCCTCTCGAGGTGTCCACCATGCTCTTTTGATTGACTGCTTTAGTAATTTTTTGGGGTATCCTCTTTGTATCAAACGATCTTTTAGTTGATTGGCACGGCTGAAATAGTTTTCCTTATTTGAGCAATTTCTACGGATCCGTAGAAACTGCCCGTACGGCAGGTTCTGTTTAAGGCTGCGTGGGTGGTTACTATTAAAATGAAGAGCTTTGTTTCTGTCAGTCTCTTTGCGAAACAAAGTTGTTGCCAATTGTCCGTCTGATGCTACCACATTGACATCCAAAAAATTGATGGTTGTATTTGATGCGGCGCAGCTGAATTTGATATAATTTGTCCTGAGATTTAGCCATTCCACGAATTCATTCAATAGTTCATGAGTGCCTGTCCAGATTATAAATACATCGTCGATGTATCGCATATAGTTGGAGATATGTTCGATAAATGGATTGTTGTTGTATATGAACTTGTTTTCATATAATCCCATGAATAGGACTGCCAGTTCTGGCGCAAATGGGCATCCCATGGCTACTCCTCGTATTTGGTAGAAAAATTCAGAATCAAATGAAAAATAATTTTTTTGTATCGCAAATTTTGCAAGTTCCAAAATAAAGTCTGTCGGTACTCTTATGGGTTGGTCTCTGGTGTTCAGAAAAAAGGATAAAGTCTCCAATGCCTGATCTTGGGGGATGTGTGTATATAACGACACAACATCTAATGTCGCGAGTAGTTGTTTGGTTTCATCAAATTGTATTGAGGAAATTCTATTGAGGAATGCCGTGGTATCTTTCAAATGGGCTGGGATGTCATCAATGAAAGGTTTTAGAAAGAAATCAATATACTTAGCTACAGGTTCAATCAGAGAGTTGCAACCAGACACTATTGGTCGGCCTGGGGGGTCGGTTTCACTTTTATGCAGTTTTGGTAATACATAAAAAACGGGTACCCTAGGGTTCTTATTCTGCAGGAATGTGTATTCCTTGGGCCCTACAAAACCTAGTTCAAACCCTCGTTGAATGATACTGAAAAGATGATTTTGCAATTCAGGTGTAGGATTTTTTGAATTTTTTTTGTAGCAGCTTGAGTCATCTAGTTGCCGGAATATCTCCTTTTTATATTTGTTAATGTCCCAAAGGACCACTGCTCCGCCTTTATCGGCCTGCTTGATGACTAAGGAATTGTCATTCTTAAGTGAGGTTAATGCATCTTTTTCATTTTTAGAAAGATTGTAACTAACATATGTTTTCCTTGACTGCATGGTTTTTATCCCTGATAGAATAGTTCTTTCGAAAGTTATCACTTCCTTTGGCACTTTCAGGCCACCTGGGCAGAAAGATGATTTGTTTCTTAAACCCGTAACTTCCCCTGTTGGTGTTTCTTGAATGTCCATGAAAAAAGTTTTAAGACGAATCTTACTTACCTAAGGCATGTCTTTTTGGCCTTTGCCTTGGGACTATAACCCCGGGATTCAGGGATTTTGTGGGATATATTTTGCTGATTATGCATAGCAATAATTGAGGGTTTTAAGCATATTTTCAGGTTCTCTCTGCTAGGCCCATATGTGATATTTTCGCTATCAAGGCAGCTAAGAAGTGCTCTTTTTGGTGATCAGATAGTAGAGCGTGATTTTAACCCTTCATCAAGGGATGAGCGGAAGGGGGTAAGGCGGACGCTCTGTGTTCTGCCGGAGAGGAAGGAGGTGGTCCAGTCCAGGGCCTTATCTTGGATCCCAGCATTGTGGAGGCGTGTTCGTAGTGTGTGGTGACAGACCGTGTCAAAGGCGGCTGACAGGTCCAGGAGGATGAGGGCCGCCATTTCTCCGTTGTCCAGCAGGGACTTGATGTCATCGGTGGCGGCGATAAGGGCAGTCTCGGTGCTGTGGCTGCTGCGGAACCCGGACTGGGAAGGGTCCAGGATGTTGTTTTCCTCCAGGTAGCGGGTCAGTTGTTTGTTGACGGTCTTCTCGATGACCTTTGCTGGGAACGGGAGAAGGGAGATGGGCCGGAAGTTCTTGAGGTCCTTGCGGTCCGCCTTGGGTTTTTTGAGTAAGGCATTGATCTCGGCGTGCTTCCAGCTCTCAGGGAAGGTTGCTGTCTCGAAGGAGGTGTTGATGATCATTGGCTAAAACTCTGGCAAGGTCAGGACATCTCATGCCTACAGGAGACATGGGTAACAGAACCCATTTTTGTAAATGGTCACAAGTCTTTTCAGACAATGGCAGTACAGTGATCAGCAGGCAGGCCTCCTAACATTAATTCCTTAATACACTGCCAATAAAGGTGAAGATGTTTTATGGCAGGAGTGTCCATTTCCATCTCCTTACTCTTGAGATGGCTAATGATGGTATCTGGCTTCTGATAAACTATTACAATAATACCTTTGTGGGAAACATGCATCTAGTGGTAGACGAGGTGAAGAGAGCAATTAACGATGACACAAGGCCTATAAAAATTAGGCTTAAGCATTATCTGGGTTGGAGAATTTAATGTACACCCCTGTAAGCACAACCAAGATCGTGTTTGTGGCCTGGAAGACTTGGCAGGAAACCCGGTTTGTCATTTTACCCACAGTGATTACGGAAACTGTCTGAAATGGACCCTAGGAATATGGCAATAGCTAATAAACTGAATATATCAACGGGTGCCCTTGGGATAACTTTTCGACGAGATGCCTATGAATCAACTATTGATTTCATATTGCTCTCTAACCCCCTTAATAACCGCCTTAACCAAGTAGACATCCAGTTTACGAATTTTAGTGACCATGCCATCCTAAGTTGCGAGTTCATTTTGACCCCCAGGGAGGTGAATGAGCGTCAGAAAACAGGTTCCCTCTCACTGACAAGGAAAAAAGTTTTCCAATTAAAGTGCGCTCAAATTGACAAGCTTAATTTAGTCCCTGAAGTAATACAGACTATGCAGGATAATTTTAATAACTGTCTAGAATTAGCAGTATTGGTATCATGTATTAGAGAATTTATAGAGAAAATAAAAGTAGCATTCACTCGTCAGACATCAGTGAAAAGTGTAATGGGCAAGTGTTGGTCTGACTCACCCTGCACAAAAACTAGAAAAGCTCTTATCAAAGCACTGAAATCCCAACATAGAAATGTGGCCCAAGTTAGTTCACTTCGTACTGATTATAAGTTGGCAAGAAGGAAAAGAAAGAAGAAGGAGACTTGTGCCAAACTTGAACATGCAACAAATACGGGCACTAGTAAAGAGTTCTGGAAGTTAATTAATGCACCTTGCTTCAATGGTCCTAGGGACCCTACTTTACATAACAATGTTGGTGAAGAGGCATGGGTGGCACACTTTGAAAGCCTTTTTTCTTCCTGCACTCCACTTCTGCTACCTCCCACCACTGCACATCACAACCTGCTGGACACACTGTCCTTTTCACTTATAGAAGTCAGGAGTTGGTTGGCAGCTTGTAGCACCAGAAAGGCCTCGAGCCCTGACGGGGTCCTGATAGACTTCTTCCAGGAGAACGAAGACCTGTGGTCTCCTTTATTGACCAACGTTTTTAATAACATAGCCATAGCCGGCCCTCCGACCTCCTGGAAAACCAGTGTAATTGTTCTGTACCACAAAAAAGGGGACAAGGGATGTCCAAAGAAAATAGACCAAGAGCGAAGGGTGGAAAAATGTATATGGCTTTCATGGATCTCTCAGTAGCATTTGACTGTGTGTCCCACTCTAAGCTCTGGTATATAATGGAAAAGATGGGGATCAATCCAGCTATAATTAATTTTATCCATCAATTATATACCAACGCTACTGCATGTGTCCGCTATGGGAAAAACGGGGAATGCATCCGCCCCTTTAAGATCTCAAAGGAGGTGAGGCAGGGTTGCATCCTCGCCCGGTTCCTTTTCTCTATCTATACGAACGGCGTTTATGTGGGTGCAACTTTTTAGACGTCCCTGTGTCTGATTCACATCAGTTACCAATATTGGCCTACTCAGACGATGCTGTTTTGATTGCTGGAACAGGGCTAGGCCTCCAACACCTTATAACAGCTTTCATGGAATCACTGGATCTGTACGTTAATCAGACAAATTCATTGGTTATCATACCAGGGGCTGGTAAACAATATAAATCCCCGTACCTCCATATGGAATCAGGAAAAATTGAAGTAGTAGACACCTTTCCCTATCTGGGGGTCTTTTTTGATGAAAAGCAAACATGGTCAATCTAGTTCAAGGAAGGGCTTTAGGAATGGAGAGGAGCCTGACAGCCATAACATCCTTCTCTAAAAAGCTGGGCGCCAGACCGTTAGTTATGTTATGTTAAATTATATTTATAGAGAGCTAATCACCGGAAGGTCCCCATAAAAAATATTTTCAGTGCTAAAACAAAGTCAGCAGAAATTTATGGGGCAGGAGTCCTGGGCATGGCATCTATCGACTTGTTCCAAATCATTGAAAAGCAATTCTTCAAGTCCTTATTGTCTCTCCCCCAATCCCACTCTAATTATCCTGCATGCAGAATTGGGCTTACCATATATCTCAGATTCAATCAGATTAGCCCCGATCCCACTGTTGCTCTCAATTTGGCATAAGGATCTGGTGACCCTAACGCAAAACATAATAAGAAATTGCCTAAAATTGGAGAATTACAGAAGGATCAGATGGTTGTACTATGTGGCATTGAAGTTGACTGCTGTTGGGGTGAAAGCACTATTTAAGGATCCAACTGCATGTAGAAAGATGCCTAGGCAGAGGTTGACTAACACATTTATGCTGAGGACTCAATATTTCCGAAGGAAGAGATACTATAACAAACAGGCAGTCCTAGCATATCAATTAACTTTGTTCATGATAGAGGGAGGCTAATTTTACTTACCGGACATTCCCATACCACAACACAAGTTTATATTATTGAGATTCCATATGAATCTGATACCATGGCTGAAATAAGGTTTAAGCACGCAGACCTGACTTTGTGTCCCTGTGACCAGCAATCCACCCAAACTGACTTGCACTTAGTACTCTTTTGTGGTTTATATTAGAAGGAAAGGAAGGAATACATTACCCCGATTTTAAAGCACTATAGGGGCATATTATCAAGGGTCTTTATCTCCGCTTTTTTGGCTTTAAAAGCCAAGAAAGCGGAGATAAAATTATCTCCCTATTACCAAGCTGTCGCTAACACCAGTTAGCGACAGCTAATAGGAGATAGTGACCATCTTGGGCCCCGCTTTGCATGTCAGTGATATTTATCACTAATGACATGCAAAGTGGGCGTGCCAAGATGTTAGCGACTGAAAACAGTCGCTAACATCGCTATCTCCTATTACCAACTTTTGGAGATATTCGCGCTAAGCGCGAATATCTCCAAAAGCTAACACTTGCCCAGGAGCAGTTCTTAGCCATGTTATCCAATGGGAGGTGGATAACATGGCTAAGAGCATTTGCTCGATAATGCATGAATATCGCTGACTTTTCAGCGATATTCATGCATTGCGGCCGTTTTTTATCGCATTTGCGATAAACCTTGCTAATAGCAAGGTTTATCTGCGATAAAAATCGCCGATTTGCGGCGATAATTTTTGTCTCTAAATAAGTTAGAGACAAAAATTATCTCTATTGGTTGGTAATATGCCCCAATTTCAAACAATGTCGGGTTGCACTTGATTTCTTAAAATCACTGCCCGATCCTCTAGTCTGCTTCTCTGTTGCGACATTCCTGGTGGCCTGCATAAAAAAAAGGAAGCAGTGGGGCCCATAAATAGCTGTGGTCCTTTCAATATTTCACTCTACTATCAATTCAATTGAAGATATTATGTATTGTAACCTATATTTTATGTGGCCACACTTATACAATGTACTTGGAATATTGCTATGAATTTTTTAGCATGGCCTTTTAATCGATATGTACTGGAACTGTATGTTGATCATATGTGCTTTTATGATCTTAATTTAAAAGATCGAATCAAGTTTCTATTGATTGATTGATTGACCACTCTTAAAATATGTTGATCTTCAGTCATGTTATTAAAGCATGTTTTGCACCCTTTGATCTTCATGGGGGAAAGCTCTGGCGCACCTGTAGGACCATTAAAGTAGGCATTATTACGTACCGGTTCAGGGTGCACTATGGAATGGCTTGCTTATATGAAGACATATTTTCATGCTTTTGGAGCCTCAGCTATCCATTCCCTCAATCATAGTTTCACTCACATAGCTTGACAGTTATTTCCAGAGTGCACTTACAGCATAATTATACTGTTGCCCAGCTTTCAACAATGCACTCATTCTTAATCACTTTCATTAAACCTTGTGATTTTCATGGGGTTATTTCAAAACGTTCACTATACTATTTTAATACTGGCAATAGCTGTTCCTTTTAAATACTCCTGCTGTTACTATTTCAGTTAATAATTCGTGTTTTTTGTTTGATGCAAAAATCGGTGATTTTCAGTGTGTATTCTTTCTTCTCCTGTCACTCTTTTCCAATGTTTATCATATAATTTTCCTTCTTTTCCTTCCATACCACCCTCACCCATTCCTATTTTCAATGATTCCTACATTCTCCCCTATTCCAGAGGAGCTGATTACTACTTCGGTACTCCTCCACTGGCTCTCTGTCAGCGCAGCAGCGCCAAAGCCACGCAAAACCCACCCACCTGATTAAAAGTTGACCTTGTGAAGTCAGATGGTCCTTTTGCCATTCCCACAGTGGTGCCCTGAAAGAGGACACCACAACTGCAATAGAAAAAATGTTCCAGCATGGCATAGACTGAAGTCCATACCGTGCTGGAGCTGGGGGTGCCGGAATGAAGGAAGTGGCCTGATTAGGGCCACCCGTGACCACCTCTCTGCCTTCCTCACAAATAAAGAGTCGGTCAGACAGTACAGACTACAAACCAAAGGTATTTATTGAAAGTATACTCGAGTGAAGTCCGATCTGACCAGCCGCCTTAAATTGCTGCTGAGGTACTGACTTCTACCAACAGGGTAACATGTAATGTACATTTTCAGAACCACTAAAGACAAGGCCAGGCTGGAAATTTCCAGTTTGTAGCTGGTGAACAATTGATATTCACAAGGATGAGTTGCAAGACCAGGACCGGGTACATGTAATCGCAGTGTCAAGGTTACTCTGCCTGCATCCTGCTGCTCTAAGGGTGGGAGCAGGCCTATCTAGTGAGAAAGGTATGCAATGACAAAAACAGGCTATTTATTTGCACAGCAAAGCCCAACATTGGAGAAATACACGGAAAAATAATATAGCCGCTGCTTTCACTAAGGCAGACATACGAGTGAGACAGAAATTAGTTTCGATCATGCCTCAAGATGGCGGCTCCACTTCAAATGGTGTCGCGAATGCTAACTTTACATAGAGCAATACACTAGCAAGATGAATACATACAATTTGCATTTCAACAGGAACGACACAGAAAGTCGCAATCCACTGGTCGGACTACCATGAGCCAGACTCATAATCAGTCCCCAAGTCCCTTCTTTGTACCATTTTTTAACTTTTTCAATAATGTTTCTCTTTTATTTAAGGTTTTCTTATTTCTATTAATTCCCATCTTGTCTAATTTTCCAGTACTTAAATCCCTCTTCTCAGCAGTCCATTCCCACCCCGTGTCAAGGATGTGCATGAATGGAAATGTGTTAGAACACATTTAGATTTGATTGCAACTGATCAAAGGTTTATGGCGGGCATTAACCATACATTCTTGCTCTCTCTTCTTCAGACTAATGGCAAAGATTTGCTAAAGGCAGTTAGCCTACTTAGGACATGAGATGTATACAGTGGAGGACTCCCTGCTCACTTACAGCAAGTCAGAGTTTCTCTATCCAGTTCTTTTCCATGAGATACCAAAAAAGAAGTAGGCTACTAAATGTATTTTTACCGTCAAATAGGGGGCTGTTCCTACTGTATCTGGTGATAGGTGGGAAACTTGCTAAGCAAATATTACATGCATACTATCAAGGTCTGACTGACCCTTAGGGCAATCAGGCACTGCTGGTCAGGCAGGTCAGTCTGTGGGCCATTTCCTTGGCTGGTTGAGAGCCTGTTTTATCATCTGCTGGGCCAGTTTTTACCATTTATATATTTGATATTGAAACAAACATTGCCTGCAGCAAGCTCAAACCCCTGCATTCTCTCATACCTTACAAAACATTTAGACTGCATGGGCACGATTCACAAAAGTAATCTGAGACAAAATCCTAACTTTGCAACTTTTGGTATTCACAAAGGACATTATGGAGTAGTAAAGTTAGGATTTTGTCTCAGATTACTTTTGTGAATCGGGCCCGTGTCTTTAGAAGTTCAAAACTGCCCCAATTTGCAAACAAGGATGACTATTTCAGCTATCTGATTCACTAATGGGTCCAGTTTTATTTTGGTGTCAGGCCTATTTCCTGTCCCAGTCCAACCTTGCATAGTATTAAGTATATTTGCATAGATATTTGGTACAGAGCTGCTGCATTAAAAAGATAGTATGTTTGCAAATTTTATCTGCTATTAAACACACATATTAATAAGCAGCACAAGCTTAATGTAAAAAAAACATATTGTCAATGTCAAATTTGTTGTAGGTAACCATACTTAAATGTTAGAGTCCTGCAAGCAAATAAAGTGCTGAATTTAGTTTGCCTTTCTGTCAATGCCATGTTAACTGGAAAATAATGCATTAACTTAGAAAGGCCTTTTTTCTCATTGAATAGTTGTTTGTGCAAGATGTTTTTCTTCTCTTTGCTTTAAATGTTGTAGCTTCAGGAGCCTACTGTTAGCTAGTGAATAGACACTTGTTTTGTAACAGACAACTGATAGTAAGGTTACCACCGGGAGGAGACAAAACAACAACAAGAATGATTCATGGGAAGACATTTTTTGGACCACAAGAAAATATAGTAACTTTTCAAGGCCCAATGTCTGAAAGTCTATTAAGATCTTGTGTGAGGGTGAAGAGTGAACTTGTTCCCAGGAGTCTGTTGATATTCTACTTGTGGATGAAGAAGATGAATTATAAAAATGTTGCACCATAAAATGTTTATATTAGTGTGTGTTCCTCTGATCGTCTTGGCTTCCCTATATGAGAGGTTATTTAGCCTAAATGTAATGTCTTCTGATATATAACTGATTTGTAAAGGCATTATGCTTGCGCATTGATCTTTTGCTTATCAAAACTCTTCATTGTGTTTCTGAACTGACACCTTTTCTCTTATTATACCAATCTATTGAGAATAGGGAGTTTCCTTTATTAAAAACTCTTATTGTATCATTACTACAATGACTGATTTGAACGAATATTTTATTCAATATTATAATGAAATATCGATTGATGGACTATGTTTCCTTTTAATGATGATATCTAAAGATGAATGCTTTATGACTGAATAGATTTGAAACTAAAACCCTTTAACTCACACTAACTTGCATTATTGTTTGATTTTAAAGCTCTTTACTGATTTATTGAACATATAACTGATTGCTCCTCATTTCTCTTTGTCGATAAATTTTCATACGACCAGTGGTGGGGGTTATTTAATGATTGAACTCGAAGACTGAGATACAGAAAACTTTGCTCTATCGAGTGGTAGCGATGAGACGGTTAGTGTCAGAAGAGAGAGGAGCTTAAATAAGTTGCCCCAACTTAGAATTGCCCACGTCCTTAAAGCCCAAACCCCAAATTTGAAGACTGAAGGAGTTGCAGTTTTTAAAACAGTTGCAGCGGTGGAGTTGTGAGTATCAATAGGGGTATGGGTCACATTTGTCTTTTTGAGATTATGTTCTTGTGCTGTGGTTATATGTTTTGTGAAACATTGGTGTCTATGCTTAGATGTTGAGGAGTTGAAGTTGTTATCAGAACCAAAGTAGTCCAAGATCTCAGGATAGAGAGTTGAAAACTAAAAGCTGACATTTGTCTACTAATGGTTTGTGGTGTAGATTTGTGAAGTCCCATTGACTTCACAACTAAGAAAGGAACTATAAAGATTTGTTGTGATTCCTCTAATATTGAATGGTGTTAGTGGAATCTATTGCACCAAGGGAGAGTGAAATCAGCCAGGGGAATTTCTCGTTGGTTGAGATTTCGCTCACGAGTATGTGTGTAAAGAAGTTGGAGAGTGTTAAAATCATTATTTCCAATAGTTTATTACATGTATGAACTACTTTGAATTCTTAGGCAGAGTAGACAAAAGATATGTTTATTGAGCTTACTTAGATTTGTAGAATTTGTGTATGAGAAAATTGTAAAGGAGGTTGAACAGCTGCAAGATGTGCAGAATTACGTCATAGAGTACAGTGCTGGGACAGGCCAGTTGGTGTGAAGTGCCATGCTGAGATTGGTTGGCGAGTTATCAAGTATCAAGCTATGATAGATTTGTGAAATAATCATTGTGACAGGATTGGAGGAAAGTAATAATGTATACCTAATTGTGAACTGAACAAAACATTGCAGTTTTCAAATTTGATTACTGTTTATTTGCTGTTCAATATTTGCAATCATGAAATGTTTTAGAGCTCTTAGAGATTTTATGAGGTGAGTTTGTAGTGTAGTTCCTATATCCTGATAGGCTCTGCACATTGGAATAATATGCACTATAAATTTGACATAGGACTGAGGTCAGTATGTTTCTATCGAGTACATTAAACTTAATTACTTGTGTGTGCCAGCTAACTCAAAAGTTACTAGAAACTTTCTCGAATGAACAAGTAGGGATTCGTTTCTGACAACTGCATAAATATGACAACTTTGTTTCCCTTAGAGTCGGAACAATATCTTCATAGTCGTGGAAACAATAGATTACAGTTTCACTCAGTCAATCGTGCATGCTTCGTTTCTACAGAGTTGCACAGAAATAGAGAGACGGGCGTTTCAATAAAAAGGGGTTTATTGAACAGTCTTATTTCTCATGCAAGAGATACGAACTGCTACAATCGTAAGACAGAATGCAAAGTATAATACATACAGCGTTAGCAGTAAGATAAAATGTTACTGCAATAGCATGGTCTGTAGCTATGACATATATAAAAATACATACATAATTAACACAGGCTAAAATAATCCTACCCCAGTGTACCTAACCTAAGTCTAGCGCGAGGGAAGAAGTAGGTACTGTTTAAGCTATAGTTTAGTTTAGTGTAGTTGTGCCAAGAATTGCCAAAAGTTTCTCTAGGTTCTAATCAGCTCCATACCTTAGAATGAGACAGGTTGGTATCTCTTTCCCGGGACTCGATCCCTAAGACCCCGCAAGGGCAGTCAGAAACACTGGAGCTGGATTCCTGGCGAGGAGAATGACAGCGTCTGGTCAGTGCGTCAGTTGCGGACTTGACTTCATTCGGGACTTGCTGTGGCAAGAAGCGTTGTGCAAGTAGGTAGCCGAACTGCACCATGCCTTGCCATAGCAAGTGAAGGTATATTTATACCTTGAAGGTTTTTAGGAATGTCAGTATTGATGTACAAGTCGGGCATATGAACGTCATGAATGAACCTTTAAGGAATAGATGTTCATGTATAATAAATGAGTTCTTGGAGAATTCAATATCCAGTCAAGGAGAAGTCCTAAAGGCTTAAGAGTCTGGTTTTCCAACAACTCGTTGCGATGAAGAGGATCAGATGTAGTGGACCATGCCTGTATTTGGTTAGTACTCTTAGGGGGGTGGGAGCGCAGCAGACACGCCCCAACGTAATTACCTTTTGCATGATGGTTCACGTAGTTCATAATTTCTCGCTCAATTCAATTCAAAGTGTTCATAGCCAGTGCTGTATTATTAGTTTAAATTCGTATCCCTATAAAAGTTTTTCATGATTCCTCAATCGTCAGTAGGGAAAAAAGCAAAGTTCATAGGCTGCAGGGCGTGCTCCCTCATCTCTCAGGACCAGTTCCACTCACAGCATGAAGGCGCAGGCTCCCGAGCTTGTCAGCTCGGCGGCTCGTGAGAGCCAATCTTTGTACTCTTAGGGGGGTGGGAGCGCACCAGACACGCCCCAACGTAATTACCTCTTGCATGATGGTTCACGTAGTTCATAATTTTTCGCTCAATTCAATTCAAAGTGTTCATTGTGAGAGGAAGCACCATCAGAAGGCATGTCATCTCATTATATGGCAACAAATATATGGCTCCATACATGTTCTGTCTTCGTCAATGGTGCAAGATCACAGAACATGAATGACCATTTAAATTTCCACAATACAGTACTTTGGATTTGAAGAGTATTGAAAACTTACAACAAAAGTAATGTTCTTTAGATCTAACTAGTTCCCTTGACTACACATTTACTTCAAATTTGCTGCCCTTCATCCCATTGAGCATCTTCACAATTTTGCACTGCTCTCCTTGCTTTATTCTGGTATTTGTCTTTCCTCTTAGCAGGAGCAACTTTCTCTCAAGCATTTAATGCTTTGTACTGTGTGGGTCTAGGAGGTGGTTTCATTTCGTACAACTTTTCTCATTTAAAGTTTCAAGATTGGGGGGCGCTAGAGGGCGCACTGCGGGATGGCTGCCTTCTAAGACAGCTCCGCCGGACGGGTATTCATTATCCGTAATTCAGCGTCAATCAGACATGTAAACAATGGCAAAGAACTGATTCTGCTGTCGGAAAGCACCAGGCGTCAGAAGAGAACAGCGGAGCGGTGCGAAATAACGGTGGCGGCTGGCAAATGTGAGAATTCGTGACAGAAGAGGCGGCGGTGGAGGAAACGAGATGGCGGCACCCTAGCGCGAAGAATATGCACCTAGGCTTGGGAAGTAAGTGTGACCAGGCTGGGACACAGAACGCAGTGTAGCGCATGCATGGACTGGAATATGCACTGTGCGGTCCGATGATCCCGATGTGTGAACTAGATGATGCACATGCGGCGCGCATCCATATGGAGTTTACAGTCATCGGGAGTGTCAAAGGTATGGTGCTGTTCAGGGCAGTTAATTGAGACTCTTGAGGTTGTTGCCACGTTCATTGGTGCTTTCTCAACTACACTATGAAGCCAGCTGGTACTATGCACAATATTTGCAAACACCCGGCGCATATTAACCCTGGGCATTGAGGAACGTTCGTACCCTTTACTAAGTTGGCGGCGCCCCTGCGAAGCGGACACTGTCCCATGCCTGTCTGACTCTTCAAATACTAATAAACCCGGGTGTATAAGATAATCAGTGCCGCATTTTATCTGGGCTTTAAAGACTGGTATAGCTTCGGGATTGGGAGGTGCATTCCGAATGATTGTACCGGTGATACCACTGCCACGTATCCACGGATGGAGCACTCATTGACCTTCAAAATGTCGGCCGACCGAGAGTAAATGGCGGATTACAGAGTGGCGGCTATAAACTGCGGTGAGGCCACCCCCTAACACCGACACCGGCTAATGAATATTAGGGTCATCTGCTGAGTGCCCCCTGTCCTAATGGTGAACGAAGCCCTGAGGCCAACCAAGATCACTGTGAACCGTAGCTATAGCAGACATAGACTACGCGACAGCACGCCAGCTGATCATATCACGAATACGGTAGAACTTTATAAATACGCCTAACGTGGGGTTATTTCAGCCAAGCTAAGCGGCCAATATATGCCTTGTAAAACATATTGGATTATGCAATGGCGCTGCACTTTCTGCATTACACCCATATGTTGTGATACTGGAACACGTTATTTTAGCCATTCATCCTATGTATAGCACTCCACCAAATTGAAGGCGGAATTCTATTCCTGCGGCTCTCCATGCGGTGGTGACCTACTGTAAATCGTGGAAATGTGCACGAGTGCGGAGTGGGAGTGCTGGCCATACATACAGCGCGAGTACTTGCACAGATCGTTGCAGGCACCCAGTTCACGGAAGGTGCCCACACCACCTGCATTCACTACAGATGGAAGCCAATATGGGTAAACCTAAGAAGCAGCAGACCAAACTGCAGTTTGAATCCAAAAAGACAGCGAAAAGCCAGACAGTGGTGTGAGATGCGGAATCGGAGACAGATGGAGGGTCATGAGCTGGCATGGAAGGGGTATTGCAAGCTATCCAGCAAAGTCTGCAAGATATCAATGGGAAGCTAGACACCCTCACCCATCGAGTAGACAATATGGCGGCTAAATTAGATAAGCATGGCGAACGCCTGGTGGAAGCAGAAACTCGCATTTCCGCTGTAGAGGATGAATCACATGGTACAGCAACGAAATGTAGTGAAATGGAAAAGATCTTGGACACTATAAAGAACAAGGCGGAGGACTTAGAAGCGCGCTCTCTTAGAAATAATGTAAGAATAACGGGAATTCGGAGTCCATCAACATGGGCAAAATGGAGACGTACATTCAGGAACCGATGCATTTCAAGCTGAAGAGCTCTTCTTCAGGGGGTGAAGAGCTCTTCAGCTCGAAATGCATTGGGGATATTAATACATGTTTCTACACATATAATCACGGCGTATTGAATTTTTTGATTATGGAATCATCCAGTAATGATTATACATCAATCACCTTTAATTAAAAGAAAACCTTTGATTCAGAAGTATGAACCAAACAAATTGAAACAATAAAGTGAATAAAACTTTGAACACTTGAATACCTTTGTTTACTTTCGAGCATATATTTAGCACAAAGGTGTGCTCAGGATCCCACCTTACGCCTGTATGGTCTCTTTCGCTCTATAATGTTATGGACAAACATTGTGAAACACCTGGCGAGGACACTATCAGATCATAACCCGGTACTGCTAACTTTAACGATGCCACAATACATGCCACCACCATATAGTTGGCGGTTTAATGCGAAAGCACTGCTATATTCAATATACGCAGACACGATAGACAAGGCTATCACAGACTATTTTGAGTTTAATCAACCTAGTACGGAAGACCCAGGGCTTTTATAGGAAGCATTTAAGGCAACCATCAGAGGTACATGCATAAGCACAGCATCGGGTATACTACGTGATATTAGGAGGCAACTAACACTAAGAGAGGAACAATTGCGAGCGTTGGAACTGGAATATGGCAACACGGGTTCTGCTAAGATACTAGGTGATATTAGGATCCTCCTGACGGAATAACAGGCATTCACAGATGACGAGCTTAAATATGTCCAGAAAAGAAAGATAGCAAGAGCGTACGGGGAGGGGGGGTGAGGCCTGGCAAGGCATTAGCTGATAAAATATGTTCTGGCCACACTCCCCAAGTGGTGAAAGTGATCAGGGATGCCAATGGTAACCAAAAATATGACACACAGGGAATTTTGCAAGAATTTATGGCTACATATGGGGATTTATACACTACACAACAAACAGTATCTCCTGAGGGAATTTAAGAATATCTGGAGGATGTGACCATAGTATGGCTGTCAGACACACAGAGAAACTATTTGGCGCTACCCATTACTGTAGAGGAAGTGACAGACAATATTAAGTCATTGCCAAATGGCAAGGCACCGGGTCCTGACGGATTCACCTGCGAATTTTATAAAAACCTTTGCGGATAAGCTGGCGCCTCACTTGGTAGCACTGTATGGGGATGCGCATGACAAGCAGATTTTACCATCGACACTGAGAGAGGCTTTACTGATCACGCTTTTAAAACCCAATAAAGACCTGGAGTATTGCGAATCATACAGACCACTCTCATTAATAAACGTAGACACAAATATTTTAGCCACTAGACTTTACCCCCTACTGCACGGTCTGATTCTGCCAGATCAATCCGGCTTCATTCCGGCTAGATCCACAGCCCATAACACAAGAACGCTCTTTGCAGTCTCCCACTACCTGCTCCCGAACACTAAAGCGGCTGCGGTTTTGTTAGATGCTGCTAAAGACTTTGACACTATTGAATGGAGCTACCTACATACAGTCTTAATTAGGATGGGTTTAACCCCAATGTTTCTGCAATGGGTGAAATTGTTATACACAGCTCCGATGGCACGGATCGAAGTGAACAAATATATTTCGGAACCCATAGCCATAACTAGGGGGACAAGGCAGGGTTTTCCATTATCACCCTTATTATTTGCAATAGCGCTTGAACCATTAGCCTGCAAAATCAGACAAAATCATCACTATTCAGCATTACAATTCCCGCAGAGACCCCTTCATATCTCACTGTATGCAGACGATATGGTGCTGTATGTCAGGGACCCGAGCTTATATTTAAACCCTCTTCTCTTCTCCGTGAATACATTAAATTTGGACAATACTCAGGCTTGAAAATAAATTGGGCTAAATCCTCCATTTTACCATTAACGGATACCACAACCCCACATGCTATGGATTTTCCGTTGGAATGGCAGGAGGAACCGATCAGGTATTAAGGGGTTTGGTTCCATAGGGACCCAGAGGTAGTGATTAGAACAAACTACGGCAGAGTAATTGATGCACTAGAAGGTAAAGTGGACCGTTGGATTCAGTTACCTTTGTCACTAGCAGACAGAATAGCAATAGTGAAAATGGTGATCCTCCCGAAACTATTGTATTTATTTAACAACATCCCAATTAAACCTCCAACAGAAGTATTTGGGAGAATATCCTCCATGGTGCTCAAACTTATATGGGCTGGCAGACAGGCCCGAATCAAGTTATGCAATATGACACTGCCATACTTACAGGGGGGATTTAGGGTACCGGACTTTCACCTCTTTTATTTATGCGCACAGGCGCAGTATGCGCATTTCTGGTATCATAAAGTTCCATATATTACACATGTAGCAATTGAGGAAGAAGATGCGACCCCAATTCCGCTTGATGCCATATTAACGCATGTTCGACCTCTGTTGCACAACAGAGACATAAACACAATTAATACCACAAACAAAGCATGGCAGACAATAGGCCGTAAAGCAAACAAGTTGCCTTTATACGCCACGTCATTGCCACTGCATAGTCATCCAGACCTAACGGTCACCCAAGAAGAGGTGGGGATGAAGTTACTGAAACAAGTGGGTATAGACACGATGGGGGAATTATAATGCGACGGTAGGTTCAAGGGGATTGAAGACTTGGCATCTATAAGTAATCAATCATTGCTATTCCGGTTTACCTATTATAGATTGCAAGGCGCGATTAAAAAACTATACCCCACATACCCTTTGAAACCGCCACAACTAGATACATTGCAATTACTTATTATGACCCCAAGTGCTCAACATATGGTTTCTAAACTCTACACTAAACTACAGGAAGAAATGGCGGGAAACACATGCGAGGCGCTAGAAAGGTGGAATGCCGGTTTGGAAACACCTCTGACAGAGGAAGAATGGTTCATTACATGCTCCTTGACGGGCCTACTCACGCCCAATGGTAACTTGCAGTTGTTACATTATGAATATTTGCACCAGGCATATTACACCCCGGTGAGACTATGCAGATACGGGTTGCGGGCGAAGTCTAGATGCCAAAGATGTAATATGGAAAATGTAAATTTCTTGCATCTAGCATGGTCGTGCGCAAAAGTGGCACACTATTGGACGGAAGTTGCTCAAATATTAGGGGAAATGCTGGGGGCTAATGTTGATTGCACAATACGAATCTGTTTCCTGGGGCAGGTGACGAGAGTGCGGGCAATGAAGAGAAAGTTCTGTGTAATAGCACTGTTAATGGCCAAGCGACAGATTTCGCTCTGTTGGGGTAGCAGACGAGCACCTAAAGCTAAACAATGGTTGACAGACCTAACATATTGCAAGGACACCTTGAAGACTTATGAGGAAGAGTTGCCAACCAGGTCAAAACCCAAAATTATTGGACCTTGCTAATTACATATCTGCAAACGCATCAAGTTGGTTAACAATGTATAGAAATTTTAGTGAGTTAGCGTACTCAGAGTGATTCAGAAATGTGATAATTTGTACACGGGATGTTGTAGTGCAAAGGTCTCTATATTTGTTTTCTTAACTGTTGGACATTGTATGTCTGTAAAATACCAATAAACAAATAAAAAAAAAAAGCTGGTTGGCTTTAAGCTGGCTCATCATCCATGTAACCATCTAATAAATACTAAAGACATCAACAGAATCCAGCCTCTTTACTACAGATTCTTTCCATGTGCTCAACAAATTCTCCGAGTCACGAGGTTCTGATACAAATAGGCAAACGCTTAAAGAACACAATGCAATGTGAGGGAAAAATCCTAGTGTAGTTGTGCCTATTAAAGAACCAAAGTTAGTAAGTAGTTGATATAGTTGGTTAGTGCATTTAAAAATGTTAATTTATTTAAAACTGAATGATCAGTGCCCTCTATTTACTCATATGGGGTGAAGTTTCCCTTTTTTGCTTTTTCAGAAGTGTTCTATTATAAATATGTAGAATAAATAACACTTTCAGGTATCAAGGGATCTCCGGTGAGAAAACTACATCATCTCAATAACTTTAACAGAGGCAGAACAGTCTTAATACGTAAAGAGCATTCCACCTGACATTTGGGTTCGCTATTCAGGAAATATCATTGAAAACGCTGGGATCCGCCCATCTGCAGAAAGAAACTGGACATGTTACACTTACCAGGATCCAATCCAAACACTGGAGATGGAAGAGAAAACAAGTATTTGATTTTGGATCCAGCATCTCTGTCAGTGGCTGTTACTGCAGCTATAGAAGAGTCCACAGGTGCATTTTCAAACACTTCGACGGTATCTCCAGGATACTTCCCACTGTGGTATTAACAACATGCATTAAACTCTGGGTATGAGACACACAAATGTTATTTACTGATGCTATTTTCCTGAAATTACAATGTGTAAGCCTCCAATAAAAGATTTTGAGTAATAAAACAAAAAACAAAAAGTTTCCAGATTAGGGCCTGTTTCATGATGGAATACCTCATCCTGTCACCCCCCTCTAGTGCCAGGAGGATATCCCTCCCCTCGCTAGGAATGTGCCTCACAGGCTAGCTCCCCAATCCTCCTCATGGACCCTGTGCATCTGCAGAGCAATCTCATAGACCTCAGACCATCTGTTTATGTCATCTCACACCACAAAATCAGACACCAAATCCTTGGGGATGACGACCCTTCTCTCAGAAGACACTGCAGTATTGCTGTCACCATTGGACTCCAACTGCCTGGCTTTGAAGTCCAGTTCCTTCACGTTCCTCTCATGAGACAACCACTCTATAGCAAGCATCTTGAACATTGCTAGTTTTGCTACTCCATGGCCAAGCATGTCTTCCTTTCTTCCTCCTACATAGTTAGTGTTTTCAGCTCCATGGCCAACTTTTTCTTTTTCTCCTTCCCTCTATGGGCAGTTGATGTGTGTTTCCCTCAAATTAGAGCTTAGCCAGCTCCAATCTGAACTTTCTCTCCTCCCTCAAACTCCTCTGGAGACAGGCCTTAGGATGAAATGCTGCTCCTTGCTCTGGGGGGAACCTCCACTCCACGGGCTCCCTGCCCCACAGGCATATCTAATGTCTTCAGTGAATCCCGCTCCAGGTCATGCTCCTCGATCACCACATCCTCTTCCCCTGGGGTCATAGCTGTAACCCAGTCTTCCAATTAGGCCCTCAGCACTTTTGGTAGATCCACTTTCTTGGTGACGCCCTTCATACCCCTTGCAGAATGTTTTAAGCTGGGTTGTTGTTTACGTATCCAACAGGGCCAGTGCACGCTGCATAGTTGCACATGTAGGAACTTCAGTGAGAGACGTGACCAATCAGAGAGAGTAAGAAAAAATGGCAATGAGGATCAGAGACAATGGATTTGAATTAGTGTTATGTGTGGGTGATAGTGTACACCAAATCACTGAAATGGCATTGCAAATACACAAGTCCTATGGTCACCTTGATTGGTGACCAATGTTAGAAATGTGGTGTCTAGTTGGCAGATGTTTGCATCCTGTTCAAGTAGGGACCACAATCCTAGTCAGGGTAAGTCAGATAAACAACCTAAATTAACGTGTGCTCACACTCCGGTAGGTTGGCACAGAGCAGTCAGGTTTAAATAAGAAGCAATGTGTAAAGTATTTGTGCCGCACTTAAAACAGTAAAACAGTGAAAAAACACACAGAAAAATAATTCCAGGCTAGAAAGATATAGCCTCTCTCTTATTAGAGGCCGTCAAAAGTAAATCCCAATCTCTGATACAGACTGCCAGGAAAAAGCATAAGACCACACTGGCACACGCTAAAAAAGAATGGGAAGAAGAGTACTGGTTTACTCTTAAAGAAGCTAGCCTCAAAAAAGACCCAAAATGTTTCTGGGATACAATAAGAGCCAGAAACAGGCCAGATAGTGAAACATTTCAAGCCAAGCGTGGGTTAACCACTTCTCAAAGTTATACTCCCGACAAGATGATCTGCCTCCTATTGAGGCTCACAATAACGCTGAAGGGAGGCTTGTGGTTCCAATAACGAATCTATCAGATTGGAGTACTGACCCCGACGAATTTGGTTTTACAATTAAAGAGGTGGAATATGCTGTAAGTACCATCAAGCCCCAAAAAGCCGCTGGCCTGGATGGTATTCCTGGCGATCTTCTGAGGTCAGATATTCCAAAGTGGGGTAAATTCATTTACTCCTTACTTGTTGCCATCTGCAAGGGTGCTCCGATCCCCTCGTCATGGAAAGGGGCGGAGGTGGTCCCCATTTTTAAAAAAGGTGCCAGAGAAGATCCGTCCAATTATGGACCGATCAGTCTGCTGGATATTACTCAAAAAGTAGTCGGCAAGGTTCTATTGGTCAGAATATTGGACTGGATAGAAGAGAATAAAATCCTTTCCGACTACCAGGCAGGATTTAGAGTGGGTACTGGGACAATCGAACAAGCTTTTAGGCTTATGATGGTGTATTGGAAGGTCGTGGTTATAGGCAAAGGCAGTCTTTATCTCGCGTTCATCGATTTAAAGACTGCCTTTGACCTTGTACCGAGGGAGACCCTGTGGAGAGTTTTGGCCGGCATGGGGTTGCCACACTACTTACTTTCACTACTGGTTAGGCTGCACGAAAATAGTTTTGCCCAGATTAGGTGGGGTCCAGGAGGGGAAAAAACTAGCAGTATCCCGGTAGAGAGAGGGGTCCGCCAGGGATGTGTCCTTGCTCCCACCCTGTTTTCTCTTTACATTAACGGGGTGGTTGAGCACCTTCGAGAACATCCTTCAGATGAACCATCCCTGGCTGGAGAACGTATACCCACCCTCCTCTTTGCGGATGATACGCTTCTAATATCGAAATCCCCGATAGGCCTCCAAAGGCTCTTGAACAATTTTCAATCTTTTTGTACTAAACGGGGCCTCGTAATTAACACGGGCAAAACTAAATATCTTGTGTTGAATCCCCCAAAAAATTAGCACGCCCTCCAATCCTGAATGCTGAACCTCTGGAGAGAGTAGAAGTGTTTGACTACCTCGGCATTCGTTTATCTCACAAAATGCAATGGTCCCCACATTTGGATAAAATGTTATTATCCCACAAAAGGATAACAGGAGCTATTTTGAAAGAGCAACGCTCCTGTGTAATTAGACCAATAGCTGTTGTTCTTGATATTTATGTAGCTAAAGGGGTCAGTTCTGCTCTGTACGGGGCAGAGCTTTGGGGCTCATCCATTACCAATGATTTGCCAAAGTCCGAAAGGAAATTCTGTAGGGCGATTATGTCACTTCCTCAAGGTACCCCTACGGTCCCATTAATGCTCGATCTAGGCTGTCGCCCTATTGAAGATCTAGCAAGATTACGTCCACTCCTACTATGGGCACGATTGTGGCGAGTGCCTGAACTTAGTAAATATGCGCAAGGCCTCGCAGAAATTATGTCCTTGTCAGGGTGGCACAAAATCAAATGGCTGAGCGACATTAAAATCTTGCTACTCAATTTGGGCCTAAAAGATTCATGGGCTAATAGATCTTCTCCTCCAAAGGCAACCCTTAAGAAACTTTATTGGAATTGGATTACGTCACAACGAAACACTAATGCTTCTACGGGCAGACTTACTGAAGAGTTCTTAAAATTTAAGGACTTTCCAAAACGTGACCTTTATCTGGACGCTATTGGCAAACCATTCGATAGGGCTCTTTATTTTAAATTTAGAGCAGGAACATTGCCGTTGTACACTTTTTCCTCAAGATGGAAATTGCCTGCACAAATTGTAGAGCTTTGCCCAGTATGTCTAGCCAGACCAGAGACATTGGCACATTTTATGTTTGAATGTGGAGAGTACAATCTACCTAGGAAAATATGGCTTAAACATCTATGTCGCCAATTGGGCACTAGGTGCCACTCAGACGCAATTCGTATACTAATGTCTGATAGACGTACCACCTATGCTTGTGCTCTCGCCAAATTTTTATCATGGGCTTGGTCAATCCGAGCCAAAAGGCTTAAATCAATTGTTTAATTCTTTTCTTAATCAACTCATGATGTGATTTTTAAAAAAAACACTGAACTTCTTTTAAAAATAATTGTTTATGCTAGATTCCTTTTGTAATCTGTTTTATTATTGGCTTCTTTTACTGTTCTTATGAATTTTATGTGAAGCTTTTATGATAATCTTTTTATCGAAATAAAGCCTTTTTGACTTAACTTGACTTGATATAGCCTAATTTAATGAACAAAACAAGACAAAAACAACAAAAATCCAATAAGCAAAACCAGAGTTATGTATTTTTATAGAACCTGATTTACAGTGTTTAAAGTCATAAGATGGCAAACAGGGCTATCTAGTCACACTGGGCCTGGTCAAAATTGAAAAGTGAAACCAACCGCAACGGAGCATGGGTTGGTTACAGAAGCCATGCACGCCCCGCTGAAAACTGTACCAGCTGCATCAGTTCTGAGTCATTCAGTCCGGTCCCACTTCATTTGCAAACCCCTTTACAATGAAGGCACTGTGTGATCGACAAGCCTTGCAGTCAGGCCCGTTGTCGGCTTAGGCATGTCTTTTAGCCTCGGAATCAGTAGTTTCTTTAGATTCCCCCTACACTTAGAAGCTCTGTCAGGTCAGGCCAGACTACTTCAGCTGCAGTTCCCTCCGCAAGCATCAGGACATCATCCTCAGGAGAACTCTCTCCCGGGTCCTGTGACCTGTTTTAAGCTGCCTTCATATACATCTTGCCCTTTCTCTTGCTTTGGGTGCCTTGGTCCATTGTTTCAGGATCCATGCTCCCACGACTCCCCTGATGTGCTGCTTGCTTGTGCTGTTTTGGTAACACAAATCCACTCAGGGAGACCCAGCATTTCTGTATGAGCCTCCCTTCCAACTTCTGCCCATGCAGAAGTCTCCAAATCATTTCCCAACCAACATTCCACTAGGATGGCAGGGAACACAACCACCTTCATTGAGCCGGTAACCTCTCCCCATTCTAAGCTTACTAAGACCATTAGATGGAGCTTAGTCTCATTGTCAGCATTGGTAACCGGGTGACTAACACCAGGCATTGTTTGGTCTGGGGAAACCAGTCTAGCTGTCACCATAGTGACACTGGCATCTGTATACCTCAGAGCATCTACCTCAGTCCCATTGATAATTGGGGTTTGTCTATACTTCTCAAGGCTTGGAGGCAAGACAGCAAGAGCTTCAATATCCACCCACCCAAAGAAACTAATGTGTTGCCTCAGGGTATTCTCTGGCCTCGCCAGAGTACTCTTTCACCCCTACTCCTATGCTAGCCAGCCCCTTGGATTGTCCACTACTGAGGAAAATTTTGGAGCATGCTGCATCTTCTTTCTGATGTCATGTCTGATGACAGTTATGACATAGCTCAGAAGCCTTTGCTGGGTCTCAGTCCTTACCCTGATATTCATTGCATTTGGTCTGGGACACATCTCAGAGCCCACCCTCCTGAGAAGAACTTTAGGGGCCTTTAGAGAACTTTTTCTTTTTATGTATGTTGCTCACATATGTCTCCTCCTGGGAAGCCTGAGCATCCTTTTTCTGGTCACTCCCACCATTAGTATTTCTGGACACCCTGGTTCTGACCCATTTGTCAGCTATCCCCCCCAGCTCTCTGGAAGAGGATAACTTGGAATCCATCAAACGCTAATGCAATTTCAATGTGGTGCAATTAGCCAAAATGTGCTCCTTCATAATTAAATTATATAGCACATCATCAGTGTCTACCTCATTGCCTTTTATCTAGTATTCTAGTGCTTTGACAGAAGAGTTTACAAAGTTCACTCATGTCTGACATTGACCTTTATGGGTGTCTGTAAACTTCAATATGTGTTCCACTGTGGTGAGTCCAAATGCTTCTATCAAAATGTCCTTTATTTGCTGATAGGATTCAACAACATCCTCATTAAGGGTCAGATATCTGTCTTTGACCTTCACTTCACATCCCCAGTGCTGGTGACCTGTCCTCCTCGTTTTGCAGGCCCTATCAAAGGTTGCAAACTATTTACCAATATCATCATCACCATCAACTTGGGGACAATACCTTTGGAGATATGCGGTTCCATGTTTTTCTATGTTTCCTTATTACATTTTCTGCCACCATTATCTTTAGGCTTCAAACTGATCAAGACCCTTCTTACTTCAAGGGCTTGTCTCCTTTCCTCAAGTTCAATTTTTCTTCTTCTAGTGAAAAGAGATCAAGCTCTTCCTCAACGCTTACAACCAGCTTGCCAGCAGTGGTGTAGCTAGACCTAGTGCTGCCCGTGGCGGTCCTTGTATTTGCATCTAAGAGCGGGGGTGCTGGTGATTGCTGGGGCAGCCACAGGTGAGATGGGGAGGAGGCAGCCACCCCAAAAACTCTTACCACCCAGGGCAAACCACCTTCCCCAGCTCCCCCTTGTTACGCTTCTACTTACCAGTAGGGGGTTCTGCTAGAGTGACTCCTGTCACAGCCCACTGGTAAAGGTGGTCCAGGAAAGGGTGGAAGGTTTTGGTTGTTCACCTTCTTTAAAATCATCTTTATTTAGGCTACAGCATCATCCTCACCTTCTTCAAAGTCTTCTTCCGAGGAATGGCCCTCCATCTCTCGTTTCTCTTTCTCAAGGAAGCCGAGGGCTTTTTCAAGTTCCTCCTTTTTAGCTGTCACTCTATAGCTAATGTCCCTAGCTTTGCACAAAACCCTTAGGTCACTGATCTTCAGGGCTTGGATGACTCAGAGGTCGAGACTCCTGCCAGGCTCTATTGTTCCTAACCATTTATCTGAAAGTTGGGACATTTTTAAAACTTTAAAACATGTTTTAGACATTTTCCTAATTTTCTAACTCTTTTTATTTTACTATTGAATGGAAGTCTACACAGGGCCCCGAACATACAAATTTAAAAGATTCGAAAACTTTTTGAAAAAATATTTTTTGCATTTAAAGTCAATAGTTGATTTCTCAGTGGTACTGCTAAACACAAGTTCAGGATCCCACCACTTTAACACCAATGTAAGAAGGTCGAGTATTATGTAGTGATGCTAGTTAGACTTCATTATGTAATACTCTCACAATACCGCAAAGATGGTCCTTGAATTCACAGCGATAAATCCTTAACTCAGTCCTGGTAGAATGGCAAAAAGCAGTCAGACTTTACTAGAGAAACATGTTAAGCACGTCAATGTACTAACATGGATGATAAGTAATTGACACGACTCTAAAGAAATCTGACACCAATTTATCATCACAAGCCGCTTTTAACATAAATTTAGACATAAAACAAAGTGAATCTAAGAAGTATAACTAGAGGTATGTATTTTAGGAGCAAAATGTAATCAGTGCTAAATAATACTGCACAACATTATGATTGCGGTCAATGGGAAAAGCACTAGTGACAATTGTTCATGTGCAGGTCAAGTTGTGTGGATACCAAGGAGGATAAAGGTGATGTGGGTCCAAGGACCAAGATACAACAGTCAGTTTGATTTTATCTGGTTCGTGAAGCACAGGTGTAGAGTTGTCCTAACTGCCCTTAGTGATGAAGCAGGAGCAGTGGGGGAGCTGTTTTTCCCCAATTACACAGTCCTGGTGAGGAAACAGATGCAAAAAAGTTAACACAACCACTGCTGATGGAGGATTGAGGTGAAGCGTCAAGTAAAGTTAGTGATTACCGGACTAGCCACAAACAAGCCTTGGCAGTGGGAAGGTCAGTAGAACGTTATTTAGATGTCCGGAAGTTCAGTTAAAAGCTAAAGCTTCCTGAAACTTGTTGGAGGTCAGAACTACATTTCCCACAATACACTGGGCCATTTACTTTTGGGTGATCCTTTGGCCGATCCCTTGGAGGACCTGATGGCCTGTGATTCTTTGGTCTGCTATGTTGTTTTCAATTGTGGTATGCAGGGGACTAGTGTAACTAGTCTAAGGTAGTCTGATATTGCCTTTAGCTCTCAAAGGGCTGCCTCTGTCTGGAGGAATGGGTCTTTGGTCCAGGACACATTTCAGTCATGCAATTCCATGAAGGTTGCCACAGGTGCAAGGTATCATGCAGCTCCTGTTGTTGCAGACTCAGGTCTATTCTGTGTACTTTGTTGCAAATCAGATCAGAACTGAGGGTGTGTTGTCAGGGGTGACCTTTAAATTCTAGAGTCAGGAGCAGTAGGGGGGGTGCAAATTGGCAATAAGGGAACGAGCCCCAGCACCCTATCTGCCCCAGAAATGACAACATCTGTGGGATTGTGTCACCTTATCTACCCAGAACCCTCAATTTTGCCATTTTTAAAAATGGCAGAAACCTTTCTCAGATGTAAAGACCAGGTGGTCCACACTAGAGGTATAACTAGCCTTCTGGGTGTGAATACCTCCTGACTGCCTAATTTTCCTGCTTGCCCATGAGCAAATGTGTCTGAGGGCAGGGGGAGGGCTGTTTTCTCTTTTTGAAGGTAGACCTGTTGCATATCACAGGCGGTGGCTTTGAAGCACACCGCCTTGATGTGCCACTTCAGTAGCTATCCTGTCATGGAGGGATGTGTAGCCTCCTTCCTGTCCAGCCAATTGTTTCTGACTCTTTGGAGAGTTTAAACCTGGCAGGGGGTCAGATTCCTGTCTTGGCAGCAGCAGCTGTGGGCTCGTAGTCAAAGCACAGGAAAGGCTGGAGCAACCAGGTGGGCAACCACTAAGGTAACCTCCTGAGTGCATGATACATCGTCCCCGACAGAAGATTTATGTCAGGCGTGATGAGGCATGTTGTCCGATATCAAACCTGACATATTTTGGCACTACCATAGTGGAACTGGTGTCCTCAAGTTTGTGTGGGTGCCAGCCCATGTTATCCTATGGATCACTGATCACTTATGGTAGCCCTTAATGGAAAAGGCTGCTATAGGCACATATAAGCTGGCACTTATATGTCCTTCTCTTTAATATAATGCGCCCTGACTCCTGGGCTCAGGAGACCTTACTTAGGGTTGACTGGCATTTATTAAAAAATAGTGCATTGACTTTGCCACACATGATGTAGGCAAAATTTAATTGAGCAACTGCTCCTGCAGTCTGCAATGGCAGGACTGCTGCCATCTGTTTACTTGGGTCGCTCAGGGTGGCACAAACAGTGCTTCAGGCATTGAAGACCCCATTAACACCCATGACCTGGGTACCACTGGTACCATATATTAGGGACTTAAAAGTTGGTTAACATCCTTGACAATTGGGACATCCAATTCACATGTATCCAGGTTTTTTTTAGGAAAGAGCACTGGCACTGGGGCCTGGGCAGCAGGCTCCAGTGAAACTTCGGAGTCATAGCCGTCAGCATTTGAGAAAAAGTGAGGGGTGATCATACAAAAAGGGTACTTTCCTATATTTAGGGACTGACATTTTAGAAGTTTTGTTGTCCTCATGTTCATTTCCAAATGTGGCTTCCACAATAAATAGAGATGGTGTTTCAACAAGTATTGCTATGGTGGTTACAGCCCATTCATCTAAGCACAATTTAGATTGAGAGACTCTAGCATTTCCAATTGTTCCTACACCAATTAAAGCAATCTGTACTGTAATTGCTCTGGGTGTTTCTGCTTCAATTGGGTCTGCTCCTGCCCAAGTGTCTTAATTTGTGATAGCACAGATATTGGTATTGCTGGTTGCTACTGCACCATTAAATATTGTTCCAAATATTGTTGTTCAAGGTGCTGTAGGAAGCGTAACTGTGACAAGGTTAATCCCAGCATTACAGAATTCACAAATTGTTGCCTAGACACCATCACCACAAAAGTCCAATCATAGAAGGAAAGAGAATCATTTTCACAACACCAATTGCACAGGGAGAACCAGGGTAATTTGATGACAGTATTTTTTACCCATGTTTTGAGGAGACTTCAGAGAATAAGAGAGTGGCAGAAACAGAGAGACCATCTATAAGCCAGGAAAAGACAAGACCTTTAGTTGTGCCAAAATGAAATATAGAATTAGAAGTAGTTATAAGAGGATGCTTGGACATCTCACATCTGAATCAATATCAGGAGACCTAACTGATATATTTAAGTAAAGAAATTACAAGACGTGCAGCTGCCGTCTATTATAATTTAAGTAAATTTGCTAGAAAATATGAGATGGATGTTTCTAAGAGTGTTACCTTACAGAAAAGCTTTAAGGTACTGGTAGATGATAAACCTGTTGTGACAATGAAGTTGTCATAGATGAGATTACACATTCCAGAACTAGCAAAATGCATCCACAAAGGTATTTTGACAGGTTATAGAGTAAGTAGGTGAAGAAACAGGGAAAGAAAAAGAAATAACTAGATACCACCAAAACGAGTGGTAAGCCACCAGCAGCAAGCACCGCCAGATGAAGAGGATGCTTTAACTTTTTCTATGAGGGAAATACCAGGTAGAGGGGTATGTTCACATACCATGGATTAGAGATGATCTCGCAACATTTATGAACAATTTTCCAAAATGAAAGGGAATACTGCATAGTGGTGTACACAAGTAGACCGATTTTCTAAAATGTCTAAGGTTTTGTGGACAGATTTAAATATCTTTGATAATATGGTGCTGAGTGATCTATGGGCTGAATGCAAGATATCTGTGCAATGGGCATGATCTGAACCTCGAAGAGATGGACATACTCATGCACCTTCGCCTATGATAGTGACTAAATACGATGAGGTCATTAGCTTTTTGAAAGGAAAAGTCCCAGCGAGAGACATTGATTGGGTGAAGATTAATAGAATTACAAAAGAAGCGAAAGAATCAGTGTATGCTTATGGTGAATGATTGTGTTCAAACAACACAGATGACAAGAAAATCCCCAAATGGGGGGGATATATGGGTGGTTTTGTATCACAATTCATTCTTGGGTTGCGACCAAAGATCAGTATGCACATACAACAGAATGTGATTTGTTGGCAGACAAAACCTTTAGATGAGATCCTGAGGTATGCAAAATATGGCAGTGATGAACAGGGAATGAAGCAGAAGAGACTGAAGGAGACGTTTATGCTTGTGCTGGGAAATCTGGCTCAAAAGGGGTTTCAGAACCAATCACATGGAAGAATTGTTGGTGGAATACAAGGTATATGTTTCCAGGCTGGAGGTCTAATGGCTCAAGGTGGAGTTGGTGTTTCACAGGGTAGCGGTTGAAGTGTTTCAGTTGATTCAAATTCGGGAATAGACATTGCAATGTTGAAGAAAACAACTCCTTGTCACTTTGTAATAGGCCCGGGTATTGGAAGAGAGAGTGTAAACAGAATCCAAATTGTGTGAGAGGTAATGGTCAAATGCAAGTTGTAAATTAAATGCAATTACAAAATGTTTCAGTTCAAGTACCCGCCCAACAAATGCAGATGCCAGTGCAATCACAAGGTACCATGGTGCAAGTCTCAGAATCTCCGATGACCCCACAACCTATGGGTAATATCTGATTTATTATGAATCAGGTGCTGAGAGCAAATTTGAATTCATTTCAAAATCAAAACCATTCCAACAGTTCCCCATATTTGAGACCGGGAGTTTCACTTCTACCAATTCCCAATGTTGGTCCATGAAGAGGGAAGAAGACTACGCACTTGGTGTAGTCTTAGAGATACACCAAAGTGGAACAGAGATTCCACTGTAGCTATCGTCCCAAGGTTTTGGGTATAGTGGAGCAGGCCAACAGAACCTTGAAGTCTCAATCGGCCAAAGTTTGTGCATCCACTGCATTGAAATGGCTATATGTTTTACCACTGGTTTGGATGAGACTTCGAAGCACTCCTGACATGAGAACAGGATTATCAGAGTAGAGCTATGAGACTGATTGCTGTACCTGCAAATGTGATTGCAAACATCACAGATGACATGATACTTGATTACTGCAAAAGGATTAGCTAATTTGTGTGTTCTGTTTCTCCCCAGGTGGGAGCTGTCCCTGCCAGTCCACATCAAGAGCAGTACCACAACCTTAACCCAGGGGACTAGGTTATGGTGAAGAATAATGTGTGAAAATCCTGCGTGACGCAAAGGTGGAAAGGGCCCCTACCAAGTCATCATGATTATAAACACTTGTCAAATGTGCTGGGATACCTAATTGGGTGCATGGCTTACACACTCAGAGTAAGGTGCCTGTATAAAGAAGTAGCGTTCTTTGAACCATATCAAAGATCTCCTGCCCCAGTATATGTAGGAGGACTAAAGAGGGTTGAAGTACCGCAAAATCCAATACCAGTACAAATACCTCATATCTCAAAGTGGTGTGGAAAACACACTGAAGAGGAAGAATTGAGAGTTGAAAATAAAGGAACAGTTGATGTATTACAAGAACAATCAAATGATACAGATGAAGGAACAAGTGTGAGAAGGGAAAGACCCCCCATGGAGATTGGAATGGCCCAATGTTAGGAGGCAATTGAGATTGAGTATGTCAGTTGAACGAATACCACAATCCACAGTTGAAAAAACAGAATCTAGTGGTATAAGTGTGACAGAAGAAGATCTACAGACACCAAGGAGAATAAAGAGAGCAAGGGTGCCCTGTCGGAGATATTCTGCGCCTGATGTATGCAGAATGCATTAGGGCATAATCCTAATGAACTGAGATCAGAGTTATTTGAGCCTCCATGACATGGCATGCAAAGAAACAGCATTGATTAAATAAGATATCTGAAACAATCATTACAATCTGAGAACTTGACAAGCACTATCTAGTGAATACAAAAGCCAAATCAATTGAAAATAATCCTAATGAATGAACTGTGTTTAAAACTACAAAATAAAAGACTGAAATAAGTGAAGCTGACAATGAACAATTAATTAAATAAAACAAATTAAAAAGAATTTCCAAGGGCCAAGGTTGCAGTAGAAGAGTATGGATAACACATTTAGAAGAAGATAGAGTACAACTGGAGATGTCTTTCCTGAAGTATTATTTCATGTGTATGCTGCGAGCTGATTGCTTAGGGTGTTGCTATTTAGCTTTTCTATTTCCTAATACGTATCATGAATTTAACATTGACAATTACACCACCCCATAGACACCCACATATTACATATGATGGATCACAATTAGTGCGAGATATGTTTGGAGCAATAAAACCAACTATCGGAGTAATCTTAAATAATGAGAAAATTAAACAGCTATCAACAGCTAGTTGATAGCTAGTAGATAGTAAAGCACCAGCTATCTGGTGGTTTACTATCAGTAAACAGAGAATTAGTGGCTATCAGATCAATAGTTTTACCAGATCGATGAGCTTTAGGAATGATGATGGATTAAACCCAGATCAGTTGACTGGGGGTGAGTGTTTGATTTGCTCAAACTTTCCATCCATCATCCCCTTTGGTATCACTTTGTTCACCCTAAGTTGGCAGGGTATGTCCAGACGTGGGTCCTAGCTATTCATCTCTAGCCACAGCTACAATCCCCAATGAATGGAAGCTTGCAGCAGTTAAATCCCTCCATAAAAAGGCCCTAGCTGACCCAACGACCCTCTCTAACATGCGACCTATATCCCTGCTCCCTTTGGTGTTCAAACTGGTGGAAAAGTTCGTTAACAGCCAACTTACGAGCTTTCTGGAGGAGAATAATATCTTACATCCCAACCAGTCTGGGTTTTGGTCGAAACAAACACTCTACCGAGTCTGCCCTGCTGTTCACAGCAGAGACACTTCGACCGGCCATAGACCAGGGAAAGAAGGCTGTCTTGATTTTATTAGACCTGTCGGCAGCCTTCGACACGGTCTCACACAACATCTTAGTGGACTGGTTGGCTGCCGCAGGAATAGGAGGGACGGTCTTGGGTTGGATTAGGAACTTTTTAAACAACAGACGGCAAATTACAGTTCTAGGCAAATTTCAGTCGGAAGCTAAGGTCATCAGCTCCGGGGTCCCCCAGGGCTCGAGGTTAAGCCCTGTTCTTTTCAATCTATATATGGTACCCCTGATTGAGCTAATTGCATCATTTCATATTAGTACAATATCATATGCAGATGACACTCAGCTCATTCTGGTACTGGATGGGGAACTTCCTGGGGCGGAGGAAAACCTGAAAAATTGCTTAACAGCTACATTCAAATGGATGACTGAGAATCATCTCAAATGCAACTCTGGCAAGACGGAGATCTTGCCTTTCGGAAATCAAAATCTGTTTTCTCCGAAAAACTGGTGGCCGGACAATGCTGAAGCCCCCCGATACCATCTTGTCTGCTCGAAATCTGGGCATTAATTTTGATGACTGACCAACGACCCCGCCGCCGCCAGAGCCAACCTTCACGAAGGGATGAAAGACGTAGCCGAGTGGATGACGACCAGCCGCCTGAAACTGAACTCAGACAAGACGGAAGTCCTCATCCTGGGCTCCTCGCCCTCCGCCTGGGACGACTCCTGGTGGCCCCCCGCCCTGGGCACCGCACCCAAACCGACAGACCACGCACGCAACCTGGGCTTCATCCTGGACTCCTCCCTCTCCATGACCAGACAAGTCAACGCCGTCTCCTCGTCGTGCTTCAACATCCTGCGCATGCTACGGAAGATCTTCCGGTGGATCCCCACCGAGACCAGGAAGACGGTCACCCAGGCCCTCGTCACCAGCCGTCTGGACTACGGCAACGCCCTCTACGCCGGAACCACCGCCAAGCTCCAGAAGAGACTCCAGCGGATCCAGAACACCTCAGCCAGACTCATCCTCGACATCCCACGACACAGCCACATCTCCGGACATCTGAGAGACCTCCATTGGCTCCCCGTCAACAAAAGAATCACCTTCCGTCTCCTCACCCACGCACACAAAGCCCTTCACGATCAGGGCCCGAGCTACCTCAACAACCGCATCAACTTCTACGCTCCCAAACGCCACCTCCGATCAGCCAGTCACGCCCTCGCCGCCGTTCCCCGCGTCCGAAGAGCGACAACAGGAGGAAGGTCCTTCTCCTACCTGGCCGCCAAGACCTGGAACTCCCTCCCGACCGACCTGCGCCTGACCCAAGACCACCTCTCCTTCAGGAAGAAGCTCAAGACCTGGCTGTTCGAGCAGTAGCAGCACCCCCCCCCCTCCCCCAAGCGCCTTGAGACCCTCCGGGTAAGTAGTGCGCTCTACAAATGTCTTGATTGATTGATTGATGACTAACTGTGCTTTAAACAGCAAGCGGTGGCCGTAGCTGGTATGTGCTTCCATATAATTAAATCTCTGAGGAAGTTTTTTGATCTTCTTCCTCTAGCAGCCAGAAAGACAGTCGCAGTTGCCTTAATAACATCGAGGCTGGATTACTGCAACAGCCTATATGCCGGAGTCAATAAGTCCGTACTCCATAAGCTACAGATGGTCCAACATGCTGCTGCCCGGCTGGTGCTACGTTGGCCCCGTAAGTCATCTGCATCAGCTGCGCTTAAGGCACTGCATTGGTTACCAATTGGCAAAAGGATCCTATTTAAGATCTTGCTGATCACATTTAGAGCCTTTCAACAGCAAGGGCCTAAATACTTGTGTAACGGTTTTAAACGTTACCAGCCTACCCGTTGCCTGAGGTCGGCTAACCAGAACTTGCTAATAATCCCCAGATTAGGACTGGCTACCAAAGGAGGAAAATCTCTTTTCGTCCTAGGTGCTAGGGCCTGGAACAAGCTTCCACTCTACCTTAGGTCACTGTCCCATTAAACTCGGTTTAGGAAAGCTTTAAAAACTTGGGTGTTCTCTCTTACAGATACGGCCTGCATAGCATTGGTGTAAAGTGTAAAGCGCTTCCAATCAGTTGATTTCTTTCCCTCAACTGTGTTATCTGGTTGTTTGAGCGCCAAGATACTCCTTGGAGTGGTAGGTGCGCTATAAAAGTGTCCTTTACATTACATTACAAAACTAAAGATTTTATTTATAGATTATTCAAGAGAAGAGTTTTTCATTTAATATTTAATCTCGATTAGTTCAACAATATACAGAAGCTTTAGATACTAAGTACTGGTACGATTGTGCATATTTACCTTCAGCTATGGAGGAGGAGACATATCACCATATTCCATAGTGATATGCAATTACATGTAGTATTTTGCTTAGTTTATTTGGGTGAGTGTTTGATTTGCTCAAACGCTCGGTCCATTATCTCCCTTGGTATAGCTTTGCTTACCGCAAGTTGGCAGGAAATGCCCAGGTGTGGTCCCTTGCTCACTGGATTCAAGCTAGCCTGGCTGATGATGGCTGATTAGCCAGAAATTGGTCCCAGGATGCTTGTTTCCGGTTGAGGGATGACATGGCTTGGCAGTTCGGGCTGGACTGTTCCCATGAGGCACAGTGTCAGACTGATTTGCATATGGCCATGTCTGAACTGGGGTGGTCGAGTGAGCTCAAGAATGATGATGGATTAAACCCAGATCAGTTGACTGGGGGTGAGTGTTTGATTTGCTCAAACTTTCCATCCATCATCCCCTTTGGTATCACTTTGTTCGCCCTAAGTTGGCAGGGTATGTCCAGACGTGGGTCCCTTGCTCACTTTGCCACTGGATTCAAGCTAGCCTGGCTGATGACGGCTGATTAGCCAGAAACCAGTCCCAGGAAGCTTGTTTCTGGTCCAGGGAAGACATGGATTGGCAGTTCGGGCAGGACTATTCCCATGAGGCACAGGGTCAGACTGATTTGCATATGGCCATGTCTGAACTGGGGTGGTGGAGTGAACTAAAGAATGATGATGGATTAAACCCAGATCAATTGACTGGGGGTTAGTGTTTGATTTGCTAAAACGCTCCGTCCATCATCCCCTTTGGTATCGCTAAGTATATTTTATAGGCAGGAATATTTTGAATATTATTTTTTCAATCATTACATGATTCATTCTAAAGTTCCCCCTCTGAAAGAATTAACCCTCCTCCACAAGCAAAGGAAATGGAAATTCCATGGTATTTCTTTAGCTAACCCATGGTGATAGATACTGTGAAGGCATATGAAAGAACTCTGTATAATGAGACCATTAGAAAAGACACTCATATTAATATTAAAGGAAAGGGGAGACCAAATTGTCAGTAGCAAATATAATGAGGAGAATGTTTTTAAGTAATGTCTGGAAGATAGAAGATGAATATAAAAAGAAAATGGTTTATCCAAAATTCAAATTAGAGACAAATCGATAATTATATGTATAGAAAAGAAGAAATCAGGTTAGAAAAAGATAGTGAGATTATAATTGTCAACATACCTTTGAAGTTTTGAGAGGACCGTCCAAATATTAACAGAGGAAAATACAGTTATTCCTGAAGTATTATTTCATGTGTATGCTGCGAGCTGATTGGTTAGGGTGTTGCTATTTAGCTTTTCTGTTTCCTAATACGTATCATGAATTTAACATTGTTAATTACACCACCCCATAGACACCCACATATTACATATGATGGAACACATTAGTGCGAGATATTTTTGGAGCAATAAAACCAACTATCGGAGTAATCTTAAATAATGAGAAAATTAAACAGCTATCAACAGCTAGTTGATAGCTAGTAGATAGTAAAGCACCAGCTATCTGGTGCTTTACTATCAGTAAACAGAGAATTAGTGGCTATCAGATCAATAGTTTTACCAGATCGATTAGCTTTAGATATCTTGCTCGCCAAAAAAGGTGGAGTCTGAAAAATGCTGAAACTCAACATTACTGCTCAAATATGCCTGATGAGAGTAGAAAGATAGAAGAATTTGTAAAGAACACAACTGATTTGAAATCAGAATTAGAACATTTAGAAACCATAAGTATATTAGGGAGAATGGGCAAAGGAGTTTCTACGATTGGCAGTTGGTTTGCAACAGTAGG
This sequence comes from Lissotriton helveticus, assembly GCF_964261635.1. Lineage (NCBI taxonomy): Eukaryota > Metazoa > Chordata > Amphibia > Caudata > Salamandridae > Lissotriton > Lissotriton helveticus. The sequence continues at coordinate 481,358,727 of NC_136071.1, read as the reverse complement.
AGAATTACTTTTTAGGGTCATATTAAGGCCTATACTAATCATTCATATTTGTTTGACAATTTTATATGCTTTATATATAGGTTTTAGATGCTATTTGACTAAGAAGAAGAAAAAAGAAAGAAAAAAGGAATAGCAGAGAAGAATTAGAAATGGAGAAGAGAAAGAATAGAAAGTATAAAAAGTATAAGAAAGATGAAACCCTCAGAAATAAGAATGACTAAACCAAAAATGAGAATGCATTCTAAAGATTCATTTGCGAAGATATTATGTTGGTTTTTCAACCATCAGAGGCGGGAACTATTGCAACAAATTTTATCTGCTATTAAAAATTAGTAAAGAGCACAAGCTTAAATAAAACGTATGACAAATGCAAAAATTGTAGTAGGTAACCATAGTTAAATGTCATAGGCCTCATGTAAATAAAGTGCTGAATTAAATTAGCCTAATTGGCAATGCCATGTTGATTGGAAAATAATGCATTCACACATAAAGGCCTGTTTTTCACATTGAATAGTTGTTTGTGCAAGATGTATTTTTTCTCTTAGCTGTTGACCATATTCCTTTTATCTTTGAGGATATAGGGAATGATTTCCTAAAGGTCGTCAGGATAAAGTAACATGCGCACATAGTTTTAGACATACGTTCTTAAAAGAATAACTTACTGTTCAGAATGAATCCTAAATTCTTGGGGGATGAGACTGGTGGGGGGTAGAGAAGCTAGCAAATGTGGTCACTGAGCAGCGCTCCAGGTAGTAGAGTCACTGAAAACCAGAAATGTAGTTGTGGAGACATTTAGGGGCATATCTACAAGGGCTTACTGCCACAGGAACGTCACTTTTTGTGATGCTTGATGCTCCTGTGGTGATAAACCATTCACCTTATTTACAGGGTGGCGTTAAGTCACTTAACATGGCTTAATGCCACCTTGTGAATAGGACTGCCTTTCACGCAGCACTTAGTGTGAAAGGGACGGACAATGGGTGTTGCTGTAGGCGTTTTGCCACAACACCCACTGCTTTTTGATGCTGCTCCGGATTTATAAGGGTGGCAAAAAAATAGGAGGCAGCGCCAAAAATAAGACCAGGGAAAACCTGATCTTAACCTGGCAATATGATGAGAAAAGTTTAATTTCTCCTTGCTTCAGCTGTTCCTATGTGTACTGCATTCTGCAGCACACATAGGAACAACAAATTGCCGCTAGTGATTGTTGAAGTGCTGGAAGATGTCCCTTCCTGCACAACAACATTCATTGAAAAATGATGAGTAGCAAATTCTATGTGTACTGCACAATGCAGCACACCTAGAAGTTACAAATCACCATTACTGATTGTTTCTGTGCAGGAAGGTGTTCCTTCCTGCACATAAACAATCAGTCCCCACAATGCAGGCAGCCTTGTTGGCACACAGGCAACTAAATCTAGCACCAGCTAAGTGAAACGCAGGGGTGCACCACATTCTTGTAAATGTGGTGCACCCCCCTAAGTTTGGAAACTGTCTGAGCATGGCATTAGCTATCATGGCTTAACACCGCACTCCAACAGTTTCCTTTTACAATGCCCCGTAGACTGGAGTTCATCTTTTGGGTAGCCAAAATCATGCTTTAGATTTAAGAATGCTTTAAAGCCTTAGAATAATCTTAGTATTATTAGCGTGAAAGAAAAAGGTGAACCCAAAATACTGGATGATATTGTCTAGGGGTGTGTTATACATAAGTTAAACAGTGTGGGGCTCAGTGCTGAGAACTAGTGAACCGCAGATCTATTTTTGCGAAATTCAGATTTGAAGAGAGGCACAAATATTTCTTAAGAATGATCAGACAGAAAAGATGGAAATAGTTTTGTAGCACAGCCTTGCATACCTGCAGGCTCAAGGCCGGAATTTTAGATGATCTGAGAAACTGTGTCAAAAGCCACTGATAGATCTAAGAGAATAAGGATACTACCAGAGTCAATATAGGAACCAAGCTCATCTGTAATGCCTATAAGGACTGATTATGTACTGAATCCATGTCTGAAGTGGATTCAAGAGTGTAATGTTGTGGTAGCATACTAATAGAAGGACATTAGGACCTCATAGACAGAGAGAAGGCAGGGTGACGGAAGGAAGTCCAGAGCTAAAAAGGGAGGAGTTATATTGATAGGGGTGGAGAAATCGAGATAAGGTTGGAGCCATGTTAGCAGTGTGAGTGCCCAGGTGAGAATAATAAATAAGGTACATCCTTACCTCAACTCTGTGTGCTCCACTATTGTGTACTCCCAACACAACAAATGGTGATGAAGGCAGACACGACACCCTCCAACCGTGCACATTTGTGCCTTATTGTCTTTTCAGCTGCGGTGTGGAGTCAGGTGCTCACCACAATTCGCATGGAGGTTGACCTGCCTGTGAGGTCCTACGCTGAGAGCCTACCCCTTTTGAAGTGGTGTGAAGTTGGGTGCCCACCTAGATCACATGGAGCACATCAGGCATGAGACACGTCGTGAGTGGTCCATCTTCAGCAGCAGCGCAGAGTCGGGAACCCAACCTGATCACACAGAGAGAATCCTGCTGAAGATGTGACTTTGGGAGCCCACTTCAGTTCTGTGCACCTACTGGGGACCAAAGAGAATCCTATACAAGATGCAACTTTGGGATCCACCCTGGTCACATGCACCCACTGGGGATCAACTGCCTGTATGAGTCTTCACTGGCAAGAATGGCTGGAAGATTTTGAAGACTTCATTAAAGGGTCAGATGACCCAGATCAACAGCTCATTGCCCTACTCAGTCTTATTGGAAAAGAAGTTGGTCAGATCATCAATGAACTTCCAGCAGATGTCAGGTCCTCCTATCAACTTGTTTGCAAAGCACTCATTTAACAGGAAATTCTTTCACAAACGGAACATTGACTATGAATGCTACACCTTCAATTTGGCCTCCCAGGAGAAGGATGAATCCATGGGAGAATGTATCTTGCGACTCAAATGTCTAGCACCTTACTGCGCTTTTGACACCTTCATGACTGAGGATGCCCTTCGTTTATGGATTATTTAAGAAAAGCTGCTCTCTGGATGAAATAGAAGAAATGACGAGAGTCCGCGATGAAACTGAAGAACATGCAAAGAAAATGGAGACAGAAAATATTTTTAAAAACTTGAATAGGCCAACCTTGCTTCAATCTCATCATAAAAAAGATAATTCCTCTGAAGGCCAGCAGACACCCAAAGCCACAGATTATCCTCAACAAGGCAGGTCACCGTCACAGTCCCAAACGGGCTAATAAGAGAAGGGAGTGCCAGCTGAAATGTTAGGTCAGAAATGTTAGTGGTGTGGCATAGATATTAATTTTGGAAAGGTGTGCGGAGCATCGCAACAAAGAAATTCAAAGAAAATCAAGGGAATCTAGCTCTTATCATCATGCAAAGGATGTACACGGTCGACGAGAACACTCCACCAACTTGTCGCAATCAAGCCTCTATTAGCATGTCACATACAGTTCCCGACGCTCCGAGTCCCGTGAGTCAAGATCCCCATGCCAATTTCTCAAGACACCAAGGTGTATGTCTGCATGGTTGCTGATCATGACAGACTAAAGAAATACCCAAGATTATACCTCCTAATGGGAGAACACCTGCTCAATTTGTGCTGGACTGTGGCGCGTCTCTCAACCACATCTCTGTCGCAGAATACGACAAAATGAACCCGAAACCTAAACTGTATAAAGCCGCTGTGCGAGTCTACATGTGGATGTCCAAAGATCATCTTCCATGCCTCCGACAATTTCACTCATCTCTCACCTACACAAATAGATCTAAACAAGCATGCATTCATGTTATTGATGGGCCGGAAGCAGGCTGTCTCCTCAGTTTGCCTACTGCTGAACGGCTCAAATTAGTAGAAATATTGTACAGGGTGGATGATGAACCTGACATTGATCCAAGTTTTCAAAATTGTACACAGGACTCAGTAAAATGGCTCATTTTCAAGTCAATTTGCACATAAATTAACAAGTGACATCTGTGGCTCAGCATTACAGGAAGATGCCGTTTGATCTCCAACAGGCAGTGGAGGATGAGTTACAAGATCTTCTCCTGGCAGACATTATTGGAAGAACATCTGGACCTAGTCCTTGGGTGTCCCCAGTGGTTGTGGTGCCCAAACGAGGACCAGATGGTAAAGTGCATCTATGTATGGGCATGAGAGCCCCAAATACTGTCATTGAAAGTGAAAGACATCCATGATCCCACAAAAGTGACATGATCACGCTGTTGAATGGGGCAAAAATCTTTTCTAAGTTGAACCTTAACAAGGGTTATCACCAGCTCAAACTCCATGACAGTTCACGTTATATCACAACCTTTTCAACTCATCAAGGTCTATTCAGGTATGAACGGCTCAGCTGTAGTGTTTCATTAGCTCCTCAGATTTTCCAAGAAGCAATAAGAAGGATGGTTCGTCACATTTCTAACATCAATAACTATAGTGATGACATCCATGTGTTTGGTGCCACCATCCAAGAACGCGACAAAACTCTGGATAGGGTGTGTCATGCACTCTTAGAAGCAAAACTAACGCTCACCAAAGACGAGTGTGAATTTCACAGATCCATATTGAAATTTTATGGACACTTCTTTTCTGGTGAAGGAATGAGACCGAACCCTGACAAGCTCACAGCTGTTAATGACACCCATCATCCTCGAGATGTGGAGATATTCGGTCTTTTCTAGGAATGTCCAGCTACTGCGAGTACTATATCAAGGACTGTGCCACTATTAGCTATCTTCTTCATGTACTGAGAAAACAATGTCAAACTTTTAAATGGTCAGGGAGATGTGATTAAGCTTTTAACATAATCATGTCCTCCATTGAGTTGGCCAGCAATCTGGCGTACTTCAATCCTCATATAACACTACCGTAGATTGGGGGTCTAGAGGGATGATAGATTATAGACTAATAGGTGTGCATTCCCTCATGCAAACTAACTACACACATAGAACACCTGAAGTCTAAAACATGTATATGTAAGCCAATGTTGAGTGCCTCTCTCAAACGTACTGCTACAAGCGTAAAATGGCTGGGGGAGACATCCCTTAAGGATAAGAACTCTCATTCACTCCCGAGGGTGACATGCTTCATCATATGGGTCCTCCTTACCAGTGTGGAAAACCTAGTCACCACTGGGAGCTACTACTTCGGTGTTTAAAGAAGGAGCTCAGAGATGTTTTATTAGGTAAGGGACAGGATGATAATCCCATATGTGAGATGTTGGGTGTAGTGAGGTATGCAGCGCTGTGTGAAAGAGTGGATAGGTGAATTTAAAACTGCCTAAGTGGAATCACTGAATAACTTTATTAATGTGTTCAACTTGACAGGGTTAAAAAGAAACAGCACAGTGGTATGGATGTAGAACCACTGTCACTTGATGGTCAACATGTTTCAGCCTGATGATCTAAACCATAGTATCAGCGGCTTTCTTCAGGACCAGATATACTACGTGCTAATGCTGCTGCAATTATGTGAAGAAAATATATATATAGTAATAAAGAAAAGTTTTATACAAAACCGGTATTCCTGCTTCTCATTTTCTCTGTCAGGTCATACCCAGGTATCTATGTATAAACACAAGTAGCAAGAAAAGGAGAGAGAGACACACAAAAACAATGTGCTAAGTTATCACATGTAACATGTTGTATAATATATGCATTTGTCACTGTATTGCAAATATATTGATGCTAGTACTAGTCATAAGTTGCAAGGACTTACCCTCAACTGTAGGATAGTCCTGCCTCACCTCTACCTGGCTGGCTGCTCTGTAAGGAGGCCCCGCTCTGCGGGAAAGGAATACAGATGTCTGAATAGGTACACCATTTTAGCTTCTAAAAACTCTTTTGCTCTGTCAAACAGAAAGACCAAATTACCCAAACGTGTAACACAGTGCTTCCCCTTGGAATTAGACAGGAAACAACTGAGGATAAACTATGGCATATTTAAGTGAGAATGCTGGATGCAAACTGTTCCCACAGAGAAAGGTATTCATCACAGGGGAAAGTGACCCGTTTTAAAGCACCCAAATTGGTTTTAAACCAAGATAAATAAGGTAGAAGCTGCTTGTCTTACCTGTCCGTCGGTACCTCGATACTCAGGAGAGCTCGCCCCGGGAGGTACCGAACGGCAGGCAGACTCGCGTTTTAATAAAGCCCGTCTGATTGATTCCAGCCGTGCGCAACACGGGGACCTGATGTTGTAGCTGGCTTCATGCATGCCTGTATTTACGCTGTGCATGCTACGGGGACAGTGATTCAACCCAGCGCATGCGTGTAGGTGTTGCCTGCATCCGAAAGAGTGATACAACACCGCGCATGCGTGTTAATATGAAAAAAGGATTCTACACTCGTGCATAATTCGTAAAAACCATCCGTGTAATGCGCCGATGCTGATTGTGCATCGGGTCTCTTGTCATAGCCATAACAAAGGTAACTAGATTACATCCCAGTTCATATCATGAAGAGAATAATGAGAGTAATAACACCACAATTATTGTTTAGTAAAAAGGAGCTAAGATAGCACTTCCTTTATGCATGCGCTTACATGTCATTAAAAAATGGACAACGAAAGGCATTGATATTAGGCAGTGATCAATTGTGTTATCTTTGTAAATCAATTGAAGGGTAACTTATCAAGGGTTTAAGACGGAGAGAAGAGCTGCACCCTCTTCTCATTCTGCTACTCCCAAATCGTATGATGATGAGGATGGTAACAAAATCACTCTTAATAGGAATAGCACTATCTGCGCTTGCGCTTGCGTTCTACTTAATGATTAATGGGCATGGTAAGATGTACTAAACTCGTGAGCTAACTGGTTAGTGATTCATCATGTATGCATGGTGGGAAGACGCTTTATTCTTATACTTCAGCCCACGAGTCGCACACCAGATAAGAAACCCATTACCTTGCGTAGTAAATGAATAGTAAAATAACCAGTGGTGCAGGGTATGCTTATGTATTTCAATTGGTTGGTAATGGAATATCATTTTGCAACCTGATGGTATTTATATATCGATTTACCAGCAATGTAGTAAGCCTTTTAGATAGCAACCCAGGGAATGTCCTCGTTTAACCCTACATTATCTGTTCTGAGCTTATATATCGACTGTTGTTCTTTCCGGAAGAGGAATTTCGTGGGATCTGCCAAATGTGGTGGAATTCAGGGTTTTTCCAACACCACCCAACGCAAATCAGTGTCAGCATGGCCTTTGTCAAGAAAATGATTGGTCAATTTGGTTGACCGTTTCCCACATCTTTTTGTGCTCTTGTGTTCTTGGATACGGATCTTTATTTTTCTGGTGGTCATTCCCACATAGCGAAGTTGACAGGGACACCAGATTAAATAAATCAGCCGATCGCTGTTACAATTTGTATGTTTCCCAATTTTCCATGGGCGTTACGTGCCTATGTCTATTTCAAGGGTTTTCTCAGTTTGAGGACAGACTGTGCACGTCCCACACGGAAAATGGCCAACTACCTGGGGCATGTTCCATAGTGTGGTCTGTGACGCGGTGTTCTTGATACCATATGGTCGGGTATGGGCCAATTTGTCTCGAAGATTAGCACTTCGTTTGTACGCAAACAGTGGGCGCTGGAGAGTGTTGTTTGCTAGGTTCAGAACCCCCCAGTGTTTGTTAATACTCTTTTTCACAGAGTTTGAGAAGCTTGAGAAAGTGTTGACAAACGTTATTCTCTAGTTGGTTTCTTTAATTGTACTTTTTTCCAATAGTGCTTCTCTATTATTGTTTGCTGCCCTTTTCTTAGAATTACGGATGAGCCGTGTAGGGTATTTATTTTCTTTAAGGTCTAGTGACAGTGCCTTAGAGTGTTTCTCATAGTATTCCAGTTCACTACAATTGCGTCTTATACGTAGAAACTGCCCGAACTGCAAGTTTTCACGGAGGGCTCGTGGATGGTAGCTTTCAAAAGGCAAGAGGGATTGCATGCGGTGGGTTTTCTATAAAGCTCTGTCACCAGAACTCCATTGCTAGGTTTTATTAGTAAGTCCAGAAATGGTAGACTCGTTCTGGAGAATTCTAGGGTGAACCTTAAGAAATCATCTTGCTGATTTAACCATTCATGGAACATTGTTAATGTATCCTCATCACCTCGCCAGATGACAAAGATATCATCTGTGTACCTTTTCCAAGTACATAGATGGCTGATGAATGGGTTGCTAGATGTTAATATAGTCTCCTGTTCAACTTTGTGGACATATAGGTTGGCCAAGCTGGGGGCACAAACACTGCCCATACAAGTACCTGAGATTTGAAGGTACAATTGATCCTCAAACTTTAAAAAGTTCTCTTTAAGTACTTTCCTAGCGCAGAACATCACAAATTCAATAGGTGTTATACTCTCCCAAACCTGGTTTTCAAGCATCAATTTGATGGTGGTTAGTGTCTCTTCCTGTGGAATACAAGTATAAAGCGATTCCACATCAAAAGATACCAGCCAGTCCTTATCTGTATCAAAAGGTAACTCTTGGATATCAGAAAGAAGGTGCTTAGTATCTTAGATAAAAGTGGGCATTTTTGATACCATAGGACGAAGAAACGAATTCACGAAAGTAGATAATGGTTCGAGTAGAGAACCAATCCCCGAAACAATTGGTCTTCCTGGGGGTAGTCTAGTGGCTTTATGTATTTTGGGCAATACATAGAAGTAGGGTATTACTGGGGCAGTGACCACCAAGTACTGTGCCTCATGATCAGTGATCCAGTTCTTCTCCTTGGCTTCTTCCACTTTACTGCTGATTTCATTAGTCAGTCGTCTTGTAGGATCCAGTTGCAACTTTTGGTAAGATTTTGGATCATTAAGTTGGTGTAAACACTCATCTCTGCAAGTTTCTTTATTTAGAAGAACTACCGCTCCCCCCTTATCAGCGGGTTTTATGACTAAATCCGAATTGTTTGCCAGATTTAGTAAAGAAGTTTTCTCCATTCTGGTAAGGTTTTGATATTGACTTTGATTACTGCTCGTGATGTTCTGAAAATCGTGAAGCACAGCTTCTTCGAAAGCGATAATGCGTGCTGGAACCATATGTGTTGGTGGATTGAAAGTTGATTTCGGGCGTAATCCAGTGTTTGTTGTGTTTGTCTCTCCTAGTTCTTTGTCCTTAAAAAAGGCATTGAGATGAATTTTTCTAGAGAAGTGCGCTAGCTCTTGACGTGTTTGGAACGCGTCTCCTTTGTAAGTTGGTACAAAACCGAGCCCTTTCTTCAAAACTTGTAACTCTGACTTTGAAGGCACATAGGAGCTCAGATTAATTATTATTTGTTGGTGCCGCTCGTTGTCGCTGTTCCTGGGGGTTGGACCGTCATTGTTGTCGCCACTGGTGAGTTCCAGTTCACCCTTGTTTTCGGTCCTCTTCTTCTGCCTCTTTGACTGATGGGGCCAAACCCTAAAAAAGGCTGTGGTGGCATCATCTGGTTGTAAGGAGGATACGGAAAAAACTGTGTTTGCTGTTGATTTCCAGGCGGAAATCCAAATGGTGAAGGTTGCCACCATGGATATATAAAACAAGCTGAGAAATCCTTCAAAAAACAAGTTGAAGACACAAACAAAAACAACACAGAATTCAGGGATTTCATTCTATCTACAAAAATTACAAAATTTAAGAAGGACCTAGACAAGTGCGCTATGGATAAAATATATCCTTATACAAGTGATGACTATGTCCCAACCCAATTCAACCGGAGAGGTGGTAGATATGGGTCAAATTACTCAACATCATCAAGCGAAGATGAATCCAATATGGATGACAATACGAACTATGGTGGTCAGACCGGTAGACCATCTAACCGAAGAGGAAGAGGTAGAGGCCCCAGAAGGGGTTTCCCCTTTGGTCAAGGAAATAATCCATGGTGGCAACCTTCACCATTTGGATTTCCGCCTGGAAATCAACAGCAAACACAGTTTTTTCCGTACCCTCCTTACAACCAGATGATGCCACCACAGCCTTTTTTAGGGTTTGGCCCCATCAATCAAAGAGGCAGAAGAAGTGGACTGAAAACAAGGGTGAACTGGATCTCACCAGTGGCAACAACAATGACGGTCCAACCCCCAGGAACAGCGACAACGAGCGGCACCAACAAATAATAATTAATCTGAGCTCCTATGTGCCTTCAAAGTCAGAGTTACAAGTTTTGAAGAAAGGGCTCGGTTTTGTACCAACTTACAAAGGAGACGCGTTCCAAACACGTCAAGAGCTAGCGCACTTCTTTAGAAAAATTCGTCTCAATGCCTTTTTTAAGGACAAAGAACTAGGATAGACAAACACAACAAATACTGGATTACGCCCGAAATCAACTTTCAATCCACCAACATATATGGTTCCAGCACGCATTATCCCTTTCGAAGAAGCTGTGCTTCACAATTTTGAGAACATCACTAGCAGTAATCAAAGTCAATATCAAAACCTTACCAGAATGGAGAAAACTTCTTTACTAAATCTGGCTAACAATTCGGATTTAGTCATAAAACCCGCTGATAAGGGGGGAGCGGTAGTTCTTCTAAATAAACAAACTTACAGAGATGAGTGTTTACGCCAACTTAATGATCCAAAATCTTACCAAAAGTTGCAACTGGATCCTACAAGACGACTGACTAATGAAATCAGCAGTAAAGTGGAAAAAGCCAAGGAGAAGAAATGGATCACTGATCATGAGGCACAGTACTTGGTGGTCACTGCCCCAGTAATACCCTACTTCTATGTATTGCCCAAAATACATAAAGCCACTAGACCACCCCCAGGAAGACCAATTGTTTCGGGGATTGGTTCTCTACTCGAACCATTATCTACTTTCGTGGATTCGTTTCTTTGTCCTATGGTATCAAAAATGCCCACTTTTATCCAAGATACTAAGCACCTTCTTTCTGATATCCAAGAGTTACCTTTTGATACAGATAAGGATTGGCTGGTATCTTTTGATGTGGAATCGCTTTATACTTGTATTCCACAGGAAGAGACACTAACCACCATCAAATTGATGCTTGAAAACCAGGTTTGGGAGAGTATAACAACTATTGAGTTCGTGATGTTCTGCGCTAGGAAAGTACTTAAAGAGAACTTTTTTAAGTTCGAGGATCAATTGTACCTTCAAATCTCAAGTACTTGTATGGGCAGTGTTTGTGCCCCCAGCTTGGCCAACCTATATGTTCACAAAGTTGAACAGGAGACTATATTAACATCTAGCAACCCATTCTTCAGCCATCTATGTACTTGGAAAAGGTACATAGATGATATCTTTGTCATCTGGCGAGGTGATGAGGATACATTAACAATGTTCCATGAATGGTTAAATCAGCAAGATGATTTCTTAAGGTTCACCCTAGAATTCTCCAGAACGAGTCTACCATTTCTGGACTTACTAATAAAACCTAGCAATGGAGTTCTGGTGACAGAGCTTTATAGAAAACCCGCCGCATGCAATTCCCTCTTGCCTTTTGAAAGCTACCATCCACGAGCCCTCCGTGAAAACTTGCAGTTCGGGCAGTTTCTACGTATAAGACGCAATTGTAGTGAACTGGAATACTATGAGAAACACGCTAAGGCACTGTCACTAGACCTTAAAGAAAATAAATACCCTACATAGCTCATCCGTAATTCTAAGAAAAGGGCAGCAAACAATTATAGAAAAGCACTATTGGAAAAAAGTACAATTAAAGAAACCAACTAGAGAATAACGTTTGTCAACACTTTCTCAAGCTTCTCAAACTCTGTGAAAAAGAGTATTAACAAACACTGGGGGGTTCTGAACCTAGCAAACAACACTCTCCAGCGCCCACTGTTTGCGTACAAACGAAGTGCTAATCTTCGAGACAAATTGGTCCTAACCCGACCATATGGTATCAAGAACACCGCGTAACAGACCACACTATGGAACATGCCCCAGGTAGTTGGCCATTTTCCGTGTGGGACGTGCACAGTCTGTCCTCAAACTGAGAAAACCCTTGAAATAGACATAGGCACGTCACGCCCATGGAAAATTGGGAAACATACAAATTGTAACAGCGATCGGCTGATTTATTTGATCTGGTGTCCCTGTCAACTTCGCTATGTGGGAATGACCACCAGAAAAATAAAGATCCGCATCCAAGAACACAAGAGCACAAAAAGATGTGGGAAACGGTCAACCAAATTGACCAATCATTTTCTTGACAAAGGCCATGCTGACACTGATTTACGTTGGGTGGTGTTGGAAAAACCCTGGATTCCACCACATTTGGCAGATCCCACGAAATTCCTCTTCCGGAAAGAACAACAGTGGATATATAAGCTCAGAACAGATAACATAGGGTTAAACGAGGACATTCCCTGGGTTGCTATCTAAAAGGCTTACTACATTGCTGGTAAATCGATATATAAATACCATCAGGTTGCAAAATGATATTCCATTACCAACCAATTGAAATACATAAGCATACCCTGCACCACTGGTTATTTTACTATTCATTTACTACGCAAGGTAATGGGTTTCTTATCTGGTGTGCGACTCGTGGGCTGAAGTATAAGAATAAAGCGTCGTCCCACCATGCATACATGATGAATCACTAACCAGTTAGCTCACGAGTTTAGTACATCTTACCATGCCCATTAATCATTAAGTAGAACGCAAGCGCAAGCGCAGATAGTGCTATTCCTATTAAGAGTGATTTTGTTACCATCCTCATCACCATACGATTTGGGAGTAGCAGAATGAGAAGAGGGTGCACCTCTTCTCTCTGTCTTGAACCCTTGATAAGTCACCCTTCAATTGATTTACAAAGATAACACAATTGATCACTGCCTCATATCAATGCCTTTCGTTGTCCATTTTTTAATGACATGTAAGCGCATGCATAAAGGAAGTGCTATCTTAGCTCCGTTTTACTAAACAATAATTGTGGTGTTATTACTCTCATTATTCTCTTCATTATATGAACTGGGATATAATCTAGTTCCCTTTGTTATGGCTATGACAAGAGACCCAATGCACAATCAGCATCGGCGCAATACACGGATGGTTTTTACGAATTATACACGAGTGTAGAATGCTTTTTTCATATTAACACGCATGCGCGGTGCTGTATCACTCTTTCGGATACAGGCAACACGTACACGCATGCGCGGGGTTGAATCACTGTCCCCGTAGCATGCGCAGCGTAAATACAGGCATGCATCAAGCCAGCTACAACATCAGGTCCCCGTGTTGCACACGGCTGGAATCAATCAGACAGCCTCTATTAAAACGCGATTCTGCCTGCCATTCGTACCTCCCGGGGCGAGCTCTCCTGAGTATCGAGGTACAGACGGACAGGTAAGACAAGCAGCATCTACCTTATTTATCTTGGTTTAAAACCAATTTGGGTGCTTTAAAACGGGTCACTTTCCCCTGTGATGAATACCTTTCTCTGTGGGAACAGTTTGCATCCAGCATTCTCACTTAAATATGCCATAGTTTATCCTCAGTTGTTTCCTGTCTAATTCCATGGGGAAGCACTGTGTTACACGTTTGGGCAATTTGGTCTTTCTGTTTGACAGAGCAAAAGAGTTTTTAGAAGCTAAATGGTGTACCTATTCAGACACCTGTATTCCTTTCCCGCAGAGCGGGCCTCCTTCCAGAGCAGCCAGCCAGGTAGAGGTGAGGCAGGTCTATCCTACAGTTGAGGGTAAGTCCTTGCAACTTATGACTAGTACTAGCTTCAACATATTTGCAATACAGTGACAAATGCATATATTATACAACATGTTACATGTGATAACTTAGCACATTGTTTTTGTGTCTCTCTCTCTCCTTTTCTTGCTACTTGTGTTTATACATAGATACCTGGGTATGACCTGACAGAGAAAATGAAAAGCAGGAATACCGGTTTTGTATAAAACTTTTCTTTATTACTATATATATATTTTCTTCACATAATTGCAGCAGCATTAGCACGTAGTATATCTGGTCCTGAAGAAAGCCGCTGATACTATGGTTTAGATCATCAGGCTGAAACATGTTGACCATCAAGTGACAGTGGTTCTACATCCATACCACTGTGCTGTTTCTTTTTAACCCTGTCAAGTTGAACAGATTAATAAAGTTATTCAGTGATTCCACTTAGGAAGTTTTAAATTCACCTATCCACTCTTTCACACAGCGCTGCATACCTCACTACACCCATCATCTCACATAAGGGATTATCATCCTGTCCCTTACCTAATAAAACATCTCTGAGCTCCTTCTTTAAACACCGAAGTAGTAGCTCCCAGTGGTGACTAGGTTTTCCACACTGGTAAAGAGGACCCATATGATGAAGCATGTCACCCTTGGGTGAGTGAGGGTTCTTATCCTTAAGGGATGTCTCCCCCAGCCATTTTACGCTTGTAGCAGTACGTTTGAGAGAGGCACTCAACATTGGCTTACATATACATGTTCTAGACTTCAGGTGTTCTATGTGTGTAGTTAGTTCTTCAATCCTCGTCTGGAAATTACTGTGGATGCTGGTCCTGTGGGACTTCGAGCCATACTAGCATACTACGATAAGGAAAGACACATAGTGGCATATGCTAGCGACTGTCTGACCGATACTGAGAGTACTCACAGCCCGAGAAGGAAAGCCTAGATGTAGTTTGGGCCTATAATCATTACGGACCATCAAGCTCTAATAACCATATTCGGAAACCTCAAGGCAAAGATGTCACCCAGGATCGAGCGATGGGGAATCTGTCTCCAAGAATACACATAAACAGTAATTCACAACCCTGGAAAAGCAGCAAATCTGGCTGACTACACGTCAAGACACCCCAGGGCATCTTTCAGAACGAAACAATCACTATCAGAGGAATACATCCATTATGTCATTGCTCAAGCAAGACCACCTGTAGATCCCCTTGAAGTGATCCTTGAAGTCACTGTTGCAGATTTAACCCTACAGGATGTGACATGCAGCAGTCAAACAAACGTTTTGAGACACTTGAAGGAGTCCAGAAGCAAATGACATATTGACATTAAAGAACTGAATCTATTTTGGCACATAATGGATGAATTGCCCATTGCCAAAGATGGACTCCTGGACTCCTGCTAAGGGAAAAGAGGATAGTCCTTCCAAAACATCTCCATCAAGGAGTCGTTAACCTGGCACACGAAGGGCACAGGGGCATTGTGACATCTAAAAGGGCATTGTGTGAACGTGTTTTGTTCCCCTTCCTTGGCCTGATGGTGAAAGCCACGCTAAAAAACTGTCTCCAATGTCAACTCGCCAGTCGAGAAGAGCACCCTTACCTCTGTAAATGTCTGAGCAGAGGGATGGTGTCTGGCAACTTGTGTCAGTGGACTTCTTTAGTCGTTTAGAGGCAGGAAAATGCATCCCTGTTATTATGGATGAATAGTCCAGATTCTCAATTGCTCAACAAGTATCATCCACCAAAGTGGCCACCCCCATAACAGTATTAGATTAAGTCTTTGAAGCAAGGGCAATACCTAAAGTGGTTTAAATGGATAACGGTCCTCCGTTTAACGGATATGAGTTTACTGATTTGGCTAGTTACCTCAATTTTAGAAATTGGAAAATCACTCCCATATGCCCACAGGCCCATGGGATGGTAGAGACGTTCATGCCCACATTAAAGAAGACCATACAGCAATCTGAACTGTTAAGGCAAGATGTCTAGATGGCTCTGAATGAGGCACTATGAGCTTACAGAAAGTTGGTCCAGCACTTTCTGGAAGCTCGTAGTACAGCACCAAGGACAAGTATCCAGCCATCCTGATGTTGGGCTGCACCAAGCTCATGAGAATTGCTATCTGGGAATACTCAGTTAACTGTGTCTGTGAAGCTCTAGATCATGAGGAGGTGGCAGACGAAGACAGAACAGAAAAGCCAAAATGAAGGAATATGCGGACAGTCGTCGGAGGGCCAAGCCATCAACGATCCTGGAAGGTGACCGAGTGCACGTTAGGCAAGAAAAAAAACAGAAAGGCTGACAGTCCATACCATGAACATACACTGCAGGTAACAAACCTAAAAAATGCTATGATCATGGCTTCCTCTGATCACAAGAGGATAATCTGGAACGCCACTCACTTTCAAAAGTGTACTCTAATGTCCAAGGAACCAGTAGCTGTTTTGGAAAATGACGTTATTGAGGACACTCATGCACCAGTCAGTGGGTCTGTGTTTCCCTCCTCCTTGACTGTAGGTGAGCAGACCAGCCTAAAATCGGCCAGTGTGTCAAAAGATTCTCATCGAAGACCTGCATTTCTTAGTGAAGAAATTTAACTAATGCTTCCCCAGAATGAGATTCATTTGTGCAAGTGGAGGGGGGGTGTAATGTTGTGGTAGCATAGTAATAGTAGGGCACTAGGATCTCATAGAGAGAAGGAAGCCAAGAACAAGAAAGGGAGGAGCTAGATAGACAGGGGTAAAGGAATAGAGAGAAAAGGTAGGAGGAGTGTTAACTCTCAAGTTAGAATAATAAATAAAATACTTCCTTACCTCAACTGTGCGTGATCCATTATTGTGAACTCCCAAGAGAGTCAAAGCAGTGATTTCTTTCTAGATGTGATAATAGTATGGACTTCACATAAGGTTTAATGATTTTAGCAGGACCTGGCAAAAGAGTAATAGGCAAGGGTTTCCAAGTTGAGATTTTTTTTTAAACAAAGGGAGTAGTATAGATTGTTTCCAAATTTTGGGTACAGAACCAGTTTCAAAGGATATATTGAGGGTGTGCATTATGCTCTGGGCAAGTGTGGACATACAGAGTATGAAGGTCCAGATGTAGGTCACCAAATACCGGTCGGTAACGGCCGATTTCGGCCGTTACCGACCGGTATTTGGTGATTGATATGTAAGGGGCCTATATTTTACAGAATCTGTAAATTTACAGATTCTGTAAAATACAGATTAGGTATATTTACTGAATCGGTAAATCTATATGTAGGTGGCACTGGAAACAGTGCCACAGGCCCCTAAGAATTCGTTATTTACCATGTAATACTATTGCATGGTAAATAACGAATTCCTGTATACATGCACATCTGTGCATGTACACTTGTGCCATGTGTGCCATGTGGCACACATACATGCCCTGAGGGCATGTATGTATGCCACATGGCACACAAGCCTGATTCAGGGGTGCAACAGGGTGTCAAAGTGACACCCTTTCCCCCTTGTCAATTCGGTAATTTTACCGAATCGGTATTTACCGATTCGGTAATTGCCATAGGTTCCTATGGGCCTCAAGGCCCATTGGAATCAATGGCAATTACTGAATCGGTAAATACTGATTCGGTAATTACCGAATATTCCCAATTCGGTAATTGTTTCGGTAAAAATACCTACATATCATTTACTGATTTGTAAAAACCGAATCGGTAAAATTCGGTATTAACGAATCGGTAAATACTAATTACCTACATCGGGCCCGAAATGTTTAGCAGGATAGCGATCCAGGGGCGTTCCATTCTTAACGGTGCCATGTTTAGTACATACAAACGCTTCTTCCTCGTAAAAGACTTGACAAGGTTTGAAGGCAGTTAAAAAATAAACCAGTGTATTGAGTTTTTATTATGACAAAAACGTAATTTGGATTTATTATGTGGGGAATGAATCAGGGTTCTGTAAAATGTGAACCAGGCACAGCAAATATTTTGTTTGTATTCCTGGAGAGCTGAAAGATAGATTGCTTCATTTGTCCTGTGGAGAGTAGCACAATCTTAGTTTGAGGCCTTTACAGGATTATTTTTCTACTCTGAGGGATTTGAGAACGAATGAGATCTTGGTTTTCAAATTGTATGCTTATTTTTTTTTGGGCATGATTGATTTATCATGTTCCTTTTCAATCTAAGTTTTGAAGGAGGTTGTAATCTTTCTCCATATTCCTTGTCAAAGAGGGAGGTGTAGCCTTTAACCAATGATCAACTTTGTCAACAGAAAGCTGAGCCCAGGGATGTTTCATACAAACAGTGTGTGGTTGTTTAAAGGGAGTTAAAATACACCCCTGAAAAGGAACTGTGAACTGGTCGGATCCTGTGAGTGCCAAACAAGCACAAGAAGGGTTATATTCTGCTGGAGCAAGAAGCATATGGCCTTTGTTACTGGTAGGGTCCTTGACGTGTTGCACCGGGTTGAGAGCGTTGCAGAACTGAATAAGTGCTGATGAGCCTGCATGGAGAGTGAAATCATTAAAAGTAATGTGCGCATTAGAGATAAGGTTCAATGCCATAGTAAGTTCGCAATAAAGTAAATGAATGAAGGGATCCAACTAGAATTGGACTCCAGTGGTCTGTATATCCCCAGTCAACTGAGTTAGATTAAGGGCTAGGAGTGGTCGCCCAGATTGTCGAAACCTTTTTGGGTGATTTACTTGAAACTGGGCATGGTGTTCTGTGCTCAGCTGCTGTGTGAATGGGCAGAGACAAACTTGCTTCTGGCGCGCTGTGGCACACTCGCACTATGTCTGACCAGTGCCTTGTCTGAGCTAGCATCCTCTGGAAATAGGATGTAAAGTGAGTGGGGACATGTATTCCCCCAAGCACAGAAACACACAGATCAAATGTAAGGCCAAATGAAAAGGAGCACATTGACACCCAGCAATGTCCTCTATGACAGTTCAGGCTGGACTGTTCCCATGAGGCACAGGGTCAAGGCTGATTTGCATATTGCCATGTCTGAACTGGCGTGGTGTGGTGAGCAAAAAAAGATGAATTTAGGCCCAGATCTCTGAATTTGTCACCCCGAGTGGGACGGGTATGCTCAAATGTGAGTCCCGTGCTCTCCACGCCACTGGAGTCAAGCATTCCTAGCTGAAGACGGCTGATAGCCAGAAACCGGTCCTGGGATGCTTGATTCCGGTTCAGGGAAGACATGGCTTGGCAGTTCATGCTGGACTGTTCCCATGAGGCACATGGTCAAGGCTGATTTGCATATGGCTATGTCTGAACTGGGGTGGTGTGGTGGGCAAAAAAACGCTGGATTTAGGCCCAGATCTCTGTACTGGGGTGAGTGTATGACATTGTTCTGCATTCTGTCCATCAACTGTTCTTTTTGCTCCATGAACTGAGAGCTTCTTTTCGGTAGTAGCTACTGCAACTTAAAAGAACGTTAAATGAATAGTAAAAAATTGAACACGTAAATAAATCAGAATTAATGCACTTAGGCAACTTGATGGAAGGACATGGGAATTTATAGCGGGCCCCTATGACTAAAGGCATCTTGGCGCTAAAACCACTAACCAAGTCAGAGAGAAGTTTTAAGATAAATGGGAAATTCATTAAGTGAATAGCTAGGTTTTAAGAAGTTTTCAAAATTGACTGTGGCATTGGAAAGACTTAATTCCAGAAGATAGTAAGTTCCAGAAATGGGTCGTGAGATAAGAGAAGGAATTAACCCCAATTTGCTGCACTTCACCCTTGCTACTATCAGATTTTAATTGTCAGGTCATCTGAGCTGTCGCTTAGGGACATACCACTGGAACCTCAAAGTAATACATTTAGATCCTCTAATGTGGAAGGATTTATGAGCAAATCAGAGCACCTTGAACATAGCTCTCTTTCATGTGGGTAACCAATGGAGCTTGATCAGTTCCTTGAAAACTGAGTTGTGTTTGGGTATATTATAGATCAGGCATGTAGCTGTGTTCTGTGTCACCTTCAACCTGTTTCAGGTGGTTTGCTTGAAACTGGGCATGGTGTTTATTAGATTTGGGGTTCTTTAGTTGGCACAGGTAGGTGCTTGTGACAAATAGGGACCCTTGCATCTAGTCAGGGTAAGGGGGTACAGTTCTAAAATAACCCCTGCTCACCCCCTTGGTAGCTTGGCATGAGCAGACAGGCTTATCTCAGAGGCAGTGTGTAAAGCATTTGTGAACACATGCAGTAATCAAGTGACAACATTACAGATGGACACTACACAAGTTGTATATTAAAAATAAGTATTCTTTATATAGATTTAACACAAGTCAATAAACGACAAAAATCCACAATACTGTACTTAAAATTGTAGAATTAGCTTAGTTCTCTTTCGATATTAAAATGCAAAACTTTGAGTCAATGTACCTTAAGATGCGACACGCAGGGCAACGAAAGTGTTGCAAAGATGGAAATGCGGCAAAGATCCAGTGCAAAGAAATAAAGACGTCAAGTTTTTCCTGAGGCAGGACGCTTCTCAAATGTTGCGAGAAGTCTCGATTCGATGCGCCAGCTGCTGTGCCGACACCCTTGTTCGTGATGCAACGACAGCAGCTTTGGCAGCGACACTCTTCTCCGACGATGCGAGATGCTTCCGCTCGATGGGACAATGCAGTGGTGACACCCTTGTTCCATGATGCGACTACAGCAGCTCCGACAGCGGAACACTTCTCAGTGGATGCGAGGCGCTTTTCTTGATGTGGTGCAATGCGACAGATACAGCGGTGATGAAGTACTGTTTTTTTTTAAGAACCCAGTGGTGCCAGGGAACACACCCTAAGACTTCGAGTCCTTCCTGTTTCAGACTACAGAAACACAGAGTCTTCTTGGTGAAGTCAAAGATCGTATTTATTGGCTGCAGCCAGTAACAGGTATCCTAGAAGTACAACACGGTGTATATTCTCAGGAGACTGCTCCACTTACAAAGCCAGCCATCTCATTTTATACAAAATATTAGGCTTTAGGCAAACATTCCTTGTTTTATAGTTGACCATTCACATATTTTCACTACAAAGAAAAAGCAGAATCATGATGACAAGCTTATTTTCAGTTTGTCCAGCCCATAATCAATTACCCGGCAAGGCCCAACATTTTTCATCAGATATCGACGGACCCCTAATAAAATCGGGCACCTCCTCCTCGTAAAGCAGGTCATAAAGTAGAAAGCAGAGACAGGTGTGTGTAAGATTAGATGTGGTTTGTGTGCGATGAAGGGTTTATGGTATGCCGTGCCTTGATCTAATCTCGATCGGCCACTGGGAAAGGAACTGACCGAACAGGTTTGGCTTCAGGCAGTGGAGTCAGCTTGCCCAGGTCACAAAGAAGTCAGCAAAGGTGTATGTGTCCTTCAGACAAGTTTTGGCCTTAGTCATCGGCCTATGTGAGGGCAACCATAAAATGGCTGCCGTATACAAAATGGAACCCGAGGGTTCAGGACGGAATCCCTGATTTAATGGTGACTTCGCCGCCCAAATGTGACGAAAATTGGAGTATGTAGTGTACTCGTCATTCTCGGTCTGCTGATACCAAAATCGTCATGATACGACGATGTTTATGACGCAGGTTCAAAATTTTCAGTACCATACTCCCTCCTTTTGCCCTTACATAGGCAATAACCTATACTCACGCTAATCTGAGTCCAGGTCTATATTCAGAAATTCATTGAGATGTTGCTGTAGCATCATCCTATTACTTAGCTCGTCCCTCGATACAGGTTTCCTTACACACGATGTAGCACAGAGGCCTCACATAGCAGGAGCACACTGTACGCACAGACAGAACAGGAAAAGAATGGCTAAGATCATCCCAATGACCATCAGAATCTTCCATCCCCAGGCGGATAACAGTTCCCAGAACCACCCCATCAACGACCAATCTCCTTTATCCATATGAATAGAATCAGAGATCTTATGTAGTTTGGAGATGGCCTGGTACACTGTTGGAGCGTTATCTGGAATGAAAACACAACAACTCGAATAGATCACTTTACATACCCCACCTCGGTCCGCAAGTATGACGTCTAACGCGACCCTGTTCTGAAGGGTCATAAGACGATCCGACTGGAGCTCAGCAGTCAAGTTACTAAGGGCGCCGGCAGTTTCAACTACGGTGGATTCAACCACTCTCGTCAATTGCCTTATGTTCCTGCTACTAACCATGGGTCCCCAAAACGGCAGAAAACCCTTCACAAAGTCCCCAAATTCTTGTCCTGCAGTGTCTTCTTCACTGAAGACACCTCTAACTATCCTTGTCTTGTGGTAATCTGCCGCAGCTGTGTAGGTGGGAGGCAACAGGAACGAAACAAAACATGTGCCCGAGAAGTAAGGGGGCAACCATGTGTAGGCTCTATCATGACAGATGAAATAGGTGCCCCTAGCTGCTAGGAACAAAGGGGAAGTCTGGGACGCAAAAACATACATTTCAGTGCAGATACTCTTCCCTAACTGAGCTCTGGGATTCTTGTCATTACCCTGATGGGGTACAATCCAAATCAGAGAGGATCTCTTAGCTCGCTGTTTTTCACTCCGAGTAACTCCATATCCGGTCACGTTCCATCCAATATATGCTAGTGTCTCATCTCTCGGGATAGTCTCATAGGAAGTATCTTCCCTAATCATATCTACTATACCCTTAACTAGAGCACTACTCTTTGGATTATCTTTTATAGAACGTAGGGGGTAGACTTCATGTGCGTAGATGAACATTGTTCTGTATGCCCACAAAGAACCATTATGGCTGAATGGCAAGACCAGATAAGGGATACCTTTGTCCGTTGTGTGAGGCATAAGACCACACACCCAACAGTTAGTCGTGTTCATTACTAATTGGTGTTGGTGCAAGAGCTGAACGAAGGAGTTATTAATAAACTCTAATCTCCTAACGGACTCATGTTCAGGAAAAGGGTGAAAAGAATGTGAGGAAACTGTAGAAGGAGGCATGGGCTGTGTAGTGGGTGCAAATGTCGTTCGAAAAGAGAATAAAACATATCCTATTAAAAACATCATTACACTGAACAACATAAAAATGCATAACATCAAAAAGCGTTTCTTGGTCATCATTCTACATATTTTAGCTTTAAAGTTCATCTCTTTGGCAGGTCTCTCCATCTCGAAAAACTCCATCCTCTCTAATTGCTGCTCGCGATGGTAGGGTGTTCTATGCTAAGGAATGCTTCTGTCAGTCCAGGGCAACTCCCTTAGACCAACCAGAACTGTCGACCTAACGTCTTCAGCTGCACTCCAAAGACTTCGGCAACCGCGACCCTACAGCTGAACCCGGATGGTGGTTCGAAAAACAAAAATAAAAAAGTTTCTCAGATGAGAGAGCTGCACTTTTAAAAATAGCAAAGAACAAAAAGGAATCTTTTTCTTTGTCCATAGTTCTCGGCCTCAGGTTATAATGTCTTTTTCCAGGTAATGTCTGGTCCTGGAACAGGAGTTCAGGCTCTGTAGTGTCCAATTGGATTGACGGTGACACAGCTCCTTGCAAAAGAGTGTCCCTTTCACGTTCAGAAATTGTTCCTTTTACACGTGCATCGCTGAAAGGCAGACAACGAGGCACAGTCTCAGTCTCAGAGTCAGCGATACCCTCCTGGACCCATCGGTCGTACGGCAGAGGCAAAGGAACCCTCTTGCAGTGTACGCCGTGGATCCAGTTCTTTTTCCCTTCCACTCGCACGGCTGATCTTGTTGATAACAGGACTAGGTAGGGGCCTGTCCAGCGGGGCTGATCATTCTTTGTCCGCTGGAAATTCTTCACCAAAACCCATGAGTCAGGATCGATGATGTGACCTGGATCTTCAGAAACCTGAGGCAGAGTATCGTGAACCTGTTGGTGTAAAACACGCAATTTAGCCGTCAATTCATACAAATAATCAAGCAGTACAGGGTGTTCGATTTCACTGAATTTTGTCGGCCTTGGCACTCCCCATATGTTGGCCGGGCGGCCGAACACGATTTCATAGGGACTAAGTCCCACTCGCGAATGCACAGTCATTCTTGTTGATAGGAGTGCTAAAGGCAGAGCGTCAGGCCATTTAAGACCAGAGCTTGCTTGAATCTTGGCTAATTTAAGTTTTAGGGTGCCGTTGTAGCATTCTACTAGTCCAGCTGATTGGGGGTGATTTGCAGCGTGGAATTTTTGCTGGATACCTAGCCCTTCACATACTCTCTTCATCACTTGTCCCACAAATTCGCTCCCATTGTCACTCCAGACCATTCTCGGCATTCCAAACCTAGGGAAGAACTCTTTAACAAGGGCTTTAGCTGTAGACAAGGCAGTGTTGTCTTTCAGGGGGTATGCTTCTACCCATCTTGAAAAAGCACAAACAACAACGAGTACGTATTTTAAGTTGTTGCACCTCTCCATGTGGATGAAATCTAGCTGCAAAACCTCGAACGGATACGTCGGAGGCGCAAAATGACCAGCTGGAGTTGGGGTTCCCCTTCCAGGATTGTATTTCAGACAAACCATGCAATTCTTGACCACATTCTCTGCGCATTTTGGGATTCTAGCATTTTGCCACACTGGAGCCAACAACTTACAAATCCCTTTCACACTGATGTGAGCCATTCCATGAGCCATTGTAACCACTGCAAGCACATATGCATCGGGTAACAACCATCGCTTATGTTCTGACAATTCAACCCAACAACCATTGGCATCCAAATTACCCGTACTCTCTCTCCACACACTCAACTCTTTCTCTGTGGCTTCAGCTTGATTAGACTTTACACTCTCTATCGTATCTTCACACATTCCAATGTCACCAACCCATCTCGCAGGGCCTGCAACATTCATTCGACTCATCACATCCCTCGCTGTTTCTTTTGCGATTTCATCAGCAAATGAATTGCCACGACCAACATCATCAGTAACCTTCTTAAGCGCACTGCATTTTACAATCGCAACTTGCAACGGCAAAGTAAGTGACTCAAGAAGCTCATTCACCAACTGACCATGCTGTATCTTGGCTCCGTGTGAAGTCAGGAACCCATGTTCTTTCCACAATCATCCAAAACTATGGGCCACACCAAATGCGTACTGGCTGTCAGTATATATGGTCACTTTCATTCCTTTTGACAACACACACGCTCTTGTAAGTGCAATCAACTCCGCTGCTTGAGCTGAATTATGTGGGATACGTGCAGCTTCAACAATCGTATGCAAAGTCATAACAGCATATGCCGCAGTCGTATCACCATTCGGAAGCTTGAAGCATGAACCATCCACCCATAAGGTACCATCACACTTCACAAGAGGAGTGTCCCTAAGATCTACTCTCCCTTTCGTTTCTTCCTCTGTCTTAAGAAAACAATCATGCTGTTCAGAAACATCTGTCTCTGCTACAATCGGCAACAATGTAGCTGGATTCAACGTGTTGCATATTTTTATGTGCACATGACTCGCTAAAAGTGTCAACTCGTAACCTGACAATCGAGCACTAGTTAAATGCTGTGTCTTTGTTCTGTTTACCAAAATATCCACTGCATGTGGAACCATTACGATCAACATATTATTCATCACTAAACCAGCAGACTGCCGAATAGAAACTGCTGCTGCCGCTGTGGCTCTCAAGCAACTCGGCAACGCTCTAGCTACCGGATCCAAAGCCAACGAAAAATACGCGCATGGACGTTGTTTGTCTCCGAAAGACTGTGTCAACACTGACAATGCACAACCTTCTTTCTCATGGACATACAGTGTAAAAGGCTTACTGTAGTCGGGGGTACCCAACACAGGAGCCGAACACAATGCATCATGCAATTCGGAAAAACTTTTCTGACAATTCTCAGACCATGGAAGGGGGTTTGGTGTGTCTTTACAAGTCAATGCTATTAAAGGTTTGGCCAGCAAAGAAAAATTCGGTATCCATTGTCTGCAGTAGGATGTAATACCCAAGAAAGCACGCACTTCTCTCTGTGTCCTTGACACACTCAATTTTGCAATTGACTGAATTCTTTCTGGGGTCATTTTCCTTCCCTCCTTCGATAAGAGATGACCAAAGTAGGTCACCTCTTGTCGACAATATTGCAATTTCGAAAGAGATACTTTGTGATGCAAATCGGACAAATGACGCAACAATGACAATGTTGCTTCTTTACAAATCTCCTCTGTATCTGCAGCAATTAGCAAATCGTCAACGTACTGAATAAGGGTAGCGCCATCAGGTAAAACAATCGTATCAAGCTGTGTTTTTAAAGCCTGGCTATATATCGATGGACTTTCACAGTAGCCCTGAGGAGCGTGTTTGAACCGGAAGCTTCGACCTCCTAAACTGAAGCCGAAAATATCCCTACTTTCCTCGGCAATCGGGATGCTGAAGAAAGCATTCTTCAGGTCAATCACCGAGAACCAAGTCGCGGAAGCGGGAATCATAGTCAATAGGGCAGTGATATCAGGGACAACTGGAAATTGTGGCACAACTATTTTGTTCACCTCTCTAAGATCAATCACAAACCTGTAAACAGATGGCTGAGAAGAGTCAGTACGCTTCAAAACAGGCAAAACAGGACTATTGCAAATGTTGCCTCTTGTCTCCTCAATTACATCTTTTTCAATCAAATCATAAATGATCGCTAGCAACGCTTTTTCGCCTTCACTAGAGATCTTATATTGGGTAATGCGTGGCATTTTAACATTGGCTTTCAATGTCACAACATATGGCGGTATTTCCAAAAGACCCACATCGTTAGGACCAGTAGCCCAAAGAACATCAGGAAGAGACGACAATTCTGTCGGAAGTTTATCCTTCGACAAATACATTGGGGAGACCACTTTCTTACCTAGTGTAAGTTGTACTCCAGAAGCTGAACAATACAAAGTTGCATACAATCTTTTCAACAGATCCAATCCTAACAGGTTTTCACCACAACCTGTTGTCAGAATAAGGGGTGCTTCGAATTCACAAGGTCCAACAGAAAGTGACATAGGACTAGAAATCGGGTTCCTAACCGGGGCGCCAGAAAAACCTACTGAAACATTCGTTTCGCCAGACAAAGGTGCGCCAGGGAGTTTAGAGTGCATAATAGAACTCTTTGTAGCACCAGTATCCAACAGAAAAGGCTCTGACACACCTGATGTAATCACCTCAACATAAGGTCCACTCTGATCTACTGGAACTGAAACAACTCCCTCTCTTTGTCTATGGCTGTCCTAGCAATCATTAACGTCCATATTCTCATTTTCTGTATAGTAGTCATCAGCATAGTACTGAGCCGTCCTACCAGACACGTTATGCTGCTGATCAAAACTATTCATTGAATTCTGAGGCGGAAAAGATCGAGCGTTTTGGGGGAAATTTCCACGTCCTCTACCTCTAGGCGCTTGTGGAGCACCTCAACCTCGTGCGCTAGAAACACCATTCATACGCTGTAACAAAGCAGGGCAGCTACTTTTGAAATGACCCTCCTCCTTACAATATGCACACTGATTAGGGCCTACAGGAAAACGTGGTTGAGAAGACTCGAACCTTTGCGAGTTTCTCTGAAATTGCTGAGGTTGCTGATAATCACGCTGGCCACTTCGAGGCGGATAAGCTTGTTGTAAAAGAACCTTCGTTTACAACTCTTTAGTTTTCTTGTCTGCTCTATCCTTCTCATCCTTATCTCTATTCTCATAATACTGCGCAGTAGCCAATATCTGTGCTGATGAGGAAACAGCCCAAGAGCTCTCTGAATCTTTCAATTTCTTACACAATTCGGGGAGCAAATTGTGCACAAATTTGTCAACGAACAACTGTTGACCACCTTCTGTACTCATATCTTGACCACTGTGGTCAATAAATGTCTCTTCAAACCTAGTGAAGAAATCGGACACGGTTTCCTCTTTCTTCTGCTTACATGCAGACAATTTATCCCAATTCACTCGCATAGCAGGCATTAAACTCTTCATGTAAGTAACGATTTTACCAGGGAGTTCTGCGACTACAGGCTCAGGTTTAGCACCACCAACTTGTCGGCCATCTGCAGCAGCAATATTAGCCCATGTATCACCTAATTCCGGCGCATAATCTGTATGACGAATCAAACCCCATAAAGGCTGTGGAACAACATTTCCAAACAACATGTCTATATCAGCTAGATTCATAATGCATGAGTCTGCAGTCTGAGACAACTCCTTTTAGTATCCTGCGGGATTTTTACGGGGGTCAGGCAAAGTCTGTTTGAGGGCCAAAACTTCAGCTCGCTTCCAAGGAACATGTACCCAAACACGTTGAAAATGTGCTTGTACGGCATCAATGTTACGACCAGCATCAGCCTGAACTGCTTCTTTCCATACCGGAGGAACCTCTCTCATTGGATACTGTCTCGCTTTCCTCCTAACAGAGGAATCGTGCTCAAACAATGACCGAGGAACACCTTCACTCCTAAACGACAGCAATGTCGCAACTGCTTTTTCAACATCAGAACCCACAAGTGTGCCTTTTGCAAACTCGTACCGTACACGACACAGCTGAGGTGGATTGCATTCTAAATCGTTTTCCTCCAATTCTTCACAAAGAAAAGCACACATTTTCTCGAAAACGTATCTCTGTTTCGGTGCTTCCCACTGATGGAAGACATCCATAACTGAATCTAACTCATACCTTGTGGGGTCTGTAACCCATTTATGTGCCAAATAATTCAACGTTTCCCGCTCTCTAGAGTCGGGCAGTTGACTACGCAGCTGTTTGCGTGTTGAAACAGGGGTCATACTTGTTGCCCCAAAAAGAGGATACAGAAGACTGGCAACAGTGTCAGTCATTCTCTGTCGAACAGAAGGAGAAGTTGACCAAAGAACAGGAGGAAAAACAGAGTGAGGCAAAGCAGACGCAGATGTAGACGCAGAGGCAGTAACAGGGGGAACATCAGAAGAGGTAGTCGGTGTAGTAGGCAAAGTTGTAGGAAGTACAGGGGAAGCAGGTAACAAAGTCGGCGGCCCTTGAGGAGGCTGAGCCGTGGCAGTAGGAGCCAACTGAAGAGCAGCTGGTGGTTGTGGAAGAACCTGAGGCACAACACCCGGAGGTTGCACAACTAAAGGTTGCGGAGGTGCAGTAGCACTCTGCGCATAGGGGGGTGGCGAACTCAATAAATGAGACATGAAAGGATCCTTTTCAAGTTCTTTGGCCGCATCTTGCTGAAGAGGCGGCAAAACTGGATTGCATTTATCGATTGCCATTTTACGTTGCCTGTGCAACTGCTCACTCGCTTGCTCTTCTTCGTTATCTTTATACTGCATAGCAGCTTGCATTATCGAGATACCCTTTTCTCTTTTATTCTTCTTTGCCAATTTAATTTCTTTCTGTTTGGCTTCCTTTCGCCATAGGCGGAAAGAGTCAAACATCGCCGGCCGGGCTTTCTTCTTGAAAAGTCTAACCTCCAGATTATCTAATATCTCTGTGTCAAAACTACCATATTGGGGCCATTTTAAAACACCATCCTTCCTGGTGTATCGGATCCATACTTCATTATATGTGATGGGGCCTACGCCGTGTTTCACATAGAGCTCATAGGTTGGAGTTCCAACCGGAGGAACCGGACACGAGTCCTCCAATCGGGAATCCCTATTACAACCAAGACAAAACAAATTTCCAAGTCTGCTAAGACCAGGCATCTTCGCTCTCTAATCTAGCTTCAAAGTTCAAAGGATTATCGAATTACGATAGTATCGTGAATACACGAGTGCCTCGGCTTTGGTACTTCCAAGTTCCAAATCAAAGATCCCAAGGGGATACCCAAACTAAGAACCAAACTAAGGACTGGGAGACGCTCCACTTATACTTAACTGAGGTATCGATGACGTCATCAGAAGACTCGTCTATCGTTTCGCTCTACAAATCATCAAGGGTCCAAAACAGGGCGATAGTCAGGGCAGCAGTCCTTCGTAGCCGTCGGGAAGCGGGGAACCTCGCAGCAAAGACTTTCGGACCACGTCGACATGCAGGGGTCGATGAAGTGGCGGCCTTCCTCCAGAATTTTCACACGAAGCTCCTCACGAACCTCTGGCTTGGACCGGTACCGCTGAAATCGCACCACGTGGGCGCCAACTGAAGTACTGTTTTTTTTTAAGAACCCAGTGGTGCCAGGGAACACACCCTAAGACTTCGAGTCCTTCCTGTTTCAGACTACAGAAACACAGAGTCTTCTTGGTGAAGTCAAAGATCGTATTTATTGGCTGCAGCCAGTAACAGGTATCCTAGAAGTACAACACGGTGTATATTCTTAGGAGACTGCTCCACTTACAAAGCCAGCCATCCCATTTTATACAAAATATTATGCTTTAGGCAACATTCCTTGTTTTACAGTTGACCATTCACATATTTTCACTACAAAGAAAAAGCAGAATCATGATGACAAGCTTATTTTCAGTTTGTCCAGCCCATAATCAATTACCCGGCAAGGCCCAACATTTTTCATCAGATATCGACGGACCCCTAATACAATCGGGCACCTCCTCCTCGTAAAGCAGGTCATAAAGTAGAAAGCAGAGACAGGTGTGTGTAAGATTAGGCGTGGTTTGTGTGCGATGAAGGGTTTATGGTATAACGTGCCTTGATCTAATCTCGATCGGCCACTGGGAAAGGAACTGACCGAACAGGTTTGGCTTCAGGCAGTGGAGTCAGCTTGCCCAGGTCACAGAGAAGTCAGCAAAGGTGTACGTGTCCTTCAGACAAGTTTTGGCCTTAGTCATCGGCCTATGTGAGGGCAACCATAAAATGGCTGCCGTATACAAAATGGAACCCGAGGGTTCAGGACGGAATCCCTGATTTAATGGTGACTTTGTCGCCCAAATGTGACGAAAATTGGAGTATGTAGTGTACTCGTCATTCTCGGTCTGCTGATACCAAAATCATCATGATACGACGATGTTTATGACGCAGGTCCAAAATTTTCAGTACCACAGTGACATCCACGATGCGACGGCAGCGGCTGCGATGGCGACACGCTTCTTCCTCGTTGTGAGACGCTTTTCTTGATGTGGTGCAATGCGACAGCTACAGCGGCGACATCCACGATGCGACGGCAGCAGCTGCAATGGTGACATGCTTCTTCGGGGTGGCGGGACGTTTCTTGAGATGTGGTGCAATGCGACAGCTACAGCGGCGACATCCACGATGCGACGGCAGCGGCTGCTATGGCGACACGCTTCTCCCTCTTGAGTCGCACTTCCAGCTCCTTGCAACATGCAGTCTCTCAGAAGGTCCAAAACAGCAGCAGGCACTTCCAAAGAACTCTTGGAGAGCTGGCGGTTGAAGTCTGTTGTCCCTGAGACTTCAGCTGGGGGCAAGCTCTTCTCTCAAGCCTTTGCAGATCCTTACAAGTTGAATAAAGCACACAAAGTCCTTTCTCCTTTCTTTGGCAGTCAGGAAACCACTGCAGGCCAATCCCTCAAGCAGCACTTCAGCTTAGGGATAGTCTCTCCTCAGTTTCTTCAGGTTGCTCTACTCAGCAAAGGTTTATTCTTGTTCTCCAAAAGTGATCTAAATTCTTGGGATCAGTGTCCCAATACTTATACCCCAATATCCTTTGTCCTCTGAGCGCAGAAGGACCTTTGCCTAGTCCAAACCAGTTCTGGGGCACTCTGTTGACATGACTTCTTCTCTCCTTTCATAGTGCAGGGCAGAGACATCGGACGCACCACAGGAGGTGGATCCAACATTGTGGAGGATAGGCACAGCCTTATTCAGGTCCCAGGTGCAATTCCCCCCTCCCATCTAGATGCAGATCTCTCTATTCACCACTGGGCTGTCTCACCCTGTCTCCTGGAATCCCCCAGCCCTGTCACTCAAACTCCAGACAAGGAATACACAACCTAGCGGAGGCAGGCTTGGATAGTTAGAGAAGAAAATACCTACTTTCTAAAAGTGGATATTTTCAAACACAGAATGTTAAAACCAACTTCACTAAAAGATGTATTTTATCATTCTGAGTTCAGGCATATTAAACTCAAAGTTCTACCATATTCCCTGAGTCAGTTAGGATTATTAAATGTAATAATCTAACTGCCTATTCTGGCCTATGGAGAACAGGTAGCCTCACAATAGTGAAACACAAAAATGGCTGTAATTCACTATTAGGACATGCCACACACACCAGGGCATGTCCTGCCATACACTTGCAATGCACCCTGCCCTTGGGCCTACAATAGAGGTGTCTCATATGAAGAAAAGGGAAGGTTTAGGGACTGGCAAGTGGGTGCACATGCCCAGTCAACATGGCAGTACCAGACTGCACACAGGTTTTGCAATGGCAGATCTTAGACACACTTTTACAGGCTGCTTCTGTGGGTGGCACAACCAGTTCTGCAAGCCCACTAGCAGCAGTTGGATTACCAGCCCCGGGCACTCCTGGTGCACGGTACTAGGGTCTGACAGGTACACCAAGAGAGCCAATCATGAAATCACTTATCCATGCACAATTTACAATAGGGAGCATTTGCACTGTGGCACTGGACAGCAGTGGCACAGTGCCCAAAGCATCTAACACGAGCAAAAACACATGAGGAGACAGTAAAAATGGAAGGGAGACCCACGCCAAGTTGCCAGGTCTAACAGTGTTCTGTGGTCAGCTGCTGTGTGAATGGGCAGAGACAGAATTGCTTCTGGCGCATCTTGGCACACTACCACTATGTCCGACCAGTGCCTTGTCTGAGCCAGCATTCTCTGGAAATAGGATGTAAAGTGAGTGGGGACATGTCTACCCTATAGGACAGAAACACACAGATCAAATGTGAGGCCCAATGAAAAGGAGAAAACTGACACCCTGCAATGCTCTCCAAGAACTGAGAGCTGCTTCTCAGTAGTGGCTACTGCGACTTAAAAGAATGTTAAATGAACTGCAAAAAAATGAACACGAAAATAAATTAGAATTAAGGCACTTAG
Organism: Lissotriton helveticus; assembly: GCF_964261635.1. Classification (NCBI taxonomy): domain Eukaryota; kingdom Metazoa; phylum Chordata; class Amphibia; order Caudata; family Salamandridae; genus Lissotriton; species Lissotriton helveticus. The sequence continues at coordinate 481,326,183 of NC_136071.1, read as the reverse complement.
GCAACTGAATGGAAGGACATGGGAATTTATAGAGGGCCCCTATGACCAGAGACATCTTGGCACTAAAACCACTTACCAAGTCAGAGAGAAGTTTTAAGATAAACAAGAAATTCATAAAGTGAATAGCTAGGTTTTAGGAAGTTTTCAAAATTGACTGTGGCATTCGGAAGACTACATTCCAGAAGGTAGTAAGTTCCAGAATTTGCTCGCGAGATAAGAGAAGGCATTAACCCCCAATTTGTTGCACTTCACCCTTGCTACTATCAGATTTTTTTTGTCAGGTGATCTGAGCTGTCGCTTAGGGACATACCACTGGAACCTCAAAGTAATACATTTAGATCCTCCAATGTGGAAGGATTTATGAGCAAAGCAGAGCACCTTAAACATAGCTCTCTTTCATATGGGTAACCAATGGAGCTTGATCAGTTCCTTAAAAACTGAGCAGTGTTTGGGTATGTTATAGATCAGGTGTGCAGCTGTGTTCTGTGTCACCTTCAATATGTTCAGAGAAGTCTGGGTAATACCTAAGGAGAGAGTATTCCAGTAGTCAAGACATGAAGAAATTAGAGCCAAAATCACTGTTCTGCATGATGAGACCCGAATAAAAGTTTTTTTGAAAGAATCCTGAGATTATAGAAACAGGAACATTTGATTTGGTTGACCTGAGAAAAATTCAGAGTTGTCAAAAATCCCTCCAAAGTTTCTAGTAGATTTAAATAGCATAGGTAAACGGATGTACTCCATTGACCATCAAAATTGGACCATAAAAAGGAATCTTTGCCAAAGAGCAAAACTTTGCTTTTTTGTGCATTAAGTTTCAAACAGTTTGATCTCATCCAAATGCCGGCATATGCAATTGTGAAAATGGTTTGCTACGGACTGAGCATTATCAGTTATAGTGACTATGATTTGTGTATCATCAGTATACAAGAAGACCACAAACCAAAATGATCTTATTATCTTTGCAAGAAGAGAAACATGAAAATTAAACTAGGCGGGACTTAGTTAAGAACCATGGGGAATCTGACAGGGTAGGGAGAAGGGTTTAGAACTGAATTGTTAACATACTACATTCTGCATTCTGTCTGTTTGAAAAGAGTAAAGAATTGGATTAGCCAGCGGGCGACCCTGGTGCTACACCTAAAGTTATGAGCAAAGCACCCAAAGTAAATAATCTGAAAATAAAAGTGACATTGTTCAGGTGGGGCTGAACGGTTCAGATATATTGGGCATCATAAACATTGAGACACTCATCAAAAAGCTGCAAACATAGATTGAAAGCATGGAAAAGAAAGTTATTTCTCTCTGAATTTAGGGAGATTAAGGGAGGGCTCAATTACTCGAAAGCATAAACAAAACATCGGCAGTTATGGAGTCTGGTTGGACATGTGTTCACACAGCATCAGATCCAATAACCACCAGGGACACTACTATAGCGAAGGAACTAGTGGCCAATCACTACCAAAGTCACTTCCCTTAGTCCAACAAAAGAAATGTGTAATCCCGCTGGACAATGTAAATTTAAGTGGTCCAGTATATATTCCAGACACAGTATATCTCCTGCGTGAATCATCCCCCTATGTAATTATACAACAGGACGTTCAAAAATTAAAGTCCCATACGACAGAACATTGGTCGGACCTTAAAAATAAGGAAGTCCATTGGAAGGCTGAATGCATTTGTGATCCTAACTTCCTTTTAAACAAAACGATTTCAGTTAGATGGGTAAATTGGGCGGGCCTCTCTTTAAAAATAGGTACTGGCAACTGTATTGTTGTAAAATTTAAACATCAAGCAGTTGTTAAATCTCTCCTTTATACTATGAATCTTTGACACCGTCATCAAAATCGTCAGGAAGATAGGATCATTGCAGTGCCTTTGGGGTTTTCATACAAACCATTAGATTACATAGAGAGGATGAAGGGCCAATTGTTATGCCACAATTCAGGCAATAGAGGGTTAGGCATGTCCTTTGCTAACTATAACAGATATGCCTCCTCTCGAATTTTGGGGCTCAGGATTGACTACCAAGGGAAGATGGTATAATTAATAGATCTGTTTGTGAGGGGTACTTAAGAGTGTCTGCTCCAAACTGAGATTATACGCCAAAAGTATGGGATTATGATATAATACCTTAGTGCTAAAATCTTGGAATGTGCCTGTGATTAAAATAAGTTAGATAACAGGGAATGGAAGGATCTGGTTTGTAAGGCACACCTATGGTTCCTACATGAGACCTGGCAGATGCAGCCGTTTACTATTAATACGTTTATGACCATAGTAACCTCGGCCCTTCCATGAATAGAAGGCTGGGCCAAAGAAGCCTCGGCGATATTATTTTCAACACCAATAATGGGAAAAGTGCTGAAATCAAATTTGAATTCCCCATACTTCCAGTTGGTCCTTCTACAGGTAAATTCACCCAAATTACTAGTGCAGTTAAACCTTTACAGCAATGTGTTTAGCAATGAAAGGCACATGGTTGTAGAAGATCCGGAAAGAGAATTGGAGACTTTCATAGCAGGCCCAAAAATGGAGCATATAATAGTCTGGGTAGACGACTTTAACTTACAACAATGAAAATTCTCCCAGTCTAAAGTTTGTGGTTTCACTGACATCAAAGGCAACCATGTTGTCAATTTCCTCACAATAACTTTGGAATCAAACTGAATGATTTTTTATACAGATATAACTTAGAATTGCTGGTGAAAAACAGGCAAGGAGAGAAAACCCCATTGCCTACCCTTTTAGGGAACAAATGCAGCTCATGCATTGACCACATGATAGTTTCCAAACAAGCTTCAATATTACTAAGCTTTTTAAAGCTAAACACTGTTCTCTTAGTGACACACATGTGGCTGGGTATCTTTTGTTAGCTTGTAGCATGCCCCAAGAGGGACACATGTACACAAAATCTACCAAAATGCCCTTGTGGTGGCCGGGCACCACAACCAACTGTCCAGCTTATGTTACTCTCTGGGTTATACAAAGATATTAGAAACAGTTTGCTAAACCCATTATTTTTAACCCAGAAATTATTATTTCTCATCAAGATGCGTTTACATTTCTATCTAACTTGGAGAATGCAATCATTTGTCATACTGCCTCTACCTACATTGAGCAGGTAATAGCTAGAAGGAAAATTTGAACAGCTCTCGATTATATAAGATATGAAAATCAAGTCCAATTATGATTCTATTTTGATATGTTTTAATGTATATTTTTAAACAAATGTTTTTAAATGGTTAACGTTCATTTTGATTTTTTCCTTTTGTGTTCCCTTTTATATTAATTATGTTTCTGTTATAGGAGAATCACTAATAGACTAAGTTGAACAAAGACATGACTTTAAGCCACTATTTGATTATATGGAATGTGGCGTATTGTATAGTTTTTAACTAATATTTTCATTAGGCTATTGCCAATACAGTTTTCATATGTACAGCTGAGTAAATTTGCACACTATTTTGTGTACATTTTATATAACCCAACTTGGTTAAAAAGTGTTGTTTTAAAATGATTTTACGATGATTTTTTATATATTGAATGTATTTTATGCATCTTTTATGGATTATCAAATATCTGAATAAAGATTTTTGATTGATTGGCCAGGTCTATAATCTCCAGTTGAGCTAAGCAGGTGACTAGTATGGTGTGTGACACCCTGTTGAATGCTATAGAGTAGTCTAATAAAATGAAAGCCGCATAGCCTCCCTGATCAACAGTGGCGCCGGTGTCATCGTCAACCACGACCAGTACTGACTCACTGCTTTGGCCCTTGCGAAAACCAGATTGTGATAAGTCTGAAAGATTATGGCAGAGGTAGTAGGGGAAAGGTCCTATATTTTTGAGTCCCTTTAGATTAATAGAAGGCATTCTGATCATGTGGATGACCAATGCTTCCTGCCAAGAAACTGGACATCATTGCCTCTTTGCAAAGTATGGTAAGGTGTTTGGCAATGATGTCAGGTACCAGTTGCAGAATGTGAGGAGGACAAGGGTCAGTGGAGGCATCAGAGTTAACGGTTAAAAGTAGGTTATTTGCAGAGGCGCCTGGGCGACAGGGTTGGATTGACCCACATTACAGGGGAGACGCCTGGCCCGCGGAGGAGAGCGAAATGGGCAAAAAAGACCCTATCCCCAAGACGCCGAAGCAAGGCACCATGGAAAGGTACGCAGTGGCGCCCCCGCCTATCATAACGGAAACACCGGGTGCCTGTTCTGACACGGAGTAACTGATGGGGGCCATACAGGCATCCAGAGATGACATACAAGCGTCCCGGAGCGCCCTGGAAGTCAAGATAGGAGAGGTGGGATCGGAGGTCACCTTATTGCGCCAAGATTTCCGCAACTTGGCGGAGAGGGTCACCACAGCGGAGAACAGATTGGGGGAGGCCGAAGACACGATACTAGCACTGAAGAAAGACGTAACGGAGCTCCGAGAGTCACACAAGCAACTACAGCGGAAGGTGGACGACGCGGAAAACAGAGCATGCCACAACAACCTCCGCTTTGTAGGTTTTAGGGAAGGAATAAAAGGGACTAACATGGAGGGCTTCCTAAGTACCTGGCTACAGGAGGCCTTCCCTACGGCAAACTTCTCGACGTGCTTCGTGATAGAAAGGGCGCATAGGGCGCTGTTGGCGAAACCCCCGGTGGGTTCGAGACCGAGACCAGTCATCGCCCGTTTTCTGAACTTTGCAGATCGAGATCTGATCCTGAGAGAAGCCAGGAAACTCGGGGAGATACGTCTGGAAAATACCCCCATAATGATCTTCCCAGACTACAGCCAGGAAGTACAGAAGATGAGGCGCTCCTTCGACTCGGTGAAGGCGAAATTAAGAGACTTACAAATTCAATATATGTTGTTGTTCCTGGCAAAGTTGAAAGTCATATATAACGGAAAGACTCACTTCTTTATGTGTCCTCAAGAGGCATGGCAATGGCTGGAGGAACACCCCTCTTTTCGGAGGCCTGAAGAAAATAGAAGCGGGATTGAGAGGCAGCTGACCATCAATGACACGAGGTGGGAACAATTGAAATCGCAACGGACGAGAAATATGAGAGGCATTAAGAGGGTGAACACAACGCCACATCCAGCGAAAAGTACAACCACGGGACGTAAGCGCAATTCTACATCCTCGGGCAAAAAAACTCTGACGGGGTCCCGATTCCGCTGCTTAGCTGGGAAGGACAGATCGGAGGGAGAGGAAGAACCCGGCGGGGAGACGACCAACAGCGAGGACCCTGAGGAACAATCCATGCACCCCCTGGTGATAGCTATTAATAAGATGGAGCAGGAGCCGGCTCCAGAGGCGGGGGCATCGCCGGGAGACATACAGGACTCACACTCTTGAACGAATGAAGCTAGGAACGATCAAGATGCGGCACAGGGCTGAGAGACACGCACCCCCCTATTTTACTTCTTATTGTACTGTTTAAGGGTATTGTTTCATCACTACACTGACACCCACATCTAGGGAAGCACTGTATGCAGTACAGATAGGGGTATAGGGATAAGCTAGTTGGTATTTGTTCTAGGGAGGGCGACAGACCTTTACTGCCTAGAAGTCCTGCAAGTAGCCTGTTGCACAGATGGGATGTATAGGGGGGAAAGGTGGGCTGGGGGGCCAGGGTGAGGGCTCGAGTGTTGTTGAGTTGGGGACGGGTTGGATGGGGGGAGGGATGGAGTTGGGAAGGGAAGGGGGGAAAATCATGGCATGCTGCCCGCACATTCAAGTACTCCAAGGGACACCTTAACAAAGGAAACCGTATATCTTTTGCAGCACACACATCAGACTGTCGGGTGACCACGTGAGACACCACAGAGACCAAGGAGGACTCAGTTTCCTAACATGGAATGTCAATGGGCTTGGCAATAAAATTAAAAGGGGGTTGGTGAATTCTTATATCAAAAGGCTAAACCCTGACATAACACTCCTACAGGAAACGCACCTCAAGGGGACAAGCTGTGCCTTCCTAGCTCGGGGCCAGTACAAGGTATTGGCACATTCAGGATACACCACGGGCTCGAGAGGGGTGGCTATAATAGTAAAGAGGACCACAAAGTTCTGCATAGCTCAAACATGGACGGATTCACGGGGGACCTATGTGGGGGTAAAGGAGACGTGGAAAAAGATGAGACTACACGATACTCTCAGTGTATGCCCCCACAAAACTGCAGGCCAACACGCTTAAGAGAGTTGTAGATATACTCCTAGACACAGCTGACACTATACAAATTCTTGGGGGGGGATTTTAATGATGTGATGGACCCAGGGCTGGACCGGACGGGGCGGGCGTCCAGGGATCGGACCCGGACCTCCCTATTCCAAATGATTACAAACATGGGCCTTACAGATGTGTGGAGATGGCTACACCCCGATCAGGAGACCTACTCCTTCTTCTCGGGCTCACATAAAGTATACTCGAGGCTGGATTACATTTTCATGTCCAGGCAAAACTTGGCAGCAGACGACACAGCGGAGTATAAAGCAAGAGGGATCTCCGATCACTCCCCACTTCTAGCAAGAGTGGGAATGGGAAGGGATAGGAGCAGAGGGTCCTGGAGACTGACGGCATGGGATTTACAAAATGCAAGTATATTGAAGGGTTTGAGAGCAGACGTGAAGGTTTATGTAGCCGAAAATGAAGGGACGGTCCACTCCAAGGTAACATTCTGTGAGGCACTAAAAACAGTAATGCGAGACAGGGCACAAACCAGATTAGCGGAGGAGAGGAGAAAGCTCCATGCTGAAACAGTGGTCGCTGGAGACAAACATTCTAGACCTAGAGAGGGAACACCAGACCTCGAAGGAGATGGGGGCGCTCAGGAGACTGACAGACGTCCAGAAAAAATATCGAGAGTTGGTCACGGGGGAGGCCAAAACCCAGGCGTTAGCTACGTTGCACCGTCTATATGATGTGGGGGATAAGTCGGGCAAATTAATGGCATGGCTTAGTAAAAAGAAGCACGCAGCCAGATAGGTGGAGCAACTTAGGGACCCTACGGGGTTGCTGATCAGGTCTGCTGCTCAAATTGCAGAGACTTTTGCGGATCATTATGAACTCTTCTACGGGGCTAGAGATTTGGGGACATGTGAGGAGGCGCTACAGTATATGGAAACAATTGAACTGCCGACCCTGCCCTCTGAGGCCCTTCCAGGCCTAGAGGCTGACATCTCTCTAGACGATATCTCTGAGGCCCTGACCAAGTTGAGACCGGGTAAGACCCCGGGCCCCAACGGGTTCCCGGCGGAGTTTTTTCAGTGCACGGCGGACCTCCTGACACGCCATTTGAAGGGACTGTTCGAGGAGGCGCTGCAAGAGGGGAGACTCCCCCCGGATTTGAGTATGGCGATAATAGTTCCAATACATAAGGAGGGTAAACCGCATGACAACTGTGCATCATACCGCCCCATCTCCCTCTTGAATATAGAGGCGAAACTACTGGCGACCATCCTAGCACTACGACTTCGGTCGGTGATATCGGATCTCATACATTTAGACCAAACAGGATTCCTCCCGGATAGGGCCACCAGGTTCAATCTCCAGCGCACTCATAATCGGTTGCAAGAGGTACAAGGGAGAGGGGAGCCGCACTGGTTTCTATCTCTTGATGCCGAGAAAGCCTTCGACGCTGTCCATTGGCCATTTCTCGAGGGTGTTCTGCAGAAATTTGGGTCCAGCTGCTGTACACAGAACCTAGGGCCAAGGTGAGAGTGAATGGGGCTCTCTCACGGGAGTTCCCAGTCCAGAGGGGGACCCGACAGGGTTGCCTGTTGTCCCCCCTCCTTTTCGCGCTCACGATAGAGGTGCTGGCAGCTAGAGTGCGTCAGAATGTTGCCATTAGGGGATTCAGACGGGTGCGACGAATTCCGCAGAGGAGAAAATATCGCTCTACGAGGATGACATACTATTATATATCACACGGCCAGAGACCACGATACCGGAGATGTTCGTGGAACTGAAACGGTATGGCAGGTACGCAGGTTACCAGATAAACTGGCACAAGTCGATTCTCTATGACCCTAAGGGGCGGGGATGTTGGCCGGACCTCCCGGGTAGGCTGTTGACGACAGCGGCGGGGTTTAAGTACCTCGGAGTGTATGTCACCCTGGATCGACAGCAGTCCTACCAACAAAATTTAGAACGAATAATATTGAACTTCATAGAGGACGCGAATCGCTGGAGGCTATGTTCAAGATGATCACAATACCCAAATTTGTATACGCTCTACAGAATATCCACTCCCGCTAAAGGTATTTGTGAGAATACATGCGGAACTTAGGTCCTTCCTATGGCTGGGTAAGCAATCTAGAGTAGTACTGAACACCCTTCAGCGACATCAATATAGCGGAGGGATCTTGCTCCCGAATCTGGAGGCATACTATTGGGCAGAATATATAGCCCCAATCAATGATTGGCTACATGCACAGGCAGATCATCCCACTTATGCCCTTGAGAGGCATACAATGTCACCCAGGTCGTTGATGTACTACCTTTATGGGGGTGCTAGACGGGGGCAGCTTCTCCCTGCTACGGGAATTACTTTACTGCTGTGGAACAAGGCGATGAACCGCACAGGATGGGGAAAGAAACCCACCCGACAGACACCGATCTGGCACTGTAGGTGGCTAACAGAACTGAATAAGTTAAAAGGCTTTCAGAGGTGGGATGACATAGGTATCTCCACCTTGGGAGACATAGTGGCCAAGGGAGAACTGAAATCATTTGCGGCCCTGAGGTCGGATTTCGGACTGCATCGCACACAGTTTTACAAATACGCGTAGCTGAGACATGCTTGGCGAGCCGAAAAAGTTCAGTTAGACGGGTTCCCGGACTATGCACCTCTGCAGGGACGGCTGCTACAGGAGCAGATACAGGGAAAAGCGGTATCATTTACGTATAAAACATTAACAAACAATATGCTAGGTGACTTGAGTAAACTTAGGAGAACATGGGAGAATGAGGTGGGAGACATCGACTGGGATATGTTGTTAATGCATCCCAGGGAGGTGGCTATTAAGTCCCGGCTGCGACTCATTCAATTTAATGTGCTTCATAGAACGTACTATGACAGAGTGAGGCTTTATAAAATGGGCAGGACGGATGACACAAGGTACCTTATATGTAGAGAAATGGGAGGGGACTTTTACCACATCATATGGACATGCCCTATGATTCAGGATTACTGGGGTGAAGTTTTTTGGAGAGATGAGCGAGGTCCTGGAGACCCCTCTACACACTGAGCCCAGGCTGGCCCTTCTAGGCATGACAAACGACGTTGAACTAGCACGTCCCCTACTAATCTTTCTCGTTTTGGCGCTGGTGCTGGCAAAAAGGGATATAGCTAAGTATTGGGGTGCGCCAGAACAGCCAGGCTTGGAGGAATGGAGGAGAGGACTAGACCTTTACATGGCCGCGGAAAGGGTCACTTACAAAGCGAGGGGATGCCCGAAGAAGTTCCGGAAGGTTTGGGGCAAATGGAGGAAATATCACGGGCTAGATGGGGGAATATGAAGGCTGCATGAGTAGAAGAGAGATAAGAGCGTCCACTCAGAAGGCATCAAAGTCAGGAAGCAAAAGTCTATCGCACCACAGCACCTTGGATTCTGGGTTGGATTGACATGGAATTTATCAGAGATGTATGGCAGGGAGGGTGGAGGATGGGAGACGGGGAAGTGCGAGCGGCTTATGATATGATTGTATTGTCGAGTTATAATAAAATGCAAATAAAAATGTTTCTTAAAAAAAAAGTAGGTTATTTGCAGATTTGTGATACTGGATTCCTCATCACAAACACACAAAGGAGTTGTACTCAGCATGTGATGAGTTTGTTCAAGGAAACTCTGCATAGAGATCCTCTGGAAGAAGCCTATCAAAAGAATCTTGATCCATATCTGTGTTAGAAGGATTGACATGATAGGATAGGTTTCTAACCACAGAAAACAACTCTTTGACAAAGTTTTTTACAGTATCTATCCATTTCTTGCGTGAAATAGCGTGATTTTTGCTGAAAAATCATTTCTCTATATTCACGTATCACAGAATTGTGTTTAACTTTTTCTTGAGACTTATGCTCTACTCCATTTTTGATTGGCCCTCATTTTCGCTTCAGGGATTTTATATGATCTAAGAACTAAGGTGCAGATAGTGAGCCATTTTTTGTTTCACCTAGTGAATAGATAAAACTATGTCTAAAGAGATAGTAAGCCACTTTGTGTAATCAGTGGCTGCTTTACTGATTTCCAGAGACCAACAGGCAGGGTTGTTAATAGGAGCAACTGACAAATGTTCTTGAGTGATTCAGCTCCATGTAGGGGAATAGCATGCTTGATGCATCAAAGGTTGTCTATTAGGGATATGAAGGATTGTCAGATTAAAGGCAACATCTTTATGGGCTGGCTAAATGAGAGTAAGAGCGCTAATCAAACTAAGGCCTTGGTCATTAGTAAAAATGGCATCTAGAGTATATCCAGTGCCAAGGGTAGGTATGTCCACAAGCTGTGTGAGTCCAAATTCAGTCATTTTTTTTTAAACCTTTTTAATATATTTTTTATATATATACTGGGTATACACCTTAACACTTCGATAACAGTTATTACGCGTTCAGGGCATTACATTACCATTACAAGGTATTAACAACTAGGTGATTGTTTGTCCAGGTGTGAGTTATATACATCAAAATATATTTATTTTAAGTGAGAATGGGTCTCATTCTGGATTACTTGTTTCCTGGGTCTGTTTGGTGCACCCTTACTGTAATTATGTTTAGCTGGAAGAGATCCATTAGTTTAAACCAACTGGGGAAAATAACTCGGGAAAGATGGGGCTGGGAATAAGGGCATTGGCCTTTGCTGGTCTAGTGGTGCCAGGTGTTGCTCTCTCACCAGGACAAGTATAGAGTTCCAGAGGGGGTGGGGGGTAGGACCTGCCCAGGAGGTTCCTGCGCAGCATGGGGCGTTAAAGGACCAAGCTCCGCCTGAGTGGCAGCTGGGGTATTTGCTGGAGTATCAAGTACCTGCTTGAAGCTGTGTAGGAGCATCGACCATTCAATGCATATGGGGCGCCACCGCGTTCCACGTGGGTCCTCTAGCCTAATTGCGTCTTCTTCGGCAGCTCCCCATTTCTTGAACGCCCCCTCCATGCCGCGTTCGGGGGGCTGCTTGAAGAGCGCCAATGTAGTGTGATGCTTTGCTTGGCTAGGAGTAGGCCCTCCATCTTTTTCTGCTTTTGTTGTTTACATATCCCCAGGGAACTGGAATACCATGTGGCAAGGCCTGTCAAACCTGTGGCCATCAGTACTGTGGCGTGTACTCCTGCCCAGTAGGGCTGCAGTGTGGGGCATGACCATAACATATGGACAAATGTGGTGTCGGGTATGTGGCAGCACGGGCATTCAAACTGCATTGCAGGGAAGAAGCGATTGAGCCGTTCCGTGTGAGTTACGCATGGTGTAGTATGTTGAGCTGGATATTTTTGAAGCACTGGTCATGCAACACTTTTTGTGGTGCTCCAGTGCAGCGAGCCATTCATTATTATGTAGCGCCTGGCCGAATTCCTCCTCCCACTTTAGTCAAAGTCGCGTTAGAGGCACACATGTGAAGTCTATGATTGATTTATATATCCAAGTGATGAGTTGTCTCCCTGTTCCCTTATTTAATATTGTGTGTAGTGTGGGGTGTGTTTTGGGTTCTACCTCCGTCAAGTCCCACGTCCTCCTACAGTGACCTGTCTGTGAAATAGGAACTGTCCTGCGGGGAGCCCGCTCTCTTCTGCTAGGCCCTCGAAAGAGGACAACTGGCCCTCTGTGAACAGGGTCTCCACCTCAATGAGTGCATAGTCTGTCCAATTTTGTAATTCTCTAGATGTGTAGTGACCGTATCCCCTAGGGAGACCCGGTAGTGCTAATAGTGGGGAGTATAGTGGTGTAGCTCGAGAGAGGCGATGGATCCTCCACATACAGGATCTGGCCACCTTCACCAAAATGGAGTGGGATGAATTAGGTTTGGCCCCCAGGAGGAGTATTCGAGTAATCTCTGGAGTCGACAGAAACCCGTGTTTCCGTTTCCTGTAAGTGACGCCCAGCAGTCCATCGTGAGAGCCACTGCAGCTGCGCCGCAAGGAACTAGAGCTCAAAGGAAGGGGCACCTAGCCCGATGTGGTCTCACAGCAGCTACAGCGTCATCATAACTACCCTGCGATTGCCCCCGTCCCAAATTAACAATATCAGTAAGGAATTTAGCTCTTGAAAATGGGACATTTGCAAAATAGTAAAGGAGACGGGCTACCATTATCATATTTGATAAAGCCACCATCCCCATGGGGGCCAAGGACAGCATTTTAGAAGTTAACCTGGGCTTTAATCCCTCGTAGGGCCCTATAGTGGTTGCCCTCAAGGAGACCTCTTGGAGTGTGGTATAGTCTGGTTCCCAGATATCTAGGGGCATCCCCTTTCCATGCCACCTTGGCCTCTCCCGCACTTACCTCCCAGTGGGGAGCGTCTGGGTGAAAGGGGTAAATAGTGGACTTGGCCCAATTAACTTTTAAACCTGCTGCCCTCCCAAAATCATTGAGTGTGCCCCACAGAGATGTGAGGCCTGCTGTGATGTCTCTGATGTATATTAGGAGATCATCTGCGTAAAGAGACACACTATGAGTTCGACCCTTGAGTGGTATATCCCAAAATGTGCCCCCTCTCTAAGTCTTATCGCAAATGGTTCCATTGCAAGGGCAAACAGCAACGGGGAAAGAGGACACCCCTGACGCGTATCACAGATTACCTGGATAGGGGGTGAGATGTGCTGGCCTGTTTGGACCCGGGTGGTGAGGTCGGTGTATAACAATTTAGTATATGTCATGAGTTGAGGCCCCCACCCCACCTGTCGCAGAACCGCAAATAAATACTGCCACGTTAAGGTATCAAAGCCCTTTTCTAGGTCTAGCACGAGGCATGCGGCATGCGGTAACCGGCTCTGCACCCGGTCCTGGACATGGAATAACCGATGTATATTCTGGGAGGTGTTCCTCCCAGGCATGAACCCACACTGGTCAGGGTGTACCAGGTGTGGGAGCACCCCTATAACTCAATCAGCTAGGATCTTCCCTAATATTTTGCAATCTGCAGTTAGCAGGGTAATATGCTGATATGATGACCTAAGTAAGGGATCCCAATCTAGTTTAGGGAACGCCACAGGTACTGAGTCCTGCATGGTCTTAGGGAGTGTTCATGTCTCTAGCACTGCCTTATTGACTATATCTAACTGTGGAGCTAGTTGCTGGGAGAATGTGTTATAATAGTCTATGGGGAGGCCATCGTGGCCTGGAGCTTTGTTTTTGGCTAGATGATGGATCGTGTGTTTGATCTCTGTTGTTGTGAGTTGTTCGTCTAGGGAAGTCTGGTCCTCTTCCTTCATCTGACCTATAGTAATGGACTGTACATTTTTTTTAAATTGTTCCTCTCTGTCTGGGATTGGTTCTCTGTACAGGTCCCTATAGTACTCATGGAAAGCAATCGTGATGTCTGCTAGTGTGTAAGTGATCTCACCTGTCGCGTCTCTGATGTTGGTATTGGACTGTGTACTGATGTCCTGCCGGACAAGCCATTCAAGCAGGGATCCAGTGCAGTTCCCCTCCCTGTAAGTCCTGCGCGATATGCGCGGAAATTGTATCTGCACATTTCTGCACAGGCCTCTGTGTATTTAGTCTTAGCTTCCGCTATTTGTGTAGGGAGAATCTCCTCCTTATCTGCCTCTTTAGCTAGCTGCGCCAGTCGTTGCTCCGTTGCTTGCACCGTCTGCTCTAATGTTTTCCGTGTTCCCACGATTTGTCTGATGCATGCTCCCCTCATGACCACCTTAAAAACATCACATTTGAGTGTCCCAGAACCTGTGGAGTGTGCGTTTTCAGAAAAGCAGTTCTGTATGTTCTCCCACTATTCATGTTGGAACACCAGATCCTCCAAGCAGTCTCGTGCGAGCCGCCAAGTGGGGACCAGTGGTGAGGGTGGGCGCCAATTGAGAGTGATAACATGTGCATCATGATCTGATATCACGCTACCTAGATAGTCCGAGTGTTGAGCTGGGGGGGGGGGGTTGTGTATGGACATGAACCTGTCCAGCCGCACTCGTAAGTTGTGGGAGATAGAATGGAAGGAATAGAGTTCAGTTGTCGGTTGTACATGTCACCATGCGTCCGTCAACGACCAGTGGCTTGACCAGACCCGGAACCAGGCTGTTAGCACATGGTCTTGTGATGCTGGGGCGGGTGGGTAAGATCTATTTAGGTTGAAATCCAACGTGCGGTTGTAATCCCCTCCCAAGACCCATGGGGAAGATGTGAATTGAGCCAAGCTGCGTGATAGGGTCTCCCAGAATACTGTTTGTTCTGTATTGGGGGCATAGATGCTACTAATCAGTATCGGCTGACCATCCAGTAACCCCTCTAGCAGAGCATATCTCCCTTCGGATTTATCTTTCTACTGTTCTCCAAGAAGGGGACACTCCGTCAGAGCCAGATGAGGGCTCCCCACGTGTATGCTGAATACGTTGTGGCACAGAAGGTTCCCCACCATCTCTTTTGAAGTTTGGCAAGTTCCCCCTTTGTTAGGTGAGTTTCCCGTAATATTATAACCTACGCTTGCTGGCGTTTGAGATAAGCATAAATGGTGTAGCACTTCCGAGCTGTGTGTATGCCCCGTGTGTTTAGAGTGAGAAATCTAATGTCAGTCGATGGGCTCATGGTGGCTTATAAGTCGCACAATGAGGGAGGAAGGTTTCGGGGGACCCACTAAATGACCCACGGGTAGGGTTGATGGTACCCGGTGTGAAGTGTGAGTGTGCCTGCAAGTATTTTTGCCCTTTGTGAAGGGATAGTTGTGAGGTCAGGGTATGGCGAGGGTTTAAGCTAAAACTATTTGGGGTTGAAGACCCGATACAGAGGATTTGCTGCAACGGACAGGGCATCCAAACTGGTACAATCGTGAACCCACTAACGTGCTGTATGGGGGATTTGTCTGACACATGTGCGCCTCTGAGACTGTCACGCAAGATGGGTCCCATATAATTCTGTGTGTGGCTAGTGGGGGCCCCCCCGCATTAGTGGGTTGGATGTTTGCACTATCATGGAGCTTTATATGCGCTATTGAATTGAGGAGCAGGGCTTCTCTAGAGCTTAGGGTCAATGTATCTACCGCTGCTAGTGGCTCTTATATAAGTGTATAAGTGTATCAGCTGTCTGTGGAGTCACAGTTGGTAGGGTCCCCAAGTTCTTGTCAGAATCACTAGAGTCATTGGGGTCCTCTTCAGGTTTAAAAATGTGCGGAGTGTCTTCATGGTCTGAGGTTGAGAGGTTCGCCCCCAATTCAGCTGCTGCTTGTATAGCCTTTCGGCGCTCCGCTATAATCTGCTCCAGATCCGATAGGGCCAGTGTTTTATGAAATGGTTGCTTTTTTGATTGGCTCCAGGCACTGCTTACTCCGCGCCTTGGAGGTCTGGACATCTTGGGCCTCGAATATCTGGTACTCCTCTGATCTGGACCGATTCGCAAATTCAGTTCCATCCACTTTGTTACTTCCTGCAGGTCTGTGAAGAATATTGTAGTAATACAAGAAGGGGTTTCTATGAAGTTACTCGTTTAAAGAATTTTAGCGGTTAGGAGAAGCCAATTAGTTGGATTCCACTATTCCCTAGAGGGGGTAGTAGTGGAGATCCATTTGTTGGATCATAATGCCCTCACACACCCTTTCAGGTGTCATGCTTCATCATCTGGGTTGCTCCTCTTTGGGGCGGCGGTGCAATCCCCAGCGGGCTCCCTAAAAAGGGGCTCTTTGTCGGAGATCTTCTATCCAACTGCCGTATGATGAAGTGCGGGAGTGGGGTCTAATGATGTAGATGCTGTGATGTGAGATAAAATAGGGCTGGGAGCAATGTTCCCTCTAATTTTTTTCCTCTGTGTGCGGCAGTGTAAGGTCTATGTGCACTGCTTCCAAGGCTGTGTGCGCCAGTAACCAGGTGTGCGTGTGGGTGCAGCGTTAAATATCACTCCAAACTTTTGCTTAAAAAAGTGAAAAGCCAGTGCATTTCCTCACATACAGATCCACGTGAACGGTGTTAAGGCAGGTTTGAAACCGTCCCACATAGCAAGTTGAAACCTTAGCAGCTATGTTGCTGCATTTCTTTTCTTAATAGAGCTCGGCTGCAGGGTGATTGTGTGCATTTGTTCAAGTTTTCATGTTGATTTCAGCTCATGGTGGGCGCTGTGATTAACATGAAAACTTTAACAAATGCTCTCTTTGAGCAGGAAAAATAAAATTATAATAACGCTATTATAATTTTACTTTTCGCAGTTTCAGGGCTGGATTACGGTAGGGCCCCATCAGGCTTTTGACTAACACATTTTTAATGCTAATGTCCGCATCACCACATTAAAATGCATTAGTCACATATTCTAGCGCCCCTCTAACAATACTGCAATTGAGGCACACTGCCAATGAGGCAGCACCAGCATACTAAAATTGTCTAACATATGAGAGCATGCAACTGTGACTTCAAATTTAAAATGCTATGCGCCAGAGATATAATATTCATGAACAGCGCTGAGCAGGCAGACCAGAATTTAACACATCAATTAGCCGTGCTCCAACCAACCTTCCTGTGAGTCTACTTCTTTAATTTATAGCTTCCATTCCCCTGCTTTTTTATTTTAAACATATGTCCCAGGATGGCAGAAATAGCAACAGTCCACAGATAAGGCTCGGCGTTCGTGGCAGTTTGGGGCAGGGCGGGTAGAGAAGGAAAAGGACTCGCCCAGAGAAGAGAAGGACAGTGTCCACTTCTGCTCTGCCGCTGGCAAAAGCACTCATTGATCTCTAAATAATTAATGTAAAATCGAAAAGGTAACCATGTTGTTCCTGCTTACATTTCACATGCTTTACTTAAACTTGCATTCCCTATGAGTGTTTGGTTTCTCCATGATTTTGTAACTTTTTTTTTAGGCAGCATATTACTCTTGTCTAATGCGTAATTTGAATTGTGTCGCATCCAGGAGTTTATAGCGGGTCACAATTGGGTTGTAGCTGAAGGCAGTGCAAGTTTCTATCAACGGGGCAGTATGGTGTTCAGTGGAGGAGAGGATGTGTCACTATGGTCAGAGCTGGCGAGTTTGGAACTGGGGAACCAGGTTCAGCCTTCATGACCAGTCCACCAGACCACTCTCCTGAGGGAGCACATTCCCTTGCTATACTTTAGACGCCCTGGTGTCTTTGCACCATCATGCGTTCCCTAACAGTGGCAACTTTGGGTTAACTGTAAAGGCCTGTCAACCACAATCCATACCGAAGTTCACCTCCAGTCTTGCAGGCAGGCCTATGAAGCAGCACACCCTAGCGCGACAGTCACTGAGGTCACAGGACCCTTGAGCAAGGTGGCTCTAGGGCAGTGCGATTGCACCGGACGCTGACTATTATTAAACAAAACTCCCAACTATGCTGGTTCTTTTTTTATCGACTCAGAGTTTGTGCTTCTCCACACCAACCCTCCTAAACTATATGGCCTACCAGTATGGATGACATATCTGACTCCTACACTTTTAGTCCTTTGGCCTATGTAGCATTTCCTATACGCTGATTTACACATGTATGTTTGATTGTCTATGTGTAATGTGTGTGTGATGCAAAGTACCTCTGACATCCTTTAATGGCATGAGTGGCGCTATACAACTAATTCAATGTATCTGAGAGAGAGTGGTTAAAGGGACTTGGTCGCTGTTAAAGGGTGATCCTGAGAGAATCCATGGTGGAGGTGGTCATGGGGGGGGGGCACCAACTAACATTGTCGCACTGGGAGCCATCAGCGCTAAAGCCGGCCCTGGTCTTGCTGCATTGTTTTATTAGTAAAGCGAGGCTGCGGGGGAGATTGTGCACTTTTATTTAAGTATTCATGTTAATCACAGCTTATGAGGGGGCTGTAATTAACATGAATACTTAAATAAAAGCACAAAATCTCCCCCGCAGCCTCGCTTTACTAACAAAACAATACAGCACGTTTAAAAACACCATGTATTTGTAGATTAATCTGCCTTGTTTGCAGATTTGCTGTATTGTTTTGGTAGTAAAGCAAGGCTTCGGGGGAGATTGTGTCCTTTATTTAAGTATCCATATTAATTGCAGCCCCTTCACGAGCGGCGATTAACATGTATAACACATGGGTGTATAAAAGAAAATAGGACATAGGGGGTTGAGGTTAGAGGAAGCTTCACAAATCATTGCTCTGCCAAAGAGTGCTTCCCTTTTTAGGCATACATGGTGCAGTGTGCACAGATGTAAACATGGTGCATTGATCCGTTTTATTCAATTGAGGTTGGCAGCCTATTGGAGTCCTATTCCTTGCAATTTGCATGAAGTGCCACCCCTTGCCTTCCAATCCTTTCACAAGCCCCTTGCTACACCCACGCCCTGATGTGAGCTGCCACAGCAGGCTAACAAATGAAGCCCTTGCCAGCAGGTAGACTGGACTTTAGATACCCCTATGTCTGTGAAAAGGTTCCCTCAGACTACCAAGCTTTATTTTCAGTGGGCCAGACGCACCAGTAAGAAACGCTAGTAGACTTCAGAGGCAGCTCCTGCTTGTCATATGCAAGAGGCCTGCCTAATCCTTTTGGGGACCCGCGACTCTCAATCATGCCAGGCGTCAACCTTGCAGAGGGCGGGGACTGAGTTGGTTTGTGGAGGCCGGATAGCTCCAGTCTGGCTCTCGACACAGGAAGTGCCCAGTGGTGGCTGGTGACATTTCAAAGTGGTGAGGCGTAACAGTTCGGGATGAGTGCCCGCTAGCAAGTGAACGTAGCGAGTCCAACCATCAAAGGGAGCTTGCGTGGGTTCTCCCCCAAGAAACAATTTAAAATACAGTGGGCAAATGGTGCATTTTCAAGCAAATTTAAGAAAGCAAGAGGGGTAATAAAGCAATTGCGAAATTGTAGTTATGAGATCAATTAAGAGATTTAATATGCTAATGACATAAGTAGCTGCTTATTCAGTATAACTTAAGTACTTCATAACAGACTTTGAGATAACAGTGCTGAGTACCTCACAGATGTCTATATTTATTCATAGCCTGGATATGTTTTTTTTTCAATGACAAACGGAAGGAGCCTCATGCGAGAGGGCGTTATCATTTTTTGAGAAACACATTTTACGTTTTGTAAAGCAAGAACATACATATTGTATAATGAACATTGTTTTAACGTGAGCCTCTCATGCTACTATTAGATTGATCCATGTGCTATTCAAATGGAAAAATAATTAAATCAAACATACATCTCTCAAACAATTTACTTTTAATTCCTATAAAATTGTGCTACAGGCAGGTTAATCTATTTTGCGCAATACCCAGTGCTTACTGTTAGACACATTTTCACCGTGTGTTGCATATCTGCCCAAACACACACTTTTGATTAGTTCATTAAAGAGCTCATATGTACACATTCAATTAACTAGAACAATCTTAAACCAAAGTCCATGAAAAACATTTAATGATGTCCACTTTTATCTCACCCACAAGCACATAAAAACAGTTGGTCGTGGGTCACGTGAATATGTGCACTGTTCTATTTTCAAGTGGCCTGCCTCTCTTCTGCTCTCAAGCTGGCATACCTGAAGCTTAGTCATGTGCATTGCACTGGCGTCAGGCAGGAGGGCCGTACGGGATGCTGTGCCGAAGAATAATCTGCCCAGTTCACAACCATTTGTTAGCAGGTACCCAATACTTGAGAATTGGTCTAAACTGCCCCAAAGAGTTAGAGTGTTCTGACTAGCCGTTCAATCGATGCAGCGATAATCAGAAAACCTTTTGCTATGTGTTATATACCACGTTAAAAAGCGCAAGTTCTGCGGCTGTGACAGGAAGCACCAGACATTGTAAACTCTGAAGATCTGCTGCCTCAGGAGTTAGCCGAAACATTGTCAAACTCGGGCCCAATCAAATTCAAAGTCCATGTGACTGAAACAATGGACGACTTCTGCACGTAGGCCCTTTTTGTCCAGAAGCAGCAACCAAACAGCAGTCGCGGCTCGCGGGGGGTTGGGGAGAGGGATGTCGCACGGGAGGGGGGTAAACTAAATATAAAACAAAAGCAAGCAAAACTTACCTCACCACGCCACAGTCATATGCAGGAACATTCACCTACTACTGCAATCTGATTGGCGGCGAACATCAGTGTCTGTGTAGCAAAAAAAGTAAAGGAATCCTCATCGTGCTTCTTTCAGTTAGACTTCCGAGTGCGGTATGGAGTTCCCTACTAATGACGGCCCTTAGACTTAGAGTAGACTGAGTGTGTGGCAGCAATTTCTAGCCCTTAATTTAATTAATACAATTAAAAAATAAACTTACCGGGCATCTCCATTCTCCTCCGATCCTGTGCGTCTCCTCTGCTCTGCTCTGCAACGTGGTGGAACTAACTTCTCCCCGCTCTTTCCTTTTGCAAATTCGAAACTGCCAAATCAGGAGACTGGATGCGACGGGAGGCGGCTGACCCTTGTTTACTTCTTTGCACCCTGGCATTTGATAGGCCATGGCACCAACCACGCGTTTGGCACCCAATAATGGATTGCTGCGCGGTGGACCATTGGGACTAACCAATCCTGGCGCTGCATGCAACGCCAGGATTGGCTAGGGGGGCACAGATACCATTCGCCCCTATCAACCCTGGGGAAAAGGTCTACAGGCCTCATTCAAGGCCTCTCAGCTGGAAAAGTGTTGTATTTTAGGCAAAACATGGGTTTTCTAACACCCTGGACATATTTCTTTGACAAAGAGAAACATACAAACTATAGCCTTTCACAGTATCGGTCAACTGACATGACCCACGCAGGTTCGAAACACTGCATTTATTTCATGAGGATTAGCTGTAACTGTTTTTAATAGCTTAGTTCCCTTATATTTCTGTTGCTTTACAACAATTTAAAGATATTAGAGTTTCTCATTCCTCAAACAAGTTTCTAATTTTTTAATGTTTCCTTCATCTTCATTCTTTGATCTTGTTCGTATAAAAATGCCACTCATATTTGTTGAAATGTTACTCATAATTACCTCGAAATTATGAAAATGTCACACATGGCAATCTGAAACCTTGCCAGCTATGCATTGGAACTAGCGGTCTCTAAACTGCAAACTTATTTTGTGAACAGTGAAACATTGCAGCGAGCAGCTTTCAAATCCAAAGTTTACTTTTAGCATGTTCCTGCATTTATTGATGTACCTTAAAGGCCAAACCCGAATTGCTGACAATAAACATCTACTCCTCGCAGCCGCGCAGTTAACCTCTTCCATGCCACACAGGTTTATGCAACAACCTGAAATTGATCCGCTAAGTACCGGGCGGCCCCAAACCTGTGGACGTTTAGAACCCTGATCTAACTTGCACACTCACAGGAACATAATTACACGCAAATACGAGGGACACCGATGGAAAAGAAATACAATGTATTCCCCAAACGAGGTAGGGTAGTGGCAAGGTAGCTCCGTATTTTGACGTTTCTCTCACCTTCAGCAAGAGCCAGGACAGCACTCCTCAGCCCAACACCTCTTATCCCTTGCCTCAGAAACGTGGTCCGAGTGTGTCCTCGCAAAAAAACCCTTCCTGGCTTCTTTACCCTGCCATTGTGCCTGCCTTTACCGTAATCTACAGAGCAACTTCGACCCCTAAATGCCTCTTTCTCCTGTCTGCTGAAAGAGGTGGAAAGGGGAGGGGTCTTCCCTTACCGGGAACTTTCGCCTAATTAGGAGAACACTCAAATCCGGCAAAGCGAGGTTGCGGGCGGGGGATTGAGTGCTTTCATTTAAGTATCCATGTTAATCGCCGCTCGTGAAGAGGCTGCAATTAACATGGAAACTTAAAGAAAAGCACTCAATCTCCCCCGCAGCCTCACATTGCTAATAAAACATTACAGCAAACAAATGGGCAATAGAAAAAGCACACACTCCTTTTGCCGCAATCTGGAAATGCCCGTTTTTCGCGACGCGCGCCTTTTAAAAGCGGCATCGGCGCGAACACTCTCTGCGGATGTGCCCTCTGTGCGCGCTCCACACATGGGACTGCGCGCTCGGGGGTAGAGAAGTGCGCGCGCGCCCAGGCGCGCGGCCTCTTGGGAACAGTGGCTGGGAGTACCTAGAACGGACAGACTTTATTCTGGGGGTCTCCTGTCCTAATTAAAAGCAAAATAACAAGGCACTGTCACGTCCACTGTGCGTGTCTATATGCGCTTGTTAATATGTGTTGGCCAACATGTTTCTCGCTCGTGGTGTACTAACCCTGCGATTCTTCAGGACCTAGAAATGTGAGCTATCTACAGTGAATTATAACTGGTAAACAAAAAACGGGTTTTATAAAGTCAAGAATTGTACTTATACCCTACGTTTTTTTCTTTATCTGCCTGGATCTACCTGCGGGAGAGAAAAAGGCATTTGTGGAAAATAAACCATTTGTTTACCGACACCAACATTTGACCAATGGTGACTCCAAAGCATGCTACTTAAATTCTGGTGTGTTCGCTCACTGGCGGAAAAGAACAAGTAAGGTTAAAAAACTTTAAAAGCAGGTGATCTTCCACAGTGAACTAAGGTGAATCATGTCCCTGTGGGAAATACGGAACAGAAAAATTACATAGTTGTACTGAGGACTCACCCACTCTTTGTGGTCCCCAGGCTTCAACAGTGCCCGGTGGAGCCTAACACACGGCTCAGCTCCTGTGTAAATAAGCAGGTAATATGGGGAAGAAAAGGCTATAAAATTATGCACATGGTGTTTAGCAAGGACATGCAAGGACAGCATTCTTTAGCTGCATCCTGATTGGATCTTGAATGCATGGATCAACAGGCATTTCTAGCTTGAATAAGTTTTCCTCAAGGTTGTTAGTGGATGCATATACTATATGTAGGGTGGGTCCGTATGGTGGTGTGTGCAGTGCCTGTGAGTTAGTGGACAATGTAATATTTACTAGGAGGAAAATTGTGCGATTGATGTTACTTCTTCTACCACGCACTTTTAGATGGTTGAATACACAATCCTCCTATCTTGTATCAGTGGTAAAGAGGTCGTAAACATTCTATTAACTGTCAACAGGTAGCCTCTGTCTCTAATTGTCTTCTCATCGGTGGGCAGTATTTCATAGTAATACTATATGCTTGGTAGTGGTAAAAAGTGTCTTAATAGATTGTAGGCCACAAAAACATAATTGGTCTTTCACGTGTTTCCTCTACCTCATGCTGCCTTATGTATGATGGCTGCCCAATGCGCGCTGTTATGAGGTCGTGTGCCCACTGTTTATGGCTCCCGTGTGCTCTCTTGATCAATAGTATTGCAATTAGTCAGCGCAGTGTGTGTGGTGCAGCTTGATGATAGAACATGTAGTGTGGGGCGGTTTAGTTGTGTTCTCTCTTCTCACCACTTAGGTTCAGGCTAAGAGGGGCCCCTTTCCTTGTCTTATCGCTCAAATGCAATCGCGGGTGCACAGTTCAGGACGAGCAATTGTCCGCAATGTAGGGGCCTCTCTGGGGAGTGTGGTTTGGTTGTCACCACAAGAGAGAAAGTGAGCATGCAGAATGGGGGCGGTCTCAATTATAGCTAGCGTTACAAGTCGGCAAAGCCGCTAAGGGGTCAGTATCAGTATCAATTGCCCGTGATGTAGGGGCCTCTCCGGGGAGTGTGGTTTGGTTGTTGCTGCCAGAGGGAAGGCGGGAGAGCGAGCGTGCAAAATGGGGCCGGTATCAATTACAGATAGCATTACAAGTCGGCAAAGCCACCAGGAGGTCTGTGTAGGTTACAGCCAGCGTGAAAAGTCGGCTCGCTCGAAAGGGGTCAGTACTCACATGTGATGATTAGTGTCGGCGTCCTGTGATCTACCCTCCTCCATCTCTCTCTATTGTTATTATGTGCTCTTTTTTGTGCGAGGGTGATGCTCTTGCATGGATGGTTTCTGTCTCAAAGTTCTCTGCCAGAGCCACCAATTCACTTTTGTAAACAGCTAGCGAGCTGCAGTTTCTTCGTATATGAAGATACTGCCCAAAGGGCAAGTTCTCTTTAAGGGCCCTTGCGTGGTGGCTGTACACTAACCACCTCTTAAAAATGGCCACCAGGGACACACAGCATAGAGCTCCCTTCTATTGATCACCCAACGGAGCTACGCCCACAACGTATCATGTGACGTATCACATGACTAAGAATACACCTCTAAAGAACACTCCACGGGCCGTTAGACTATCTCCCAGGACCCGGTGAATCGGCCCACCATGAACAGTAAAATTGGATTT
The DNA here is from genome assembly GCF_964261635.1 of Lissotriton helveticus. Lineage (NCBI taxonomy): Eukaryota > Metazoa > Chordata > Amphibia > Caudata > Salamandridae > Lissotriton > Lissotriton helveticus. The sequence continues at coordinate 481,301,878 of NC_136071.1, read as the reverse complement.
GCACACAAAAGACCCCAGAGTTTGAGCAAAAAGTTGTTTTTGGGACCAGGAGGACAAAATTTGAGCACACCCAAGAAAGTAAGGGAGGCATTGATCACAAAGCAGAAGGAAATAGCCTCAAACTGGGATGGCATGATGGGAAATATAGGCTTGAATCTTTTCTTTACAGACCACTGCCAGGCCACCTCTCATTATATTAGGCTGATCCTGCCTTAAAACTCAAACTGGAGTCCAGCTACTCCCACTTAGTACAAAAGGCTCCCTTTATGAGGCAAGTTACTGACAAATATAGTTTAAACATTAGTGAGAAAAAGTAATTCATAAACTAAGGATAGTAAAGGGAAAAACCTTCATAATGACACCCAAGTAGATGTGGAGTTAGGTATCTCTAAAAGGCAGCACATGTGCTGCACAAGGAAACAAAACAGCACCTGGGATAGCCAAATAGAGTCAATATAGCATGTTAATCAAGCCCTCTGACATGGCTGTTCGGACCAGCTGCCCATGGCCATAATACAATGCGTCAGTTAAAAACAATATCTTAAATATTTTGGTAATGCAACTCTGCCAGCTGGCTATGTCTTGCAGGACAGATGTTACTGATAAAACAAATAATAAAAGGAAATCAATAAAAAAGTGTCCATAAATGAAAGGAAAACATAACGGTCACTTGCATTTACTAAGATCCTCATTACAAGCTGCCCAAAGTTAAAGGTGGGGATACCTCAGGGATATCTTAAGGATTTGGGGGACCCTGGGATACATGTATTTTGGGGGTCCCTGTTCAGAACAGCTTTGAATTTATGATCCAGTTTCAGCTGTTTCATGCCCTCTTTGGCCAGGTCACTGACAGTGGACAGACACAATCGTCCACATTCAAAATGTGTTTGCATATAATATTTATTTAGTGACACTGAAGTGTGTTTTCAGTATTGTAACAGAGCAGCAGCTCACCAATATTACTGCGAATAATCTCTGTGAAGTATGAATATGTGAGGTCCAGTTTCGATCAACAAGAATGAAACATAACCGCAACATTTATATGTAACATGTCTGCAATGGACTCTTCACACATTACCCACATTAAAAATAATGTAAAGGAAAACAGTATTTAAAACAATCTGTTTCAGAATTATTCAGGGTCATCTGGGCGAGACTCTGCAGAACAGAGCTGGCTGTATCAGGGGCCCACCTGAAAGGCCCACTTAGCCCATGCCTTAAAACGTCTCTGGGATACCTTGCCCAGAATTACCAATTCAGGCCGGTATGTACCCTTAAAACTAGGCATTGTTGATTGTAGCCCTTAAAATAGGAAATTAACTCTAGGACCTGAAATTACAAATTCTTTTCCTACCTATTTTTCCATACTCCAGGACCAAATCTGCTCATATTTACCACCTGCTATGAGTAGGTGCTAAATGTGTGCGAAGGGGGTCACTCTCCGGGGCTCTCATGAGAGAGGGTGTCATGGAGTAAGTTAGTCCGTAGGACTGCTCAGGGGAACTATCCATCCTCCTCCGTTGACATGGGAGGGGTGTGGTTGGGGGGGCCAGGCAGTGACATTTCACTCTGCCTCTAGCCTAGAGCACCAGTAGTTTTACCCTCATGAGGAAATTAACTAATTTTAAGAAAATAATTTCAGGCTTCCTTTTCATAAAATGCATAAATTAATTTAGGATGATGATGATTATCATTTTTATTCCTATTCTTCCTATTGGCTGTTTTTTATTACCGTTGTTATTGATATTGTTGTTTTGTTATTCTTATTGCTATTTTTGGATTCTTTTGTTGTTAGTAGTAACGGCAGTAGTTCTCATTTTCTGAAAATCTTATTCCGGATGAATACAAGAGCACATGCGTTATTCATTTATAGTCGTTTCTGCATGGACAGATGGTGTTGTCACAACCTCGGCGGAGATCTGTGACTTCAGGAGAAAAGCCTCAGCAGGAGCAGCGACACTGACATTCAAGTATCTGTTTTCTTTCTAAATCGTTTTGGTATGATAGGGCAACCTACAGAGTGTTCAGGATTACAATGCAGCTTAACATCCATGTAAATGATGCAACTGTCTGATTAAAGACAAAACAGTCACAATGTTTCTGACGGGGTCAGTGTGGCGCCGTCAGAAATGTCACAAAGGAAAGAGAGAAGCTATTTTTACTGAAATCATTTCGGAAATATAGTTACATGAAAATGAAGTCCATTTTCACCTGTGATTTTGAGTTGCTGTGTGCTCATACAAAATACTACCCTCTACTTACTCCTAACAGGTCCAGAAGTGTAATGAAAAGTTGGGTCTTATGATGTACATCTGTTTACTCTTTCTGAACCAAGATCTAGCTTTCTGCTACATTTGCTTTAAATCCCTTCAGCAGTTTGGGCTACAACTGTATCTAAAGTTCGTATGGAAAAATAAATAGGGAAAATGTGCTAACATGTTTTGAGATCCCTCTTTTTTTTGCTCTGCTGCAGCTTGAGAGAGCACCCCAACACTTTTCATGTTCAAACTCATCCAAATGTAGCAATTTTTGTTACAAAGTTTTGGGGAGATTTGACAAATGGTGATAAAGTTATTAGCAACATAAAAAAGGCATTTCCAGAGGAAACATAGTCCTAGCTATAATTAACTGTGGCAATTGCCACAGGATGTGTGTGTGTATATATTACCTACTGGCGGTCGCCAGTAGGTAGTTATAGTTAGGATTGATTTCCATAGGGAAATCGCAACATTCTATTGGGAATAACTTTTGCGCCGGTTGAGGAATCTGCCTGAATATTTCAGCAACTTTGCCTCGCGGCGCTCCGCTCCTTCTCTGAAAGTTTGGGGGGGATTCGTCAAGTGGGGGCGGAGATAAAAGGGGGTCCCAAAACGTGTTTTCCCCATGTTAATTTCCATAGGGCGGTCGGTCGCACTTTTAGCTCGAACGGCTGAATGGATTTTCACCAAACTTGGCAAAATTGTAGGGACTGGTAGCCCGATGTGCCTTTGCTATGTCTCAAGATATGTGCTCCAGAGGATTTAGAGTAATTTAGGTTCAAAACAATTTATATATCTATGGCAGCGCCCCGGTACGCGCACCAGGGAGCGCTCCGGGCGCGCCACGCGACTTGCGCATGGAAAGCTGATTGGCTCTCGGGTGTCTGTAAACATTCGAAACAGTCCGCAGCGGCCGCCATCTTGTGTCTCGGTCGGATCGAGACACAAGAGGTGGCAAAAAACAAAGGGGAAAATGACCAAAAGGGGGCAGGGTACACCCCCCTGACCCCCTAGGTTTGATGTGGGGGCCATAAAAGGGTCCCGAGAGACAAAAAAAATATTTAATCTTTTTTCGATTTTCGCGGGGGGAGCGCCCTGTATGCGTACGGGGGAGCGTACCGGGGAGCGTACCATGGGGAAAAATAGTGAAAAAAATTATATAATCATAATAATAAATAATAAAATAATCATTTTGAGTGATCAGAGGTAGGGTAGCTCTGAAAAGAGCTTTTGGGTTCTGTGGCTGTTTTAGGTACCTACAAGTACGTCCCACACACACTCACACGCACACAACCCCACACCCCCAAACCCACACACTCCCCACACACACCTCACACACGCACACCTCCACCCACACCCAAACACCCCACACCAACACCTTACACGTCTACACCCACCCCAACACATCCCACACACACTCACTCACACACACACCTCACCCCCCCAACACACACACACGCACACACAGATACCTCACAGACACACCTCACACATCCCACACACACACCTCCCCCCCCCACACACACACACACACACCTCACAGACACACCCACACATCCCACACATACACACACATCCTACACACATACCCCCCACACCCACACACACCCAACACACACCTCACACCCCCACACCCCCACCTACACCCAAACACCCCACACACCCACACCCACACACACACCTTACACACCCACATCCCCACCCACACCCACATACCCCACACACCTACACACACCTATCCACCTCATCCCCCCTCAGACACACACACACACACACACACACCTCACAGACACACCCCACAGATCCCCCACACACACCTCCCACCCCACACATGGGGAAAACTCAGTGAAACACTAAAATAATAATTTAAAGTGCTTAGAGGTAAGGTAGCTCTGAATAGAGTTGTTGTGTTGTTTTGGTGTTTTAAGTACCAACATGTAGGTACCAATGCTGAGTCTTAAATTTAATGTACACCGTTTCCTCTGTAGATAATTTGCATGTTGTTACAGAAGTTATTGTGGTATATGGAATCCATACCATAGTCTGTCAGGAAAGCAGAAACAACATGGAGGCAGGAGATGAAAAAGATATGTCAAATACACATTGGAGATAATAAAGTGGTAGAAAGGAAGTAACTATGAGCAAAATTACTATGTAACACAAAAAAAGTTGCAAAGTATACTATAAGTCTTACATTATATTATATTCATTTTGGTACTATTTCATGAATTACATATCAAAAAGAATAATGTCTGGAACAATTTTTAATTATTAAATACAAATTTATTGCTCTGATCTTTCAAAATTTAATAACACTTCCAACATTATTTCGTCGGGAATGTCCTCATTTGGATTACATGATTCCATTTCTTCCACATATTTAAGAAACTCTTCATCAAGAGACTGATCCAAAAAGTCTGAATCGTTAATCTCTTCCTCTGGGTTGTTCTGAACATCAACTTCGAATGAAATATTAAATTTATTTTGATCTCCTTCCATTTTGTTGCTGTAAATTGCATAAAAAATAAATATATCAGTAGAGATAGGGCACTGTTAGGTTTAAGTTCAGACAGGTACTTCTGAGTTTTTAACAGTGAAGTTATCTTTGGGCAGTGTATGGTATCAGGCAGGAAGTAGAACTATTAAAAAGTGCATCTGATGAAGACTAAGTAAAATCATAATTATACCAGAGAAGCCTAACTCAATCTATAACTATACCAGAGAAGCCTATCTCAATCTATAACTATAACAGAGGGACAGTAAATAACTATCAGAAAACGTTTTTACAAATTACCTTAAAGTGCCCCTTACAAATTAACAATTTACCTTATTGAAAGGTGATGAAGATAAATGGAGAACATTTTTCAAGGTGTACCTCAGGTAGATGTAGTCAAAATGGCTGTGTTTCCCTCTCATTTTACATTTATATTCATGTACATAACCAATCAAATGTCAGGAAAAAAAAGTAGAAAATGAAAGTAACATTTTAATTGGTTGTAAATCCTAACTGTTCATATGTGTTTTTGTCATGTAATTTACCTCAGGATATTTAGACAGGGCTACAGGGCAAATGGCTCAATGGAATTCCACCAAATTTGGGAAAATGGTAGGGACTGGTATGTAGTAGGGCCTATTCTATATTTGGTGAAAGTCTCTCCAGTGGTTTTTATGTAAATGAACTTTTAAAAATGTTGGGAGCGCTTCCCGGTGCGCCCCGGTACGCGTACCGGCAGCGCTACGGGAGTCCTCCATTTTGTGTTTCGGTAGATTTGAGACAGAAAATGGAGGACAAACAACGTTGGGAATGGGTATAAGGGGGCACGGTAGGCACTCCCTGACCCACTAGGTTTTCGGAGGGGGTCTTAGGAGGCCCATATAGGCCAAAAAAAATATATATTTTTAAATTTTCGCGGGGGGAGCGCCCGGTATGCGCACCGGGGAGCGTACCGGGGAGCGTACTTTGGTGAAAAATAGTGAAAAAAGTTAGAAAAAGATAATCATTTGGAGTGATCAGAGATAGGGTAGCTCTGAAAAGAGCTTTTGGGTTCTGTGGCTGATTCAGGTACCTACAAGTAGGTACCAATGCACAGTCTTAAATTCAGGAGGAATATTCTATTCCCCTCATCTGAGAAGTGCACACCATCTCCTCTGTAGATATCTTGCATGTTGTAACGCAAGTTGTTGTTGTATATTGAACCCATTCCATAGTCTCTCATGTAAGCAGAAACAGATTTATTCACATGTTTCCGTGCTTTCTCAAATTGTGGACAAAATTGGTTGGACCAGTTCCATTTCTGTCTTTGGCATATATTGGAAAATACCAAGGCAGTTTGAGGAAAAAGTGCCATCAATTGTTCAAAGGTGTCCTTTAAAAGCATTTCCAGACCTACCCCAGTCAAAGTGCCTAAGTCATTTCCACCACAGTGCAGAATTATGAGGTTAGGGTGTGGCAAATGCAAAAAGGTTTTCACCAATGGTATCAATTGGTGACATCTCAATCCTCTCTGGCCAATCCATTTAATATTCACATTTGGTAAATCAAGGTTGTGAAAATTTCTGGTAGCTGCATACCTTTGAGCCCAGTGGATATAGCTATGTCCAATAATCCAGACAGAATACACGGTAGAGGAGGTTCTGGTGCAGTCAGATTAAGTGTAGGAATAAAATGGCAGTTGGAACAGTAGGAGTTTGCAAAAAAAACCTGTGGAGTTTCAGTGCTCTTGAATCACAAGCAATGATTGGTAGATTGAGATAGTTGAAAACTGAAAGTTAGGGTGCATGGTTGTGTTCTGTGTAAGAAGTAATTTGAATGGTTAAAAAAAATCATTTAAAGAAACATTGCACCAGATAGGCTGGTGTATTCGCAGGTCAAACATGCTTGCTGATTTCATTTGCAACATTGTAGAATAAACTTTTAACCCTGGGAGCTCAGTGAGGAGGGAGTTGCTATGGTAACAGGTAGAAAGGGCTGAGGGGGGAAGGGTGTTGGTTTGAAAATACAGAGGGAAGAGTTTTGATTGGTTACCATGAGCAACATGTGTGTAGAAACAGAGGTTTTCTGTGCCATTAATGGTTGCAGTGCCTGGAGAACATACCTTTTGCTCTGCTAAAGAAATATTGGTGTGTGTATCTGACACTGTTGCGAATCTCCTAGAGCATTTGTAAAGGTGAGTTATGATTTATTTAATATACATAGAGACTTGTATACTCTATGGAGAAGATTTGGAAGCAAATTGTGGTTTTTTAATGTTGCTTTGTGTCATGCTTTTTGATAATGCTTGGTAAAAAGTTTTTACTGCATAGAGGAATTATATTTTGTAAAATTGTGAAGTTTTAGTAGTGACATGGAATGCTTGTACATAGGACACGTGCTGTGTTTCTTAAATGTGATGTCAAAAACGATTTTGGGAAAAATGAATGGCTTTTACATTTTTTAAAAGGAATAAGAATGTGTTCATGTTTAAAGAAATAAATTTGACTCTTTACAATGATGTTACCTGTGTTAACTCAGTGTAGGAAGCATATTGAGTTTGTTTGCATAGAGGAATTGTATTTTGTAAAATAGTGAGGTTTCAGTAATGACATGGAATGCTTGTACATAGGACCTGTGCTGTGTTTCCTAAATGTGATGTCAAACACGATTTTGGGGAAAATGAATGGCTTTTACATTTTTGAGTATAATGTGGCGCAGAGGTTTAAAAAGTGACGCATCTACCTACACGCGTCACTTTTTAAATATGGCGGAAAAGGTACATGTTTGGGCTTTCCTGGGGAGCGTAGGTGGTGAGGCTTGTGTCTAAGAGTGCAGTGGACTAGGCTTCATGAAGCCTATCCCCGACTGCACTCTTAGACACAGGCGTCAATTTGACTCTTTACTATGATGTTACCTGTGTTAACTCAGTGTAGGAAGCATATTGAGTTTGTTTGCATAGAGGAATTGTATTTTGAAAAATAGTGAGGTTTCAGTAATGACATGGAATGCTTGTACATAGGACCTGTGCTGTGTTTCCTAAATGTGATGTCAAAAACGATTTTGGGGAAAATGAATGGCTTTTACATTTTTGAGTATAATGTGGCGCAGAGGTTTAAAAAGTGACGCATCTACCTACATGCGTCATTTTTTAAATATGGCGCAAAAGGTACATATTTTATGCCGCCGATGTGTCACAAAAAGTGACGCATCAGCAGTGCAAAACTGACGCAGGGCCTCATAAATGAGTTTCTTTTTTTTTTGCACACTACTCCAGTTTAGTCCTGTCCACTGCAATCTTCGACACAAGCCTCAACTTTTGTGCTCCCCTGGACAGTCTTCATCTCATCTGCACTCCTTCTTAGGTGTCAGAATCCTATCACATGGGGAAAGCTCCATGTGAAAGCGTTTGCCTCAGTCTTATCCCTGCTGTGAGGCAGATGCTTGTACATAGGACCTGTGCTGTGTTTCCTAAATGTGATGTCAAAAATGTTTCCCCCTCTTTCACCCCTCTTTACTTATACTACCTGGTCTTTTCTCACTTTCCCTCATCGTTCTTCATTTATCCCGGTTCCGCCACTACCCTTCATTCCCCATTTTTTACTGTCCTTTCTTTTTCTTTTAACAGCCAGTCACTTTCTCCCACTATCTCTACTTTAGTGTTCTTCCTCTCTCTTCCTTTCTTTTGCTCCTTTAGTCATTTTACTTTTCTCACATTCATCCAATTGCACCTTCTCTATTTTTTACTATGTAATAAACAATCCCTCTGTGTTCATCCTGTAGCTCTTTTTCTCTTAACATAACTCTCTTTGTGTTCTTCTCTCATGCTAACTGCTTCATTAAATTTTTTTTTCTTCTTTTGGGGGGGCGCGCCCCGGTACGCATACCCTAAGGACCAAAAATTGACTGAGATCCTTTAAAAATATAGCTTTAATTTTATATATGAAAGGTAGTTCTAAAAATAACTGTTTTTTTTCTTCTTTTTGTTGTTTTATATTTTTTTATTGTTTTTTGAACATTTTGTTCTTTTTTTGGCTTTTCAAAACAGTTTTATATTTTTTTTGTATTTTTTATGGGAAGAAACAAAGAGAAAGGGAATTGAAAATGTCTCAACTGGAGCAAAAAACAAAAAACGGAAAAAATTACTTCTTTTTTTTGGGGCAATCGTGATTGTCACCAGCAATGACGATGAGCTTTACCCTCTTTTCCCCATAGGACATAAGCTTGCCACATCCAGTACAAGTGACTTTAAAATTACCAAATCGTTCCTGGATACAAGGCATCACCTCTGATGTTTCTGGTCCTGATTGAGTGGATTGTTTTCTTTTGGAGCAGGTCCTTGAACACTGGGGGAGGTGACTGGCCAGTTCCCTGATCTCTGCACGAGAATAGTTAGCAGGATGCTTCCGGGTCATATGCCTAATCATTGTATTATTACCAAATGAATATATTTTTATCTGGATTGCCCCTTGAGAGTTCTGCACCACAGATTCGACATGTTACCTTAGCCGCATTAACTTTTTTTTTGCCCTCTGGAAGTGAAAAAAACTCCCATACTATGTGTTCTTTTGGCTTGTATGGGGTATTTTCTTCAGGCAGCCATCTGCTCCCCTCCTCCTCTTCCTCTTCCTCCTCCTCCTCTTCTTCACCACCAATGTATTGTTGTGGTGGTCCTCTTGGTGGTTGTGGTGGTGGTGGTGGTGCAGATGCTCCAGCTGTTGCTGCTACAGGAGCCATTTCAAAGTAGAAAAGAATTGTCTCTGTAGATGAAACAGGTCTTCCTCAGTCAAAGGACAAAGTCAGAGTGAGGAAGAAAGGTGGGGTTTTTTATCATTTGGAAAAAAAACTGTGCTGAACCAATCCGAAGTGTTATTTTCAGGTCACAAGACCAAGGCTTTACTCATTTGGAAACCAAAAAATGTTCTGCACCAATAGAAAGTGTTATTTTCAGGTCACAAGACCCAGGCTGGTCACAAGACCCAGGCATTACTCATTTAGAAACCAAAACTGTTCTGCACCAATAGAAAGTGTTATTTTCAAGTCACATGATCCGACGCGCTTACACTACGCGACCCGGGGCGTGACCGTAGTCGCGCTCCGGGGAGCGTCCGCGGGTGCGTAGCATAAGCGCGTTAGGACGTTTCGCGATCGTATGCGATCGCGTGCTTTCGGTTGCGATTACACTGTGCGTCATATGACGCATCACGCGTGTACGCTAAACGTCACGATGTTGTTTTCGTTCACGGCAATAGCGCTCCCGGGACGCTCCCCGGTCCGCGCCCCGGGGCGTGCCGTAATATTGCGCTTACCCGTGCGTTCACCGATACGCGCCCCGGGAGCGCCCCCGGGTTAAAAATAAAGATTTGCTATTAAAAAACCATTGAAATTCACTGAAAAAACCAAAGGTTTCACACCAGTTATAGTTAGGAATTAGCATTTGTAAAACCTATGAAATTCACTGAAAAAACCATAGGTTTCACACCAGTTATAGTTAGGAATTAGCATTTAAAAAACTTATTAAATTCACTGAAAAAACCATAGGTTTCACACCAGTTATAGTTAGCTGGAAATTTTACTCGCATAAATCCATTGAAATTCCCACGTTATAGTTAGTTGGACTCACTATAACTTGCGCGTGCAATGCACTGCTGATGACGTCACATATTACATCACTCATGACATGGTCAGTGACATCACTCATGACATCACTGATGACACCATCCTTGTGACAGAGTGACAGACTTCCTTTCACTATAATGTAACCCTTGAAACACATATTCAAAAATAGAAACTAACATTTTCAAAAAAATGCAGCTACCCATATCAGTTACAACAACCAATTCAATAATTCCACCATCTATATACACATCCACTCATTCACCAACAGTTCTATATAATCGCTCATACATATACTCACTCATCATATGTAGTGATACACCTATACATCCTGTTACACTCCGACAGTCATCCAAAAGATACTCTCACACATACTCACACATGCAAATAAACTATTAAACATCCATTTATTTGCATATACAGCTATACACACACTACCAATTTACTTCTAAGGAAACTTACACATACTTACTCTCTTAAACAATCACTTATAGAAACACATACTAATTTAAACAGGAACTCTTACAATCCCTCACTCTCACATATACTCACTTATATACATCAATATTCACATATACTACATTAAAACATATGTAGTTACTGATAAAGACACTAGTGAGACAGTCATTCACTCACTAACACACACATATACACTCTCATCCACCCATACAGTCCTGCACATATGCTGTCTTCATAACACATACAAAGAGAGAGTCAGTCATTCATGCATCTATGTGCTAAGTAATACCCCCACCAAACCATACAAACACTCATACTGATACTAAGAAAACATCTAATAACCCATATACATACACATGTAGCTACTCACCAACCCATGAATCCACTTATACACAAATTGAAACACTAATACATATATTTAAATATTTAAACATTACTCTCTAATATATGTATTCACTAAGATACACTTAATAAACCAGTTAAGCAATCAATTAAAAAAAAAACATCCATGCAAACACTTATTTAAACATTTATTCTTCCATCAACTTTTACATGTACATATATAACACATATTTATTTTTCAGAAAGACACACATTCACTGGATGGTGTCTTCAGTGATGTCATGAGTGATGTCACTGACCATGTCATGAGTGATGTAATATGTGACGTCATCAGCAGTGCATTGCACACGCAAGTTATAGTGAGTTCAACTAACTATAACGTGGGAATTTCAATGGTTTTATGCGAGTAAAATTTCCAGCTAACTATAACTGGTGTGAAACCTATGGTTTTTCAGTGCATTTAATAGGTTTTTTAAATGCAAATTCCTAACTATAACTGGTGTGAAACCTATGTTTTTTTCAGTGAATATATATATATATATATTGGGGGTTTGATTTCCAAAGACCGCTCCGCCACCGCAACGCCTCACGATACGGAATGTGGCATTCTGGGAACTGTAGTTGCCATGCACCGGGCAGCACAAAGGTGGCGTTGACGCTTATGACAAAGAGGGGCGGAGCAGATGTCCACCTACCAGGACGCAGCAGATATTTAAATCAGGCTGCGTTCCCACTACTAACCCTGGCGCTGAAGAAGGCATAATAGCCGAAATGCATTCGCCATGTTTCACTGTGCTCCTCATTAAAGCTCGCTCCAAGCTTTTCCCTGGTGTGGCCTCTTTCTTCCTTGTGGAGATATGTGCGGACATTGATGCGTGGTTCCCCAGTACTACGCGAGAGGCCCCTGCAGCATCAAGTTGGCCTGGGATTACTGGCACCTGCTTCGGCGGATTTCTTTGTTCCCACTCACCTGGATATCCTTGGCCCACCTTCAGGTTCGGAGAATTATGGGGCGGTGTAGTAGTCATTGACTGCACTTTGGGCATAGCGGATTCCCTGCTTAGCCCCCGCCGATTTCTTTCCGGAGACTTGGGGGTTGCTGCAGTCAGGGACTGGAGGAGAGAGCTTGATTTGGCGCACCAAGGAACTTGGGGGTTTGATTTCCAAAGACCGCTCCGCCACCGCAACGCCTCACGATACGGAATGTGGCATTCTGGGAACTGTAGTTGCCATGCACCGGGCAGCACAAAGGTGGCGTTGACGCTTATGACAAAGAGGGGCGGAGCAGATGTCCACCTACCAGGACGCAGCAGATATTTAAATCAGGCTGCGTTCCCACTACTAACCCTGGCGCTGAAGAAGGCATAATAGCCGAAATGCATTCGCCATGTTTCACTGTGCTCCTCATTAAAGCTCGCTCCAAGCTTTTCCCTGGTGTGGCCTCTTTCTTCCTTGTGGAGATATGTGCGGACATTGATGCGTGGTTCCCCAGTACTACGCGAGAGGCCCCTGCAGCATCAAGTTGGCCTGGGATTACTGGCACCTGCTTCGGCGGATTTCTTTGTTCCCACTCACCTGGATATCCTTGGCCCACCTTCAGGTTCGGAGAATTATGGGGCGGTGTAGTAGTCATTGACTGCACTTTGGGCATAGCGGATTCCCTGCTTAGCCCCCGCCGATTTCTTTCCGGAGACTTGGGGGTTGCTGCAGTCAGGGACTGGAGGAGAGAGCTTGATTTGGCGCACCAAGGAACTTGGGGGTTTGATTTCCAAAGACCGCTCCGCCACCGCAACGCCTCACGATACGGAATGTGGCATTCTGGGAACTGTAGTTGCCATGCACCGGGCAGCACAAAGGTGGCGTTGACGCTTATGACAAAGAGGGGCGGAGCAGATGTCCACCTACCAGGACGCAGCAGATATTTAAATCAGGCTGCGTTCCCACTACTAACCCTGGCGCTGAAGAAGGCATAATAGCCGAAATGCATTCGCCATGTTTCACTGTGCTCCTCATTAAAGCTCGCTCCAAGCTTTTCCCTGGTGTGGCCTCTTTCTTCCTTGTGGAGATATGTGCGGACATTGATGCGTGGTTCCCCAGTACTACGCGAGAGGCCCCTGCAGCATCAAGTTGGCCTGGGATTACTGGCACCTGCTTCGACGGATTTCTTTGTTCCCACTCACCTGGATATCCTTGGCCCACCTTCAGGTTCGGAGAATTATGGGGCGGTGTAGTAGTCATTGACTGCACTTTGGGCATAGCGGATTCCCTGCTTAGCCCCCGCCGATTTCTTTCCGGAGACTTGGGGGTTGCTGCAGTCAGGGACTGGAGGAGAGAGCTTGATTTGGCGCACCAAGGAACTTGGGGGTTTGATTTCCAAAGACCGCTCCGCCACCGCAACGCCTCACGATACGGAATGTGGCATTCTGGGAACTGTAGTTGCCATGCACCGGGCAGCACAAAGGTGGCGTTGACGCTTATGACAAAGAGGGGCGGAGCAGATGTCCACCTACCAGGACGCAGCAGATATTTAAATCAGGCTGCGTTCCCACTACTAACCCTGGCGCTGAAGAAGGCATAATAGCCGAAATGCATTCGCCATGTTTCACTGTGCTCCTCATTAAAGCTCGCTCCAAGCTTTTCCCTGGTGTGGCCTCTTTCTTCCTTGTGGAGATATGTGCGGATATATATATATATATATATATATATATATATATATATATATATATATATATATATTACCTACTGGCGATATCCAGTAGGTATATATAGTTAGGATTGTTTTCCATAGGGAAATCGCAACATTCTATTGGGAATAACTTTGGCGCCGGTTGAGGAATCTTCCTTAAAGTTTCCTTAACTTTGCCTCGCGGCGCTCCGGTCCTTCCCTGAAAGTTTGGGGGGGATTCGTTAAGCGGGGGCCGAGATAAAAGGGGGTCCCAAAACGTGTTTTCCCCATGTTAATTTTCATAGGGCGGTTGGACTCACTTTTAGCCCGAACGGCAGAATGTTTTTCCACCAAACTTGGCAAAATTGTAGGGACTGGTAGCCCGATGTGCCTTTGCTATGTCTCAAGATATGTGCTCCAGTGGTTTTTACGAAAATTTACTTTGAAAAAATATATATTGGGCTACATTGGGCTATATATATGTTAGAGCCCAAATGTAGCCCAATGTAGCCCAATGTAGCCCAAAGATGGCCACCAGAGACAAAAAAAACAAATGTAGCCCAAATATCAGCCAGATGTAGCCCAACTATAGCCCAATGACAGAATGTCCCAGAGTGTTCTAAAGAACAACTAGAGCGCTAACAGTCTTACTTATAACAAAAGTATGGCACACCTGAAGTCATCTTGAGTGGAATAAAGTGTTAACACTTAAAACATTTAATTTGCAAAGGAACAAAATGAGGGGGTTCATTTTGCCATAGAAATTATGATTAGTGCTGAAGAAAGAAAAATTAGGGCACATTTTGAGTGACTTCTCAAATCTTTTTATATTTCATTAAAAAAATTCTGATATGCAGTCTCCCAAGATGGCCACCAGAGACAAAAGAGCCTGTGCTTAAAAACTCTTTTAGCAAAGCAGGCATTTGAGATTTAAAAAACGTTTTAATATATAAAAACGTTATCCGCTAATAGAATTAGCATTTAAAAAACCTTGCGAATTCAATGGAAAAAACCATAGGTTTCAGGCCTTATATAGTTAGGAATTAGCATTTAAAAAACCTTGCGAATTCACTGAAAAAACCATAGGTTTCAGGCCTTATATAGTTAGGAATTAGCATTGAAAAAAACCTTGCAAATTCACTCAAAAAAACCATAGGTTTCAGGAGTTATATAGTTAGGAATTAGCTTTTAAAAAACCTTTGAAATTCACTCAAAAAACTATAAGTTTTAGTGGTGTTATATTTAGCTGGACATTTTACTCATACAAAACCATTGAAATTGCTCCTATATAGTTAGTTGTACTAACTATATTTCGCGCACCCGCAATCCACTGCTGATGATGTCACATATTAGATCATGCATGACATGGTCAGTGACATCACTGATGACATCTCAAATGACATCACTGATGACATCACTGATGACATCATCCACGTGACAATCACATACACCTTTTAATACACTATTACAATTTTCATCACTCTTTGTAAAATACAGAGTATCATATTTAAATCCATTGTCACAGCAATACAAGTATCTAAAAATCCACTCAGTGATTCATAGATGTATACACACATCTAATCACTTACCTATGGATTCACTCATACATGCTGTCAATGAACAATAGAACACTATCAAAAATACTTATACATCTATATCGACATTAAACAACAGCACGCATCCTATTCACATATGAAGTCATCCTACTCACTTATGCAAACAATGGATCATACTTACATATTTACTTAGCAAAACACTTATACAAACACCACTTCTTCTATTCATTTAGATAGTAAGTCATACTTAGTGAATTATAAAATCATTATTACAAGTATACAGTTATCCATACAGTCACTCACACAATCATTGTGTCTTATGTATACTTATTTATATACAACAACTGACACATACACTGCCTTTTAATTTTCTAGTTTGTTGGACCTGTACCATTGAGAAATATATTTGCTCATCACCACACCCATAAAGATATTCACTCACCCAAACAACTGTTAGAACATGTAGTTGTAACTTCATATATCTACTGAATCAACTATTTACACATCTTTGGACAGTCACACACCCCCCACCGAACCACACACACTTTCACACTCCCATACAAATACTCAGTTAACTAATCAATAACTAATATAGACTTTCACATAGCTAGTAACCAACTGTAGAATCAGTTTACACAACAACTGACAAAGTGATACAGATATTCACACAGTTTAGTCACTATCCACTATATTTAGTGAGACATTATAAATTGGTCAAGTAAACAGTCAATTACACTGCTACTAAATCCCCTATCCAAATATTTATTTATATATATCCACTTATTCTTCAATGCAAATTGCTATATATATAATGCATATTTAAATAACGAAGCAGACCACATTCACTGGATGATGTCATCAGTGATGTCATCAGTGATGTCATTTGAGATGTCATCAGTGATGTCACTGACCATGTCATGAATGATCTAATATGTGACATCATCAGCAGTGGATTGTGGGTGCGCGAAATATAGTTAGTACAACTAACTATATAGGAGCAATTTCAATGGTTTTGTATGAGTAAAATGCCCAGCTAACTATAACACCACTAAAACTTATAGTTTTTTGAGTGAATTTCAAAGGTTTTTTAAAAGCTAATTCCTAAATATATAACTCCTGAAACCTATGGTTTTTTCAGTGAATATATATATATATATATATACACTGAAAAAAACATAGGTTATAGACCATATATAGTTAGGAATTAGCATTTAAAAAACCTTATTTTACTCACACAAAACCATTGAAATTCCATATATAGTTAGTTGCACTAACTATATATCGCGCACCCGCAATCCACTGCTGATGATGTCACATATTACATCATTCATGACATGGTCAGTGACATCACTGATGACATCACTGATGACATCTCAAATGACATCACTGATGACATCACTGATGACATCATCCAGTGACTGTGTGTTTCTGTAAAGTTTAAATATGTTTTACATATTGAAGAATGAGTAGATGTATAACTGTCTGGACGAAGGATTTAGTAGGTGCATGACTGAATGTATGAGTGAGTGATTAAATGTGTCTCACTGAGTGCATGGGTTAGTGACTAAACTGTCTTAATTTGTGCATCATTATGTCTGTTGTTCTGTAAACTGCTGCATGTGTTGATCAGTAGCTATATGATTAACTATATGGGTTATTGATTGATTGTCCAAGTATTTGTATGGGAGACTGAGTGTGTGTGTGGCTGGCTGGGAGGTGTGTGACTCTGTGCAGATCAATGTGTACTTGTATCAATGATTGTATAAGAAAGTAAGTATGTGTTAGTATATGTTTGAAAATGTAAGGTGCTCTATGTTTAACTGTATAGACAAGAAAATGGAAGTGTGATTGATTCTTTACAGGACTGACTAGGTGTGTGAGTAACTCCATGGATGAGTGGCAGAGTGTGAGTGTCTGTATAGGTGTATGAGTGCATATGATAGTGTTGTAAAGATGAGTGATTGTATGTATGAATGATTGTATGGGTGAATGAGTGAATGTGTGTGTAGACGTAGGAATCAGTGAGTACGTATGTAGTAACTAGTATTGGTGTGTCAATGGTTTCAAAAATTATACTCTGTATTTAACACTGGGTGAAACAGAGGTTATATTAAAATGTGAGGAGATGCATTGTATTGTCACATGAATGGTATCATCAGTGATGTGGTCATTGATGTCAAATGAGATGTCATCAGTGATGTCATCAGTGATGTCATTTGAGATGTCATCAGTGATGTCATCAGTGATGTCACTGACCATGTCATGAATGATGTAATATGTGACATCATCAGCAGTGGATTGCGGGTGCGCGATATATAGTTGGTGCAACTAACTATATATGGAATTTCAATGGTTTTGTGTGAGTAAAATAAGGTTTTTTAAATGCTAATTCCTAACTATATATGGTCTATAACCTATGGTTTTTTCAGTGAATTTTCAAGGTTTTGTAAATGCAAATTCCTAACTATATATGGTCTATAACCTATGTTTTTTTCAGTGAATTTCAATGGTTTTTTAATAGCAAATATCATAAGCTGTCGAATGTCAAGTACGTGGTAAGTGAAAACATTTTCGTGTTTATGCACACTGATCTGCTTTGAATGGTGCCCCCCCCTCATTTCTATTAGGAGTACTCTCTCTTTGCACATAGTGAAGGGTAGTTAACGCAGGCCTTTGCCCCCGTTGTAATACGTCGTGCCTGCTTCTCTCTCCATTTGATTGATTGTTATCCAAGTATTTACTGTTTTAGAATTGGTTCTCTTTGGTTCATTCTCTATTTACAAACAAACACAGAGTCGCAATACTCTGTTTAGTCTTTGCAGATAACGAAAAATCGTGTAAAAAAAAAAGAAAAGGAATCGAGCAAAATCAGTAGGCCACTAATGGGATCTCTTTTTGACCTCGCTAAAATAGAAACATTAGGAACAACCCCTCATGACAAATACAAAACTAGTGAAATGAACTGAACTCCACACAATGATGGCTGCAAAACAGCTCGGCTCCGCCACCCACCCCGCCCAAAATAACGATAAAGAGCGGCTGCCATGATTGGTTGCGGAATGGCCACGACGGAGCTACGAAATGGTGCTGCTCTCATGCTAACCCCAGCTTCAGTCTGAAAAATCCAGAAACACTGTAGACTACCAATTCGATCAGTTCCGGTAGCGCCCCAATGTAACCCGGTAGAGAAGAACTAGCCCTCCCCTCTTTGACTAATGGTTCTTGTTGCCTGTCCCTTCTGTTGTCATTTAACAGAACTATTTAGCCTGCTGAAAGGGGTTGTGTTCCGACCGCTGGTTGGTGGAGACATTTTGACTATATTCTGGACCTGCGTTGTCGCGTAATGCGTCATATGACGCGCCGCGTTAGCGCATCCGGAAGTCATCCGGGGCGCGCAGCGCGTAACGTAAGCATAACAAGTCATGTGACTTGTTAATAAAACTTTTCATTGGTTCATTTTACTTTTCTTATTCTAATGATGAAAGGCTTGGTCATATGACCTAAAAATTACGCTTTTTATTACTTCCGAACATTATTTTTTCTTAAATATATGTTATAATGTTCCAGGCTAATGTACTTTCCCGGAAAATTTACAACTGTCCTGCAAGTAAAATATATTCTTTTTTCGAGAAAAAGAGCGTTTCTTCGTCCCATGACGGAGCCGTTGAGCAAAAGAGGGTCGACCTGCTGTCTTAGTCGCCGATACGCCTGAATATAAGATTCTTATCGATCACTTTATGTTGCAGGAATAGAAAACACAACAGCCCTTGACCATTTATCTTTACTGCGTTCCTTCGTATTATACCTTTTACCCTTCATGTAATTGGTCTGCTTTATTTCACTTGCCTTTTAATGATTCTAAAACAGTGACTATTATTAAAAACTTTACCAATGTATATACTACTACCATGTTTTCTTTTAAAAACCTTTATTGTGAAAATTTCATTACACAAATACGAGCCTATAACCACGTGGGCCGGCCACGGAGCAAACTGTAATCGTATATGATGAGTAGACATTTACACTGTAGAGGAACGTAACGGGCGGGCCATTAGGTTGCAAGAACTAAGGTGTCTAACAGTTACGGAATCGGTGGACGTACATTTTATAATTAAAATACGACAGGGCCAGTTACAATAAAATTATCTAGATATACATTTGCGGGCAAGTACCATGGGTGACGTTAATTCGAACTTTCAATAGTACAGTAATCAATAACACATCAGAACTTAATATCAATAGGGATGTCGAAATATTCAATCAATTCTCGTCCCCGCCCGCCATGTGCTTCAAAACTGCATACGTATCTCGTGATTTCAAGGTTCTGCAACCAGTACACAACAAGGAGTTACGAGTCCTATTTATTCCGGCGCCATTTTGGGCGAGGACGGGCAGGTCCAGGATATAGTCAAAATGTCTCTACCAACCATCGACTATGATGATGTTCATATGCTGTATTTATTAGAGTAACACTCATCTGTCCACATGAAATTAATTTGCCACAATCTAAACATGTCATTTTAATCTTTCCAAAGTTCTTCTAAATATTTGGGACCGTTTCCCTTGCCTCTGATGCTGTCAGTGCCACTTCTTTGATGAATGTACTAGCAGGTCAGGGGTTCTCCTCCAAATCTCTCTTTTATGCAGCACTATAATTAATTGGTGCCACCTCTCCATATGACGATGCATGGTATAGTTACCATAACTATATTTTTTTTCGGTTCCTCTGGAGAGTTCATCGTGGCAGATGAAGCGTGTAACGTACCGGGCATTTACCTTTTTTTGCATGTACAGGAAAGGAAAAAAAAAACGAGCGTCCGAGTTCTAAGGTGTCCCAGGGCCATTTTAGTGGACCAGGCCCAAATCCAAAGAACAGGCCGCCATTTTGAGAGTCCTGTTGCAGCCGCCTGTCGCTGTAGCATCAAGAGCGGCCAAAACTCAGCTGAATGGCAACTGAAACGGTAAAGGGGCGCCCCACTACAGCAGACGAGCCTCCACCTAGGAAGGCCCGTTCACGCGCCCCCCCCCCCCCTTCGGGCACCCCACGCCGTTATTCGGAGCAGTATTGTAGGATGGCCACACCAGTGCGGCAACTTGCTAGACATCACCTCGGTGGTAACCGAATCTCAGCGCCTTTTGGTGTCTTCTCTTCAGAAAATATTGTTGCGCTGCCTTTGGCCCCATTCGCACATCGGTCCGCTACTGACGCCATCTCACAGGCTAATGGGGCGCCCCACGCCGAGTTTCAGCATTGTAGGATGACCACACCAGTACAGCAACTTGCTAGACACCACCTCGGTGCCATCCGGATTTTGGCATCTCAACGCCTAGTGGTGTCTTCTATTCGGAAAATATTGTTGCGCTGCCTTTGGCCCCATTCGCACATCGGTCCGCTACTGACACCATCTCACAGGCCAACAGGGCGCCCCACGCCGACTTTTACCATTGTAGGATGGCCACACCAGTGCCACAACTTGCTAGACACCACCTCGGTGCCATCCGGATCTTGGCATCTCAGCGCCTTGTGGTGTCTTTTATTCAGAAAACATTGTTGCGCTGCCTTTGGCCCCATTCGCACATCGGTCCGCTACTGACGCCATCTCACAGGCCAACGGGGCGCCCCATGCCGACTTTCAACATTGTAGGATGGCCACACCAGTGCACCTTACTAGACACCACCTCGGTGCCATCCGGATCTTGGCGCGTTGTGCTGCCTTCGGCCTATTCGCACATCGGTCCGCTACTGACGCCATCTCACAGGCTAATGGGGCGCCCCACGCCGAGTTTCAGCATTGTAGGATGACCACACCAGTACAGCAACTTGCTAGACATCACCTCGGTGCCATCCGGATCTCGGCGCCCCACTGCAGATGAAGTGCCTCTCAACTATGAAACCACCACGGTGACATCCGGATCTTGGCGCGTTGTACTGCCTTCGGCCTATTCGCACATCGGTCCGCTACTGACGCCATCTCACAGGCTAATGGGGCGCCCCACGCCGAGTTTCAGCATTGTAGGATGACCACACCAGTACAGCAACTTGCTAGACATCACCTCGGTGCCATCCGGATCTCGGAGCCCCACTGCAGATGAAGTGCCTCTCAACTATGAAACCACCACGGTGACATCCGGATCTTGGCGCCTTGTGCTGGTTCCGGCCTATTCACACATCGGTCCGCTACTGACGCCATCTCACAGGCTAATGGGGCGCCCCACGCTGAGTTTCAGCATTGTAGGATGACCACACCAGTACAGCAACTTGCTAGACATCACCTCGGTGCCATCCGGATCTTGGCATCTCAACGCCTAGTGGTATCTTCCATACAGAAAATATTGTTGCGCTGCCTTTGGCCCCATTCGCACATCGGTCCGCAACTGACACCATCTCACAGGCCAACAGGGCACCCCACGCCGACTTTTACCATTGTAGGATGGCCACACCAGTACAGCAACTTGCTAGACATCACCTCGGTG
The DNA here is from genome assembly GCF_964261635.1 of Lissotriton helveticus. Classification (NCBI taxonomy): domain Eukaryota; kingdom Metazoa; phylum Chordata; class Amphibia; order Caudata; family Salamandridae; genus Lissotriton; species Lissotriton helveticus. Next base: position 481,280,038 of record NC_136071.1, on the reverse strand, counting down.
CCATCCGGATCTTGGCATCTCAGCGCCATGTGGTGTCAGTCAGAAAATATTGTTGCGCTGCCTTTGGCCCCATTCGCACATCAGTCCGCTACTGACACCATCTCACAGGCCAACAGGGCGCCCCACGCCGACTTTTACCATTGTAGGATGGCCACACCAGTGCCACAACTTGCTAGACACCACCTCGGTGCCATCCGGATCTTGGCATCTCAGCGCCTTGTGGTGTCTTCTATTCCGAAAATATTGTTGCGCTGCCTTTGGCCCCATTCACACATCTGTCCGCTACTGACGCCATCTCACAGGCCAACGGGGCGCCCCACGCCGACTTTCAACATTGTAGGATGGCCACACCAGTGCGGCAACTTACTAGACACCACCTCGGTGCCATCCGGATCTTGGCGCGTTGTGCTGCCTTCGGCCTATTCGCACATCGGTCCGCTACTGACGCAAACTCACAGGCCAACGGGGCGCCCCACGCCGACTTTCAGCATTGTAGGATGGCCACACCAGTGCTGCAACTTGCTGGACACCACCTCGGTGCCATCCGGATCTTGGCGCGTTGTGTTGCCTTCGGCCTATTCGCACATCGGTCCGCTACTGACGCCGCCTCACGTGCCAACGTATTTTCTCCGCATTTTATACCCTATGCCGCATAACAGGTCATGTGACTTGTTTATAAAACTTTTCATTGGTTCATTTTACTTTTGGTTTCCTAATGATGGAAGGCTTGATCATATGACCTAAAAACAACACTTTTCATTGGATGAAAACTTTTTTTTTTTCCCAAACGATGAAAGCCCCACCTTGTTTCTGGATGTTTCAGACTGAAGCTGGCGTCAGCATGAGAGCACCACCATCTCGTAGCTCCGTCGTGGTCATTCCGCGAGCAATCATGGCAGCCGCTCCCCACCAGAAGCCTACAGGAGTCGGGGGCCCCCAAAACTTTTGATGAATCCTCAAGGCGGAGGGGACGCTTTCGAGAATGGGGTCCAAGACCTAGCAGACAAGCGTCCGATTTCCAAGGTGTCCCAGGGCCATTTCAGTGGACCAGGCCCAAAAAGGAAACAGCCTGCCGCCATTTTGAGAGTCCTGTGACAGCCGCCTATCGCTGCACCGCAAGAGTGGGCGCAACTCAGCTGAATTGCGGCTTTTCACACAGTGGACCAAAAACGGACGGAATGGCAACTGAAACGGTAAAGGGGCGCCCCACTACAACAGATGAGACTCCACCTGGAGAGGCCCGTTCACGCCGCCTCCCCCGGGGCGCCCCACGCCGTTATTCGGAGCAGCATTGTAGGATACCAAAACCAGTGCGGCAACTTACTGGACATCACCTTGGTGCCATCGTTCTGCTGCCTTGGAACTATTCGCACAACAGTTTGCTACTGATGACCCACCCCCCGCGACGCCCCACGCCATAAATCTGGACGTTGTGCTGCGTTGGGACTATTCGCACAGCCGACCGCTACTTCGTTGTTTTTCCCTAAAAATGTTTATATGTTATTACTGTTTTTGTTTTCTTGTATATATTTATAAGTTATTAAAGTTTTATAATCTTACTACTTTGTCGGGGTGCTATATATTTTTAATGTGACACATAATTGTAAAAACTTTGATGTACAAAGAGTCATCCCTGGAATCTTCCGCTTCAGGCTCGGTCCCCTCCCCAATCACAATACAGGATGGTTTTCAGATAATAGGAACGCGTCTGCTGTGACGGATCTCATCGAGTGTGGGCCTTGATCTACTATAACTCCTTTGAAGAGGGGTGATTCTTTACAGCTGGGGCCATAAACTACATCTGCAGGGCTAGCTGATACCCTAGGACCGGCCTGGACAATCGGACACAGAGGAAAAGGAGTGTCAGAGGGTGCGGTAGTGAATAGGGCAAAAGGGAGGTGTCGGGCGGGCACAGGGTGTGATTCTCAGGGAAGAGCAGCGCAGATGGGGGGAGATTTATTACCCATGCATAAGACAGAGAGCGGGGGTGACCACTGCCTGGGGGAGATGCTTGCGAGGGTGGGGAGCCATGCTAAGGATCGACAGCGTGCACAGAGTGGGTCTGGTCAAGGCATCTAAAATGACTGCCGTGCACGACAAAAGTGTGGCATTTGAAAAAAGACAAGATGGCGCAGACAATGTTTTTCAACACTTCCTGATTTCCTTCGAATCGAACGTTAACAGACGTTGGGGCATATTACCAAAGTTAAGCGATATTTATCCCTAACGATGCTTAGCAACGATTTTTTTACCGCTAAGCATCGTCAGAAATTATCGCAGATAAACCTTGCTATTATCAAGGTTTATCGCAAATACGATAAAAAACGACCGCAATGCATTAATATCGCTGAAAACTCAGCGATATTCATGCATTACCGAGCTAATGCTCTTAGCCATGTTATCCACCTCCCATTGGATAACATGGCTAAGAACTGCTCAGGGCAGGTGCTAGCTTTTGGAGATATTCGCGCTTATCGCGAATATTTCCAAAAGTTGATAATAGGAGATAGCGATGTTAGCGACTGTTTCCAGTCGCTAACATCTTGGCATGCCCACTTTGCATGTCATTAGTGATAAATATCACTCACATGCAAAGTGGGGCCCAAGATGGTCGCTATCTCCTACTAGCCGTCGCTAACTGGTGTTAGCAACAGCTAGGTAATACAGATATAATTTTATCTCCGCGAAGCGGAACGCTGTTACAGATATATATCTTGTTTTTGAACGTTAATTTCTCAAAATCCACTGAAGCACATATATTGAGACCTAGCAAAGGCACATCGAGCTACCAGTCCCTACAATTTTGCCAAGTTTCGTGCAAATCCATTCAGCCGTTCGATTATTATTATTATTTTTTTTTTTGCCCCGCGGGGCCCTTTTAAAACCTCCACATCAAACCTAAGAGGTCAAGGAGGATCTACTATGCCCCCTTATGGTCATTTGCCCCTTCGCTTTGGCCTCCTCTTGTCTCTCGATCCTACCGAGAGACAAGATGGCGGCCGCTACGGACTGTTTGCAATGTTTACAGACGCCGGAGAACCAATCAGCTTCGCAAACCTCCGTTACGCGAAGCGGAGCGCTGTTACAGATATATATCTTTTTTTGAACGTTAATTTCTCAAAATCCACTGGAGCACATATATTGAGACCTAGCAAAGGCACATCGGGCTACCAGTCCCTAATATTTTACCAAGTTTCGTGCAAATCCATTCAGCCGTTCGATTATTATTAATATTTTTTTTTTTGCCCCGCGGGGCCCATTTAAAACCTCCACATCAAACCTAGGGGGTCAGCGAGGATCTACTATGCCCCCTTATGGTCATTTGCCCCTTCGCTTTGGCCTCCTATTGTCTCTCGATCCTACCGAGAGACAAGATGGCGGCCGCTACGGACTGTTTGGAATGTTCACAGACGCCGGAGAACCAATCAGCTTCGCTTCACAAAGCTCCGTACCGCGAAAAGTCCGCGAACCGGAGCGCTGCCCGGTCCGCTGTTACAGATATATATCTTTTTTTGAACGTTAATTTCTCAAAATCCACTGGAGCACATATATTGAGACCTAGCAAAGGCACATCGGGCTACCAGTCCCTACAATTTTGCCGAGTTTCGTGCAAATCCACAGCCGTTCGGGCTAAAAGTGAGGCCAACCGCCCTATGGAAAACTCAATGTTAAAAACACGTTTTGAGACCCCCCTTTTTTCTCGGCCCCCCCTTGACGAACCCCCCCAAATTTTCAAGGGCTGCTCAGAAACAAAATGTGCCATTTTCCTGAAAATTTCAGCCAATTCCGTCCACAAACGCCAAAGTTATTAGACATAGAATTTTCAAAAATCCCATAGAGAAAAAATCCTAACTATATATACCTACTGGCGACCGCCAGTAGGTAATATATATATATATATATATATATATATATATATATATATATACATACATATATATATATATATATATATATATATATATATATATATATATATATATATATATATATATATATATATTACCTACTGGCGGTCGCCAGTAGGTATATATAGTTAGGATTGATTTTCATAGGGAAATCGCAACATTCTATTTGGAATAACTTTAGCGCCGGTTGAGGAATCAGCCTGAATTTTTCAGCAACTTTGCCTCGCGGCTCTCCGCTCCTTCCCTGAAAGTGTGGGAGGTATTCGTCAAGCGGGGGCCGAGATCAAAGGGGGGTCCCAAACCGTTTTTGCCCCGTGTTAATTTCCATAGGGCGGTCGGTCGCACTTTTAGCTCGAACGGCTGAATGGATTTTCACCAAACTTGACAAAATTGTAGGGACTGGTAGCCCGATGTGCCTTTGCTATGTCTCAAGATATGTGCTCCAGTGTATTTTGAGTAATTTAGGTTTAAAAAAATGTATATATCTGTAAGCGCGCCCCAGTACGCGCACCGGGGAGCGCTCCGGGCGCGCCACGCGACTTACGCACGGCAAGCTGATTGGTTCTCGGGTGTCTGTAAACTTTCCAAACAGTCCGCAGCAGCCGCCATCTTGTTTCTCGGTAGGATCGAGACACAAGAGGTGGTAAAAACAAAAGGGAAAATAATGAAAAGGGGGCAGGGTAGACCCCCCCATGCCCCCTAGGTTTGATGTGTGGGCCATAAAAGGGTCCCTCGGGTAAAAAAAAAAGAAATAATTATTTTTTTCTTTTTTCGCGGGGGTAGCTCCCGGTACGCGCACCGGGAAGCGAACCGGGGAGCGTACTTTGGTGAAAAATAGTGAAAAAAGTTAGAAAAAGATAATCATTTGGAGTGATCAGAGATAGGGTAGCCCTGAAAAGGGCTTTTGGGGTCTGTGGCTGATTTAGGTACCTACAAGTAGGTACCAATGCACAGTCTTAAATTCAGGAGGAATATTCTATTCCCCTCATCAGAAAAGTGCACACCATCTCCCCTGTAGACATCTTGCATGTTGTAACACAAGTTATTATTGTATATTGAACCCATTCCATAGTCTCGCATGTAAGCAGAAACAGATTTATTCACATGTTTCCGTGCTTTCTCAAATTGTGGACGAAATTGATTGGACCACTTCCATTTCTGCCTTTGGCATATATTGGAATATACCAAGGCAGTTTGAGTAAAAAGTGCCATCAATTGATCAAAGGTGTCCTTTATAAGCATTTCCAGACCTATCCCAGTCAAAGTGCCCAAGTCATTTCCTCCACAGTGCACAATTAACAGGTCAGGGTGTGGCAAATGCAAAAAGGTTTTCACCAATGGTATCAATTGGTGACATTTCAATCCTCTGTGGCCAATCCATTTAATCTTCACATTTGGAAAGTCAAGGTTGTGGAAATTTCTGGTAGCTGCATACCTTTGAGCCCAGTGGATATAGCTATGTCCAATAATCCAGACAGAATACATGGTGGGAGGAGATTCTGATGCAGTCAGATGAAGTGTGGAAAAGAAATGGCAGTTGGAACAATAGGAGTTTGCAAAAAAAAAAAAACCTGTGGAGTTTCAGTGCTATTGAATCACAAGCAATGATTGGTAGAATGAGATAGTTGAAAACTGAAAGTTAGGGTGCATGGTTGTGTTTTGTGTAAGAAGTAATTTGAATGGTTAAAAAAAGGCATTTAAAGAAACATTGCACAGATAAGCTGGTGTATTGCAGGTCAAACATCCTTGCTGAGGTGATTTGCAACATTGTAAAATAAACTTTTAACCCTGGGAGCTCAGTGAGGAGGGAGTTGCTATGGTAACAGGTAGAAAGGGCTGAGGAGGGAAGGGTGTTGGTTTGAAAATAGAGAGGGAAGAGATTTGATTGGTTAACAAAAAGGGATATCTGTGTAGAATTAGAGGTTTTCTGTGCCTTTATGGTTTGCAGTGTCTGGAGAACATATCTTTTGCTCTGCTAAAGAAATATTGGTGTGTGTATCTGACACTGTTCTGAATCTCCTAAAATATTTGTAAAGGTGAGTTTTGATTCATATAATATACATAGAGACTTGTATACTCTATGGAGAAGATTTGGAAGGAAATTGTGGTCTTTACATGTTGCTTTGTGTCATGCTTTTTGATAATGCTTGGTAAAAAGTTTTTACTGCATAGAGTAATTGTATTTTGTAAAATTGTGAATTTTTAGTCGTGACATGGAATGCTTCTACGTAGGACCTGTGCTGTGTTTTGTAAATGTGATGTAAAAAACGATTTTGGGGAAAAAAAATAGTTTTTACATTTTTTAAAAGGAATAAAGAATGTGTGCATGTTTAATAGAAATACATTTGACTCTTTACAATGATGTTACCTGTGTTAACTCAGTGTAGGAAGCATATTGAGTTTGTTTGCATAGAGGAATTGTATTTTGTAAAATTGTGAAGCTTCATGTGCAAGATTTTGCCTCAGTATTATCCCTGCTGTGAGGCAGATGGTTGTAAATATGATCTGTGTTGTGTTTCCTAAATGTGATGTCAAAAACGATTTTGGGGAAAATACATGGATTTTACATATTTGAGTATAATGTGGCGCAAAGGTTTAAAAAATGACGCATACATGCGTCACTTTTTAAATATGGGGAAAAAAGGTACATGTTTGGGCTTTCCTGGGGAGCCTAGGGGGTGAGGATTGTATCTAAGTGTGCAGTGGACTAGGCTTCATGAAGCATAAAAATAGTTTTTACATTTTTTTAAAGGAATAAAGAATGTGTGCATGTTTAATAGAAATACATTTGACTCTTTACAATGATGTTAGCTGTGTTAACTCAGTGTAGGAAGCATATTGAGTTTGTTTGCATAGAGAAATTGTATTTTGTAAAATTGTGAAGCTTCATGTGCAAGATTTTGCCTCAGTCTTATCCTTGCTGTGAGGCAGATGGTTGTAAATATGATCTGTGCTGTGTTTCCTAAATGTGATGTCAAAATCGATTTTGGGGAAAATAAATGGATTTTACATTTTTGAGTATAATGTGGCGCAAAGGTTTAAAAAATGACGCATACATGCGTCACTTTTTAAATATGGGGAAAAAAGGTACATGTTTGGGCTTTCCTGGGGAGCCTAGGTGGTGAGGATTGTATCTAAGTGTGCAGTGGACTAGGCTTCATGAAGCATATCCCTGTCTGCATTCTTAGACAAAGGTGTCAATTTGACTCTTTACAATGATGTTAGCTGTGTTTTAAAACAGTGTAGGAAGCATATTGAGTTTGTTTGCATAGAGGAATTGTATTTTGTAAAATTGTGAAGCTCCATGTGAACGCGTTTGCCTCAGTCTTATTCCTGTTGTGAGACAAGTGCAAGATTTTGCCTCAAAACACCTGTGTCTAAGAATGCAGCAGAGATAGGCTTCAAGAAGCCTTATCCACTGCACTCTTAGACACAAGCCTCAACACCTATGCTCCCCAGGAAAGCCCAAACGTGTACCTTTTTTGCCCCATATTTACAACTTCTTGCTGGGCAAGTTGCAAATATATGCACTATACCTGCCTGGTTACTTCCACATCTTGGACAATTAACTCCAGTAACCGCCCCCCATTGCGCAAGTTTTGCCGGGTTATAGTAGAGGCGATTCAGTGTTTTATAATGCTGGGCCTGCAATGCTGCAGAGCATAGTACATTCTGTCCCAGCTCTAATGACATTTTGAAGCATTCCACTTCAACTTCCAGCTTACTTGCCCAACTTTCCCCCCACTTATCCATATCATCTTGTCTTGATTTACGTAGTTCAGCATAGAACTTTTTAATTGTACATGTAGCTCCCTCCTGTACCACCTCCAATATGTCATTTTTCTCAAAACCACAGGGGCCCCCCCTTTTATTTGCCAAAAAGCTTCTTACTTGTAGGTATTTGAAAAAATGTCTAGTATCAATGCCATATTTCAGTTGAATCTCAGCAAACTGCATCATACCATGAATATCCATCAAGTCTCCCACCCTCACAATTCCCTTCCTCTGCCATATCGCAAACACCGTGTCTGAAAAAATATCAGGAGGAAATACTGGGTTATTCTTAATTCTTGTATATCTGTTAGTTTTCCCCAAGCCATACTTTTTACAAAAAGCCTTCCAAATACCGTGTGCAGCCATAAGAGTCTTAAACCGAGTCCTCTTAAAGTAGGCTGTATCAAAGTGTCTGAGAAGTATATTATTTACCTCCTCTCCCATTAAAAGACCATATATTGCTAATGTTCCTAGTTCGTCCTCCCCTCCGCCTCCGCTCCTCCTATCAAGCCGACCATGTATTGTAAGGCTGCAGCCCAATAGTATAATTTCAAATCTGGGAGTGCCCAACCTCCTCGCTCCCTTGGTAATGCCATAAATCTTAATGCTCTTCTAGTCTTACCTTTAGACCAAATAAATCTGTTAATTATAAATTCTAACTTTTTAAACCAGAAATTATCAAACATAAGTGGGATTGCCCTGAAAATATACAAAAATTTGGGAAGTACGAGCATCTTAATAATATTTGTCTTGCCAACTATCGAGAGGTGGAGATTATGGAGTCTATCTAAATCCTTACCGACTTTAGTCATAATAGGATCAATATTTAATTCCACCACCTTCTCCAAATCTGCTGTAATTGTAATTCCAAGGTATATTCCCGCCTGTACCACTCGTTGATCCTGACATGTTGTTTTGTCATTTTTAATTATTTGAGTCTTGTTAGTATTTAGGGAATACCCGGATATTTTTCCAAATTTCTTGGCCTCCAATTCCACCTCCTTAATAGCCTCTGTGGGTGATGATGTTATAACAGCCACGTCATCGGCATATGCGAGTATTTTACACTCCCCTCTATATGTACTTATAGGTATTATATTCTCGTTCAGTTCCATCCTACGGATTAGTGGATCCAAATACATGGCGAAGAGCAGCGGGGAGCACGGGCAGCCCTGTCTGGTTCCCCTATTAATTTGTATTGTTTTAGTTAATCCTGAGTTTATTCTTACAACAGCAACCGGGTCCCTATATAACACTTTTATTGCATTAACAAAACTCGCCCCAAATCCTGCCCTACTTAACACACTCCATAAATAGTTCCAAGAGACGCGATCAAATGCCTTTTCGGCGTCTAACAGCAATGCCGCGATCGGGTCTCCTGTGACTTCCATTTTATCGAAAAGGGTTATAAGTTTCCGTGTATGGTGGGTAGTTCCACGCCCTGGTATAAACCCATGTTGGTTATTAGTGACTAGCGGGGTTATAGTACTTGCGCATCTAGTTGCTAAAGCCTTTGAATAAATCTTTGTATCGGTATTCATAAGAGTTATTGGTCTATATAACCCGGGTTCCGTAGATGTTTTCCCTTTCTTTAGGATAACTACAATTTCTGCAGCTGACCATGAACCTGGTATCGATACCCCCGACTGGGCCTGTTGCATAGTGACCACCATATCCTTCCCCAGCACTTTCCAGAAAACTTTATAGAACTCTTGCGGTATCTTATCCGGGCCGGCTGCTTTCCCAGAGGGGAGATTCATAAGGGCCATTTCAACTTCTTGTAAATCAAGTAGAGTATCTAATCTCTCCCTTTCTTCGTCTTCCAGTTCCACCCTTGGAGTATCATTCAAGTATGCTGTTATTTCACCTATATCTTTCTCTTGCTGCTCTTCATATAATTTCATATAGAATTGTCTAAAAACTTCTCTAATCTCCTGGGTGTCTGTCACCACCTTCCCAGAACTATCTTTAACCGCTTTTATCTCCCCTAGCGCTGTTTTTTGCCTTGCTCGGACTGCTAACGTTCGTCCTACTCGTTCACTTACCTCATGGCACTTCTCCCTGTTAGATACATATATATTTGCCGCCTTAAGTGCGATATGTTCCTCTGCCTTCATTCTTGTCTTAGCTAATTTAATTATGGCAAGCTCCACTGAATTGTCAAGTGATGTTGTTGCTACCCTTACTGCATTTACTGCACATTCACTCAGCTCTTCCTCAGCTAAAAGTATCTTTTTTCTTAGGGTTTGATTTCTATGTTGTTCCTGCTTTCTTTTATTTACACTATAGCTTAGAGTCTCCCCCCGCACTCCAGCCTTAAAGCTGTCCCAAACCATACCTTCGACTGCAGTCCCCCTATTACTGCAAAATATTCTTCAATCCAGCACGTCATATGTTGAATGTACATCTCGTCCTGTAAAAGTGCTCTCTCAAAAGTCCATACTATGTCCCCTCTTAAGATTACTGTCCCTTTTATAGTTATAATTAGGGGATTGTGGTCAGCCAATAAGCGTGGTAACCTTTCAATCTGTAAGTTTGAAACATAAATACTGCTAACCAAAAAATAGTTCAATCTTGTACTCACCCTATGAGGTGCAGAGTAGTACGTATATCCCATCTCTCCTGACTTTAAGACGTCCCATATATCTAACAAACCATTATTCCTTGCCAGGGAGCAAACTGCTCGGAAAACTCTTTTTTTTCTTCCTTGGTATCTTACAGATGGTCCTAAACCTAATCCCAGCCCCCCAGCCCCATTAATATTAAAGTCTCCTCCAAGCACAATACGGGGTGCCCAAGTAGCCAATTCTACATCTAACTGTTCAAAAATTTCTGGGTCATCCCCTGTAGAGCCATAAATAGAGCCAAGAGTTATCCATTCCCCCCCCACTAAACATTCTATCAGAGCCCATCTCCCTCAGACATCTTCCAGTCTCTTCCTAGTAGTGACATCCCTCTGTCTTGATAATATTGCAACCCCCCTATTCCTGGACATCTGTTTCGAAAAGGCTAAAACAGTAAAGCCCAGTTGTTCCAATAGTTGTACTTCAGATGCCTGGATATGCGTTTCCTGTAGGAGCAAAAAGTCCAGTCTCAGACTTCTTATTAATACAGATACTTTCTGTCTCTTTTGTCTATCATTTAAACCACACACATTCCATGTCATTATCCGTAAAGCCATCAGTGAGAATCAATTGTTTGAACAAATCTTATTTTCCCCCTCAAATCAACCATTATATTAGCCGAACATGAATTCCACTTCTGTTTAATATTCAACATCTTTTGATTTCTCTTTTTTGTTCCCCTGTAATAACCTGTTACATTGTGCCCCACACCCCCCTTGCAACCCCTCCCCCTCCCCTGTGTCCCCACCCCGACGATCCCACCCCCCCTACTGGCAAATAGGTCCGCGGGACCTATGTGTGACAGCTGTGACCATGTGGGAGCCTCGTGTCCTCCCCCTCCCCTACCGTAATACCTGCCATAACATTAAAAAAAAAAGCACACCAAACCCCTAAAACATACACCTCCCTGGAGTTATTATTCATCATTATTCCTTTTTCTCTCATTCCCCAACCCAGGACATCTATATCACGTCTAATTCTTTTTACCACCTTGTGACGCCAGAACCACTGTACTCTCCTTATCCTTATCAGCACGTGACATATTCTCTTTTAACCATGTCAAGATCAGTTAAGCCCAGAGCGATTCTTATATATGTAGGCAACTATCTTTTGAGAGAGGAGATTATGGCAAAGGCAAAACCACAGGCTAAATCTAGGTATATGGATGTCAAATTTTTTGCAAGACCAGACTTTTGCCACACGACAGTGGAAAGGAGATGGAGAATGCGTGAACTGATTTCACCATTTCAAAGGATAGGGTGTGAGGCATATTTATTGTTTCCCAGTAGATTGAAAGTGGTAAGGGATGGCCAGTTCAAGATCTTTCATTCTGATATCAAAGCCCAAGAATTCTTGACATGGTTAAAAGATTAAATGGATTTCTAAGTGAACAGCAAAATACTATGCAACGAGAAAAGGACCTCCATGATATACTATTTGGCCTCAAGGAAAAGTAAGTCAATCAAAGATTAGCGTACATTTGTCATTTGTCAGTATGTATGTTTTTTTTAAAAACACAATCTTTTAGATTGTGTTTTTTTTTCCCGCTGTCATATGATGAGTAATTTGAACTCACTACTTTAAGTGAAATTCAATATATTCTAAGAACAGCAAAAATAAACTATGTAACATGTTGTAGAAGTTATTCTATACTTTGGATTGTGTAAATTAAATTGTATTCCCATTCTCTGACACTTACTTTCCTTTTTTCATCTTCTTTCAGCTCTTTTTACTCACTTATAATGTCTTTCTCTCACTCTCTGTAACCCCCGTTCCCTTACTCCACTTCTTTGACAACCCCTCATTTTCATTTCAACTGTGTGTATCCCGTCTCTCCCTTGCATAACTTTTCAGCTTTCAGTCTTTCTGCTTTTCTTCTCCTTTCCGTATTTTCCTCCTTTGCTCTTTTAGTAATTCCTGTTTACTCACTCAGCAGTATTATTGCACTCTATCACTATAAATCACACACTCTCCTTAGCTTATCTTTGTTTGCTCTTTACTTTTGACCTCTTCTCTCTGTTTTTCGTTCACTACTTCTATGTCCTCAGTCCCTCACTCTACTTGTGTTATTTTCACTTGTGTTTATCTACCTTCTATCACTTCTTTTACAACAACTTCACTGCTCCTCTCTCATCGTTCTTCATCCCATTTCTTTTACTCTGGTTCCGTTACTATCCATCATTTCCTTTCTTTCAATGTCCTTCTCAGTACCACTGTTTTAGTCGTCTTCTCCTCTCTTTCCTTTTTTTGCAGACTTACTTTTTTTCTTTTCTCACTCATTGTACTCCACCTCACTCAGTTTTTCTCTTAGTGTGTCTACGTTATAACTTCCTCAGTCCATTTCCTTCAACTGTTGTATATTATTCTGTCTCCCTTCATCCTTTCACTGTATGACTGTTCTTCTCTTACTCTCAGTTATCTTCTATTCCTCATTCTTCTAAATGCATCCTTAATTAGACTGTTTTCTGTCTCAGTCATTATCTTTTTACTTACTTCTGTTTCCTGATTTAGTTTTGCTAACTCACATTGTTTTAGTATCTTTCTTACCTTCAGTTCATTTCTCTGTACTTCTCTCTCTTTTTCTTAGTGAATCTATATGCCTTACTCTTTGTAATTTGCTCTCCTTCTATTTCTTTTTCCCTCTTTTTTTCCTTCTTCCTTAGTTTATTTCCCTTTCTGTGTTCTTCACTCTCACTTTATTTCTAAATAGAGTGTTATGATGTGTTTAGCTCTTCATTTGTATCTTTTAATTTAAAATACATATTTTACTAATTATAACTTATTTTTTCTTCTCTCTTTCACAGATACCAACTGTAGTAAAACAAATTAAAGTTACATTTATTATATGGTAAGTATGACTAAAAAAATGTAGTTTGTTATCACCCTTTGATTTAAGGTCACTAACATTTTCTCAATCTACCTCACTCCTGTGTTTTTCCTCTGCTTCTTTCACTTATTCTTATTCTCCATGTTTACTCCCCTTCCCCTATTTACCCTCTCATATTCAACTTCTTTTGATCCCTATTCTTTACTTCACTTACCCTCTGTTCCCTTCCTTTGCTTCTTCACTCATTCTCTTTTTCTTAATTATTTACCTTACTCCTACACATGTAGCTCATCCCCTCCCAACACATGCACACACCTGTAACATACACCCACACACACACCACACACACACCTCATACACACAAAAAAACCTCCCACACACACTCTTCAAAAACACACACACATTCCATACACACACATACATCGAACACATATACACCCCACACTCACACATATTTCACACACCCTCATCTCTACCCACACCAAAACAGTCCACACAACCACACCCACAGACACACCTTACACACCCAAACTCCTACCTACACCCACTGACTCCCTGTAAGTCACACACATTGCATTACTTAACTTTTTTTGCTGTTTTACTCAAGCCCATTCAGGTACTGTTTCCTTTACTCTCTATGTCCACTCTCTATGTCACTCACCATGTGTTATCCTAATTCAATATTTCTCCCTCTTTCACCCCTCTTTACTTATACTATGGGTAGCGCACCAGGGAGCGTAACAAGGGGAAAACCAAGAGAAACAGTAAAATAATATTTTAGAGTGCTTTGAGGTAGGGTAGCTATTGTGTTGTGTGGGTGATATACTTACTGCACTCCTTCCACTCCTTTTCTCAGTCCCTCTGTTCTCACAGTTCCTCACTCCTGTTCACTCAGTCCGTCTCTCTTACTCTAATTGTCTCTGTCTCTTCACTCTTTCACTACTTGTTCATTATACTTTCTCCCTGAAGTTCAAGCACACTACGTTATTTACATTTCTTTGCTGCTTCAATTATTCCCTTTCTGTTACTTCTTCTTTTCTTCTTTCCGTTTTTTCTCTCTGTCAATCCACATGTTTTCACTTTAGTCGATTTTATCCATCTTATTTCATCCCTCTTTAGTTATGGACACTACTTTTTTCTCTCTCTCCCTCACCAGTGTTATTTAAATCTGGTTCCGTTATTACCTTTTATTTGTACATCATTTTTTCACTTTCCTTTTACTCTTTCAGCCACTCACATTCTTCATGTGCCTCTGCTTTAGTATTATTCTTCTCTCTTTCTTTGTTTCACAGCCTTATATTTTTTTCATTATCTCTCTTACACTTTCTTATATCTTTTACACTGTTTTACTATGTATTATACAGTACCTCTGTGTTGCTCTCTCTTGCGGTCTGTCTCTTAACGTTACTCTCTCTTTCTCTTTCTCTTATGCTCTCCTTCTCTTGTTTTTTTTTTCTTTTTTTTATTGCGCTAACGGGGCGCACCTATGGGAAAAATGAAGTCAAGAGTGCCAAAAATGTTAGTATTTTTTTAGAAATGGGAGGTAGTTCTGAAAAGAACTTTTTTTTAATGTTTTTGTTGTTTTATATATTTTTTTATTTTTCTGAACATTTTGTATTTTTTTTGTATTTTTTGAACAATTTTATGTTTTTTTGTTTTTTTTGGGGGGGGAACAACGAAAAACAGGCATTAGAAAGGGCTCAACAGGAGCAAAAAAAAATGTTTTACTTCTTGGGGCGTTTTGAGCACTTGTGGTTTTCAAATGCTCTATTAATTAAAATGATACTCATATTCCCATATGAAATTAGTTCTCCACAATAAATGCACACTAGCTTCATGTGCACAAAATTCTGTTGAATGTTTGGGACCGTCTCCCTCGCCTCTGGTCCCGATAGAGTTACATGTGATGATGTACTGGCCGCAGGAGTTGGTAGGTTCTCTTGGAGGTTACGCAGCTCAGCAGCGCTGTAATTGTTTGGATGCCACCTCTGCATGTGGCGGTGCATAGTATAGTTACCAAAACTATACTTTTTGTTTGTACCTCTAGACAAAACATCTTTACAAATGAGGCATGTCACATATCGGGCATTGACCTTTTTTTGGTCTTGAGGAAAATAATAAAATTGCCATATAAAATGGTCTTTGTGGTGTGATTTGCGGGGCTGTTCAGGCAAGAACTGCCTCGGCTGTACGTCCTCTTCCTCTTCTTCTTCCTCTTCCTCTGGGTTTGGAAGGAACTGCGCAGGTGGTCCTTCCTTCCTAGGTGGTTGTGGTGGGGGTGGGGGTCCACCAGCTGCAGCTACTACAGATGCCATTATTTCAACAAGGAGAAACAGGTCTTCCTCTCACAAAGATGAAAGTCTGAGTGAGGAAAAAAGGAGGGGTTTTCATCATTTGGGAAAAAAAATTGTTCTAAACCAATGAAAAGTGTTATTTACAGGTCACATGACCTATCACGTTTACGTTACGCGTCCCGCTCCGCGCCAGGAGCGCTTCCGGGGTGCTGCGCTTCGCGCCTCGTTCGTGCTTCGGAGCACTTCCGAGTGCGCGAACGCGGCACGTCATAAGACGCATTACGCGGCAACGCGATACGTCACGCTTACGCGACGCGTCGCGATGTTGTTCTCGAACGCGGCAGTTGTGCAAACGGGATGTTTCCCGGTGCGCGGACCGGGTTGCGGCATAAAATTGAGCTAACGGGAAGCTACCCGGTGCACGCACCGGGAGCGAAACTAAAAAAAAACAAACAAAATATATATACATAAAAAAATTATATTAAATACATGTAAAATATATTTTTCCTTTAAAAAAAGAATACATTTAACAGCTTTTAATATTTGCTATTAAAAAACCATTGAAATTCACTGAAAAAACCATAGGTTATAGACCATATATAGTTAGGAATTAGCATTTACAAAACCTTGAAAATTCACTGAAAAAACCATAGGTTATAGACCATATATAGTTAGGAATTAGCATTTTTAAAACCTTATTTTACTCACACAAAACCATTGAAATTCGCATATATAGTTAGTTGCACTAGCTATATATTTCGCGCACCCGCAATCCACTGCTGATGATGTCACATATTACATCATTCATGACATGGTCAGTGACATCACTGATGACATCACTGATGACATCTCAAATGACATCACTGATGACATCACTGATGACATCTCATTTGATATGACTGATCACATCACTGATGACATCATTCATGTGATAATACGATGAACTTCTTCAGACTCTAATATAACCTTATATACAGTCAGTGTAAACAGACACTCACAGAGTGTCACTCATCCATGGAATTACTCACACACCTAGTCAGTCATGCAAAGAATCAATCACACCTCCATTTCCTCAACTATACAGTTATACACACCTTACTTATTCAAACAGATACTAACACATATTTACTCTCTTATACAATCCCTGATACAATTTCAGAATGATCCATACAGCCACTCACACATTCACTGGCTCTTATGCACAGTTATTTATATATGTCAACTCTCACATATACTGTGTTTTACATATGTTTTTACTTTGACATGTAGCACTGAGATATCCATTCACTCACCAATACACTCATGCACACAGTCAACCGCCCATACAGCTGTTCCCACATGCACTTTTGAACCCATACATCTAGTGAATCAACTGCTCACACATCTATGCACAGAGTCATACACCTCCCAACCACCCACACACACACTCAGTCTCCCATACAAATACTTGGGCAACCAATCAATAACCCATATAGTTACTCATATAGCTACTGATCAATACATGCAGCAGTTTACAGAACAACAGACATAATGATGCACAAATTAAGACAGTTTAGTCACTAACCCATGCACTCAGTGAGACACATTTAATCACTCACTCATACAGTCAGTCATGCACCTACTAAATCCTTCATCCAGACACTTATACATCCACTCATTCTTCAATATGTAAGACATATTTAAAGTTTACAGAAACATACAGTCACTGGATGTTGTTATCAGTGATGTCATCAATGATGTCATTTGAGATGTCATCAGTGATGTAATCAGTGATGTCACTGACCATGTCATGAATGATGTAATATGTGACATCATCAGCCGTGGATTGCGGGTGCGCGAAATATATAGTTAGTGCAACTAACTATATATGCGAATTTCAATGGTTTTGTGTGACTAAAATAAGGTTTTAAAAATGCTAATTCCTAACTATATATGGTCTATAACCTATGGTTTTTTCAGTGAATATATATATATATATATAGATATATATAGATATATATATATATATATATATATATACACACACACACACAACTACACACACACACACACACACTTCACATAATAATAGGGGGGAGACAAAAGGAGAAGGATCAGGTTAAGCAGCAGTGGTGCACCTATAACGACTGATTACTGGCGACTGGCTTCTGCCTAATATTACACCCATTGAATATCCTACTCTTCATTTAACTGTACACTGGGACCTGGGTCAACTATTTCGATGTCCTGCACACTTGTGATTGGTCAAGCTAACATCATACCTTCCTTTCCTTCATAAAAGCTTCACATTGCCAGCCTGCAAGGAAACATGCTTTATTCGTCTGAGATAACAAACATAGGACTAATTTAGAATGAAAGAGGTATCACCACCATTCCCAAAACGTATGGAAGCAGTTCTATATTTCTGGCATATATGATAGATGTGTGATATTTCCACTTCTGCAGTTTTTATATGAATCCACAATGACACCCCTCTATCACCACATCCACATAGTAATATTCCAGAGTGTTCCCAATGAAAGCCCTGCTAGGGCATATTTTGGCGCTCTCTCCACAGGCAAGTTTAGGAATGCTCTTGGCATCTTTCTTTCTGTAACACAATGCGATAGGTGAATATCACCTGTAGTTTACGTTTTTTCTTTGAATTTTGGCTCTGGTAGTCTTGTTTATGCCATTATATTTTCAGGTAAAAAAAATACAAGAATGCAAAGAAAAAGATTGGACTCTCTGAGCTACACATGCTTAGACCTACCCAGGAAACATGAGTTTTCTTATACAAATCTGTTTATATATTTGTGTTCATTGCCTCAAGCAATGCAAGTTCTATTCTCTTTCACATTCATGTTTTGTGATGTTCAAAATGTTTCCAGAGGTGTCTCCTTTTAATTAAACATTTTTAAGTTTGAAGCATACAGAGCTCAAACTTTACATGTCCATGAGCCCCTACTATGTACAGTCAGATGTATTCTCAAGAACGTGTGATAACTATCGCAAAAGTTACTTAACACAACCCTCAACATCGCAGTCCATCGCAGGAAATTTACGCTGTGTTAATCAGGTATTCACAACATGGCAGTACCATGCGATAATCACCAGATAAGGCTTCAAATGGGTGTGTTAAAATCAACACCACGCCGCAAAAATGGAAAACGCGAAAGTCAAAAAACCTGCGATGAGGCCAAGCGTGATACAAAAATCAGCGAAAAACAGCCACAGGCCAGCAATTCACACGCATCAGGTGGGAACAATCACGAAAAAAATAGAAAAAAAACAGACAAACAAATGCTAAACAACAGTGAAGAACCATGAATGTTGCTGGAGCAAGTACGGAGGAGAATCAGAACCCCACAAGACCCCGGAGGACCCGCCTGGAACCTCGGGGTCAGGGAAGGCCAAGGAGAAGAAGTGTAGGAAGAAGCACTTCAGTCCGCAGGAAAACAGGATCCTGATAGCGGAGGTGGTCGAACACCATAAACAACTGATCATCACCTCCACTGTGTCACTGGCAACAAAAGATGGACTATGGCAGGCCATCGTGGACAAGGTGAATGCAGTGGTAGTGCTGAAGAGGACAATGGATGAGGTCAAGAGGCGCTGGAATGATGTCAAGCGAAAAATCAAGCAGAAACTCGCAAACAACTGCAAGGCAGCAATGTAAACTGGAGGTGGCAGTCCTGTGCCACAGGAGGAGCTGGACGATATGGAGGAAATGGTGTCCACAGTCATCAGTAGGGAGACGGTGGTTGGAGTCGGGGGACCTAACATTGCTCAACAGGACAGGACACAACAGCAATAGGGTGAGTGACGACCAGGGACTGGAGGACGAGGGGAGATGGGCACAATGGCACACATGCACAATTGAGCTGAGCATATTGGCGGATAAACCATGCCCCAGACCGCAACTCCTACCTAGAGAACAATGTCCCCAAGCATGCTACATGTCAGCGCAGTATAAGCACAGAAGTCAGAGGCACAATGCATGAAAGGGATAAGGGGCAGCCAAAGCAGAGCTGCAGGGGCGACTGCCCCAAAATGCGGCACACACACATCACATGCAGAGCACATCAACACTGACAACGAAGTGGTACAAAGCACAACACTTTCACCACAGAACAGAGGACACAAGTGGTGCCGACTGGGTGTAGACACTGGCCAATCACAAGTGACATTGCAGAGAAATGTGAGTAGATAATGTACAGGTGCAAACACACAGCTGTGATGGTGTTGAAATGTCCACTGTCCCGCAGCAAATGGGCAGCCTCTCCAAAACAACCACGATGTACACAGTCATGCAGTCTGTATGTAAACATGTACAATGCGACAACATACATGTGGAGACATTGTTAAACTATGTCTCCCCTTCACATTGCAGAGGGACAATCACCACCTCCTGCAGAGAAGTCCCAACCTCTCTTCTCTGATTACAAAGAAAACCACAACACTTTTGATTCCAACGCCTTCTGAGAGTTCATTGACAGTCTCAGCAGCTCACCTCCAGGATCAGGGCAGCCCAGCTGCAATGAGGAGAACCCACCCCCTGCAAAGACCACACAACAGGCAGCACCCATCACCACGGCTGCTCCCAGGACCCCTACGAAGAATACATGGCCTTCCAACGCTGTGTGTTGGGATGCCAGGAGCAGCTGGCTGAACAGGTCCGGGTGGGCTTCGACTGCATGGCAGACAAACTAGATGCCATACGTGGGTGTCTAAGTCCCATCAGGTACCACTCACAGTCCCTAAAGGACACTGACAGTCCGCTCCATGCCCTCCAATGAACCATGGCTGACATCGCCAGAGTCCTGACTGTGCGACAAGAACAAATGTCTAGTCAGGGTGTCTCCAGCGAGCTTGCCCAGGAGTTGGGACTCATGCAGAGGCTCATGGAGAACATGGAGCTGGCCAATGCGGAGAGAGTGGCTGCCATGGCTGCACACCAGCGAGAGGTAGCAGGGTTCCACAATTACCTCAAAACCATCCTCATAGCTTTGCTGCCACAAGGCCAGGCGCATTTTCATGCTGCTGTTACCACCACATCCACATCTCCGAATTTCCACACAGTGCAGCAGACATTCCACCTCCTGCCCCTGAGGTGTCACTGCCACACAGTGCTGGAGAAAGCCCTGCACCACCCACACATGAGGCACATGCAACAGCGGAGGATGAAGATCGGGATGAAACCTCCTTACTGGTATGGAGGAAATTGTAGCATTCACCTCTGTCATATGGCCGGTTTCAGCTTGGTTCTGCCCTCTGCATCATCACCTTCCACTGTCCCCTGATACACTCAGTGACACTCACCTTGGACCTCGACATGGAATGCCATATTCTGTTTGTTCGGCAATGACACAGCTATCAGACTGCGGACTGAATTCTTCCTCTTCCATTGGACTTCTCATTCCCTGAAGGACTCTGGCTGGCTGGCCCTCCACTCCACACCCATCCAGCACACGTGTCACAGCACATGTGACCCTGCCAATAAAAAGGGCCTGGCACACATGCACAATGCAATTTCTAACCTCTCTAGGGGTGTATCCGTGTGGTATGGATGTAGGCATGGGGGCCCAGGGGCCTGCAACATCACATTCCGCAGGCCCGGAGGTGACATGATGGTGTCTGCACCACGATACCCAATCATAGAGGGTTCATGACTGTAGGAGCACAGGCTTGGTGGCATCGGATACACTGCGGCCGGCGCAGGCACACCACCACGGGATGATGACTTTGGATGTACTGAGGTAGGGGAACCTTAAGTGCTGAGATGTGGCCTGCTGGACTGCAGTGTAGGCCTGAGCCGGCGGGCAGCCTGGGCCTACCACCACGTGGCATCGCCTCCTGGATCACAGAGCTAGTGGCACCTATGAGGCTGAGCGGGTGTACAGCCTGCGATGATGCTGGGTGCACTGGTATGTCCTCTTCCCTGGAGAAAGCAAGACCCAGCACCAAATGTGAGACCTGGGGGCCCACGGAGTGGAGGTGCATGATGTGGAGAGTGCCATGTCTGCGGGCCCCAGGCTTGGGGCTCGCAACGGCACGTGGTGGGCCCTCATTTCTACACGCCACGGCGGAAGGTAAGCAGTGATGCCTGGGTGCGCGGGGGCTGGCATGCACCGCCCAGCAGCGGGAGGGTCTGGGGTGCAGCTGCCTGGGTGCACAGGGGCGGCATGCACCGCTGGGTGGTGGAAGAGGCAGGGGTGCAGCTGCCAGGGTGCGCAGGAGTGGCAGGCAATGACGTTGCGTGCAATTATATGAACTTTGCCATTCAGATATCTGGACTCTGCTTTAGATGACGGGGCTGTCTCAGATGTGGGACCTGGTGAACTGCACTTCATACCGGCATGTGGTTGGAGACACACCGGTGGCAGCAGGTGAGCAGTGGGCCAGGGTGTGCAGTGTCGGCACTCTCTCCCCCTGTCCCTCTCTTCTTTTCTCTATCTCCCTCTCCCTGTCTCTGTCCATGTATCTCTCTCTCCCCCTCTCTGTCTGTCTTTCTCGCTCCCCTTCTCTGTCCATCTTTCTCTCTCACCCCCTCTCTTTCCATCTTTCTCTCGCTCCCTCTCCATCGCTCTCTCTTTCCTTCGCTCTCTCTCTGTCCTTTGATGTGCGCAAGACACACCTTTTCATCATGATTTTTGTCTTGCAGGCTGTGACCTACAGATCGCTCCGAGGGGAGCCACCATGTGTCTTGCTTTCTGTTCTGTGTTTATTTAACATATTATCATTGGTTTCTTCGAAGGTGAATGTTTGATGCTCATTTTTGTGATGACACATGCATGTCACCAGATGTGATTGTGCAACATAATGAGAGTCATTTGGTATATGAATCCGTGTGGTTGATGTGACATCTTTGTCCGGGGTGGGTGGGGGGTGCCCGGAGTGAGGCCTGAGGGGGTGAGGTGGGGTCCTGGGGGTGATGGCGGTGGGTGTTGTTGCCCTCTTGGGGATCTGGGATGCATGTTCTGTGGCTCCATTGCATCTGTTGTTCTTGAGGTGTGGCTCAGGACTGGGCTCTCTTTTGTGGTGCAGGTTGAAATCCGACTTTGCACCAGGTCAGAGCAGGTGTTAGTTTCCTGGTGCTAACGCGCCTTATCGCACGTTTTGTGATCTTATCGCCGATCTGCCTGGTCGTTGAGAATGTTGTGGAGGGGTGATGTCGCTGCTTTTTGCTCGGGAATGCTACTCTGCATCTCATTAGCGATAGTTGCCGGGGTCATCCTTGGCATTGTTTTCTGCGGCTGCTATCACTGGAAAACTGGTGATATGGGCTGTTTGCACCAGCTTGTGAATGGGGTGGTAAGTTTATCGCAAATTTGGCTACGTTAAGGTGCCGATAACTCTGCAATAGCTCCTTGAGAATATAGCCCTGAATGTTTCATCTTTGCATTACTTGTAGTCCTGAATTCATAGAGGCATAACTTGGGTTTCCTATTTTCTGCATTTATTTGTTGTGAATTAAGCTGGGTGGTTTAAATATTTCCATCATTTCAAAAGTTTTTAAAAAATGTGGTTATTAGTGTTTACACTTTCTTACACCGTGTGATTTTCAATGCACTTGTAAAAAATTCAGCTTTTAATTGCACCTTTCCATCATTCATTCATATTGACAGAGCTATCATCCTTTCTTATCATCGCTCCGGTTTTGAACCATTTCTTCAATTTTCTCCTTCAAGCAATTTTTTGTGATTTCTCTTACCAGTGTCGTTTCACAGCACACAAATGCCTCATCCAGCAGGCCAACACCATCGCACGTAAAGGATGTATATGGGTGAAGACAGTTTTGAGGCTTATTATGGTTAGGTTGCAGTGGATAAATGCTGGAACCAGCTGTGCGATACCTGGCAAGTACCGGAGCTCTACAAGACACAGTACCTTTGTTATTGGTGCAGTTGTTGCCACACTTACACAATCTCGTTCATTTTTCATGATGTGCAAAAAATGAGCTTCACTTCATATGTTGCAATAACTTCGACCAGTAGAAGTAGGTCCTAGCATCCCAAGCAACTTGGGACTACTCACAATGGCATAGTTGGGGAGTTTAGCATGGGACCCAAGCAGAATGTAGTGGGAGCGTTAATCTTAGGAAAGAGTTTGGGATTATAGGCTCCTATTATTTTGCTTTGCCGTTAGAGGGCACCAAAACAGTATAACTACTGAAGTGAGTGTTTTCCTGTTTCCACTGAAAAACAAATATTCAAATTGGTGTGATTTTAATAGTAATAATGTGTTTGAATTAAAATCAGAAACAGGAGTAAGTGTAGATCTAACAGATGCAAAGAAAATAACAGTATTAAAGGAGGGCTGTCAGTTTACCATTTGCATACACTGATCCCAATTCATAAAGGTAAACTGAGAGGCAAGTCAAACTTTACTCTTTCTGTATTCACAATGGGCATTTACTACTCATTATTGACTTATGTGAATATCAAAAGTCATAAAGTTTGACTTTCCGTTTTCACAAAGGACATTTACAAGTAGTAAATGTGCTTTGTGAATACTGAAAGCTGTAAAGTTCGACTTTCCTCTCAGTTTACCTTTGTGAATGGGGGACATTGACCTGAAAGCTTACTGGTCAGTGATTATGCACTCTCAAACATGATGAACATTCCTGCTCTCCCTACTTTAGCAGAAATGTCCTATCCAAAGGAAGATAAGCAAGCAATCCTCCAGAACCACAAACAAGGCTTCCTTAAGAGTGAGGGCAGTAGATTCCTCTGCACCAGCCCTGTTATATATAGTCTTAGTTAAGACCTAGTTTCCATTGACAAATTGCTTTTTGTTTTGCTAATAAGTTTGGATCCATTTGACAGATCTTCTCGAGATTTTCAAAACTAGTACACCAATCACTGCAGCTGCTGTCTGGAATGTTTTGGGGTGATAGGTCAAGCGTATGTATGTCAGGCTGAAGGGTTGAGGAAGATACAGTAGAAATCTTATCTGCAATCCACTGCTGGGCCAATCCAAACACTGTGCTGCAATGGAAAGAAAAGAAAGATTTTCAGTTTTTAGACAGCAGTACCCATGAACACAGACATAAAAGAAGGACAGGCACAAGAGTTGGAGATAAGAAGGCATGGAGGAGAACGGGAGGAGGGACATGATACAAACGAGAGGAAGAGATCCAGTGACCCAATGCTAGCAAAGGGAAAGATGCTGAGATCACAGAAAAGGAAAGGGCTTGCAGAGAGGACCAGTGCCACAATGAAGGAAGTCAGAAAGAGGCTGCTGAGGGTTGTGTGACGGAACCACGCATGAGATTACAACAGATACCGGTACCACATGGTCTAACCCGCGCAAGTCTTAACTATGCATATGCCTTTCCTATGCATGCCTTTCCAACAAAATATGCATTGTTAAGGCATATATGGCACAAACATATGCGTGGTCAAGACTTAGCCGGTAAGTGGAAGTACCCCGATCCCTGCCCACTGCTCTGAGCCCTAAATTGCCACGCCTAAGCCGCCACCCTGAGGCCTAAAACTAAATTCTTCCCAGAGCTCTAAAAGTATCCCTGCCCCAAGCTCTAAAAAGTACCCTGATCCCTTCCCCCAACCTGAGCCCTAAAAAGGTCCCCCATCCTGAGAGATAAAACTACCCTGCTCCCTCCTGAAAACCAACACCCTCCTACCACTGAACCCTAAAAACTTCCCCAACCCCCCTAGGCCCTAAAAACGACCCTGACCCAAGCCCTAAAAATTGCCCGACCACCCCTGAGCCCTTAAAACTTTCCTGACCCCTCCTGCCTTGAAAACATCCCTGACACTCAGCCCTGAAAACTACCCCAAACCTTAAAAACTAACCCCACCCCCCAAAACCCTGCCCCAGCCCCACTTAGCTCACTGCATCCTTCCTCGTCCTGGGCAAGCCAATTCCAGCAGCTAGACTGTGCACTGCCTTAACCATGCATATGCGTGGATAAGGCAAGCGAGGTTGCGCTTGCATTGGTCAGACACGCGTGGCTGAGCCCACGTTATTCTGACCGTTCCCGCTGCCGAGAGATCCTGCCATCAGGGAACAACAGACAAGTCCACAAGACAGAGAGAGAACCAAGAGACATGCAAGCTGCAAGCTTTGCCCTGTTTCGCTCCAGGGGAAGTGTGGCTTTCACAGGTGCATGAGATTATGCCGCTCTGGCAGGGAAGAAAGGTGAAATAATGGATGGGCAAGGGCTGGTAAAAGGGAACAAACACTACAGAAGTGGGTATAGCATTTCTTTGGCGTAACTGAGCAGTTTGACATCAAAAGGTTTGCCGCTTAGGGATTGTAGCGAAGGTTGCACTACCCTTACTTTACTTTGGTTTGTTAATCAGCATTCCCTACAAGAATAGGTATATTGAGTCATTTTTCTGTTGTGTTCAGCCTTCACAAGTGAAGCCCTTTAAGCTGTCTACAGCCTTTACAGTTAGTTTCGGAAAGGAGTAAGAAACCCCAACTAAGAGGGTATCAGGAACACAAGCAAAGTTACCTGTTTGGTTACTTGCCTGTAGATTTCGCAGAGCCGTTATGGACGACTTCCTAGTATCCTAAGTAAAAACCTGCGTTTGGTATTTTAGACACCAAGGGCCAGATGTAAGTAATTTTATTTTACTGATTCTAAAATACCGAGTCATACCGAATCGGTATTTCAGAATTGGAAAATGAGATGTAGCAAAAAAATCGGTAAAAATTACCGATTCGGAATCACTTGGTATTTGAAATCGGTATTTACCGAATCGGTATATACCGACTCGGTAAAATCCGATTCGGTAAAACCCATACATTCCAACGGGCCCATGGACCATAGGAATGAATGGGTATTACCGAATCGGTAAATACCGATTTGGTAAATACCGAATCGGTAAATACAGAATCGGAAATTTGAAACTGACAAACATGTGAGCCTGTGAACCAATCAGGGACTCCAACCACACCCAAACCCAAAGCTACTGGGGAATCAACCAATCAGAATCAAGCACCCTTCCCCAGTACCTGGGACTGGCCACGCCAATGCAGGTGCAGAAACCAACAGTCAGGAGAGCAGGAGGACAGACTGAGGAGCAGGCATCCCTGAGCTCACCTGCACAGCACTGTGGAGAGTCAGGATGCACAGAGGGATCTGCTGAGCGCAAAGGAAAGCTGAAATTCAGCCCTGAGGAACTGCAGGTGCTTGTTGCAGAGGTTGTCAGACATTACAGCAAGATCTTTGGGAAACAATCACTGCATGTTGCTAAGTCCATCAAGCGCACAACCTGGATTGAGATACAAGGCAAGGTAAATGCCATTGGTGTCACCCACCGTAAAATAGACGATCTGAAAAAACGGTGGTATGATCTCCGCATCATCACCAAGAAGAAACTAGCTGCCCACCGCAAGGAAGCTGCAGCAACAGGGGAAGGAAGAAACCGAGCACCACGACTCACCGACATAGAGGAGCTGGTGGAATCCACCCTTGAGCCTGAATCCATCCACGGCATCGGGGACGCTGACAGCTCTGCAAGAGCTGCAAAGAAACAAGGTAAGATGCCATTACATTGTCATTAACCCATTTACCTATTCCCCTTACACACTCTGTGCGCCTACATCATACTCCAGACCAGGTTTTACCAATGTCCTGCAATGCATAATGGGAAATGTAGTCATAGGTAGATACCTCTATGCAGTCAGTATGCCATGCAGCAAGGGATGCTACAGACTACTAACATAAGCAAATGAGGGACAGGCAAATGTGCTATAGTAGTGTGTTTAATCAAGAGACACAGGTGAACCACTCCACTGATACAATGTCCATGTCTGTCCACAGGGGAGTCATCGCGCAGCGCAGCAAAGGATAGGGAGAAGAGGAGGGAAGAAGCTGGACCCAGCACAGGACACGGAGGGAAGGACAAAGAGCAGGCAGCCAAGTCACCTGAGGAGCCAACACCACCACAGCCACAGTCCCCTCTGTTATTTGGGAGTCAGGAGCGGCTGCACAGTCCCCCACCCCCACAACTCCGTCCCCAGTGCTGGAAAGGGCAAGGTGCCTTGATGTGCCCCCTCCCTGCATACTGGAAACATCCGAGGAGGAAGAGGATGAGGGTGACACGGCCATCAACCCACAGGATTCCGCCGACGCTGAGCAGCTGCCCACTCCCAGAGCTGTGCGGGCCAGTGTCCGAGGACGAAGGCCACAGGAGGCAGATGAAGTGTTTCAAGATCAGGGGGTCTTCTGCGGACTGGAGGCCACCATGGTCAAAGTTCAACGCCTGCAGGCGAAAGCAATGATGGGGGTTCAGAGGCAGGCACGCACCACCAACAACAAGCTGGATGAAATAGGCAGGGGCATTGGAGACATTTCAGAGAGTATGCAGTCAATGGCATCTGGCATTTCCGACATCACACAGTGCATGACTGTCCTGTGCGACAAGTTGGACAGGGACCATTTGGAGAGACA
This sequence comes from Lissotriton helveticus, assembly GCF_964261635.1. Lineage (NCBI taxonomy): Eukaryota > Metazoa > Chordata > Amphibia > Caudata > Salamandridae > Lissotriton > Lissotriton helveticus. Next base: position 481,252,205 of record NC_136071.1, on the reverse strand, counting down.
CAAGGCTCGTGTAGATGTGCGGCAGCAGACAAAAGCCCTGAACCGATTTGCAACTGCAACCACCCTGCTGTGCAGACGGTCAGTGGCAATGCAGGATGCCATTGTGCAGTGCTGCACCAATTTATCAGTGGGAATGGCCAGAATGACCTCTGCTATGGAGCTCATGCTCGCACAACAGACTGCCACTCGAGGCGACACATGTGTGGGTGAAAGTGAGGAGTCCACCAGCAGGAGTGGCGCAAGCACTCCTGTACAAGAAATACGTAGGAGCGGCAGGTGTCATGCTACTGACACAGGCCACACCGAGAACATTGACACACAGCCACAGCAGTCCCACCCTGTTGTCCGTGGCCGTAAACATTGACTATGCCCTCCACCCAAGGAACAGGTCACGGTGGCGTTAACCGTGACAACACAGTCATGGACATTTATATATCGTGTACAAAATGTGTGATATCATTGCACATGCGTAGTGAAAATTAAACTACGTGCGTCATGACCTTTGCCTGTCTGTGTCTCATTACTCACTCAGAAATATTGCTGTGTGACCTCTGCCTGTCTCAGTCTCCCATCTGTCGCTGCTGCTGCTACTGTACCATGGGGCTCTGCCAGTTCTGTGTCATCATCAATGTCCTCATGATGTGTGATCTCCACCTCTGTGCCTTCCTTGGTGGCGAGATTGTGTAACATTGCACAGGTCGCAATGATTTTGCAGCACAGGATTGGGGTGTACTGGCGTGCCCCTCCACTCTTGTGTAGGCAGCGAAACCTGCTCTTTAGGAGTCCAAATGTGCGCTCCACAACGTTGCGTGTAGATCTGTGAGCCACATTGTACCGCCTTTCACTCCTGGTGGATGGGTTGAGGTAGGGGGTGAGCACAAAGGACCGCAGGGCATATGCACTGTCGCCTAGGGGGGAGAAAGATTGACATTACTTGCATGTACATGATACATTGATCTGCTGTGAGTGTCAGGGTGTGTCAAATTCATTTACCTAGCAGGTATCCCTTTCCAAATTCTCCAGCAACTAGGCGTGTGTATATTTCACTATTCTGGAATATGTACGAATCATGGGTACTTCCAGGGAACTTCGCAACGATGTCTGTAATGATGTTGCCAGCGTTGCATATGACCTGTACATTGATGGAGTGCATTGACTTGCGGTTTCTGTATATGTGTTCTGTAGCTGCCGGTGGACAGAGTGGTACGTGGGTGCCATCAATGCAGCCTATCATGTGAGGGAAGTGCGCCAGTTGATAGAAATCAGTCTTGGTTTTTGAAAGTTCCGCATGTGTATCAGGAAATGAAATGTAATGCTCCATTCTCTGCATCATGGCGTCAAGGAACCTCCTGAAGAAGTGGGACAGGCAGCTCTGGGACACACCACCCACTGCAGCTAGCACACTCTGGTAGCTACCGGAGGCAAGCAGGTGTAAGCTACACAGCACCTGCACATGGGGTGGAATGGCGTGGGCCCTGGGTGTTGGGTGCTCCAGGAGTGGGTGTAGGTCCCTGATGAAGTCCTGGATGGTTTGGGGATGTAGCCTGTACCTCTGGAGTATTTCAGGCTCTGTCAGTTGGAACAGTGTTATCCTCTGCCTGTACACTTGTTCCTCCCTTTGCCATTCCCTCTCTTCTGCTACCTGTAGTTTTTGCCGCCTTGCAATGACGTAGAAAGCCTCCATTATGGTTCCACAATTGCATTTTGGGACTCTTTTTATAGCCTTCACCTGATTACCACCTGCATTCAATCCATGGTAAATACCGACTCATAAATACTGAATTTCCGTGTATTCGGTATTTTTTGGCTTTCCTACATCTCCATGTCCATTTTTTACCGTTTCTTATTTACCAACTCGGTAAATAAGAATTCGGTAAATATGAATTCGGTAAATTCCGCCTCGGTAAGAATACCGACTCTTATTTACCAAGTCGGAATTATACCGACTCATATTTACCGAGTCGGAATTATACCGACTCATATTTACCGATTCGGTATATTTTCGGCTCCTACATCTGATTTCATTTATACCGGTCGGTAACGGACTAAATTACCGAATTACGGCCGTTACTGACCGGTATTTGGCTACCTACATCTGGCCCTAAGGCTACTAAGTTAGAATTCAAGGAGGAGGGCCGGTTCGGGGGCGCTAGCTGTTCCTGGTTGTCGACCTGCGAGGCAACTAGGAAAAATAATAACCATCCCTTCAAGAGTGATTGTTAAATCCTAAGTTTCTATTCACTAACAGACTTTCTTGTTACTTTAGAAAAGGTCCTACCTGTGATCTCGGAATATCTGACGTCGCGTCATTGTAGTCGTTGTGAAGGGAAGGTTTCTTTTCTGCGTGATTGATTGAGGAGTTGGTCTTAAAACAAGTTATGTGCACCTGTGTTGTGAAGAATACATCTTAAATAAGTAACTGATTTTCTTGTTTACTTCTTCTAAAATAAACTGCAATTATTTACTCTAAATAATGCCTCACTTACTCCTTTTTATCTCCAAAATGTTATATCTTCTTGACCTGTATTTAAACTAAATTAAAATAACATATGCAAAATTCACCGCTCACTTTTCAAATGTTCATGCCCCTTTTTGATTTACAAACATACAATAAATGTCTTTTCCAAAACTCGTGTACTCTCTATATTCAAATTGTCTAATCTATATATTTTTTCCTTTCAGATGCAGTTGTATACAAATATGTCCAAAGTTTCTTCAAGGGAAGTTTTTCATGCGCGTCTTCTTAACTCTCTTGCATTGGGCACCTAAGTTGTAAACAAGAAATGTTTACTTATATGTATGAACACATTTTCCCATAGACACAGAATGGGTAAAACCCTTTGATACATCTGGCCCTTAGCTTTTAACTTGCCTTTTCTTTCAGCTCAGTGAACTTTGCAGGGGAACAAAAGCGGCGAAAACAGGAAACAAACTCCTACTGTGCGAGCGGGATCTTCCGACGGGAAACAGGTAGGCGGCGAGAGTCAATTCAGCTCCGAGGTCGAAGGCAAAGCGCTTTCCTGCAAATGGGTGTGGCAATAAAAAAAAAAAAAAAAAGTCTTGCCACACCCAAACCGCCGCTGACGTCTTGCGCGCGTATAATTACATGCGTCTTTCGTTTGTGGCTTTTCTTGGCATAATCATTGCTCTCGCAGCGTCTCTCTCACAGAGAACTGCTCACGCTGCTCAAACCTGATGTTCCAGCATTTTGTTTTAAGTGTTCAAGTTCTCAAATGAAATCATACACACAAATATACTTGACCAAAGCATAACGTTATGTTAGAAACATAATTTTGTTCTCAAACATATAATTTAAATGCCAAAACAATCCCACAGTCCACATACTCTTCTTATATAATACTCATAGGTGTATGGGATGCACGGGATAGGGGTGGGTTTTAAGATGGGCATAAACCTTCCAATCCTTACACCAATACAATAATAACAGTATGGGTGGAAAAGCAAGCACAGAGAATAAACCACAAATTTTTAGTCCATGAATCAAAGATAGGCCTTGCGCTCAACCACCTGGGATCTACCGTTAGGACCCCCTCATGGAAAAACAGGCACATTGGTATCGGAAATGCCCGATGTCGCCGGTCTGGACTGTAATCGTCAGTGATGTTGAAGGAAGCGAGAGAACTGTTTGAACCCGCTGCTTGACTTGTCAAGGAAAAGAATGGAATGTGCATTTGTTCTATACATTTAGAGATGGAGAGAAGGTAAATGAAGAATTATTACATGAGTCCAGGCCTGAATGAGTTATAAGACACCAGAACCAAGGTATTTCCATTAAATATAAGAAACCAGATAAATCGGTGAATGATACTGAGAAAAACCGGTGGAGAAATAATGATGAAATAGCAAACACGTTCGGAGCCCTGATGATGTCCATTCCTGGACGAAACGCGTTGGCTGTTTAATTGAACCTGTATGTTTATGTCACGATTGGATTTGATATGGAGAATGGGACATTGATGAAATAATTGTCGCCTTCATTCAATGATCAAAACTTCAATAAAAAGAAGATTTGGAATCAACGTTGTTGAACCTGTGAGAATATTTAATTGACTACGGCGCTCCCACTGTTTGAGATTTTGAAGCTTCTAATCCTTACACCTGGATGCACAAAGTCAGTGTAGACAAAACCTTAGAGGTCACAAAGGATGTCATGACAGAGGGGAAAGAAGATCTCAGAAGAAGTGAGGCTAGATGGCAGAAAGTAAAGGATCTAACAATTTGCAAGTCATAGAGAGCAAGAAGAACCTTTTAAAGGTTGTGAAAGGAAGAAAAGAACAAATCATCACCTTGATACCCCAGAAGTGTTCTCACCTCAAAAACCCTTAACCCTATGTTTTCTGTCCAGACAGAACATAATAAATACAACTGTGCTGCAAAACAAATGAAGTGTGAAGTGTTTCACCTGTCAAGTGACACTGTACTAAATGTATTGCTATTTTGTATGGAATGTGTGCTTACGGTTGCGAATGGATCGGCTGATCGATCACGGAGTCACCTGCAATATAGTCAGCAGATACCATATTTGACTGGAGGGCCACAGCAGATCCACAGATCTGATTGAGAAATTTAAAAAAAAAAAGATTTGAAAACAAAAAGAACCAGTGTTTGGAAAGGGTTGACTCTGAAAAGAGTTTTTGTGTTTATGATGTGTAGATTATATTTACACATGGAACAGGATACAGTCTTCTAAGTTTTTGAGGAACACCCTGCTGTTTCTGTCGGTGAAATGGACTCTGTCTTTTCAATATATTCCGTCAATATCAAAGTGTACATTGTTGTGGTATTTAGAGCCCATGCTGTGGTCTCGGAGGAATGCAGAAACAGTTTTATTGACATGTTTCCTGGATTTCTTTATCTGTGGACTTAATTTGGTTGACTGCTGCCACTTCTGTCTTAGGCAAATGTTGGAGAACACAAAGGCAGGGTGTGGGAAAAGTGTCATTAATTACCAAAGGTGTCCTTCATTAGGATCCCCAGTCCTATCCCATTGTGCCTGGGTCATTGCCACCATAATGCACATTCATGAGGTCTTGATAATGGCAATCTGTAATGCTTTCAACCAAAGGAAGCAATTGGTGCCACTTTAACCCTCTCTGGCCTATAAAAGTAATGTCTACATTAGGTAAACCTAGACCCTTGTCAATGCCACTCTTTCTAGAACTCTCTCTGGCCCAAAATATAAAACTATGGCCCACAATCTAGACTCTGACCATTTTGGAGACAAGTAGGAGTAGGACATAGGTAAAGGATGCAGAAGAATATTTGATTGGACGGTGGCGATGTGCAGAGCACGAAAATTAGTCAGCGACTTAATGTAACTACCTCTGTGATTGGCTTTGGAAAAAGAAAAAAAATGTTATGTTGTTTGGGATATGCTTGGATTTGCTAACTGTCAACCACACCTGCTACAGTAAATGTGAATTTAGTATGCTGTTTACTGAAAGTCTTGTGAACTTTCCACCTACTGATAGGCAGAGGCTACTGGAAATTTGGGTACTATGGAAATTAAGGTAAAATAGCAGTGGTGGCTCCTCGAGGGAGTGCTGCGGGTGGTGGGGCACCGCAGAGTGGGGGGTAGTAAACTCCACCTATGGCGTTTTAGCGCACGCAATGTAATTCATTTTATTCATTTATTTATTTAGTTACTTAACTCTGTTCGGCTGTATGCTGGAGTTTACTACCCACACCCTGCCCCTCCCTCACCCTGCCCTCCACCAGCTGCACTCCCTGGAGGAGCCGCCACTGTAAAAGTGTGGGGGATGGAACAAAGAGACTGCAGTGCGAAACTGAAAAGCAGACTAGTGTAGAAAAATTGCTCAGTATGGAAGCTATCTCTTGGTATTGACAATATTTAACAAAATTAAATATAAATAAAGAGCAATAACAGAAAAGTGTTGAATGCTTTGAAGGGCTTCTGTGTTGATCCACGGATCCACTGCAAAGTTACACAAGGCCACGCTAAGCGCCACGGTGGAGCTATGAAAAACCTCCAAAAATTGGGCTTCTTTATAAGAAACATTGAAAGGATTAAAAAATAGTAACCCTTTAGGAGTGGTATAACAAAAATAAAAGCTGGAAGGAAGTTTGTAGTTGCTAAGTAAAGTATAAGCACATGGTGAAGTGTAGCTATTTTAGCTCCTTTCATACTGAGAGTGGAGTTGGATTGCCATAGGTATGACCTGAGATTTGCAGTGGAAAACAGATGGTAAAAGATATTACAGTGAAAGCTGGATAACAGCAAAGAGATTTTACAGGTATGCTGATTAAGTTGTAGTGTGAACAAATGTATTTAAAAGAAGTGTGTGTGTATATAAGCTGAAAGAAAATGTGTAGCTACTCGACACTATAGTAAACAGCAAAATAGTAGGGAGATGAAAATGATGAGAACAATAACAAAAAATATAGTGAGCAACAAAGGAGGAAGAGGAATTACTACACTGAAAATATTGTTATTTTATTCAGCCAGTACAAATGAATGTGTGAGACAGAAGATGTGGGATTTTGCTTATAGTATGTAATCTAATAGTATGGAATTTGCTCCAACTCACATAGTCATGCACTTACACACCCAGTTACACTCCCACAAAAGCACTTATGTACTCACCACTCTAATAGTCAAGCAGTGACTGACACAATTAGTTACACACCCATATTACCATTCACACACCCATTTACACAGCTATGTATCCTCTTATATATTCATTCACACATCTATACAGGCACTGTCACACCCACTCACACACCTAAACAGCCAATCATGTACCTAGTGCTCAGTCAGTTCCACATGCACTTACAAGCCCATCCACTCAGTTATACACCCAGTCACTCACCCATACAGCCACTCACATATGTATTAACAAAGCCCTACAGACATTAACTCCCCAATCATACAGTGAATGAGGCACGTATACATACATCCACACACACACATAGAACACATATGTTCACCACTAATAGAGACACTTGCACACAGAGTTAGACACTCAAACACTCACTGACACAGCCAGTTTGCAATACATACAATCACTTACATACCCTTTTAGACACCCATACTTTGACACTTATAGAGCCTTTTGCACACATATATAACCACTTATGTAGCTATCTAGTTGCTTATAATATATATTCTAAGAGTATGTAATCTGAAGTTAAATGTATTCTATGTTTGCTTGTCAGATATCTACTTTTGTTTAAAGAGAAATGAAAGATGGAAGGGTGAGGAGAAAATAAAAAGAATGATGCTTCTTGACAGCATCCATTAAGTATGAAATAGATGATATATTTAGATCGCCTGTCCTAAGAAGTTTTGCACTATCAGTCACCTTGTCTTGCAGTTTTGGTGAAGCAGCGAGATAGCCAAGTAACTGGTCAAGTGTTAAGGGTCCCACAGATTGTCAAACTGGGGATTGTAATACACCATCTTCCATCTCTCTTATCATCCTTTATGTATGCTTTCAGGTGTCTTGAAGCACATGATGTTCTGTGGAAACACTTCAGAAAACATCTTGACAGTTTTTTTGGTGCATATATTGATTTAGAAACTTCTTTGGAAGTGGTAAGTCTTCTTTGTCTAGCGCTTTATATTGTTTTCTAGCTTCAGGAGACAAGATCTTATCTTTGATACTCTCTTTTTCTGTAGGAACAGGAATTGTACTAAGGAGATCTACTGCAGAGACAGTCTACAGGGGGATGAGACACTAAAATAACTGTATTTAGTGTATGGCTTTTGATGTGGATTGGTGGTGAGATGTGTGGTGGCATTGCAAAGAATTTGAAGATCCATAAAATAAATTGAAAAAATGTGTGAATTTGTAAAACATTAAATAAGTTATGACATGTTTATTTGGTAATTGGTTAAAAATCAATACTGTGCTAATAAAATGTATTTATAAACAAATAAAAATGTATATTACTGAACGTATGGATCAAATTCTTGTACAATTAAAATGTACAAAAACAGTGAAATTCACTACAAAACCGAAGGTTGCAGGGACGTTATAGTTAGGAAATAGAATTTTTTAAAAAACCTTAAAAATGGATGATGTCATTAGAGATGCCATCAGACATGTCATTGACCATGTCATGAGTGATATAATATGTGAGGTCATATTCAGTGCATTGTGGGGGAGTAAGGAATGGCTAGCTCAGGTAACTGACTTTCTATTGTTTTGAGTGTGTAAATTCTGTACCTAACTATAATGTCCCTGTAACCTTTGTTTTTTAGAATAAATTTATAAGAATGTATTAAATTCCATTACCTTACTATAACCTCCCTGTAACCTTTGGTTTTTCATTGAGTATAAATCTATCTATCTATCTTACTATCTATCTTACTATCTATCATACTATATATATCTATCTACGTACAGATCTATCTATCTATCTATCTATCTATCTATCTATCTATATATATATAATATATATATATATATTTCCCATGAGGAAGTCTTCCCCAAGAATTCTCAAATAACTCCCAGCGGCACAACACAGGACGAGCACAATAAGAATGTATTGTCTCACAACAAGTTGTTTAGGACATATCTATATATATATATATATATATATATATATACACACCCGTCTCCCTGTGTATTTGCCCAGCCGCATCCAATTTACGAGTACGGGGCTGAGGTGCGGGGCACAGGACCCTGTTATAAATCACAGCAGCACTCTCCACTCAACTCCAGTAAGATGCCAGTAGGACTCGCACTCCAGAGAAAGTTTCAAGATGTTAATTTATTTGCAAATATTTCTTCGCCCAACGCAGGAAGAAGTGGGCACTCCAGACAAGGCAAGTAATTATAATTTAATTATTGCAGTGTGTGCGTACTGGCGTGTTTCGGCTGATTACATATTTCTCAAAGTTAACAAAACCCAGTAGTCAGTGCGAGCTTGAAAACCCATCATCATGAATATAGAGAAAATACTTCAGTGCTTTGTTTTGTCACTCTTTCTCTTTTTAAAAGTTTCGTCAGCACATGATGTATAGAAGTAATATAGTTTCCTTAGGGTTAAGTTACCTTTTGTGTTTTTTACATTTTAACATTTTTGCTTATTTTAAAAAAACTTTTATTTATATATTTCTCAACTTAATTCACTGTACATGGTACTTAACAGCGGGAGGATGGAGGTCATCAAAACATTCTCGGGCCAGTGCCCATAGTTTCTAATCTATTAAAAATGCATTCATTTTTACAAGTTATCTAGAATACCCCACAGAGGCACCACAGTCACAAATCCCCCTTCGAAATACATGAATAAATATATATATATATTTCAAAAGTCCAGTAGTCTTGTTATCGACTCATGTTGCAGTTAAGACAAGTCCCCACAACGCAGCAATCTGCGATGACATGCGCCACCCATTTTGAATTCCTCCAGGTGGAGCAATGCTGTTTTTCGAGGTGGTGCAAGCTCCTACCGGCACTGAGCTGTGCCCTGAATTATGTCCATAAACTACTTCCCACGAAGCCACAAGAAGCATGAGCTGCACTCTCAAACTGGAAAAATCTTCTTTAATAAATTGAATACACAGAGCCAAATGCGCTTCCCCTACGAGATTCAGCGATGTGCCTCGATCACCGGTAACAGCTGCAGTTTGTTTCTGTTGCTACCAGGATTCAATTTATAGCCCTCCAATGGGCCGCCACGATGGGTGCTTGCACCACCTCAAAAAACGGCATTGCACCGCCTGGAGGAATTTAAAACGGGCGGTGCGTGTCATCGCAGATTGCTGCATAGTGAGGGCTTGTCTTGACTGCAATATGAGTCGATGATGAGACTACTGGACTTTTGAAATGATTTTATTCGAGATGGACCATGGAGATTGAACCTATTAAAGGATTATAATTATATACAGAACTACCAGGACCATGATGCATTGTGGTCCCATCGGGCGGCCCATTGGAGGGCTATTAAGTGAATCCTGGTAGCAACTGAGAAACCAACTGCCGCATTCAGTGACTGTGTGTTTCTATAAAGTTTAAATATATTTTATATATATGTTAAAGTGCATTGAAGAATGAGTGGGTGTATAAGTGTTGGGAACTGAAAAACTGCTGTTTTTGGTGTCTTACCTCTTACCTCTCTGTCTGCCATGTATGCATGATTGGGTATTCACTTGGAGGTCTGAGTGTGTCGGCTGGGAGTATATAATGCCCTCTCTTTGTTCTGACCAGTGCTTGGTTTCTCTTCCGGTTCTGTTATCCGGAAGGCCTTTGCTGGTGAACCCCTCGGACTTCCTGTTTTGCCTGAATACATGACTTCCTGTTTCTCAGACCCTGGGAGCTCGTGCGGTGAGTGCCCACTTTGGGTTTTGTGAGCTGGTGGATTTGCAGGACATTTTCTGCCATGTTGCTGATCGGAGTATTGAAGATTCCAGGTAGTTCTTCCCTATCTTTTTCCCGCTACTATTGGATGTAGGGGCTTTGCTGTTTTAAAATGGTGAATACGGTGTAAAAAACGTGGCTGCATTTCCATTTCCCCGTTTTCTTATGCCTTCCTTGCCGGGTCTTATTAAAGTCCAGTGAGCTATTTTTTGTATTTCTTTTGGTGCACCTAACGAGAGGACCGATACGGATGTATTTGGTCCTTTTGTATTAATCATGCTGTTTTTTTGCCACATTGGGCTTTTATCCCTTTCCTCATTGCTTGTGAAGAAAGAAGGTGTCTTATTTTCCTTTAAAGGACCTTGAAACTTAAGCATTTGCCCTGGACTACTCACCAGGTGGATTTAGCAGTTTTTGATGATGCTATATTACAGCACTGTTCATATCTTCATGGAAAACTGTCATGCCCAAGTTGTAGGGTAAGAGAGTCTCAGTAAAGTGCTATATCTAATCACGTGTGTGTGTTTGACTTTCACGTTTTAGTTTCCTGTTCTAATTCCTTGTCTATTAAATCTTTCAGGTTGACCTGAGCTTCCTGGGTGGTACAAAGAAAGGAACATCCCATCATCAGTGACGGTTCTATTTTTGGTCTTCTTGTTATCCCCCCCAGCTTCTCAGGTGGTCCTTGTCTGCCATCACCTATATATGATAAGGGTGGTGACGGCCTGGGCTGAAGGAGAGGACTGGGACTATTTTTTGCACCCGCAGTATTGGGTGATTTCACGAGTGGTGGCAGAACAGAAAACCATGCCCACAAATTAAAATACTACCTTAGCGAAAATGGACCTGGATAAAGGGATGCCTAGGATAGGGGAGGAAGTGATTTCCTCAATGCAGGAATTAATGGCTGCTATTACATCTCTCCAGTCCGAAGTACAGGGCTTGAGACAGAAGAACGTGGGATTACATCAGGAGTTAAATACCCTTAGAGTTAGGGAACGCACATGGGGTGCAGGAGTGGGACCATCATCTAAGACTCAGGGGTCTGTATTGCATCCCGCCACTTTTCACTTTGATCGTACATCTAGTCAGGGTTCTAGTGGTGGTAATCCCTTGCTATCACTGTTAATACCCCGGTTCCTGTCCCTTTGGCTGTCCCCAAGAGGGTTACAGGGGACTTTAGTAAGTATGGGGTGTTCATGAACCAGTGCCATTTACACTTTATGTGTTGTCCATCCTCTTTCCCTGACTATGCACCAAAGGTGGCTTTTGTCATTTCTTATCCGGCAGGTACCGTGGCTACCTGGGCTGTTCCCTTAGTGGAAGGGGATGATCCTGCATTATACAATTATCCAGCTTTCAAGGAGCAGATGCGTTGTTTATTTGCAAAGCATGCTTTCATGCAAGCAATCGACGCAGAGTTGTTGAAACTACGACAGGGGAAACAGGACTTGTTGACATATGTTTCAACTTTTATCATCTTTTTTCTGAGACCCATTGGCCAATGCCAAAGAGAACCTCTATATTTTATCAGGGGTTGTGTGAGGAACTTAAGGAGGTAGTATCACAGGTAGTTGTTCCACCTGAGGTTTGTACTGATTGTATTGATCTGGTGGTTAAGTTAAATCATTGACTCCTTGAAAGATGTGGAGAGAAGAACCGATTCCTGGGGTCTCGGTGGTGATGGTGAGGGGAGAAGCAAAGGAACATGTATAGGCCAAACAAGCATCTGAACCCATTCAGATTGGTGGGGTGAAAGAGTCATTAACTAGTGAAGAAAAGAACAGAAGACGTGTTCACAATCTCTGCCTATACTGTGGGAAGGATGGCCATTTTGCTTTCGAATGTCCTTTAAAACCTTCTTCTTCCCCTCAACGTAAGGCAGAGGCATTTGTAGAAAGAGACTATGGTGGGCTATTACAGGAAGAGATAGCTGGTAGTAACCCCTATGAGATCCATGGGGCAGTTCAGAGAGTACCACAGCATTTTACTATAACCGTCTGTTTGGTACTGTCCATCAGCATTAAATCATCTATAACAGTATTACTTGACTCCGGAGCCACTGGAAACTTTATGGACAATCAAGTGGCTGCGACCTTGAAGGTCCCATATGTGTATAAGGAACAGCCAGAACCTGTCAGAGCAATAGACAGAACTGAACTGTCATATGGGTTAATAACGCTTCAGACCAAACCTCTTTTGTTGATCTGTGATAACGGCCATTCAGAGACCGTTAGTTTCAATCTAATAGATGCTCTTCTTCTTTCGGGGTTATACTAGGAGTGCCTTGGCTGTAATTGCATAACCCGAAAATAGACTGGGTATGGTGAACGGTGACTTTGGATTCCGTACACTGTCTGCAGCATTGCTATCAGGTAGCAACAGACTCGGTTGTGCCTTTGACCTGTGCGGCAAGTATGCATGTTGAGTCTAGTGGTATTCCATCTCCTTATGTGGACTTTTGTGATGTGTTCGATAAGGTACAGGTGGGAGTGTTACCGCCTTATAGACCTTTTGATTGTGGCATTGACCTACTGGCGGGTGCTACCTTGCCTTGCAGCCGTGTGTATGCATTGTCTGAGCTGGAGGAAAGGCATTTACGTGAGTATTTAGATATCATGTTGAGTTCCGGTTGTATACGTCCTTCTGCTTCCCCTGTGTCATCATCTATTTTTTTCATTACGAAGAAGGAGAGTGATCTTCGCGCTTGTGTGTATTACCCCTTCCTCTAATCCCGGTTTTGTTGGACCAACTGAAGCATGCCACCATTTTTCCTATACTTTTTTTACACGGTGCCTACCATCTCATCCGTGTCCGTGAAGGGGATGAATAGAAAATCGCTTTTCGTACAAAGTTCGGGTTGTTTGAGTACTGTGTCATGCCCTTTGGGTTGTGTAACGCCCCTGCTGCTTTCCAGTTCTTTATTAATGAGGTTTTGCGTGAGTATCTGGATGTGAGTCTGATTGTTTACCTGGATGATATTTTGATCTTTTCCGAATCCACCAAGGAACATATACTCCATGTCTCACAAGTTTTACAGAAGTTACGAAAGAACCTGTTATATGTAAAGTTGGAGAAATGTACATTCCACGCCTCTTGTGTTGAGTTTTTGGGATTCCTTGTGTCTGCTACGGTATCAAGATGGACCCTCGCAAGATCGAGGCAATATTAACATGGCCTTCTCCTACTTATGTGAAGGTCATTCAGGTACTTTTAGGGTTCACCAATTTTTATAGGCGGTTTATATCTCATTTCTCAGATATTGTGTCACCCATGACTGCCTTGTTAAGGAAAGGAGTTCCTTTCATTAGGTCTCCTGCAGTCCAGACAGCCTTGACATTGCTGATAGCAATGTTTACTTCTGCTCCTGTTCTTGTGCATCTGGATCCAGCATTACCATTTTTTGTGGAAGCTGATGCTTCCATGTATGCAGTAGGTGGCGTGTTATCCCAAATGGATGTGGAAACAGGTTTCATGCACCCCATTGCGTTCTTCTCTAAAACATTTTTACCAGCTGAACGCAATTACACAATAGCAGAAAAGGAGCTTTCAGCGATCAAGTTGTCTTTTGAGGAATGGCGACATCATTTGTGGGGAGCTAGACACCCCATTAAGATCTTTACGGATCATAAAAACCTGGAGTTTTTTCGCTCGGCACAGGCTTTAACCCCAAGACAGATGGGGTGGGTTTTGTTCTTTAACGAGTATGATTTTATCATTACTTATAGACCTTGCTGCTCAACAAGTGTAGTCGGATGCCTTGTCTCGGATTCATGTGGGTTCCTTGGAGGAACCATTAGGGCCAGAGGTGAGGCACATAATTGCTGCTGAGAAGATTGTGGGTGGTGCTTCTAAGGGAGAGTTATTTGAGTCCGTAAAGAAAGAGATCGGGAAGACGGATTTGACCCCATGGTTGACAGACCCGTTGTATGAATTGCGGGCTGGGCTATCATGAAGGACGTGTGTTTCTACCGCATGAATTGAGACAACAGGTTCTTACTTGGTGTCATTCCTCCTCTTTAGTAGGCCATCCAGGAATATATAAGACCAAGGAATTATGTTTACGTTGGTTTTGGTGGGAGACAATAGGCCATGATGTACAGGTGTTTGTAGTGTTGTGTCCCATTTGTGCAGTTAGTAAACCAACGCAAACCCACCGTGCTGGTTTGTTGAACCCCTTGCTGGTGCCCCCTTCCCCTTGGCATACTATCAGTATGGACTTTGTCACCGACCTCCCTGCCGTGGTGGGGTATTCTGCTATTTTATTAGTGGTAGATTTATTTACCAAGATGGTGCATTTTATTCCATTGTCGAAAGTCCCTAGTGCCAGTGTATTGGCGGAGGTATTTATATCTCATATAGTGAGGTGACATGGTCTACCATCTGCTATCGTGTCCGATAGGGAAGCGCAGTTTCTGTCACATTTTTGGGCTGAGTTATACTCCTCTTTGAAGATGGAATTGCGTGTGTCCTCCGCCTATCATCCTCAATCGGATGGGCAAACGGAACGTACCGATCAAACGATGGAGCAGTATATCCGTTGCCCTTTGACATCGTTATCATGTAATTGGCTGTTAGCACATCCCTTAGCTGAATTTGCTTATAATAACAGCATGCACTCACTTTTGGGTATAACCCCTTTTTTTGTTCATCAAGTTTCCATCCCAAGGCTCTACCTATCCAACCCTCTGGGCGGGTAGCCGCAGTAGATACCTTGAGTTACTCTTTGGTGGCAATTTGGGAAAAGGCTCAGGAGCAGTTGTTAGCCACTAAGGTGAAAATGAAGAAGCAAGCAGATAAACATAGAATTATTGCCCCTTTATATGCAGTGGGTGACATGGTGTGGTTAGCTACAAAGAATTTGAGGTTAGATGGGCCAAGAAAGTTACAGCCTAGGTATGTGGGTCCCTTCTGTATTTGTAAAGTGGTTAATCCTGTGGCCATGTAGCTGGCCGTAACTGACGACTACCGCATACATCCTGTTTCACACTTCCTTGTTGAAACCTTATATTCTGACTACTCAGTCCTTGCCTCCCCTCCTGTGGTGGTTGATGGCCATGAGGAAGATGAGGTACATGCTGTTTTGGATTCCAGAAGGAGGAGAGGGAGGCTTTATTATTTTATTGATTGAAAGGGTTATGGTTCTGAGGACCGCACATGGGAACCGGCTGGCAATGTGCATGATCCCAGGCTGGTTCTTCTGTTTCACCTACACCATCCTAGTAAGCCTCGCCCTGTGGGGAGGCATTTGGGGGAAGTACTGTTGGGAACTGAAAAACGGCTGTTTTTGGAGTCTTACCTCTTACCTCTTTGTCTGCCATGTATGCATGATTTAGTATGCACTTGAAGGTCTGGGCGTGTCGCCGGGAGTATATAACACCCTCTCTTTCTCCTGACCGGTGCTTGGTTTCTCTTCCTGTTCTGTTATCCAGAAGTTCTTTGCTGGTGAACCCATGGGACTTCCTGTTTTGCCTGAATGCCTGACTTCCTGTTTCTCTGACGCTGGGAGCTTGCGCCCTGAGAGCTCACGCGGGGTTTTGCAAGCTTGTGGATTTGCGGGACGTTTTCTGCTGTGTTGCTGAGTGGAGTATTGAAGATTCCAGGTAGTTCTCCCCTATCTTTTTCCACTACTATTGGATTTCACATATGTAGCGGGTTCGCTGCTTTAAAACAGTGAATATAGTGTAAAAACACGAGTGCCTTTCCGTTTCCCCATTTTCTTATGTCTTCCTTGCCTGGTCTTGTTAAAGCCCGATGAGCTATTTTTTGTATTTCGTTTTATGCACCGAACGAGAAGACCGATACGGATGTTTTGGGCCTTTTGCATTAATCATAGTGTGTTTTTTTTTGCCACATCGGGCTTTTCCCCTTTTCCTCATTTCTTGTGAAGAAAGAAGATGTTTGGGTTTATTTTCCTTTAAAGGACCTTGGGACTTAAGTATATGCCCTGAACTACTCACCATGTGGATTTAGCCGTTTTTGATGACACAATATTACGGCACTGTTCATTACTTCATGGAAAACTGTCAAGCCCAAGTTGAAGGGTAAGAGAGTCTCTGTAAAGTGCTATACCAAATTACGTGTGTGTGTGTGACTTTCATTTTTTTGGTTTCCCGTTCTAATTCCTTGTCTATTAAAGCTTTCAGTTTGACCTGAGCTTCCTGGGTGGTACAAAGAAAGGGACATCCCATCATCAGTGACGGTCCTATTTTTGGTTTTCTTGTTTTGTTCCCCCCACCTTCTCTGGTGGTCCTTGTCTGTCTTCGCCTATATATGATAAGGGTGGTGACTACCTGGGCTGAATGAGAGAACTGGGACTATTCTTCGCACCCGCAGTATTGGGTGATTTCACGAGTGCTGGTAGAACAATAACTGTCTGGATGGCGAATTTAGTAGGAGCGTGACTGACTGTATAAGTGAGTGAATAAATGTATCTTACTGAATGTATGGGTTAGTGACTAAACTGTGTGAATGTCTGTATCAGTCTGTCAGTTGTTGTGTAAGCTGCTGCATGGGTTGGTGAGTAGCTACATGAGTGTCTATATAGGTTATTGTTTTTTTGCCTGAGTGTTTGGATGGCTGCCTGTGTGTGTGTGTGGGTGGGTGTTGTGTGGCTCTCTGCATAGATGTGCGAGTGGTTGATTCACTGTGCATATGGGTTCAAGAGTGCATGTGAAAATAGTTGTATGGGTGGGTGAGTGTGTGTATGGGTGTGTTGGTAAGTGAATGTATGTCTCAGAGGTACATGTGCGATTAAGTACATATGTAAAAGGCAGTTTAGGTAAGTATTGGTGTATATAAATAACTATATATATGTGTCAGTGATTGTGAGAGTGGCTGCATGGATGAGTGTGTACTTGTATCAGTGATTCTATAAGAGAGTAATTATGTGTTAGTATCTGTATGAATATGTGAGGTGCTGTCTGTATAAGTAAGTAAATAGAAGTATGATTGATTGTTTTCATGACTGACTAGGTGTGGGAGTAACTCTGGATATGTGGCTATGTGTGAGTGTCTGTGTAGGTGTATGAGTGCATATGATAGTGTTGTATTGATGAGTGACTGCACGTATGAGTGACTGTATGGGTGAGTGAGTGGATGTGTGTGTCCACCTATGAATCAGTTATTGCGTATTTAGTAAATGGTATTGGTGTGTCTATTGTTTTGAAAATGGTAGTCTGTATTTTAGAGTAAGTGTATCAAAGGTTATATTAGGGTGTGAGGAGGTACATCAGATTTTCATGTGGATGATGTCATCAGTGATGTCATCAGTGATGTCATTTGAGATGTCATCAGTGATGTAATCAGTGATGTCACTGACCATGTCATGAATGATGTAATATGTGACGTCATCAGTAGTGCATTGCGGGGGGGGCGAGTTATAGTTAGCTGAACTAACTATAACGGCCAAATTTCTTTCATTTTGCACAAGTGAACTGTCCAACTAACTATAATGTGCCTGAAACCTATGGTTTTTTCAGTGAATTTCTAAGGTTTTTTAATGCTAATTTCTAACTATAACGTGCCTGAAACCTATGTTTTTTTCAGTGAATTTCAGTTTTTTAAATGCTAATTTCTAACTATAACGTGCCTGAAACTGATGTTTTTTTCAGTGAATATATATAGGGGCATGTAGTCCTGACGCACTGGGCGTCCTACATGCTCGGACTCACAGCGAATATGGACTTGCGCTGTTCGGGGGCGGAGCTTGCTCTCACCTGGCAGGAAGGGACTGGGTATTTATACCGGTGGAATCGCCTGTATCCTGCTTAAACCATTTGGCGCTGCAGAAGGCTACACCACAGCTGAAATGCATCTGCCTTAATTTTGGTTTTATTTGCAATAAAGGATCCTCCTCTGTTTCCCCTATTGAGGCCTCTTCTTCTTGCCCACGGAGAAAGTTACTTGGAAATTATTAGCGCGACCGCCAGAAGTGCGCTGCAAGAGGCCCCCGCACTGCAAGCTGGCCCCGGTCATGCCGGCATCTGCTCCGGTGGGACTGTTTGTACCCAAGTGATTGGGAAGGCTGGGGCTCACCCGTGGACTCGGCAAGGATAGAGGCAGGGTTGGAGTCACTGTACCCCACGCCGGGCTAGCTGGATTTCCGGTCTTGCCCCTGCTAATTGGATTGCCGGGACTTCGTGGTTGGTGCGGTCTGTGGAGCGGAGGAGGCACCAGCCTTGCTACATTCAGGTGACATTTGTCCGCAATAAGTTTAACTACCCCCGTTGTTGTGTCAGACCAGCACGCAGCATTCTGGGGCATGTAGTCCTGACGCACTGGGCGTCCTACATGTTCGGACTCACAGCGAATACGGACTTGCGCTGTTCGGGGGCGGAGCTTGCTCTCACCTGGCAGGAAGGGACTGGGTATTCATACCGGTGGAATCGCCTGTATCCTGCTTAAACCATTTGGCGCTGAAGAAGGCTACACCACAGCCGAAATGCATCCGCCTTAATTTTGTTTTATTTGCAATAAAGGATCCTCCTCTGTTTCCCCTATTGTGGCCTCTTCTTCCTGCCCATGGAGAAGGTTACTTGGATATTATTAGCGCGACCGCCAGAAGCTCGCTGCAAGAGGCCCCCGCACTACAAGCTGGCCCCGGTCATTTGCAATGCAATAGGTATCGCATTCACACAATTTTGAGCTATTGGCATTGTAAATGACAATGCCTTCTATTTATGTTTTGGGTTTTAAAACCTAAATACAAGGCATTTTTATTTCCAATATTAATAGTTTAAAATCATCTGGTTTGATAACTGTGATGCCAACTATCTGGGTGTACACATTTAATTTGCATTAATTTATTGCCCAGGATAGCAAATACCATTGCCGGAGGAGAAGCTGGGGCTGGCACTAAAGGCGGGCCCAACCCTGCATAAGCAATGTCACCGTCTGCCTCCCTGGGTTTGGCAGCAGCAGAGTGGCCTAGTTTAGTCCTCCAAGTCAGAACACTCCTGTGACTTCATAAAGAGAGAGTGAGATTGTGTCACTCTTGCCCGATTCCACATTGGCTCTGCCAGCAGTGAGAGCCACTGGCATTCCTTTTCACGGAGGCCGCCTCCAGCCAACAATACAGACTTTGTCTCAAGTTAATTAAAAGGAGCACGGTGAGGTGCCAGCTGGGTTTGAGAGAACTGAAGGGTGGTGCGACACTGCATTCCACACTTCAGACAATGCAGCGCCCATCTTTAGTTTACACTGCAGGTAATACCCGTAAACACGGCTCACTCTGCAGACAGACGTGAACTAATCACTGGTGGCATAAGTACTGCTCTAAAGTCAACTGCTACACACAATCCAAATAAGTGATGGGGAGCACACCAGGTGGAAAGCAGGAGACACACTGACCCGTGACAAAAACCCCAAGTGCTGGCATGCCAGGCACCAGGCCCAAGTTTCGTCCTGTTAGATCTGGCCAGCTTCAGGTTAATGCAGGCCCTTCCCCCAAAAGTGAAACACTCCAGATTCATTCAGTAGCAGAGTCTGCGCCACATTCATAAGATATCCTGCCAACAAAGGCCTCAAACACCAGCGCCTCATCCCATGTCACCCATAGTAGGGTCCCGTTCAAGCCGGGGTGAGCCATTCACACCAGCGGCTCTTTGGCCTCCGCCTGAGGGAGGGCTCCCTGAAAGCATATTATCAAGGTGAGCACGGCGAGTCGCTTCCTGGTGTGTGGCGAGATCAAAGACATGGGAGGTCAACACTGGAAGGGTGTGCGGCAACAGTTGTTATTGTTAATTAGCTCCTGTTTACGTGCACAGTTTGCAGTTTTATTGGCTGTAGCATTCTATGTGTGCCATGTCTGAACAGGTGTCTGGAATGTTGAGAGCGAATGGTGAAACAGAATGGCAGGGTGGAGTGGAGGGCAGGAGCTATGGACAGTTGGAACGAGACTGGAGGTCTAACAGGACAAAACCTACTGTTGCTGGTACTCTGGGGCCTAACATGAAACTTACATCCTACATGGGTGGCTGCAGACTCTTGCAAGATGCCATTGCCCTCCAACTACAACATTTTGGCAATCACTTATTAAAGGGAGCTGTCTGATGATGCAGGTGGACTCTGGTGGAGTTGGAAGTCATTTCTAGCAGAAGAGGAGGACTGTTAAGAGAAGGGAGACGGCCCTGTGGCAATGGAGGATTCGTTTGGGGTTGCCCATCCTCAAATCCACCAGCAAGTGGGGTCAGCTCAAGCTGCTGGGCAGGAGGGGTCTAGTCAGGAGGGTGGGCAGGATCTAGCAGGACAAGATTGCAGCTGAGGTGAGCTATACACCGAGGTGATGTGCTCCAGTGGACACTTTAAACCTTAAGGACCATGCTCTGGATACAATGCTTTAAGGACAACACCGCGGACACAGTGTAAGAAGATGGAAACCTCCTTTACAGTGAGCACAACTCTGAAATTACCCATGGCACTTCAGGCAGCAATACATCTAGCCATGATAGTGACAAAAGGGACAGTGTGAGTCAGTGCGCAGAAGATGGCTGTGGCACTGGCCCGTCCGTGCCTTCGGACAGGGCTGTCTGCACAGTGGGTGCGGGTATACTGCGAGCGTCACACACAAAGAGGCGCAACTAAAGCCACATTTCGGGAGGGACTACTAAATATTTCACAGGGGTAATTCTTCCAGCGATAGTCAGAGTGGATGCAGGGGTGAAAAAACAACAAAGCCTCCTTAGCCAGTAAATGGTCTTTTAAAGACCTGTGAAGTACTCTGGTGCGGCTTTGTGTATGCCCAAGAAGCTGTCTGAGCCCGGGCTGCCACACATGACGCGGGGGTGGGGGCTGAAGCCCTTGCAGCCCAATGGGCGTTGCACACCTGGTCACACATAACTCCATTGAATTCCAGTATTATGACTGCTGGGATCACACATCACTCGCTCGCTGGCTGTATTGGTAGGAGGGTGAGTGCTGCGTGATAAGTAGGTAGACTGGTGAGCACATGGAGGATCAATTTGGGGAAGTGAGTGGTCTGTAAGAGCACTGGCTAGAGGCATAACCGGAGGAGATGGGGCATGCACTGTGGTAAGGGTGATGGAGACGGTCTTATGACACCGCACAAAACCAGCTAATGGGGACTCTCCTTCCCAGCACATCACGGACACCACCAGCAATGTGAGAACACGATCTCGCTGACATCAGAGCAAGGTGTCGAGATAAAGTTCTCATGTATCTGACCTGCAGTCCCTCTCTGCCTTATGCAGCATGGAAGGTTGTTGAAGATGGCGCTGTGGGTCGGTGATGCAAGAGTACCCGTATCCACCTCGTCGGTGGGCGCAGGGCTGTCTCCGATGGCCTTGCCCCACAGCTCTATCTGGGTGGGAGAAGAGGTGGGGGAGGCGAGAGGTGCCAGTGCTGGCCTTGGCCTAAGGTGAAGCTCTCCTGTGGGGAGAGGGCGTTCAGAGAGGCTCACCTCGCCCGCAGCATTACCACAAAATGGCAGACGTGCCCGCATTATCTGCACAAAATGAAGCACGGCTGACTCAGCACTAGCCAGTAACCCACAGAGCCACGGGCCCCCGTGTTCACCGAACAGGGAGTGCCTGTACGCTGCCTGCACCAGATAAACATACTCAGGACCCTGTCAGGGTGGGTTAGGTGGCCGTGCGTGAGGACATTGCACAAGTCCAGGTACCCTGCAGGACACAGGGCCTGGGTGGAGCTCAGTGCAAATCCACCAAAGGGAACTTTGGCGCTCGTCCTGTGGGAATGCGAGGACAGCAGTCCCGGTGGGACTGCAAAACTGCACTACGCTGACTTCCACAGGGGACTGAGTGAAGAATATGTAAATATGATGATAAATAGAAAGTATTTCTAACCGCACCTATATCAATGAAGTTGTCAAAACAATTACCAAAACTCCAGAAAACGCCACATCCCTCAGCCCGAGTGGACTTGCGGATGAACTTCACTCACTCGAAGAACGTCTTTCCTCAAACCGTCTCACGTCTCTCCACCCATCCTCCTCCCCGAATGCACAGCCTTGCAAAACTTTTTCAACTAAGGACCACCAGTTACATATGTGCTCGGCAGCCGCTTGTTTATATTTGCAGGCCTGCATTTAATTCAACAAGCCCCGGGAGGTGGTGGTCGCCAGTGCTGCGGGGGGCCCCATGGGCCCCCCACAACATGATTTATGAGTGCCCTCGGGACCTGGCCCACCCAGGGTCTTTTTAAAAAACAAAAGAAAAAATGAAGCGCGGCTGCCGCGCTTCATTTTTTTTTTTTTCAGCCCGGATTCGCGAGCCCAGCATGAATTTTGATGATTTAGGTTTTCTTTAAATGCTTTTTTTTGGCCTGGGGGTCCTGTGGGACCCCCTGAGCAGGCCAAGGGGGGTCAGGGTGTTTTTACCCTACCCCTTTTTCTTGTTTTTCATGCTTACTTCTCTGTTGGCTGCCAACACTTCCTGGTTTAGAGTGTTGACAGCCAATTAGAATAAAGCTAGTGGTCGGGAGGGTTTGCGAATCCTCCTCGGCCATAGATATTGAAACTTTTATTTTTTGATTTTCTCAGCAACTACTGAACGGATTTACACCATTTTAAAAACAGGTCGCTTTCTGAACCAAGCACTACCTTTTTTGCAAATTTGGGGTAAGTCGGTTCAGCAGTTCGAGCTGTAGCCTGTGTCAAAATTTCCCATGGAAATTAACACACGAAAAATGCATTTTGGGACCCCCCTTTTTTCTTAGCCCCTGCTTGACGAATTACCCCAAAGTTTCAGGATAGGAGATGGCCTGGATAGACTTTTTTTTGGGAGAATTTCACGAAGATTCGCTAAACTACGCCAAAGTTAATAGCAAATCAAAAAATGCTTTTCCTATGGAAGCTAGGTTCTTACTATAACTATGTACTGGCGACCACAAAAGTCGCGTTACTGTAAATCTGTTGTAGATGTATTGGCCAAAAAGAAATAAACACAAGAAACGCGTTTCGGCAATCCTGCCTTCGTCAATGTCATATATATATATATATATATATATATATATATATATATATATATATATATATATATTCACTGAAAAAAACACAGGTTTCAGGGACGTTATAGTTAGTAGAGCATTTGGACATTTCACTCGTACACAACCGGAGAAAATTGGCCATTATAGTTAGTTGAGCGAACTATAACTCGTGCCCCGCAAAGCACTGCTGATGACTTCACCTATTATATCATTTATGACATAGTCAGTGACATCAACGGTGACATCTCAAAATACATCACTGATTACATCACTGATGACATCATCCACATGATAACCTGATGCACCTCGTCACACCCTAATACAACCTTTGATACACCAACTCTAAAATACAGGCTACCATTTTCAAAACCATAGACACCCCAATACCAGTTACTATATACCCACTCACTGATTCGTAGCTCTACACACACATACACTTATTCACCAATACAGTCACGCATACATTCAGTCATTCAGCAATAGAGAATTAGCATACGCAGGTATACACCTATACAGACACTCACACACCACCACTCATCCATGGAGTTAGGCACACACCTAGTTAGTGATGCAAAGAATCAATCAAACTCCCATTTACTCATCTATACAGTTCTACACACACCACTTCACTTATTCATACAGATACTAACACATACTTACTCTCTTATACAATCTCTGATACAAGCACTCACTCATCCATACAACCAATCTCACATTCTCTCACTCTCACATATAGTCATTTATATACTCCAACACTCACATATACTGCCTTTCACATATGTAGTTATTCACACATGTACCACTAAGACATCCATTCACTCACCAACACACCCATACACACACTCACCCACCCATACAGCCCTTCACAGATAGACTCTTGAACCCATACACCCAGTGAATCTCCCACTCACACATCGATGCACGGAGTCACATACCCCCACCCACCCACACAGCCACTCAGGCACCCATACAATGACCCATATAGGCACTCATGTAGCAACTCACCAACCCATGCAGCTGCTTACACACCAACTGACAGACTGATACAGACATTCATACAGTTTAGTCACTAACCCATGCATTCAGTAAGACACCTTTAGTCACTCACTTATTCACTCAGTCATGCACCTACTAAATCATCCATTCAGACACTTATACACCCACTCATTCTTCAATACACCTTGGCATTTATATATCTAAAACATATTTAACCTTACAGAAACACACAGTCACTCGATGATGTCATCAGTGATGTCAACATTGATGCCATTTGAGATGTCATCAGTGATATCACTGACCATGTCATGAATGCTGTTCAAGTCAAGTCAAGTCAAATGGTCTGTATTCGGATAAAAATATCCATAAAAGTACAAATCATCACCACCAATAGGACATAAATATACAATCAACATTATAACATTAAAATAAAAGAATAGGGTTGGATTTGTCGAGTCAAACATCATTAATTAAATTCCGATGTGCAAAAATAACAATAAGGTTCAAAAGGTGCTATAAGTGCATTGTACAACAAGACAGACAATAACATTGTGCAAATTTGCATGTATGTAAACTTAAGGATCAGTGCAAAAAGGCAACTTATGAATCTGTTAATCCACTTTAACATTGTAGAACAAGACAGACAATAGCATTGTGCAAATTCGCATGTATGTAAACTTTAGACTCAGTGCAAAAAAGGCAATTTATAAATCTGCTAGTTCCACTTTAGGCAGTTAATGCATGTACAAAAAGGCTATTTACAGAGAATTCGCATATTTATACAGTGTATTCATAAAGGATCGCGAGCGTACCGCAGATTGCAAAAATAGAATTACTCCATAAATCACATCATCACTTCCTAGCTGAAGGATTTCATGAAATGCCAGATTAAAATCAATAATAGCATGCGCCTTAAAATAAGGAATTAGATACTGTTTAGTGTATCTGGTATAAAATTTACAGAAGAATAAAAAATGTAACAGTGTCTGATTACAACCAGTGCCACATGGACAGGTCCGATTTTATAAATTTTTGTTAAAACCAACCGGAAAACAAAGTGAATATTTTATGCTACCATCCCGGAGACGAAAGAGCAGACTCCTGTTCCGTCTCCCAATGTTTTTCCTGAGGTATTCCTGTAGCATGTTGATTTGTTACCTGACGATACTAAAATGGGGATATATCTAATAATTGATTGTTTACAAAATTCGATATCTCCTCTTTCCTTACTGTATAAATCATACAATGCCCCTCTTACAGTTTTTAGATTGATACCATCTGTAACTAGGGGATGGAGGAAAGTATGCTCCAGCTTCACACTGGCAAGGCTATTTTTTACTGCTCCAAGCCAAGGTATGTAGCCGTCCCTGTCACATTTAGGGCAATCTTTAATTATCTCCTGTGTTAAAATTGCAGCCGGATTTTGCCATATTTTTATCCAAAATAATGCTGGCCGAGATTTAATAAAATCCTCCACGTAATGTAGATTTATTTCTTTATGGCATATGTAATTTGGTGATGTGATTTGTGCTCCTAATATCTTTCTACAAAATCTATTTTCCTCAATCTGAATTCCGCTAGAACTTTTGTACCCCCACACTTCAGCACCATAAGTCGCTGTTGGAACACATTGGGCTTTATAAATCTGTAGTAATGGTGTCACCACCTCCGCCTGCTTAGGCTGTTGTAGGCTGATAATAGAGTTTACCGCCTTACCAAGTTTATTTTTACCATGGGCCACATGGGCTTGCCATGAACCAGATTCTGAAAATACTAGGCCCAAGTATGGAAAAGTGCTAGTGCTTTTAAGCAAATCATTTCCTGACACTATATGATTAATGCGTTGTTTCTTAGGACCGCAGGACATTATGTATGATTTTTTTAAATTAGCACACAGGTCCAGGTCAGCCATAAAAGATACAAAACCCGTAATTAAATTGCAAAGTGCTTTAGGTGTGCGACCCATCAGGACCGCGTCATCTGCATATAGAAGTACGGGAAGCAGTTTATCATTAATTTGTGGTACATCGGGTGTCAATTTAGACAGAGAATTATTTAATTCATTTATGTAAAGAATAAAAAGTAGGGGGGCTAAGACGCAACCTTGTCTTACCCCCCTACCAATTAAAATATCCCGGAGACCTCACCTTCATTATTTATCCTTACCCGTGCCTTTGGGTCTTTGTGCAAATGAGCCAAAAAGTGAACAAGTGCTTCATCCAACCCATAATTTAAAAGAATCTCCCTTAATCTTGATCGATTAACAAAATCGAAGGCTGAGGTAAAGTCAATTAAAACCTAAGTATAATGGGACTTTTTTAGCGATTGGGTATTTCCCCAATATTAGGTTTAGATTCAAACACTGTTCTATCGTTCCCACATTACTCCTGAAACCCAGCTGACAACAATTTAAAATGTGGTTATCTTCTGCCCAATCTCTGATCTTATTAAAAACAACCCTGCCCAAAATCTTCACAGTCTTATCTATCAAAGATATGGGGCGATAACAGCTAGGGTCGAATCTATCACCCTTCTTAAAAATGGGCACAGTAATACTAGTTGACCGGGTATTAGGGATTGCACAATTGGACAGATTATTAAAAACATTGCATAATAAAGGGGACCAGAAGTCTGGTGCAGATTCAATAAGATCAATGGATAAACCATCTGAACCCGGCGCTTTATTCCCTGCACTTTGATGTATAGCATCTTCAACTTCGATTATGGATATAACAACCTTATTAACTGGGCAATAGCTATCAACAATCTTACTGGGGGCTGTATATATTCTCGAAAAGTGCTCCTCCCAAGACTTGCTAGCTATATTACAATTTATGGGTGTGATGTTTAGTCCCATGGACCTCATTGCTTTTACCTCACCCCAAAACCCAGTTACAACTTTAAGTGCAGCGGCTTGTGCAAGAGAATCCCACCGTGCCTTCACTATCTCCTCTGTGCGCAGTTTAATCGCTTTCTTATAGCGCTCTCTCCGCGCTCTCACCAGAGCCATATCCCTGGGCTCCCCAGCTGGTGCTTCACGGAGATCTCTGTTTGCCCGGGAACATGACACCTCACATTTGCGGATATTTGAGAGACGTTCTGACAATTGCGTACCAGCCTCCGTACCCGACAGCCTTTAACTAATTTGTGTGTCCCATCGCCGAGGACCATGCGAACCCGTGGGTGAAACGTGAGCTGTGGGCCCGCTATCCCTGTTAGACCTAGGATCCTCGGGAGAGCCTGTTGTATGCTATCTGGCTTCCTACTTCTGGCCGATCTCCTTAGTTCTGAGACTTCCTGCCCTCGTTCCTGCGCAGCAATCATACTATAAACGGTTGCTTGAAAAATTTATACCCTGGACCCCGCAGACCGATTGGCTATCTTCGCATTGAAGTGACTTACCATTAGGACTTGGACCTTGTATTTATCATTTCGCTTCATCATCATCAAAACTTAACCCCTGAAAGTGTTGTTCTAAAGAAATTAAGTGTTGGAAGTATTCAAGTCCTCCTGACCTGTGAAGAATTTACTTATAAATTGTGGCTTTCCTTGCGCCCTGACGAAGAAACTTCTGGATCTATTGTCCTTTCCGAAACGCGCGTCGACGCTTTGTTGTTTTTTGTTTGTATTTTCTGTTTTAGGCCTTTCTGGTTTTGTGATTATGTATTTGTCTTTTGCCTTGTATTATATGATGTGGTGATTGGTTGAGAGGATGTTTGAATGTGTGAGTTTGATTGGGGGTTATATGCTATGTTTATTTGATTAATTGTATTGTATATAAATATATATATATATATAAATGTTTTTTATGAATTTGTGTCTCCCGATGGAATTGAAAAAATAAATGTTTTGCTTATAAATTGTTTCTGTGTGGGACAATGATGTCTTATAAAAATTGATGGATATATTACCTTTTGTTATATAAGTTTCTAGGAGAGGTTCCTTCTATGTTCTTTGGATTGCCCGGGAACATGTCCCATCAAACCATCTAGGGTTCTTACTCGAGTTTGTGACCGGTTTGGAAATATCGTGTTTAATACCAGCACATAACCCGGTAAAGGCCTGGATAATCTCTATACCTGAGCATCCACTAGACAAGCACGTATCCACAAGTAGGGGATTAGACTTTATAGTGTGTGCAAGTAGGGCCTTGTTCTCTATGCCCTTCCAAATCACTGGGTACAATACCATTATAGCAAACAAATCCCTCAAGGAGCAAGCTACTAGTACACCATGTTTCTTGGAACAATAAAATGTCATAATTACAAACCAATTCAGTCCACTCTACTATGTTTACTTTCGATTTCAGGCCTGCAATATTCCAGCTAAGTATTTTTAAATGTTGTTCTAAAAATCTAGGATCGCTAATAACGGGACAGGATGATGATGATTCTACCAGAGAAGCTTTTTGGGGAGTACCCGTAATCTGGGGTGTAATCAAAACCTCATTACCCAATTGTACAACCGGAGCCCGTTGTATACTTTGTAATAGTTTACTTGGTAGTCAATCCTGTCTCTCTAAATCTGATAAAGCTGCAAACCGATTATATGTAGAATATGTTAAAATAGCTGGGTTGCAAGCTCTCTGAGGTGGTCTATAAAAGGAACCAAGTGGTAGGCAGGTTATGACGGTTGGGGTGCTAGAAGGATTGGTATTGCTTTTCAAAATACATTTCACCAAGGTGGGGTGCCTAAAATTCACGACTATGCAGTCGCCCATAATATTCTTAACTGAAGGTCCAACCCACCCCACTCGTCGCACCATCAGAATTTCATTAGCAATCTCCTGTCCCCTTATACTTAGATAACCAGTCAATACACTTATTTTTAAGTTGGTCCCAAGACTCGCTTTGGTTTTCTTTTAATGGAGGTACTCCAGCTAAGATTATGACATAAGGGCAGGCTTCTGGAGGCAGATGCATAACAGCCTCCGCATGTTTTTTGACCTGTGTGTCAGGAATAGACTTGTTGTTAAGACCTGGCACCACTTTCAAGGGGGTTAGAACAGGTAATGCAGGTGGTGTTTTTGCAGATAAGGAAGGATGACTCGGGTGCATATTAACAACAGGTACCTCTAACAAAGGCAGTGTGCTAACCCCAGTCCCAGGCGTAAGGTTAGAAGACAGGCTGATCTTTTTGCCAACACATTTTTTGCAAACAATATTGGTACCTGTTATAAGACAGTTATCACTCCCCCCGCAATGCCCTTGTTAATAGCTTCCATATCCTTCAGAAGCCGTTCACCCCTAATCTGATCGATAACAGTTACCCCTTTTCTTTTGGCATCCTCTTTCTTTCCCAAACTTTCCAATCTATCCAAGCGTTTAAAAATAATATTAAACTGTTTATCCATTAGACTTTTCAAGCGATTAAAAGTGGAGTCCACTATGGTATCAATTAAGTTTTCATTAGGCCTTCCTTGTATACCATTTACAGTTATTGGCTCAGTTTGTGTGCAAATTGAGTTAAGTACCGCTCCAGTTAAGTCTACTGTGCTATCATCTAGTTGCGCAGTTGTGCTGACAGCCACCCGTCCCGTTCCAGTTGCTCCACGTGACCACATACTCAGTGGTGTTGGTTGAGATTTATTGCGGGGTGGTTGTTTCCTCTTATTAATAGTCATTTTTGAGGGACCTCTCTTCCTTTTCTCCCCCGTGTTCTTTGAATTTTCAGCCGGTTTGGTGACACTAATATTTACTTGGAGGTCCTGCTGGGATTCCAGGGTGTCGATGATGTTAATATCGGTCATCAATCCTTTGGATAACTTGCCTTGGGGGAGTGAGTTGTTAATTATTATGGTTGGTGATAGTGGCAGAGGGGCCATAGAACCACTCCTCTCTGATCCGTCAGGCACGTACTTATTGGAGGATAGTTGGCCCATTGAAAGTCTCCTCTCAGTACTTTCAATCTCTGAGGTGACCAGATTAAAAGCATTTTCTAGCATGCTTTCGAAGGAGGAAGTAATAGTACTGGAACTTTTAGTGCCCGGGGCAGATGTGGTCACTGTACGTCTCCCCATAGTGTTATTGAGCACTCACCTTGATTCAAGGCTTAGGGGGTTGGCCCAGCCCTGCCGGTCCCGGACGGCCACAGACGGCCCGCCCTTTGCCCGGGCCTAGCCCGGCGCGGCCCATGCACGGTCCGCCGACGCTCTCTTCCGATTTAAGCGCCTCCGGGCGCGATGTAGGCGGCGGCGGCTTCTGCCGCAAAGGCACCTGGGGATTGAAGTCCCCCCTCGGCCGCGCTGCGCTTGTGGAAGGGTGCAGCAGCGGCAGGGAGACCAGCAGCAGGACACGGCAGCCAGGTAATGCCCCCAAAACAAAGCTCAGAGCCCCGCTCCACCGGGGCTCTCTTCCGATTTAAGCGCCTCCGGGCGCGATGTAGGCGGCGGCGGCTTCCGCCGCAAAGGCACCTGGGGATTGAAGTCCCCTCTCGCCACGCTGCGCTTGTGGAAGGGTGCAGCAGCGGCAGGGAGACCAGCAGCGGGACACGGCAGCCAGGTAATGCCCCCAAAACAATGCTCGGAGCCCCCATGAATGCTGTTATATGTGATGTCATCAGCAGTGTATTGCAGGGGTGCAAGTTATATTTAGCTCAACTAACTATAACAGCCAAATTTCTCTGGTTTTGTACGAGTGAAATGTCCAACTAACTATAACATCCCTGAAACCTTTTTCCATTGAATATATATATGTAATGGACGAGCATTCTGGGACTCGTAGTTTTGCTCACTTTTAAATAACAATCCTCAAGTGGATTCCGCCTCATCAATTAAAAAGAGAAGTGTCTCGTTGCTTGCTTTTTCTCCGCCTACAGACATTGCAGAGAGCCCGTGACCAAGGCGCAGGAGCGCTGAAACGCGTTGGGCTGCATATTTGGACAAGCAAAATGATGTCTGGTTATTATGAATAAAGGGTGCTGTTTAAGATGACAGTATTCGCCGGTCTGTCATGTGCGCTCTCGCCTGGGGGACACCTTTTTTTGATGATGTAAATTCGGCCGGTCCCGGCCGAGAGAGCTGCACTCCCGGTAAAGGAGAGGCGGGCTGCCTCACACAGACCGGCTGGGTGAGAGATATGCAGGACAGACATGGTTTCAACCAAGCAAACCGGAATCTTTTGCTTGCAACTCACTGGAGAGTTTACATTTGTGCATTATTTCAGTCTGATGAGGCGGAATCCACTCGAGGATTGTTATTTAAAAGTGAGCAAAACTACGAGTCCCAGAATGCTTTGAAGGAAATTCCCACTGGAGGGCAGATCAGCTGAGATCAATTAAAAAGAGAAGTAACTCGTTGCTTGCTTTTTCTCCGCCTACAGACATTGCAGAGAGCCCGTGACCAAGGCGCAGGAGCGCTGAAACGCGTTGGGCTGCATATTTGGACAAGCAAAATGATGTCTGGTTATTATGAATAAAGGGTGCTGTTTAAGATTACAGTATCCGCCTGTCTGT
The DNA here is from genome assembly GCF_964261635.1 of Lissotriton helveticus. Classification (NCBI taxonomy): domain Eukaryota; kingdom Metazoa; phylum Chordata; class Amphibia; order Caudata; family Salamandridae; genus Lissotriton; species Lissotriton helveticus. The sequence continues at coordinate 481,220,442 of NC_136071.1, read as the reverse complement.
CATGTGCACTCTCACCTGGGGGACACCTTTTTTTGATGATATATATATACATATACATATTATATATTCACTGAAAAAACCATGGTCAATGACATCACTCATGGCATCACTGATGACACCATCCAGTGAATGTGTGTCTTTCTGAAAAATAAATATGTTTTATATATGTATATGTAAAAGTTGATGGTAGAATAAATGTTTAAATAAGTGTGTAAATGGATTTTATTTTTAAATTGATTGGTTATCTGGCTTACTAAGTGTATCTTAGTGAATACATATATTAGTGAGTAATGTTTAAATATTTAAATATATGTATTAGTGTTTCACTTTGTGTATAAATGGCTGCATGGGTTGGTGAGTAGCTACATGTGTATGTATATGGGTTATTAAATGTTTTTCTTAGTATCAGTATGAGTGTTTGTATGGTTTGGTGGGGGTATTACTTAGCACATAGATGCATGAATGACTGACTATCTCTTTGTATGTGTTTTGAAGACAGCATATGTGCAGGACTGTATGGGTGGATGAGTGTGTATATGTGTGTGTTAGTGAGTAAATGACTGTCTCACTAGTGTCTTTATCAGTAACTACATGTGTTTTAATCTAGTATATGTGAATATTGATGCATATAAGTGAGTATATGTGAGAGTGAGAGATTGTAAGAGTTCCTGTTTAAATAAGTCTGTGTTTCTATAAGTGATTGTTTAAGAGAGTAAGTATGTGTAAGTTTCCTTAGAAGTAAGGTGGTAGTGTGTATAGCTGTATATGCAAATAAATGGATGTTCGATGTTTTGCATGTGTGAGTATGTGTGAGAGTATCTTTTGGATGACTGTCAGTGTGTAACAGGATGTATAGGTGTATCACTACATATGATGAGTGAGTATATGTATGAGTGACTATATAGAACTGTTGGTGAATGAGTGGATGTGTATATAGATGGTGGAATTATTGAATTGGTTTTTGTAACTGGTATGGGTATCTCCATTTTTTTGAAAATTTTAGTTTCTATTATTGAATATGTGTTTCAAGGGTTACATTACAGTGAAAGGAGGTCTGTCACTCTGTCACAAGGATGGTGTCATCAGTGATGTCATGAGTGATGTCACTGACCATGTCATGAGTGATGTAATATGTGACGTCATCAGCAGTGCATTGCACGCGCAAGTAATAGTGAGTCCAACTAACTATAACGTGGGAATTTCAATGGTTTTATGCGAGTAAAATTTCCAGCTAACTATAACTGGTGTGAAACCTATGGTTTTTTCAGTGAATTTAATAGGTTTTTTAAATGATAATTCCTAACTATAACTGGTGTGAAACTTATGGTTTTTTCAGTGAATTTCATAGGTTTTTTAAATGATAATTCCTAACTATAACTGGTTTGAAACCTATGGTTTTTTCAGTGAATTTCATAGGTTTTGTAAATGCTAATTCCTAATTATATATAGAGCCTCAAACCTATGTTTTTTTCAATGAATTTCATAGGTTTTTTAATAGCTAATTTCTATAGCAATGAAATATAATATTTTTTATAATAAATCCTATATTGTATATTTATGTAATACTATTTTTTTAATGTATATTTTTCCCTTTTTTTGCATTTGGGCGCTCCCGGTGCGCGTACCTGTGAGCGCACCGGTTAGCGCTGTGTTAAGGCACGCCCCGGTGCGCGTACCGGTGAGCGTCCCGTCAGCGCCATTGCCGCGAACGAAAACATCATCGTGACGTATCGCGCTGCCGCGTGATGTGTCTTATGACGCACGGCGTAAGCGCACCCGGAAGCGCCTGAGCGCATACGATCGCGCAACGTAAGCGCTGCCGGGCGCGTACCAGGGCGCGTAGCGTAAGCGCGTCGGGTCATGTGACCTGAAAATAACACTTTTCATTGGTTCAGAACAGATTTGGTTTCCAAATGATGAAAGCCTGGGTCATGTGACCTGAAAATAACACTTTTCCTTGGTTCAGAACAGTTTTGTTTTCCAAATGATGAAAGCCCCCACCTTTTTTCCTCATTCTCACTTTGTTCTTTGAGTGAGGAAGACCTGTTTTTTTCATAGAGATATGGCTACAGTACTGTCAGCAGCTGGAGCATCTGCACCACCACCACCACCACCACCACCACAAGGACCACCACAATATCGCATTGGTGGTGAAGAAGAAGAGGAGGAGGATGAGGAAGAGGAGGAAGAGAGAAGGCAGTTCCTGCCTGAAGACAATCCCCCATATAAACCTAGGGAGCACTTTATATGGGAGTTTTATAAAATCCCAAGGGGTTCCAAAAAAGTAAACGCTGCAAAGTTGACCTGTCTCATCTGTGGCGCTGTACTATCCAGGGGGAACCCTGCCAAAAAATATTCATTTGGGAATCACACAATGATTCGCCACATGCAACGATTGCACCCCAATAACTATTCTGCAGCAGAGGTGAGAGAACTGTGCAGAAATCTTCCCCAATCGTCTTCCAGAACCTCAACAAGCCAAGAACCCACTCCATCGGGTCCAGAGGCAAGGAAGATGGTACCAAACATACAAACCAAGTTTGATAGATACAAAATCGTTTGTATATTTTGTGGGAAAACAATAACCTATGGTGAGCAAAGTATTAATCTCATCAACCTTGCTGGTGACAATCACAAGTGCCCAAAGAAACCTTGATTTTTTCCTTTTTTTTTTTGCTCCAGTTGAGCCGTTTACAATTCCCTGTTTTATGTTTGTCCCCATAAAAAATACAAAAAAAAATATAAAATTCTTCATAAAAGCCAAAAAAAGTAAAAAAATTCAAAAAAACAATAAAAAAAATATAAAACAACAAAAAAAATAATTTATAAAAAAAATGCTACATTTTTAAAAAACTCTGTCATTCTTTTATCTCCAGGGTACGCGTACCGGTACGCGCACCGGGGCGCGCACCCAAAAAAAATAAATAAATAAAGGAGTGAGCATGAGGGAAGGAAACAGAGAGAGTGATGTTAAGAGAAAGAGAGCTAGAGGGAGCAACACAGAGGGACTGTTTATTACATAGTAAGACAGAGAGAAGGTGTAATAGGGTATAAGTGAGAAAAGGAAAATGAATAAGGGAGCGAAAGAAGGGAAGAGAGAGGAAGAAGACTAAAGCAGAGGTACTGGGAGAATGTGAGTGGGTGTTGAAAGTAATAGGAAAGACAGTAAAGGATGGGGAATGAGGGGTAGTGACGGAACCGGAGTAAAGAAACAACGGTGAGGGAGGGTGAGAAAAGAGCAGTGAGTGTAAGTAAAGAGGGGTGAAAGAGGGTGGATAAAAGTGAATAAGGGTAAGACATGGGGAGTGACAGAGAGAAAGGACAGAGAGAGTAAAGGAAGGACTGACTGAAAGGGTCTGAGTGAAGCAGCAAAGAAAGGTAATTGAGGGAGTGTGGGTGAGTTGTAGGGAGTGAGCATGATGAAAGAGTAGTGACAGAGTGAGGGGACAGAGATAGTGACGGTAAGAGAGACAGAGTGAGGGAACGGAAGTGAGGAACTGTGAGGACAGACGGACTGAGAGAAGGAGTGAGAGGAGTGAAGTAAATGAGTAACAGAATGAGTGAGGGAGCGAGGGAAGGGAACAGAGGGTAAGGGAAGTAAAGTAGGGGGACTGAAAGAAGTTGAATGTGGTCGGAGAGTAAGGGAAAGAGGAGTAAACATGGAGGATAAGAATAGGTGAGGGAAGCAGACTAAGGAAACAGGAGTGAGGTAGGGTGAGAGAATAGGAGTGAGGTTAAAGCAAAGGGTGATGACAAACTACATTTTGTTAGTCACACTTACCATATAATTAATGTCACTTTAATTACATGTTTTTACTACACTTTGTATCTGTGAAAGAGAGAAAAAAAATAAGTTATAATTAGTAAAATATATATTTCAAAATAGAAGAGATAGGTCAAGAGGTTAAAAATCATAAAAGTATACTAAGAAATAAAGTAAGAGTGAAGGAGACAGAAAGGGAAATAAACTAATGTAGAAGGACAAAAAGAGAGAAAAAGAAATAGAAGGAGAGCAAATTCCTAAGACTAAGACAGATACATTCAGTGACAGAGAGGAAGAGAAGAAGAGAGAAATGAAATGAAGGTAACAAAGATATTAAAAGAATGTGAGTTAGCAAAACTATATCAGGAAAGAGGAGTAAGTAAAAAGGGAATGACTGAGAGGGAAAAGGAGTCTGATTGAGGATGCATTTACAAGAATGAGGAATGGAAGATGACTGAGAGTGAGTGAAGGGGAGTCACAGAGTGAAGGGATGAAGGGAGAGAGGATAATATAGAAGGATTGAGGGGAAAGGAGTGAGGAAGTTAGTAGACAGAGGGACTAAGGGAAGGACTGAGTGAAGTGGAGTACAATGAGTGAGGAAAGGAAAATGAGTAAGGGAGCAAAAGAAAGAAAGATAGGGGAAGAGGACTAAAGCAGTGGTACTGAGAGAATGTGATTCGGTGATGAAAGTAAAGAGAAGGACACTGAAAGATAGGATTTGAGGGGTAATAATGGAACTGGACTAAAACGAAAACGAAAGAACGATGAGAGAGGAGCAGTGAAGTTGTTGTAAGAGAAATGATAGAAGGTAGATAAACACAAATGAGCATAACACAAGGAGAGTGAGGGACTGAGGACATAGAGGTAGTGAACGGAAAACAGAGAGAAGAGGTCAAAAGAAAGGAGCAAAGAATGATAAGTGAGAGAGAGTGGGTGAGTTATAGTGACAGAGTGCGACAAAAGAGGTGAGTGAGTAAATAGGAATTACTAAAAGAGCAAAGGAGGAAAAGACGGAAAAAGGAAGTAAAGCAGAGAGACTGAAAGATGAAAAGTGGTGCAAGGGAGAGAGGGGATGCAGATAGTTGAAATGGAAATGAGGGGTTGTGAAAGAAGTGGAGTAAACGAATGGGGGTGAAACAGAGTGAGAGAAAGGCAGTGTGAGTAAGTAAAGAGAGCTGAAAGAGAGTGGAAAAAGGAAAGTGAGTGTAAGACAATGGGAATACAATATAAATTATACAATACAAACTATAGAATAATTTGTACAACATGTTAGATAGTTTATTTTTGCTGTTCTCAGAACATATTGAATTTCACTAAAAACAGTGAGTTCAAACAATTCATCATATAACAGCGGGAAAAAAAACACAATCTAAAAGATTGTGTTTAAAAAAAAACATATAAACTTACAAATCACATATGTACACTAATCTTTGATTTACTTACTTTTCCTTTAGGCCAAATAGTACATCATGAAGGTCCTTTTCGTTGGAAAGTACTCTGCTGTTCTCTAAAACTTCCATTTCATCGACTTTCTATAAGAAAAGCTCCAAGAACATCTGAAATATTTTTCAATGTTTTCATTTCCTCCTTGTGTTTAGTCATGACTCTTTACTCAATCCTTCACTTTTCTTTAAGGCCAAATAGTGTCAGATGTATCAGTATGTTTTCAAATTACTCAAAACAAACTCTGAAATTACCGTTTTCCCGACGTTATGAAAGAAAAGCTCATAGAACATTTTCACAATGTTTAAATATTCATATTTCCATCTCTGGCTCACTCATATTCAACATTTCCTATAATACTGATATCACTTACTATGAGATCCACTTACAGTACCTATATGACAACTCAGTTTTTTATATTATCTTGATCACTTTTACTCTGAATATAATTTTAAACAGTAAACTAACTTTTATTAACTGCTCCCGTCTTCATAGGCTAATTAACGTAACTTAAATTTTGGTTATAAAAACACTAGGTATGAATTTTTTAAGTCAAAAGGCAAACGTTGTTTGAAAGTCAAATGAGTATCATTAAACAGCTGCCACCCTTTTTGACATTTTAAATAGCATGTGTAATGCCCTGATGTTGTTGAAGGACCATCATGATAAATAATAGCTACAGTTGCAAAGGTTCTTCCTGAACTTGATAACTGAGAAGCCATGATATTTTTAATAGAAGTTGTCAATTTAGTTCCATCAGGTCTACATCGTTGGAACATTAAAATGACATACTGACCATAAGTTTGTATAAATAATGTGGACAGCATTGTACACTTACATTGGGTACACACCATATTGTGATCAGCTGCTTTAACTAGATTATTAAAATACACTGATTTGCAGTCTGGTAAAGTCAAATATATAAATCTTTCAGTGTCTATTCTAGTACTACTTGATAAACTACAATTGTCACAGTCATGCTGCCATTGATAAGAAAGGCCAAACAGAGTTTCTACATCTACACCTTCATCTTCCAATACATCAAACATATACATTAAAAATTCCTGACAATCCTGCTGAATATTCTGTGAAAATTGATTTTGACCAGAACATATGTCTAAAAGATTTCGAATTTCTGAAACACTTTCTATTTCTGCTCTATCGCTGCGACATTTCTCAAACACAGAATTCAATAAACAGCAGAATGTTTGATCCCGATTTTCAACAATCTGTTCTTGTAAATTTTGAAGAAAAAAAACAACATTAACCACTACATTAGCATAGCAGTTGACACCAGAACTGTTTTCAAACTGAAATCCAACAATATCTTCAACAGAATCCTTTTTCTTTCTGCTTACAATTACAGTTTCATCTACTTTTTGTATTTTTGCTACTACCTCACTGCAATTATTCTCATTTCTTCTTTTTCGGCCTACCACACGTTTTTCAAACAGAGGATATTGAGGCAAATGTGGAGCATATTCTCTCCTTAACCTATTGTATTCTTTAACACAATCTAGATCTGCACAAATCTTTGTCTCATCACACTCAACCAAGTACAATCCTGATAAAGTTCTGACTCATGATAATGCCACATATGCCATACCCTCTTTAAACACAGAACTTCCAATGTTCACCAAAGCACTATCTACACTTAAACCTCGAGATTTATGAATTGTCACCGCATATGCCAAACAAACAGGAAACTGTTTTCGGTGAACATATAAGTCTTTTACAAGCGACAATCTAGCAGAACAATGACTGATTTGTTGTACTTCCTCAATGCCATCAAATTTAATTTTTAAAAATTCAATTCCATCTCTATTTCTGTAATTCAGAAATTCAACAACATGACCCATTGATCCATTTACCAGACCTCTATCAACATTTAAATTCCTTCTCAAAATGATACGACAATTTAAGCACACATTCAGAGTCTTTTCAAAACCAGCAGTTTTAGATATACTCTTCTCTAATGAATCCAATTTTGATTTCAAATTTTCTGACAAAATATATGTTGCTCCCATATGCTCTATTTTATCTATAGATTCCAGTTTCACAATCTCTTCATTTTCTAACTTTAACATTTTGTTGTTGAAGATTGAACATTCTTGCAGAGTTGGCATCAAACATATCCCAGATTTGTTCTCAGTAATTTACTTAAAAATATTCTCTGGAAGAATGTTTTCATTTGGATACAAATTTGAAATTAATCGTGCATGTAATGCTTCTTTCCCATGCTCACTTACTTTTCCGATTCTTACATCTTGTAGAATATTTTTATAATCTTCATCCTTTGCCTGTCACATATTTTGAAGTAGTTCTGCATATTTGAAATTTAACCATATATTAACGTTTCCAATGCTTCCTAGGCACTTCCTGGTATCTTCATGTGTGAGCATTTTAAACACTGGTTGTCCTTTCACTGGAGTCAACTGCAGTAGATCTCCAAAAACAATAATGTGTTTCCCTCCAAATAACACATCATACTCTGTTCTAAGGATTTCTTGCATTCTCAAATGCACAAAAGCAAGCATTAGATTTGAGACCATGCTTACTTCATCAATGATAAGAAGTTTCATTTTCTTCAGGACTCTGGAAACTTCAGAACAAGCATCTCCAGATAGCTTGTGGTATTGCAATGTATTATCATGCTCAACTGGTAGCATCAGTAAACGATGTAAAGTAATCCCTTTAATGTTATGTGCTGCCAGCCCAGTTGGAGAGGTAACAACACAAGACAGCGGTGATTCAGTCATTTTCTGCAGATAAGTTGCAATTGCTTTAATCAGAAAACGTTTCCAGTTCCCGCTCCTCCACTCACGTACAGTCGGACAGGCTTAAATGATGTAAATGAGCACTCTTTTTTCTCATGACTGAATCCATGTTCAACCTGTTCTGTGACTTCGTCATATATCTGTTTCCGCTCAAGGTTTAGTTGCTTCACCAAATCTTCTAAGTTTACTACATCATCTTGAGCTTGTTCCATAGCTCTTTCCACCTCATCCATGGCAGTGGCAACTTCATTTTGGATAATTGGTCCTCCTAGTGGATCCTGACTCAATGAAGTAGAACTCTGACTGTCTTGAGAACTGTCTCTAGCAATCTCTACAGCAATTGTGGCTTCTTGCTCTATTTCTTCTTTCAACATTTGCAGATAATTTGGAAAAACAGGACATTCTATGGTATGTTTGGTTGCATTAAAAGAATCTTCGTAACAGAGAAAATCTCCAAGTAGTTCCTCTTCTGTACGCCATGGCTTAAAGAGTTGCAAAAGAGCTAAATAGTAAAATTCCCTTTTCTCTGGATTTTCGCAACTCAATTTTCGATGATTAATCAAATGGCCTTTTCTCTGCTTCACTAGACATCCTTCACGCCCAATGACAGCATATATTCCTTTATTGATATCTTCTCTGATGTTCCTCTTATAAATATAGTTTTGCAGAACTTCATACAAACAACTGTTCTCAAGATGACTACTTCTATTTGGATAGTATGTATCCAACATGTTTGTCTTCAAAATATCTGTACTGTTTGGTTCTTTCTCCGCCAAATACTCAATTTCTTGTACAGATTTCAAAACTCGATTTTGTGTTGCAGCAAGACCTAGACTCGCCCAAATAATTGTTCTAGATTTGGCGTAGAGACTTGCTGATGATAACTGATCAGAACATTCATATGCTCCAATTTCTCGAAGCGACAACATCTTCAGACTGAAACTGTCTAATTTTTTACTTATACTCTTTTCATGTGAAATGTCCTCCCACATTTCCTTCAGTTCTGTCTTTTCTTTTTTTGTGATGTAAGACGTCACATATCGAGCCACAGCAATAGAGTTGTCAGCAACGAACTGAATATCCATGTTAGCATTCCACATGGACAAAATCACTGGGTTGTAGTCGTTGATGTACTTGGACTCTTCGTTTCTTTTTAAATTGTATGTATTTTTTGGTGATTTCCTCGTCACAGTATGTCGCAGAGAAGACATCAAATTATTTACTCTTCCTTTAGAAATCACTGGTCGTGGAAACCCGAAACGACATTTTGTGTAGAACTTGTCCTTGTTTCTGAATTTTCGACGACAGTACTTTCCACAACGATGAGATTGAAAGCGTAAAACTTGTTGCCTTAAACTGTTTTCTTCGGTAGTTTTCGGAATGGCACATGTTGAATACTCTTCAATGAAACTCATCACTGTGTCATCCGAATCTGTTCCAAATTTGGGTGCATCTTTAATCCATAACAACATATGTATGTGAGGAGCACCTCTCGCTTGATACTCCTTTCTCCAAAAGAAATCCAAAACCTCTTCAAGGGGAGGATTTTTTTTGTTGGTAATAAAAGACATCATAGCTTCAAATCTATGATTGAAATATCTGCATACATTCACTGGATCCAAAGAACACAGTTCTCCAGGTGTTTTGAATTCTATATTTTGTATGTATGCATTTGCCTCTCGTAGAAATTGAAGTAAGTCGTCCCATGCATACTCAGCACAACTAAGAGTGAGGAACCATGTAGGAGTTCCTAAGTTTCTTAGTATACATTTCAATTCCCCATGACGACGGTACCAATACTCGTTTGTACCACGCTGACATGCCATGAGATTGATTAGATGAGATTCCAAAATATTGTCTTGCAGATTGACTTTCTCCATAAAGTCCCTCGCCGAAACATTTTGCAGATGTGCTACACTTTTCAGTATATGGTTTACTGCATAAGAAAGCCCAGACAAGTCACTTTCATACAGTAGATGAAACAAATATGGAATGCATTGACGAAACCTTGGATCTTCAGCATATAATCTTAAAGTCCGGTATTCAGATGCAGGAATTTGAACTGGTCGATCGTCATATCGTCCACCTCGACCTGTTGGAAATAAATGTGGAAAACAACGAGCTTCCAAACTTTCTTACCATACACTAATGGGACTTCCTTTTGCTGCTTTCATTTGAAACAAGTCAATTGCATTCCCCATCACTTCTTTGGAATGCAAAGGATGAACAGTATAATGTTCATATATTTCTTCACTTCTAGACACATCAACTTTTTCAATTTGGCCGGCTGAACAATCACTGTCTTCTTCTGCAGCTGTTTCCTCTGCTCCAACACATACATGTTTGTAGTACTCATTGTTTTTGACCAAATACAACGTTGCCTTTTTAACTTTCCTAACATCCACTAAATATTGCCAGATTTTCTTACTCTTTGTTGGAACCCCATTAACTAGAATAACCAGAGGTTCCTCTTCCACTTTCTCTACACCAATTGTATCAATATTTTTCTTGAAATCTAGAGGCAAATAAACAACTCTTCCCTTTAATCCTCTCTGTAAATCTGAAGGAGGCAATTTCCCTATCTTAGGCTCCATGCAAACAATAGCCTGAAAAGGATGGACACATTGAATCAAAATGGATTCATATGTATTTAAATCCATCAATTCAGGAGGAATGTCTACCAACTCAAGATTATTATGAACAGCTCTAGCAGGCATTCTGTTTTCATTTAATTTATTATAACAATATTTACAAATACGCTGATCAGAACTTAAATCAAAAGAATTCTCCACCAACAAAAAAGTTGCAAAATTCTTCCATTCACTATTATTTTCCATTTCAGTTTCTGCACATAAATCAACTAACCTAGTCTGAATCTTATAATGAGTCCGTCAACAACACACACAAGTAAAGTTAGGCCTTTCACTTGATTTCACCTTAAACTTGCTAATTTCCTGGTCAAACTTTTCTGTACTTGAAATCTGTACATTGTCTTCCATATTACCTTCTATTACTGTGTCAATTTCTACACTGTCCTCTTTTTCACCAAAATAACAAATCTCAATTTCTTCACAAATCTTCTTCACATCTAATTCAGTTCCATGCAAAAGAGCACTGTTTAATTGTTTAAGCTTAAGTGCTGGACTTTTTGCATAATACAACCTTCTCACTAATTTCCTCATTTTGTTATGATGCACTGCTAACATCCTAAAATGATGAAAAACACTCTGACATACTTTTCTAGAAAGACAAGCCAGTGAATGCCCTTTCAAACCTGTGTTTTCTCTCACTCTGCAAGGATCTAAGTCTTGCAACATCTTCATTTTCTGTTTTAGACTTTTCTTACTATATGTATGCAAGAAATTACGAAGCAAATCGATTGAATCCTGTTGCACACTACAAATACTACTTCACTTCCAAGTGTACACTGGACCCTTAGTACGTCTCCCTAAAACTTCATCAGTTAACACCTCTTCTGCATCTCTAGACACAAGTTTCTCTTTTTCAATCGGACAACCGTCTTTTACCTCATATGCTCGACCACTGGTGTCAACTGCATGCACCAAATCATCCTCCTGGAAGTAACTCTCCTCATTAAAAAATGGCTCACAACTTGAACTATGCATCCATTCCCCAGAAAAAACTTTACAAAAATTAGTCCGATTAATTACTCTTTTGCATCTACTGCTTGATTTGAAAACATCAATTGTCTTGTTAAGTGTCCTAATTCTATTGATTACTAAAATAAATATTTTTTTCTTAACTTCAAAAGCCTGATCAACAATCTTCTCTACATTTTTCTTTTTCTTATAAAAAGCAGCTCTCTGTTTACCTTTCTTAATATTTTTTAACAAATTTAAAACCACCCTATTGCGAAACATTCGTTTACGAATGTCCCTAAATTGGTTTTGCCTTCTATTCCTATACATATTATTCTCCCCTGCTCCAGTAGTAACATTTTTGGGGAGCCTCTCCTTCCTTTTCAAATTTGCTCTCTCCTTCTGTATATTCACATTCTCATCAACATTTTTTTTTGATCTACATATGTTCCGAAAGAAAGACTTAGTTGTCTTACCAGGAGCTTTTTTCCTGTTTTTTGAAGTATTTGTTGTAGAGGAGTGCTTTAATTCCGTTGCTGTTTTTGATTTTTTCCGCTTGGCATCTTTTCTTCTCCTCTGCCTTGAGGGCATATTTCCTTACTATTGAAATCTTGATTTCAATCTGTGTTAAAAAAAAAAGATAACACATTTTAGACCACTATTACCAAACAACAAAGCAATGACAATAAGCAAACGATATAAACACTAGTTTACAACATATCTAAGTTTATATCACAGCAACTATGTAACTAGGAGTAAGACAGAGAAAAAGAGCTAGAGGAACTAACACAAAAAGACAGAGAGAGTCAGACAAAGAAACAGGTAGAGGGAGTAACACATAGAGAAGGAGTAAGACAGAAAGAGTGTATAATATGTTGTAAGACAGAAAAAGGATGTAATAGGGAGAGGGAGTCAGTCAAAGAAAGGGACCAATGGAATGAGTCAGAAAAAGGATGTAACAGGGTGTAAGACAGAGAGAGGGTGTAAGAGGATGTAAGACAGAGAGAGGGTGTTAGAAGGGGAGAGGATGTAAAAGAGACTAAAATAGAGAGAAGTTGTAAAAGGGAGAGAGAGAGAGTAAGTTTGAGAGAGGGTGTAAGAGGAAGTAAATCAGAGAGAGGATGTAACAAGGAGTAAGTCAGACAGAGGGTGTAACAGGAAGAGAGGAAAAGAATAAAAATGTCAGAAAGAGGGAGAGAGGGTATAAAACTGACAAAAGGTGTAATAGGGAGTAAGTCTGGGAGAGAATGTTACAAAGTGAAAGGTTGTAAGACGGAGTAAATCGGGAAGAGGATGTAAGAGAAAGTATGACTTACAAATTGCTATAAAAAAGAGAGAGAGGGAATAAATTAGAGACAGGGTATAAGAGAAAGTAAGTTAAAGAGAGAGTGTAAGAGAGTGTAACACAGAGTCAGGATGTAAAAAGGAATAAGTCAGAGAGAGGGTGTTAGAAGGGGACAGGTGGAAAAATAGAGTAAGTCAGGAAGAGAATATAATAGAGACTAATACATTGTTGATAATGCTTGGTAAAGAAATGTTGGTGCATAAAGGAATTGTATTTTCTAAATGAGTGAGGTTTCAGTAGTGTAATGAAATGCTTATACATAGGACCTATGCTCTGTTTTGTAAATGTTATTTTAAAAAAGATTTCGGGCACATGAATTGGTTTTACATTATTGACAAGGATTAGATAGTATCTGCCTGATTAAAAAAAAATTATTAGCACATTTCACAATCATGTCACCTGTGTTTCCTCAGATTAGTAAGCAGATTGTGCAGATGAGGTGAGGCCTATCCAGGGGTGCAGAGGAGGTAAGTCCTGTGTCTAAGAGTACTGTGGACAGGACTTACCTCCTCTGCACCCCTGGACAGTACTCACCTTATCTGCACAATCTGCTTAATAATCGAATGCTTGTACATAGGACGAGCGCTCTGTTTCTTGAATGTTATTGGAAAAACGATTTTGGGGCAAATGAACAGCTTTTACATTTTTGAGAAGGAATAAATAGTGTCTGCAAGATTAAATAGATATATTTGAACCTTTCACAATCATGTCACCTGTATTTTCTCAGATTAGTAAGTACATTGTGCACATGAGGTGAGGCCTGTCCAGGGGTGCAGAGGAGGTAAGGCCTGTGTCGAAGAGTGCATTGGACAGGACTCAACTCCTCTGACCCTTGAACAAGCCCAACCTCCTCCGTGCATCCTGGACAGGCCTCAATGTATTGGGTATAATTGATGGTAACAGGATGCAGATAAGGTGAGGCCTAACCAGGAGTGCAGATGAGATGAGGTCTACCCTACCCCCTTTTAGTCATTTCCCCCTTTGTTTTTGCCACCTCTTGTGTCTCGATCCTACCGAGACACAAGATGTCGGCCGCTCCGGATTGTTTGGAATGTTGACAGACACCCGAGAGCCAATCAGCTTTCTGCTCGCGAACTCGCGTAGCACGCTGGTACGCGCCTCGATGCGCGTACCGGGGCGCGCTTATAGATATATATATTTGTTTTAACCTAATTTACTCAAAATCCACTGGAGCACATATCTTGAGACATAGCAAAGGCACATCGGGCTACCAGTCCCTACAATTTTGCCAAGTTTGGTGGAAATCCATTCAGCCGTTCGGGCTAAAAGTGAGTCCAACCGCCCTATGGAAATTAACATTGGGAAACACGTTTTGGGACCCCCCTTTTATCTCGGCCCCCGCTTGACGAATCCCCCCCAAACTTTCAGGGAAGGAGCAGAGCGGAGCGGGCCATCCTTGAGAAATTCGCGAAGATTCGTCCACCGGCCCCAAAGTTATTCCCAATAGAATGTTGCGGATTTCCTATGGAAAACAATCCTAACTATAACTACCTACTGGCGACTGCCAGTAGGTAATATATATATATATAGATACAACAAGTATATAGTATCCGATCTAATATACGAAAAATTGTATATATGAGAGGGTCATGAATTTTACGTATCGTAAGTTCTAATGTACTTGGTTTAAATGAGTGGTTTACATGGTTAATTATATCATAACATGTATAAAGATGGTTACATCAATATGAATAACACACCACTCCAAGATGGCGTTGGTAAATGTCAATTGCCAATAGTCCTTCCTTGATTGTGAGGAATTAGTTTAAGAACATGCTGATGTCCGGTGGCCACCGACATCGAAAAAGGCTGTTTGCCGAAACGCGAGGGCGTCTGTCTTGTCTGTTGAAGATTAAAGCAACTTTTGGAAATTGAACAATCCTGTGAGTGTGGGTTATTCCTTACAACGTAAAACGTGGAGGTTTCGTGCAGAATATATATGTATATATATATATATATATATATAATATATGTATATACAGCAAATCCTGTTAATCTGAATGCAGTCCAGAGGAGAAACGACACAGGTTCGGACCACCAACACAGTTCAAGAAGAGTTCCGGAGACGTGGGTTCACAGTTCCATTATTTTATTGCATGGACACCCAGTGGTACGGACAAGTGTCCGCCCCAGATGTGTTTTGATTCCCACAGCGATCTTGATCACCTGGCTCACTGGTGACCACATTTAAACGTTGTGTGGCCAATCAAGTTGAGGTATTGGTCAATCAGTGAACATAGACATAAAAAAATACATGCATTTAATAATCAAGGAACAAATGCTAGGAAATCAGCCTTAGTATGCTTCATTCTTACTACTTGCAAAAAAAGTAACAGATCTATTGCGACCCATAAAAAAGTAACTGCAATTGATAAAAGTAGGTTTCAATCAAAAAAACAAAGCTCACATGTAGTCTAGAGAGAGGTATCAATCAATTCTCTTTAACCCCTTAAGTGCTGCCGTCGGCCGTTGGACGTCGCGAGCACTACCTTCGTAATGCTGTGCACGTCCAAGGGCTGACGCGGCCCCGCCCGTTTTACGGAAGTGACGCACTGCCGCGATATCGCGCCGGCGGCAAACGGGTTAAGCTATTACTGATGGTACTGGGTGAACCAAAAATGACAAAATTACTGCCAAGTGCCCAATGAATCATCTCGCACATAGTATAACAGTGGATCTATAATGAATGTCATCCAAAATCCATCATAAATACATTATTGAACTCTCATAAATAGATAAATAAAAGCCTTATATAAAAAAAAGCGTATTACAAAAGTTGATAAAAATACACAGAGTCACTTATAGGCATCAATTCAAATACAATTAGAAGGAGCTTCTAAGTATACAGTGTTATCAAGCATAATACATTCATGCAGTCCAAAAAGAATCCATGCAAGCTTCCATCATGTTTGTATTCAGTTCATTTATTGTAGTATTTCATTCGGAACAAACAGTCTTACTTGATGAAGATATCCACCATGAAAATGTTCAAATTATTATACAAACATCTATTGCACAGCCAACAAATATTCCACAGCCTACGCGTTTCGTCCCATCCCATCATCAAAATTAGGATACAAGAGCATAAACGAGCCATAATGAACCAAGATCCCAAATCACCCATCTTCCAACATATCAGAGAGAATCATGGTACACTGAAGGATTTTAAGTTCTATGAGATGCAGAGAATTGTGTTTGTGTTTATATCGCGCCTTCTACCTTGATGTCTTGTTGCGCTGTATTCATACCGCTGTGGAACCCTTTCTGGCTTTCCTGTGAAATGTCCACTCCTGGGCACCCCCAAGGTAAAGCCATGCATCCAAGCGCTGCTGGGGCCGTTGTGGAGATTAAGCAAGCTATTGCAAAGAGTCACAGAGTGGGACCCATGATTAGACTAGGCACCGAGGAGAGAATTATCAGGTCCGGGGAAATTGTGTCCAAGAGCCGCCGAGGCGGGAATTGAACCCTGGTACCGGGCCAGACCTCTGCATCAGGGTCTGCCGCTCTAACCTTTGAGCCACACTTCTCTCCAATTGAACATAGAGTTAGGGGGGAGATCGGGAACTGCAAATAAGACAGCAGGAAGCACGGTGGATCAGTCGGCGTAGAGCGGTTAAGCTGGGTTTGAACAGCGATTCTGAGTTACATCACTTTTTACACTAAAAGTTGGATTCTTAATAATCTTGCTTAGACAAGCGGGAACCATTAGAACTGTAGTTCTAGGAGTGAGTTCATACTGGTTAACACTATAGGTTTCAGGAGACTGGTCAAGTGAAATTAAACTGTTATATGAGTGTAGAACATTGGCTTGGGTCATGGATCAAGCGCATCTATAAGGGTATAGAAAGTTATTCGCAGGTGGTGAGTAACCATTTTGTTGAGATGTTACCCTAATGGGCACTAGCTAAGAGACTATAAGATTAATAGTGGGAGAATATATTATCATCCTCTAAAATCCACAATATAAATGGGAAGTTAATAAATGAATTCTTGGAGGCGATGTCACCTTATTTTTTTATTTTATTCTAAAGCTGAAGCTTATGGAAGAGTAAATATATGCAGTGGATTTTGTAGATTTGTTGAATGAAAGTGGGACTAGAGGAGGTGCCGATTTGTATTTCAAATGCACTTTGTGCACATGGTGGCTGGTAATTAAGCTTTTAGGATCAGGCAAACAACCCATGGAAAGGCAAGAAAGGTCATTAGCGTTTGAAAACAGGTGGTTAGGAGAGGTGTCATTTCTCTCGAGCGGTAACATGTTAATGGGGACATACCGCATATATATGCTGCCAAGTAGGGCCGGTCAAGGCACCGCACCTTAGGTTTTAATTTAATTTCAAAGCTTAAGCGTTAGGATGAGTGAATACATGCAGTGGATTTTGTAGATCGGTCGAATAAAAGTGGAACCAGAGGAGGTGTTGATTTGTTTTTTAAATGCAATATGTGGTACATAGTGGTTGTTAATGAGGTTTTTTGAATCAGGAAAACAACCTATGGAAAGTCAAAGAATGTCAATAGAGGTTGAAGACAGGTGACCAGGAGAGGTGTCTTTTCTCTAGAGCAGGAATATGTGAACAGGGATATACCGTGTATATACGCTGCTGAGCAGGGCCCGTAAAGATGTTTCATGATTGGCCATTTGACAGGAGTAGGAAAATAATAAAGTATTTCCTGTTGTCAGATACTGGGCATACGGAGTGAAGCAGGTAAGGATCTGGTATTATTTTCCAGATACGAAGGGTTTAGATTGCCACTATGAATAGACATGTTCGAAGAGAGCTTCCATGAATTGACAAGATTGAGATATGGGAACTAACAATTGCCCTTTAACTTTGAGCAGGAGTAGTTTTACACGGCTGAACCGCAGAGGCAGATAATATATCATGGCGGGTGAAGATGTTATATCATTTGTCATGGAACAAAACAGGAAATGTTTAGAGTCTTTCTGGTTTCCACGGAATGACAAGACGGGGGAGGACATGTTCTGATTGGATAATTCCTGAAAACAGGAAAGAAGTGGAGTGTTTCCGGTATTCGTGGCACCAAGCTTGCTTTACAGAACGGAATACGGGTGCGGACCGGGAAGGAAACCTGGGAGGAGCAATTGAAAGAATTCAGTCAGAGGAAAAGGTGTTAGATGATTGGCCACCTTGGGATTTAAATAGCATGGTTCCCGAAGGGCGAGTTATGGTGGGATTTATCGAACCTAGCTGCCATGGAGTGAAGACATATTACACGCATTGTTGGAAAAATAAGGTGAGATCTTGAGGCTTTGGAATTTAAGAAAAGATTAAGGGATTTCGGTAAAATAGGACTTAAACAAGTGTTTCTTGGATATATTACAGGCTACTACTGCAGGCAATACTGTTTATGGATTACTAAAAAGACGGAGGAGTGGAACTTAGCGGGTCTGTTGGACGTAGAACAAATTACATTTCACAGGAGTGAACATTAAGGTGAGATGTGGTGCAGTGGAGGATGGATAATATACAGGAACGTTTGATAAGTGCTAACCTATGTTCGTTTGGGCAGCAGTATATAACAAAGTAGGCTTTAATACCAATAGGAAATTAGAAAGGGGAGCTGAACTAGTGTCTTTTGGTGAATTTTTGGGCAGCTGCCACAGTTATATTAGGATGGAGGAAGACTGATTTTGGATCTGTGGAGAAACAGAAGTCGCAAATTGGGTGAGAAAATTATACTATATTATTGGGTATTTTATAATGCAGGATGGCCTATTGCAAAATCTTACTGAAGAGTAAGAAAACCCAGTACACTCTTGAACACAATGTGTGTTTAATATCTGTATACAAAGTTAGTATCACGATCGTGGTTTAGATGGTTTCCAGAAATTTTATTCCATCATGTCACGTTAATTCATCATATTAGATGCATATGGTGAAGCTGTACATTTGAATTCATCATAGGTTTGTCCATCATGCATAAAGTTGTAACCATAGTATGCTATAATCCCTGATGCATTTCGCGCTGAGTAGCGCTTCTTCAGGGGGTCTGAAAATTAAATTAAATGAAATAACATTTGTATCTTGCTATGTTACAGGAGCAGAATAAACATACATAAAGGACAATGCCTTAAAGGTACATGTTGTAATGTGGCATACGTGCAAAACGATATAAATGGTATACACAGTGAAAATTAAACGTGAACTGAGTGGTAAATAAAACGGTCTCCTTGATAAGAAGCAACCAGAGTCCCATATTTTACAGGCTCACGGGGAACATTCATAATCGCTCGTACGAGCAAGTGCTAGGAAGTGGTGGATGAAAACCGGGGGCTTCATGCGGTGTACAAGAGAAAAGGAACATACTCGTTAAAGAAAACCATAGTCCGGGACGTAATGGTCATATATATACAAAAACACCCAAGTGCTCCGACGTCGGTGATAAAGGTTTAATAGCGTCGTGCAAATTATACCTTAGACTATTTGAAAATCCTACCCGTAAACGAAGGTGTACAGTATCCAATATCGGCAGTATAGCAAAGGGAAACGGGCTCCGTGTAACTGCGAACCCGGAAGACGCCGCGCATGCGCGTTCAGTGCTGCTAAGTAGCAGAGGGTGAAGCAGAATAGAAAGAGGACTTGCCAAACGTACACGGAAAACGTGTGTGAAACGTGAATATTAGAAATCCACAGTAGATGCGCGTAAAGCATCCTCAAAATAATAAATGTGGGTTAGTGGTACAAGAATAGTGATACCCTTACGAAATGAAACATAAATGTAAACAAGGAATAAAAAAAGGGGTGTGTGTATAAGAGTGTGTTTACGAAAATAAAGAACAACATAATTAATACAAGAAACACACCAACAACCCAATATTAAATCAAAAAGGTCACAAAAGAACTTGAATTCTAGGGTGAATACAGTATACAGGGTGCTGAAATAAAGGCAACGACAGTAAAAAATGACAGTAACAAAAGTCTTCACAGCTGTTGGAGAGATCATGAGCTCGAGAGTGTAAATAGGTACATGTATTTACAAATGACAACTAAATTCGAGTCTATCATTAAGTCCTTTGGGTTGAGTAGCTTGCAAGCGGTATATCCAGACAAGTTCACGTTTTAACAGCATCTTGCTGTTGTCTTTGTGAGGCTTTTTCTCCACTGTTTCCAAGATCAGAAATCTGATTTGACTGGGGTTATGTGACTGTTCAGTATAATGAGCCGCTATGTTGGATTTTAGGTTCTTGGTGCGAATATTGCTTCTATGCTCATTGAGTCTGATTTTAATCTTTCGTTCTGTTTTGCCCACATATGGGAGGCCGCATGGGCATTTAATCATGTAGATCACATTACTTGAGTCACATGTAGCATTGACTGTAAGGTTAATAGGTGTTCCTTGAGTAGGGTGAGTTATTGTGGATCCTGGTATTATGCTGTTACAGTGGCTGCAGTTGTGGCAGGGGATAGTTCCCTTGTACCTGGTATTCATGGTCATGGTTGGTTGTTTCAAAAAGGACTGGATAGTTTTGGTCCGTTGGTAAGCAAAAATAGGCAGGCTATCAAAAATGTGGTTGAAATCAACTTCAGTTTGTAGTAATACCCAGTGTTTGCGAATCACATTTTTGATTTGTCGTGAATGAGTGGAATATTTGGAGACAAAAACTGGTCTATTTGTTTTTTGCGCATCTTTACATGCAGGTTTCAAAAGGTCAACGCGGTTCTTCATTTTAGCTCTATTTTCAGCCATATGTGTGATAGGTTCTGGGTAACCTCGTTGATGAAATTTGTTTAGAATATTAGCACTGTTCTCTAGATACAGATTTTCCGTTGATGCAATGCGTTTAGCTCTGAGTAGTTGTGAATATGGTAGGTGGCGTTTCAGACTGGGTTGGTGGAAACTTTTGAAGTGTAAATAGTTGTTGCGATCCGTAGCTTTTGAAAAAATTGAAGTGATGAATTGATTTTCATGTATTTGAATACGTACATCCAAAAATGATATTTCAGTCATGCTCCATGTGTAGGTGAATTGTATCCGTTCATTCACTTGGTTAAGGTCCCTTATGGCCGAGACTAATTGCGTCTCATTTCCTCGCCACACGAGGAAGATGTCGTCTATGTACCGAAAATATGCACATAGGAAAGGTTGCCATGAAACATTTTGAAGAATGTGTTGTTTTTCAAAGGAATACATGAAGAGATTCGCATACGCCGGAGCAGCACAGTTGCCCATGGCTACTCCGGACAGTTGGAGATAGTGTTGTCCTTCATTGGTTTGAAAGTAGCTGTGGTGAAGAATAAATTGCATTAGTTCCATTAGGAAGACTTGAAGTTCCAGAGGTTTTTCTGTTTGTACTAGGGCCTCTTCTAAAGCTTCCAACCCCAAGTTATGGGGAATCGAAGTGTATAGGGCGTTGACATCAATAGTACATAGGATGATAGGTTGGTCAACAGGAATCAAAATGTTTTGCAATTTGTTTAAGAAGTCAGTGGTGTCTTGTATATACGTGGTCATGCTTTTTACACTGGCTTGTAGGTGTTTGTCAATGTAAGCTCCTGTGGGCGCATGAATTGAATTGGTAGTGCTCACAATCGGCCTAAATGGTGGTCGTGCCATATTTTTGTGAATTTTGGGTACTAGGTACATATAAGGTACCTGTGGGTATTCCTTGATAAGAAATGTTTTATCTCTTTCATTGATGGCATTTGTAGATATGGCTGTATTTATGATCTTGGTAAGTGTCTCTTTAAAGACCATAGTAGGATCAGAATTCATTTGCATGTATAGATCCGGATTTTGTAGATGTTCTTGAAGACTTTCTTGGTAGTATATTGTATCCAAAACTACAATCGCACCCCCTTTATCTGCTTGATAATGCAGGATGGAACATCATGGGGTATCTTAACATGGGATTACTCTTTTTTAGACAATAGGAGAAATTCTTCAATTATATCATTAAGAAACAAGAACATTTGTAACAATTGGAAGCTATCCTGAATGAAAACTGGAAAAATAAGACTGTTAGCCTAAATATTAGGTGAGTCAATGGAATAGAATTGATATGACATTTTGGGCCCGATGTAGGTAAATCTTTTTTACCACTTCTTAAATACCGATTCATACCGAATCGGTATTTAAGAAGTGGTAAAAAAGAGGAGGGCAGATGTAGGTAAGTAGTTACCGAATCGGAAGGAATCGGTATTTACCGATCCGGTAAATACCGAATCGGTAATGCCCATTGATTCCTATGGGCATTGAAGCCCATAGGAATCAATGGGCATTACCGAATCGGTATTTACCGAATCGGTAAATACCGAATTTTGCAAGGGGGCAGGGGGTGTCACTTTAACACCCTCTGGCACCCCAATTACAGGCATGTGTGCCATTTGGCACACATACATGCCCTAAGGGCATGTCTGTGTGTCACATGGCACAGGTGTGCATGCACAGATGTGCATGCACACCTGGATTCGGTATTTCACCACCCAATTGGATTGGGTGGTAAAATACAGACTCCTAAAGGCCTGTGGCACTGTTTGCTGTGCCACCTACTTGTGGGATTTACCGAATCGGTAAAATTACCGATTCGGTATTTTACAGAATCGGTAAATTTATTGATTCTGTAAAAAAGGTCCCCTACATCTCAATGACCCATTTACCTGTCGGTAACGGCCGAATTCGGCCGTTACCGACCTGTAATGGCCACCTACATCGGGCCCTTGGTTTGATAAATGAGGGGTATGAGTAGTAAATTCAAGTTTTTTCTATATACAACATGCATCCATTATTTGCTGGATGAAAACAAGATTGAGAAGGGATTGCCAATCATATCATTACATGGAGTGTAAATAGAGGTGAGAAGGCCATATAGGATAAAGCAGTAGGAATTATGGGGGTTAATAGTCATTTACAATTTGGAAGGTTGAACATTAAGCTGTAATAAGGATGCTCTATGATATGAAGACATGTATCAAATGGGTTGATGATTCCCAGACCACCTTTGAATAGATTGTTTATGGAATCTGTAAAACATAGATTGTTATATAGGCAGAACCATGGTTCATTCTACTTGATGTATAGAATGGTATATAGGCAGGCTTCCAATTTGAATTGAATATGTGTTGTGGAGACTCAATTATCCGGTTAGTTTTTTGATTGTAATATCCCCTTTTTTTTCTTATTTACAGCCCTGATGATGTCCCGGATGGGACGAAACGCGTAGGCTGTGGAACATCTGTTGGCTGTGCAATAGATGTTTTTACAATAATTTGAACATTATCATGGTGGATATCTTCATCAAGGAAGACTGTTTGTTCCGAATGAAATACTACAATAAATGAACTGAATACAAACATGCTGGCAGCTTGCATGGAACTTTTTTGATTATCTTTGGACTGCATGAAATGCTTGATAACATTGTATACTTAGACGCTCCTTCTAATTGTATTTGAATTTTTGTCTCAGTGGCTTTGGTGGTGGACCACTAGAAGTTGAGCACCAGGGAAGTGATTTGTGATACTAATTGTTGACATTTTTTGTTATATCTCACTGTGCACACCAGTGTAATGCCCTCACCGTGCCATTAGTTGTAACTCATTTAGAGGCATAGTATGGATAAAAACAATGTTCCTTGAAAAGTGTGCAAAACAGTGCAAAACAGTGCAAAAAGTGCTAATGTGAAAATTCTATTGAAAACCCTAAATAAACAACAATAACACACTTAGTGGTGGGGCTGTCCAAGAGGTCGCAAAATGTCTTGACTAAAGTGATACTTGTAAATTCAACAATAAAGTGCTGGTGCTGGGTTAACTCATTCAGTATCAATATAGTACATGTAATATCAGTGCAAAATTCTTATTGACCACACTCGTGATCTGTTTTTTCCTTTGAAAAAAATGGGAGCTATAGATGCATTTTAGAAAAAAATCAAGCAATGGTCTATTGCATGATCAACATGCCAAGAGAGTGAGTGATCCTTAGGAACTGTTTTGTGATTGTGCCATAGGTACAGGAGGACCCTACATCCAACTAGATTATTAGAAATTGTGTAGGTCTTCATTGGTATACAAACCGTTCTGCATTCGGGTATCAAGGGTTAGAATAAAGGAAGACTCCAACTGTCTCAATTTCCTCTCTCTGTTACCACCTCGAAAGGAGGGAGGAACTGCCCTAATCACAGAGTATTTAAGATCATTGACTCTGTTTTCATGGATGGCTTTAAAGTGACGGGCAACTGGGTAGTTTGAGTCCAAATTAACAATTGCACGCAAGTGCTGCAATATCCGGTTAAATACTGGCAGTTTAGTACTGCTGATGTACTTAAGATGGCATATATATTCTAACTGATACACAGCATACTCAGTTCGACAAGTGTAATGTAAGTATGGGCGAAATTTGTGAATTCACGTTCCGCGAATTTGCGCGAAATCGAACTTGCAATCCGCAAAATCCGAGAATTCGTGCGAATTTGCGGATTTTTGGTTTTTTGCGTGTTTGCGGGGTTTTTGCGTGTTCGTGGGGATTTTTGGGTGTTCACGGGGCTTTTGCGTGTTCGCGGGCCTCTTGCATGGCAAAGTTACCCATGCGGTCGTGTATGGGCACAGCACCCTCTGGTTCACCACTGTCACCCTCTGGGTCACCACTGTCACCCTCTGGTTCATCACTGCCACCCTCTGGTTCACCACTGCCACCCTCTGGTTCACCACTGCCACCCTCTGGTTCATCACTGCCACCCTCTGGTTCACCCCTGCCACCCTCTGGTTCAGCACTGCCACTCCCTGGTTCAGCACTGCCACTCTCTGGTTCACCCCTGCCATCCTCTGGTTCAACACTGTCACCCTCTGGTTCACCACTGCCACCCTCTGGTTCACAACTGCCACCCTCTGGTTCATCACAGCACCTCTGGTTCACCACTGCCACCCTCTGGTTAACCACTGTCACCCTCTGGTTGACCCCTGCCACCCGCTGGTTCACCCCTGCCACCCTCTAGTTCACCACTGCTACCCTCTGGTTCATCACAGCACCCTCTGGTTCACCCCTGCCACCCTCTGGTACAGCACTGTCACCCTCTGGTTCACCACTGCCACCCTCTGGTTCACGACTGCCACCCTCTGGTTCATCACAGCACCTCTGGTTCACCCCTGCCACCCTCTGGTACAGCACTGCCACCCTCTGGTTCACCACTGCCACCCTCTGGATCACGACTGCCACCCTCTGGTTCACCACTGCCACCCTCTGGTTCACCACTGCCACCCTCTGGTTCAGCACTGCCACCCTCTGGTTAACCACTGTCACCCTCTGGTTCAGCACTGCCACCCTCTGGTTCACCACTGCCACTCTCTGGTTCACCCCTGCCACCCTCTGGTACACCACTGCCACCCTCTGGTTCACCACTGCCACCCTCTGGTTCAGCACTGTCACCCTCTGGTTCATAACTGCCACCCTCTGGTTCACCACTGCCACCCTCTGGTTCACCCCTGCCACCCTCTGGTTCGCCACTGCCACCCTCTGGTTCAGCACTGCCACTCTCTGGTTCACCCCTGCCACCCTCTGGTTCAGCACTGTCACCCTCTGGTTCACCACTGCCACCCTCTGGTTCACGACTGCCAGCCTGTGGTTCATCACAGCACCTCTGGTTCACCACTGCCACCCTCTGGTTAACCACTGTCACCCTCTGGGTCAGCACTGCCACCCTCTGGTTCACCCCTGCCACCCTCTGGTTCACCCCTGCCACCCTCTGGTTCACGACTGCCACCCTCTGGTTCATGACTGCCACCCTCTGGTTCAGCACTGCCACCCTCTGGTTCACCACTGCCACCTTCTGGTTCACCACTGCCACCCTCTGGTTCATCACAGCACCATCTGGTTCACCCCTGCCACCCTCTGGTACAGCACTGTCACCCTCTGGTTCACCACTGCCACCCTCTGGATAACCACTGTCACCCTCTGGTACATCACAGCACCTCTGGTTCACCCCTGCCACCCTCTAGTACAGCACTGTCACCCTCTGGTTCACCACTACCACCCTCTGGTTCACGACTGCCACCCTCTGGTTCATCACAGCACCTCTGGTTCACCACTGCCACCCTCTGGTTAACCACTGTCACCCTCTGGTTCAGCACTGCCACCGTCTGGTTCAGCACTGCCACCCTCTGGTTCAGCACTGCCACCCTCTGGTTCACCCCTGCCACCCTCTGGTTCACCACTGCCACCCTCTTGTTCATCACAGCACCCTCTGGTTCACCCCTGCCACCCTCTGGTTCATGACAGCCACCCTCTGGTTCGTCACAGCACCTCTGGTTCACCACTGCCACCCTCTGGTTAACCACTGTCACCCTCAGGTTCAGCACTGCCACCCTCTGGTTCACCACTGCCACCCTCTGGTTCACCACTGCCACCCTCTGTTCACCCCTGCTACCCTCTGGTTCACCCCTGCCACCCTCTGGTTCAGCACTGCCACCCTCTGGTTCATCACTGCCACCCTCTGGTTCATCACTGTCACCCTCTGGTTCGTCACTGCCACCCTCTGGTTCACCGCTGCCACCCTCTACCGAGACCTTTTGTGACGCAGCGGCAGCACAAAAGTTGCACCATGGTGCTGGGTATTAACAACGTGACGCATCTGAGAGATGCGTCACGTTGTAAAGCCCTGCGCCATCAGGAGCCGTTCTGGCGCAGGGGAGGGCGTTCCTGCGCAGAAACGCCTCCTAAAAGTGGCTGAGTGAAATCTACAAGATTTCACTCAGTCACTTTTAGGCCACCAGTGCACACCAGTGTAATGCCCTCACCGTGCCATTAGTTGTAACTCATTTAGAGGCATAGTATGGATAAAAACAATGTTCCTTGAAAAGTGTGCAAAACAGTGCAAAACAGTGCAAAAAGTGCTAATGTGAAAATTCTATTGAAAACCCTAAATAAACAACAATAACACACTTAGTGGTGGGGCTGTGCAAGAGGTCGCAAAATGTCTTGACTAAAGTGATACTTGTAAATTCAACAATAAAGTGCTGGTGCTGGGTTAACTCATTCAGTATCAATATAGTACATGTAATATCAGTGCAAAATTCTTATTGACCACACTCGTGATCTGTTTTTTCCTTTGAAAAAAATGGGAGCTATAGATGCATTTTAGAAAAAAATCAAGCAATGGTCTATTGCATGATCAACATGCCAAGAGAGTGAGTGATCCTTAGGAACTGTTTTGTGATTGCGCCATAGGTACAGGAGGACCCTACATCCAACTAGATTATTAGAAATTGTGTAGGTCTTCATTGGTATACAAACCATTCTGCATTCGGGTATCAAGGGTTAGAATAAAGGAAGACTCCAACTGTCTCAATTTCCTCTCTCTGTTACCACCTCGAAAGGAGGGAGGAACTGCCCTAATCACAGAGTATTTAAGATCATTGACTCTGTTTTCATGGATGGCTTTAAAGTGACGGGCAACTGGGTAGTTTGAGTCCAAATTAACAATTGCACGCAAGTGCTGCAATATCCGGTTAAATACTGGCAGTTTAGTACTGCTGATGTACTTAAGATGGCATATATATTCTAACTGATACACAGCATACTCAGTTCGACAAGTGTAATGTAAGTATGGGCGAAATTTGTGAATTCACGTTCCGCGAATTTGCGCGAAATCGAATTTGCAATCAGCAAAATCCGAGAATTCGTGCGAATTTGCGGATTTTTGGTTTTTTGCGTGTTTGCGGGGTTTTTGCGTGTTCGTGGGGATTTTTGGGTGTTCACGGGGCTTTTGCGTGTTCGCGGGCCTCTTGCATGGCAAAGTTACCCATGCGGTCGTGTATGGGCACAGCACCCTCTGGTTCACCACTGTCACCCTCTGGTTCACCACTGTCACCCTCTGGTTCATCACTGCCACCCTCTGGTTCACCACTGCCACCCTCTGGTTCACCACTGCCACCCTCTGGTTCACCACTGCCACCCTCTGGTTCACCCCTGCCACCCTCTGGTTCAGCACTACCACTCCCTGGTTCAGCACTGCCACTCTCTGGTTCACCCCTGCCATCCTCTGGTTCAACACTGTCACCCTCTGGTTCACCACTGCCACCCTCTGGTTCACAACTGCCACCCTCTGGTTCATCACAGCACCTCTGGTTCACCACTGCCACCCTCTGGTTAACCACTGTCACCCTCTGGTTGACCCCTGCCACCCGCTGGTTCACCCCTGCCACCCTCTAGTTCACCACTGCTACCCTCTGGTTCATCACAGCACCCTCTGGTTCACCCCTGCCACCCTCTGGTACAGCACTGTCACCCTCTGGTTCACCACTGCCACCCTCTGGTTCACGACTGCCACCCTCTGGTTCATCACAGCACCTCTGGTTCACCCCTGCCACCCTCTGGTACAGCACTGCCACCCTCTGGTTCACCACTGCCACCCTCTGGATCACGACTGCCACCCTCTGGTTCACCACTGCCACCCTCTGGTTCACCACTGCCACCCTCTGGTTCAGCACTGCCACCCTCTGGTTAACCACTGTCACCCTCTGGTTCAGCACTGCCACCCTCTGGTTCACCACTGCCACTCTCTGGTTCACCCCTGCCACCCTCTGGTACACCACTGCCACCCTCTGGTTCACCACTGCCACCCTCTGGTTCAGCACTGTCACCCTCTGGTTCATAACTGCCACCCTCTGGTTCACCACTGCCACCCTCTGGTTCACCCCTGCCACCCTCTGGTTCGCCACTGCCACCCTCTGGTTCAGCACTGCCACTCTCTGGTTCACCCCTGCCACCCTCTGGTTCAGCACTGTCACCCTCTGGTTCACCACTGCCACCCTCTGGTTCACGACTGCCACCCTCTGGTTCATCACAGCACCTCTGGTTCACCACTGCCACCCTCTGGTTAACCACTGTCACCCTCTGGGTCAGCACTGCCACCCTCTGGTTCACCCCTGCCACCCTCTGGTTCACCCCTGCCACCCTCTGGTTCACGACTGCCACCCTCTGGTTCATGACTGCCACCCTCTGGTTCAGCACTGCCACCCTCTGGTTCACCACTGCCACCTTCTGGTTCACCACTGCCACCCTCTGGTTCATCACAGCACCATCTGGTTCACCCCTGCCACCCTCTGGTACAGCACTGTCACCCTCTGGTTCACCACTGCCACCCTCTGGATAACCACTGTCACCCTCTGGTACATCACAGCACCTCTGGTTCACCCCTGCCACCCTCTAGTACAGCACTGTCACCCTCTGGTTCACCACTACCACCCTCTGGTTCACGACTGCCACCCTCTGGTTCATCACAGCACCTCTGGTTCACCACTGCCACCCTCTGGTTAACCACTGTCACCCTCTGGTTCAGCACTGCCACCGTCTGGTTCAGCACTGCCACCCTCTGGTTCAGCACTGCCACCCTCTGGTTCACCCCTGCCACCCTCTGGTTCACCACTGCCACCCTCTTGTTCATCACAGCACCCTCTGGTTCACCCCTGCCACCCTCTGGTTCATGACAGCCACCCTCTGGTTCATCACAGCACCTCTGGTTCACCACTGCCACCCTCTGCTTAACCACTGTCACCCTCAGGTTCAGCACTGCCACCCTCTGGTTCACCACTGCCACCCTCTGGTTCACCACTGCCACCCTCTGTTTCACCCCTGCTACCCTCTGGTTCACCCCTGCCACCCTCTGGTTCAGCACTGCCACCCTCTGGTTCATCACTGCCACCCTCTGGTTCATCACTGTCACCCTCTGGTTCGTCACTGCCACCCTCTGGTTCACCGCTGCCACCCTCTACCGAGACCTTTTGTGACGCAGCAGCAGCACAAAAGTTGCACCATGGTGCTGGGTATTAACAACGTGACGCATCTGAGAGATGCGTCACGTTGTAAAGCCCTGCGCCATCAGGAGCCGTTCTGGCGCAGGGGAGGGCGTTCCTGCGCAGAAACGCCTCCTAAAAGTGGCTGAGTGAAATCTACAAGATTTCACTCAGTCACTTTTAGGCCAATGCTGCGTCAAAACCCTGCGCCTGCTTGAAGCAGGCGCAAGGCTTGATGCAGCATTGGGGAGATAGGGCCCCCCAGAGCATTGCTGGAGCTGCGTCGCAATGCGCTGCTTTTATGGCACAGATGTGTGACGCATCTGTGCCGTTTTTGCCACATGGTGCGCCGCATTGTAAATGCGGCGCACCATGGGTGGCGGAGCTGCAGCGCACAATAACTGGCGCATCTCTGGGGATGCGCCAGTTATTGTAAATCTGCCCCTATACATTTAACCAAGCACTTACTGATTAGACAGTAGAAAGTACTCCAGTTGAGTAGAGGTATTGCACAAAAAGGTGGCATCTTCGTGGACAAACACGCAGGGCGGGATTCATTCTGCCCCCTGTTAGACTTGTTTTTTGTGTCCTTCTGCCCTCTTTTAGGCTCGTTTTTCCCTTGTTTTTCTGCCCTCTGTTAGACTCGTTTTTCCCTTGTTTTTCTGCCCTTCTGCCCCCTGTTAGACTGGTTTTTTGTGCCCTTCTGCCCTCTGTTAGACTCATTTTTCCCTTGTTATTCTGCCCTTCTGCCCTTTGTTAGACTCGTTTTTTGTGCCCGTCTGCCCTCTGTTATTCCCTTGTTTTTGTGCCCTCTGTTAGACTCGTTTTTTGTGCCCTTCTGCCCTCTGTTAGACTCGTTTTTGTGCCTTTCTGCCCCGTTAGACTAGTTTTTTGTGCCCTTCTGCCCTCTGTTTGACTCGTTTTTCCCTTGTTTTTCTGCCCTTCTGTCCTCTGTTAGACAGTTTTTTTGTGCCCTTCTGCCCTCTGTTAGACTCGTTTTTCCCTTGTTTTTCTGCCCTTCTGCCCTTTGTTTGACTGCTTTTTGTGCCTTTCTGCCCTCCGCATCACCACATCATCACTCAGCGCTAGCCCAGCATCACTCAGCACCACCACATTATCACTCAGCACCACCACAGCACCACTTAGCACCACTACAGCATCACTCAGCACCATAACAGCATCACTCAGCACCACAACAGCACCACTCAGCGCCACCACAGCACCACTCAGCGCCACCACAGCATCACTCAGCACCACCACAGCATCACTCAGAACCACCACATTATCACTCAGCACTACCACAGCACCACTCTGCACCACCACAGCATCACTCAGCGCCACCACAGCATCACTCAGCGCCACCACATTATCACTCAGCACCACCACAGCACCACTTAGCACCACTACAGCATCACTCAGCACCATAACAGCATCACTCAGCACCACAACAGCACCACTCAGCGCCACCACAGCACC
This sequence comes from Lissotriton helveticus, assembly GCF_964261635.1. Taxonomy (NCBI): domain Eukaryota; kingdom Metazoa; phylum Chordata; class Amphibia; order Caudata; family Salamandridae; genus Lissotriton; species Lissotriton helveticus. Next base: position 481,189,273 of record NC_136071.1, on the reverse strand, counting down.
ACTCAGCGCCACCACAGCATCACTCAGCACCACCACAGCATCACTCAGAACCACCACATTATCACTCAGAACCACCACAGCACCACTCAGCACCACCACAGCATCACTCAGCACCACCAAGGCATCACTCAGCACCACCCCAGCACCTCTCAGCACCACCCCAGCACCACTCACCACCATCCCAGTATCACTCAGCATCACCACAGCACCACTCAGCACCACCACAGCACCACTCAGCGCCGCCGCAGTATCAATCTGCGCAACCATTCAACAACAACTGGTTCAAATATGTTCTCTCAATGTTTCAAACTTTATTACAAATGTCACAAAAAGATGTTAATATTTCACTTCTGTTCTTGGATTTTCGTCACAATAAAATACACTGAACATAATCTTCACAAAAGTTATTTACAAAAGTTTAAGCTATTGTCATTATAAATTAAAATCACTTTTATTTAAGTATTAATTATTTTAAAAAATTAAAAGCCATTGTAATTTGTAATATCAATACAGCTAAGTCATGTAAATACAAAACATGTTGCATTACAAATGCTATAGGTGTCACATTTGCGAAAGTTATAACTATTGGCATTGTAAATGACAAAGCTATTAATTTAGCTATTTTCAAAACCAACACATAAATAAAAAAAATTGTCATTTACAAGACCAATAGCTCAAACTTTCCTAATGCGAGACCTATTGCATTGCAAATGCTTGTTTTTATATCTGCCAGTGCTTCCTGTTGAGGTTTAATTTTCGTGACAGGCTCCTCATTGCCTACTTGTAACTATTGTCTGACCCTGCTTCAAGGGTCAGAGCTGGGTCAGAGAATAGTTGCACGTAGGCAACGAGGCGCCAGGAAGCACTTACAGGCTTACAGCAGCAGGTGCCCAAGTTGAAGTTAATTTCTTTGTAACACTTTTGTAAAAGGTTACAAAAAATTAGCTTCAACTTTTGCACCTGCTGCTGTAACCCTGTAAGTGCTTGGCTGGAAATTCGTCCCCGCTGATTCGCGGATTTTACAGCGATTTCGCAAATCGCAAAATCGCGGAAAATCCGCAAATTCCGCTAGCGGAACGAATTTTCAGCCCATGTTTAGTGTAATGTTCTTTTATTGGGACGTCATTGAAGGCTGTGCAATATTCCGATAAGCTGACTCCAAACTTGCAGGACCGACAAGAAGAACATTTGAAAATCCAGATTTCGATAGCCAGGTTGTTTTAGTTGTTACCTCTGGACTCCTTTTGATCAGGGCATCCTTCATTGAAGGTGTCTGCCTAAATGGTATAGCAGGGAGATTTGGTAACAAGAATTTCAATGTCATATCAGTTAAAACAATTGGTTAATGTTTCTAAATTATTTTTCTAATACTCTTCTCTCGTTTACAATAGGTGGTAATTAAACAGATAGATTGAGTTTCATCTGGTATGGGGTCACAAGGTGTGATTGCATTGTGATATTTTTTAGTTACAAGGCAAAGTTCACGTAGACAAGAGTTGGCCGTATCCAAGGCCAGCTGCAAATTAGAAAATATATATTCATGGCCCAGAAAGCGGAAAAAGGCTTCCTTTTGACAATGTTCTAAATCCGATTCTAGACTACAAATACGTCATATGCGAAGAAACTCGCCATACGGTATGCTGTAAATAAGGTGACGGGGTAGGTACTAGTGGTGTGTAGTGTAGAGTTGCCGCCGGTCGTTTTTCTATGGAGTTTAGTTTGAATATCATTCTCACAGATATACACCTCTACATCCAAGAACTCTACACTATGTTGGTTAATATTAGCCCTGAACTGTAGGTTCATCACAATGTTATTGCTAGATATAACAAATTGGGTAGCCTCTTGTTTTGTGCCTTCCCATATAATGAATATGTCATCAATATATCTGCCATAATTATAATATCTTATATGGTTGTCCCAGATCACCTTGTCAGTAACTTTATGTACGTGTTTCTCCCACCAACCGACCAGCAGGTAGGCATAGGTAGGAGAAAAACACGCCCCCATTGCAACTCCCCTTAGTTGTTTGTACAGGATCTTATTGAACAAAAATAAGTTGTTGTTAAGACATAGATCAATCATCTGAAGCAAGTAAATAAATTGCACGGTTATTGAGAAAATGTTTCGCTGCTTCCAAACCTTGTGAGTGGTGATACTCATGAAGAGCAAGGCTATGTCCATGGTTATTAACATTTAGCCACTGCACCACTCTACTTCATTGATTTTTGTCAGAAAATCACCCATGGCTTTTATGAAGGATGGGAAATTAATCGTATGTGGCTGAAGAAAATAATCTACATATTTTGGCAGAGCCTCCAAAATATTATTTCTGGCTGAGATAATGGGTCTGCCAGGGACAGACTATACGCCCTTGTGTACTTTAGGGATAAAGTACAAAATAGTTGTAGTGGGAAAATCATTTCGTTAAAACAAGAATTCATTTTTAGAGAGTTAACCCTGTCTTTTCCATTACTGTGAGTTTTTACACACAGTGTCTTTCACTTGATTCAAATGTTCACGACCCACTTTGGCATAACAATTTGTGTCAGATAGGTGGTGCTGAGCTTCTTATAAATAGTCGACCCTCGGCCATAAGACTATATTGCCACCCTTATCCACACTCATAACAACAATTTCATTTTTTTCACGCAATTTTTTCATCAATGCCCGGTAACATTTTACTCGATAACTACACTTTTTTGGCAAGAATTCACAGAGATGTTAAGCTTTTTAAGATCATTTATGACCATTTCACTAAACACATCCACAGAGTCTTTCAGCATCATTGGATAGAAAGAGGAAGGGTGACAAAATGGACTGGCAGCCGCCATTCCTGTGTTCATCCCTTCCATTGGCATAGGATCCATGTCAGTTACCATATTGCCTGAATCTTTGGCTAATGATTGTAGTACACGTAAGGTGAAAAGGTCTCCAGCTTGGAGATTGTCTGCACTTTATTCTGAGAGAGGAACATAGCGAACTAAACAGCAACATTCAAAATCCTGAGGATTCCTTATCCCTTAGTACTTAATTGCACTACTAAGTAGTTGACTACCGAATATGGGGAAAAGGAAGTTAACATCAAGCCATGTATCTAAATCACCGAGTAAGCATAGAAAAGCCAACATAGCTTTGCTTAATTATTTAACAGGGCAGTTGGAGATATTGAACGTCAGATAATTTCCATTGAAGAAACTTTAAACATGGACTCCACAAACTCACTAGGCCCTAAACCAAAGTATAAAACTAGCACGTCAGCGTCAGGGACTGAGGTAACTGGAATTATGGGTAAAACACCACTTGAGCAAATTAAAAATGGATGTATCGGAGGTGCTTGGCGCGCATCAAAGATGGCCGCGTAAGCTCGGGGCTCCCGTGACCCCCGCAACCGCCCGGAATATCCTGCAACATATCCTGATTTTTCGACACTGATCTGGACGACTGAGTGGCAGAGGCACCGAATGAGACTTTTCACTGTCGAATCTGATGACGGGGAGTGAAGTTGGGGCGATTGGGAGATTGGGGCCTGAGCCGGAGGGGGACCGGGGTCTTGGATGGGATATGACCTGGCCCCAAGTTGAACAACATCGGATCCATCGACAGGAAGTGGTTGGCCCGGACCCCCGTTTTGACTTCCGGTCGCGGATGAAAGACTGTGGGTGCCTTCTTCTTTGGGGTGTCCCTCCCCCCCCGATGGAAATGTCCCCCCCTGGTGCACTGGAAAGTAGTGTACGAATACGCCGTCCTTGAGGTGGTGGCCTGATGGCTGACTACATTCTGCTTAGCGGAGACAAAGGGATTACGCTCTTGGGGCTAGCTTGGTTCCAGCGATGGCGACCAAACTGGAGGTAGAGAAGCCCCAGGTGAAATCATCCAGAACAAGGCGTACAGTGCAATCTAACAAATTGGATCGATACACTGTTATGAAGGGTTCGCCTGGAGCGTCTGGCCGGTCCCAAGATGGTGGAGCGGTGGACCCAAGCCCTACACTGGAACCCACATTGCATGATGTGATGGCGGCCATCGAGGGGGTCCGTACTTCTCTTGGCCAACAGATGTAGTCTTTGGACCACCAACTGGACACTGTGACCATTGAGGTCAACCTGATCCGGGCGGATCTCACAAAAACAAACGAGAAGGTGACGTCCATAGACATAAATACAGCAAGCCTGACGGACGATGTGGAGGAGCTCCAGCGGGAAGTGCGCAACGTAAGGACAGCCGGAGAGATACAGGGTCGGCAACTGGATGAGTTCGAAGGGAGAGCCAGAAGGAACGATGTTCGTCTTACCGGGGTACCGGAGAATGCCGAGGGGCATGCCCCTGACTTATTCGTGGAAGACAATATCACCAAACATCTGCAGCCTAAAGGCCTGAGTTCCTTTTTCGCGGTCGAGAGGGCACATAGGGTCCCAGAGAGGAGACTGCGTCCGGGTGCTATTCCTCGACCGATGATTGTGTGAGTCCTTAACTTTAGGGACACAGATGCTATCCTCCAGGCCTCAACGTTGCAAGGGCCTCTGCAATTTGAGAACTTGTCGCTGAACTTTTATCCTGATTTCACCCAGAAGGTGTAGAAACAGCGGCAGAGTTTTCTAAGAGTTAAACAACGGCTGCGAGTTAAAGGGTATAAATATGACCTGATGTATCCAGCAAAGCTTCGAGTGGAGGTGCAAGGAAAGTCTTGGTTTTTTGATAACCCGGAGGTGGCGTCGGACTGGGTCGATGGACTTCCGACTCGGACGGAGTCTCAGGAGCGCGATGACAAGGAGACGGAAGAGACGGAAGACCAGTGACATTTTTGGGGTAGTAGGGATGTGGAATTTCGGTGGGGGGGAGGGAGATACTGTTGCGTGTACATCCTCCTGATTGACTTTGATACCAGTATTGGATATGGCGGGACGGTGGGGATCCGGGATACTGGACTCCTCCTCAAATCTATATTTAGATAGGGGTTAGTTTGTGTGAAGGGCGATAGGCACTCTGCGAGTTGGGGTTTGGCGATGGCCGAGTGCAGGGGTGCAGGGTGGGGGGAGGGGGTTTGGGTGTGTTGATGAGAGTGTGTTTTTTCTTTTTTCTTTTATGTTTTTTGATCTCAGGAATTACCATGCTATTGTATTTTGAACTGTACATGTGCGGAGCCACGTAGTTCCCAGGGGTCTGGAATGAGGGTACTGAGTTGGAATGTTAATGGCCTGGGGGACAAGATCAAGAGAGGAATGGTGAACCAGATCGTTAGGAGTCATGGCCCGGACATAGTGCTTCTCCAGGAGATGCATCTGGTTGGAAATAAATGTCTGGCTCTCCACAGAGGTGGCTATAAGTTGGTGGTGCATGCAGGCTTCACAATGGGGTCTAGAGGAGTGGGTATCTTGGTCAAGAACTCCTTTCCACTGTCGGTGCAACACACTTGGGTTGACCAGAGGGGGAGGTACGTTGGGGTCTCGGGATTGGTTGGGGGTCGTACTGTGACTTTGTTGTCTGTGTATGTGCCGCCGGGCTTGCAGGCTGAAACTTATTGTGATCTGGGGAATGTTTTTCTTTTGCTTCCTCTGGGAGACCTGGTGATTGGTGGAGATTTTAACTCTGTGCTGGATGGGGAATTAGATCGCTGCCTTCCTCGAGTGCTCCGCCCATCACAGCGGTGGCTACTGGACTTCCTGGCATTGTTGGGTTTGGTTGATGGATGGCGTTCACGTCACCCGATGGCCGTTCACTATTCTCATGTATCTGCGGCTCATGGTAGTCTTTCTCAGTTGGATTATGCGTTACTCCCCGCAGTGATGACGCCTAAGATTTGTGAGGCGCGATATCTCGGGAGGGGTATTTCTGATCATTCTCCATGGTGGCTAGTCATCCGAATGGATTTGCCGGCGGCTGGCAGGGTAGCTCCTATCAGCGCGTGGCAACTGAAAGACCCAGCCATCAGAAAGGATGTCCTCCGTATGTCCGATAGTTATTTTCAAGAGAATGCTAGCTCCGTTGAATCGGTGCAGACACTGTGGGAGGCATACAAGAGAGTGACGAGAGGGGAAGTGTTGTCCCTGGTGGCCGGGAAGAAGAAGAGGGCGCTGGCAAAAGGTGTCCGGATGGAGGCAGAAATTCTGAGTTTAGAGGAGAAATTCAATGAGTCGAGGGCTCCGGAGGACCTGCATCAGTTACGCCTTCGTGAGGAGGAATATCGTGTGTTAGTACGCAATAAGACTGTAGCTAGTCAGGCGGCCGTGCAGAGTAAAATATATGAACACTGGGACAAAGCCGGTAAACTGATAGCTTGGCTTGAGAGAGGGGATCGGACCTCGATGTTGGTGCCGGAGTTGGAAGATAAGTCGTCACGTCTGTTATCAGACCCACAAGAGATAGTAGACGAGTTAGCCAATTATTATCAGGCGGTGTATACAGCGGGGAGTACTTATTCGGAGGCGGAAAACGATGACTTGATTTGGGATATAGTTATGCCTTGTCTGTCGGAGGACCATAGGGATTACCTTGCCTCCGCGTTCACGAACGACAAAGTGGCCCAAGCGATTAGGCAGGTTAAATCGGGCAAGGCGACTGGTCCGAATGGGATTCCCATTGAATTGTACAAGTTGAATGCTAACAAGTTGGCTCCATACGCATGTGCTATGTTTCTAGAGAGTAGGGATGTGGGAGAGCTCCTGTACGATCAGCGTATTGCTAACGTAGTGGTTTTATACAAGGAGGGCAAACCTAAGACGCAGTGCTCTTTATACAGGCCTATATCGCTGTTGAACGCTGAGCCTAAGATCCTTGCGAAGCTCTTGGTGACTAGACTTGTTAAGGTGATCACGAGTCGACTTTGATTCACCCGGATCAGTCCGGGTTTATGCCACATCGAAATACGGCATTAAATCTGCGTCGGCTGCAGGGGGTCCTGGGAGGCGCTTCGAAGATACATCAACAGACGGTGTTGGTCTCTTTGGATGCATCGATGGCCTTTGATCGAGTGGAATGGCAGTATTTGTTTGCGGTCTTGGGGAAGCTGGAGTTCGGCAGTGAATTTATTGGATGGGTTTGTTTATTGTACTCCAGGCCTTTAGCCAGAATAATAGTTAATAATTGCAAGTCCCGCGATTTTCAGCTTGGGAGGGGGACGAGACAGGGATGTCCGCTGTCTCCCCTGCTGTTTGCGCTTGCGATGGAGCCACTTGCCGTGTGGGTGCGTTGGGACAGATCGATTCGGGGTTTGCGTTGGACGTGCGGGAAGACAAGATTTCACTTTACACTGATGATGTCTTACTATACCTCACTAGACCTAGGGAGTCGCTCGGAGTCTTCCTGGATGTCTTAGCCATTTTTAGCAGGTATTCTGGACTGGTCATCAATTGGGATAAATCAGTGATATTTGTAGTGGCAGGGGATCCTCCGGTGATTCCGCAGTCTTGTCCTGTGCGGTTAGAAAAAGTTGGGTTTCGGTACCTAGGCATCTACGTGACGCTAGACCCGCAGCTGCGGAACTTGGTCGCTCCATTGACTCGGTGCAGGGCAGATGTGGAGCGTTGGAGGTCCCTTCCACTCTCTCTGCTAGGGAGGGCGGTTTTGTTTAAAATGATGGCGCTTTCTCGGTTTCGGTATGCGTTGCAGAATTCGATGGACCTGGTTCCGGTGGCCTATTTCAAGGAGATAGAGTCCCTCCAGAGATAGCTTCTCTGGGGGGGTAGTGTTTGGATTGCCTACAGCAAGTTGACCCCTCCTTGCTACAATGGTGGTATCGGGCTCCCAGACATTCGCAAATACTATTGGTCCTCTCAGCTAGCTGCAGTGAATAACATAATATACGGGATCCCTGGCGACCCTGGATATGCAATGGATCGGGGTCAGATGCCTGGTGGTTCGTTGAAGAGGGCTTTATACTCCAGGCCAAGTAGATTCCCACTGATGGGTCCCACTGATCATGCGGTGCGCGTCTGGCATATTGCTAACAAATGTTTGTGGTGGGATGGTAGACTTACGCTAGCCACCCCTCTATTGAATTCGGAGAAGTTGGGCAGTATGTGGAAGTCGAAGGGCTTTGACAAGTGGGACCTGATTGGCATTGTGAGGATTGGCGATGTTTGGAAGAAGGGCGCAGTCCAACCGTTTGAGTCCTTAGTTGCTCAGTATCAATTACACCAGAACGAATATTTTCGATACCTACAGGTGAGACACGCGTTAGTCACACATGTCCCTAAGGGTCGAGTATCGGATGGACATATCCCTGAAAAGACGATTTCACTGATATATCGTAAGCTGGTGAATCATAAAGAGGATCCACTGTGGAAGATCAGGGCCCAGTGGTGTGAAGATGGATTGGAATTGGATGATGAGGACTGGACAGCTGCGGTGGCCTCTCCCAAGGTGGTAGCGATTCAGATGCGGCTGAGGTTGGTTCAGTTGAAAATCCTGCATAGATCCTATATTACGGGACCGCACCTGGTTCGTATGGGACGTTCTGATAGTGGTGCGTGTCGGAGGGGATGTGCGGAGGATGTTAACCTAATGCATATATTGTGGCATTGTGAGCGAGTGCAGGAATTATGGTCGACCATGCATGTGGAGCTGAGCCAGGTGTTGGGCATTGAGATGAGACCCGAGGCTCGGCGTTGTCTGTTGAATGTTTGGGAACCGTCTGATTTGAATGAGTCCCAGAATCAATGGGTGGCATTGGCGAATATGGTTGCCAAACGTAATATTGCTCAGCTCTGGGGCGCCAGTCAGACGCCAGGGGTCACCAAGTGGGCGGAGGGCCTGGACTGGTGTATGGTACGGAAAAAGTTGGTATATGTGGCCAGAGGGTGCCCTCGTAAGTGGGGGAAGATCTGGGGAGCGTGGAACAGTTACAGGGGTGACATCTGTGCCCCCCTGAGCCCAGCCCTGATGAAGATGTGCCCGAAACCAATGACCCCTGAGATTTTAAGGTGGAACATGTAATTCTGATTTTTCTTTCATACCAATGTATTGTAATGTCTTGGTTTCCCTGAGATTTTATTATTGGTTTGTATGTGTGATTTATGTTTTAATAAAAAGATTTATAAAAAAAAATAAATGGATGTATCCAGATTGTTCCTGGTGACATTTCTAATACTGACTTTGATACTGAACACTCACCCCCTTCAAAAAAATCTTGTAAATTTTCAAGTATAGAAATACCGGATTTTCTGCCGGATGGAACACACCTACGGCAAACCACTCCTAAACCCACTCAAAAAAATCACAGGGAAAACTACAGGACCCTAAAAGTAAAACTCAGACTAAAACAGGGAACACAAATATAACAAAGGTAAAAAGTAGAGGCAATGCACCCTCAGCAGAGACTGTAAACTTGTCCACGATGCTTAAAGAATTAACTGAGTTTGTTACTAAGTCCGTTAACATTCCTACTAGTAGATTAGATAGAATAAAAGCAGGAACAGAGAAAGGTCTTGCAACTCAGAATATGGACGCTCAAGATGGGAAAATGCAACCAAAGAAGTCACTAAGTACCACCACACAATGTGAGAAGGAGAACATGAAAGCTATTTCCTTAGGTGTAAAAGGACAATAAATGGCAAGAGAAAAGGGTGAAGAGCCTTGTATTTACCCAAGTGTAAGTAGGAAAATAATAAAGTATTTCCTGTTGTTAGATACTGGGCATACGGAGTGAAGCAGGTAAGGATCTGGTATTATTTTCCAGATACGAAGGGTTTAGATTGCCACTATGAATACACATGTTCGAAGAGAGCTTCCATGTATTGACAAGATTGAGATATGGGAACTAACAATTGCCCTTTAACTTTGAGCAGGAATAGTTTTACACGGCTGAACCGCAGAGGCAGATAATATATCATGGCGGGTGAAGATGTTATATGATTTGTCATGGAACAAAACAGGAAATGTTTAGAGTCTTTCTGGTTTCCACGGAATGACAAGACGGGGGAGGACATGTTCTGATTGGATAATTCCTGAAAACAGGAAAGAAGTGGAGTGTTTGCGGTATTCGTGGCACCAAGCTTGCTTTACAGAACGGAATAAGGGTGCGGACCGGGAAGGAAACCTGGGAGGAGCAATTGAAAGAATTCAGTCAGAGGAAAAGGTGTTAGGTGATTGGCCACCTTGGGATTTAAATAGTGTGGTTCCCGAAAGTTATGGTGGGATTTATCGAACCTAGCTGCCATGGAGTAAAGACATATTACACGCATTGTTGGAAAAATAAGGTGAGATCTTGAGGCTTTGGAATTTAAGAAAAGATTAAGGGATTTCGGTAAAATAGGACTTAAACAAGTGTTTCTTGGATATATTACAGGCTACTACTGCAGGCAATATTGTTTATGGATTACTAAAAAGACGGAGGAGTGGAACTTAGCGGGTCTGTTGGACGTAGAACAAATTACATTTCACAGGAGTGAACATTAAGGTGAGATGTGGTGCAGTGGAGGATGGATAATATACAGGAACGTTCCAACCTATGTTCGTTTGGGCAGCAGTATATAACAAAGTAGGCTTTAATACCAATAGGAAATTAGAAAGGGGAGCTGAACTAGTGTCTTTTGGTGAATTTTTGGGCAGCTGCCACAGTTATATTAGGATGGAGGAAGACTGATTTTGGATCTGTGGAGAAACAGAAGTCGCAAATTGGGTGATAAATTTATACTATATTATTGGGTGTTTTTTATTTTATAATGCAGGATGGAACATCATGGGGTATCTTAACATGGGATTACTCTCTTTTAGACAATAGGAGAAATTCTTCAATTATACCATTAAGAAACAAGAACATTTGTAACAATTGGAAGCTATCCTGAATGAAAACTGGAAAAATAAGACTGTTAGCCTAAATATTAGGTGAGTCGATGGAATAGAATTGATATGACATTTTGGGCCCGATGTAGGTAAATCTTTTTTACCACTTCTTAAATACCGATTCATACCGAATCGGTATTTAAGAAGTGGTAAAAAAGAGGAGGGCAGATGTAGGTAAGTAATTACCGAATCGGAAGGAATCGGTATTTACCGATTCGGTAAATACCGAATCGGTAATGCCCATTGATTCCTAAGGGCATTGAAGCCCATAGGAATCAATGGGCATTACCGAATCGGTATTTACCGAATCGGTAAATACCGAATTTTGCAAGGGTGCAGGGGGTGTCACTTTAACACCCTCTGGCACCCCAATTACAGGCATGTGTGCCATTTGGCACACATACATGCCCTAAGGGCATGTCTGTGTGTCACATGGCACAGGTGTGCATGCACAGATGTGCATGCACACCTGGATTCGGTATTTCACCACCCAATTGGATTGGGTGGTAAAATACCGACTCCTAAAGGCCTGTGGCACTGTTTGCTGTGCCACCTACTTGTGGGATTTACCGAATCGGTAAAATTACCGATTCGGTATTTTACAGAATCGGTAAATTTATCGATTCTGTAAAAAAGGTCCCCTACATCTCAATGACCCATTTACCGGTCGGTAACGGCCGAATTCGTCCGTTACCGACCGGTAATGGCCACCTACATCGGGCCCTTGGTTTGATAAATGAGGGGTATGAGTGGTAAATTCAAGTTTTTTCTATATACAACATGCATCCATTATTTGCTGGATGAAAACAAGGTTGAGAAGGGATTGCCAATCATATCATTACATGGAGTGTAAATAGAGGTGAGAAGGCCATATAGGATAAAGCAGTAGGAATTATAGGGGTTAATAGTCATTTACAATTTGGAAGGTTGAACATTAAGCTGTAATAAGGATGCTCTATGATATGTAGACATGTATCAAATGGGTTGATGATTCCCAGACCACCTTTGAATAGATTGTTTATGGAATCTGTAAAACCTAGATTGTTATATAGGCAGAATCATGGTTCATTCTACTTGATGTATAGAATGGTATATAGGCAGGCTTCCAATTTGAATTGAATATGTGTTGTGGAGACTCAATTATCCGGTTAGTTTTTTGATTGTAATATCCCCTTTTTTTCTTATTTACAGCCCTGATGATGTCCCGGATGGGACGAAATGCGTAGGCTGTGGAACATCTGTTGGCTGTGCAATAGATGTTTTTACAATAATTTGAACATTATCATGGTGGATATCTTCAACAAGGAAGACTGTTTGTTCCGAATGAAATACTACAATAAATGAACTGAATACAAACATGCTGGCAGCTTGCATGGAACTTTTTTGATTATCTTTGGACTGCATGAAATGCTTGATAACATTGTATACTTAGACGCTCCTTCTAATTGTATTTGAATTTTTGTCTCAGTGGCTTTGGTGGTGGACCACTAGAAGTTGAGCACCAGGGAAGTGATTTGTGATACTAATTGTTGACATTTTTTGTTATATCTCACTGTGCACACCAGTGTAATGCCCTCACCGTGCCATTAGTTGTAACTCATTTAGAGGCATAGTATGGATAAAAACAATGTTCCTTGAAAAGTGTGCAAAACAGTGCAAAAAGTGCTAATGTGAAAATTCAATTGAAAACCCTAAATAAACAACAATAACACACTTAGTGGTGGGCTGTGCAAGAGGTCGCAAAATGTCTTGACTACAGTGATACTTGTAAATTCAACAATAAAGTGCTGGTGCTGGGTTAACTCATTCAGTATCAATATAGTACATGTAATATCAGTGCAAAATTCTTATTGACCACACTCGTGATCTGTTTTTTCCTTTGAAAAAAATGGGAGCTATAGATGCATTTTAGAAAAAAATCAAGCAATGGTCTATTGCATGATCAACATGCCAAGAGAGTGAGTGATCCTTAGGAACTGTTTTGAGATTGCGCCATAGGTACAGGAGGACCCTACATCCAACTAGATTATTAGAAATTGTGTAGGTCTTCATTGGTATACAAACCGTTCTGCATTCGGGTATCAAGGGTTAGAATAAAGGAAGACTCCAACTGTCTCAATTTCCTCTCCCTGTTACCACCTCGAAAGGAGGGAGGAAATGCCCTAATCACAGAGTATTTAAGATCATTGACTCTGTTTTCATGGATGGCTTTAAACTGTCGGGCAACTGGGTAGTTTGAGTCCAAATTAACAATTGCACGCAAGTGCTGCAATATTCGGTTAAATACTGGCAGTTTAGTACTGCTGATGTACTTAAGATGGCATATATATTCTAACTGATACACAGCATACTCAGTTCGACAAGTGTAATGTAAATATGGGCGAAATATGTGATTTCACGTTCCGCGAATTTCGCGCGAAATCGAATTCGCAATCCGCAAAATCCGAGGATTCGTGCGAATTTGCGGATTTTTGTTTTTTTGTGTGTTTGCGGGGTTTTTGCGTGTTCGCAGAGTTTTTTGCGTGTTCACTGGGCTTTTGCGTGTTCGCGGGCCTCTTGCATGGCAAAGTTACCCATGCGGTCGTGTATGGGCACACCACCCTCTGGTTCACCACTGTCACCCTCTGGTTCACCACTGTCACCCTCTGGTTCATCACTGCCACCCTCTGGTTCACCACTGCCACCCTCTGGTTCACCACTGCCAACCTCTGGTTCACCACTGTCACCCTCTGGTTCACCCCTGCCACCCTCTGGTTCAGCACTGCCACTCCCTGGTTCAGCACTGCTACTCTCTGGTTCACCCCTGCCATCCTCTGGTTCAACACTGTCACCCTCTGGTTCACCACTGCCACCCTCTGGTTGACCCCTGCCACCCGCTGGTTCACCCCTGCCACCCTCTAGTTCACCACTGCTACCCTCTGGTTCATCACAGCACCCTCTGGTTCACCCCTGCCACCCTCTGGTACAGCACTGTCACCCTCTGGTTCACCACTGCCACCCTCTGGTTCACGACTGCCACCCTCTGGTTCATCACAGCACCTCTGGTTCACCCCTGCCACCCTCTGGTACAGCACTGCCACCCTCTGGTTCACCACTGCCACCCTCTAGATCACGACTGCCACCCTCTGGTTCAAGTAATGCGCTGCTTTTATGGCACAGATGTGTGACGCATCTGTGCCGTTTTTGCCACATGGTGCGCCGCATTGTAAATGCTGCGCACCATGGGTGGCGGAGCTGCGGCGCACAATAACTGGTGCATCCCTGGGGATGCGCCAGTTATTGTAAATCTGCCCCTATACATTTAACCAAGCACTTACTGATTAGACAGTAGAAAGTACTCCAGTTGAGTAGAGGTATTGCACAAAAAGGTGGCATCTTCGTGGACAAACACGCCTCTGTTAGGCTCGTTTTTCCCTTGTTTTTCTGCCCTCTGTTAGACTCGTTTTTCCCTTGTTTTTCTGCCCTTCTGCCCCCTGTTAGACTGTTTTTTTGTGCCCTTCTGCCCACTGTTAGACTCATTTTTCCCTTGTTATTCTGCCCTTCTGCCCTTTGTTAGACTCGTTTTTTGTGCCCGTCTGCCCTCTGTTATTCCCTTGTTTTTGTACCCTCTGTTAGACTCATTTTTTGTGCCCTTCTGCCCTCCGTTAGACTCGTTTTTGTGCCTTTCTGCCCCATTAGACTAGTTTTTTGTGCCCTTCTGCCCTCTGTGAAACTCGTTTTTCCCTTGTTTTTCTGCCCTTCTGTCCTCTGTTAGACTGTTTTTTTGTGCCCTTCTGCCCTCTGTTAGACTCGTTTTTCCCTTGTTTTTCTGCCCTTCTGCCCTTTGTTTGACTGCTTTTTGTGCCTTTCTGCCCTCCGCATCACCACATCATCACTCAGCGCTACCCCAGCATCACTCAGCACCACCACATTATCACTCAGCACCACTCTGCACCACCACAGCATCACTCAGCGCCACCACAGCATCACTCAGCGCCACCACATTATCACTCTGCACCACCACAGCACCACTTAGCACCACTACAGCATCACTCAGCACCACCACAGCATCACTCAGCGCCACCACAGCACCACTCAGCGCCACCACAGCACCACTCAGCGCCACCACAGCATCACTCAGCGCCACCACAGCATCACTCAGCACCACCACATTATCACTCAGAACCACCACAGCACCACTCAGCACCACCACAGCATCACTCAGCACCACCAAGGCATCACTCAGCACCACCACAGCATCACTCAGCACCACCCCAGCACCACTCAGCACCATCCCAGCATCACTCAGCATCACCACAGCACCACTCAGCATCACCACAGCACCACTCAGCACCACCACAGCACCACTCAGCGCCGCCCCAGCATCAATCTGCGCAACCATTCAACAACAACTGGTTCAAATATGTTCTCTCAATGTTTCAAACTTTATTACAAATGTCACAAAAAGATGTTAATATTTCACTTCTGTTCTTGGATTTTCATCACAATAAAATACACTGAACATAATCTTCACAAAAGTTATTTACAAAAGTTTAAGCTATTGCCATTATAAATTAAAATCACTTTTATTTAAGTATTAATTATTTAAAAAAATTAAAAGCCATTGTAATTTGTAATATCAATACAGCTAAGTCACGTAAATACAAAACATGTTGCATTACAAATGTCACATTTGCGAAAGTTATAACTATTGGCATTGTAAATGACAAAGCTATTAATTTAGCTATTTTCAAAACCAACACATAAATAAAAAAAATTGTAATTTACAAGACCAATAGCTCAAATTTTCCTAATGCGAGACCTATTGCATTGCAAATGCTTGTTTTTATATCTGCCAGTGCTTCCTGTTGAGGTTTAATTTTCGTGACAGGCTCCTCATTGCCTACTTGTAACTATTGTCTGACCCTGCTTCAAGAGTCAGAGCTGGGTCAGAGAATAGTTGCAAGTAGGCAACGAGGCGCCAGGAAGCACTTACAGGCTTACAGCAGCAGGTGCCCAAGTTGTAGTTAATTTCTTTGTAACCCTTTTGTAAAAGGTTACTAAAAAATTAGCTTCAACTTTTGCACCTGCTGCTGTAACCCTGTAAGTGCTTGGCTGAAAATTCGTCCCCGCTGATTCGCGGATTTTACAGCGATTTCGCAAATCGCGAAATCGCGGAAAATCCGCAAATTCCGCGAGCGGAATGAATTTTCAGCCCATGTTTAGTGTAATGTTCTTTTATTGGGACGTCATTGAAGGCTGTGCAATATTCCGATAAGCTGACTCCAAACTTGCAGGACCGACAAGAAGAACATTTGAAAATCCAGATTTCGATAGCCAGGTTGTTTTAGTTGTTACCTCTGAACTCGTTTTGATCAGGGCATCCTTCATTGAAGGTGTCTGCCTAAATGTTATAGCAGGGAGATTTGGTAACAAGAATTTCAATGTCATATCAGTTAAAACAATTGGTTAATGTTTCTAAATTATTTTTCTAATACTCTTCTCTCGTTTACAATAGGTGGTAATTAAACAGATAGATTGAGTTTCATCTGGTATGGGGTCGCACGGTGTGATTGCATTGTGATATTTTTTAGTTACAAGGCAAAGTTCACGTAGACAAGAGTTGGCCGTATCCAAGGCCAGCTGCAAATTAGAAAATATATATTCATGGCCCAGAAAGCGGAAAAAGGCTTCCTTTTGACAATGTTCTAAATCCGATTCTAGACTACAAATACGTCATATGCGAAGAAACTCGCCATACGGTATGCTGTAAATAAGGTGACGGGGTAGGTACTCGTGGTGTGTAGTGTAGAGTTGACGGCGGTGGTTTTTCTATGGAGTTTAGTTTGAATTTCATTCTCACAGATATACACCTCTACATCCAAGCACTCTACACTATGACGTCTAATATTAGCCCTGAACTGTAGGTTCATCACAATGTTATTGCTAGATATAACAAATTGGGTAGCCTCTTGTTTTGTGCCTTCCCATATAATGAATATGTCATCAATATATCTGCCATAATTATAATATCTTATATGGTTGTCCCAGATCACCTTGTCAGTAACTTTATGTACGTGTTTCTCCCACCAACCGACCAGCAGGTAGGCATAGGTAGGAGAAAAACACGCCCCCATTGCAACTCCCCTTAGTTGTTTGTACAGGATCTTATTGAACAAAAATAAGTTGTTGTTAAGACATAGATCAATCATCTGAAGCAAGTAAATAAATTGCACGGTTATTGAGAAAATGTTTCGCTGCTTCCAAACCTTGTGAGTGGTGATACTCTTGAAGAGCAAGGCTATGTCCATGGTTATTAACATTTAGCCACTGCACCACTCTACTTCATTGATTTTTGTCAGAAAATCACCCATGGCTTTTATGAAGGATGGGAAATTAATCGTATGTGGCTGAAGAAAATAATCTACATATTTTGGCAGAGCCTCCAAAATATTATTTCTGGCTGAGATAATGGGTCTGCCAGGGACAGAGTATACGCCCTTGTGTACTTTAGGGATAAAGTACAAAATAGTTGTAGTGGGAAAATCATTTCGTTAAAACAAGAATTCATTTTTAGAGAGTTAACCCTGTCTTTTCCATTACTGTGAGTTTTTACACACAGTGTCTTTCACTTGATTCAAATGTTCACGACCCATTTTGGCATAACAATTTGTGTCAGATAGGTGGTGCTGAGCTTCTTATAAATAGTCGACCCTCGGCCATAAGACTATTGCCACCCTTATCCACACTCATAACAACAATTTCATTTTTTTCACGCAATTTTTTCATCAATGCCCGGTAACATTTTACTCGATAACTACACTTTTTTGGCAAGAATTCACAGAGATGTTAAGCTTTTTAAGATCATCTATGACCATTTCACTAAACACATCCACAGAGTCTTTTGGCATCATTGGATAGAAAGAGGAAGGGTGACAAAATGGACTGGCAGCCGCCATTCCTGTGTTCATCCCTTCCATTGGCATAGGATCCATGTCAGTTACCATATTGCCTGAATCTTTGGCTAATGATTGTAGTACACGTAAGGTGAAAAGGTCTTCAGCTTGGAGATTGTCTGCACTTTATTCTGAGAGAGGAACATAGCGAACTAAACAGCAACATTCAAAATCCTGAGGATTCCTTATCCCTTAGTACTTAATTGCACTACTAAGTAGTTGACTACCGAATATGGGGAAAAGGAAGTTAACATCAAGCCATGTATCTAAATCACCGAGTAAGCATAGAAAAGCCAACATAGCTTTGCTTAATTATTTAACAGGGCAGTTGGAGATATTGAACGTCAGATAATTTCCGTTGAAGAAACTTTAAACATGGACTCCACAAACTCACTAGGCCCTAAACCAAAGTATAAAACTAGCACGTAAGCGTCAGGGACTGAGGTAAATGGAATTATGGGTAAAACACCACTTGAGCAAATTAAAAATGGATGTATCGGAGGTGCTTGGCGCGTGTCAAAGATGGCCGCGTGAGCTCGGGGCTCCCGTGACCCCCGCAACCGCCGGGAATATCCTGCAACATATCCTGATTTTTCGATACGGATCTGGACGACTGAGTGGCAGAGGCACTGAATGAGACTTTTCGCTGTCGAATCTGATGACGGGGAGTGAAGTTGGGGCGATTGGGAGATCGGGGCCTGAGCCGGAGGGGGACCGGGTTCTTGGATGGGATATGACCCGGTCCCAAGTTGAACAACATCAGATCCATCGACCGGAAGAGGTTGGCCCGGACCCCCGTTTTGACTTCCGGTCGCGGATGAAAGACTGTGGGTGCCTTCTTCTTTGGAGTGTCCCTCCCCCCCCGATGGAAACGTCCCCCCCTGGTGCACTGGAAAGTAGTGTACGAATACGCCGTCCTTGAGGTGGTGGCCTTGTGGCTGACTACATTCTGCTTAGCGGAGACAAAGGGATTACGCTCTTGGGGCTAGCTTGGTTCCAGCGATGGCGACCAAACCCGAGGTAGAGAAGCCCCAGGTGAAATCATCCAGAACAAGGCGTACAGTGCAATCTAACAAATTGGATCGATACACTGTTATGAAGGGTTCGCCTGGAGCGTCTGGCCGGTCCCAAGATGGTGGAGCGGTGGACCCAAGCCCTAAACTGGAACCCACATTGCATGATGTGATGGCGGCCATCGAGGGGGTCCGTACTTCTCTTCGCCAACAGATGTAGTCTTTGGATCACAAACTGGACACTGTGACCATTGAGGTCAACCTGATCCGGGCGGATCTCACAAAAACGAACGAGAAGGTGAAGTCCATAGACATAAAGACAGCGAGCCTGACGGACGATGTGGAGGAGCTCCAGCGGGAAGTGCGCAACTAAAGGACAGCCGGAGAGATACAGGGTCGGCAACTGGATGAGTTCGAAGGGAGAGCCAGAAGGAACAATGTTCGTCTTACCGGGGTACCGGAGAATGCCGAGGGGCATGCCCCTGACTTATTTGTGGAAGACATTATCACCAAACATCTGCAGCCTAAAGGCCTGAGTTCCTTTTTCACGGTCGAGAGGGCACATAGGGTCCCAGAGAGGAGACCGCGTCCGGGTGCTATTCCTCGACCGATGATTGTGTGAGTCCTTAACTTTAGGGACACAGATGCTATCCTCCAGGCCTCAAGGTTGCAAGGGCCTCTGCAATTTGAGAACTTGTCGCTGAACTTTTATCCTGATTTCACCCAGAAGGTGTAGAAACAGCGGCAGAGTTTTCTAAGAGTTAAACAAAGGCTGCGAGTTAAAGGGTATAAATATGCCCTGATGTATCCAGCAAAGCTTCGAGTGGAGGTGCAAGGAAAGACTTGGTTTTTTGATAACCCGGAGGCGGCGTCGGACTGGGTCGATGGACTTCCGACTCGGACGGAGTCTCAGGAGCGCCATGGCAAGGAGACGGAAGAGACGGAAGACCAGTGACATTTTTGGGGTAGTAGGGATGTGGAATTTCGGTGGGGGGGGAGGGAGATACTGTTGCGTGTACATCCTCCTGATTGAATTTGATACCAGTATTGGATATGGCGGGACGGTGGGGATCCGGGATACTGGACTCCTCCTCAAATCTATATTTAGATAGGGGTTAGTTTGTGTGAAGGGCGATAGGCACACTGCGAGTTGGGGTTTGGTAATGGCCGAGTGCAGGGGTGCAGGGTGGGGGGAGGGGGTTTGGGTGTGTTGATGAGAGTGTGTTTTTTCTTTTTTCTTTTATGTTTTTTGATCTCAGGAATTACCATGCTATTGTATTTTGAACTGTACATGTGCGGAGCCAGGTAGTTCCCAGGGGTCCGGAATGAGGGTACTGAGTTGGAATGTTAATGGCCTGGGGGACAAGATCAAGAGAGGAATGGTGAACCAGATCGTTAGGAGTCATGGCCCGGACATAGTGCTTCTCCAGGAGATGCATCTGGCTGGAAAAAAATGTCTGGCTCTCCACAGCGGTGGCTATAAGTTGGTGGTGCATGCAGGCTTCACAATGGGGTCTAGAGGAGTGGGTATCTTGGTCAAGAACTCCTTTCCACTGTCGGTGCAACACACTTGGGTTGACCAGAGGGGGAGGTACGTTGGGGTCTCGGGATTGGTTGGGGGTCGTACTGTGACTTTGTTGTCTGTGTATGTGCCGCCGGGCTTGCAGGCTGAAACTTATTGTGATCTGGGGAATATTTTTCTTTTGCTTCCTCTGGGAGACCTGGTGATTGGTGGAGATTTTAACTCTGTGCTGGATGGGGAATTAGATCGCTGCCCTCCTCGAGTGCTCCGCCCATCACAGCGGTGACTGGACTTCCTGGCGCTGTTGGGTTTGGTTGATGGATGGCGTTCACGTCACCCGATGGCCGTTCACTATTCTCATGTATCTGCGGCTCATGGTAGTCTTTCTCGGTTGGATTATGCGTTACTCCCCGCAGTGATGACGCCTAAGATTTGTGAGGCGCGATATCTCGGGAGGGGTATATCGGATCATTCTCCGTGGTGGCTAGTCATCCGAATGGATTTGCCGGCGGCTGGCAGGGTAGCTCC
This sequence comes from Lissotriton helveticus, assembly GCF_964261635.1. Taxonomy (NCBI): domain Eukaryota; kingdom Metazoa; phylum Chordata; class Amphibia; order Caudata; family Salamandridae; genus Lissotriton; species Lissotriton helveticus. Next base: position 481,168,493 of record NC_136071.1, on the reverse strand, counting down.
TATCAGCGCGTGGCAACTGAAAGACCCGGCCATCAGAAAAGATGTCCTCCGTATGTACGATAGTTATTTTCAAGAGAATGCTAGCTCCGTGAATCGGCGTAGACACTGTGGGAGGCATACAAGACAGTGACGAGAGGGGAAGTGTTGTCCCTGGTGGCCGGGAAGAAGAAGAGGGCGCTGGCAGAAGGGGTCCGGATGGAGGCAGAAATTCTGAGTTTAGAGGAGAAATTCAATGAGTCGAGGGCTCCGGAGGACCTGCATCAGTTACGCCTTCGTGAGGAGGAATATCGTGTGTTAGTACGCAATAAGACTGCGGCTAGTCAGGCGGCCGTGCAGAGTAAAATATATGAACACGGGGACAAAGCCGGTAAACTGATAGTTTGGCTTGAGAGAGGGGATCGGACCTCGATGTTGGTGCCGGAGTTGGAATATAAGTCGTCACGTCTGTTAACAGACCCACAAGAGATAGTAGACGAGTTAGCCAAATATTATCAGGCGGTGTATACAGCAGGGAGTACTTATTCGGAGGCGGAAAACGATGACTTGATTTGGGATATAGTTATGCCTTGTCTGTCGGAGGACCATAGGGATTACCTTGCCTCCGCGTTCACGAACGACAAAGTGGCCCAAGCGATTAGGCAGGTTAAATCGGGCAAGGCGACTGGTCCGAATGGGATTCCCATTGAATTGTACAAGTTGAATGCTAACAAGTTGGCTCCATACGCACGTGCTATGTTTCTAGAGAGTAGGGATGTGAGAGAGCTCCTGTACGATCAGCGTATTGCTAACGTAGTGGTTTTATACAAGGAGGGCAAACCTAAGACGCAGTGCTCTTTATACAGGCCTATATCGCTGTTGAACGCTGAGCCTAAGATCCTTGCGAAGCTCTTGGTGACTAGACTTGTTAAGGTGATCACGACTTTGATTCACCCGGATCAGTCCGGGTTCATGCCACATCGAAATACGGCATTGAATCTGCGTCGGCTGCAGGGGGTCCTGGGAGGCGCTTCGAAGATACATCAACAGACGGTGTTGGTCTCTTTGGATGCATCGATGGCCTTTGATCGAGTGGAATGGCAGTATTTGTTTGCGGTCTTGGGGAAGCTGCGGTTCGGCAGTGAATTTATTGGATGGGTTTGTTTATTGTACTCCAGGCCTTTAGCCAGAATAATAGTTAATAATTGCAAGTCCCGCGATTTTCAGCTTGGGAGGGGGACGAGACAGGGATGTCCGCTGTCTCCCCTGCTGTTTGCGCTTGCGATGGAGCCACTTGCCGTGTGGGTGCGTTGGGACAGATCGATTCGGGGTTTGCGTTGGACGTGCGGGAAGACAAGATTTCACTTTACACTGATGATGTCTTACTATACCTCACTAGACCTAGGGAGTCGTTCGGAGTCTTCCTGGATGTCTTAGCCATTTTTAGCAGGTATTCTGGACTGGTCATCAATTGGGATAAATCAGTGATATTTGTAGTGGCAAGGGATCCTCCGGTGATTCCGCAGTCTTGTCCTGTGCGGTTAGAAAAAGTTGGGTTTCGGTACCTAGGCATCTACGTGACGCTGGACCCGCAGCTGCGGTATCAACGGAACTTGGTCGCTCCATTGACTCGGTGCAGGGCAGATGTGGAGCGTTGGAGGTCCCTTCCACTCTCTCTGCTAGGGAGGGCGGTTTTGTTTAAAATGATGGCGCTTTCTCGGTTTCGGTATGCGTTGCAGAATTCGATGGACCTGGTTCCGGTGGCTTATTTCAAGGAGATAGAGTCCCTCCAGAGATAGCTTCTCTGTGGGGGTAGTGTTTGGATTGCCTACAGCAAGTTGACCCCTCCTTGCTACGATGGTGGTATCGGGCTCCCAGACATTCGCAAATACTATTGGTCCTCTCATCTAGCTGCAGTGAATAACATAATATACGGGATCCCTGGCGACCCTGGATATGCAATGGATCGGGGTCAGGTGCCTGGTGGTTCGTTGAAGAGGGCTTTATACTCCAGGCCAAGTAGATTCCCACTGACGGGTCCCACTGATCATGCGGTGCGCGTCTGGCATATTGCTAACAAATGTTTGTGGTGGGAAGGTAGACTTACGCTAGCCACCCCTCTATTGAATTCGGAGAAGTTGGGCAGTATGTGGAAGTCGAAGGGCTTTGGCAAGTGGGACCTGATTGGCATTGTGAGGATTGGCGATGTTTGGAAGAAGGGCGCGGTCCACACGTTTGAGTCCTTAGTTGCTCAGTACCAATTACACCAGAATGAATATTTTCGATACCTACAGGTGAGACACGCGTTAGTCACACATGTCCCTAAGGGTATGATTCTTCCAGAGGCTTCGCCTCTGGAGGACCGAGTATCGGATGGACATATCCCTGAAAAGACGATTTCACTGATATATCGCAAGCTGGTGAATCATTCAGAGGATCCACTGCGGAAGATCAGGGCCCAGTGGTGTGAAGATGGATTGGAATTGGATGATGAGGACTGGACAGCTGCGGTGGCCTCTCCCAAGGTGGTAGCGATTCAGATGCGGCTGAGGTTGGTTCAGTTGAAAATCCTGCATAGATCCTATATTATGGGACCGCGCCTGGTTCGTATGGGACGTTCTGATAGTGGTGCGTGTCGGAGGGGATGTGGGGAGGATGGTACCCTAATGCATATATTGTGGCATTGTGAGCGAGTGCAGGAATTATGGTCGACCATGCACTTGGAGCTGAGCCAGGTGTTGGGCATTGAGATGAGACCCGAGGCTCGGCGTTGTCTGTTGAATGTTTGAGAACCGTCTGATTTGAATGAGTCCCAGAATCAATGGGTGGCATTGGCGAATATGGTTGCCAAACGTAATATTGCTCAGCTCTGGGGCGCCAGTCAGACGCCAGGGGTCACCAAGTGGGCGGAGGGCCTGGACTGGTGTATGGTACGGGAAAAGTCGGTATATGTGGCCAGAGGGTGCCCTCGTAAGTGGGGGAAGATCTGGGGAGCGTGGAACAGTTACAGGGGTGACATCTGTGCCCCCCTGAGCCCAGCCCTGATGAAGATGTGCCCGAAACCAATGACCCCTGAGATTTTAAGGTGGAACATGTAATTCTGATTTTTCTTTCATACCAATGTATTGTAATGTCTTAGTTTCCCTGAGATTTTAATATTGGTTTGTATGTGTGATTTATGTTTTAATAAAAAGATTTATAAAAATAAATAAATGGATGTATCCAGATTGTTCCTGGTGACATTTCTAATACTGACTTTGATACTGAACACTCACCCCCTTCAAAAAAATCTTGTAAATTGTCAAGTATAGAAATACCGGATTCTCTGCCGGATGGAACACACCTACGGCAAACCACTCCTAAACCCACTGAAAAAAAATCACAGGGAAAACTACAGGACCCTAAAAGTAAAACTCAGACTAAAACAGGGAACACAAATATAACAAAGGTAAAAAGTAGAGGCAATGCACCCTCAGCAGAGACTGTAAACTTGTCCACGATGCTTAAAGAATTAACTGAGTTTGTTACTAAGTCCGTTAACATTCTTACTAGTAGATTAGATAGAATAAAAGCAGGAACAGAGAAAGGTCTTGCAACTCAGAATATGGACGCTCAAGATGGGAAAATGCAACCAAAGAAGTCACTAAGTACCACCACACAACGTGAGAAGGAGAACATGAAAGCTATTTCCTTAGGTGTAAAAGGACAATAAATGGCAAGAGAAAAGGGTGAAGAGCCTTGTATTTACCCAAGTGTAACAATAAATTAAAAAAATACCATCCCAAAAGAGATTGATGTACATAGGGAAAATGACATAGGAAGGATGGGTAACTCAGTGAGTGAAAGATGGGATGGCGTGAATAACACAAGAATAAACCTGGTAAATAGTAATAATTTAGAGGACATACACAGCCCACAGATTTTAAACTTATCACCAGCAGCTGCTAACCCATACATTGTCATCTTAGCCAACATTCCTTCCTGCTCACCAGCCGAAAGGGAAAACTGGGTTTCCTTAAGAAACAAATCCATAGATTGGCTTTGAAAGAACAGGCCTGACCAGTGCCCTTTTCAGAGAATTTAAGATGGTGAGGAGAATTAGTTGGGTGGGTAACAGTAAGAAACTCTATCAAGGTGACTGTGTTGTCCTCTCATCGGGATCACCTTCACTGGTAAGGGAAGATTTGCAAAGAATATAGGATCCTAATCTTAGTTACACAAATGTACATGTTTTCCCATTAGCCTTTTTTTACCAACATAAGCGCCCATTAGCACAAAATTACCCCTATCCACCTAGACAGCTTAAAGATACTTCCCTTTTTAATATAGAGACATCAAACCGTTTTGGGCCTTTATCGACCCTAGACGCAACTGACTGACTATCTACAAGCCAGAACTTAGCAGGGATTCATAACAATATTAGCACTGGGACCCAATGCGAATCAGCCCTGAATAGCTCAATTAGAACTGAACTAATGGATGAGGGCGAAAGTAACTGTGAAGGCGAAGATATATTTGGGTCTGATAATATTAGTCAGGTTCCCGTTGAAATGGATAATGTTGGGGTATTTAATCAAGCCATGCAAAATGAGTCGGGACCAATAGAGCTGCATGAATCTGTCCCTGTAATAATTCAATCTAAAACAAAATATGTGAGAGTTCTGTTTTGGAACGTAGCAGGCCTTAAGAACAAAGCGAAAGACACACCTTCGAATGACTTTATAAATAAATTTGACATCTTGTGTATTCTAGAAGCCTGGGCAATCAATGAAGTACACATAAATGGCTTCATGACATTTCACACACCAGCAACTCATTCTTGTAGGGGAAGACCTAAGGGTGGAATCTGTTTATATGTCTCTAATATGGTTGGGGCCCAAAAGATCGAAACAGTTAACTCCGAAACTTACTATCAGATTGTATTGATCCATATTGATGCAACATGTATGCTGGCTATAATCAACCTTTATAATAATGCTGAAAAAGGGAAATTGGGCCTATCACGAAGAAGCTTAACAGGATTTATTTGCAACTTAACATCAAAAGGCGAGGTTGAAATATTTCCAGTATGTGGCGGGGACTTTAATGTCCATTTATACTCGATAGCTGGGTTAGGAAGATGTGGCCAGACAACTGAGGAGGCTGACCTGGTGATGCACTTTTCTCATTCAGATAGAGGAGAGATGTTTAATGAGATCTTATTCAAGCATTATTTTGGTTTTGTAAATTGTTTATGTTCACCGAGGGTGGATTTTGGACATACCAGTATAGGTAGAGGAGCGGAGTCAACAATAGATTTCATACTTATGCCAAACTGTGACTCGGCTCCTCTAGCTATAAAGGTACGTTACTGGTTACAACATTCACCAAAATGTGATGAGTGACCACCTGCCCCTAAGCGTAAATATAACCATTCCAACTACCGCAGCAAGGAAATATTGCAATCAAGTAGTGGGGGCACAACACGTAATATTAGGAAGACAAAATTGTTACACATTACGATGGTCTAGTTTGGCCCCTTCAGAGCTAAGTAAACAAATTGTTAGCAAGACACACAATTCAATTCTAACCTGCCTAAATGATAGCCCATCTCACAATAATATCCTGACTGCATTTATTAATATAACCAATGCAGTTAACGATCTGTTGTTAGTGGAAAGCAAAGCTACTCGAGATGATAGAAAGGGATGCTGTGACAAACAGTGTACTAAAACATATACCAAGTCAAAAGAAGCCGTGCATATGCAAGTACAAGATAAGGAGGAAATTAGGAATTGTAGGAAGCTGTACAATGAAGCCAGGAAAACTAGAAAAAATGACTTGAAAGAGAAGGCTTGGGAGACGCTTAAAAATGCCTCAGGGAGTAAAGATAGCTCCCTATTTTTGCAGGCTGTGAACGCGCCCTTCTTTTCTTTTAACCAACCTGATGCTCCTTCTATTGAAGTAGCAATAGGAGAAAAAACTTGGGTGGACTTCTTTTGAAATGTTTACTCCCTACAGAATGGCACAGAGAGGGAAACAGATTGGAGGCAAGAGCTTGGGAGGTACCATCAGGACCTCCAAGAATCTTCACCTATTGATTTTAATATCACCCTGGAAGATGTAACAAGGGCGGTAAACGCTAGTAAGAGTGGGAAGGCCCCAGGCCCTGATGGGGTCCCAATCAACCTCTTTCAGTCAGTTCCGCAGCTATGGTCCCCAATATTAACGCGGGTTCTACAAGCGTTTTATGCAAAAGGATTTATAGATACATAGTCCAAATTAAGTATGGGAGAAATTTGCGAATTTGCGGTACGCAAATTTGTGCAAAAGCGGATTTGCGGTCCGCATAATCTGCGAATTTGCAGATTTTTTTATTTTTACGTGTTCGCGGGGCGCTTTTCGTGTTTGCGGGCCGCTTTCAGCGCGCCGACCGCGAAGTTACCCATGCGGTCGTACATGGGCGCAGCCATCTTGTTCGCATTGCGTATTTCCATTTCCGGGCGTTAGTTGCATGCTCGCGTTGTGCGCGAGGCGCGATTGCGTGGTCGCATGCGTTTTTGCGTGCTCGTGGGGGAAATATCGCGCAAACTTAACCACGCGGTCCTCAATGGGCGCGGTGATCTTGTTTTTCATTCATTGCTATGGTTCTTGGCATGCTTTTTCTATCCTGCTTTAATCTTTGCAATCCTTTGTTTGTTTGAACTTTTTGGGGATATTTTTTACTCATTATCTACCCCTCTCTTTTTCTACATCCATATTTTGTGTTTTTTTCAACGTTTTGTTACTTTAATAACTACTTTTTTTGCTTAGCTCTCTCTTTTTGTTTCGTTACTTTTTTCCCCTATTCTTTTCTTCTTTCACCCAGGACCATGGCAAAGGGTCTACAGCACTGATTGTGCCACCCACATGATTATTCCAGCAAGCATGTCTCAGACCTGCCACTGCTTTGTCTGTGAGCGCAATTTTAAACTACCATTTCGACCTGGCAAGTGCACCCACTTACCAGACCCAACACTTCCGTTTTAGTACATTTAAGGCTATGCTAAGGTAGGCCCAAGGAAGCCCCATGTGCAGGGTGCAATGTATTTAAAAGGTCAGATATGTACTGTTCTGCTTTTCATGTCCTAATAGAGAAATACTGCTAATTTTGTTTTTCACTATTACAATAATTGTCTCTCCTACAGAGTAACATGGGGATTGCCTTGACATTTCTTTAAGACTAATTTGGGAGCTGATAGAGATTTCGAGTTTGGAGTCTCTGAACTCCCAATTTAAACATACATCTTTTAATGACGTTGTTTTTTTAATTATGTGTTTGGAAATGATACTTTTAGAAAGGGGGCATTTTCTTGCTTAACCATTCTATGCCTCTGCTGTCTGTAGAATCCACGTCTGTGTTAGGATAACAGTTGGGCTCTTGTGCATTCACTCTAGATGGTCACACAAAGGGAGCTGAGGAGTTCCTTGCATATCCTGATGAGCCATCACCAGGCTGATGGGCCTTTCTGAGCTAGAGTGGAGTGTTGGGATGAGTTGTCACTGACACCTGAACAGGCCCATGCCTGTCCTCACACAAAGCTGTCTCCACCCCCTATCTGTAGTTTATCTGGAGCCAGGCCAGGGAAAGGCAGGGTTTTGTGCACTTCAACGACTTTCCTTGGAAGTTTGCCTACTTCAAAGGCAGAAAGGGGTATAAGTATAGGACCTCTAGCATCCCAAATACAGAACACTTCTGGACTAAAGGACAGTTTGCCAGGAAAAAGAGATGAATGCTGTGGGAGGGACTACCACTCTGCCTGTTGTTTTGTTGTGCTGGCCTGCTGCTTCTGTCCTGGGAGGGAAAGGACAGGACTTTGCTTTCTGGATCCTGTTTACAAGGTTCTCCAAGGGCTTGTGCATGGCTGTCTTATGTTATGGAGTCTCAGGACCATCAAAGACTTCACCTACCAGTACATGGGTTTTTCTGCTGCGATCCCTGACTTGCCAAGTGGTGCTGAATCCAGTTCCTGGGCCCTTTGCTTGGAAATGTAAACAGGTGAAAAATTCACACATCAACTCTTAGCATCCGTTTTTTTTTTGGCCATGTGGCTGAAGAATAGATTCATCACTGCTGTGCGGCCAAACAATCAACGCAATACCTGCTGTGTGACTGGAAAATCACTACAGCCCAAGTCTTGAGCACTGTTTCACCAATACCTTTGACACCCGCTACGACTCGGATGCAGTCCCTGCTTTGCAGCTGAAGAATTGACGCCTCGCCTAACTCAAGGCTGTGAAATTGACACAGCACCTGCTTTGCCACTGCCACATCGAGGGAGCCCCATGCCAAGTCTGGAGAAGGGGACAAAGAAAAGAGTAAAGAGAAGGGGATGCCCTTGCTTGTTTCCTTACTCTGGGACTTACCTTCAGCCTCCAGTTCCCTGCAGATACCTGCAAACTCTGCCAACGGTATCCAGCGTTATCTTTGTCCATGAGCGCGGACCCCCTGGAACTACGACTCCCAGGGGGCATTGCGATCTCGCGGGAGAAGACGCGATTTGCAGCACCAGCTGGACTTTAAAGGTCCTTGGGGGCTCCCGCGGCGCAGGACGCCCTTGCTTCTTTCCTTACACCGGGCCATCCTTCTGGGATTAACCTTCAGCCTCCAGTTTCCTGCAGATACCTGCCAAACTCTGCCAGCGGTGTCCAGCTTTATCTTTGTCCAGGAGCCGCGATTTGCAGCACCAGCGGGACTTCAAAAATTCATGGGGGCTCCCGCGGCGCGGGACACGTGCGGGCCAAGGGCGGGCCCGTCCTTGCCCTTCATCGACCGGATGAGGCTGGGCTGGGCCACGGCTCTTGGCTGTGTGCTTTTATACTATCGTAGAAGGTATTGTGCATATGATTTTCACGCCTGGTACAAGAACTTGTTAAAGGGACGGACTTGAACTGGATTAAATTTGGTGAAATTGATACTTTAAACTTGCTCAGTTCATACTTAGTTCAGTATGGGGAAACGACAAACATCAATGCACCACAAAAAAAGAAGCAGAACAAAACTGGGGAAGGGCCTTGTTTATCTCCATTGAACAATCTGACTGGTGCAATCGGTGCAATTGAAAAAAAAATTTAAACTTTGAAGAGGCCATGAATTCGGACAAAATCAATACATTAGAGGGCCCCATTATATCCATTACTGATAAGAATAATACCAACGTAATGAGTCACTCTCAAGCAGAAAAGCCATGTAGTGTATATGAAATGGGAGGAAAGAATGGATGTGTGGTAGATATTTCAGATCATATTATAGATACCCACACAGATAGTGATCCTCAGCCACCCTCTAAATGACCCAGAAATCACGATGAATCCCTAAATCAGAATTTAGAAACCAGTGATAATGACTTAGTAATTACTAATCCAGAACAAATAAAAGCACCAAAGTGGGGTAAGAATTATGCATTGAACAAAAGGGATGGGAGGGAAAAGGTAAAAGAAAGTTTAGACTCCCGGATGCAGAATGAAGTTTTAAAAGTGAGAAACAAACTGGAAGCTATGGATATTTATCTTAGGGCACGCTAAAAAAATTGAGTGGGAGGTTAGAAGCAATAGAAGATGTGTTGTCCAAATGTCATAGTAAATCTGAGCTTCCATCTGAGCCTAAGGTTGTACAGAGTGTAACTAAGGGGGATACTCGTGCAAACCTCGGTTGTTATTTAAATGCCTCAAATCTAAACACACAACCAATAATTGGTAGCGGAAACGGAAGTACGGGGATTCGCTCTAGGCCAATTACCCATAATGGAAGTAACATTAATCAGCCTGAGGAGCTAAGTACGATTAGAGAGTCCAGTGTTACGGAGGGAATGAAATTTGAGAGACAAATGCCATATATAGATTTACCTCCTGCAGCAATCCCCTATACTGTGGTGCTAATTAATGTACCCAGGTTACGCAAGGGTATTGGGGAGACATGTGAGAGTCTAAGAATTAAATCATTATCCTGGCTTGGGTCTAGGACAGACTTAACAGATAGATTATTTGCAGAGTTTAAAATGGGAAGACAGGTGGGCTGGATAGGAAGGGGACGTAAGGATTTGCCCGGTGATTGTGTGATACTAAATTTTAAGACCCCGCACCTAATTAAGTCAATCTTTAGTAGGCGGGCAATAGTCTAATTCAGGCAGACCGGATTAATATCGTCCTACTTGGATACTTCTACATACCTTACCAGCCTAACGGTGATATTCAGAGGAGGGTGGCCCCACTGGTAAATCATAGTACAAGCTATGGTATACCTACCTTTAACTGATTTGGTATTCTACCAAGTCTGGAAGAAGTAGATTGACTTAGTGGATGTGATAACCCTCACTTGACTAGTGTATCGAATGTTGAGTCTGGCGCGGAGGGTATTGGTTCATTTGACACATACGGAATTGCAGTGCAACAGGAAATTTTAATAGTTGAATTGACTACTCCCAGCATTAGAAATTGTGCAATTATCAAGGAAGTGCCTATTACAACAATGAGAGATAACACCCCGATTTTGAGTAAAGAAGAAAACCTGGTACCCAACATAAATTCCAGAGAAAAGGGTAGATGTAATTTTATGTGCTGGAATGTAGCAGGTTTAAAATCCAAAGTGACTAATGCATTGTGGAATAAATGTATACATCGATTTAATGTTTTTAGTGTTCAGGAAACATGGACAACAGAACCAATACATATTAATGGATGTAAAACTTTGCATACTACTGCTATAGCTTCCAAACATGGCAGAGCTAAAGGTGGGTTGTGTACCTATGTTTCAAATCTAGTTAATTTTCTAAAAACTGATATGGTTTTTGAAGATTGTTTTTACCAAATCATTAGATTAGTGGTAGACACAAATGGTGTAGTAATACTTGTGAACTACTACAATAATGTCCCTCATGATATACTAGAAGAGGTGTTGAAGGGGATACGCGGTCATTTGCAAAAGTTGCAGGCGACAGGGAGTAAAGATTTGATTGTAGTTTGGGGGGGATTTTGATACTGCTCTCTGTCAATATTCGAACAATGGGAATTGTGGAATCTCATATGATACGGAGACACCTCTTTCCCATTTCCCACATACAAGGTGCGGTGAATGTCTGAATGAGATAGTATTTGAATTTTATCTGGGGTTCGCAAATACTTTACGTAGCCCCCCTGTGCCTTCTTTTCCTACGTTTAATGGGCGCGGAACTTTCTCCACAATAGATTTTATCCTGGTATCCAATCGCTATGGATCAATTATTGATGATTTCTGTAACCACCAGATTGTATTAAGCAATCACTTTGCTCAGAGTGTGAGCATTTTCTTGTTTAGACAAAGTGTAAGTAAGGCTAATAGCTCTAATACTATGTTGGAGAATATTTCACTACCTAGGCAAAATGGTTATACTCTAAGTTGGGAGAAAGTGGTACCCACAGACTTTATGGCTGGTGTGGTAACAAATTGCCATGACAAATTTAAGGCATGTGTGGACGAAAACACTGCACCGAAGGAAATCATTGATAGTTTCATTAATATCACACATTATATTAAGAAGGCACTTACCATTAGCATAAATTGCAGGAAAAAATGCAAAGGGAAAAAGGGGTAGCTTGACCCAAAATACACTAGGGCTTATAGAAACCTTAAGCATGCACTACATAATGAACCTAAAGACAAGGATAACATCAGGGAGGCAAGGAAAGAGTATAACTGTGCCCTAAAAGGTAGAAGGGAGAGTTTGAAGGCTGAAGCCTGTATAGTCCTCCGTGAAGCATCTATTAATAAAGATTCAAGTGCATTCTGGAAGGCAGTTAACGTACCCTTCCTCAGAGACAAGGACGTAGCCACTGTAGAGTTGGCTATCCCAGAACATAGATGGATAGAGTATTGTTCGACTCTGTACAACGAAACATCCTCAGGTATATATGAAACTGAGGGCCCTGTGGTAGAGTATGGTACTTTGTCAAGGGATGCTAAAGGGAAGCATGCCATATTGTTAAGGGATCACAGGACTGTTCTTGTATTTGAGTTAAGTGAGGTAAATATGGCCATTGCTGCAATCAGGGGAGGAAAGGCAGCAGGCCCGGATGGTGTCCCTCTTGATATTTTTAAAGCAAATATTCCGCTATGCGGCCTTCTCCTGACACAAGTGTTTAACACAACTAGTTCTGGTGGTTTTATTGAAACATGGTATGAGTTCATCCTTGTTCCGATATATAAAAAAGGGGATAGGAGTGAGCCGGCCTGCTATCGTCCAATATCATTATTGGATTCAACAGTGAAAATAGTGGGCCGGGTCATAATAAACAGCTTACAGGATTGGGCAGAGGAACACTCGGTGATAAGTGACCTCCAGTTCGGCATTCGTAAAAAGGTAGGCTCAATTGAGCAGGGCCTAAATGTAAATAGTTTGTTCAATAAATATATCACTGCAAATAAGGGACCCTGTACTTGGCATAACAAACTGTGGCTTACTTTAGAAGAACTGGGAGTTGACTTAGTGTTAATCTCCTTTATAAGAGAGTTTTATCTGGGGGCAAGGGCACAGATGCGGTTTGGGATGGGTGGGGATTGCACAGAACACTTTAAAGTAAAAAGAGGCATGAGGCAATGCTGTATCCTTGCCCCTTTTCTTTTAACGCTGTACATAAATATTCTTGAAAGTTTTGCTCCAAGAATGTAAAGATCTCCCTAAGGCCGGTAAACGTTTCATCCCCGCATTGTTATATGCAGACCATGCTGTCCTAATGGCCCGTACTCCGTTGGGAATACAAAGGGTGGTAACGAGTTTCGCAAATTTTATGACAGAAAGAGGCCTTACTATTAACTTATCCAAAACGTTTATAATGAACTGCGGTTCAGGATGTACAAAGACTAGATCTATTGTTATAGATAAAAAACGGATTGAAAGTACAAAGTTATGTTCCTACCTTGGAGTTTTGTTTGACCGTACGAGGTCATGGGTGCAGGCTGTTGAAGCTAGGAGATTGTTATATATAAAGACTTTATCTGCACTATCAAACTTCAGTAGGAAATTAGGTAGGCGTCCCACGGTGGAGTTATTAGACATCTATGAAGCAAAATCTGTCACTGTTGCCTCATATGGAGCAGGTATATGGGGTTATGCGAACGTAAGTTCACTGCAGGTAGCTGAAAATATATTTTTAAGATTTTTGTTGATGGTCCCTAACAGTACCTCTTCCTTATTTGCCACACGGAACTGGGTTTGTCATATTTGGAAGACATTATAAAGATTCAACCGGTTTTGTTGTGGCATAGGATATGGACAACAGAGGAAACCAATTTTAACCGTGGGATTTTAGATGACTGTAGGGGCCTGGATGGGGTGAAACAAATCAGATGGTTATTGTATGTTAAAACATTCCATTATAACATAGGTCCTCATGAATTCTATGATGACCTGCCTACCTTGATTAGTATGAGTAGGAAGGATCTTAAGAGAAACTGTCTGAGTTTCCTGAGTGAACGGAGATTGTGCATTGAAATGAGTAAACCCACGGTGCAAGCACATAATCTCATATTAACAACTTTTAGTCTCCAGCCATACTTACGCCTCATAATGACTAATTACGACAGATTCTTACTGATATGCTTCTGCTTGGGTACACTGCATAGACTACTACGTTTTCCAGTCGTAAATGACAGGGCAAAAACAGCTTCGTAAATGTCCTTGTGACAATACTTCTGACCAGTCACCTATACATGTCTTATTTTTCTGCAAATTTTATTCTATACAGAGGAAAACATGGATTGTCCCGGTCTTAAAATTATTAGGTATAAGGACATGTCGGCCAGCATATATTCTACTTAAGCAACTAGAGACGGTGTTTGTAGTAGCCTCTGTAACAGTTTTCTTTAAAAAAGTTTTAAATGCAGGAAAACTATTTTGATTTGATAAAATGTAAATTAATTGATGTATATGTACATGGTGCTACCCCTCCTTTTTGTAGGTACTTTATACCATTTTTATAACTTTTTAATAAGTGTATTTATTATGTGCTTTTATGGTTATACACATGTGTAACCGAATAAAGTATTATTGAATTGAATTGAGTTAAGAGAAGCATGGCCATATACAAAAAACAGGATGGTACCACCTCAAAGTTGTTAAAAGAGTTTGTGGAGAAACATTTTAAAAAAGATTTTTCACCTGCAAAGGTCTCTGACATATAAATAGTAGAGACCGCGTCGCTGGACAAGAGTGCAAGTTAGAATGGAAATGGAAACACTTCCCTACCTCTTGAGGATCACACAATTGAGTCAATAATTTTGGCCAGTCAGTCTCTACAGCTCTTACTGGACCAAAGGGGACTATCGTCACCACGGTTGTCCTCTTCACCACGTAGCCTTTTAACATATGACCAGGAGTCAGGACATCGAGACAGCCCTATTTCAAAGGAGGACACAAGGATAGAAGAAGAAGAAGGTACACCCGGTAGAGAGGGAAGGCCAAGAATAAATGGAAAGCACAGTCCGCTTGAGAGCCAGAAAGCAGTGTTAGAACAAAGCGTGGAACTAAATTTAACTCCGGAATTAAATCTGGAACTTTCTGCAACACCTGTTTCGTAGATGCAGGACCTGATGCTAATATTACAGAGAACTCTACAAGAGATACTTGAAGTTACATTGACAAACAATGACATTCTAAAAGTACAAAAAAGTACTTAGCTAAGATAGAGGGTGAGTTACAGGGGATCAGATCCCTAATGCCATCTATGGTAAGACCTGTCCCAGACACCGATCCCCAGCCCTTGGTAGAGGAACATGCCGAATCAACTGATTTACCTATAGAAATACATGACACTTACATTTGAAAATTGCCAATGAGAGTAATAAGAAGAGGCGAGGCCTCTAGATATAGGCTATCAAACAGTGTGGGGCGAGTAGGATGGAAACTTCAAAAAAAGGGGAGCAACAATATAGGGAAAAGATCAAGGATGATGGAGCCACCTAGCCCCATTTGTATAACAAGGAAGAAAACCCCAAGAAACAAAACAAAAGGGTGCAATTAGATAGTAATCCAAGTACGCAGGGGAAACAAGTTAGGAATAAAACTCCAATTCAGCCTAAAAATCCCAGTAGTCACCTAGGTTATGGTTACGGAGGAAGACTTCAACCCGGGAATACTTGGGAGGTAGGAATTAGGAGGCCAAACAATCAGATAAATAAGGCACACATGACACAACATCAGGCATTAAAAGTGGCAAGGAAGGAGGGTAAAGAGAATAAGTGGCTATACTTTTAACCAATCCCAATAGGTAAAGGGGGTAAGAAGTTAGGGAAGAGGTTGCCGCTAAACAGGTCACAACTTCTGGATCAAATCACTTAAGACAAGTAGGATTTAGACAAAATATGGAAGGAAAGGACGTGACCAGAGTATTGATGTATTCGGATCTGGTAAAGAATATGATCGAAAAAGCAGGGAGTGAGGTACAGAAAGAAGGGATACAGATAATCTTCGAAGAGGAAGTGCAAATAGGAGAAGAAGGGAAAGAGCGGCAAGGGAAAAACATTTTAAGCTGCCATGCAGGATTAAGAAAGAGACAGGTAAGGATAATCGACCTGAAAGAAGATGAAGGAGTTGACCTGGGAAATCTTAAAATAGTAGCAAATAACTCAGACGTGGGAAATTGGTGGGGAAACTGGAGCCAGGAATCATGCCACAAAGGTCCCTAAAACAGGTATACTGAGGTGCGTGGGGAGGAAGGATACCTAGATGATGTGGAATTGGTGAGGGGTATGCCACATGGCATAAGAATAGCTTCCTGGAACATAAATGGCCTCGGAGAGCAATCAAAACAAGAAAATATAAGGGAATTAGGGAAAAACACCAGGATCATCTGTATCCAGGAGACTTGGCGATGCGGCAAGACCCCGACATTTGACGGTTTCCGCTAGTTAAACCGCTTAGCAAAGAAGCAAAGATGTGGACGCCCAGCAGGGGGAATGATGACATTATTGTCAACCAAAATAGTGAAAAAGGTGACCGAAATAACTGTAAAATGTAAATGGTTGCTTGCATGCAGGGTAACTTTATCTGCCACCAACAAAAAGAATACAATGATGCTTATAAATGTGTACATGCAATGGGGTACCCGAGAGGAATATGCTTTTGAAATGGGGTATTTCAAAGAAGGTATGGATACAGTTTGTGAAAAGTATGGTATGGATCTGATCTTACTAATGGGCGATTTTAATCATAAACTGCACCCAAAGAAAGTAGATTGCTGGTTCCACCAACTGCTGGAGGCTTATGATATAATATAAGCAACTTAGCCAGACTGTGTGACCACGTCCAATGATACTCAGCTGGGACACTATTTGGGGACTAAACGCCTTTTTTGTCTAAACGGAAGATCAACCTTAGACTGTCCAGCAAAGAAAACATTTAAACTAGGCTCGCAAAAGTGCCCAATAGATTATGTATCTACGACACCCTGGAGTTTTCAATTAACTAAAGGTTTTAGGGTTACTAACAGAGAAGGAAGTGACCATAAACTTTTAGAACTAGATCTCCTAGATGTCTATTTGAACCCCTGTAACAAAGTTATTGAAGAACAGGTGGGATACCCCAGGCGGATCACCACTAGGCTAACAGAAGAACATGTAGTCCGGCTAGTAAAATTGCAGCAGAACTTAGATCTGGGCACAATAAGTGACCAGGGCCTGGATTGGTATGTGGGTAAAATTGAAGAAGTGGTCCAAAGCCTTAGCGATGGCCTGAGGAAAGATAAAACAAATGATAAAATTAACCAGAGAAAGCCAGAGAAACAAAGAACGTGGGGGCATATTACCAAGGGCATTATCGCCACTTTAGCGGGAATTTTTCCCGCTAAAGCGGCGATAATTGTATCGCCCTATTACCTAGCTGTCGCTAACACCAGTTAGCGACAGCTAGTAGGAGATAGTGGGCATTTAGGTGCCCACTTTGCATGTCAGCGATAATTATCGCTAATGACATGCAAAGTGGGCGTGCCAAGATGTTAGCGACTGGAAACAGTCGCTAACATCTCTATCTCCTATTACCAACTTTTGGAAATATTTGCGCTAAGCGCGATTATCTCCAAAAGCTAACTCCTGCCCAGAGCTGTTCTTAGCCATGTATTGGTGGATTACATGGCTAAGAGCATTTGCTCGGTAATGCATGAATATCGCTGACTTTACAGCGATATTCATGCATTTTGGCCGATTTTCATCGCTTAGGAAATAAAGTTTGATAATAGCAAGGCTCCTAAGCGATAAAAATCGGCGGAGCTCGGCGATATTTATGTTGCCGCTAAACCAACATAGCGATAATTATCGCTAGTTGTTGGTAATATGCCCCGTGGTTCACAAAGAAATGTTTGGAAAAAAAGAGAGAATTGATGAGCGTAAGCATAAAATATGATCAGAGTAGGGTCGATATTCTCGCAAAACTAAAAAGAGAATATAATATGTCAATTAGGAGGGCAAAAAGAGACTATAAAGAAGACTGTTGGAGAAAGCTACTTGAGGCAATAGAAACAAAGAATATACGCCAGTTCTGGAAACTAGTTAAATCAGCAGCAGATCGCCCAGCGGACACAATGCACTGTGTAGTAGAAGAAGCAGCTTGGGAGGAATATTTGCTGGAATTATATAGCCCAGGTAGAGAACTGGAAGAGGGTTTGCAACCAGATTGGAGCGGTCTGGTAGCAGTTTTAAAACCCGACTTTTCGGCCTCAGAAGTAAAAAATACAATAAAATGTTTGAATTTAACAAGGGCAGCTGGTCCAGACACCCTCCCTGCACTGATAATTAAAACCCAGCAGGACTGGTGGGCTGAATTCTTTGCTAAGATGTTCCAAGTTATTTTAGAAATTGGGAAATTCCCTAACAATTGGAAGGGTGCAATAATAAGGCCCATACATAAGAAAGGCGATATGCAAGCCGTAAAGAACTACCGATGAATTAATCTGATGGATATTGGGGAAAAGATTTTTGCAAAAATAGTATTAGGTAAACTAAAAGATTGTGCGGACCTGAACTCAGTGGTACCGGTTGAACAGGGGGGATTCAAAGAAGGTCATTCTACCATAGATCATTGTTTTGCCCTCTGGGCACTTGCCCGGAAATCAATAGAACAAAAGGGGAAAATGTACTGTTGATTTTCGGGCAGCCTTCGACCTAGTGGATCGCAAGAGCTTATGGGAGTGCCTGATAAAATACGATATACTGGAAGGCTTACTGGCCATCCTAAAGGAATTACATAGAGGGAACTGGGCCCAAGTAATAAAGGACTCACAGGGGTTACTGACACAGAAAATAGCCATAGGAAATGGGCTAATACAGGGTTGTGTCCTGGCCCCCTTGCTCTTTGCAATATTCCTAGTCGACCTACCTGCATCGCTGGAGGTAGATAGAAGCGCAAGTCCCAGAATGAGCAGCAGGAAAGTTCTTCTATATACTGACGACCATGTGATAATCGATCAAACAGAACTTGGGCTCCAAAGGAAACTAAATGCTTTTAAACAATACTGCAAGGCTAAGTTTTTAGTTGTAAATATGGACAAAACAAAGATTTTATATTTTGGTAAGAGGGACAAAAATTTTAGTTGGTATCTAGGACAAATAAAACTGGAAATTGTAAAAGAATATAAATATCTTGGCCATTGGTTCGACAGCTCCTAAAATGGTGTACCCACCTAGAAGCCCAAAAAACAAAAGCCTTTTCAGCCATCCGTGGGCTGAAAAAATGTAATAAAGACTATGGGGATATGTCGTATAAACCTATGTTAAAAGCTTATGAAGCAATGATCCCTCCCCAAGTACTGTATGGGGCAGAAGTCCTCCTTCTAAGTGGTAAAGGAGAGAGGGATCGCGATGAGGGTACAGCCCTAAAAATGATATTGTCCATACCAAGTTCCGCAATGATCCAGGCAATTAGAATAGAGTTAGGTACAATAGCATGGAACAGCCAGGTCCAAATGTCTTTGGTAAGATTCTGGAAACGCCAGAATCCAAGGGGAGTGCAGAAAGCCTCACACTCGGCACAGTAGTTTAAAATGGGCAAAGGAAGCTAGAAGGAAAATCCAGGTAATAACAGGGAGTTTAAATGTGAGTTCAATGCAGCACCCCCTGGATGGAGAATTCACAAAGTCTTCTCTCAGGTACCAAGGTATGGAGCAGTCAAGGAATAATGACCTAGAGTACCTGAGGAAGAAAAAATCTGTCCGATGCATAATAAATTCCTGGGTAAACACTGCATGGTATCCATACTTAGAAACTCTGCCAAACCATGGGCTTAGGTGCGAAATCCTAAAGACACGGATTGGCATTAACCCATGGTTAATGGAGGGAAAAATAAAGGCAGTAATGATACATCAAGATGGAACATGCAAATGTGGCCTTGGGACCAGATTTGACATTTTGCATATTTGCTAGATTGCCTTGCAGTTTTAGACTTGAGAAAACTTTTTCTACGCTCAGTATTTTTAAAATATGGAATAAGATCACGATCCCAAGCTATTGTTTTACTGACAGAAATGACAAGTCTTGATATTGCTATCGCACTAGGAAGCTACATGAAAGGCACAAACCATTGTGTATGGGATAAACTCAAGCAAGGGTAGAATTGTATCTTCCTATTCTGAGTTTATAAACTTCGAAGCTTGAAGAACAGTTATAGCTCCAATGGTTTTAACAAACTGCTTCTAATGAGGAAAGATGTCGATAATGTACCCCTTTTAAATTAGAGTATCAATGGTACTGCTGTCTAATAATTTTTTATATTATTTTAACTATTTAATTGTGTATATAATATTGGAAACATCAATGCTACTCGGGGAGAAGGTGGATACCGGATCCCTTTAACAATGTACTAAACAAAGCTATTTTTAAGGAATTGTATGGTTTTAACTGTTTATGAGATTCTTTTGTGTATGGTTTTATTGCTTATGAGATCTTTTGTGTTTAAAGACTATGGTCTAAATAAACTGAGTTCTCTCTCTCACTGCAAAATCGACACAGCACGTCTGGATTTTTAACGCATTATACTTCGACACTGTCTCTTCATTGACGATGGCCTCAGTAAGGAACTGAGGCAGCTTGTCCAGAGGTCAATGCATCCCGCCCCTTCCAGTAAAGAACCAACGCATCACCTCCCCTGATAGTAAGTAACAGATACATCTACTTCCCTGAATAGGAGTAAGGAACCAACACATCACCTCCCCTGGCAGTAAGGAACCAACACATCACCTCCCCTGGGAGTAAGGAACTGACGCTTTGCTTTGTTATTCCAGTGCCTCACCTCCTCTGTGCCTGTTTTCGGCTTTGAATTTTGACACATCCCATGTACTTGCTGCTAAATGTGACGTATCCATAAATTTCTATGGACTACATTTGCTTAACCTTTAAAAAGTGATATCTTCACCTGTGTATGATGATTTTTGTCATGTTGGTCTTGTTTAATCAGCTAAGTATTGGGTATTGTTCTACACTGGTGTGGACTCATTTTGTAGTGTTTTCACTGTGTTACCAAGTGTGTGTATTTGTACAAATGTTTTACACATTGCAGTGGGTAGGCGAATTAATTATCATGGGTGATTTTAACTGCATAATGGACTACAAGGTTGATACTACGAGGGGCAATGTAACTCATCGAATGCGGAAAACACGAGCAGCTATCCTTGAGTTAGGGCGCATTCATAACATTAAAGATGTCTGGCGAAGTGCTTTCCCTACTACGCCTGGGTATACATATTACTCCGCCCCTCACAAGCTCTGCTCACGCATTGACATGATTTGGGCATCAGATAGAGTAATGAGTACTAGTACCATCGAACTTTGCCCCAGAATCAACTCAGATCATAATCCTATATTATTTACTTTTGATATTGAAAAGAGCTATACAACACCTCGAACATTTTCATTTCCTAGGCGCTTACTTACTAACACCTTATTTATCTCACAACTCAAGCTGCACATTGTAGATTTTATTAAGATTAATCTCAACTCCACGACAGGTCTAATGGTATGGGACTCTTGCAAAGCGAGTATTCGGGGCTTTACCCAGCAATTTCTCTTTCATCAAAATTCCGAGCGGTTTAAAAAGGACAGAGCTTTGATTAATGACATACTCTCCGCTGAATTGTTACTAGCGGAGGCTCTCCACCGACACGCCACGAATATAACTGAATTGGAATTACAATTAGGACGGTTGAAGTCTGCCCTAAAAACTATTTTCTGGGATAAGAGCAGCATTAAACTACATACATTTCAAGTGACACAGTATGAGAGCGGTGATAAAGTCTGAAAGGTATTAGCTTATAAAATAGCTGATGAACGAGCTAATACTTTGATTAAGAATTTAAAGGGCTCTAATAATAATATAATTGATCAACCTAATCGAATTTTAGAACACTTTGCTGCATTTTATAAAAAAACTATATACTCCAGAAAATCAACCGACAGGGTTGGCTATTCAGAATTATCTGGATGATTTTCTAGAGAAACCCAACTCTCTTGAGCTGGAACAACTATCTAATCCCATTAGCTCATGTGAAATCAGAAAGGCCATTTCTTCCTTACCAACTGGAAAGGCATCTGGAGAAGATACGATCCCACTAGAAATTTATAAGGGGTGCGTTGGAGAACTTATACCTCTCCTCTCCCAAGTTATTCATTATATTGGGGAAAACAAGGAAGCCCCGAAATCTTGGAATAAGGTAAAACTGTTTTAAAAAAAAAAAAAAAGGGAAAATCACCTGATGAGTGCGGTTCGTACCGCCCTATATTGCTAATTAACGCGGATGCTAAAATATTTGCTAAAGTGTTAGCCACTCGACTAGCCCCCATAATACCGAAAATAGTAAGCCCAAACCAGCATGGGTTTGTAATCGGCAGAGACACTACTGCACATATTAATTTGGCTGTGACAGCTTTTGATATAGCTGAAAAGGAATCCACCCCACTCGGTATGATTATGCTTGATGCAGAAAAGGCTTTTGACCGAGTGGGGTGGGATTACTTGTGGCTAGTTATGATTGGCCTTGGTTTCAGGGGTACATTTTTTAATTGGATACAGTCATTATATGACAACCCCATGGCCAAAATTAGCTATGCTGGTCTATCATTAGCTTTGTTTACTACTGCCCGGGGAACCCGCCAGGGGTGTCCCCTATCACCTCTTTTATTTGCCTTATCAATAGAGCCATTTCTTTATGCCCTACGAGCACAATCACTTATTATTCCTTTTAAGTTTGGCCCTCATTCATTGAAGCTTACAGCTTATGCTGATGACGTTGCCATATATTCAACTGATATCGGAAAGGCGATGCAGGGCATCATATTAGTAGCCAACAGATTTGGGGACGTCTCTGGTTATAAATTAAACTTAAATAAAACCCAAATAATCGCTAATTATAAGCCAGATGGACTAACTATTGGACTGTGCCCGGCGGCTACTTACTTAGGGGTCAAACTATCTGCAAATATTAAGGACTTAATTAAATTAAATTACAACAACCTTGTTAAAAATACAATAATATTGTTAAAAAAATGGCATAAACTTCCTTTAAATATTATTGGTAGAATTCATTTGATCCGTATGATAATCTTACCTAAAGTTTTGTACTTTTTTCGCTCTATTCCTTTGGCATTATGTAATTCTTTTTTTTTAAAACTAGATGGGGCATTCAGTAGTTTCATATGGGGATACCGTAAAGCCCGCAGATCAATGACACTTTTAAAAGGGGCTCTCGACATAGGAGGGCTGAATTTCCCGGACTTTAAGTTGTACTTTTGGGCAGCATTTGTTGGACGCCTTCGATATTTAATTAACTCTGAAGGCACAGACAAACGACCTTATTTTCTTACATTTATGTTTGATCTAGATGCGAAAATGTTTTTATGGAGAGTTAATGACCCCAAGTACTACAAAAGAGTGCACTTTAAGATAGCTAGGATCTAGTCGAAATTTGGCGTAATATCCAGGCCTTCTGTAATGTGAATTTTTTTCATCCTAATTTGATTTTCTCGGGAAACCCCGGTTTACCGGGAATATTCAGTGATGGATTAACCAACATATGGGGAGTGCATGGAATAAAAAAGCTAGGGGATTTGTATGGAGCACAAGGGTTCCTGAGTTTTGAAACACTTAGAATATTATATAATATTCCTGACTCCATGAAGTTTAAGTACATGCAGATATTTGATTTTTTTACTCGAAAAATGAAACTAAAGAATATCTCTTATTCTAGCATATGGGATAATCTCTACTCACAAGAAACTAAATCACTAATTAGTGGCTGTTATAAATCTTTCAATACCTATAGAAACATGGACTGCAGTATAATATCAGAGAAGTGGAGCAGGATGTTAGGGACCAACCTTACTCCGGCTGTAATTAGTCTATCTTTACGTAACATAAATAACTTGGTCTCCTCCTCAAGTTTAAGATTGCTGCAATTTAAAATAACCTGTATGCTTTACCATACCCCAGAAAGAATAACCAAATGGGCTTCGAATAGTATATACAGTGAACAAACTAAATGCCCTAAGTGCGCGCTGGCTGCAGCAGATCTGGTGCACATATTTTATACTTGCCCTAAACTACTAGAATTTTGGACATCTCTCCAGAACATAATGACACTGAAATTAGGGAGTATATCTCCCTTAGATTCTGCGTTAGTTATGTTAGATACTAATGTCAGGAACATCCCACAAAAACCCTTATTCACTATTATGGTAACTTGCGGTAAACTTATAATTGCTCGTGCCTGGATATCCCCTAATCCTCCACACATAATGGAATGGTGGTCTCTTCTTAATGAAATTTATAGTATGGAATTGGCGCTGGCTAGGCTTAGGGGTACTAAGTCTCTAGCTAAATTCGATAAGATTTGGGGGTCTCTCATATTCTAGGTGAAAAATTATGTATTATCTAGATCATTACTGACTTCTGTTGTATATTTGTTAAGATATTTGTATATACTTTGTCTGGATCCAATAAGAATTTGCCAAATGATCTAATGCCAACCTAATGTCAATCCTGTAGATGTTTAGATCACTTCTTTTTGTTTGATTCATTTTGTATACTGTTGTTTCCTGTGTTGCTAATAAAAATATTTTTTTTTAAAAACAACTGTTCAGAGAAAGCTAAAGTAGTGAATACTAATTCCAAAACAAACACCCTACTACGCACACCTTTTATCGGTACAAGCCCCTGACACACACAAAACCTACATTAAGAATTTAAGTTGATATCAGTAGAGAAATATGTGCTTTACACAGTGCTTACCCTATAAAAAAAGCTTAATTAATTCCATACAATTGCAAACACTGAAACTTTCTTAAGAAAACACAGCAGACTATTAAAAAATATCTATTAAGAATAGTGCACACTCTATGCAACTGCTGTAAAAAAAGACACCATTCGCTAAACATAACCAAGATTTGCTAAACAAGGTGATAAACATTTTTCTACCTGCTGGTGAAAACTTTACAGCTAGCATGTCTTCTGAAGCAAAATAAGCACACATACATAGGTTAGTACCTGGTGCACACAGTCTTCCACGTTAAGTAGAAATTGTCATGCTGAGACGATTCTCTTCAAACACTCAAGGCTGCTCATCATACTTAGAATGTAGTACGTAGAATATTTGCCCTGTTGGAAAATTATTCTGGAATACCATTATTTGTAACATAATGAACACAAGTCATCTGTTAGCTGTACACAGAGTTACTACTGAATATAAAGATTTATATTAAGCTCAATACCTCTATACAGTTATGATGCATTTGGAGGGCAGTGTTTTCAAAATACTAACACCCTTTAGCTGGACCAAAACTGGACAAAATTAAGTGGAAAGTTATATGGAAGTTATCCGCCATAATGTAAACTATAATATAATCAGTGATGTCACTTGAGATGTCATCAGTGATGAAATTATGTCATGGAACATATCATGAGTGATGTAATTTGAGAGTTCATAAGCAGTGCAGTGCAGGGACGTAAGTTATAGTTAGCTCAGCTTAATGAAACTGCTAAATTTCACTAGTTTTGTTCAAGTGGAACGTGAGCCTAACTATAATGTCCCTGTTATATTTGTTTTTTTCAGTGAATTTCTAAGGTTTTTAATTCTATTTCCAAACTATAACGTCTCTGTAACCCTTGATTTTCCAAGTGAATTTCCAAGATTTTTTAAATTTAGTTTTCTAACTGTAACCTGAAACTTTGGGAGTGAGTGTGTGAGGGAGAGTATGAGTGACTCAGTGTGTGTGTCAGTGTCTCAATGGGTGTGAAAATGTCTGTATGGGTCTGGGAGGGGCTACATAAGTCTCTCACAGGGTGTAAGTGGGTGAGTGTGTGTCTGAGTGGGTCTGTGAGTAGGCATGTGAGTGTCTGAGTGGGTGCATGAGAGTCTGAGTGGGTCTGTGAGTGAATGTGTTATTCTCTGAGTGGGTGTGCAAGTCTCCCAGTGGGTCTGTGAATGGTTGTATGAGTGGCTGTATGGGTCTGTGAGTGTGTGTATGAGTGTCTGCATGAGTGTCTGAGTGTGTCTGTGAGTGGGAGTATGTGTGTGGGTATATTAGTAGCTGTGTGAGTGACTCAGCCACGAAGGAAGCACGCCAGCCTTTTTATCTCACAAGAGTCCACAGTTTGCACAAAATATATACCCAACTGGGTTTCTTTCTACTGGTTAATTACTAAGTGCTACCCCCTTTGGTAAATGTTCAGTTCGTATTCTACCCTACAATTGCATAATGGAGCATAAGGAAATGTCAGCAGTGACCTTATGTGTGTTTCAAGAATGTGATTGTTCCTGGCGCATCTTTATCCAGAAATATGTGATAACGTGAATCCTCCTATAGAGAAGACTACAAGACTACAAAGACGTAAATCTTTACAAGGGGCCTTCCTCTTAACTATATGAAGAAAGTTCTTCTTTGTTTGCTGGCGATGTCCTCATATTACTCGGCAACAAGAACTCCTCCTCACAATAAGCAGATAACGTACTGTGGATGCCACTTGTTAAGCTGTCCATCATCCTAGAAAATGGCAGAAAGACCTAGAGATACTACCAAGGGTGGGGTGGCCAAACATGGAAGCATCCAAGTGATTTCCACATTTGCATACTCCTAGCAATTTAAAGGGTAGAACCATGGACTATATTCTCACTGGGACAAGACTGCAAAGATCCCACTAGTCACAGTCACTTCACATTGCGCTCCAATAGATCAATTATGCAGTCACCTCTACATAGGATTTCAGATTATTTTTCAATATGGAATTGCCAAAAAACCACACTTGCTTTGCCTTCATCAGCCCAGTAGTTAGGGATTACATGTCCTTTACAGAAGTGTAGCTTCAACTGGGGCTTCTGCTATGTTTATATTTGTAAGTGCATCCTGTTGAGGTTTAATTTCTGTGAAATGAGCATCAGGGCCACAACTGCCCCAAGGACCCCATCCCTCGGGCCCGGTCACAACTTAATGGGGGTGCGTGACTTCCTTTGCAGGGCTGATTTTGGCCCGGGGATCCTATACTCCAGGGCCTTGACAAAATGTAATGGGGAGGGGGGCTGCATGGTCCCCCTTCTCAGGCTGATTTTGGCATCCTGGGACCGAATCGCTTGGGGCCTGCCACAATTCAGTGTGGGAGTGTGGCCCTGGGTGAATTTCAGCCCCAGCCCCCACATTCATTATAACAGCTGGCCCTGGGAGGTGGTGGATCCTGGATTGTGGGGGGTCCATGTGGCCCCCCACAAATTGTTTGAGCTGTTGGGGGGGGTTCCATACAGCCCCTTCAAATATTTTAGCAAAAGCCCCAGGGAGGTGGTTGTCACCAGGGCTCAATAGAGTCCATGGTGTGGCTCCACATGGCACCCCTGCATCTTTATAAATAATGCCCCCGGGAAGCAGTGGTCCCCGGGGCTCGAAGAGCCTCAGGAGGGGGGCTCTGTTCAAAACAAGAAAGTGAGCATGTGCTTTTTTTTTATAGGTTCACGGGAATCACGGATCTGCCGCGATTTTGCCCTGGCAGGGTTCCTCTGGGACACCAGCACCAGAGCTAAGAGGTAAGAGGTAAAGAGAGTAGTTGTTTGACTTGCCTACATCATTGGTACTGGTTGACAAACTTTCACAAAATTTTCCAAACAGGGCACCAGTGATTCTAATTGTACATGGGAAGTTTCGGGGCGCTCCGTCAAGTGGGGTCGAGAATCTGGGAGGTCAGGAAAAGTGCATTTCCCATGTTAATTTCCATGGGAATTTTTAGATACGACTACAGCCCGAACTGCTGGATGGAATTGCACCAAATTTGGCAGGCAAATAGCTCTTGGTCCAGTAAAAGTACTTTCTGTTATTTGGTGTAAATTCATTCAGTAGTTTTAGAGATATTTAAAGAAATCCAAATTTGTATATCTAGAGTCACAGATCCTGCTCGGATCCTCCTCATATTCATGAATCCATGTGCCAACAGCAATGGCGTGATTGGCTGGGCACAACCTGAGGGGAAAGTTGCATCCACCATTTTGTTCATTGGGACGCAGTTCAGAGATGGGGAAAATAAAGTTAAAAAGTGTTAGAAGGGTTCAGAGTAGAGGCACCCTGACCCCATGGGACTAATGGAGGTGTCTTTGAGGGACTCCTCAGGGGGATTTGACCCAAAACCTTTTTTTTTTTACCAAGTGAGGATCCAAGGATCCTCCCTGCATCCTGCTGGATTCTCACAGATTTGGGTGGATTCAGGGAGGATCCGAGGCTCCAGACTCCAATTAAAAAAACATACATTCACTCTTAGATCCACTCACCTACTCTCAAACTCACTCATGCACTCATGCACACACATACAGACCCACACAACCACTCACACACCCATGCATCAAATCACAAACCCACTCACAGACCCACAAAACTACTCACATTCTCAGAGTCGCACAACCATTCACACACCCACTCAGACATTCACACAAGCACTTACACACCCACACACCTACTCATGCACCCATACTGCCACTCACATATTATTATTGACGTTCTTATATAGCATGTAGCTGCTTACAAAGTTTCCCAGCGCTTGAGGACAGGTGACTGTAGCCTAAGAACAAGACCTAAAATAACCAGGCTTTGTGCTTCTTATGAAAGGAGGTGAAAGAAGTGTAGCCTCTAATAGGCTCAGGGAGAGTGTTCCATATATTGGCATCTAGGATAGAGAATGAGTGGTCCCTATTGATTTTGGGTAATTAGAAGAGGGACTGGTTACCGGAATGCAATGTGCGGAAAGGATGATAAGGCACAACCTGTTTTTGTAGGAATTGTGGTCCTGAATGAATCTTAATATTGTACATAAAGCAGAGACCATTGAAGCTGATGCGCTTATCCACTGTGACCCAGTGGAGGTCATGAAGAAGACCAGACACAGAAGCCAAAATAAAAGCCTAGCTGCATCGTTATGAACCATCTGAAGATGTCTGCTTAGCATCTTGTCAGACCCTGATATAAGATGTTGCCATAATCCAGCCTATATAGTATCATGGCCTGGATGATGGTTCTCTGAGTGGAAAAGGGAAGTATCCATAAGATCTTTTGAGCCTTTTCATTATGGGTGAAATAGGAAGATGCAACCTTGGCTACTTCATAGACAAGTTGGAATCTAACCAGAAGCCAAGACTCTTTACTATGTTGATCAGTTTCGGGAGTGTGTCCAAAGCAGAAAGCCAGTGTTGGGGTCCCAAGAGCTGAGGATTCTTGCCCAGTATCAGAACCTTCATTTTGTCTCCATTTAATTTCAGGGAGCTGCATTCATCCAGATGGCGATGTGGCTAAGGCAGGAGTTAAGATCTTCTGGGCTGGCTTCTTGTTCTGTTGACAGAGAGAACATAATATGGGTATAATTGGCTTATGAAAAAGGGTCAGACTGCAGCTTTCTGCTAAATCTGCCAGAAGGCAGACATAAATGTTAAAAAGCATGGGACTAAAGGCAGATCCCTGCGGAGCTCCCCGGTAAGTGAGTGTGAACGTAGTGCTGTATTGGTGGAAAAGAGGTGAAAGATACGATCCGTGAAGAAGGATTTTAACAAGGCAAGAGACATATTTTGAAGGCCTAGTTGAGCCAGTATTTTGAAATTACACACAGCCGCGGTCCAAACAGGTAACATCAGTAGGGCAGTGGGGCCGGGTAGGGGGGATTTCATGGGACAATGCATAGGAAAAATAAATAAATAAATACGTAATTTTCCCTCGTTATAGTCCATCAGAATCCCCCCGCATGGCCCCACTCCCCCACCGCTGTTACCTGTATGAACTGCCGCTGGTTAGAGACGGTATCAAAGGCCTTGATGAGATCTAAAAGGATCAGCACGACCATGCAACCTCTATCCAGGAGTCGATGTAGATATTCTGTGACTCCCAGAAGGGCGGCTTCTGTGCTGTGCTCAGCTCTAAATCCTGCCTGGGAATGGCACTCTGGGCTTCTGCAAAGGTTAGTTGAATGTTAACATGTTATTTCAAAATCTTAGGAAAGATGTCCAGTAAAGAGATGGGTCTATAATTGTTAGAAGAGTCCAAATTGTGTTTCTTCAACAAACGAAGTGCCATGGAGTGTTTCCAAGCATAGTGAGGGAATCAGAACATCCACTAATAAAGATAGGAGATGTGGGCTCAGAGTGCTGATCTTGGATGGAGGGAGAGGATCAAGTGGGGAGCCCGATTTAATGGACAACAGTAAGTCCAGAGAATGGGTTGAATTTGAGGGAGGAAACAATTGTTGTTGGGCTGCTGGCAAAGTTGTGTCCAAGGGTAGGTAGTTTATTGTGTTGATTATTTAAAATCTTACAATATTACACATTAAAAATAAAAAATAAAAAAACAGTAAAAGCTATATTCAAGTATAAAACACTTAAAATACCAATACATCGTTTTCGTAGTCAGTTACATATTAAAAATAATTATACTCCTAATTTCCTTTTAGCTGTCATTAAAAACTTTACAAAGGTTGCATTCAAGATGATATCATTCGAGTGCAGGCCCCTAATCAGGGCCTGCCTGCATATCCTTATGCCTCGTACATTAAATGGAAGCTTAAGCAATGTTCTTCTCTCCTGCAAGAGTTCTGGGCAAATACACAAAAGATGGAGAATGTTCTCCTCACCATTATTACACAGTCTGCATAGCGTTTGGGTTTCCACTCTCTCCCACGGTGGAAGATGACACAGGCCTGGCATTGTTCCAAATCTTGCTTTAAGAAGCACTTGTTTGTTTTTTTCCATCCAGGGTGTTTCCAGATATTGTTTAATTTCCTTTTTTTTATAGCCATTTATTATTGTCCATGCATTTTTTCTCTTTGTAAGGATAGCTTTATCGTTTACAATGGATAGTTGGTTTGCAGTTTTATTAATTATTTTCTTAAACGATGCCTTGGTTATATTATTTTCCCAAATAGAAGTGACTGCAAACTCCCTTATTGCTTCCATAAGATAGTGCCATGCAGTAGAGTTTGTGTTGTTATTTATTTCTCTCCATATTAGCTGCGATATCTCATTTTCGTGGTCGTTTTTTTATTCGATTCCATACTTTTATGAAGTGTCCTTGCCTTGCATAGTATTGATTGATTAATCCGAACTCCAACCTTATTTGTGCAGGAGACGCATTCGCTGGGAGATGAAATAGGGCCTGATATGCTCTGGTTATGGCTTTGTTCAGGGTTTCAGTATTCTTACCCATTGCCGCTTCTCTGCCATATGTGATAGTTGGTAGGAGTCTTGCTCCTATAACACTCAGGAGAGGGCCATAGGTTAGGCTGGGAAGTGACTTCTGTACAATTCTGAAAGCTGCAGTTAATGCATTAGTCTTCCTTTGAATGTCCTTTTTTTGCAGCTGGTCATTACCCTTCTCATCAAATAACACACCCAAATATTTATATACCTCTACTTGTGCTAGTTGGGTGTTGTCCATGAACCATTTACTTTTGTATCTTATCTTGTTATTTTTGATAACTACCATGATCTTAGTTTTTGTCTCGTTTATCACCATCCCATTGTCCTTTGCGTACATGTGGGTCCGACTAATTAAGCGCTGTAGTCCCACTTTCGTGTGGCTCAATAGTATGACATCGTCCGCATACAGCAAGTTAGTGAGGCGCTTATCAGCTAATTTCATGGGGTAAGCATTTTCATCGTCCAGTATTACAGTTAGGTCTGCAAGAAACAGATTAAAGAGGAGGGGGGCTAAAACGCAGCCTCGTTTTAGGCTTTCATTTGCTGGAATCTCCTTAGATAACGTTTGTCCATCCCCCATCCTTACACTCACCCATATCTTTGTATATAAGAGACGAATCAGCTTTAGTAGGGCAGCTGGAAATTAAATTTTCTCTACTTTTTTCCATAGTACATTTCTTTTGACACAGTCAAATGCAGATTTAAAATCTATGAAGCATAGATACAGGGGTTGCTTCATTCTGTTTGACTTGTCCATAAGCATAGCTAGAACCAGTATGTTTGTAGTTGTCCCCAAACCTTGTATAAAGCCTGTTTGGTTTAAAGGCAGTATCTTGTTTTCCCTGACCCATTCGGCTAAATTAGTCAACAAAATTCTGGCAAACAACTTGGCGTCCGTGTCTTGCAGAGTAATCAGCCTGTAGTTTTCTGCAAGCGCCCAGTTTCCTTTTTTTGAAGATTGGGGTTATCAAGGATCCTCGCCATGACTTGGGTATGGCTCCTTTTAGAGTGACTTCTCTATATAGTTTCTCTAAGTGTGTCGCCCACAGTTTTGGATTTTCTTTATAGAGTGCAAACGGTATCCCATTTGGTCCGGGAGCACCGTTCTTTTGTTTTGTTATTAATTTGATTATCTCTTCTTTTTCTATTTGTATTGGTGTATCCGTATAGTTGTCATGAAGAGAAGTTTCCGTGTCAGTATCGTTTTTGCACCTGTGTTGTTTTTCCGCTAACCATGACTGTGTATTATCCTGGTTTAGGTGTTTCCTCAGAAAAGTCCCCCATTCTTGCTCGTTTAATGGTGATGAGACCACATGCTTATTTGGTCTAGCAAGTCCATTGACGATTTTCCAGAATTCTCTTGGATTCTTTTGCTTGCTGGCGTGAAATACTTTTGCCCAAGTTGCCTGTTTTGCTTGATTTTTCTCGCTCCATATTAGTTTCTTCAAATTTTGATTTAGTAGCTTCAATTTGCCCAGGTTTTCTGCTTTTGCCCCATGTTTCTTCGTGAACCTAATAATCCTATTTCGGTCTTTTTTCAACTTCATTATTGTGTATGGAAGGTTTATATAGTTTTCCTTGTCCCTGTTCACTTCTTTCCACTTTGAGTTCTTTTTTGTTTGTATTTGATTTTGCGTTTTGATCAACAACCCAGTGAAGTTTTCCCATTGCTCTATCACTGAGTCTGGTATTGTGTCATGTAAGCATGTTTCCGCATGACTTTCCACCTGTTCATTTGTTTCTCCTTTATTTCCAACATTCCAAACAGTTGCTTATAGTTAGTTGTTCCAATGCACCCCTCGACAGTCTGGTAAGCTTTGTTTGTTTCGTTCCAATGTTCATTATAATTATCTGCTGGGCGTGATCACTTTTAGTTACTTTCTTTAATTGATACGAGGTAATGCTATGAAACATATATAATGAGGTCATGGTGTAATCAATCCTGGACTGGGAGTTATACCCAAAATAACTATATGCTGGAGGCACATCCATTTTTATTCTAGCGTTAAGATTTTGAAGTCCCATCGATTCCATGTCCTTAACCAATTTTTTACCAATTCTATTCGAATTGGAATTAGTCTCTTTCCCTATGTCCTGCTGGGGAATTAGCCATTGGTGGTTTTGCGATTGCGTTATATCATCTCTTATGTGGACGGACATTAGATTAAGATTAAAATCCCCAGTAATCAAAAAGTCTGCTATAGGATCTTCCAACATTTTATTAATTAGAGCATTGTTCAAGGTTCCGCAAGTTGTCTCCCTACTCAAATGGGTAGACAATATATATACATTAATCAAATATAAAGATTTAGATTTTTGGTTATTTATTTTATAGTTCAGTTTAACTATTAGGATGTTCGTACTATCTACTTCCACTTGCTCATGGTGTGCCTGTATGGTGTTTGAAATAAATATTTCCTGGCCCCCACTTGCTCGGCCAAACCTTTGCTCTTTCTTTGCATTTACATAGTAGCCTGCGTATCCGTGTAACAGAAATGGATTGGTTTCCCATGTTTCTTGTAGTAATATAATCTGACATGGTCCCACTATAGAATCTATTTGTGCGTTATAGATCTTACCTCTCAATTCATTAATGTTCCATGAACACATTACTATTATTTCCGAGTCATTGCTTTTAACAACTGCTTGCTTTGGACTATCGTCTCATTGTTTATGGTTATTATGTAGTGCCATATTTATCAATTTTTCATTTATTTCTACGTTTCTGTCTACAGGGCTTTGCTGCGGGGTACATACGTTTTTCATAGGGGATCTACCAAGCGCATTTTTTAGTACTGAAACAATCTGTTTATCTACTTTTTCATGATTTAATTTTGTTTCATCCCCAATAAAAGAAGTAGGGTATACCTCTGGGATTTGTTCGGTTATTACTATGCCCCAGGTTTTGAACGTCATTTGCTCGTTCATGATCTGGTCAGCTACTGTTGGTGATATTAATGTTATTAGCGTAGGAGTCTGACTGCTGAGTTTCCCCTCCATAAACTCAATAGAGACAATATCCTTACTTACAATATTAGTTAGTGCTGGTATTGATTTGAATAATCTGAGTAAGTTCCCACGGTTTAGTACATCGTGCCTGCCTCTAAACTGAAATTTCGGTGTAAATATAAGTTTTTCACTGATCTTAGGAATTTGGTAATTTGGGACCTCTCTTTTCTCCCTTTGCATAGGTTTGTAACTGATTGTTTTTACCCCTTCCCTACTTTTAATCAACTAATGGTCCCATTCTGACGTTTTTGTAGGACCATTCCCCGTCTTCCTCGCAGTCAGCTCCCAGTCTTTTTTAATTATTTCATTAGTACTGTGTATTTGGTGAGGAAAAGGTATTTGGGTTGATTTGGTAGGGCTACTTTCATTCGTTATGTTATAATTAGAAATACTTGGCACTCTTTCTTCTTCCTCTTGTTTTACATCATGTTTGGTCACCTGTGTCGGGTTATCTGGGGTCCTATTGCCAATTTGACTTTCTACTACTGTATTATCGTTCCTTATTGGATATTGGGTTTCATTTACTTTGGGGCACTTTGTTGGACTTGGTCCAGTTGTTGGGTTTTGTCCGAAAATAGGAAAGTAGTGGTTTCTGCCCTTCTGCCTAGCATCTGTGGTTGTTGGTATCCGGTCATCATCTCTCTTTATTGTGACACTTAGTTTCGATTTTTCATTTTTTCTTGCTTTGCGGAGTTTTTTCTTTGACGTTTTGACATAGTAGTATTACCATCTGAGTCGCTATCATTGTAGATCTGATCCTCTTGGATTTCTTTACCTATAATTTCGTTTCCAGGTTGGTCCGATACTTGCAGGACTGAGATATTTACTGATTCACCAAGTTGTTTCGTTAGCTGTTTTGTTTCTATGCCTTTAGAGCTTTCGGACCCATTCCTAGTTTCGTTTTTATTCTTTTCCTTAACAATAGTGTTATCCGCATTTGCTTTTCCCTTACTGTTTTGGATGTCTCTTTTAGTATCTTCTATTATGCTCTTTAGAACTGCCGGTAGAACTGCTAATTTATCCATAATAGGTACGTAAATACATTCCGTAGTTGTTTTTTCGTTTTCTGTCTGTGCTCTAATTATCAGTTCATTAAGTTGGGCAAGTTTGTTATCAATTCCCACTACAGTGTTTGCCATCATTTTTAAGAGGTCGATTTCGATGTCTATGTTATTTGATTGGTATTGAAGGGCTCTAGCGTGAGGGTCGAAGTTTGGTAATAAATATCCCAGGATATCCCTACTTCTTGCTGTTTTATTCCCAATTCTGTGTTTTGAGCCACCTCACACTTAGCATGTTTGCTATCCCGGGTGTTTTTGTACTCCACCATATGTTTATCGGTAATATGTGTAGCTAAGTCATTACTTTCTTGATTTCCTTCCTCGTCTTCCCCAACCGGCTTGATTTCATTTATTGTTCCATTGACCATATCTTTTTCTGTTGACACTCCTGTGTTCAGCCCTATGATGGTTTAGTTGTTTTTCAGTTTCCTCAGGAGCTAAACACGACCTTTTATTAATTTCAACATTGACTTCAATAGGGAACCTTGGTAGCACTTGTTCCCTCCAATCTCTGTGCTGTTGCTGGTTAGTTTCCGGAGTTTTTGAGTGAGGTTTATTTGTGGAGAGTAAACTTCCTTAGCCTTTGGCTCTGTCTCAGGGGTTATATTGCAAATTTGCAATTCTTTTGGAGTTTCATGCTGCGTTGTCCCTTGTAGTTGCTCTCCAGTCATTATATCTAGGTCTGTAAATTAGTATTCCTCAAAATTTTGTTCTATTTGTACAATTTGCTTACTATGTTGCATAATATTATGTATTTCGCTGGTAGTAGGTTTCATAGGGGTCTGTAGTTTGTCCTTATCTAATTCCGATTTCATTGACAACAGAGCTCCGTATGGGTCCTTCATAAATTGAAATTTATCCGGTATTTTACCGGATTTCTCAAACATCCGTGCTATTGAGGAGATAAGAGACTGGGTGAATCCTGATGTGTTGGTTTTCACTTTTTTTGACACCATTGATTGTTGCATTCTTTTTGTGCGTTTTGTTGTTGTGCCTGCAGTCCTTTCCTTTCCTGATCGCATATTTCCCGGTTTGTATTTTCTTTATGTTTGAGTGTAATTTCGGGGGCGGTACCCTGCCACTTTTACTTTTTAAATATAATCAGTGTAGTCAGTGGTCACAAAATTCTTGAGGAGACTCTCCCTGTGTTTAGTCGTTTACAATTCCAGGTCCCCAGCCTGTGTGCGTTTCCTTCCCTCCTTTCGGCTGTACTGCTGGTATACCACCTATGGGACAATAGTGACAATATTGATGTTAACCCTCGTGCAACCACTGAGCACTATTCACCACCAGCCGCTCAGTGTAATATGGTCAAATTTGGTCAAAAGGTCAATTGCTGCGTGGTTTACCAGTGTCCCAGCCTAGCCGTATGGGTACTACAGTACACCAGCACACCAGCCGTCGGGGAGTGATACTGGAATCCAGGAGTCAACCTAATGAGTGAGTTGAGGGGTATAGATCTGTTCAGGAGTTTATAAAGGCTTCCTCAGGTGGATAACAAACCAGACAGCCCTCTTTCTCGTATTTCAGATGCTCTGGGCTATGGTCTCAGGGCTCCTAGTCGACCCCGGCAGCTACGGCTAACTACAAAAACCCGGCACCTCCTAGCGCCACAGGCTCTAGTACTTCAGTAACTCTGGGTCGCCTTACTCCTACCAGCTCTACTCAGCTCTCCATTCAGTAATTCAGTAATTCAGTAATTCAGTAATTCTGCGAATTAATAGTTAAATAGTTAGTAGGCGCAATTACGCAAGTGTGCAAATCACCGCAATCCACTGCACACTGCTGTAAGTCCTT
The DNA here is from genome assembly GCF_964261635.1 of Lissotriton helveticus. Lineage (NCBI taxonomy): Eukaryota > Metazoa > Chordata > Amphibia > Caudata > Salamandridae > Lissotriton > Lissotriton helveticus. Next base: position 481,131,975 of record NC_136071.1, on the reverse strand, counting down.
ATGTCCAAGTCAGCCCCGCCTTGTCTTGCCCCCTGCCCCTACCCCTGCCTTGCCTCCGGGCTCTCCAAACACCACAAAGCCAGGGGAGACTCAATCGGCTCCAGCTCCCTGCATCACGGCAGGATAAGGCGCCAAAACGGGCGTGAGGCGGGCGCAAGGGGTAAAGGTCTGGTATCAATAGTGGCGGTAGTGGCATTCCTGAAAACTCTGAGCCCCCGCCGATATCCTAGCAGCGTAGGATGCGATGGCTTTCAGCGCGTCCTTTCAGCATCAGCGTCCCTTTCAATGAGAGGGTTACAATTGCGCTTCTTATGGGGGATTATTGTTTGTTAATTGATTAATTAATTTTTTTTAAAGATGATTTGAATTGTTTTTAAGATAATTTTCATTTTTCTACATTTTTACACATTTGTGGTTGAGAGTCAGGGGAGCCTCATGGCTCTCGTACAGGAATATGGCTAATTTAGATTCAAACTCCTGCAGCACTAGGTGTGGCACTTGACAAACGAGACTCCCACTCTCGCAGCCCTCGTTCCCTGCTCCCCCGCAGCACTCACGGTTCTTTTTGCAGGGTCTCGCGGCAGTCCTACACAGCCTGTGTCGAAGTGTCAAGGACCCCCCAGGATGAACGCTCTCCACCCGCGGCACTCAGAGCTCGACGTGGTGCACGAAGCTGCTCAGGGCCACTGCAAGGCTCCGTCTCTGTCTCCAAAGCTTCCCCCGCAGTGGTCAAAGTCAAAGCCGTGCACGAAGCCGCGCAAGGTCGAGCAGAGCTGTTCTCTCGCCCAAGAGTCCGGCTCCAGGCTCTGCAGCTCTGTGGGCCCCAGACCACCCAGACCGCCCAAGCCCTCCATAGGCCGCCGTGGTCTTCTTCGGCTCGCTGCAGTGGCTCTACGGCTCTACGGCTCTCGTCTGCCATCCACAGACCGCTCCTTTTCCACCTCGCTATCGGCTCGCTGCTGCTGCTGACTCACTGGCTCGCGGTAGCTGCTGCTCTCTGCTGCTCTCTGCTGCTTGTGTCCAAGGGGGTTACTTCCTTCAGCAGAGGAATGGTAGGATTAAAGCCAGCATTTCCAAATGAGGTGGAGTCCTTCACTACTGAGACCAGAGTGAGGAAAATGTTTGTCACTTCATCAACAAAGTAGTCTGCCAGCTCTTCACATTGAGCCTGTGAGAGTGAGGGAGGTGGAGTAATATTATTAGGGTCAGATAGGTCTTGGGCCACTTTAAAAAGGGTTTTTGACAGGTTTGTCCCACTCACACATAAAGGAAGCTCCTCACACACCCACTCACAGACCATCAAAAATACTTGCATACCCACTCACAGACCTACACAGCTTTCACACAACTACCCACTCATACACCCACTTAAACAGCCATACAACCACTCACACACCCACTCACAGACCCTCAAAAACACTTATACACCACAAAGCTTTCACACACCCACCCACACACTCGCATACCTACTTACACAACCACTCACCCACACACCCATAGAGCCACTCACATACCTACTCAATGACCCACAAACCCATTCACACAGCGCGCACACATGTACTCACATACCTACTCACATATCCACACTCACTCACAGGCCCAGACAGCCAGTCACATATGCACTCACACACTCACCACACACTCACACACCCACTTACACACCATCCTATCTACTTGGAGTGTTCTGTTGTAATGGGATTGCCTCGCCTGCCAGCCTAGCTTGGTCAGATGGCTGCTGCCTGTCCCTGTTACCTCCATGCCCTTATTCACTCCCTCCTGTCCTCCATGGTCTATTTTGTTGTGACTCCCTTCTGCCCTCCATACTCTGTTTTGCTGGATCTGCTCCTCCTGCCTGGCCTGTGTAGTCTGTTGTAAGGCCCCATCCCTGTCCTCTCTTCCAAGTGTCCGGCCCCTACCTTTCCCTTCCTCCCTCCATGGTCCTTTGTGTATGCCCCTGCCCCCTCCCTCTTATCCACCCTGGTCGCTGTGCTGCCGCCCACTTTCCCTCTTGCCATGCATGGTCTTCTCTGCTGCCACAATCCTTCCCTTCTTCTCTGGGCAGTCAGCTTGCTGCCCTTGTCTCCCACCTTCCCTCCATTGTAGTTGTATATATCATTTTAGTCTCACTGTTGCCCCCCTTGGTGTTTTGTGTTTCCAGTGCTCATCCCGCTTACCCTTCATGGTCAGCTTGTTGCTCCTGGCCTGCCCTCTTGCCCCCTGCCCTCTGTTTTCCTTGTGAATGCCCACTATCCTCTCCCATTGCCTTGTCTTTCTGTTGTTGTGCCCCTGTTCCTTTCCTCCTGCCCTTCATGGTCTGGTATGCTTCAACTGTCCCTCATGTCTGTCTGGTATGGTCAGCTTGCTGCCCCTGCCTCTTTCACCTCTGCTCTCAATTGTCCATGTGCTTGGCCCTGTCCCCTCCATATTGCTTTCCATGGTCTGCTGTGCTGCACTGACATCCCATTTGCCCTGTGTGGTGTATTGTCCTGCTGCAACCCCTGGCGCCTGCCCTGTAAGGTTAGATTGGTGCCCCTTTCCATCTCCCTCCTGCCATCGGTTATCCGAGTCCATTTCCCTACCCCATTCCTCCGACCTCCGTGATCCAATTTATTATAATTGCCAACATATTTTAATTGGTAAGAGGGAGATTTTGGAGAAAAAAACCTGGGGAATTGATTTTGCTGATTTACTTACATTGAAAACAAGATTTCTCAGCAGAAAACAGATTAAATAAAGTCCTTCTGGGCTTAAAAACATTGGGAGTCTCCTGTCTAAATTGGGTCTGTTGGCATGTATGGCTGTACTGAAACTGCCCCTTCTTCTGCCCTTAATGGTCCATTATATTGCCATAGCCTCTCTTGCTTGTCCTGCATTGTATGTTTTTTGCCCCTGCTCCCCTTTCCCCTGCCCTCCGTGGTCCAATGTGCTGCTGCTGCCCCTTCTGCTTATTCAGAAAACACAAGGAGATAATGGACAGAGCTCTGAACCTTTTCAGACACACCCCCAGGCCAGGTCTAAACTGGGGGGGCATGGTGATCAAAAGAATGATGGATTTAACCCAGATCTCTTGACTGGGGGTGAATGTTTTGATTTGTTCTGCATTCCATCCATCAATTGTGTGTCTTTTGCTTTCTCGTCCTAAGTGTGCTGAATATGCCCAGACGTGGGTCCCGGGCTCACTGTGCCATTGGATTCCAGCTATCCTGGCTGATGAGGGGTGAAACCCCGATACCGGTCCTAGGATGCATTTTTCCGGTCCAGGAAGGACCTGGCTTGGCAGTTGAGGCTGGGTTGTTCCCATGATGCACAGGGCAAATACTGATTTGCATATGGCCAGGTCTAAATTGGGGTGAATGTAAATGTACAGTATTTGTAAAGCGGGAACAATTACCTGAAGGTGACAAGGCACAAAAGAATGATGGATTTAACCCAAATCTCTTGACTGGGGGTGAATGTTTTGATTTGCTCTGCATTCCGTCCATCAATTGCATGTCTTTTGCTTTCTCGCCTTAAGTGTGCTGGGTATGCCCAGACATGGGTTCCGGGCTCACTGTGCCACTAGATTCAAGCCATCCTGGCTGAAGAAGGGTGAAACCCCAAAACTGGTCCTAGGATGCTTGTTTCCGCTGGGTCTGAACGGTGTGGCATGGTGAGCAAAATAATTAGGAATTTAAGCCAGATCTCTTGACTGGGGGTTAATGTATTGATTTGTTCTGCATTCTGTCCATCAATTGTGTGTCTTTTGCTTTCCTTCCGCCTATTCAGCATGGTCAACTTGTAGCCTCTGCACCCTCCTCCCAGGCCTCAATTATTTAAATCTGTGCCCCTGACCTCTGCCTCCCCACAGTATTCTAATAAACAACTAGATTGCTAACATTATGAATTTATTACAAAAGTGTGGAACGCCTTACGTTATCTATATGTATCAAAACTGCAATACATAAAGCATTTCCTTTAGAAATTATGAAAAATTAGAGGTCCTTATTCCCATAGAAACTATGGTTAGTGCTCTAAAAAACTAAAATGAGGATATATTTTCGGAGGTCTCAAATTGAGACAAAGCTTTTTGAATTGTTTGCTATCTTGATGTTATTTTTCATCCACTTGATTGCTTGATTATATGTTTCACTAAAGAAAGAGAGCATGTCGCATTACGGCCTGAGCTGCAAACTTTGCAACTGGGGAACCAGGTTCAGCTTTTGCTTCAGCGTGACATCCTGTAATTCTGGCCAATCACTTAAGCTCCCCATGCCTAAGACCAAAATTAATGTGTCTTGTGTAATGTAACTGATTCTCATAGAAAGCACTTAAATAACTTTATATGTCAAGTCTGAGCAATATAAAACTGCAAAAAACAAAACAATAAGTGTTTTGAAAACTTCTGTCATTGGGCAACACTTGAGCTACATTTGAGTGATATTTGTGCTACATTTGGACTCCCCTTTTCACTGGAGCAATCTTCAGAGACTTATTTGTTATGAATTTATTGCAGTATCCTCAGTAGAAAATGATTCTAGTTTTCAAATTTGATTCCATTAAGATGGCATCCAGAATTGCCACACTTTGACATAAATTCATATGGTCAGCACTCTAGTTGCTCATTAGAACACAGTAGTAAAGCTGCTGATCACCAGCCAGTTAACTGGCAGTCTTCTGTTGGTGTCGAAAGTGTATGTTACAGTCTGCATACCAGAATGTTTCAATGAAAAAGAAGAGGAAGATATTTGAGAACTCACTTAAAATGTCTCCTAGTTTTTCTTTCTAAAGCACTAATCATACTTTATATGATAAAATTACTCCCCTCTTTTTTTCCATTCTAAATTACATGTTTTACATTTTGCCAGTTTAATTCAATTATGATGGCTTCAGGTGTGCCACACTTATGTCATATGTAAGACCGTTATCCCTCTGGTTGTTCTTTAGAAAACTCTGGAAGGCTGCAGTGGAGTACATGGAAATCAAATGACAGACTGGTCCTGTTCGAAGTACATGTTTTATTGAGAATGTCAGACTTCATTCTCATATAGTTGAGAAAGATAGTGTGAATGTAAAGAAAATATGCTCTAATTTTAGCTTCTGGAGCACCTCTCGTAACGTCAATGAGAAAATCATGAGAAAACAGTTTTCTCTCAAACATGATTCATGAAATCCCAGCAGAAGGCTTTTCACTGGGTAGAATCACCTTAGAACACACCACAATTCCTAAAATTAGTATTGTACCATCAACAAACTGTTATTGTTAACATGCAGGAAGATTTGGACTGTTTATTATTAATACAATATTTAAGTTAAAGGTACACCTGTGAGGTTCTGGAAAGATTGTCATCTTCCAATGATAATATGAAGATCTTATACTTATCACACATCTCCTTTTGCATAATGGTATATACAAGCAGTGATGAGGAATAGTTTGAATTGATTAAGTGGAAATGAGAACAGATCCAGCAGTTAAGTAAAGCCCAAAATGTATTACAAATTATCACAATCCTGAAAAGAAGAACTACAATCTGCACGTTCCTCGCTTGCAGATTATACTTTTATGTACTTTTACTAATGTATTCCTGCCGCCAGTAGCACTGCCGGAGCGTGCTACCTCCACCTGGGAACTGCACCCTTACTCCAAGGGCAGACTCTGCAGGGGATAAGCTGCCATTACCATCTGGTCGCTGGGGACCACAAGCCCCATCATCCCTTGCTCCACTGTCACTTCCTCTTCCTCATGGGCACTACTAAAGTGCACTGTGATACTGCAACAAGGGACATGCTCTGGGTAAAGCCTGGGCCAAGGGTGGGCCCTTTCTGCACCATTCAGCAACAGGAAGAGGCAGGGCTGGTCCACCCTCCTTGGCTCTGCCATTAACTACACTGGGAGTTGGGTAAGACTGTCAGATTATTTTGAAGGTGATGGACTTATATTAAGTTGTGGGATTAGGCGGGGCACAGCTTGGGTTGTTTGTAACAGTAGCAAGAAGTGTAGGTAATTGCGTGTGCACTCTTGGGTCGTGTTTCCGTCGAAGCACGTTTAATCACTGTATTGTAGTGTAGGCATAGTTATGCAGCTACATCCCCAATGGAGGCACAACGATAAAGTTCAAAACAATGATTCAGGAGTTTCGGTTGCACATTTGAAATGTTTATTTTAGATATTTTCCATTTTGTCCGTAGATATTAAGTTCATATCTAGTGCCGACTTAATGATGCATGGTAGAAAGCGGGGAACGCCTCCGATGCATTTCGGGCGGATAGCCCTTTGTCAAGGAGCGCTGTAAGGAAGACGAAAGAGCGCTGTGAGCTCAAAAGTATATGGCAGCTTGTGGTCTAAAAAGCTTAATGGTGCCGATCAATAGGGTGAACTGTTAAATCGAGTGGGAGAAGGTGGGGGAGGTGAAACGTCTAGCGTCAGCGCGTGACCGGTCCGGTAGGTGGTGAAGGGTGGGGTTGTGCTGGGTTACCGGTATCGACGGTACTTACTTCGTAGGTGGGTTCGAAAACCTCTAGCGCTTCCGGTGTGGGTTCGGGCGAAATGTCTAGTTGGAATGAGGACGCGGGAAGCTTTAAAGGGATGCAGGGTGACGGGAGTAAAAGAAGGACTAAGGTTGTGATTTGAATACAGTGTGGGGGCCATCTTGGAAAGGTGTCAGAGCTTGGGCAAAGGTGAAACGCAAGCGCGAACAATGCAATAACATATGTATGAAAAACGGTACAACAATGCAAGTAAGGTATGAACATGGTCAATTACAGATGACAACTAAATTCAATCCGGTCGTTAAGACCGTGAGGTTTAAGGGTGTGCAAACGATATATCCAGTACAATTCTCTCTGGAGTGACCGGACCGGTCACGCGCTGACGCTAGACGTTTCACCTCCCCCACCTTCTCCCACTCGATTTAACAGTTCACCCTATTGATCGGCACCATTAAGCTTTTTAGACCACAAGCTGCCATATACTTTTGAGCTCACAGCGCTCTTTCGTCTTCCTTACAGCGCTCCTTGACAAAGGGCTATCCGCCCGAAATGCATCGGAGGCGTTCCCCGCTTTCTACCATGCATCATTAAGTCGGCACTAGATATGAACTTAATATCTACGGACAAAATGGAAAATATCTAAAATAAACATTTCAAATGTGCAACCGAAACTCCTGAATCATTGTTTTGAACTTTATCGTTGTGCCTCCATTGGGGATGTAGCTGCATAACTATGCCTACACTACAATACAGGACTTATATTAAGTAACATCAGAGAGACTCTTGGCCAATTTAAATATTTTACAAATTGGGATATTAGGAAAGAGTTGCTTATTATACATCTTCTCCTTGGATTGCGATTGATTGGCTTATTGTTTTTTTTCTATTTGAATAGCATTTTGTGTTAGTATTTCCTTTCCAAAAAGATTTTAGATACCTAAGTAAAACTATGGTAAAGAGGAAGGCAATCAATACATTTCCTGGTGCAGGGAGCGTTAGGAAAATGCCCAGGCATGTAGCTGAGTATTGCACACTTGACCAACTAAATGAGCTAATCGATGAAGTGGAGTGCTTACTTGCCCCTAAAGATACAGGTGGAAAACAACAAGGCAGGGGAAGAAAGGGAATAGGAAAGAAGGGTGACACACAGAACAATATTAATATTTATTTTAGTAAGCCTGCTGATGATCATTCCCTAGAGGCACCTTTTACAGATATTAACTTGAGACTTTCCCTCCCTCAGTAACTACATCTGAAGCTCCTATACAGGATCTATTCAATGAGCAAGGGACCAAACCCTTCCCTTTTGTAGCTAATATTGAGTGCACTAATAAGTATGCAGTCTTGAAACACCTAGGAAATAATCAACATCCTCTAAGGAAGGTGGCTGAGCCCTTAAAGATTACAGTGGGTGAGGGAAATGAGGATTTAACTAAACAGTTGGATTTGATAAGAGGGAAGATTCTGTCCCTGAGGGAGTTTATGTATAGACTGACCAAAGTTTTAAAAAAAGAAATAGATAGGCTTTCAAGTCGAATAGCATCTGTTACCACGCATGCCAAAACCACACATGGCTGAACAATGCTGTCAATACCACAACTGTGTTGTTACCACGAGTTCCATAGCAATGTAAGTCATTAGAATGACATGCTTTAGGGAAGCGCTGGACTTTGTAATACATTAAATTATTATTCCAACTTCAGTCAGTGTGTCAGTAGGGATGAAGTTGGACTTAAAATCCAAAACCAGTCCAACACGGCATTCGCTAAAGCAAGTCGTTGTAATGACTTGTGTTGTAACCGAACTCATGATAACGTCGCAGTCGTGGTACTCCCTGCATTGTACAGGGACTGCGATGTAATGCCTGTGTTGTAAAAGATGTTCCCTTTCAAGTCTAGAAAAGTACATAAGTTCCTCATCAGAAGATAATAAAAGCAGTGCACCCTCAGCCCGCCCTAAGTTCCCTCTCCCCCATAGAGATAATATAACCAGAACCAAAACTGGGAATACGCATTCTTGGGGTAATTGTAGAAAAAGTTCAACATATTCTTACCTAGACCTCCGGGAGGATATGAATGCCTCAAAGTACATCTGTAGTTCAAGACAGTGGACTTTTTTCTCCATACTCCCAACCCAGATGAAGAAGGATCACTATACATAGTAATCACGGAAAAAGGAGTAGCTCTGACCTTAACATTTTTATGACTGAGCCCTATGATATCGTTATGATAAATGTGCCTAAAATCCCCATGTTTTGTTCAATGATAAGAAATTGAGAAAGGTGGTATCTCAACTATAGAATATGGCCTAAAAATGGTAACACAAAATCCAACTTTTATCCCGTCTAACCTTTAAAAGAGGGCAAACCACCACAAACATAGACTATATACTTCTGAATATTGATCTATGGCCTGATTTACATGACATGGAGGTAATCCCAAGACCAGACAGTGACCACCAAGCCTTAAGTGCTAAATTTGTGACAGGTGCATTGTACGACATTAAGCTGCCAACTTCTATATTTAAAGTTCCCTTGGAACCTAATAATAATAGAAAAAGTGTTAAATGACCAATAAAAGCAACTAATAACTGTGAGCCTGACCTAAAAATATGAACAATATAAAAACATTTTTCCTGGAAGGTTTTCCTAATATAACTGTCAAATTCTTAAATCTTCACAGCAAACTGTTTATTAACTTTATTTTTTCCATTTTTGCAAATAAGGTACCACACTTTCTTAGCAGTCATCAACGACATAATAAAAGGAAGAGGTCTGGCGCCGCGGCTAGGGTGACTGACTCCGGAATGTGGGTATCATGGTTCGATCCCAGACACCGGCGGCAGATTAGCCCAGCACCATGTGACTCTGGGCAATAGCTTGCTTAATCTTCCTGACAGCCCCCAGCGCCTAGAGACCCTTACAGGTGATTGTGCGCTTTACAAATGTGGATTACTACAATAATCAATACAGTCCATCACCTTTCACATGCAGGCGTACAATAAGTGACAACAAGAGTATTTTTGCAGTCTTCTTTGAAAGTCAGGCTCCTCAACTGACAGGTTGGGGTACAGCTGCTTTAAAAACTGCATAGATTTCCTACATAATCGCCTTGGGCATATATAGCAATCAGTATTACTTAGGTTGTGGGCTGGCCGCACCCTCAAGCGTGATAAGATAGCCACACAGTGGTTGCCATATGTTGTGCTGTTTGGATGTTTTCAGCTGTAGGTGCGTGTATAGTTCACTATTCGTGTTACAGTGTATTAAGCTATTAGTCCATGCATTTTGTGCAGGCGGGTGACTGCTACCCCTGTATAGGGCGACCTCCTTCTTAGCGAGCAGGAGTGCAATAGCAGTGAAGTGACGTGCGGCTGTCGGGACATCATGGACAATCCCCAGGAGCACTATCAATGGCGAAGGTGTGAGTTTGATTTGAGTTATCCATGACAGTTCAACAAATATGGTCCTACAATATTGTGCCACTTTTTTCACAGGTCCACGTCATATGGAGGAAATCAGCTGATGCTAAATGACATTTGGGACCGCCATGGTGATGGGAAGGGTCCATCCGATCTACCTTAGTCAGTGTGGTGTATGCCCGCCATAGGAACTTAAAGTGAAGTTGTTTGTGGCGATGACTGAGGGATGCAAGGAGTGTTTGTGTGCAACATTTATGTCATTGGAAATCAATCAGCGTGTGTAAAAGATCCTATTCCCAGGTGGCGTGGACAATGGCATTCCAGGTAGGGAGCAAGGCCTGGCACGATTTGTTCAGTTTAGATATCAAGTGTTTCCCACCAGTTTCTGTGATAAGCAACATCAGAGGGCCGACGTACCCCTGTTCAATCGGGTAGCTGGGGATCTGGGCTCTAAGCGTGCCCTGCAAACGCCACAGGACAAACTGGTCCGGTATGGGAGCATCATGAAAATGGGCATCATCCATCTGGGAGAATAGGAGTCCATCAGGAAATAAATCCCCAATGGTGTCCAAAGAGTACCTGTTAGGGTTCGTTCAACAAGGGCCTCTTGTGTTACGGGAAGCTAAGGGGAGGGCAGACTAATACAATAAGTGGCCTCCCATTTTCCAGATCAGCCACTTCCAAGTCCAACTGTTTGTGGACACCGTCTTGATGGTATAGGGGTCATGAGGCAGCCCCGCCAGCAACAGCGCAGCCAGCAGTGTTGGGTTGGCAAGGTACGCTTCCAGCCTAGTGTTGTTGTGTAAGAATCTAGGACCCCAGTGAAATTTTCCCGATTCATGCCCATATATAGGTATAAATTACCCGATCCTGATATGAATATAGAAATCATTACTATATTTAGAATGAGCTTATGCAGCCCAAATACGGCATGGCTACTTCCACTAAGTTCCGAGAATCAACAACGATTTCTTAGAAAAACCTGCCTTCAGCAGCTAGGGACTACCCCTTGCCTGAATACTAATTTATCTAGGAAATCATGGAGTTTTCAAAGAACTGAGTCTTTTATGACGTTATTATGTTCATTCATACGTCAAACTCAGCACCTTCAAGGTATAAATATGCCTACATTTGCCCAGACAACCACAGGGGGTTTGGAGCAGTTCGACTATCTACTTGCCCAACGCGCCCGGCTGCAGCAAGTGCCAAAGGAAGCCGACCCTCCAGCTGATGCACTGAGAGACGCTGTCTTTTCTCTTGCCGAGAAATCCAGCACCAGTGTTCCTGGGCTACCCCTGCGGGTTGCTGGAAAATTGAGTCCTGAGAGAGAGATACAAGACCTCCTTCATTCTAAAACCAAGGTACGGAGCTGATTAGACCCTGAGATAATTCTTGGAATAGATTCTTGGCAAAGAATACTAAAACTTAAGCTACACCTCACTTACTTCTTCCCTTGTACTAGACCTAGGATAGGTACACCGGGGTAGGTGTATTTTAGAAACACCAGTTGAGTACTTTTAGTCATTCTTCATCACTGTATGAATTTTATTTATTATATGTTATTTTATATGGCTTAGAAACCATACCATGCTTTTACAGTACTACTTTATAATACTTTTCGTATTATATGCATTGCACTTTATAACCAGTATTACGATTGTAGCAGTACATTTCTTATGCTTGAGAAAGAAGACTGTTCAATAAATACTTTTTATTGAAAACACCTGTCTCTCTATTTTCTCAGCACCTCTGTTGAGATGAAGCATGCACGATTGACTGAGTAAAATAGCTATCTATTGTTTCCGCAACTCTGGAGATTGATTTCTTATTCTTGGTAAACAAAGTTGTCATGTTTATGCGGTTGTCACAAACTAATTCCTTCTTGTGAATTTGAGAAAGTTTCTAGTGACCTCTGAGCTAGCTGACACTCACAATTAAGTTTAATATATTCGGTAGAGACCTAGTCAACCTCAGTCCTACGTCTAAACTACAGGATATATTATTCCAATGCGCAGAGCCTATTGGGAATATAGGAACTACACTACAGTGTAAGGTATTCGTGCATCAGGGTCATACCAGAAACGAGCGAAGGTACACTGGGCCACTAGACAGTACAAATGACAGTTGGGGACACCAAAGCCTTCTCTCTCATATAGTAGGGTCATTGTGTCCCAGCTGATTCTTGGTTGATTGCCTTCCCAGATTATACGTATAAGCAGAGTACAGAGTGTTTCGAAAAACAATTTGGTCAATGGGATCGGAAAATTATGGAACAGATACAAACACTGGGGCAAGACCACCATCTTAACAATAGCTATGATGCCCGCCATAGATAGAGGACGTTTCAGCCAGCATTCGACCCTGACAGTCAATTTTTCCAATGCTGGACCATAGTTGAGGCAAACTATCTGCTCCTTTTCTCTATGAACATGTATCACCAGATATTTGATGGATGTGTCGCACCACACCAGTGGGAAATCACTATCAATGCTACATGGAGACCATGTAAGGGTAAAGATCTCAGGTTTGCCCCAATTTATATGTAACCCAGACAAGGCTCCATATGGGCGCCAGGCTCTTGCTCAAATGCCACTCATAAAGATAATGTGATTAGGAGTGGTCTAGTTTTAAATGGCATTCCTCTGTGGACGTGCTGCTCCTGTAAATGGTGCACCACTGGGTCAAAAGCTATTAAAAACAATAAGGGTGACAGTATGCAGCCTTGTCTTGTTCCCCGCGTTAGGGAGAAAGAGGATGTCAGCATACCATTTAGGCAAATGCGTGCTGTGGGCTGTGTGTGTGCCAGTGTGATGAGGTCTGGTAATCCCAATGGGAGTCCCATTTTGCGCAGTGTGGCCTGCAGTAATGACCATTCCAGTGAATCAAACACCTTTTCAGCATCCAACAACACTGCAGCGGTAGACTCAGTGGGGGAAATTCTATGTACAACTGTAAAGAGCGTGTGCAGATTTAGGGCTGTAGATCTGTGTGGGACGTACCCAGATTGAGCTGGAGATCTTATTTGGTCCAGCAAGAGGGTGAGTCGGGTGGCCAACATTTTGGCCAAGACCTTATTGTCAAAATGTAACGAGGGGAACAGCAATTGGGTGGATTCAGAGAGGGTGGTTGTTTTCTTCCCCCTTCTGAAGCCCTAAAGCATAGCGCACACTATACCAAAACGTGGGTCCATTGTCTTGTTTTTCTATGACCTGTACTACTGTACAAGTAACCTAGGACTCTAAATATGATTCTTGGACAAACTTTTAAATAGGCACAATATGGTGATTGTTGTGCCCTGTGCCATAGTATGTGTAGGCAGACTGCGAAGGGTGTTGTTGACACCAACCATCAATTAGACTATGTGTTCCACTTAATTCTCTCACAACTTGCTGGGATCGCAGTTTGGTGCTAGGGGGGTCCGCTGTACTGTCGCATTGGGATCACATAATAAGTTAAGGTCTCCCCCATGCAGATGTGGTCTGCCTCTATGCTGTTGATCTGGGCCTGCAGGTAATGATAAAACTCCGGGTTGTCTGTGTTTGGTGCATGTATGTTAACTAGGAGTAATGAGTCACCCATTAGACAGCCTGCCACCAACAGGTAACGTTCCTCCGTGTCTGCACAAATTGCTGAAAGTTGGAATCACACTTGTTTGTTTATTAGTATTGATACCCCCATGGAGTACGTGCTGTGGCCTGCAAAGTACCAATGAGATGCCAATGTGGATGAAAAGATGTGTGGTGATGTGGGGGACAAGTGCATTTCCTGTAGAAAGGCAATGTTAACCTAGTGCCTCTGTAGATAGTGCAACACCTGCTTGCCCATTAGCAAAACTTTCCATAATTCAACATAAATCACTTCTCCCCCCCATTCCTTTACCAGTAGTACGGGGAATTCCAACCCCAACAATATTGCTACAATTAGGAACATTTGCTACATAAAATAATACCCAAACAGTTATATGTGGACACACTCTATGCCGGTTCCACACTCCCTGTAAAGAGAACAATTACTGATAAACAGAGCAATTTGCCATGTTCTAAGACAATAAGTGCTAGCCGGGACGTAAGGAGACATGCAACATCGTGATTGGATATTCATCAGATACGTTGCATAACTACAGGCCGGTTAGAGTCCAGAAGGTTAGCTTGCAGAGAAAAAGTCAGTACTGGCGCTAGAGCTGGAATTAAATGGCGATTTCTTAGGAGAGTTTTCCTTGCACATCACCTGGTTCTCGGAATACATGAGAAATAACTCCTGTACTGGCACTGGGGTGGCAAAAATCTGTAAACTTATGAAATTAAAGGAGGACCCCACACAGGCTAATTGGGGACTGGGGGGAATAGTAAATCTGAAAAAGGACAAGGGCGTCCCCACACAAAGAAACACACAAGTTGAGTATTTTACTCAAGTACCAGCATGCCGTTATTTCGGCGGGAAAGGTAAAGTTACAAGATTTGAAATCCAATCTCTAAAAGCGTACTTTAACTTGGGGGGCAGAATCTATGTGTTAACATTCCTGTATATCTACAGTTCCCAAGTCTTTAGTGAACGGCATATTCAAAAATATATATTTAATTCAAACATAAGCATAAGACTCTACGAGAATGAATGACACAGATAAAACAATTTGAAGTAATTTAAAAAATTTAAAAAAAAAGATGTTTCCCACACCATGAGTTTCGTAAACCTCTGTTATACATTTATTGCATTTCAAAACAAAGTTAATCATAATACAGTATACAAACTTTTAAAAGACATGATTATACATTTCATAAAAACAAATTAAAACTCAGAATCACAAGTCGACGCGGCGTTTCGGTATTCTTTATGTCTACCTTCTTCAGGACTGATTCTTAAATCAGGTGGGACAAGTCTCCCCACTGGACACAGTTTGCTTCAGTTTTGAACCTTGTTGCCTTCAAGTTACTGGGCTTATTTCTGGGTTCTATTTCTCAGTTGTAATGTCACTGATTTACAAGGAAAGTTAGCTTGGTCTTGAACTACCAGGAGGAGCCACCGTATTCTCAGTCATGGGTTTCATCAATGACCCATTAAAAATTGGATGACTGGCGCAATTCCAAGGATATGTTGCTTCCAAGTCACTCCGTTATGGATAGGAAGTCCGTTCTCTAGTATCGGATTCGGCCTCCCTGCTCCTGTCTCCTGGTAGTATCTCAATACGTCCTTCAGCCGGTGTGGTCCGAGCCGCAGTGCTCTTTGCGGCTCGGTCATTGATGAAACCCATGACTGAGAATACGGTGGCTCCTCCTGGTAGCAAACTGTGTCCAGTGGGGAGACTTGTCCCACCTGATTTAAGAATCAGTCCTGAAGAAGGTAGACATAAAGAATACCGAAACGCCGCGTCGACTTGTGATTCTGAGTTTTAATTTGTTTTTATGAAATGTATAATCATGTCTTTTAAAAGTTTGTATACTGTATTATGATTAACTTTGTTTTGAAATGCAATAAATGTATAACAGAGATTTACGAAACTCATGGTGTGGGAAACATCTTTTTTTTAAATTGTTTTAAATTACTTCAAATTGTTTTATCTGTGTCATTCATTCTCGTAGAGTCTTATGCTTATGTTTGAATTAAATATATATTTTTGAATATGCCGTTCACTAAAGACTTGGGAACTGTAGATATACAGGAATGTTAACACATAGATTCTGCCCCCCAAGTTAAAGTACGCTTTTAGAGATTGGATTTCAAATCTTGTAACTTTACCTTTCCCGCCGAAATAACGGCATGCTGGTACTTGAGTAAAATACTCAACTTGTGTGTTTCTTTGTGTGGGGACGCCCTTGTCCTTTTTCAAAAATCTGTAAACTGCCTTTGATTTTGACCCTCATGCGAGTGGGTTATACCATCACATAGTAGAGGCCCAGGTTATGAAGCATCATCTTGTCACTCGTAAACTTGCGGCGAGCGTCCTGGACCATTGCCGTGAAGTTGGGGTAGGGAGAGACAGATGAACCCTGCCACTTGAAAGGCCTCTTTTCTCTAGCCAGATGCAAAGTGGTGTCCCAGTCCCAGAAATGTAACAAAAGCATGATGAGTGGATAATGGTAGGTACTCGAGAATTGGGCATAGCCCCAGGGTGCAGTAAGCGCTCTCAACTACACATGTGGATGTGAAGGGGTCCTTGCCAAACAGAATGATCAGAGGCTGCTCCACAAACCAATTGAGGTGACCCATGTTCATGGATTCTGGAATTTCCAGGATGCAGATATTGTCGCGTCTGCTTCTAGCCTCCAGGTCCTCGCTCTTCATCGCAACTGTCTTTAGGAGTTTTTGCATACAATACATCCTCTTGGCAGACTGGGCTGCCCCATTCTTGAGATCCAAAACACTGCACTCCACTGCATTGAGTCACCCCTCATGGTGGTCTAGGTGTGCCCAAATCATGTCTAGATGTTTGTCCAGTGTGTCAAAGTGACTTCTGAGGGCCTTAAAGCCTGATGTGAGCTCCACCACAAGGGCAGCATGGGTGTCCAGTACACTTCCCCTTCTGCCATCTCCGGGTCAGGACCCTTCCCAGGGTGCTTGGTCTTGTCAAAGTTAAGCTGGCACTGGTTTAGGTCACCCCAGACCCTATCCTGTTGATAAGTGGGGTCCCAGTTGTAAACAGCTCAAGGCAGGAGCAACATCTCTGCTTGGGCCACGTGCATGTCTGGAGGTGGCACCATGCCCTTCCCAGAACAGTGACTTCAGCAGCAGGAAAGGTGCACTTGCCACAACTCTGGTGAGGAAAGCTGGACCAGCACACGAAATGGGCGCAGTAGTTGCTCTGTAGCCAACCAGGGAGGAGGCTACAAACAGCTAGCAGCTGGTCCAGTTGCCTGGGGGCCAAGACAGGCAATCTGCCCCCTCTCAGTGAGGCCCAGGTGCAGTCAATGAATGTGTGGCACCCCCGGTGCAAGGCAGCATCTGTCCTTACTCCTTGACAGGAGGCAAATTGTAAAAGACTGCCCGGCAGTGATCGCTTGCTCCCTAGCAAGTCCGGTCCTAGCAGGGTCGGCCTCTCCGGTCACTTAGCGATTGCCTCCCCGCCGCTACAGGGAAAGAGGTCCCATGAGAGAGTGGGCCCAATTGGCTGCACGTGCTGTCAGTTTTCCTCAGCCCTAAGGGCCTGACTCATCAGGGTTCCACTCTCCCCAGCCCTTTGCCTCAGTCAGTGGATGCAGTGCATAGGAAGGATAAAAGTAGGGGAAATGCAGGGTTGGCGCACAACCCCCCATGTTCACCCAGGGACTCTGTCACCACAGGGCCTCCAGGGGGTAGTGTGTGCCAGCCTTACTTGGCTTCCAGTTGCATCCAGTCTCGACATCACTCTCGGGTCCCAACTCTTCCACACCTCAGCCGCCTTTGGCTCCCAGAGGTCTCAGTGGACTCTCGCACCTCTGCAGTGCAGTGATCCATCAAGTGCGGTCTCGACATCAGGCACTGCAGATTCACAAGTCTCACTGGCTGCTGCCAAGAGCACAGCCGCATGGTCGGGTCTCCGCAGCACACGCCTCAGGGAGGGGTGCTTCACCAGGGTAGGACCTCTCGACTGCAGGGGAGCTCTGCTGTGAACTAGCAAGGCCCGATCCACTCCCCGGTCCAGGAGATAGACTTGTCGCCGTCTGTGCCTGTGTCGCTCATGGCAGGGTCTCACCCGGAGCGTCGGTCTGTTGCATGAGTCACCCCCAGCTAGAATGACGGATTTTGCCTAGTGTATAGCCAGGATGGTGGGAAAGCCAGTGGAGCTTCAAGGCTATGCAGCCATCTTGGTCAGCAGCTTGGCCACGCCCTCTTCGCTGCAAACTGACGAACCAAATAAGGGTGCTCTTTGCAAAAGAACAAAAGAGGGCCTGTAATACAAAAATATTCCTTGCTTGGTACACAAAAGACTGTCGTGTGGAGAAACAATGACTTCTGGAAATAATAAAAAAGGGCAATAGGTCACAAATCACAACGACTAGAAAAAGCTACAAAACTGCCTCAATTATTGCCAAAAAGTGTTGGAAGTCCAAATGGTGAGTGGAAATAACAGATGCCTTACAAACTGAGGACAAAAAGCTTTTTTGGAAGCTGATTGCAGTTAACTCTCATACAATTGAGAACCATCCTGAAGCAATAATAACACCAGATAGGCGGCTATTTCATTTTGGGGGCCTATAAACAGAATGTGACTGTGAAAAAAGTCTGAGTAAATCTCCAACAAAGGAAATGTCAGGGACCCAGAGAAATTTGGGCTATTTGAAAAGGGGTCAATAAATGGAAATGCTGATGCATCATACTTTACTTAGGGGAAACGTATCTTGCCTCAAAACAGATGAAGAGGGAAAAGGCACAAAGGTTAAATGGAATTTGGAGATCTGCATTTATCTCAGCCAGAGATGAGTCCTGTATCTTAATGCTGTAAGTTATTGCATGTAAAGGGCAAAGCCATTCCTCCATCGTGGCATGGAGCCACCAATACCCCTGTCTATAAAGAGGAAAACAGGGATGACTCATCAAACTAGAGGTCCATAAGCCTATTGGACAATACTCAGAACATTTAGTCAGGTACTGTTTAGATTGCACAAGTGGATAGATGAGAATAACTTCCTTGAAGATACACAGGCGGGCTTCAGGAGCAAGGTTGTCACCCATGACCAGATCTTTCGCTTCAAGCTGCTATGTTGGAAATGTGTCACCTAGAAGCAGGATTATCTATATGTCGCTTTTATTGATTGAAGAGTGCTATTTGACCTGGTTCCGAGCGATAACCTCTGAAAAGTACTGGAAGATTATGGAACCGGACAGGATGTACTTTGGAACTTGGGAGTACTTTGCACTGAACCATATGCCAAGGATGGAATATGGGAGGGGACCTAACTGTCAGAATTGGCATTAAGTGGGAAGTTAGGCAAGAATGCGTCTTTGCACCTAATCTCTTTAGACTCCATGTTAATGGAGTAGTTAAATGGCTAACCCAATGCAGACATGATGCACCTTAATCTGCAGGTGCCCTTCGCCCAATACTAATGTTTGCAGATGACACTTTACTTATATCAAGAACCACCATGTGCTTGTAATCAGAATTGAATGCTTTTGTAGCCTTTTGTGCTACTGGGGAATTAGAACTTAATTCATCTAAATCAAAGTCCATGTCAATAAATCCCCATCGGTCCTTTTGAGGTAAGATGACAATAGATGGGATTCCCTTAGAACAGGTAGCATACTTTGAGTATTTAGGTGTTAGATTAACAGACAACCTGACATGCCGGGCTCAAGAAAAAAGTAATATAACTATACATCAGAAGGCATCTGCAATTGGGAGGAAATATAAGGCCACTTCAGGTGACTCGGTGCCACCTGCCATTGTATATAGAGCTATGGCGTTGACAGCAACTATTTGTGGAGATGAGAATTGGGGCTATGCGTATACAGCAACTCTTACTAAAACAGAGAACACATTTATCATGGCCTTATTTAATTTACCTGTGAGCACTCCTCTTTTACCCTTGAGACTTGATCTAGCATTAAATTCCAATAATATGGTCATCTCGCTAAAACCCTTGTTATATTGCGTATGGCTATGGGCAACTGTTGCCCTCTTTATGCATCTTTATGCATATACCCTTAAAAAATGGATTGTTGCTGTATGCAAACTCTTGGGTGTGAGGCATTTTTGGGAGGCACTAAGGGTCTTAAAAAGTGATCTAAAGTAACAAATAGTTTTTGCTGTGTCCAGTTTCTTATACTGGGCATTGAAACTAAGAGTTACAACTACTGAATAAATCTAGCCAGTTAATGATATATTTATACATTTGGTTGGCCCCCAACATGTTTTATTAGCGGGTGTATATAGACATAAATCTAGGTCACCAAGCAATATTATTTAATACGATTGAGCAATCATTTTGTATTTTATTTTTATGCATTGCACAAATCAGTATTATTACTCCAATCTGTTACAAGGATTATACAGTATAATTGTGAGATGATAGTTGAGCTAAAGTTTGATTTATTCAGATTATTTACAGATGTCTACATTTTATCATGTAATATTCTGAAGAACTGTTATCTGATGATTATATTTATTGTCTTAAAATTATTTTATTAAAATTTTTGTAAAATGTTTATGGCTTTTTAGCTAAAATAAAGTAATTACTACTACTACTACTACTACCACTACCTTCAACAAAATTGTAACTAAAATCTGTAATCTCCCTTTATACGTTCTCCTTTTTGTGACCCTCACAATATGCAATTCACTACATGCATTTCAAAGAAGGCATGCCTTGGAGTTCTGTAAGTGCTTCAACAGGATGTCGTCCATGTTGTGGCCAGACAATAAAGGGGGGTGATCCATTTAGGGCCTCTATATATCCCCTTTGGGGTCTGGGTCTGCTCACCCTGACCACTTACATATGTTTTTTAATTAATTTTCAGGACTCATGGACCAAGTCCCTTAGTCTTGTTATGGCTGCCAAAGCAAATTGTTCAGGTAATCACCAACCAATGACGATTGACTAGTCTACTTTAAATTGGCCAATCAGAGCATATCTGTCCAGATATACAAATGTCTTTTTCCTTTAATATCTCAAAAACTACTGCATGGATTTACACCAAATAACAAAAACCCTGATTTCTCACCAAAAGCTACCTTTGTGCCAAATTTGGTGTAATTTTGTCCAGCAGTTCAAAGTTATAGTTAGGAACAAAGTTTCCATAGGAAAAGCATTTTTTGTTTTGCCAATAACTTAGGTGCATCTAGACGAATCTTCGGAAAATTTTCGAAACTTTTGCTACAGTCAGTTCAGCTGCTGTGCTGAAAGTTTTGAGGTGATCCATCAAGCAGGGGCTGAGAAAAAGGAGGGGTTCCCAAACTAATTTTCCCCATGCATTTTACCATCGGTATTATGAACATGACTACATAAGGATCCGCTGAACGGAATTACACCAAATTTAACAAAAATCTAGATGTTGGTCCAGAAAGCGTGCTTTTTAGTGGGGCAGTCCCACATTGCATACAAATTGAAAAAAAAGGTGCATGGGCTGCCGCACGTCTTTTTCATGATGCTCCCAGGTGAGCCAAATCTGGGTGCAGTATATTTTAATTATGATGGAAGAGCCCATGCAGAACCCTTCGTGCCCCGAGGACCACCACCTCCCTAGGACAAACAATATTAAAATGAAGGAGGGCAGCCCGCGTGATATAAACTGCACCCACAGGCACCACAAGCAGAACACCCACAACTACCACCACACCCACAAGCACCCCAACCATCACCACAACCACACCACACACACCAACCCCACTACCACACCCACAAGCACCACAATCACCACCCCACCCATGAGCATCATAACCACCACCACATCCTAAACTACCAGCATACCCACAAGAATCTCAACCACTACCACACCCACAACCACCATACCTATCAGCACCACAACAACACCAACCACCACAACACACTCATCAAAACCAACACACACACAAAACAACACCTATACACAAAACAACAAAACCACCACTCACCAGCTAAAAAACACCCATCCAAAAATACACAATAGACAACAGACCCACATGCAACTGACAAACATTCAGACACAACAACATCGCCCACTCCAGCTCCCTCTACCTCTAAGACCCAGCCCTCTATCACCCTTCTTATCCGTATTCCACCTTCCAATTTCACCTCTTACCTGTCCTTAACCCTTACCAAATCTAAACCAACCAGTCAGAAAAAATCCTTGAGGTGCCTGCTCTGTGCCCAATAAATGCCCCTTCCTGAGGAGGTTAACCTTTGGAGTCTGTTTTGGAGGCAAGTTATGGGCAATGAAGCCACAGCCTGTTCTAGTGTGAAACCCTTTTGTTCTCTTTTTGTCTTTTTTTAATAAAACTTTTTGCGAGAAGTATCTCATTTATGAATTAAAATATATTAATTTACAATTCATTGAT
This sequence comes from Lissotriton helveticus, assembly GCF_964261635.1. Lineage (NCBI taxonomy): Eukaryota > Metazoa > Chordata > Amphibia > Caudata > Salamandridae > Lissotriton > Lissotriton helveticus. Next base: position 481,110,143 of record NC_136071.1, on the reverse strand, counting down.
TATTTGAAAATGTTAATGATGAAAATGTGAAATACATATTCGTATTTACATTTATGATAAAAATACTACAGGTTTTTAAAATTACATATTTGTGCAGTCCAAAAATTAGTGATAGAAAATTGTAATGGACAAACATTTTGTGTTTTTGTGTTTTTACACTGATGTGTTTATTTTACCTTTCTCAGTAAAAAAAGAAACACAAATAGAAAATTAAAATACAAAAAAATACAGAAATTGCACTAGACAAGGGGAAATGTTACATAAATAAATATATAGCATGATTTAAGTTTAGATCTAACATTGATTTTACATTAAAAAAATGTTTAACCTTTTTTAGTGCAACTACTAAATTATATTAGATTTTAATTATTCAAAATTTGTGTAACACATATGTTTATAATTTGACAATACATGAAAAATAATTAAACACACCAGTATGAACACAATATGAAGTTTGAATAATTGTCAATTATTGTGTGTGTCCATTATCATGATATCAGCTTGCACCAAATTTGAAAATAAAAATAAAAATGGATACAGATGTGTTTCTTTAAATTTCTTAAATGACATTATACACATATTCATCACACATTAGAAAAATATTGCTTGTAAGAGAGAGTTAAAAATGCATGAGTCCAGAGCTAATGTAAACAGACAATTCAACAGCAAACAAGTAACAGAGAAGCTCACCTTCGATTCCGGCGACATTCGGGTTGATTTGCTTCGTGATCTGTAGCAGCAGCAAAGGAAGGACTTGGACAATTGTGTTCATGTCTGAAACGGAAGTGAAGAAAGTAAAAAAGGTACGTTTCGACCTTATATTCCTTTGAAACTGCCAACTCAGGTGTGGAGGTTCACCCACCACACTTTTGTTGGTAGGAAGGCCATTGTGCTTGGCCCAGCAGAAATATTGGCTGAACTCCCTCTGACAGCCTTTTTTGCCCAAGGCGGCATCGATGCTGGAGGAAAATTCTGGAGGAAAAGGCGGCACTCAGATGAACTATCATCCATAGACCTGCCACTATCTAAATTGAGCGGGTGAACCACCTAGTAGGTAGGCGGAGAATCCTACAGAAAAAGTGAAAGAAGGACCAGATCCAACAAGATCTAAATCAAGCCCTAAGTGTTGGTTAAGACTGCATGCATTTTGCCCTTGTCTACCCATCAATAACAACCATACTTTGTCACCACATTATCAGCGCATGCTTGCTTGGTGTAGTAAGAAAATGGGAGGCGTGTAGGTAGGCAAAATTGTATTTTATTTTCAGCTCTCCAAACAGGACGGGGATCATTGCCTGCCATCCGTCTCAACTGCCTTTCCAGGAATGGCGTGTCACCGCAGAACCTCCAAGTAGATTCTACGGTCAACACTCCATTTCCATGAGAACCGGCAAGACATCAAGAAACAAATAAAACATTTCCCCATTCGTTATATAAAAGAAAATCAACAAAAACAGAACAAGCGGAAAACAAAAGTGCATAATAAAGAAAGATACAAGAAACGGAATTAAATAATACATGGCAAATAGGCTGACATAAGCGAAACCTAAGAACAAAATGGAAATGTGTAATATATGATGCACAGTGTTTCCTAACTCAACAAGGATAAATTTCAGGTCCTGACCAAATCATCAGGTACTTGACGTATTCTTGGTACTTGACTCAACCTTGGTTGCTTGGCAATGGAGTCACTAACATCACCACCCACTCCCTTCTCCTTGGTAACAAATTGTGAAACAACCTCAGAACGAGATATATCATTGTTTGTCTTGAACAAAGCTAACCTCCAGAAATTCAATTTCCGTCCATTTTCTAGAACAACATGCTATTCATGAAATTCTTTTACGGGATCAGAAATTGAATTCGGACACCTCTCTCTCCTACCACACTTAATCTTAATCAAATCATCAAATTCTATGTTACCAAAACATTTGTCTTTGTGTTAATTGCGCACTGATCATGCATCCAATAAGTTGTCGATTTGGTCTTAGGCAACCTTCCTCTCATTTTCATGAAAAGTACCTCACCAGTAATGCTATGTATGGTGGTATTGTGAGCCCATACCATGTCTTGTACACACCTTTGCACATTCTGGCGTCCTTGTATAGCCAATTGAATCGCACCCTTAACCACTCTGTTCATACGTTCCGCCATACCATTTCCCTGAGGGTTATACAGGGAAGTACACATGTGTTTTATCCCATTATTCAAAAGAAAGTTATGCATATCATGAGATGTTAATTGTGTGCCATTCTCCGTGATAAAAGTGAGTGAAAAACCTTCTCCCATGAATATAGAACAAGACTTTCAATAACTGTGGAAGTTGTGATATTCTGTAAAAACGTTACCTCAAGCCATCAGGAGAAAACATCAACTAAAACCATGGCAAAACGTATATCTCCAGGAACAATTTCCAACGGACCAATGAAATCAAGACAGATTTTTTTCCAAGGTAAACCAACACTACCACGGATGGAACCTAAACCTTTGGTACTGATCTTTAATCGTTTCTCACTTTCTCTACGTAGCGAACAACTCTCTACCCAACGTCTAACATCTTCATCAAGGCCTGGCCACCAGAAATGACCTTTAAGTCATTTGATAGTGTTGGTTTGACCTAGGTGTCCTTCATGAGCTAATAAAAATAACTTCTTTCTGAGTGTAATAGGGAGAATGAATCTCTCACATCTTAGATTCATGTCATCAGAAACTCCAATGCTAAGTCATTTGAAATATACACTTTGCCAGTAGCATTCCCCCCTTTAAATTCAAACTCAGTCTCCATGACACCTTTGATGACAATGGTTTCACCACCATAGCCATTAGGAGAACCATCAGTAGGGGGCCAACATTCTTTAAAAATACAAAAAGGAATAATGGTAAGCATGGAGCCTAGATCAACTAAAAGTGGCAAGGAGACACCATTCAAAACGAAAGTTGCTTTAGATCTTTGTAAAGTGCTGGAAACACTGTCTTCAATACATAAAGACATCTCAGGAGGAATGCTTTCATCGCTGAGAAACAACAAGAGAGGGAGGGAAGAGTAAAAATAGGAACACTCTTAGTCCCCCAAGGTAAGTATCAATGAAACAACAAAAGAGTGTGCCTTGTATCTATACAATAAAGGTAGAGCACGGAGAAAGACCAAATAGGTTCTTTGTAAAGCCCTCACTCACTAACCTGGTTGGTGATATGCTTCATCATCGGGCCCCACCAGGAGAGGCCAAGTGTCACCCTGGTGTGCTTCAACGCCAGAATTACTGCGGAGCTGGTAGTTTTTTTGTGCAGTTAAAAGTGATAAGTGAGTATTAAAAATGTCACGATTGTGTCAAAGAACACATTTTATTACAAGCCAATCGGACACGGTTAAAAATAAAGTATGGGACAATACAGCTGGATAAATTGTTCAGCGAGGTCCACTAGGAAGTGGTCAACATGTTTCTGCCTATGTGTTCAAAATTAAACAGGCATTCGTCAGGACCGTGTAGTGTAACCTCGGCGGTATGGGCGCGCTAAGGCCCACCCGGACCAGAAGTTATAAGTGTGAAAAGATAAAAATATATCAAAAATGTATATGCAATCTGGTGTCCCCCGTATATGGAGAGGAACTGAGTTTATTCTGGTTAATGGTAACAGGCATAGACTAACATGGAAAGAAAACAAACACAAAAATGGTTAAGAGTGAATCAATCAGATTGTCCATGTCGCATATTCATAAAATGGTGCTCTACGCGGTGCACATAAGTATTAGCACTTGATCCTATGCGCCACTATGAAACAAGAGTGCACTTGAATTTGACCTTTAATAGGGTGACACTAGTGAAAATAACATATTTAGGTTAATGCCCATAGTACTGGATGCCTGATGGCACGAACCTGTGTGCAAACTGGTAAGCGTAAAGTAGTACAGATAAGGTGCAAAGATGGGCATAAATGTTATCTTGAAGAGAAATCTCACATGGGATGTAGTCACTAACTACAGCATAGGTCTCGGGAAAGGGGTGGTTGCCACAGTGGCACACCCTGAAATGTAAAGAAGCAAAAGGAAATCAGATCACAGCCCAAACGTCAAGGGCACAAATTACTTATCTCATTCTGCGAAGGAAGCGGACTCACACCGTCAACGCAGCACACCTGCTTGGTGCCTACAAGAAACCCTCTCTACCGGACCCCGATGGTAATCGAAGATGGAGACCGGCTTCTGTTAAAAAGGAGAAGGACGCGGCTGCGAGAGGGGACTTGAGAAAGGCATGGGTTTCGTGCCCACTGCCTGTCTAGTTAAGTTTCGTTTTCACTGCGAACTTGCTAATTTCTTCAGAAAGCTGAAATTGAAAGCTTTCTTTGAAGACAAAGAAGTAGCAGTCAACAACACTAACAAAGGAGTCAGTGGTTTGAGAAACAAATCAACTTTTACACCACATCCTCACACAATACCAGCAGAAATCACTGCGTTTGAGCAGGCGGTGTTCCTAGAAATTGAAACTCTTGATGAACCCGATCAATTTAAGAACCTAAGTGCTTTGGAATTCAAGGCTCTTGACTCCCTTAAAAACAACTCTGCAATCACAATCAAACCCGCTGACAAAGGCGGGGTTGTAGTGATACAAAATTCAGCAGATTTTGATAAAGAGTGCCAGCGCCTTTTGGGCGATAGAAAGATTTATCAGCTACCTACTGCGGACCCATCCTCAGAACTTAAGGCCCGTATTACTACTCTCGTGAGAGAGGCAGAGAACAATGGTCATATTACCAAACATGGGGCAGAGTTTTTGACAGCAGGGGATAGTGTAGTTCCCTATTTTTACACGCTGCCAAAAATACATAAAAACAAAATGCCAAAATCACATTTCACAGCAAGTTCCCTTAAGCGGGTGACCATTTGATTCATAGTTTCATTTTCCTTTTGAAGTATAGTGTAAAACTTGTGGCGTTGCATGACGATGTTAACTTGTTTGCTGAAATATTTAGCAAGTCTCTGCTTAGCTTCAATATATGGATTATCAATGGGTTCACCATCCACACCCATAATTTCAGGTAAAAACTTGGAAGCATGTTGATCAGCTTTACCCAACGAATTTAACAAAGTAGCTCTTTTCCTAGATGCTGAAGTCTGAGACCATCGATGGCTTCCAAATAATTTTCAAAAATCCCAATCCATTTCTCCCATTCAATAGCAGGAGCATCTCCATCAGCTAAAAATGATGGTGGAGGAGAAATAGTCTGGGAAGCAGCCATGTTAATATGAAGCTAAATAAAGTAATATTCCCAAAAATAAATAAATAAAATAAAAAAATGGATATAAATAGTAATTAGTGGTGTTACAGTGTTGTCTCTCTACAATATTAAAAATGAGTAAATAGGTGTGCAAATCACTGTGATGAAATAGGAGGTAATCGGCTAGAAAGTTGTGATCTGCTTAAAGGGTGTGCAAATCACCGTACATAGGACACAAAGGTCAACTGAATGTGATCTGCTTGCATGGTGTGCTGATCACTGTGTTAAATAAGTATGAATAATGCCAAATGATAAAGCGTTATATCGTATAATGCAAATAATGAAGAATGCCAAAATGGAAATTCAAGATGGAGTCACGCCGACGTGCCGACGGGAAAAGTCAGACTCAGGGGGTTATTAGGATGTCGGGAGGGCATTGCCTGCCTGCCGCACTATCGGCTATCGGGACCGCCCACCTAAAGGGTGGGTGTCCCGACATTGGTATTAGGATGCGCCTGCCACAGTGGCGGGCGCATTCCTCAATTTAACATTGTGACGGGCGGTGCTCACTGCACCGCCCGTCACAATGTTAAAAAAATGCACACATTTAAATGATCGAAGTGGCAGGCACCGCACGGTGCCTGCCGCTTCGATCATGTAAATGCAGGGGGGTACCACAGGTACCCCTCCGTGTACCACCCCCCTTTGGCCTTATGCCTTTCCGAAAGGCATTGAAAAATGCACATAGTAATATGGCGGGCGGTGTCTAACAGACACTGCCACCATATTACTCGTTTTCCGCCCTGGCAGCAAAGCGACCGGGGTGGAAAACAGGCGGGCGGTGTTTTTCACCGCCGCCATCTCCCCCACCATCCTAATATGGCGGGGGGATTTGGGCTTGCTATGTCGGGCGGATTGCCTCCGCCAGGCCGGCGGTGGCCACCGCCAGCCTGGCGGAGGCAATCCGCCTGACATCGTAATGGACCCCTTAGCGTCTAGCCGCGTAACTAAGCAACCACGAGAAAAGACGCGAGCGTGAACAGCTCGAGCGTAAGAAGTTTTGTTGGCACGAGCATGAACGGCTCCATCGCTTAAAATGAATCAAATAAAATACAGTACCTCAGTTGGGCAGAAATTATTCACAACCACAAAGTCAAGTGGTTGCCGCAGGTTGAATATCCGTTGTGGTAAACGAAGTGGATGTTCCGTTGTCCGTCGTGATGAACGTAGTAGCCATTTTAAAGACGTGGATTCACCCACTGCTGAGAGAGAGCAGAAAGAGGCTTGGACGAACAGGCGATCATCTCCAAAATGTAGTAAGAAAACGGGAGGCGTATAGGTAGGCGAAATTGTATTTTATTTTAAGCACGGGCATCCCTGCCTGCCGTCCGTCTCAACCACCTCTCCAGGAATGGTGTGTCACCGCAGAACCTCCAAGTAGATTCTACGGTCAACACTCCATCCCCACAAGAACCGGCAAGACATCAAGAAACAAATACAACACTAGGCATCTGATAATTAGGGATATGGCGTTTGTGCCTAATCGTCTAACAAAAGCAAGATGGATAGAGTAGACCTTAATCTGGAGATGGCAACTGTTTTTTGACTGCTTTTTTTGTATGATGAGACCTTTGCGTAGCCAAGCTTCTCTACATCAGGCTTCATTCATCTCACCATGAGATTCACATGCGGAAAGTGAGAAGGAGGGACCGTTTCCTCAGACATCTAAGACATACATTGATAAATGATTAAATTATATGAGCTGCACTTAACTTTTGTTATTGTGATTTCATTTCTCGCTTTGCTGCACCTACCTATGAGGACCAAATTAAAGAGTCCAGCACGCTCAGAGAGTCTTCAAGGAGCAGAATCTTTTCCACTCTCGGTGGTTACCTCTGCTTTAGAATTTAAAAACAAACAATAGAATTAACAGTTGAAAAGTTACAGAAGTTAATTAGTTTAAAATTAAGTGTCAGTTAAATCGACACGTTATTTAGGCATGATACACATCAGTAAAACTATATTCTTGATCATTAGTTGAAGACAATGCAACAAAGTGTAGATGTACAACTTACAAATATTTGTATGTAGCAAATGGAAAAATTAGATTTAGCCATGAAAGTCTGAGCAGTTCCTGCAGAACCAGCAAAGCAAGGAATTAGAGTCACAATTGTGTGTGTCAATGACAAGAGCACCCGCAGCCAGTGTACCAACTACTGCAGGCCTCATCCCCAGGAGAGTCAAGACAGACAAGAGACTGTCAAGGCACGAGTTATCAAAATAAGAAATGATTAAAGCAAAAACACCAGCTTGAAAAATACAATCAGATTTACAAGAAAAGAAGAGGCTCAAGGGGGAACAGGGCAGAGCTATTCAAATGTAGTAAAGGACTGGGCCAGGGAGTGAAAGCTTCATTAAGCATCTACAGCTTAGTTCTAGAACTCGATGCCACGACATAACACTATAAAGTATGCTTTCAAGAAAATACAGTGTGTTCTCAGGGGGCTACTACCCAAAACGCAGACAAAAAGAACAAAGAAAAGTGCTTGCGATGGTTTTGTTTTCCTGAAATACGTACTTTTTTCCTATTAGTTGAGTATACAAAGGACATAAACACTCCCGTATGTACCTAACGGTTGTGTGGCGAACTTAAAGGTGGTGACAACGAGCTGTCTAATTGAAGATGCCCAGGTGTCTTTGAGGGCCATTGAAGAATCGTCAGCTGGGAATGTCATTGGGTCAACAAACGCAAGTCAAGAGAGAGGTTCATTGTCTGGAGAAATCACGGGAATGCGTGGTTGAGAATTTCAGGCTCACTTATATCAAATGACATATGCCAGAGACAAGCATGTTGAGACAAATAGAGATTCACAAAATGCACTCATTGAATGGCATTCTCCATTAAAATGAAAGTGAACAGCGAAGCAAACACATCAGTCAATCATTACGCAGTGTCTCGTTGTACTTGAGAACTGCGTGTTTTGCCCTTGGGTGCCCTCTACTGTAAAGGGCCTTGGTTACAGGGAAATCCATTACAGAGGTGACCTGAAACTGATCGGTTTCTCTTAGTGTCAGCAATTGGTGTACTCATGTCAGCAACTTTATTCCACACAACTAGAATTCTGTATTGAACAATAAAGTGAAAATTCTGAATAGTTAATAGGAGGTGAGCTTCAATACTTATTGTTTTGTACTGCCACAGCAATTAGTCTGGTGGCTTAAGAGGCTAATTTATTTATTACATGCAGGAATTTCCTCGCCATAAACCTGCAGGCACAGTGATACCGAGGTCTGGGTGTCCAGGGGTTTGAGTGGCCCACTATACCCCAAATACCATTGTTATGATGCACAACAAGTAAATTAACTAAGCCAAAGTGAACTTTCAAAGGGAAATAAAACAGATTAAAAGCTAATGCAGGGACTAGTTATTACAGCCTCTACCCGGTTAGCTTTGGCATTTAGTGCATTCTTGATCTATTTCTCTTTAATAAACTTGTGGAGCTATTATATCATAATATGCGACTGTATTTTAAGTATCAAATTATTTCTTGCTTCAAAAAATATCCTGCTTGCAGCTAGGAAGTTTTCCACATTTCCGGATTTGAACTCAATGACTGCTTTCATTTTATAATGAAGTTTTGAGATGTTCTGTGGTTATTTATCAGATAACTTCCACGGGCAGTATGCACACCTGCTCGATTCGTTGAATGCAGTTCTCTTGGATTCGGAACTATGCTTCACACAAGTGGCCACGTTACAAAAACGTTGCAATTTTACTATATCATACACAGGGCAAACTTGACATTGCATCAACCTACTAATGCAAAAATATCATTTGCATTACACACCAGTAACCGATTGGTTAATGCAAATGTTTTTCTTCCGTTTACTGCAAAGGGAAGAACACAACTGAACTGCCCTGTGAAAGTATTACAGGATCACGCCCAACGGCCAGGGGTGAAATTGTATTTATCAATATCCCAAAATACTAAAGCATCAGTAATCAGTTTCTGATCAAAAAATATTCACCGTTTTATTTTTTTTGATATCAGGTTCACCAATGGATTTTATAATTAGTTTTTTTTTTCAAGGTCTAAGTACTTCATGGACAATAGAATTGATTTCAGCTTTATCAACTGTCCAATAATGATCCATGTTTTATATTTTCATAATAGTTATATAAAGAAATTCTGCTATATTTTATGTATGTAAGTATGTTGTCTTGGTGTAATGGTTTTAAAAGATTGTACACTTGAATAAACTATATTAAAAAATTATAATAATAAAAATACTAGTTTCCATGTTTATTTAAGGTTGAGATCAGATGCCTCAGGATTCAGAATATAAACGGGGCAATATATATTGACTATTAGAAGCTCATTGAGCATTGGCAATGCCAGTGGGCCTGGCATGTAACTAAAAGTGCATCTCCTGTCACTGGTAAGTTTAGGCATTCAGTAAGCCACCATACACAGTCGCGGCTCGTAGTGGGATTGCTGCGGGGCGGTGGCGCGGTGCGGTGGAGGGGCAGGGTAGGGGGTAGTAAACTTTGGCATACGGCAGACCGGAGTTAAGTACATAAATAAATAAAATGAATTACATTGCATGCGCTGCAACGCAATTTGCATTGCAGCGCGCGCAATGTAATTAGTTTTATTTATTCATTATTTATTTATGTACTTAACTCCGGTCAGCTGTATGGCGGAATATATCACCCCCCATCCTGCCCCTCCCCCACCCCACCCCGCCACCCCTCAGCACTCCCACTATGAGCCGCAACTGACCATACATGCATTCTGGAACTCATACTTGCACAAATGCACCCATTAATCTACACACTTATCCATTCAAAGTAAAACTCACTCATAAATTAAACAAGCATAATAGAATAAAAGTAGTAAAAAAGAAAACATGTCTCCTAACCATGGCAGGAGTATGCTTTCATTACAAAGCAAAATTAAGCACCTCTATATTCTTCTGTCGAGCAAAAGTTCTAATATGTCCGCCATATACAGAAGCAACATAATAGCCATCAAGGAATGGCAAAGCAATGATACTATACTATCAATGCAAGAAAGCTACCCTGAGTAGAAGCAGTGGCCACATGGGATGCAATGTATTGCAGGTTAAATGAGTGGCAGCCAAATGGTCCGTTATCACTGTCAGGGGAACTGCAATATGCTCTAAAAAATAAATATAATTTAGCAAAAAAGAGAACGCAAGAAATGAAAAGGTATGTGTAAAATGACTCTGAACTACCCTCATTTTCAGTTGATTGTCCAATGTAATCAGTTAACATACTGTCACCCAGTGAGCAATATAGCCTATGGCTGTAGTTTGTTGACCAATTAGCTGCATGCAGCATGCTGTCGTGTATGAAAGTAGAGTGTGAATGACACTCAAACAAACCATGACAGAAGAGAGCTGATCCAAAGCCTCTCTATATTTATTTGGAAGACACAACACACAGTAAAAATCCCACTCCAATGCTTCAATGTAGAAGATAGATTACATTTTTATGAACAAATAGACCCGAAGTGGCAAAAAGCCAATATAGTGAACCCGAGATATGGATTGTTAAAGAATAAACACTTTCTAGTGCTTAAAAAAACATAGCACCAAAATGAACAATCAGGTGCTTGATCAGGACAAAGTCAAAGTTTGAGGCTGACCGTGATGAAGCCTTGGTCGGATACAGCAAGTAAGAAGCCTCGGTCAAAGTTTTACCTTCACATCTAGCCTGGAGCTTTTTCCCTCAACATCGAGCAAGGCACTTAGGTAGGCCAGATTCGGTGCGAGTTCACTGGCTTGACTGTCTGCAATCCCCTGGTCAAATACTGGAAGTCTGAAGCTCGGACGTTTTCAGCGGGACGAACCGGAAATCCAGGCCAGATCACGAATGAAGGTAGGTGGCTTGACTCTCAATGTCGTGTCGGTCACCTTATAGAGCTTTTCCAAAGGTATCTCCAAAATTTGCCAAAATTATGGAACTTCTTCCTGAAGTTTCCCTTGAGGGTTCAAAGTGTATAAAACACAAATTCAAGGGTCTATAATCTCCTAGATGGTCCTTGTGATATCTGGACTGCAATTCCCACAATGCACCTAGTCCTTTAAAAACTCCACTTGACACACTCCAGAATGGGGACTCTTCGTGGAAATCATGCAGGTGGGCTCTGTTAACATGTAGCTTGCAGGGACTCCACTCTGTAATCCTTCTGTAAGCAAGGCAAAGTCCTTAGGGCTGTAGAACCAGATTTTGCAGCAGGTGCAGTCACTCGGGGTGAGGGCCTTTGGGTGCCGATCCATATTCCAGGGGGGCAGTCCTTCTTCTTCTTGTAGCTTTAGGCAGCAGATCTGAGGAGCTACACCACAAGTAGGGAGTAGCGAAAATTCCTGTTCCCTGCATGCGTGAGCAATTCGGTCATCTGTTTTTCTGCCCGCTTGACAGCAGTCAGGGAAACAGATGAATAACTCCACTCCCTGTGAGCGGGAGCAGGTTTGTTGCTCCCACCTGCTAGGAGCAGAGTTAGTGTTTGCTCCTGCTTAGCAGGAGCTATCACAGCTCCTGTCATTCAAAAGGAAACTGCCCAGGGTGGGCACAATGGGAAACAGCAGGAGCGAGGGGTGGCGCTCCCAGGGCCATTAATTGCTCCAGGAGGGGGGCAGCTCAGCCCTACTCCTTTATTTGGAATGGACCAGTCTGGGGAGGTGGTGGTCCACACACACAGTGAGTCACTCAATCACACAGTCACTTACACAGCCACTCACTCACTCATACATGCACTCACACACCGATAGATCCTCTCAGACTCCTATCACACATGGATACACACAGCCACCCACATATGTGTTAAATTTCTCTTTAGTAGTACACAAACTATACTTATTTATTTTTTGTAGTGTCTTAGTACATGTTAGAAATGGGATTTCTGGTTGGCTAAGGCATGCGCCAAAGCCAGGCAGAAACCACCACTCCAGTCTGGGCAAGGGAGTTAGACGCCAAAAATAACCCCTGCTCACCCCCTTGGTAGCTTGGCACGAGCAGTCAAGCTTATCCCGGAGGCAATGTGTAAAACATTTGTGCATGCACACAGCAACAACATCCCAGGCACACTACAAAAGGAACTCCACACATGGGTATATAAAAATAGCCTTTGTATTCTCATAACACATTAGAATAGTAAACACATAACTTACACTGTGGCAACTGGCACTGGGCAATATTTACAAGGGAATTATTTACACCCGACAAGGCCACATGGACCACTGTCAGAACCATCACAAAGCGAACTTGGTAAATGTAAAATAGATCATAAAACATACAACCAATATACACTGGTAATCACTGTACTCCTCAACCTGTAACATAAACTACATTATGCATAGTCACATCAGGCGCGAATTACATTCTGCGCCAACCTCACCAGCATAAACGCATTATGCCATCTCCTCACTAGTCTAAACACCTTAGACCCTAACCTCCTAAGCATATCTCACATTAGGGGCGTACCTCACACAGTGAAACATAATCTCACTAGCATAACCACATGAAATGCAACGCAACCTCATAATTATAAACCATATGTAGAGGTATTAAACAGGGTGCGTAAAAAATATTAAATGCATTACATTTCCTAGCACCTCATCGCATGAGCACATCAATCACATTAGGGCATTGCACCCTATACATCTACCAGTACCCCTGGCCAACTGGCCATCTCCAAAAAGGGGCTCAAATGCCCCGTGTCCAGAATGTCAGGGCGCGCTGCCAATGCAGCGAAAGTCAAGGGTGCGCCATCTGCGCAAACCTAAACGTTGCGACTGCCCACTACTTGCTGGGCAGCTGAGAACAATAGCCTGTGGGCCTAAACGATGCAGCTGGCACTAAGTGCTGCTCAGCTGTGAAGGCCTGGCACCTCTGTGCCACTTCTGTCCCTCTCAGGGACTCTGTGAAAGGTAAACTGCGGCATGGGCTCTCACTGGCCCTCAGAACGAATGTGCCCAACGGTGGAGCCATGGGGCTCTGCACACAGAATGTGAAGCGTTGGAGCCATCTGGCTCTGAAAATACTCTGCCTCCATTGAGCGCACTGGCTCCGGAAATAATCATGCCCCTCATCACAGCTGATCCCTGCCAAAGTGGGGCAGCTGGAGAATAATGCCAATCAGGGGCAGCACGGGCCCACGGGGCCTTGGGACCCCCACGGGGGCTCTTGAAGCACATAGGCAAACGTTGGAGCCCTCTAGGCTCTAAGGGTAACTTACATGCATCACCCCCATTGGAGCAGCCCACTGCAAGATGGGGCCGCCTAGAATGCAGACAGGACACGGTGCCTCGATCAGGCACTACCTACTGCGCACACGGAGCCCCCCTCAGCCGCTTCTACTCACCGGCTGCTCTTTCCTGGCAGAGGTTCCTCTTCACCCGGTGTGGCTTCTGTTCTGGATGCAGCAGGGGGGCAGGCGCTGGCAGTGTGCCTCGCGCCCCCCTCCGCAGGACATAGGCGGCGGCGCTTGCGAGGCTCTCTTTACCTACGAGAGTCCCGCCTTTTCCCTGTGGCAGTCTTCACCCAGTCCCCCTTCTCGGGACTGGGATTTGGGGTGTGGAGCCCTCAAGGCTCCGGGCTAACTCTTCTTTCGGGGCTCCCTCCAGCTAATGGGAGCCCTGCAACGCTCGCGCCGCTTCCGGCATCTGCCGGCCCAGCCGCAGGCCCCGCCCACGTCGCAGGCAACCTTGCCTGACTTCCGGGCGGCCGCGGCTGGCCTGCAGCGAGGCAACCTCGGGTTGAGAGTGAGCGGTAGGCTCCCTCGGTATCTGCAAAGTCGCGGGGTGGACACCCGCGCATAAAAAAAATGGTTAAAGAAGCAGCCATAGCGCAGGGTGGGCACCTGCCTAATTAAATCTACAATAAGCAGAATAAGCGGGTTGGGCAACTGCAAGGAAGGCAGCACAGGCGGGTGAGTCCCCATGTCGGGAATCCCTCGCAGATGATTGCAGTCCAGCGCTGCAGGTCCAAAACAAAGCGCTCCCAGAGGGACAATGCAGCGCAGGAGGTGCTAGGTGCCCCAAAAACAAAAACTGCACTCACAAGGTGCTGGGGCAGCCCCCAAAGTCTCTCCAGGGTCCTGGGAATAATTTAAGCAAACTAGAAGGGTCCCAAGAAGTCCTCCAGGCATCCAGGGGCAGGGCCCAAGGAGGCAGGCCTTTCCCTGGGCCGCAGCAGCACGCCCCTGGTTGTTTCAAGTCAAAAGCAGGAACATTTACTTGGGGTCACAGCCCCTTATTTATACACCTAAATCCTTTGTCTAAAAGGTGCAGGCAATGGGAGAACCAGCTACAACTGGTTCAGGGGAACTCCTGAGCACTTTGTTTTGCTCAGCCCCTCTCTCCCATTCACTGGACAGGCTAGGGACATCAGACGCACCACAGGGGGTGAAGTCAGCATTGTGGGAAGGCACAGCCCTATTCAGGTCCCACGTGCAACTTCTCCCTCCCATCTACATGCAGATCTCCCTATTCACCACCGGGCAGGCCCATCCTGGCGGCTGGAGCCAAGTACACCAGCCAGCCCCTGTCAATCACAAGCCAGACAGGCAGTTCACATCACACTGCACACAGAAATGCCAACTTCTAAAAGTAGCAATTCTCCACTAGCCACACTCAATCTGCGCACACCATTGCGCAGCATTTGTTCTCATGAGTTCGCACATACCAAATTCGCCCCTGCACGCATCTCCCATCAGGAACTACCAGGGACACACATATCCCCCATGCATTCCTATGGGAGGGCAGGCCAGTCCCACCACACATACACAGAGAACGCATGCACTTTACACTGGACCACAGTGAAAAGGTGCGCAGAGGCCTAAAATCACTAACACCAAGTTACAGAAACAGGCTAGGAGAACGCAAAACATTTTGGGGTGAACCTGCCAAAAGGGCAAAGTCCAACAGTACATATCTTTAGCACTCAGAAACTTTTAGAAAGCACTGGATAATGTCATGAGTGATGCCATTTGAGATGTCATCAGTGATGTAACTGGCCATGCCATGAATGAGGTAATATGTGAGGTCATAAGCAGTGCATTGCTCGGCAGTAAGTTATAGTTAGCTCATGTAACTATAACTGCTTAATTTCACTGGTTTTGTACGAGTGAAATTTGAGCCTAAATATAATGTCCCTGTAACCTTTGGCTTTTTCAGTGAATTTCTAAGTTTTTTTAAAATTCCATTTCCTAACTATAACATCCCTGTAACCTTTGATTATTTTAGGGAATTTACACACATATATATATTGATATGTGATCAAGGCTGGCATTCCGGCCGAAACGCGTCATGGAAGATGGTAGGAATTTGAGAGATAATAAAAAATATTTTCTTTTGCCACAAAAAGGAGTTCCCTCTTAAGTCACCTTGAATCCTGAGGGTCCCTTGGGTCCAACTAGCCCACCAGGTACCTCCAGTAAGTGCCACAGAGCTAGTTTGCAGAGAGGTGTAAAAAGGGGCGTGGCCTTGGACCACCTCTCTGCAAAGCAGCTCTGTGGCGCTTACTGGACGTACCTGGTGGGCTAGTTGGCCCCCAGGGACCCGCAGGATTCAATGGGACTTAATTCCCCAACTTAAAGCGTGCTAGGGGGCACGTTTGCACAGTGGTGAATGGAGGGCCGTGCCTGATATAAGAATTTAGCAATCCTGCTGTGTGGGACTTACTGGTGGTAATAAAAGGGACACTTGGCCCCCAAGGTTGACTGTTACCTCCAGTAAATCCCACACAGTGGGATTGCTAAGAGTTATTTCTAAGGCTACGCTCACCTTTCTCCACCATTCTGGAAATGCGACTGGTATGGTATAGGTAGAAATTAGCATCTTTAAAAACCTTTGAAATTCATCAGTGATGTCATCAGTGATGTCACTGACCATGTCATGAATGATGTAATATGTGACGTCATCAGCAGTGCATTGCGGTGGCACGAGTTATAGTTAGCTGTACTAACTATAACGGCCAAATTTCTCTGGTTTTTTACGAGTGAAATGTCCAACTAACTATAACGTCAATGAAACCTATGGTTTTTTCAGTGAATTTCTAAGGTTATTTAAATGCTAATTTCTAACTATAATGTGCCTGAAACCTATGTTTTTTCAGTGAATATATATGTATATAGTTAAAAGTGCATGTTAAATTAAATAAAGTATGAATAATAGTCACATCCTGCAATATACCCAAATAGGGACTGAAATACTCAATTATATATTAGGTGAAGTGCTCACAGAAGTAGTCACCCCTTTGAACATGCATATAAACAGTCTATTATATAGTCATTTTGGGCAATAAAACAGTCACTAACAAATATAGTTATATACTAAGTCATCTAATTGGAATTAGGTGAGTGAAAACTTTATTAGTCGTAGATAGTGCTTAAGTGAAATCTATGCACAGACTCACACACCTCCCACCCACACACACACACTCAGTCTGCCATACAAATACTCAGGCAACCAATCAATAACCCATACAGACACTCATGTAGCTACTGAGCAACCCATGCAGCAGCTTACACAACAGAAAGACTGATACAGCCATTCACACAGTTTAGTCACTAACCCATGCATTCAGTAAGACACGTTTAATCACGCACTTATACAATCAGTCACTCATCTACAAAATCCCCGATCTAGACACTTATATACCCACTCATTCTTCAAAACACCTTGGCATATACAAAAAGCATATTTACACTTTAAAGAAACTGGATGATGTCATCAGTGATGTCATTTGAGATGTCATCAGTGATGTCAGCAGTGATGTCACTGACCATGTCATGAATGATGTAATATGTGACGTCATCAGCAGTGCATTGCGGTGGCACGAGTTATAGTTAGCTGTACTAACTATAACGGCCAAATTTCTCTGTTTTTTTTACGAGTGAAATGTCCAACTAACTATAACGTCAATGAAACCTATGGTTTTTTCAGTGAATTTCTAAGGTTTTTTAAATGCTAATTTCTAACTATAATGTGCCTGAAACCTATGGTTTTTTCAGTGAATATATATGTATATAGTTAAAAGTGCATGTTAAATTAAATAAAGTATGAATAATAGTCACATCCTGCAATATACCCAAATAGGGACTGAAATACTCAATTATATATTAGGTGAAGTGCTCACAGAAGTAGTCACCCCTTTGAACATGCATATAAACAGTCTATTATATAGTCATTTGGGCAATAAAACAGTCACTAACAAATATAGTTATATACTAAGTCATCTAATTGGAATTAGGTGAGTGAAAACTTTATTAGTCGTAGATAGTGCTCAAGTGAAATTTTTTGTCTTCTAGATATAGTTTCTGTACCTTATCCGCAATTGGTATGTTTCATTTATTTGTAAGCTGATTGTTCAGTCCTGTAGCTGTGCCAGGATCTGTAAATTAAATAGCACTAGACGCATTGTACATCTGATTGTGCAACCCAGAGAAGTAGGCATTCAACCATGTGTGAGGGGTATTAGTCTAGAACCTTTGTCTGTAGTTTATAGTTTTAATAAATTGATACCACCAGTAACATACAAATTTAGAGACCTATACAGTTTCTAAGAGAGTTGCCGTATGGGTGGGAGACTGAATGTTTAACTGAACATGTGTATGGAAGTGTGCATGCGACTCACTACAACTTCAAACTACATGCCTTGCCTTCTAACCAAATAGCACTATACCCTATGGCCTACCTACAGCCTGCATTTGGGGTGACATATACGTAGTAGGAGGGAAGTTTACAACTTGAGAAGGGGTGTTAAATGCCAACTTAACCTAGTAGTAAAACTGCACTCACAGGCTCTGCAGTAGCAAGTCTAAGACATGTTTAAAGGGTGACTTGCCTGGATGGCGGGGGACTCTGCTGTCGCTGCTAGCCGTCGAGGTAGTCAAAATCCCCTAATAAAAGCACACAAAGTATAAAGTATAAAGGCTACCGCTGCACTCCAGTCTTTCAATATTGTGCACAGTTCTGATGGTGCTTTAGAAATACAATGTGTTTCAACTCAAATGAGTCTTGCTCATAGTCAGTTAGTCCTTTTTCAATTTTGATTTGTATACAGTTTTTTTCTAAGTTATTTTTCCACTAAGGTTAATTAAAATCTGACTTCACCATTATTTTTTTTAACTGAATGGAAAATGCCTTTGATTTATTTTGTTAACATTCTCCAAAACTAAAAAATAACAATACATCTTTATTATTTTAATAATAGCTATGCCTGTTCTTAGAGGATGCTATGTAAGCCTAGACAGTGTAAATAGTTTCTGGGCCTTTACATATGTACATGACTTGGCAACATGTACAAACTTTTTTGCCGGGCAACATGATCTTGCAGCATAAAGTACCAATTTTAAACCCTGTGTCGGTATGTGTCTCATATGTCTACTAGAGTTTATCAGCACTAAGCTGGTTCATTATGATAATCTAGGTGAATATTTTATCTTGAGAATTGTCTGATGTCACAGTCACTGTGTGTATTAATAGACATCAGTGTTTCAGACTAATGGATGAGTGCCTGGGTATTGTGAAATCACAACCCATTTAATTATAATATGTTGGGTATTTAATGTTTGGATGGTTGTTAGCAGGTTGTAGAAAATTAAATACCCTACATAGTCCCGGCTAAGTGCATGAATCTAGATCAATTTTCATTAATTGTATCTTAGACCAAAATGATGTGTGGGAATACCAGTTTGTTCACCACTGCTGTGTAATGTTTATATTTGGTTTGTTAATAATCACTTATATTAGGTTGACTTCAAATCCTACAATGCTTCCTAATGGGCAGGACAGGCTTTTGATCCAGCTCACCACTGACAAATGGACCATTCAATAGCCCTGACTGGAGAGAAACTCCATGGAGGATGTGGAGGATGCAGGACTGACTAGACCTTTCTCGGCAGTTAGAGAAGAGTGTGACATGGGCATTCATTCGAGGACTGGAGTACTGGGACAGAATGCTAAGGCTTTCCTAGAGTGCAACCCAGTTGGGCTAAAAACTTGTTCAGGAAATGCAGTGCTCATGACCTCATCCTTGATGTGATAGATGAAATTACAAATGTAAATAATTTTACAGGAGAGATTACATACCAGGTTACCCCTATCACTATGAAAGAAACAACCATGAATGTAGTATTATATTTGTTTGAGTATTTTTTGTTATTTACTTATGTTTCGCTTTTAGGAATTTCTACTTATTTTTTTTAAGCATTGTTTTTTATTTTATTTCCATGGATGTTTTGCAAGTTATGGATAAGCATACATTACAAATTTCTGTGGTTTTTGACGTAATTCTTAACCGTAACTACACTTCAACTAAAACATTTTTAATAGAAGTTCTAAGGATTTTTTTGTAACTACATGTTGAGGTATTATAACTAAAGTGAACCATAATTTCACTTTAACATTGTTATTTTCAGTGCGTTTCTGGATTGTGTGCTCGTATACTACATCCAACTTCTAAGGAAGTACAAACGACCCGGCTGTGCATGGTACTTGGCTTTGTGCTGTGGCCGTAGCCCAATCCTCCTTGGGCATCAAACTCAACTGCACACAGCCTTCGTATGTATTTTAGTAATAGTACAAAAGCAATTTCTGTTTTCATATAAGAAAATATTTACCCATGTCTGTTCTGTAAACACTAGCTAATGATATAAGGAGCAACCTCACAGTCCTGGGAAATTGAGTAGATCAGTGAACAGTGCTCCTGCAGCTACATATTCTGTTCTCTATATAAACTGGTGGCATCAATCAATGTATGGTCAGCATGTGCGTGTGTAAAATGGAACTTCAAAGTTTTCAAAAATCACCATGAAGGTCAACTTCATGGTAATTTGCTCCCCCTATTAGCGAAATCGCTATTTTTTTAAGTTTGATGCATTGCATTTAAGGAATCTCAATTTGAGATTCCTTAACTGCAATCGCAATTTAAGTGATTTCTTAAAATGCGAAAAGTATAAAAATTATGATGCATCCCAAATGATGAAATTGAATTCGCAAACGGGCGAATTTTGCGAACTCGCACCTTTTGCAAATGCAATTTTCAATGATGCATGCGCCCCTAATACCTTTTTGGAACCACTTGGGGATCTCTCAAAAGCCACCAGCAGGGTCCAGGGCAATTCCTGTTGGAACAGGTCAGCTACTGTCAGCAGAGATATGGACTTCTTGCAGCTTTTGTGGTCACAGAGCTGAACATAAGGTTGGCCAATTATCTTCTGTCCCAAGTGCAAGTAGGGAGCAGGTCCAGCACTTGGATTTTCTCTCCACAGGTTCAACAGCAGGTGAAGTTCATACTCTGTCTTCCACAGGTCCAGAAGTGTTTTGAAGAGGGTATAGAAGGTGCCACTTTTATGCCCAGTTGCAAGCCTGTGAGTGGGGGAAACTCCAAGTGCCTGCCTAAACAATGGGATAAAAGTTGCCCGAAATGCCTGTACTCACTTTTGCTAAATATCCTGTGTGTTTTACTGTAAGTTATCCCACAAGGCTCCCTCTACCTAATCCCAATACAGGGCTTCCTTTTCCTAGCATGAGGAGTGGCTAGTGTTATTGGCAAACCGTAACTTGTGGTCACTTTAAACCGGTACTGGGGAAGACCCTCTCCCACTGGATTTTGCGCCAGTTGGCTATCTTGACAATGAAGGGGCAGGCATGGGTGTGAGTTACAGCTGCTTGTGACAGGGCAGGCACCTTTTTAAATTTAATTATGTTCCTGGACAAACCCCAGGTGACCATCCTGTCAGGGGGAACATCTCAACCCACAACCAAGCCTTTTGTCCACTGTCTGGGAGTAATACACATATCTCCACGAGAAAGCCATTAACAATCAAGTGACATAGATCACTGGCAAAAAGGCACATTTGGCCTAGGCAGCAAACTGATACATTCTTTAAAAGTGACATTTTTAAGATAGTAATTATAATTCCAACTTGACCATCAATTTGGAATGCATATTACTATTGATCTAACGATCCCCAAACTGAAGTTGTTGCATTATAAGTTGTTATAATGAAACCCAATGCTTATATATGGGAGAGCTAGTCTTGCCACTATGAAAAAATTAATTTTCCATGAGCATGCCAAACTTAAGAACACGTATCCTACTTTTTGATTTATCATGCACCCTGCCATGTGGGTATTTAGGGCTTACTTTAGGAGTGACTTATAAGTATTTAAAAGGAAAGTTACGCCTGGCAAAATGGTTTATTTTGCCAGGTTGAATCTGTATTTTTAAAACTGTGCACTCAGGCTGCAGGGGCAAGCCTGGATATACACTTTATAGTGGCACAATCGGTGCAGAAGTCTACGTGGGACATCTAGTGACATCTAAGGTAGACTGTTTACCATATACTAGGGGCATAAAGGTAAGTTAAATGTGTCAGTTAGGATTTATAACCAATTTCATATGTTTTTGGGGGTCAGAGCACATGCACGGGGCCTGGTTAGCAGGGTCACAGTATACAGAGTCCAAAATCCAACAGCATTAGTTAAAAACAATGGGGGTGATCATCAAAAGGAGGCATTTTCTAACAAATGCCCATAACAATATCCTTAACTATCTATTTTGAATGTTCAATTCAGTCCAAATACCCAAACAAGACTAACCAGCTTATTTAGACACACATAAAAGAAACTGGCATTTTATACGGGATACATCATTTAAGATATATATGTTTTTGTGGAAAAATTGGAGGGCAAGTCCCTGTGTTCTATAGAGAATTGATAACGTTTAAACCCCCCCAAACAAAAATACAAATGAAGCTATTTAGAAGTAATGCGATCTAAGAATGAAGGGTTACCGTTTCTTCGTCTTAGCTGATATGTCATATGTAAGAAATTGATCATGTAAAAAAATAAAAAAGTTCAATTGCTGCAACATCTCAATTTTACTTTTTGGCAGTGGAACCACACATTTCACCTTATTCTTAATCATGCAGTCCATGCTCAATAGTGTCCACCCTTTTGCATTCACAAATATTAAGAGTTCTGTAGACATGCCCACCATGTGGATTTCTCGCGATCTGCTCAATGACTTGCTACATTATCTCTAATTGTGTGTGCTATTTGATGTTAAGTTAGTCCACCAAAGGAGGTCTAGGAATAATGCATTTTATTCAGTAGCAATGCTGGAGGTTGCATTGCTTCACTTTTTGAGTGGTGTAAGCTATATGTAAAAATCTGCAAGGGCACCAGATTGCAAACATTGACAGCATTGCAGTTTGTAAACAATCTCAAAAGATTTTCTTTGTTCTCATGTTCAAATAATTTGGTTTCCATGCAAAGATGAAAAGATCACAATCCTAGCAAATGCCGGATTTTTTAAAATTATTTTTATTTGCATTAATGACAGTACAGTGCATAGTAGAAAGCTTCCACATATAGTGCAGCACACTACAACAGGTTACACATGGCATCATACAACTAAGGTCATCTAACTGCCTTCTTCCACACGTTAGTTTTCAGTTCTACCATACATCCCATATCGATTTTTGTGTGCAGCCATGGGCAGTATGAGCGGATTTCTCTGCTGCTGCACGTGTATCAATTGCCTTTCCCCATTGTGTAACTGTTGGAGGGAATGCTGTGCACTGACTCGTTTTCAAAACAACATACAGTGTAATAAGGGTCCAAGGGATATTTTAAGACCTGCCCGGGTTACAATCCCCTAATAACAGTATTTATAACAAAGAAACCCAGGGGTCTAACATAGAGGATATAAGGGAAACCTCAAGAGGAATAAAGCTAACGTGCCTGCCTAAGTGCCTTGAGAGCCAAAAACCAAAATAGTAAAGTTATCAGAGTAGGACAGATATCACAGAACACAGGACCAACAGTGAAAGTGAGTGAAACCCAAAGGTGTCTCTTGGATTTCCATCAATCTCTGTGATGATCAATCTTATCACTTGGTCATCCAACAGGGGGGCTGTGTCTCTAGATCATTGAGACCAAATGCCCTTCTCATAGGCGGAGTTGGGTTCCGACCCTCAGTCACTCCTAGGTCATGTGATAAAGATGGAGATGAGAATGAGTGCAGTGCAAAGAAATAATAATAAGTGGTGACTTAAAATAGAATACAGGGTCAAAGGAAAATAAATGTTATTAAGCTTGCCCTTTTCCTAATTAAAAACAAGAACAGTTGCAAAAAACGCAGTTTGAAACAAGTAACCGCTTTCAGGCCAACATGTTTCAGCCTACAGGGATAGTGGTCCCAGGCTTTCTTCAGGGCCTCTGTTCTAGAATTAAATGCTACTGCAAGTGCTATTATAAGCAAACCTGTGTCAAACTTAGTGTTTAAATTTTGTAAAGGATATATTCAACCGGAACTTGGTTCCTTTTCCTCCGTGTCAAGTGGTGTGTTTCTTATCCAGCAAGACCGGGGAATGGACCTCACCTCTCCTGGACCAGGCTCAGAGATATATGAGGCCCCGCTCTGTCCGTCGTTGCCTCTGGCGGATCCTGACTCGTTTTGCCACAAGTAGGTCAATGGCTAGAATGTGCACACTCCGTCAACTCCAAACTTCTCCATACCCAGTATGCCATACTTTGGGTTATAGTATATGCTGTGGAAGTATTTGAATTGAATTAAGTGATCCTGGTTGATATGGCTCGGCATTTGGAAACCATCCTGGCTTCTGCCACTCGTCATTTGTCACTGAGCCACTGTCCTGGTGCCATTA
Organism: Lissotriton helveticus; assembly: GCF_964261635.1. NCBI lineage: Eukaryota > Metazoa > Chordata > Amphibia > Caudata > Salamandridae > Lissotriton > Lissotriton helveticus. The sequence continues at coordinate 481,086,222 of NC_136071.1, read as the reverse complement.
GGCCCAGAGACGTGGAAGGGGATTGGATGCATTAATTAGTAAAGATCGATAAATATGGGCGACCTCGTTCTCACTCAGGCATTCTGTGGTAACCTTGGGTACAAGGCAGTTATATTCGGGTACATTTTGTAGGGGGGGATAGGTCTTGGCTAGCATGTGTTGGAGCTGTTGATACCAGAAGATTTGTGTGTTGTGGAGTTGAAACTCTGCATATAATTCTTTGAATGGTTTAATGTGATTATTGGATGATACGACTCCTATTTTAGATATACCCATGAGGTCTCAGACCCCGAATCCTCACAGCCCAGAGACCTGGAGCAACCAGGAAGCGCACCCCATTGGTGTCTCAATTGTAAATGTGCCATTTAATAAAGTTAAGGGCCTGGAGCCAGCAGGTTATGGGTGCCCGAATGGGCTCCTGCATTCCCCTGGATATCGAGGAGCCATAAAGGATCTCCTCCAGTCCCCAGTGTTATAGGGAGGTGCGTTCCAGGCAGTAGGTTGGGTAATCTTGGTCTCCAAATATCCAGTCATTGATTACTACTAGTTGTGTCACCCAAAACTATAGCTGCATGTCTGGGATTCCCAGTCCCCCATCAAAGAGAGGTTCTATGTATTTAGCAAGAGAGACCTGAGGCATTGCACAACCCTATAGAAATGTACTGAGGAATGCATTAATATTGTTCAAATGGGATGTACGAATTTTATGGAGGAAGCTTTGGAGGATATACAGAAAACATGTCAGCACCATCATTTTAATTAGAGCTCCCCGGTCCATGATCGAAATGGGGAGTTTGTATCAGGCTGTAAGTTCCCTGCTCATGGTAAGGTTCAGGAGTTGATGTTAAGGTTCCAGGGTTGTTGTTGGTCTATAGCAAAGCATATGCCTAAGTACTGAAAGGGTCCTGCCATTATTGGGAGTAGCTGGATTACCTCGGTGGAGAGGCATAGTTTACTCCTAGGCCAGATGCCTCACCATAAATCTGTGAATAATCTAACAGCCTAGGGATCAAATGTTCTGGGTTCTACACGTAGACCAGCATAAAGTGAGACTCGGGCTTCAAATGGATATCGTGTATACCAGTGAAGTAGCCATTGCATCAGGATCCTTTCTGTCAAGGGCTCAACCATCAGTGCAAAAATGAAGAGGGAAAGGGGGGCAACTTTGTCTGGTGCTCCTTTTGATTGAGAATGTGAAAGACAATACACCATTTACCTGGACTCTTGTCCAAGGATAGCTATATAAAGTTTTGACCTGTTGCAAAAGAACAGGGACCAAAGTTCATTTTATGAAGGATATGGAACAAAAAGTGAGTTGAACTTTTTTTTTAATCTATAAAATCTAGGCCTATTTTTTACTGTAGTTCCCATGCTCTGGTCAGAATTAATGATGTCTCTGAATGTAATGTCTGGTCCTCTGATTTGGCATAAAGCCATTTTGGTCTGGTTTGAGGAGGGAGTGGATGACTTTTACTAGTCTCGTAGCCAGGATTTTCGCCTTGTGTTGATCAGCAGATCAGGAAATAAGAAGCACAGTCATAGGAATCTTTCACCAACTTGTGGATGACTACAATCGTTTTTCCTCATATGTCTTGTATCAGGAAGCTTTTTTTTGTCTCCTCATACATGGCAAGGAGGTGTTGTGCTAGCAAAGAACAATAGGCTTCAGAAAACTCAGTGGCAAACTAATTTGGCCTGAGGTCTTACCTGAATTTAGGGAGGCGGTTAGCCACTTGTATTTCTTAGAGCATGACTACGTCCTCAAGCTCCTCTGACTGGGAGACATTGAGGGGCAAATAGGTGGTTGTTAGCAATAGGGACAGTTCTCTCTATATATAGTGGAGTGCGAATCTATAAGGTGAAGAATAATTGTCCGGGAAGGTTTTAGCAATGATGTGGGTGCATAAGTCAGTTCGCCATTTCGATGGTGCACTCATTTAATTACACTAGACTCCAAGTTTCTGTCTGACAACCAGTTCAGGAGGTGACCCGCTTTGTCTTCCCATTTGTAGATATTGTGTTGGGACGCTAGCCAATTATGTTTGGCTGCATGCTGTCTAAGATGTTGTTGGTCTTTTATGGCCACAGTGGACCATCTCAGTGATTCATGTGTAGCTCCAGTGAGTGTGATGGCATTTTCTAGTGCTATTATGTTTATTTTAAGTGCCACTGCCAACCTGTCTTAGTTTTTTTTAGCACCAGTGAGAAGAGACTTAACCTGTAGACTGCGGCGCGAATTCCACCGTGCTGCTGTCGTTTTAATCACTGGCCGGGGTTTGGACGGCCCCCGGCCGTCCTCGGCACATACCCACCGTCATGTAGAACGACCGGGGGCCACCCGCAGCACCAAAGGGATTAATGTGACCACAGATTAACCTCTTGAAACTTCCTATATAGTTTTAGCCAAATCTACTTAGTCAATGTTAGTCTCAAATTATGTTGTTATTGCATCTTGGAGACACTCACTGAATGTTCCGTCTCGTAGCTGCCAGGTGTTAAGGCATCAATTGCGCAGGATTGATTGGCTAAGTGTTCAAGATGTAATTCTATTGGAAAATGGCCTGATAGGCTGTCGGGGAGGATTTACACTTCTTTCACCCCCAGCAATCTAGTGGCTGGTGCAAAGAAATGCTAAATACGGGAAAAGGAGGAATGCAAATGGGAGAAGAAAGTAAATCGTCGGGATACCATTTCCTCCAATTGATGGTGGGCCCAATTGAAGCGGAACATTTTCTAAGTGGGGTAGTACTGATAGTAGATCTACCACTGAGGGTATCAAGGACCGCGTCCAATACTGCATTGAAGCCACTCCCAAATTAGTACAGTAAGATGGGTCGCCACAGAGGTCAGCTAGGAATCTAATACAGCTGGGGGAATATACACACTAACAATGGACCAATGGTGTCCCTCCAGAGTGCCTGTGAGTAGAATGAATCGGCCTGCTGCGCCTGAGAATATGCCAGTGTGCTCTAGGTGTAAAGTTATGCAAGAAAATGGCTAAGCCCCTCACGTCCCTAGAATGTCCCGTGTCATATACTCAGTTCTATCCATGTTGGCCCAGAAATTTGCGATTATTATCAATTATGTGCATCCCCTGCAAGTGAAGGACATCAGGGCTAATTTTCTTAATGCGGTTCAGGACTGGCTACACTATAATTGATCGTGGAAGCCATTGACATTCCATTTAATGATGTAGTCAGATTTAAACATTATTGGCTGTGTCAGGGCGGTGCAAGAGTGAGTCGGAGTGTACAAACCAAAACAGTGTGTTGTGCTTTTGTGGAAGTACATGTTAACATATCTCTGTGGAAGGGTTTGCAACAGGCTGTCCCTTCACAATTCTGTGTTCCTACTCCTCTTGAAAGCCACATCCAAGACGTGAACCCCCCGACCCCCTCCCTTAACTTCTACCCATGAAGTATCTGTTGCCCGAATTAGTCAACTTAAAAATTTAAAAAAGATCTGACTGATATCATAGAAAAGAACAACAGACAACACAATCTTAAAGTACAATAACTTTGAAGGTTGAACCACTTGTGCACAGTAGTAAGGTTCAGCAGCCTGATCGTGTCTCATTAGGTTCTGTGCCTAGGATGCCGCCTACTTCAAGGTTCCCTGAGCAAGGGGGGAAGAGTCAGCAATTGGTGTGGTCTTTAACTTATCCTGCTGTAGCACAGATGCCCCAAAATCCCAGGCATTTATCCATTCAAACAGGGGCTGGCTCTCTCCTATGCCCCCTGCAGGGTATGGTGACTCCACCGCCCAATTCCAGGCATACTCAGGGATGTCAAAGAAAAGTATGTTCTGCTTGTAAAGATTTTGAGACATGCCAGGATTTGCCACATGTATTGAATGTTAATTGCTCGTAATTTCTTTTTGATTTTCAGGAAGTGTTAGACCCAGTGGTTTCTTGAGGGCTGAGATGCACCGAAGCCAGACAGAATCCACTGTCCCAGGACATAGGATAGGATGAGTAAGATCCACTCATAAGATAACCTGTGTTCATCCTTTGGTAGCTTGGTGCAGAGCAGTCAGACTTATCCTAAGGGTCAAAGTGTAAAGTATTGGTACAGCACTGCCCTTGCAAAACACTGATTACACTTCAAAAAGCAAAACGACTCCACACCGTATGTATAAAACACTGATATTTGTATTACACACACATTGAAATCAAAACAACATACACATTTTCTATAAGCTTTAAAGTCATATGTAAATTCAAACTCTTCCATAAGCAGCAGAACCGCATAAACATATATGTACCAGTCATAGGTATTCACTTGCCCTGTTATCCCCTCATCCTCGAAACATAACTCCATGTGCATACTTTCCTGAGGTAGTCACGATCCAAGCTATTCCCTAACATCAAAATGACAGAACATGTATACAGGCTTGTTAAGAGGTATTCCACTCTCCTGCTATCGCATTAGCATAATACACAACATATCCCAATATCGCATACCCTCCATAGCTTGTAATGATCAAGAAGTCACAGTTTTCCCCTATGCCTTGTGATCCAGCCCCCCAGTCATTCGAACAACACCAGCCAATTATTCACTTGTACCCACTGGCAACACTTTGATTAAATTGTCAGGACCACCTACGCAGAAAGAAATGGTAGGCTGCTGATCTTTACGCACACACTTCTCTGAACAGTGGGAGTACTGCAAATGTTAGGACAGTTCTTGTCCCAACTGACAATAACTTTTATCCAGTTGCGCTGCACTCTGCGCAGTAATGACAATCTCATGGAAGTGGCGATTTCTTTCTGTACCTGGGGTCTCGTGGTCAGAAGACCAGCCAACCGGCCCTTGGAGAGTGCTTAGGGCCCCAGGAGGGGATTAACTGCAAGCCAGCAATATCCAGATAAAAATTCATCAAGTGATAATTCCCTTCCTGGAGCACAACAAGCTCCAGGTAACCACAAGTCTGTGGATAATCCAATTGCAGTCCCTCCTACCCCAATGGTTTCTCTTGTCGAGGTCCGAGCATTGATCCAGTGTAGAATTGTTCCAATCCCAAAAATGTTTATAAACTCATGAGAACAGAGCCCCAGTAGTTATACACACTATGGCCTTTGAAGATGAAATTAATTCAAAAGGTAACCTTTGAAATCCACAGGCTCCCTCTAAATGTTCTCCTGTCTGCCATCCTACCATGGAAGGCTTGTTCAATATCTTTATTGGGGCCAGGACCCTGCCCCTTAGAATGCAGGTGCCAATTCCACTCCCTCTTATCTATCTCAGGAAGGTCTCTCAGAGTCAGAGATCTAGTTTATGGTTTTCAATCACGAATGCAAAGATGTAGCTGGCCCCCCCAGCACCTAGATGTGGACTGAAGACCAGCTGACAGGCTCACAGAGAGCCACAAGCCTAGAAATGCCCACTTTCCCAAAGTGACATTTCCACATTTGGAATGCCAAATCCACCCTCACTACTGGAGAGGATTTGCAATTACTAATGCATCAATACTAAACACCATACTGCTGCTCTTCCGCAATTATGAAATACAGCTCAATAGCCTTTCCGCAGATCCCCCTTGTTAATCAATGCAAAAAGCAGGTCTCACAGTACTGAACACATGACCTGATGTTACTCACTGCTAGGGCATATAGCTCACACATGCACACGCCTGACCTCTTCCCTACACTGCACCTTGGCCGCAGGGAGTACTCAGATGTAGTGAGAGACATGCAGAAATGTGGCAAGTAGCATTTAAATGCCAGGCTGAGTAACAGTAACCTGCACACACAGGCCCTGCCATAGCAAACTTGTTGTACATTTGAAGAGCTACATCTGTGGGTGACACAACCTGTGCTGCAGGCCCACTTAGTAGTATTTAAGTTACATGCCCTAGGTATATGTCTTACCATTGAGCAAGGGACTTACAGGTAACTCAAATCAGCCAATCATGTAGACACCAGTCACCAGTATGTATATGACAAGCACAGCGCATTAGCACTGAATGACAGTGGCAAAGCTCACAAAGTCCTAAGCCAGCAAAATAAGGTCCAAACAGTAAGTCAAAAGCCAATATTCAGGGGAGACCACTCCAAAGGTTTAACAGGAAGGATATGCGAGTTTATTGGAACTTAAAAGTATATTCTGGAAAGATCATCACAGGGAATCACTGACAAAATATCGACCGATAAAATATCATGTTTCCAAAATATCGGGACATAAATATCGATGTCAAAAACATCAACATCATATCTTCATAATGGTAAGTACTAAAATATCGGCAAAACAATATAGGGGTCTACTAGGATGGCGGACGGATGGCCGCCGCCAGGTCGGCAGTGGGAACCGCCGGGCCGGCGGCGGACATCTGCCCGCAATCTCAACCCGCAAAACCGCCGGTCCCATTAGCATGGCAATTACAATGGTGCAGGGTCAGGCTCCTCCGGCTTGATTATGATGCCGGCGGCAGCCAGCCTTTCCGCGGCAGTAGGACCACCATGGAAAGGCATGCAGAGAATGTCTATGGGGGTCCATTGTGGGCCCCCAGAGAGTTGGGGGGTGTGTGGGTGCACTGGGGGTATGCCCCTCCATGTCTCTGTACCAGGTGGCAGGCACTGTACAGTGCCTGCCATGCAGTGCAGTGCTATGCATGACATGCTCCTTTTCACATCGCGGCGGTGCTTCTAGCATCATCAACTGCCGTAATGTAATGCCTGCGATCGTACCGCCGTGGTCAGATTTCGACTGCGGAGCATGGTAATCGGACCGGCGGTTATGCCGCGGTCCTTGCGGGCAGTCTTTTCCTGCTACCTTGGCGGTCCTCCGACCGCCATCCTAATAGACCCCTTAGTTGTTAAAAATACCGAAGTAAAAAATATTGTTTTTTTTAAATGTATAAAAAATAATGTAAAATAAATTAAATAATACATATAACTTAACAAAAAATATTTAGAATTATTCGAAAATGTTAAGAATTATAAGTAATAAATGTAATGTAAAAATAAATTAAACACATATAAAATGTAATATATATATACTTACTTTAGAATGATTAATAAATAATTATTTAATTAAATTATAAAATGTTAGAAATATATTAAAAATGATCAATACATATATATATATATATATATATATATATATATATATATATATATATATATATATATATATATATATATATATATATATATATATATATATATATATACATATATATATATATACATACACCTGTAAAAAATATATATATATATTATAAATTAAATTATTAAAATATTTATTAATTTCTAAACCTACATTTTACACTACATTAAGTGCAACAGTAGGAAAAGTGTTGGTTTGTAGAGGTTAATAAATTACTATTCCCACTCCACCAAGTGCAACAGTAGGGAAAGTGTTGGATAGCAGAGCGGATTAATTTACTATTCCCACTCCAATGAGTGCAACAGTAGGGAAAGTGTTGGATAGCAAAGGGGAAAGAATTACTATTCCCGCTCCTGCAAGTGCAACAGTAGGGAAAGTGTTGGATAGCGAAGTGGAATAATTTACTGTTTCCACTCCAATTAATGCAATAGTAGTGACAGTGTTAACAAATAATTAATACATTTATAACAATTACCAAGCAAAATAAAAACAATTAATAATGAATTAATTCACACTATTATCACTAGAAAATAACATTAAATAAATATGATATTAAAAATATCTAAAAAATGTATTAAAATTAAATTACTTCCCACCCTACTCCCCTATCAACCCACAACCCACGGCTAAAAAAATGACACAATTAACATAATCACCAATTAATTAACAATAACGAACACATAATTAATAACTAATTAATATTAAATCAATTACCATAATTAATAATATTAAATATTAAATACATACATACTAATTAATAGAAAATATGAATTAATTAATTAGAATTAAATTGCTTCCCACCCTACTCCCCTATCATTCCGCAATCCGCTCCTTAAAATGTTTTACACCATTAACATAATTACCAATTAATAATAATTAACAACCAATTAATAAATAATTAACAATACATTATTTGCCACAGTTAACAAAAAAATATCACAAACATAAATACTAATTAATAAATATTATGATTTAATTAATTATAATGACATTACTTACCACCCTACTCCCCTATCAACCCACAACAGCCTCCTAATAAAAGGACAAAATTAACATAATTACCAATTAATTAATAAAATTAACAACCAATAATAAATATTTAATAATAAATTAATGACCACAATTAACAATAAAAAATATTAAATACATAAATATTAATAACAAATATTACTTAATTGATTAATTATCATTAAATGCCTACCCACCCTATTCCCCTATAAACCCACAATCTCCTACGGAACTAAAACGCAAAATTTCTTAAAATAAAATTAATAACTTCTACAAATTATTAATCAATTTATTATAATCAAATTACTTCCCACCCTATTCCCCTATTAATCAACAACCAGGTATGGAACTAAAACGCAAAATTTACTTAAATTAAAATTAATAACTCCTAAAAATGTAATGCATATAGTAAAAAACAAATGCAATACTTAAACAAAAATATAGAACACATACATTTAAAATACATACGAAAATACATAACACTGACTAAAAAATAAGATATTTTTACTAACTATATTTTTGCAAATGATATTAATGACTTCGATATTGTTAAAAAATTATATTACTTACCTTAGACTCGATATTCTTTACCACAATATTCTGACAGTCGATATTTTTGTATCCCTATATTTTGCACTCAATTTTAGTGCAAGTTGAAAATAAAAACTCAGTATTCTGACTGTTTACCCATCACAGGGGTCGACCCACAGTGTAATTGACCATGTTTGAGAGAAGTGTGCAGAATGAGATTGTGATCTGCCTGTTGAGGATGCGTTCAATCATTGGTCTTAGGGAGGCCTCAGCTGGTGGTCGCCCTGCCAGTTATCTGTGAGCGCCTTTGATTATAAAGCATGGTGATAGTGCCTCTGCTGGAAGCCAAGTTTTGAGCCAGTCCATAATGAATTGCATTGGGTAGAATCCTTCTTCACCCTCCGATAGTCCCATGACCCATATATTGTTTAGTCTGGAACAGCCCAGGCCTCAAGATGGGATACTTTCTAGTGCAACTCGAAGATTCTAGTATAAAAGATATTAATGGAATCCCCAGTCTTGAATATCTCTCCCTCCATCTCGGTCACCCTCTTAACTGCCTTTTACAAGTCCTGCTGGAGCAGTGACAGGTCTAAACTGAGGTTTCCTATTTTCCCTTGGGAGGTCTTTGAGTCTTGTAAGGCTTGGAAGACTGTGGCAGTTTCACCTCCGAGACATTCCAACCCCAGTGTCAGAGGTGTGTAGAATGCTGTGGCCAGAGTACGGGGTTGTGTATTTGACCATCTTGCCCTGAGCTAGGTGGGCAGCCTGTTTGTCTTTACCCACTGGGAGGATATCCAAGGAGAGAGGCTTGTGGGTGGAAGATAGGCCACTGGTAATCTTACGTAACACTTAGGAAGAGTCAATAGGGCCTCAGTTTGCAGTAGTTCCGACTGATGGATGCCAATATTTGGGATGCACTCTCTCAGCAGAATAGGTTAAATGTGCGTTTCATGTGTGCCACCAGTCCCTTATGTCCCTCATGTGAGAGGGAGTGAGGCTAGAATGTGGTCAACTGTATGGGTATTCCCTAGTGTGCCCTCAAGACCTCAGAGTTTTCAACATGGTTTGATGGTAGGAGGGCCTTCAGATAGGATTTCAGTGCAGACAGGCAGGTCCAGCAAGATCCACCCCCTGCCCATGACTCCAGTGTAGGCCCTGGTCTAAGAAGCCCCAGTCACCGCTACAGCCCCTCCTTACTTGATACTGGGTCTCAGGTACCCAATGGAGCAGCACCTCGGTGAAGCCCTAGTCTAAAACATACTCAAACCTGCAGTCAGACTGCAAATGCAATCAGGTCCTCACCAGCACTGCCAAACTCCATGGGCCATGGCTTTTGTCGGGGGGACAGGTTTTACCCAGGGCCTCAGTATCCTCTAGCCAGTCCCCTTGTCGGTTTCCTTGGCACTACTCCCCTTGCCGGTTTCCTTGGGCTGGGACTCCATGAGGTCAACTTTAGCATGGCTGTATCTGGGGGGGGGGCACATTCTCCAGTCTATTATTATTATTATTAAGAGTATTTCTTTAGCGCCTAACTACCCGGAGGCTTCGTAGCGCTTAAGACAGAGAGGCAGAATAACATCAGTCACACCGCTAAGGGAGCATTCTAAACAGGTGTGTTTTTAAAAGCTTGCGAAAGGTCAGCAAGTTGTTGTTCCCCCGCATAGCTTGGGGAAGGGAGTTCCACTATGCCCCACAAGCACTGGTGGGGTCCTTGGCATTTGTCCCACGCTGGTGATCTCGGACGGGGACATCTGCCACCCATCCTTGGTGGAGTAGCTCTCCATGGTCGATCCCAGCACCGCTGGTCAAGGAGCCTCTTAGAGGTCTAGCTCGACCGTCATCTCTGCAGTGTCGGTGTTTCCAGGCCAGAGCCCCAGCTTCAGGAAGCAACAAGAAAGTTCTTATGGGCCGAAGAAGAAAGTTGGATTACAGAATAATGTTGGATGGTGCGGGCATGGCACCACCCTCAAATCAGTGCACCTCCCATCTAGTGTGGTACAAAGCGGTTCCTGCAAAAGCACAATGTGAAGTGACCCAATATGGATGAAAGGCCCTGCTGTAATGTTGTGGTGAGTGTTTCTTGCATGGGGAGCATAGTTCTTGCTTTAGCTTTTCTAACTACATAATTTCGTAAATACAAAAAAGTAGATTGTATGCTGTCTATTGATCATCTTTAACCAAATGCCAGTGTTTACTGACACTCTTTTAATTTGATTGTTAACCCCTTAACTGCTGAGCCTTAAAACCCTCCTCCCTAGTGCTGAGGCCTATTTTGGCTATTTGGGGTAGTTTGTGCTTAGGCCTCCATAGCTTTTTTCTCGCATATGGTATCTGCGCCACATTTTTGACTTTTTCTTCCAACCTCCTGAGAATTCTAAAGGTACCCAATGTTTTTGGATTTTCTTGGAGGAGACCAAGAAAATAGCCACAATATAACTACATTTTGAGTTTTTCAGGGTAAATTGGAAAAAGTAGTCTGGATAAAAGTGTTTTTTTTCATAAAAGTGGCATCAGTGAATGCCTTGCTTTCAAGAACATACATTTTACTAGATTATGAAATACTTTATTTCCGAGAAATGTATTTGTCTAGAAATATTACACACATTTCCAGTTCATAAAAAATTAACGAAAAAACAGACAATTTTAGAACTAAAACAACAATGCATGGTTGTATCCTTCAGCCACGTCAACTTATAGATTATACAGTTTTAATTATATAAACAGTAAAATGTTCCCTAGCCAGACCCTATAAAATCCACGGCCCAAAGTCTCACATATATTTAAAGCCTAATTTGTTACTACAGTTTTGGCATTTCTTGAAGAGGTAGCCCGTTTTTCCAATTTTTGTACTTTCAACCTACTTTCTTCCAGTTTGTGGTGGAAACCAGTGCGAGACTCATGAGTGATCCAGGAAAGCTATATATTTCTGGAAAGTAGATAACATGCCATAGGCTGCAAGGGGTCATATGTGTAGATCCCTGAAGGTTTTCCTAAAGAAACTAGCTGTTGAAATAAAGAAATATTGAAAATGAGTTGGAAAAACAGTCATTTATGACAATGTTTTCATCTGTAACTTTTTGTCACCATAGCTGATTTACAAAAACAATGAACCATTATGTTTACTAGACCCTTTTGGTTGTGGGGATATATCAGGTTTGTGGGTTCTCCAAGAAGTTAGGTACCCAGAGCCAACAACTGAGCAGCACCATACAAGGTTTTGTCATTATGTACTTAGTATAAACCAATACATATGTTGCATATGTAGAATGAAAAATGTATATCAAAGTAACCTATGTATTTCTGAAATGGGCATATGATATGGAGTTTAGGAGGAGTGGCTATTTGTACATCTCTGAATTTGTGGGTACCCATACGAGTATAGGATTTGGAGTGTATTTTCAAAATGTCTTCTTTCTTACACACTGGTTTACATTTGGAAGCCACAAATGCAGCGAAATCCAATTGGTAAAGATAACTCTTCTACTATGCTATGCTCCTACATGTCTTCCGATAAAAATGATACCTCACCTGTGTGGGTAGGTCTAGTTCCTGCAACAGGAAATAGCCAAAAACCCAACATGGATACATCACATTTTTCCACTCAAAACTGACCTGCTTTTCTCCAAAATAGGTAGCTGTGGATTTCGGGCCCAGGCTCAGCTGGCACCTCAGGAAACCTAGCAAGCCAGTACATTTTTGAGAACTAGACACATAGGGGAATCCAGGATAGGGTGAGTTGTGTGGCTCTTACCAGGTTGTTTTAACCAGAATCCCTTGCAAACCTCAGACTTTGACTAAAAGTACACACTTTCTGCACATTTGTGTGATGGAAAATTCTGGAATCTGTGAAAAGTCTCAAACTTCCTTCCACCTACCATTCTGCTAAATCTTCAGTTAAAAATGGTACCTCCCTTGTGTGGGTAGGTCTAGTGTCAGTGACAAGAAATAGCCCTAAACGGCACATGGAAACATCACATTTTAACACTCAAAACTGACCTGTGTTTTCTGCGAAGTGAGTAGCTGTGGATTTGGAGCCCTAACTCAGGCGGCACCGAGGGAAACCTAGCAAGAGAAGTGTGGCTCAGGGGTTAGAGGCGGCAGACCCGGAATCTGAGATCGGTCCTGGACCAGGGTTCAATTCCCCGCCCCGGCGGGTCTTGGGCTAAAAATTCCACGGACTCGATAATTCTTGCCCCGGTGCCTCCTCGACTCACGGGTGCACACTCTGCGACTCTGGGCAACAGCTTGCTTAATCTCCACAACGGCCCCTCGCGGCGGGAGGCCTGACTTTCACCTTGTGGATACCCTGCTATCTCACAGAGGAATATCAGGAAGGGTTCCCTAAGCAAGCGCCGGGAAACCCACTGCGGGTAGCTGTGCGCTATATAAGCTCAACTACATTTACACATTACACAACCTGAACATTTTTGGGAAAACTAGACAACTATGGGACTCAATCTTTACCCTAATTCACACATTTTCCTAACATTTCTGTGATTGAAGCTTCCAGAATTCGCAGTAATCTACAACATTCCTACCACCCACTAGTGCCTGTGATAGAACAAACCATGGTCAATGGGAGCCCTTGGCCAAGGTCAATGGAAGCCCTTGTGTGACAACTCCCATTGACTCATTTCGATCCATTCCTATTGTAGGCACTAGTGGGGCAATGCTGGGTGGTAGGAATTTTGTGGATTACTCCGGATTGTGGAAGCTTCCATCATAGAATTGTAAGGAAAATGCATGATTTCAGGCACATTTTAAGATCTGTATGGGGTTGTGGGTAAAACAATCTTGTGGTATTCATGTAAGGGACACTACTATGAAATCCTCTAGTTATCTACTTTTAAAAAATGTCTGTGGTTGGTAGGTTTTCACGGATGGCGGGCGAGCATGGCCCAAAATCCTTCAGCTACCACGTTGCTGATCTCTACACATAGCACTTTAGGGCCATTTGTGTCAAGGTCTCTTGACCCCCCACATAAATGAGGTACCATTTTTATAGGGAGACTTGAAGGAAGGCTGTGTGATAGGACATTTGTGGCTCCCCACACATTCCAGAAGTTTTCTTCACAGAAATGTGAGAAAAATGTGTGTTTAGTCAAAGCTTGAGGTTTACAGGGCACTGTGGGAAAGAAAATGGTGTGGGATGCATGTGAAGCACACCAGCCTGGACTCCCCCGGATGTCTAGGTTTCAGAACTGTCTGGGTCTGTGTCACGGGCCCCCATCCCCGGTACCGAGACTGTTAGGGTGAATGAATGGTGGCGTGTTCCTGATAGCGGGGATCCTCTCCTCTCTCCACAGCCGAGGGAATCCCCAGACTGGTTTGTCTCGCAGAGCCCCCGTCGGGGAATACGCTCAGCCCTATCCAGGCAGGGATCCTTTAACTGGGAACTCCTATCAGAAGATCCTGCTCCCAGACCATACGTCATCAGCCCCGATCCAATTGAGGAAGAAGAAAAACGGTTCTGGGACGACGAGAGAACAGACTCTAGAAGACGCTGCGAGAGGGCAGGGGCCGAAAGCAGAAACCGAGACGAAGTAACGGGACCCAAGGGAGAGGACGCCCCGTTGCCGGTGTTGTCAATCAAAGATGAGTATCCGGAAGCCCTGGAAGAGCCTGGAGGCCAAAGTCCTCAACCTTCGCCCAGCCACGTTCCAGGAGGAGCGTGGCTCTCACAGGTGCATGCATGGTTTTCAGGGTGGGCTGGGAGGCGGGAGAAGTTCAATGGTATTGAACAAAGCATTCCCCAAGTCCTTGACCATACCGACCGCCCTCCCTTCATGCGCACACATCCATGACCCGCCTCCCTTTAGTGAGTATTGGGTGTCTCCTCACTCCTTTTTCCTATGTTGCACCGATGTTGTGTTTGTTTATTTTCTTCTCTCGAGGGAAGCCTGAGTCACAAAGACCCTCCACGAAGATGCCAGCGAAAACAGAAACTTCAGAACACGAACTGTTAGATGAACGAATAAGACGTATTATCCTTAAATAAATCCTAGCACTACCGACCCGTAGTGTATATAGAATAAAAACCTTCCCCGGCGGGGTGTCCATTGGCCGAGACCTACAATTACAATGTTAAAGGTGAAGAAGCAGGTATATAAACAATCTGATTGTTGTTTTGGTCTCCATCTTTAGGAGGCTTTGATTAAATCATTGATAATACAATGCCCATTTTCTTTATCTCTCAAGTAGACTTAGAGGGTTATCCACACTCACTCTGATCATTAGAATGTCAGATTTCTTAAATAAATCTTACCATCTTGTGCAGTTCCTGTGAATTCTCAAAAATTGCCCACATTTTAAATTATATCTCAGGCTCCTGGAGTGATGACTCTAATACTGCAAAAGGATATTTCCTTCCGTACTTTATCAAAAGAGGGTTGTGTATGGTTAGGGCAAGGAAGGTAACCTCTGATGGTTGTATGACGTTACAACGCATACTTTTACAATGCATACCTTTACAATGCATTTTTTACAACGCAACATCCATTACAACGCATTCCATTACAACGCATGCCATTACAACGAATTTTTAAAAACTATCTTTACAACGCATTCCATTACAACGCATACTACCTTTACAACGCATACCATTACAACGCATAACATTACATTGCATGTATGGTAATTATTGGATAGTGTAGGGGGGAAAAATTACTATTCTAACTCCAGGGGGTGCAACAGTAGGGTAAGAGCTGGATAGTGTAGGGGTAAAAATTACCATTCTAACTCCAGGGGGTGCAACAGTAGGGTAAGTGTTGGATGGTAATGGTATGCATTGTAATGGTATGCGTTGTAATGACTGCGTTGTAATGACATGCGTTGTAATGGTATGCGTTGTAGTGTCATGCGTTGTAATGGTTGCGTTGTAATGGCATGCTATGTAATGGATGTTGCATTGTAAAAGTTTCGTTGTAATGGTAGTGCGTTGTAAAAGTTGCATTGTAAAGGTTGTTTCCCCCTCTAATCAGTAATGTGGCATAGTAAAGTTTGTGTTGAGCCAAGACAAAAAAATGGTTAGTTATAAAAGATAGCCTGTCCAGACCAAAAAAGCATTGTTTAACAGTACCGGTGAGTAATGTATAAGCTAAAAGGGTTGTCATAATTGAAGATATATGAATGCTCATAGACATCCATTTATGTATTTGCTAGAGCAGGTGTAAATCTGGTCCCAATTGCAACTCTCTTTGCTTGAAAGTAAAGGTGTTATTTAGGCATACGAAAAAGAAATGTTGGTGAGTACAATTTCAAGAAATTACCAAATGAACAAAGTGGGGACCAGACAGGGTGATTCCCCTTTGGTGAAGGGTATTTTTATGGTATCCCATGCCTCCAGTTGGGGAATGTTTGTGTATAATGACTGTATATGTACTGTCAGTAACAGTGGAGTGCCAGAATCGAAGGGATAACACCAACCTTGCATAAGGTGATTCTAAGTTTAAGGTGCTAGTATTACTGGGATGTATAGAGTTTTAATGACTCCTGTAGCCTTTTCCACTCAAGTATTTTATAATATTTTAGCTATTAAAGATGTGAAGTTGGAATTACCAGGTTAGAATACCACACCTAATAAAACTTGTCATTGTGTGGGGTGTTTATTCCACAGAATTTTCTATGGAATTATCATTTTGCCCCGCTTACAATCAAATCCCCTAGTGATATACAGAAAAAAGTCGTCTCCGCCATACATTTTAATGATATTGCAAATCACTGAGGCGTTCCATGACTGCAGAGAAGAGCAAGGTCAAGTCACTTGAATAGGTCATAGAAATCAGAGATGACGTGCAATATCCGTATAATGTACAGCAAAGGGTACTTTTTTTTCTTATAATACATGGGCATGCTATCACCCTTCCGGCAAACTACTTGTCTTGCTCTTTTAAGGTCGTTGCAGACAAGAAGAATAAAAGCAAAATACGTATAGTGAAGTTTAACACATCAAAAAAAGCAAATTCTTAAAATAAGTTTCATGTAAGTTAGATTAAAAATGCTGTCGCTCAGATTGTGTTGTAAAATGCACAAATGCTAGATTTCCTACAATAGCACGGAAAAAAAATATTGGAAGGAAAAGACAGCTGCCCTTTAATTATGCTCTGTGACCTACCTTTCAGCTTAGCTGCTGCTTGTGCAGCAGGCATTGTGACTTCAGTACTCAACTCCAATTATTACAGTTTAGTAGTTATGTCATTTAGACATCACAAGTCACCTGTGAAAAGGAAAATAGAGAGAAACTTTTATAAAGGGATTGCAGGCTCCCTGTATATTGTACAATTATCAAGAATACCAGTAAAATAAACAAAGCATGCTGTCAAATACCTCCTCCTAAGCGCTGCTGCTAAATTCAAATACTTAGAATGATTGACAATAAAGCAGAGCTTTGCATAGTACGCACAAGGTCAATTAATCCAAATAGGCAATGGATTAGTCTCCCTGAACAGAATATACTTTGCCTTTCAATGTCAGTACATTTTCGATTTCACAGAACTATCAATAAATATAAGTTTGCACACAACATTCTGATCTAACATAGCCGAAATGCCACATAAATATGTGGGCCTCGAGTGTGCGCCTAATAAATTTAGCTTACCGACCATTTTCATCGCCCCTTTAAATATTTAACTTTTTATTTAGCAGTCGGCCATCATCAACCAATTATGTGCCAAGAGAAAGGAAAGAGCAGTCTTTGCAAGTATTGATTATTTCCCAGTTATAATTCGACGATTCACGATCATTGTTCTAGCAATATTTTTGAAGTCACCGACAGGCAAAAGGGACGGTTAAACATAAGAAGAAAAGAAGAAAAAGATGAAAGTCAGATAATAACAGAGCAGAGTGCATAGATGATGCTTATTTCCCAATATGGCGTGCTGAGAGTCACAATATATTGGTAAGTATGTATTAACTCTCCAGTTTTGCACCTTGGAATAGGAGATAACGTTACACTCCTGTTCGAAGTTACAAAACTATGGGGCATATTCTCAAGGACTTATTGCCGAGTTAGCAGCACTTTATCACAGCCAAAGTGGTTATAAATGTGTCGCCCTATTCACAAGCTGGTGCTAACATTCGATATCACCAGTATTCCTGCGATAGCAGCCGCAAAAAACATTGCCACAGATGACACTGGCAATTAACGCTAATAATATGCAGAGTGGGGGCTCCCGTGCAAAAAGCTGAAACAACACCACTTCGCAACATTCACAACGACCAGCCAGATCGGCAATAAGATCCCAAAACAGGCAATAAGGCATGTTAGCAGCATGGATTTAAAACCTGCTCTTACCTGGTGTACAGTCGGATGACAGCCTGCACCATAAAAGGGAGCCCAGTCCAGAGGCACACCTGAAGAACAACAGATGCTATGGAGCTACTGATCATGCAGCTCGGACACCCAAGAGGGCCACAACACCCTCCCACACCAGCCCCATGCCCCCTCCCGGACCACCCTCCCCAGACTACCACCCAGGAAGCGAAGAACAGTAAAGAACAGTAGTTGATGGTGTTCTATCACCTCCGTTATCAGGATCCTGTTGTCCCGCGGACTGAACCACGTCTTCCTCTTCTTCTTGTCCTTGCCCTTCCCTGACCACTAGGTCCCAGGCTGGTCCTCTGTGGGGCTTGTGGGGTTCTGGTTGTCCTCTGTACTTGCTCCGGCTACCTCCATTGTGCTTCACAGTTGTTTTGCTTTTGTTTGTATTTTTTTCTTCTACTTTTATAGTCTTTTTTCTGCCTGACGTGTGTGAATTGCAGGCTTGGCGAAGATTATCGCTGATTTTTTTATCGCGGTTGGGCCCATCATAACTTTATTCATGGTGGGGTTTGCATTTTTATCGCCGTCCTGGTGACTTTATCGCGGACATCTGATGCGTTATCCGGAAAGTATCGCATGTTACCGCCGTGTTGTGAATAAGACGTTAACACAGAGTTATTTTCCCCCAATGGACAGCGATATGAAAAATTGCTGTAACTGATTTTGGCGATGATTATCGCACGTTCTTGAGAATATCCCCCAATGAAAGCACAGTATTTCCTTGCACGAGTTCCATCAGGTTTCTCCTGTCGAAATTTGTCCAGGAATGGTGTCCCAATGGCCTTATCCAGATTTTGGAGCAAACACATGTTTGTGCCTAATTCTGGTTTACCAGCCCTCATAGCAGGCTGGTCTTGGTCTTGTAACAGGAGTTTTATAAGAAAGGAATTCTTTCCTATTGGGAAATGCAAATCTTACAACTAGCCATATTTACATTATTTATCTGCTACTGCTAGCTGTGCCGAATTATCTTTGTCATGGATCTGCAGTCACACAGCTGTGATGATGCACCTAGGCCAGAGGGCTCCCATATATATTCCCACAGCCATGCCAATGGTCCTTGCTTACAGCACGGAATTCATTCAGACTGACTTCACGGAACTCCACCGATGTCATATTGCTGCCCCCGAACTACATTCACACATCTGGCATAAACATTAGTCACAGGGCTAGCTTCAGTCACCATTAACACACCTTTGACGTTACACTTCTCTGTCACACACCTTTAACACTACATCTCTGTCAAAGAGCTTCCAGTCCACATTCACACAGCTTTGACCATTCACAATATTTTTCCCCGACTATTTTCAAACAGCATTCTCAACTCTAACAAAACACCACTGTTTCCGACCTGCTTTTCAGTGGTGGCTCCTCCATGGGGGCGTTTGGGCGCCGCCCCCCTGCTTTCTCGCCGTGCGAGAAGGCAGAAACAAATGGTAGTTATTACCGTAATAACTACCATTTGTTTCTGCCTTCTCGCACGGCGAGAAAGCTGCTGTAGTTCCAGGTTGGGGGGTGGGCGGAGTTACTCGAGGGCAGGGGGAGTGGGTTGCCCACTGTTCTTCATACTGACTGCTTGGGCAGTCTGAGGCCGCCCAAGCAGTCAGTATGAAGAACAGTGGGCAAGCCACTCCCCCCTGCCCTCGAGAAACACCACCTACTCTCCCTGTTCTGAGTTCTCTCTGTATGCTGCCTGCAGCATACAGAGAGAAAATGACGCGGGTGGGGCAGCCGGCCGCACCAATCACATCGCTGCGCTGTGGTGGTTGGGAGGGAGGCTGCCTGCAGCCTTCCTGTCTGATGACGTGCACTGCTTCAGCCAGGATTTTAAAAACAGGACGGCAGGAGTCGTGGAGTCTCCGGAACTGTAAGTTGAAATTTACTTTTTTTATTGGCTTCTATCAGTTACCATGTGGCCGAAATACCACACGGTTCAATGTACTTTAGACTGCAATTGATTCATGCATGCCCAGAAGGACATTATTAGCAACTGATTGCAGACGTACTCCGAAACGTGCAGTAGAGATACCTTGACATGACTCACATATTAGATACATCATTCATACTTCAATCCTCCTTGTCCCATTTCAGCAACCCATATATGTATATGCCAATGGTTGCAGGTGGTGGGTACCGGCACTCATTGGGGACAGGCACTTATTGCTCATTATTAGACTTTAACCGAAAGCAAGCGAGAGAAAGGTAGCAAAGAGAGAGAAAAAAGAATGGGAGGGATGAAACAACCTGTAAGAGTAACAGGCGTGTAGGGAGGTGGAAGAAATAGGCAAAAGGTGGAATTTGAACTTGAACTAGCCAGCCTTTTACACATTAATCACTGACAGACTGCCATTTTGGAATTCCCAAAGACATGGCATTTTGAGTGTAGCAGGACCATTACGTCTCTAAAGTGCAATAGAGGAAATAAATACAGCTTTTTCTGGTCTGCTCCAAGTGAACGTTAATTTCTTGAAATATACGTGATATTCCTTCGGTGGAAGCTCTCCAGTTCCTTGTTGTCCCATTGAGCACTTTATGATCTTGATGGCAAAAAGAAAGCCTTTCCATAATCTCTCCTAGGACTAGACAGTGTAGGGTCATGAGGTAGGGTGAGGCAGACAGGACATGGTCTACGTGCTCCAACCGAGACATGACGGAACCCATCTGTGGCCAAGCTTCTCTCCCTTACATTTAGTTTACAAAGTTGAGAGGGTGGTAGAGTAGGAGGGGGTGGATAATATGGGTCTTTCAGAATAAAAAGATTTGTTGAACTCATGATACTACTATGACTTTTTGGTCAAAAAACCCATTTGACTCTTGTTCACAGCCCCAACCTTTCTCAAGGGAGAGATCGGACTCGAGTGCCATGTCACTGTAAGCTGTGTACAAAGCAGCCCATCTCAAACCAGGAAATTAAGACAGAAATGCGGCAAACGCGCAAACATACCACCGTCTCAGAGTGTTACTTAAGCCTACGGGCGTAGGGTGTAGTAGCACGTCGTCCCTCCGACTATCAGAAAGTTACCTCCTCTTACCCTGTGTCACGCTGCTCCCTGTAAACGTGAGAGCAGCAGCACTCCAAAGAAGGATTAAAGCGCCAAATACACTGTAATAGCAACAGTAATACATTAGAAAGAATGACGATATCACCATGTGAATGGAAATTAAATCTCTGACCTTCTTTTGTTGTTGTCTATGCTTTGATGCAAGGAAAACAAGGATTTGATTTCTGCTAGTCCAAGGGAGGCCAGTTTAAAATGTTGTCAATTGGTTTGTTTGCAGGGAGGGCCAATGACATTCGTGAGATACGTATCTTTAACTTGCATTTTCAAGAGCAGTCTATGTGCTGTTAAATGAAGTGTAACATGAGCATCTGGTGATTATTTTCAACCCTATTGTTTTAAAATAATGCAGTCAGGCTAAATGGATGGCATAGGTGGAAGCAGAAATGAAGCACGGTATGGGACAATTTTAAATGTGTTTAATTATTTCAAGACTACATATCCTAATTACTTTTATAAATATTCTTGCTTTCAGAAATGTGGTTTAACATGCAACATTTGTTCCTTTTTTTTGGTTGTTCTTCAAAAGTTCCTTGGCTTGAGGGTCCCGCAGTTCCCCTTTAGTCAATCAGGCTCGCTTGCGACAAAACACACATTCAGACCCTTCCTTTACGCCCTACCACTTTCAAATGTCACCAGCCGCC
This sequence comes from Lissotriton helveticus, assembly GCF_964261635.1. Lineage (NCBI taxonomy): Eukaryota > Metazoa > Chordata > Amphibia > Caudata > Salamandridae > Lissotriton > Lissotriton helveticus. The sequence continues at coordinate 481,064,552 of NC_136071.1, read as the reverse complement.
ACTGCTGCTTTTAGAGTATTGCAATGTTTCTCTGTAAAGCAGCTGTGGCACAAGATAACACAGTACAGTAGGACTGTGGGTCGTTTTTATTACGGCGGCTAAATCTCGCAGGGAACTACTTCTTGGATTTATATGTAGTAGTTTGTGAAGTTATTCCATTCACTGCTCCAACACTGTGGCATATTTTGTTGTGTGCTGGTGTTTTTCTGGTCTATTTTGAATTAAAGATTTGTTGTAGAGTAGAATTGTGATACTTATATCGTGCTTGCTGCTTCTTTCCCGACAGATTTTGAATTTTGTTTATAAATGGTATCATTTTTATAATGAGATGCACAGTTTTTCCTCACGTTATATATACGTAAGACCATAAAGAGAGAGTTATCGCGGCTCTCACGTGCATCAGATGACTTTATTCTTGAGGAATAGTTGTACACGATGACACACTTTAGACAACACACTTCGCTTTATATTTTAACTTGTGGAACACACGTAAAAATGTAATGTGAACTGATAGTCCAAAACCAATGTTCGCACTAAAAACCAGTGCAATATTGTTTTTACGTACACATATTTTTACTCATACTACACCACTACTTGTAGTTCTCGCGAGAACTATGAATACTCCACGTAGAAAATAACTGCACCTTACACATTAGATTAGTGCATGTTTTAGAATGACTGAGCAGAGACAAATTAGCATTTGATCACTCATAATAATTTGTTATGTAAATGTAGTGTATTTTGTAATGCGCACAGCTGCCCCAACGGGGCGTCCCGGTGCTGTGTAACGCTGTGGAACCCTTCCTGGCTCTCCCTGTGAGATGTCCCTCCTGGGCACCCCCATGGTTAAGCCAGGCATCCCAGTGTTGTAGGAGCCGTTGTTGAGATTAAGCAAGCTATTGCCCAGAGTTGCAGAGTGGGACCCATGATTAGAGTAGGCGCCGAGGTGAGGATTATTGAGTCCGCAGACATTGAGCTCAAGACCCTGCCGCGTCGGGACTTGAACCCTGGTCCCGGGCATGATCTCTGCTTCAGAGTCTGCCGCTCTAACCAGTGAGCCACACTTCTCCACTATTATTAAGTAGCGCTTTACATCTCACTAACGCCATTTCTAAAAGCTGTGGCTACAGATGTTGCAAGTGCCCAGTTTATTGTGCTCAGTTTAACTACTTCATAAGGATGGAAGGGCAAGTCGGCCTACCCGGTATTTAAATTCAAGATTTCCAGAGCACTGAATTTGTTAGCAACAAGCATGTGGCTGTCTTAACCATCCTTCCAAGTACTAGAATCAAGGGTGCTGTAAACTCTGAAATGAGGACTATCACTAAGAAACGCATATACCCCTTGGGGCAGGAGCGATGAGAGGGAAGGTCGGTTGGTTTTTGAGCTTTTAAGTACAGAGTTCCTTCTGGTAAAAAAACTGGGACTGCTTGCTTTAGTTTCTCAGGGTTCCTTTCTCTCCTTATACATTGGAAGTCCTTGGCCATAAACAAATTCGCAAAAAGAGGATTTGCTAATATAGGACATCTTCCCTACAAGTGTTCACATTCCTCTCCACAAGCACCTCTACAACAGGTGAAAATGAGTTTTCAAAGTTGCATTAAGTAGGACACTGCTCTTGCTGCAGCACGTTCTCGTGGTTTACCTTGTTAACAATGGTGGCAGCTCACAGACCTTACTGTTCAAATCACGATCACAATGTGCACACACAGCTGAGGAAAGGTGCATCCCTCTTGTCTTCAGTGACTCCTACTCAGTTGCTCCATTGAACACTATGGTTAAAGCCTCACCTATGTCACAGGTAAGATACAGAAGTGATGCAGAGAGGGAATTAACTGCTTTCCTGTCATGCACACTGGTGAGAAAGGCATGTGTAAAAAAACTCATAAGCTCATAAGAAAAAAGGACAAACTATAGAAAAAGTATTTTCTTTAGCAATTAAAATTACATTTATTTATTGCATCATATTGAATCCTATACTTTTTTTTATCAAAAAGGGGGAGTTCTGGTGCTCATGCTGTGAATAAGAAAAGAAGTGCAGTGTGAAGAACTTTCGACCAAATAGAAAAGAGTGCATCACTATTAAAAATACATTTGACTCCTATGTATATGGCTATTCTGCTGTCAAGGAGTCCATATTAGTCTGGAGTCAACGACGTTTCGGCCCTTATGACTATGAGGTAATTATCAGGACAGGTAAAAGAGCACCCAGTATCAGAAAAATTTAAAGAGAAGGATGCATATAAGGCAATATTTACAATCGAATTGCCTGTATTAAATTAATAAAAAAACTGTGCTTGCCTGGTGAGGAGACGACTAAACCAAGCCTGTGGGTTCAACAGTCACTTGGATCCTCATTCAGGGCTTACCGACTCGTCTAAGCATAAAGAAATGGGGAGGCTACTCATCTTTTCTCCAGCAGTCAATCCTGTAAATTCCTGAGATCCATCAGGCCGGTAGCTTGGATGCTGCTGAGGGGCCACAGATGATGATGACAGAGTGGGCTTGGTTAGTCAGTTTGGTTTCCGATGTCCTGGTCTTTGATGCAGGTGTGCCACAAATTCTCAAAACTCATGCTCTCAATCTCTGCCTCCAGGGCCATAACCTTCTCTGAGAGACTAGCAATTCCACACGTGTGCATCTCGACTAGCAGCAATAATTCAGAATGAGAAAACTGGGACTCAGGGTTTGGTAGGCTAACTGGAGCTGTTTGATATTTTTCTTTTAAGGTAGATTTCTCATCTAACATCTAAAATACAGATAGAAAAGTGCCTCTGATTTCCCTCTTTAAGAGAGTTTGAATTAGAACCTTCTTGCTGTCCACATCATCCTATTATGTTTTAGGCAAAATCTCTCAAATGCTAACCTGTTGGAAGCTCGTCCCTTCCCGGGTTATGTAAGACTCCAATGGCTGAATTCAGCTTTTTCCCCTCTACTAGTGGACACATTCAATTCCTGCAGTGGTGTGAGATTTGTTCGATAGGAGTGTGTAAGGTTACCCCCATGCTGGTCAGCGTTCCTCAATACAATGGAGGTTTCCACAACTCCGAACTATCGTCGCCCTTTCTCTCAGTCTCCAACCTCGATCTTCACCTGCTACTTCTATTCAAGATTTCCTGGATGTTACTGCTTGAACTGTTAACTAGACAAGAACTTTGGGGATGGACCATTACATGACAGCTGAAGTGACTGAGGCAATTTCCTCATTGACGGGTTTTGTGGTAGACTTGCTGTCTCTTCCTCAAGCCTTCCTGCCAAGGTTAGTGGTATGTATTTTTTGAAGGTATGGTAGAAAGTTATCCTTCTTTATTAGCCTATATAGTATGTCCCAATCTGGCAACCTGCTTGGAGAAAGAGTCAAGCTCAGTCATCAGGACTAAAGACTGCTGCTAGGACGCTACTGACTACACCTTTATCATGGGGACAGGATTTGGAATTAAGATCATACTTGATGTTTGAACTCTTGGATGGATGGATGGATTGATAGGTTTTTATATAGCGCAATATCACCGTCAGGTCTCAAACCGCTTTGCATTGGGAACCCGTCCTGGTTTTTCCCTGTGAGATAGCCCCTACTGGGTATCCCCAAGGTGAAAGCCAGGCATCCCGCCGCGGGGGGCCGTAGTGGAGATTAAGCAAGCTAATGCCCAGAGTTGCAGAGTGTGAACCTGTGATTCGAGTAGGCACCGAAGCGAGAATTACCGAGTCCGTGGACATTTTGGGCTCAAGACCCTGCCGCGTCGGGAATTGAACCCTGGTCCCAGGTCTGATCTCAGCGTCCGGGTCTGCCTCCTCTAACCAACTCTTCACTCTCCCTCCCTCCCATTCATTGATCAACGGTGAACCATTCTTTGAGACGGCCCTGATTTAAACATTGTGGAAGAGGAACTTAGAAAAAATATTCTTTTACAGGATTTGGGGGGATTTTAAACTCAGGAAATGAAGTTCACTAAACCAGTTGTTCTTTCGCAATTCTTTTTCTGCCAGAAACAGAACTGCCAGAAACACCCTCCAAACACTGCACGGCACTAGAGTCATGACATAATAACAGGTTTTAATGGGTTGCAAGCAGGTTTAGAGAATATAATAGCCATCATAATTGGACAGAAATGCCCCTAATTTCTGGTTGTCATTTGACATGAAGGCCTATCCTGGAGGTGCACTTGCAAGGCTACCAGCTCCCACCTACAGGGCCCTCAAGTTTTCAATTATCTTGCTCATCTCTCCCACTATCCGATGCCTACTGCTCGCTGGAATCGTCATAACTGAAGTATGGCTGGAAACATCTGTTCTGACCCCAAGACCTACTCGCCTTCAGAAGACTCCTCAAGACCTGGCTCTTCGAGCAGTAGCAGCATCCCCCCACCTCCCCACAGCGTCTTGGGACCCTCGCGGGTAAGTAGCACGCTCTACAAGTACTCTGATTGATTGATACAGCAGTCTTCAAAGATATAGCATCAGTTACAGATCTGTTCAGGGTGACCTGAAGGGGACTCTAAGAATCTGTTTCACCTCCGCGCATGCCTGCAGAGGCCTGCACGCTCACTCAGAGGCCGCATACAGTGGATGCCACCACCCCTACTGAATGGAAGTTGGTGGAGTGGGGAGTGTGAATGGCAGAAGCTGTGTCTGTCATTCTGAAGTCCGTAAAATAGTCAAACCTACCGTAGGTTCCAAGAAGATCACCATGCTAATCTCAGCCCAGTCATCTAGCAGATTGCTTCACAAAAATTCTTCTAAGACCGTTGATGTCTATAGCATTTGGGAATGATGATAGATGTACTAACCAATCAGGTGCCCTCTATCAAATTAATGGTACTAACTTCATCTCATAAGCTTGCAAGAATGGTTTCACAGAATATCCACTCAACAGAGTATTAGAGTTAACCAATGTTTGTGCTATTATCTGATCAGTCTTCCTTTTTGCCTCCAAAACGTTCTCCTTTCATACAACCAACATTTTGAAAATGATTGACAAAATTGAGTTTTTGACCATTCAGTTACCAAAATACTTCCTTTATGTATTTTGTCGAACCACATCATCTGAGGTTTATTTTTTAAATTTACCATCAGCAAGCTACAAGCACAATTATTGCACAATGCATTTAAGGCTTGTTGCAGACTAACTGTTGTATGATCTAGACGTTTAATATAATCCACATAATACATTCTTGGTAAATATTCCCTTTCCATCTGTAGGCGGATGTAACTCTCTCTGGACCAATTGCAACATTCTATTTTGTGTAAGATGCCTAATTATCTTAAAATTTAGGAAAAATTAGGAGAAATTATGCAAAATGTCATTGGCTGGTATCTCAGAGGAAAACTGAACACAAGGGTACACATTGCATTCACTTTTTACACGAGAAATTGTCTGCAAATCAATCAGGCAGAAAATGTCAGCTTTGGGGAGAAAAGGTCTGTTAGTAAATCCTTTTATACTCAAGCCAGTCGCCGCTGGCGCAGACTTTGTATTACATAAAGTGGCTATGATGTTACCCATTTCACATAACGCGAAATTTTAAAATTGCTTGAGATTAGGCCTGTTTAACAAATCTCACACAAATACAATTGTCCATTCCTTCATGGGCCACTTTCAAATCCGCAGGCACCAAGCCTCGGGGCTTTTTCATAACAACATGCAGTTCTGGGTACTGAATTTCGTACTACGGGCTACGAAGGTTTCACCTTTTAAACTTGACATTGCCTCTGTAGTCAAAACCATCGTACCAAGAGGTATTATGGACACGTCCTCTCCTGTAGTCTGCGGTTTAAATAAATGATATTTTATTTTCAATAGTTAAGTTATTCATGCCTTCCAGTTATATTTTAGTAAACATTGTAACTGGAGGGCTTAACATTGTATGAAGTGTCGAAATAAGACCCACCTTTTCCCTTCTTAAAGAGAAACTAAAGCAACAAACCCATTCCATATATAATTCAGGCTCAGCCACATTACTAAACAATAAACATCAAACATGGTCTAAACTTAAACATGGAACATGGCCTAAACTTGCTAATAATTTTCACCCCTTGCAAAGTGACGCAAAGTTCTACAAAGCATTGAATTGTTATTTGCTTTCCAGTGCAAAAAGTATTTGGAGCGCTAAATCTGTCCTTTTTTCAGCGCAGAAAGCCCTTTGCACTGTTTTGGCCTAAGTACACAATGCTGCGTATTGAAAAACTGGACAGATTAACTTTTACATTTGCAGAGTCACCGTCCACAGAATGGTTAATCCATGGCCACATAACTCTACCGGTCACCAGTTTTCAATTTCAATATTGCTAACTCTGATTAGCAGTATGAGTGACATATTTCCATAAATCTTTTTCGTCATATGAATCCAGAGGCAAGAAAGCGCTCTTGGTCACAACCGTTTATTTTTTTTTACAAAGCCATTTGAGGAACTGATTATTAAGTGAAAAAAAAGGTTTGCAGAAATGAAAACACAATTATCAGTCAGTCATGTATATCACACACAGAATGTGATTTACCCTTACTCGAGACCGGTCTATTCCTCTGCGTGCAGTTAGAACATTAATCTTGATAATAGGAATGGAAAGCTGCATTTCTCTGAAAAATGGTTTTCAAATAAAACATTGATGAATGAACACAACTGCAGTGAGTTTCTAATGGTGAGCTCTGCCAGGTCTGCTCGCAATATATATATAACTCATACAGTGGCAAACGCTTTGAAACATTTTAATCAGGACTTTAGGTCACTTTTATTGTCTAAACATCAAACAATTTCATTTGTTCGTGTTAGGAAGTGTCAGCATTTGGTGAGCAAAAAAATTTATGTAGCATGAACTGCATTACATAAAAGACAAAGGAAGCTGAGCTACAGTAGTAGAGAAAGTATATAATGAAACTGGAATAGCTGTGCTGGAAGTTAGTTTTATTGATGCAAAATTTTGAAAATCATTAATAAATACAATAAGTTCCGCTTTTCATAGCATAAAAATATTTGTATTGTGGGTCGGGGTATTCCGTTAGTATAGCAAGATGAGTTGAGCACTTTTTGGGATTGTGATAATCAAATACTGTTTCTATTTAATGGTTTTGCACAAATGCCATATATATATACACATGCGCACACACACTCCTAAAATTGGCTTCACTAGGTGAAAATTTACAAAAACGAAGGGCTTGATTTAGATCTTGTCAGTCTTACCGCTGTCCCTCCATGGCAGCTGTCTCAACTACTCTGGCAAGTTGACGGTCGTGTGCCCGCAATATTTAGATGCAACAGGCTGACTCACCGTCCGCGTCAACAGAGTGCTTCACACTGTGGTCATGGATCACCACTGCAGATGCTGCAGTCTCTAATGCTGGCAAATAGTACTCCATTGCCGTCGGGTGGTGGGTTCCCATCAAGCAGGTTTAGATTTCACAGTTGTGCTGGCAGTCTCCTAGCAGTAGTTCCCTGATGGAGGGAGTCTGTTGTGGTACACTCTCAACAATACTCCATCACTGTGGCCATTGGATGGATGCTTGTAAAACACACCTAATCTCCATTGGCCAAATGGAATCACCTGCATACCACACTGTAAAATACACTCTGTTTCAGGACATGATCCTTGCATTTCACTGCATCACAGCATTTCAAAAGTGACTTTTGGTCGGAAAAGGCAGGGTGTTTGTTCACTTTTCTATTCTCCAGTCACTTTTTTCTCCTCATATTTATTTTCTTGGTTTCATTTATTTTGTTGCCTTCTTTATTTATTTATTTCTAAAACTTATAGAGCGCACTGTCGCCATTGCAGGCATCCTGGCGCTGGTACTCCCAAGACATGAACGGAGGGACAGCAAAAAAACAGCCAACTCAACCCCTAGGGAAGAGCCAAGTCTTCACGGATTTTCTGAACGGGAGAAGTTTACCAGTTGCCTAATCTCCCAAGGTAGACTGTTCAAAAGTTTGGCCGCAGCCACCCCAAAAGATCTTCCCCCTGCCCTGACTTTTTTAAATCTAGGGACTCTCACCAGGCGTGCTGACGAGGAGCGCAGTGCCCTGGCGGGAGTATACCATGCAAATTTAGCTTGCAGCATTCTGGGTCCAAGTCCATGGAGGGCCTTAAAAACAAGGCAGAGAGACTTACATCGTATTCTCTGTCTAAGGGGGAGCCAATGGAGTTCGGCCAGGGCCGCGGATGCTGATGTTCTTCTGGGCCACCCCAAGGCCATTCTGGCCGCCGCTGATTGAATTCTTTGAAGCCTATCAAGCAAAAAACTGGGAGACTCAAGCAACAGTGCATTGCAATAGTCGAGTCTACTCAGAATTGTACATCTGGCCACCTTCAATCAAATATTTTCTCTGGAATTATGGCAGGGAAGAAAAATCCATATTTTACAAAGGGGGTGTTGTCAATCATGGGTATGAAATAGAGCAATAATTGTTTGAAGCCCAAGTCCAAAACACAACTATGAGTCAGAAAAGGCAAATGTGGACCAAAATATGTGATAGAGTGAATGCTAGAGCTAACAACCTGCATATACATGAGGAAATGATGGTATGGCGCCTGTTAGTGTTAGAACACTAAATAACCCATTACGCATATGTGTGTCATATTGTAAGTGTCTGTCTCATTTCAACTTCATATTTTCCACAGGTATGTTCCAGTAACCATTTTGCAAGACTTGAGAAGTTGTCTTTGAAATGACAACAACTACCATGATGCCCTGTTTCTGTTTGGTCAAAAGATTTTTTCTATGTCATATTGCTCATTCTCTCTTGTCTAAAATATTTCCACATGTAGTAAAGTGTCAAGTAGTGCTCTCTTCTGAACATGGTTTGTGGTGTTTTCTAAATGTTGTCCTTTCTTCCCAGCAAATTGCATTGATGTCATGAGTTTCACAAATCAAACAGTGTTGACCCAAGAATTGGAAGCTAATAAAATGACTGTGCTGAATATAGGCTGTAATTGCAAAACTTGACTCTGCTCTGATGACTAATGCCAAGCATCCGTCAAGTTGTATAAATGTCTACATTGAAGTCAGCTAGGCCTTGGAAGTGTCAATTACACATTTCACCTATCCACTGTGTTGGGTTGAATGGTTGGGACATGTTAGGTATACTTCCTAATCACTTCATAAAGATTTCTTACTGCCTGCTTATTTGAAGATGTACTGTTTGAGATTAGAAAATATTACTGAAAGCTAGAATCATAATAATGTCTACCTTTTGTTCTTCTAGATATCTACATGGTTTGTCTCAAAAGGTTTGGACGTATAACCTACATTTTTACTAATATCATTTTTCTCAATCTCTCAATAGGCCCAACTGCCAGAGCTTGTGGCCAGGAATCTGCCACTGAAAAGACCTCCACTCCAGCCCAGGATCAGCCATCCAGTGAGGACAACACTCCTGCTAATCTGGATGTGGATGAGGATCCTGGTCAATCTGATCAGCCTGGGCAGCCGGCTCCAGTGAGTTTCACTGGGCCCACACAGACACCTCCCACCCCAGCTGTAACACCTCATCTAACCAAAGCCTCCTCTTTCTGTGCTTCTACCACTGTAACACCGATCGTGTGCCCCCCCAGTCCTGGCTAATGTTGAGACTAACAGCTCCAGCTCAGCCAGGACTCAATGGGACACTAGGCGAAGGATACAGGGTAGTGGGGGTTGGGGTCGTGGGAGGGATTTTGTGGGCCAGCATAGTGAACCAACTGGGGTGACTCTCACCCAGACCACAATCAACCAAGTCTTGGGGGCCTATTATCAGTCCCAAGACATGATGGGCCAGGTACTCACGAGCTCCAGGAAATTAAGCAGTTGCAGAGGTAGTTCAACTATCAGAAGGAATCCCATAACTCCAATGTGGACTCACTGACTAGGCTGCTGCAGGACATTTACATCCATATGTGCAGGGCTTTATCAGTACCATCTACCCCTTCCTGTGTTCCTACAACATCTGGCCGATGTCAGTCAAAGTCAAACAAGCTTTATTCTGTTAAAAACACAACCATAAAGCATCCTAAAAATTATAAACATCCCCACATCACAAGATATATGATAAAATACATTTAAAAAATACAGAAAGATAAAAATCCCAACAGTGAACCCAGAGTGACCATATACATAAAGTGCTATGCACAGGATATCTAATTCAAGGCAAGGCAATAGATCTGGTGACTTCACTATTCTTCACAGAAATTAAAAATAAGCGCATTAAGTTTAAAATGTCATTGGTGTATCTGGAAATGCATAATACATAAGGTGCCATGTACAGGAAATATAATTTAAGAACATAATCCGAGAGGCCCAGAGATTGCATGAGTTGGGGTGTCCCCTCCACAAAAGGAGATATCAGACTTGCTTATTACTGGTTCAATAGGCTAAGGCTGTGTGGCATTGGCAGTGTGGCTGATAGAGCATTGGTGGCTGTTTGTCTAGCCCTGCGGCAGATGTTGGATCACTGACCAGGTATGTACAGCCTAGTTGCAAGGTCCTGGAGAACGATTGGCGGGGAGAGAAGAAGGTGGCATGCCCGCAATATAAGGGGTTGAGTGAGCTGATTCCGGCGAACGTCAATGGACACCACTCTGGGGGACACTCGAATCGCGACTCCTACAGAGGAACAGTGCTGGATGTACGCAGCGGCCTGGGGACACCTAAGTTGCTGCACCATTATGGGGAAACAAGATGCCAAGCAGCCCAAGATCAGCTTCGAGCAAAGGCGGTCGACTAGGCAGCTGGAACCGGATGCGGAATCTGCTTCTGGAGGCATGGCAGATGGACTGCAAGACGATCATGGTGAGGACATGTGCACCCTTATGTAAGAAATGCACTCCAGCTTGCGCACCATTGACTCAAAACTGAATACACTAACAAGTCAGATGGAATCGGTGAAGACCCCGGTTGGGGTTCATGAACACAGATTGGATGTTCTCGAAAATAGGCAGTCCAACTTTCATGACTTCCAAGTTGAGACCAAGGACCAGCGGTCGCAAATGGAAAGGCTCCTATGGGTAATCCGAGCAAAGAACGAGGATTTGGAGGCGAGGTCACACCGGAACAACCTACGCTTAACGGGGATCGAGGAGACCACAGCGATTACTAAGATGGAAAGTTATGTTGCTGACCTTCTGAGAGACCTGTTCGCGGATTACCTATCACCTATGTTCACGGTAGAAAGAGCACATTGTACCTTGGGAGCTCGACCACCGGTTGGGGCTCCGCCACATCCTATTCTAGCTAGGATTTTAAACTATCAGGATCGCGATGTGGTGCTGCATCAGGCCCGCAACAAGGGGACCACGACGTACCAAGGAAATCAAATTGCCTTCACTCCGGCTCTTCAAGCGGCCAGGAGGGAATTTCTGGCAGCAAAACGGATCCTATTGCAGGCTCAAATTCCTTATTCCTTGCTATACTCGGCCAAACTTAAAGTGTCCTATGATGGGTCCACTCATTTTTTTACAGACGCCTAGTCCGCTTTGAAATTTGCCAAACATGTAGGAGGCAAGCAGAAGAAATCTGGCCTTCGCTCTGGCAATGCTACTGATACTCAGCTAAGTGATAATGACTGATGTATAAGCTATGAGAATTCAATTACTATGTTCTACCTGCCTTTGTATGATCTCAGGAATTTTACTGTAATTTGGTTTGATGGTATGGAAGAGACTCTGAACGGATATTAACTCTGATAAACATATAGCTTTATATTGCTATCGTCGGCTGTAGATAGCCGAGTGTAACATTTGTTTCTGCAAATGTACGTAGTGCATTGCAGGTCTGTCTAAGGATGGGAGGTACATGATCGTTACAGCAAGGGGAGATGGGAGGACTGAATGCTGCTTGAGCCACGGGTCTGTCACTTTCATGGAAAATGCAAGTTCCTATCCCTGCAGTTTCCTGGCCACCCCACTTCAATAGGGGGTGACGTTCGGTACTCACACATCCCCATGGGAAGTTTCCCAACAGTATCTTTTTTGTTGTGTCGTACGGGTGGGTATATACTTCAACCTAATTGGGGGTTGATGTGGGTGGGAGGGTGGGATTTGGGGAAAGTTTCGTATTGGGTTGTCGGTGTTTGGCTATGCTATGGTTGGAATGATGCACGGGAAAAGTTGGCATTTGCAATTAATGTGCGGACATGTGCTGAGACTTGGGGAGATGCCTCGACATGCTCAAGACTAAAGTAAATTGTCTGACCTGGAACATTCGCGGACTTAACAACAGCATAGAAACCTGTATGGTACATACGTATCTTGCACGACACAATATTGATCTATGCATGTTGCAAGAGACCCATATCCGCTCCCCGACATCGGTGAAACTTTGACGTAATCAATGGGGACCATCATATACCTCAGTATACTCTAACTATTCCAGGGGGGTGGAGGTTCTGCTGCGGCGGGGCCTTGACTGGCACGAGCGGGAGGTTTACACAGACTCAGATGGGGGATACATTGTCCTTGTGGGTTATCTTGGTGGAAATTTGTTGACACTGGTGGCATTATACGGCCCCAATGTAGATGCACCGGAATTCTTTCAAGAAGTGTGGGCCAAGGTGAAAGCTACGGGATGTACCACAACCCTTTTTGGGGGGATTTTAACGCCTCTCCCTACCCAACACTACACGTGGTGAGTTCACCTGGAGACTTTCCCCGCATGCGATATTAGATGACGCATTCAAAGAGGAAATCCGTAGTGATATCTTGGAGTATTTTGCATTGAACACAGGTTCTGTGGACACTGAGGTCACACTGTGGGAAGCCTTTAAAGTGGTCATCAGAGGGAAATGTATCTCTAGGCAAGCTGGAGTCCTAAAGGCAATTAGAACCAACCTAGGGTACATAGAATCTCACATAAAAGATCTAGAAACGCACATACACAGTGGGAGTGAACCGGCCTTAATTGCAGATTTGAAGACCAAACTGTTGGAATATGAGGAGGAAGCACAAAGGGAGGTCAAATTCTTAGGGAAAAATGCAGAGGCTGCTCGCAGATATGGAGAGGGGATAGACTGGGTCATACGCTTGCCGGTATGCTTAGAGCACCGCGCTCCACTGTCTTTGTTCCTGAAATTTTTGACGAATGTGGTACCTCAATAAGAGGATCCCGGCTATTTTGGATAAATTCTCATCGTTCTACGCCAATTTATATACGGCTACTCAAAAAGATTGTCCAGAAGGTATGCAGACATTTTTAGACTCAGTAGCGTCTAAAAATGTGGTTCAATGACCGGCATAGGGAATATATGCACCTGCCTATTACCATTGATGATGTAACTGACGTGATCAGGAGCATGCCACTAGATAAAACACCTAGGTCAGACGGGTTGTCGACTGCCTTTTATAAGGTCTATGCCGAGGAGCTTGCACCTAGACTGTTAGCAGTGTTCGGGGAGGCACATGAAACGCGAGTATTGCCTCAATCTATGCGCAAAGCTAATATTATTACATTATTAAAGCCCGGGATACCTGATAATGAGCTAGACTCCTATAGGCCACTATCGCTTATCAATGTAGATGTGAAGATACTGGCTAAGCTGATAGCCAACAGACTGGAGCCTCTGCTTCCCATGATTGCTCTACCTGACCAGTAAGGCTTTATCCCCGACAGATCCACCTCCCATAACCTTCGTACGGTCTTTTCAGTATTACACTATCTCCACCACGATGTGCAGGCGGCGGTGGTATTCGTAGATTCCACGAAGGCCTTCAACTCGCTCGAATGGCCTTACTTGTTTAGACTTCTGGAGAGGATGGGATTCGGTCCATTGTTCACCAGGTGAATAAAACTGTTGTATGCCACGCCAACTGCCAGGGTGCGAGTAAATAATCTTATTTCAGACCCTTTTCCAAGCACGCGAGGCATGCAGCAAGGTTGTCCGCTGTCTCCATTACTATTTGCCATAGCAATGGAACCTCTGGCTGCGCGCATTTGTCAACACCACATCGCCAAGGGTATTGGGTTTAGTTCTCGAAGTCTTTTAATATCACTATATGCTGATGACGTTACCCTGTTTATACTTAACCCGGAGCGCAACTTAGATGTAGTGCTGAGGGAATTTATTAAGTTTGGCGATCTGTCGGGAATATCCATAAACTGGAGCAAATCGGTGATATTTCCGCTAACTGATAACACTAAGGCAATAACCCCTGAATTCCCGCTAAAGTGGGAGACTGACACAGTGAAATATTTAGGCATTTGGATTAGCCGAGATGTACAGGAACTTTGGAACCTAAATTACCGCAGGACAATCAACTGGCTGGAGGACAAGGTGGCTTTGTGGAGCAAACTCCCATTGTCTCTGGCGGGGAAAGTTGGGTTAGCAAAATTGATAATTTTAGCTAAGTTTTTGTACTTGTTCACAAACTTGCCACTCATACTCACCCAGTCCTTTTTTAAGATGTTGAGATTGATGCTGGTTTCGCTGGTGTGGGCAGGTGGCCAGTCTAGGGTATCGTGGAAATTGTTGGCGCTATCAACCAGGCAGGGAGGGCTGGGTGCACCGGACATGAAATTATACACATTTTGCGCACAAGCACAATTTTTACAATATTAGGTGCATCCAACGCCGTTTCAACCACATGAAGTTGAAGTTGAAGTTGAAAAATACTTAATAGAGCGCACTGTGACCAAGCGGCTTCCTGGCGCTAGAGTTATAACTAAGGAGCACAGAAATCTACTGAGATGGAATTCAGCAGGAGTATGCTTGGGAGAACAGGAAAGACTTAAGGGCCTTGCGGAATTGAAAATAAACTGGAGTAGATCTAATGGACAGCGGAAGGCTGTTCCAGAAGCGAGGAGCTAGTACAGAGAATCTAGTACCTCCAGTTTTAGACCTGCGGAAGCGAGGAACATTGAGAAGAGCTTGATTGGAGTAGCGGAGGGCACGACTGGGGGTATAGGGACTGATGAGGGAATTAATAAAAGCCGGGGCAGTGCGGGCACGGGCCATGAAGGCCAGGCAGCCCATCTTGAAAAGGGATCTTTGGCAGATGGGGAGCCAGTGAAGGGATTTCAAGACAGGAGTGATGTGATGGAACTTGGGAAGGTGGAGGATAAGACGGGCGGCCTAATTCTGAATAGCCTGAAGACGGCGTAGTTCGTAGGCAGGGATGCCCACGTAGAGGCTATTCCCGTAATCAAGACGGGAGAGAATCATTGCCAAAATAATAAGTTTAAGAGCATCAGGAGAAAAAAAACGGGATACTCTCCGAATAATCCGGAGGGAAAGGAAACAAGAGGAGACAACTGAACTAATCTGGGCATGCATCGAGAGGTCCCGACTGACTTTAATGCCTAAGGTCCTTGCTGAGGCCGCCGGAACTGGAGAGAGGCCGAAGATGGAGGGCCAAAAGGCGGCGGACCAAGGGGAGGTGGTAGGGCCAGACAGGACCAGCTCCGTCTTGTCCAGATTAAGTTTAAGTTGATTGTGGTTCATCCACTCAGAAATGAAAACTAGGGTGGAGTGGAATTTAGGCAGGGAGTCCGGGGGAGAGGAGAGATCAAATACTAGCTGGAGGTCATCCGCATAATTGTACACGGAGACCCCCATGTCAAGAAGAGAAAGAATAAGGGGGTGAATATAAAGATTAAAAAGAAGGGGGGACAGGGAGGAACCTTGGGGGACACCGCAAGGAACCAGGCGGGTGGAGGCAGAAAAGCCCGAGAGATGGACTGCCTGAGTCCGTTCCTTAAGAAAAGAGGCGAGCCAGGAGAGGGCAGTGCCCGAACGCCCGCTGCGTTGACACGGCCGAGAAGGATGGAGTGGTCGACCGTGTCAAACGCAGCGGACAAATCAAGGAGCACCAAGGCTTGAGGTAGAATGGAATCAGCCTTGCTCTTTAGCTCGTCTAGAACGGACAGGACCACTGACTCAGTAGAGTGGGCCGGGCGGAATCCCGCTTGGTGGGAGGCCAAGAGATGGTTGTCCTCAATGAAAGTAGAGAGACAAGTAGTGATGTAGCTCTCCAAGATCTTCCCTAGGTATGGAAGAAGGGAATTAGGTCTAAAATTAGACGGAAGAGAGGGGTCTGAACCAGGCTTTTTTAAAATAGGGAAAACTATGGCCGATTTGAAGAATTTCGGGACTAGACCAGAAGAAATAGAGGCATTAAGGAGGGAAAGAGGGGGTCAGGGCAGTAGCTGAAGAGCTCTCTCAGGATGCGAGCCGGAGCGCAGTCAGCCGGGGAGCCTGACTTCACTATCTGGAGTAAAGCAAGAAAGGAGTCCATAGGGATCGGGGGAAACTGGTCGAGAAAAGAAGAGGGCAGAGGAAAAGCAGGGGAAGGAGGTGGCGAAGATACTGAGGGGATGTTAGATGTAATCTTTGCAATCTTCTCTATGAAGAAGTCATTAAGGGACGAACAGAGAGCTTGAGAAGGGATAAGATTAGGGTTGGCCCTATCAGAAGCAACTAAGTTGCGAACTATGGAGAAAATCTCTTTACACTTATTGGCTGATGATGTGATTTTCCCTGAAAAGTATAGGGTTTTAGCTGAGAGGATAGCCCTCTTATAGTTAGCTAGGAGAGACTTGTATTTGGCCCACAGGAGAGGACAATAGTTACGCCTCCAATGGCGTTCAGAACGCCTGAGGTCCAATTTGAGAGTTTTCAACTCGTCCGTTAACCACTTATGGGCATCATGAGGGCGGCAGGCCTTGACTTTCCTGAACGGGGCAACCAGGTCACAGGAGGAAGACAACCAATAATTCACGGCGTCTACTTGAGAGTCAAGGGGGAGGTTAAAAAGATCAGGGGGAGAGGAAGTGAGGGAAGCACAGAGAGAATTAAGATTGACCCGATTCCAATTTTGAGAAGTAAGATTCTTGGGTAGGAGGAGTTTCTCTGGTACACCAAGCTCGATGGAAAATGAGATCAAAGAATGATCGGACCGGTGCATGGGAGAATGGTAGGGGAGAGGATAGTGCGACTGGCTGACCATATTTGATCTAAAATATGGCCATGAACATGGGTAGGGGAATGAACGTGGGGGAGAAAGTTGAGGCATTGGAGTGTGGCCGAAAAGTCCTTAGGAAACTGGTCTTCCCTGGGGTCGCCCGGCCAATAATTAAAGTCTCCCAAAGGGAGCACAGACGAATTATTGACCACGAGCGTAGCCAGGAGTTCCTGCAGAGTAGGCACAAAGGAAGGCATGTTCTGAGGAGGACGGTACATAAGGACTATTGTAATGGGGGCCAAAAGGTTAACTCAGCGGGCGACTAAAAAATCAACACCAGATATGGGAGGATGGGGAAGAAGCTGAAACTGAAAGTTGGAACGAGTGATCATCACCACACCCCCACCGGCTTTACTGTCAGGGCGGTCCGCCCGAAGGGCGTAGTAAGAGTCGGGGAGGGTGGACAGTAGATCAGGCAGGGAATCGGCCGAGAACCAAGTCTCAGTAAGAAACAAAAAATCAGGGGCTTCAGTGTCCAGTAAATTAAAGAGCTCCAGCTGGTGCCTGCCTGCCGATCGAGTGTTTAAAAGGCAGGCAGAAGCCGTGATGGGTGGAGAGGGGGGAGAAGGGGCAGGAGGGGGGGAAGGAACATATAGCAGGGGAGTGAGTAGAGTAGAGCCAGACGAAGGGGGAGAAGGGGCAGAAATGCCCAGTGCAGCAATACGCTGAAGCAGGGAAGGAGCGATGGATTGAATCACATTAAAAGAGAGCAATTGAGCTGAGGAATAAACAAGAGCAGGAACAGGGTGCGTGGCCCCTGGCCCGACCGGTCGCGGACGGGCGCAGACGGGCTTAACTTAGGCGCAACTTCGGCGCGCCTTCGTCGCGCCCGCTGTGCTCGTCCGCTGCGCGGTCGGGAGGGTGGTATCATACTATAGAGAGTAGGGGGGGCGTGGCAGGGGGGAAGTGGCCAAAAGACTGCAGCGTCAACCCCAGAGCACCCAAAGATGGCGGCCAAACCTCGCCCGTCCCCGCTCCAGCAACCGACTCGGTAGAGGAGGGGAGCGATCAGCGTGGAGCCGCTCAGGAGTGCGTGCAGGTAGGGGAATTAAAATACAGCAGCAGCAAGGATGTGCACAATGTCCAAGCACACAATTAAAATGAGCAGGGTAACGTTGCTCCCGGCAGAGCGCCTCTGGAGATCTGAGTTCCAGAGTGTAAACGGGCGCAGTAGCTGACATGCGCCTGAAGTAGCTTGCCAGGGGGGGAGTGGCCAAAAGACTGCAGCATCAACCCCAGAGCACCCAAAGATGGCGGCCAAACCTCGCCCATCCCCTCTCCAGCAACCGACTCGGTAGAGGAGGGGAGCGATCAGCGAGGAGCCGCTCAGGAGGGCATGCAGGTAGGGGAATTAAAATACAGCAGCAGCAAGGATGTGCACAATGTCCAAGCACACAATTAAAATGAGCAGGGTAACGTTGCTCCCGGCAGAGCGCCTCGGGAGATCTGAGTTCCAGAGTGTACATGTAGCTGTAGAGCAAGATGCGGTGGCGCTTGTTCCGCTGCGAGTGGCAGTCTATCAGAAACATAAACGGCCCACTGATGGGATTAAAATGGCCAAAAAGCTCAGATGGGCATGGGAGGGGCTGCGTAGGCGGGCGATGTTACCTATTCTGCATGCTCCCTCGATCTCCCTTGTACAAAATCCTATGTTACCTAACGTCTGGGATGAGATAAATGGCAAGATTGCACAGGCAATGACACTCAATACGTTTGCGGACTTATACCCAGGAGGGAACTTCAGAGACTATCCGACAGCAGCTGAGGGAGAGAGGGTTCCTTTTGGGAAATTATTTCTGTATCATAAACTTTGAGCGGTCTGCTGACAGCTCCATGCGGATATTCCATCTCAACCGCCTACCTTGAATGCCCTGGGAAATGTATTGACCACTCCGTCCCCCCTTAAATTGATCACCAGACTATACACACATATGCAATCAGATGCGCCTGGAGTGACTGTGTATGCTTGTGCAAAATGGGACGCGGAGTTGCCTGTCCCTTTGACAGACAATGAATGGACATACTGTTGTACACAGATTTCTGATCTCTCACCCAACTACAAGCGCAGACTGATCCATTTTTAATTTTTACACCGGTATTACAGAACGCCTATTGGTCTACACAGGATGGGGTTACGAGGCAACACCTGTTGTTGGCGGTGCGGTGCTGATGCCCACAGTCAAAGAATGGCTGAGGGAAGCAACGTATGGCCAAACACAACTGGCAACAAACTGGGAACTCATGCCACCGACATCCCGGCCTAGGGAGATCTGGGAGCCGTTTATCGAATGGCTCGGACACATGTTGTTAACTCTGTTCATACTGGGGAGGCCGGAGATGTGGACATGCCAGTGTGAGATCCAGAATGTAATGCTTACAACTGAGGCAAGTGGAGGCTATCGGACAATAATAAGTGGTAAAAGAGAGCATAAGTATATGAACTAATGTATTCTCAATAGAGTTTCCACACGATCTAGCTGTAAGTTGAGTCACGCTACATGGTGTATATATACAAAGTTGGTTGATTACTATTTAGGTCTATACCGTCACCGCTGTCCTCACAGCATAAATCGTATGTACAATTGTGTATGCCACGTGTTCCTGCTTTATATTGGTTTGATTACGCACCATCGAAATGTTCTTGCCTTTATATTGTACTGTACCACTCTTTTGAAAATCAATAAATAAACATTTTAAAAAAAGAAATTAATGTAACTTTAGTCAGCAAATTAAACATTGATTACAATAAAAAAAACAAAGATTAATGTTTTTTCAAAATAGATTTTATTAGTAGCAACAACACTCACTACATTCCAAAATGTAAAAAAATATGAAGTGCAGAAAATAGTTTTTCTTTTTTTATTGCATTACAGAAAGACATTTAAAATAGAAAACAGTAAATATGAATTACATTTTACACTTTTCCACGGTTTCGCAGTACAATTGGGGAAATTGATCTTTTTTTAACCCTGTGTGGAGCTGGCGGGACAAGTCCGTGGAACTTTGATCTGCTCCGCTTGGCCACCCGCAGCCACCCCCCACATTAAAAATTAATTAGACATTAGTTAAAACAAAACACTTACCTGATTTGCGGCGTCCCGGGCTGTCCTGTGCATGCGCATGCACGTAAGGTAAGTGTTTTTTTGTAATAGGTAATGTCTAATTATTTTTTAATAGGGGGTGGAGGCGGGGGCTGCCAACACCGCTCCGCTGCTGAATGTGCAGAGGTTTGCCTACTCAGCATTCCACGGAGAATGCAGAGTAGGCAAATCTCCACACACTCCGCTGGCGGAGCGGAGTTCTCCGTCTGTGATTACCTTTTTTAGGGGGTCATTATAGTAGCAGAAGGCCCACCACAGCAAGCTGTGTGGTGGAGAGCTTTCCTCTATCGGACCATGGTTTCCCCCCACCAAATTAGGAAGGCTGGGGAATACGACCACTACCGTGACGGGCACAAAGACCACCTGCCATTGATCCACCACAGGCAATCAGTCCGATTGCCAGGCAGAGCGGTCAGCATCCGTAAAATGGTGGTGGTGCCTAGCAGGCACTGTCCACCAAATTAGAATGCTGCATCCATGCCATCCGGTGTAGGGTGCTGGAACCACCATTCACAGGCTGGCGGGGATTAGTTGCGGGGCCCGTTGCAGGGGCCCATTGCGGGCCCCCATGTGTTGGGGATAGGTGTGGGTACACTGGGGTAGTACCCATGGTACACCCCTACTTTTCACTGCACTCGCAGCAATGTTAAATTGCAAGATGCGACTGCCATGGTGGCGATCACATCGTCATTTGGAGAGCGGGACGTCACATGTATGATGGGCAGTCCCGATCCCCACCACGATGGCGGACGGACTCTAGTCAGCCCGCCATCGTAATGACCCCCTTAGTTTTTACAGATGCCGATGACGTTTGAGGTTGGGAGCATCTTTCTTCACTTGGTGGAGTGTCGCGAGCAAGTACGAATGCATGAAAGATCTGCTCTCGGGTAAGTAACAATCCATTTTTTTAAGACTGTAGCTGGCAACCTTTAGTATAAGGAAAAAAGAGGGAGATATTTAGTTATTTTGAAGTGTTTAAAAATAGATTTGTATGTTATGTTAACAAATTGTTATTCCTATGCATATAAAGCTGTTCTAAGTTTATGTCAGACTTGTGTTTTTGATTTACTCATTTTTATAATAAAAGAAATTACTCAGAGTAGCACTTTTCGTAAAAAATTGTCATTTAAAAAAATCTTTTTTTAGATGTTGAAGCAAAATTTCATCATTTGAGTTTTTGGTTTTTATTTAATATGAAAAGCATGTATCGAACGAGGAGTTTGTGCGTTTATGGAACTTTTGGATGGGCTTCATATCCTGAACATTCTCAATTTTTTAATTCTGGATCACTTTGAAAGGATTTACGTGTGGCTTCACCCAAAAAATGTTGAGAGAGGATTGCATTGTTGAATTCTCTGTTGTGTTTTCTGCCATCCAAATGTAATTTTGGGGTATTTTGGGGGGAATGCGTTTTTTAAAGGCGCACAGATTAATTAGCACAATGTAGATTTAAAAATGTCAATGCCACTCTGTGTAATTTTATTTGCGCAATGCACGGGCCTAGTGATTGGATTCATCATTTTGTTGTGCTGGTGATTCTTGGACGAGACTTGATTTGGAGTCAACAAATTTGGAAGAAAGAAAACGTCACAAGGTAGGAAAATGTTTGAAATAAATTTTTTTAAAATTGTATCAAAGACAAATTGTGAACATTTTTATAATTTAAAAACTAGCAATTAACTTAGAATAGATATCGGTTAGGGTTAGCAGTGTAGGATGTGTGCAATATTCTCTAGGTAGTCTGAAGCGACCATCAACGAAAATTGTTGAATTTGTCCCAATAGTCTTTCAGACAACTTTTTAGTTATTTTCGAAGTTCTTGAGTTCAGACTACCAGACAAAGATTGCACAATTCTCATTTCATGGAAACTTTGCTCCTTCCTCAAAATTTCCAAAAAATGATAAAAGTTGGGGTGTGATTTACATATAGATTTATTTGAAGGAGTTGTGCCATCCCTCTATGGCATTATTGGTCTTTGCTCCAACCTCTAAGTAGGTCATGTAATAGATCCAAAGATGGATAGGAAACCTCGGGTTCTTATTGCAACAAGATCTGCTTAGATTGCCAATCCAAGTGTCCTTGAAGTAATTTAGAATGGGGGCCAATGTATCCTCATTTGCTACAAAAAACTCTGGTTCTGTTATTGACGTACTCTTCTACACAGTAAGGTGGAACAAAACACTATGCAGTTAGTCTTTTTCAAATCAAATTGAAGTTTACTGTCAGAGATGTAATCCTCAATGCATCATACATTACAAGACATGTTTTGACAACTCACACTATTACAACGCAATGACCATTACAACGCATGTCTCTGCTACGTTAAAGTTAAGTTAAACTAAGTTTATTAATTAATTTATTATTTTATAATTATTTTTAAAGTGGTGGAATGTGTAGATTTATATATTATTTGTTACAAATTAAGTACTTAATTAACATTTGAGTATTATTTTCATTTATATTTTATAGTAATAATTTTAAGTTAAGATTATTAATTAATATATTGTTTTATAATTATTCATATAATTTTTGAATGACAGAATATATAAAAAAATAATAATATTGATATGCTTTTTTTAAATATTTGTACTATTTTAAAAAAATGAAAGTACATACAGTGTACTTGATTATTAATTTCATTTTCAATTTTACTAATAATTTTAACTTAAGCATATTGATTAATATATTATTTTATAATTGTTCATATAGGGCCTGATTCCGATCTCGTAAGCAAGGAGTACGAATCGTGTAAGCAATTGCCCAAACCATTACGGAGCCCTTGTTCCAGATAAATTGTCACCCATTCTGAACGACCAAGTACGATGCAAATATCGGGTTCGCATTGACTGAATCGTTTATGTACCCGATCCAGTCTGTACGACTTGTGCAGAGACGATTTGTACAGCTCTATGGACTCTGTTTACGATCGAGCAAGTACCTTGTACGATTCGGACAGCCTTCACGATACAGTATGTCTGGATCGAATAGGCTGCCGGAATTTATTTGGGAGCCCGTTGCAGGCCTCACTTCACCTGGAGCCCTCCGAATCGGACCCGTGGGGGTGCCCATGGGTCCCCCGATCCAAGCATGCACAATGTGTACGCTTTTCCCCAACTGCCACTTTTTGCTCTGGGAGCCTGTGTATACGGCGATTATACAATTTCCCATTGAGTTCAATGGAAGTCTGAGCGAACCGAGTCCGTAAGCATGCAGCTGCATTGTACTCGCTTGGTTGGACTCCAGCACTCTGAATTTTAATTATTGTAATATAGTATTATTTTTAACACATGAGATTTAATTAAATATCCATTTATAAAATAAGATATTAAGCTAAATGTATATTTTATTTAATTTTGAAAAATAGTTTATTTGGAAATTAAAGTTTAAAAATAGTTTTTTATTATGATGGCAGAAGGCCCGCTACCATCAGATGTGCGGTGGTGGACCCTCCGCCATCAGACAACAATTTTCCCTCCTCCAAATGAGGATGGTGTGGGGAATTGGACCACGACCATGGCGGGCGCAAAAACCGCCACCACGGATCCGCCACAGGCAATCATTCTGATTGCTTGGCGGAGTAGTCAGCGTCAGTAATATGGTGGCAGTGCCTAGCAGGCACCATCTGCCAAATTACAATGCTGGTCGCCGTCAGCCTCTCACTGGCGGGTAAGTCGCCATTAAAAGACTGGCGGTGACTTGTTTCGGTGGGCCGTTGCGGGCCCCTTTGTGTTGGGGAGGTGGTGGTGCACTGGGGGGGGTACCCATGGTACCCACCCTACATTTCCTTCACTAAGTGGTAGGTACAACATGGTGCTTGACACGTAATGCAGGGAAATGCCCTACATGCATTTTACACATTGCAGTGGGTGCTGCAGCCAGCAACACCCTCCGCAATGGTGAAGATGCAAGATGCGACCGCCATGGTGGCGGTTGCATCGTGATTCTACATGCGGGACTGCTGCCATACAGGCGGACGGTCCCAAGCACCACCTCTACACAGTCAAGAGGAACAAAGCACAATACAGTTAATTTTTTACATTCAAATTGTAGTTTACTGTCAGATATGTAATCCTCAACTAAGGATGTTTTTTTAATTTTGTGCCAATAGGCCTGAGAAACGTGAAAAAACATCCTTTAATTTGGGTTTCCAGGTAGGTGTTGATAATGGTGTTAATCATCGATAATTCAAAGTCAAGTATTACTTTTATCTGACTTTTATTTTGTGTTTTTGATTTTACAACTGCTAAAAACTCATTGTATGTTGAGGATTGCTTATCAGGGAGTAAATTATAAACCTAGGGAACTACTGTTTGTTTAATATAGGCATGGATAGTGTATATTTTAGAAAATGGATTGGGTGTGGATTTGACTGCCCCATCCATCATCCAAATATCACTACTCTCCAATTTCAAAAGGTTACGGGGTGTGCTAAAAATTAGAATACGTTTTTGAGTGTTTTTTTGTCGAATAAGAGAAAGTTTTTATAAGTAACAGTGTGTTTTAGTTCGAGAGCTATGTTAATATCTGAAACGGTTTGGGGTGTTATGTGTTGCAGGTTACTTGCTTATTTTTTACGTTGGATAATTCTCCTAAGTGTGGAATAGGAGGCGTAGAACTATCTACATGCATAGGAATATGTTGGGAGACCTCCCTCAAAACTGAACCACAGGGTTCATTGGAGGTGCATACAAGCTGTTCAATCTCATTTATATTTTCTCTAACGTCAATCTCTATTGCAGAGGCAGAGTGGTTAGGCTCTGTGTTTTTTCGAAAGTGTCCACCAGAGTAACCGCTCAGCCTGTGCAATGGGATGAGTAAAATTGCACACACTTCCAATGACTCCTGTGTTCAGTAAGTCTATCCTTACAGTAAAGGTAGCCAGCATGTTTTAGCAGTCTATTCCCTCTTGCTGATGTCACATATTGTGCTTCTCTGCTTCTTGCCATTCTTAAAATGTCATAAAAAAAGGGAAAGGATGTTTTTAAAGTAAGATTTTTTGCTTTAAACTGTTTATCCTGTGGAGACAATGAGATTAGTTTTCAACACAAAAAAACATTTTCAATTCAGAATTTTCAAATATAGTTTTATTTGTATTTTATATATTTATATATTTAAAACCTGACTAAAAATCTGTGAATTGTGTTTTATGTAAAATGAAAATTGCTGCTTGAATTACTCAACATGTCTTTCAAATTTGATTGTAAATTTTGTTGATCCCTGTAAAATGAAAAATTAAAAATGTATGCTTACTCTCCTATGTCTTACCTTAGTTAGCTGGATTGGTAATATTTTAAGGTCTTTCGGAGAAAGTTTAGGTTGTGGTTTTGCAGTTTTTGAAGATTTTATTTTCAAACTTTTGAATTCAGTTGGGTTGATCTAAAAAGAAGAGTTGATTTTAAAAAGTTGTTTAGGTATTGTGTTTTTATTTTGTTTGAAAACAATGTAATTATTGTTGTGGATGGTATATTAATATTATACTGGTAACTGACCTGGTTTGTACATTTGAATTGATGATCCTTTTTAGTAGATGGGATTTTCTTGTTTTGTAGAATCGGAATTGTAACAAGGTTGATGCAATCTGTGAAATATCTTAACACAATGGTGTTATGGTGTAACATTGAGTGAATGGATTTTAGAAGGAATTCTGTTTCATGTACATTTCAAGATTGCATTTATAGCACCATTATTAATCTGCTTATTTATTCCTCATTCTCTGTTCACAATGTTCCCTCATGTAATGTTACTTTGGTGGTTTGAACAACATTTGAGTTACAATAGTTTTTGAGACACTATCCACAGT
Source organism: Lissotriton helveticus (assembly GCF_964261635.1). Classification (NCBI taxonomy): domain Eukaryota; kingdom Metazoa; phylum Chordata; class Amphibia; order Caudata; family Salamandridae; genus Lissotriton; species Lissotriton helveticus. The sequence goes on along the minus strand of NC_136071.1, from coordinate 481,038,733 downwards.
CAACTACTTACCCAGCATCAAGCACCCTTTTGAGTTATAATAGTAGTTTTTGAATTTGTTAACTGTCCAGCACACTCACTGCTGCAAACACACTTTGGATTCAGTATAGCTTTTTGGCACCATGCACTGTCTAGCACTTTCCCGACTGCAAATACCCTTTGGAATTAGAATAGGTTTTTTGCCCACCTTCACTGTCCACACTTTCCCTGCTGCAAATACCCTTTGGAATTGGAATAGCTTCTTTTCACCCTTACACTATCCAGCACGTTCCCTGCTGCAAACACAATTAAGATTTAGAATAGCTTTTTGGCACCCATACACTGCCAGCACTTTCCCTGCTATAGACACCCTTTGGAGTTCGAATAGATTTTGTTTTGCCCACATTCACTGTCCAGCAAGTTTCCTTATTCAAATACCCTTAGTAGTTAGACTATTTTTTGGCCCCCATACACTGTCCAGCACTTTAAATAGAACCAATTTTGGCACCTTCAACTGTCAAGCACTTAACATGTTGCAAACACCCTTTGAACTCAGATCAGCTTTTGTGCTAACCTTAACTCTGAAGCACTTTCCCAGCTGCAAACCTAATTTTTTGTACACATCCGCTGTCCTGCATTTTCAAAAGTTCTAAAATACTTTGAGGTAAGATTAATATTTTTTTAGGCAAGCACTTTCCATGGTGTCAATGCCCGTTGACTAGAGATTAGAATTTTTACCCTCAACAACTGATTAGCACCCGTCCAACTGAAGGCACTCTTTGGAGTTACAAAAGGCGGTGGGGTCGCACACTACTCACACACCGGCGGTGTCGCCCCTAAGGACTCTGGTCATTGTAGTAAAGTGTTCGCGATGCATCATCTTTCGATCTTCTGCTATCTTCGCTGTCTTCGCCATCCCTGGACACGTGTTTCGGGGTATCACCCCTCGTCAGCAGGGATAGGCCGTGTACTGGGGTTGCCGATGGCTGCCAATATGTGCCAGGTATAGTACCACTCAGGCGCGTAGGTGCGGGATCCCAGGCTCGTCAGCCCACTGCTCACGGGAGCTTTAAAGTTACAAAAGGGGGTGGGGTCGCACACTACTCACACACCGGCGGTGTCGCCCCTAAGGACTCTGGTCATTGTAGTAAAGTGTTCGCGATGCATCATCTTTCGATCTTCTGCTATCTTCGCTGTCTTCGCCATCCCTGGACACGTGTTTCGGGGTATCACCCCTCGTCAGCAGGGATAGGCCGTGTACTGGGGTTGCCGATGGCTGCCAATATCTGCCAGGTATAGTACCACTCAGGCGCGTAGGTGCGGGATCCCAGGCTCGTCAGCCCACTGCTCACGGGAGCTTTAAAGTTACAAAAGGGGGTGGGGTCGCAAACTACTCACACACCGGCGGTGTCGCCCCTAAGGACTCTGGTCATTGTAGTAAAGTGTTCGCGATGCATCATCTTTCGATCTTCTGCTATCTTCGCTGTCTTCCCCATCCCTGGACACGTGTTTCGGGGTATCACCCCTCGTCAGCAGGTATAGGCCGTGTACTGGGGTTGCCGATGGCTGCCAATATCTGCCAGGTATAGTACCACTCAGGCGCGTAGGTGCGGGATCCCAGGCTCGTCAGCCCACTGCCCCCGGGAGCTTTAAAGTTACAAAAGGGGGTGGGGTCGCACACTACTCACACACCGGCGGTGTCGCCCCTAAGGACTCTGGTCATTGTAGTAAAGTGTTCGCGATGCATCATCTTTCGATCTTCTGCTATCTTCGCTGTCTTCGCCATCCCTGGACACGTGTTTCGGGGTATCACCCCTCGTCAGTAGGGATAGGCCGTGTACTGGGGTTGCCGATGGCTGCCAATATCTGCCAGGTATAGTACCACTCAGGCGCGTAGGTGCGGGATCCCAGGGTCGTCAGCCCACTGCTCACGGGAGCTTTAAAGTTACAAAAGGGGGTGGGGTCGCACACTACTCACACACCAGCGGTGTCGCCCCTAAGGACTCTGGTCATTGTAGTAAAGTGTTTGCGATGCATCATCTTTCGATCTTCTGCTATCTTCGCTGTCTTCGCCATCCCTGGACACGTGTTTCGGGGTATCACCCCTCGTCAGCAGGGATAGGCCGTGTACTGGGGTTGCCGATGGCTGCCAATATCTGCCAGGTATAGTACCACTCAGGCGCGTAGGTGCGGGATCCCAGGCTCGTCAACCCACTGCTCACGGGAGCTTTAAAGTTACAAAAACTTTAAAGCTCCCGTGAACAGTGGGCTGACGAGCCTGGGATCCCGCACCTACGCGCCTGAGTGGTACTATACCTGGCAGATATTGGCAGCCATCGGCAACCCCAGTACACGGCCTATCCCTGCTGACGAGGGGTGATACCCCGAAACACGTGTCCAGGGATGGCGAAGACAGCGAAGATAGCAGAAGATCGAAAAATGATGCATCGCGAACACTTTACTACATTGACCAGAGTCCTTAGGGGCGACACCGCTGGTGTGTGAGTAGTGTGCGACCCCACCCCCATTTGTAACTCTTTGGAGTTACATTAGTTTTTTTAACACTCCTTCACTGTCTAGCACATTCCCTGCTGCAAGCACACTTTGGAATTCAAATAGAATATTTATATACCTTTACTGGACATGTTACATTGTTATCATGCATAAACTGCTGCACATTTTATTTAGAATAAGAAGGATTGTTTGACCCATCTTACTTTCAAATATTCAAAAGCCTATTTTGAACAAGAAAAATGTTTTTGCGCAGCACTGTGCAGTATGTTTATATTTCTAAACGTTACATGGATTTTGACAAGTTTGTTTTATTAGAAAAAGTTTAAGCAGATAATTCAGTATTTGTTCAATTATTTTTACAACTGTGATCTTATGTATTATGAATCATTTAATATTCTTTTTATAGTGGTGGGTTTGAAGGGTTTACCTGTGAAAATATGTTTTACAGCTGTATGGGTATTTGCTGTGCTTTTTCTCATATGTTGATCGAATCTGTTAAAAAATATGATTGTGTCTACAACAATGTTTTTCCGGAATTTGTGAAAGCAGAACTTTTATTTAAAAATAATTGGTTTTTTAATTAATGTAGTATATCTATTTTCTTTTAACAATCTCTAGTATGATGATGTTTTTGAGTTAAGCACACTACCATTTTATCGTACTTCTTTTTTAATCAAAGCTTTTCATTTAGATATACTCCATACTATTGCTTTTCTATTCTACATATTTTTACAACAATCTGTTTAACTGGATTTTTTTAAGTAAAAAAAATCTTAAACTGTCTTATGCAATAATAATAATATAATATATTCTGTAAGTCTGTTGAAAACAAAACCACTGAGTACATCTAAAAACACTTTCGGCCCCATTAGGATGGCGGGCGGATCGCCCCCGCCAGACCGGCGGTAGCTACCGCCGGCCTGCCGGGGGCGATCCGCCTGCCATCCGTGCAGGAATGACCCCACCATAGTATAATGGCTGGGGGGGTCCGCGGCGGACAGAAAGACCGTCCACCGCTTCTCCGCCTGGTTGACATGTAGACTGGGCGGAAAAGGCTTCTATATGGTGGTGGTGTCTTTCAGACACCGCCAGGCATATTAGCATGTGCTATTGTGGATGCCGTTCCGTGGCGGCATTCCCGCCATGAAAAGGCATGCAGAGTCTGCTTTGGGAGCATCCTGTGGGACCCCATGGACTCCGGGGGGTGGGGAGTGCTCATGGGGGGTACCTATGGTACCCCCTGCCTTTCACCGGGCGGTGCCTGTCACGTTGTGCTTTGAAATGCACAACTTTTAGCATTTGCCCGCCGCAATGTTAAAAATACGGGATGCGTCCGCCACTGTGGCGGGCTCATCCTAATTGCCCCCACGGGACCCCTGCCCTTATGGCGGGCGGTCCCTTTCACCGTGAGGTTGGCGGGCGGATAATGGGGGCCCTACTTTTTAAAGGTTGTATTTTTGCGACTGGCTGGGACAACTATTTTCACAGTGTGAAAATAGTTATTACAAAAAGAATAAAAATTTCCTACAATATTACGTTTACTCATTTATTTGACCTTTGATATTTTTAAAGATACTTACCGTGATCAATATATGGCACTGTTTGAATGCACTTGCATACAGTTGGCTCTGCGACTTTCACTTGCGTGTTGACACTGTGGAAGTTAGTGTATAACTGAATTCAAAATGGTTGTCAGATAAATTTATATGCTTTGGTGTTTTGGAATAGTTGAAAAAATGCAGTTCATACACTGATTGAATGTTTAATTTTAAATGTCTTTTTTAAAAAGGTGGTTTTAATTTCCCGTTTCAAAATGGTCACCATTTTGATTAGGTGCTCGCTGTTCCTGTGTAATGGAAATAATTGAAGGACAGCTTTTTCCACAGTTTGAAGGTTTTTACTTACAGTCAGATTTTCTGAATAACACCATTGATGCACAGTATTTTGTTTATAAAATCATGTCGAATTTTTTTCACCTTCCACAAACACTTACTTGATATGCAATTGTTTTGAGAGGTTCGCTTTCAATTAATCGATTTTTAAAACAGTATTAAAGGAAGTCATACAAATTAATACTCGAGTACACATTGTGTCTCAGAGTTTATATAACCCTTATTTAATTAGTGTGAAAAAATTGCAGTACTATTAACTATTAATTCTCAATTATTAAAAATATGAATTAAAATTTTTAATTACTCACCTACCCAAAACCCCAATTTCTCTAGCATCCTGTCCTAGCGGTTTGCTTAAAAACATTTTAATGAATAAAAAGGAAATTATGGAAGCATTGAAAAATAATACTCGAGTACTAAAAGTATTATCCATAATTTTAAATTACTCACACATCCCAAACCCCTTGGTCCCTAACATCCTGTCCAAGTGGTTAGTAGACAATTTAAAAAAAAACAAATACCCCAAGTATTATTAGTTAATCCTTGAGTTCTTATATGATTAATCTCCATTTTAAATTACTTCTCCACCCAAAACCCCTATTTCCCTCGCATCACGTGCTAGTAGTTAAGATAAATAAATTATTGATTTTTTAATGCGTTGTAAAGGTGTTTATAATATAACTGTATTAAAATTCTTTGTAATTGATGCGTGGTAAAAACGTGCATTGTAAAGTCTTTTGAATTTGTAAAAAGTATGTTGTACTAGTATGCGTTGTAATGGTTTGCGGAGTAACATCATATATTGCATGGAGCCCCTGTACATTCTCTGTATATAGGATGACCAGCAGGCTTCAGAGGTGTTGAAAGATGGGGGGTGCGGCCGAGGACCTGAGACAAGATTCAGCAGCCTCCAAAACTCCCTAGCATCTTTTGTTTGGGTGGCTGCAAGACGTTTTTGCCAGTACCAATCTGACTGATTTATCTGACTCCCACATGGCGTTTTTTTTTATAAGATTCCTAGTTTTAGGCAAGACCTCACTCCATAAAGTTGGGTTTGAGCTGCTTCTTAGCAGCTGCAGGGCATGGTGCAAATTCTTTTTAGCTTTGATGATGGGAAGAGGGCCTCCTGGGAAAAGTCACTGCTGGAAGCTGCCATTTGCTCCTTGCATTGGCCTCAACCTGCCCAATGGTTGCTACTGTTCAGTACAGCCTCTTGTGGTTGATTGTGGAGGCTGTACCACAGGCCGTCTGTACCTGAAGGCAAATTGGACAGTGTTGATTTTGGAAAATCCTCTGAGGTTGGTGGTCACTTTCTAGATGGTTTCCCATTTCAAAGAGGCTGACCTTGGGAAACAAGGCAAGGGACACAAAGGTGTAGTCGATGATGGAGTTGGTTGTTAATGAATTGAATGAGCTGTGCTGGAATATTGCAGTGAATGCGACCATTTAGAGGTTGACCTCATTGGCAAAGGATCGGCCCCTACTATCCTTCCTCAGTGTACACGGCTGAAACGAAGGAACATGCCACATCTGATCTTGAATTTCTGAGACGTTGTGGCATATTAGTAGCTTCTGCAGTTTATGCTTAAATGACCTTTTCCTAAGGATAAGCAGGGTAGGGTTTGGAGATGTGTGAGCAGAGATGAAGGCCCTTGGTCACGCCTGAGTGAATGATGTCATCCTGAATCCTCTAGCTTTCTTAGCTGGGGGCAAATAACCTCTTTGGGATGTAAACCTATGGCAAAGGGCACTGAAACCAACTACCAGTGCTAAAATTAAACTGGGCAGAGGAGCACATAGAGAAGAGAAAGCCATGTCTTGGCCCTATCCGGGCTGCTTCCACTCACTGCTAGCTGAACTCTCAGGAGGACCACTATGCTCCCCCACACCCCTGGCCAGGAAATACATGCTCGGGATGGTTTCAGGTGAAGTTGCACAACCCCCCAGCTTCTCTCCCCACCTCTGTGCACTGCAAGCTCCAAGTAGATGGCCCTCCCTGTCAGGTTACAGGTGGCAGGCTGCAGGCCAGGCCAGCCACCGAGGCCTTGGCCCGCCCCTCGGCAGGCAGCAGGTGGCAGCAGGTGGCTGGCAAAGATCAGTGCACTGAAATGCCAATGTAATTCCCATGGGGTGGAAGGAAACATGCTTGTGGGCTGCCTTGGTCCTTAGTCATTGGTCCATTATGTTACCTTCTGCTGTGAACAGCCTCCGGGCTGTGTAAGGTGCAGAGGTCCATCTGGGTATGGGGGCAACTTGTTTTGGGTTAGCCACCCGGTCCATAGCCACAGCAGTGTCCTCACAGACATTCTTTTTGCTGGCCACAAGCCATGGATTTCCAGCTGGCCCATTTGCAGCAGAGGCAGTAGATGAAATAGCACCATCTGGTGTCAGCAGAACAACTGCATCTCCCTCAGAACTTGTAAAATCAGTGGTTGACTGTCTTCAGTTTAGTTATACATTGAGAAACTAACTCCATCCTCAATTTGTAATCTCCATTCTCGTCTCAAGTTTGTGTGCATTACATTCTGTTCATGAATCTTTTTCTGGCTTTTGAGAATATATTGTGGACAGGGGGTGTCTAACATCGGTCCAGAAGGTCCAGTATCAGCCTAGATTTTCAGGCTATCAACAATACAACAAGGGTTCTATTTTTATTAACTTCTTTCGGATTATTATGAAGACTGTGCAGGTTTTACTTTTGATTCCACACGCAGATTTATTTCAAATATAAAACGGAAATATAGATCTCTTGTATTGCATAAATGGTGTATGTGCCTGCACTTAACCATATCAAAATGTGTTACATGTTTACATATGTGGGCGTCTTGTAGGGCACGACCTTTGTAGCCTTTTCTTTTTGTTGATTTCCCACCGTATTATGAACTTGGTAGCCCAGTAGATATGTTTTAAGTAGGAGTTGGCTAGGCAGCCCTTCTTCTCTTTTAGTTTTTGTTGAAAATTGAGTTACTGGTTGAGGTTGGTAAAACCCTATTCAAGCAGCAACCACAATTCTTGTCAGAGTGAAATACAAGAAATCCCCAAATTCACATGTGCTTAACCCTCTGGTAGCTTGACACCAAAGCAGTCAGGCTTTACTTAGAGGCAATGTGTAAAGTATCTAAACAGCACTTCAAACAGTATAAGGAGAAAATATAAATGAACAAGTTCCAGCCCACTGAGATAGAACGCAGGTATCAAGTTACGCCTGCTGAACAAAGCACCTTACATCCTGGTTTGCGGAGCATTTTAAGATCCCGCTTCGAGGATGCATTGCACACCAACGGTTCTGAAGAAGCTGCAGGGCTGCAATATGGAGTCCTTTGAGGAGATGCATCACACTGTGACGGATCTGCTTACATAACCTAAGCTGGGCTGGCAGAGCACTTTAAGGCCCACTGCCAAAGGTCCAGGACTGCTGTGGCATTACTTGGAGGGCATGACTCACAGCAAGCAGAGTCTAGGTGCTGGGTTCAAGATGGTTGGAAACTTTCATGTCCCTGAGGCTCTGATCAGGAGTCCAGTCAACTAGCCCATGGAGTACCTCTGATGGTCTTTGGATCATATTGCATGTCCAGTTTTTTTTACTCAGGCAGCACAGCAACAGAGTAGCACCCCTTCTTGCAGAGCAGCACAGCAGTCCTTCTGTGTCTTTCACAGATCGAGAGATGTACAGAAGAGTTGGGTCTGAGTATCCAATATTTATACCTGGTGTCCACTTTGAAGTAGAAGGTTCTGGATGGATCTACCCCAAGAAGTGTTTGTAATGTCCTGCCTCCCTCCCCTGGCCCCAGCTTGTTGGGAGGAGGGGGTCTCAAAATGCTAGTGTCAAGCTCTTTGTGAGAGTGATCAGGCAGAGACTTTGTGCAAATGTGGTAGGTGACAGCTCCTCCTACTCATGGATTGAGAGATGGCTTATCCTATTGCCCTGCGTCTCAATGTCTGGGAGTAATACACAAAGACCAACTGCCAGCTACACCTACTCATGTGACCCAGGATACAGGCTGAGGGCTTCAAATGGTTAGGACAAGAACATAGCAACTTTCTAAATGTAGCATTTTTAGATTTGTGATCTAAAATCCGACTTTACCATTGAAGAAGCTAGTTACGGGGAATTATCTTGAATTGAAGGGAAATGTGTAAATAGAAGGTAATCAACTAAAACTTGTTTCCGTCATACGATAACATGCGTTCGACAAATTCATTTTTGGAGATGTGGTGCTGTCAGGTATGTGGAAGGCAATTGAATTGAATGTACGTGCTCATGTTTTAAGGGACTGTTGATGCACGTTGCTATGGTGCTATTTGTGTACTAACTGTGACTTACTGGAAGGTCTAATACAAAAGCTTGCTTACTCAGCATTTCTCAGTGAATTATTTTGCTAAAGGCAAGGTGGCTGCTATCCTGGCTTGAAATCATGAAGAATTGGTTGTGCCCATCCTGCAGATAAACGCCCCAATCTGTAGCTTTGTACTCACCCTTTTTGTAAATCTGCTGTTCCTGTTGCACACAGACACAGCTTCGACTAGGAAATTGACGTTAGCCATTGCGCTCTCATTCAGCACTTAAAGAGGGGAGTATTGCCACAGAGACTGACTTCAGTCTAATATTTTTAATAATTCGAGCTTCAACTTTGCTGCCGTTTCAGCATGTCCGATTAGCAGGAACAGCAATATTTTACAGCTAAATAATAGAATGGAATCTGTCGTTCAAATTGCTTCGATGCTTGAGCTAAGTGGAACATTTTTGAAAGCGTATGCCTAGAAACTGGACATTCCAAATGACATTGGATGAAGGGAATTATCTTATAATGTGCTAGTTCTGGTGCCATCAAACTCTTCCTTCCATTTCAGAAATCAAAACTGACAGTAATCAGAAAATTACAGAGTGCATTTCATCAGCAGATTAGTGCCCATGATTGTAATGGTAATACATTGTAGTCATGTGCTTGCCCGAGCTATTCGGTATTCTAAGATAGGTTCATAGAGCAATATTCGTTTTCTGCTAAAAAGGTATTTTTCAGAAGCTTGATGAGAGGCATTTTCTGCATTTTTTCTGTTTTATATCTTTTCCTTTTAATATATACATTTGCAAAGGGTAATAAGTCAACATTATTCGGAAGATTGCTGTAGTCGACAACGCTTTATGATGTGAATCCTCCCGATTTGAGATAAAAAGCAGATACGTAGTAGCATTAACACACAGAAAAAAATGATTGTGTCACGAAAACACATACAAATTTTAAAAGTCCTGGGGGTAGATGTACCAAGCCTTTTGAGATCCGCAAAGGCCGAAATTCTGCGAATTTCGGCCTCTGCGAATTGCAAAAGGCCTTTTTGCATTTCTGGGAATGTATTAAAAAATCGCAAAATAAGGAATCGCAATAATTTGCGATTCCTTATTTTTCTTAAGCATTTAAGGAATCGCAAATTTTGCGATTCCTTAAATGCGATGTATGTGGGGTTCTGAAATTGCGAATTTTGGTTAAGAAATCGCAAATTACCACCAACTTGTAGTTGGTGCTATTTTGCGATTTCATTTAAAAATGCCCTATTTGGCATTTGTGAAGGTGGCATGTGATGCAGATACATGCCCATAGGGCATGTATGTGCGCCATATGCACACACTTTGTGTGCATTCGCAATTCGCAAATTGAGAAATATTTCGCAATCATTCCTATGGGCCTCCTGGCCCATAGGAATGCATGGGAAATTATTCCTTATTTGCGAATTAGCAAAGTGCGAATTCGCAAATAAGGAAGACTAAGAAATTGCTAAAAAATAGCGATTTTTTACACACATTCCATTTTGCGATTTCTAAATAGCGATTCCTTAAAAATCGCTATTAAGAAATCGCAAAATGGAATTTTGATACATCTACCCCCTGGTCATTAAAAAGCTCATGATTGACAAAGAAGCACTGACAGTTGAGAAAAATGCCATATTCTCAGCAGAGAGAAGCTTCTTGATGACAGTTCTCTCATTCTGGCATAACGTCTGTTGCCTGAATGCAAGAAATAGGGTCATTGATTGAGGGGTGTGAACACCCCTACTCAAGCAACAACGACAATCCTTGTCAGGGTGAACCACAAAATTTGCTAAATTAACCTGTGCTTAACCCTCTGTCCGCTTCACACAAAGCAGTCATGCTTAACTTAGAGGCATCTTTTAAGGTATTTATGCAGCACACAAACAGTAGAAGAATGAAAACGCAACACAGGAACAATTCATTTTCTAAAATAGAAATCATTTCAATTAATGAAATGATACCACGATGACAAAAATCCAATCATTAAAGCCAAAGATATGCAATTTTAACGTTTTAGGTAAGTATAGCATCTAAAAGCACAAAGCGCCACTTGTGGTCATCTGGTCATGCTCGACAGGGGGAAGTCACAGACTGCAGGCTGCATACAGGGACCAGATCAGCTCCACTGAAAAAGTTACCTTCTCAAATTCTGGCGTGAAGAGTTCACATCTTCAGGATACCAGTTAAGGGTCTAGAACCTGGGGAGGAACATCTAGGGAAACGAGGACTTATGATAGCAGAGGCCAGCATGGCTCAGGCAGTCCAAGTTGCAGGTCTAGGTAAGGTGGTAAGTTGCAGTGAGTCTTCTGCGTTTACTGTGTTCTTGGATCTCAGGAAGGAAATCAGCCAAGTGACCCTTGGAGTCACTCAGGTAGACTGTGGTGAAGGGAGCAGGTCCGGTCTTCATCTCAGAGATTAGGGCAGGCCTCAAACAGTAGACCAGTACTTTATGGGGGGTAGGCCTAAATCAGCAAGACAGTACTCTTGTGGGGCAAGGAAGACCTCAAGAAGCAGGGCAGTCCTTTGGAGAACAAGGCAGTCCTTCTTCTTGTAATTTCTGCAGGTTCAAGCCTGTACTGAAGAGTAGGTCAGGAGATCTAATATTTATACCTGGTGCCATGCTTTGAAGTGGGGGAATTCCTGAGGCTATCCCCATATTCAGTCTGGAAAGTTCTTCCCTTCTTGTGCCAGGGATCAAAGAAGTCTAGGGTCACAAAAGACTAGTGGGTTTTTTTTGTGTATGCTGGAGGCAAGCAGTTTGAAAAATAAGTCAGGCAGGGAACAGCTCCACCCCAACCATGCTGGCTTGATGGCTCAACATACCTAAAAGTGGTCCCCTATTATTTGCCGTCTGGGCCCAATATGCATTCTTAATGGGGGGAGGTGGTCAATCATAGGCCCAGGCGGCTGAAAACTTATAGAAAGGCTTAGAAGCTTTTGGCAGGAAAATTTACATTTTCTAAAGTGGCATCTTCAAAATTATATTCTGAAATCTAACCTTACCAAAAAGAGGATTGAAAGTTACAACTCATTTGAGTCCAAACAATACATTTCTACCTCCCCCAAAAGTATTAAATGTATTAAGGTAACCCAATGTTATCCAAAGGAGAGATAAGCCTTAAAGAAGTGAAAATCAAATTTAGGAGTTTTTCGCTACCAGGCCATGTGAAACTTAAACCCGCATGTCCTACATTTTGGAATGTAATGCACCCTGCCGTATGGACCTTTAGGGCTAAACTTAGGGGTGACATATGTAAATATATGGAAATTTTAGGCCTGGCAAAAGGTTTATTTTGCCAGGTCAAATTGGCATTTTCAAACTGCACTAAAGGCTGGAATAGTAGGCCTGATACATGTTGTAAAGCGTTACTGTAGTGGGTGGCACAATTAGTGCCTGCGGCATACAGGTAGGATTTAATTTGCAGGCCCTCTAAACATGTAGTAAAACTTTACTGGGGACTTGCATACATTAAATGTGCCACTCTGGTGTATGCCATTTATTACAATGTTTTAGGGAGAGTGCACAAGCACAGTAGCACTAGTTAGCAGTAGTAAAATACACTAAGTCCTAATGCCAACATAAACCTTTTCTGAAAAGCCAGATGGGTGAAGGCAAAAGGTTTGGGAGTGACCCTGCAGAGAGGGCCAAGTCCAACAAATCTTACATGTTTTTTTAATCCTTTGTAAATTATACCGTTAATTTATCTAGACACAGGCCCATCGGACATACATACAAGTAAAAACTTGTTTATAATATTTTTCACAATGATTTACAATAACAATCAAATATCACAAGAACAAATTGACTTTTATTGAGAGACTGCACAAACATCTGTCAACATTATCCCTACATAAGGTGGTTGCAAAATTAGATTTATCCTCCCCCTCACACCTAAACATTCTCCTCTAAGGTGCCTGTATGATATTACACAGGTAAGGGAAAGTGGATGGCTTACCTAGATGGTATCAGAAAAAAATCATTGTATCCTTAGCATTTATATTATCCTTGTCTCCACTTTTACTTCTATCGTAAGAGATTTTGCAAAGCTTGACTTTATCTACATACGGTAATCTATGATTCATTATTGTTTGGTGCAGTATTGTAGCATTGCAATAGTGCATTGCTACCTCTTGATGAAGCTCCAAAGGACATCCTCAAACAGTCAGGTAAGTGACTAGTGTATCTGTAATGCATTGGTGGTATAATGGTGTTGGTAGTAAGCAGATCAATTACTGTTGAGTGCTGGGGTCTTGTGCGAGGCATGGAGAGTGTATTTCAAATTTGGCACAGCAGCCTGGGTGCACAGCTTCTGCTCGTGGATGGAAGTAAACAAATGGGAGGACAGAATCAAAGGTACAGTATACAAAACGGAGCTGCAGAATTGTTTTTCATCCAGTATTTCAGATAACTACAACATCTGTACTGTGTGGATGGGAAAAGGTTGATGTTAGCTGTCACATTCGTTAGTGGTGTGTGTGAGTCCCAAAGAATGTGCTCCAGGCTTGGTGCAGTGGCATGTATTTGAGTCTTATGCTTCCAGTTGTACGCAAAGCAGTGTTACAACGGGTTTGTAAGCAGCCAACCGATGATTGTGGGATAGGGTTTCTTTGTACCTGGTCCACGGGTAAAGCAAAGTTTTTATTTCTCTTCTAAAATCTCACTGATTGTTAAAAGCCCTTATCCTGCTTGGCAGTGTACTGGAGAGGTTGCATGTCTGTACTGGTAAGGAGGTAACACCTAAGTGGGTATTTTGGTAGCTGTGGATTTCCAGACAAATGCCTTACTTGATCAAACGTTTCTCTTTTGTTTTGATGGCCTTTGGATTTTAAGAAGGTTGGCCAAATTTCAGGCGTCATCCAAAGTGGCAGAGTATCCTGTCCACCAAACTGACAGTCAGCCTGCTCTATTTAAACTTGGACAGACTATCATGTTTTTGCCAATGGAAACCTTACACGGACTGCCTAACAGATTTGGGGTAATCGATGTAAGTACATTAGACTAACACCATTTATAATGTACATTTTTTATCTTCAAGACCACCAAGAAAAGTGTGGTGGTCCTGAACAGAAAAAAAATGACACCACACCCTCAGACTAGACTCCTGTATCAGGGTCATTACTAGTTTGTTTTATGAATACAAACTCCTGCTTTCGGAGCAAGAGGCTTGAAGAATGACCAGATAAAACAGGTGCTCATCTAATTTTCTTTGCCTTCAGGGAAGCTGCTGTGGTGATAGCTTCTTTTTAAGACACAGAGATCTAACCCCAGGCCAACAAACATCTCTGAATACAGTGAGAGGTAGTCCACCAGTGTTGCTGAGATATTTATTTCTGCCACTCTGGTGGATGGGCAGGGCGTCCACCATTTTTTTATTTTCATTTTACAGAGTTTTATATAGCGCAAACTTGACCTGGAGGTATCAGGTATCAGAGCACTTTACATAGCATCAGTTGTGTTACATTAGGACACATTACATTTTTTGGTTACGCATGGGGAGATTAAGTGATTTGCCCAGAATCACAGGATATTCAGCATTGTTGCTGAGACTTGAACCAAGGAAGATAAGGAATGTAGGGGACTGTAGTCCAATTGCCTTTTTTCATTTTTTCCTTTTCATGCCTAGTCCCTGACCCCATCGGGTCAGCATGATTTTTTGTGGTTTCTCTATGGCTTTGAACTTCCAAGCTGTTTTCCTATATTCCTTATCTTCCTTGGAAATTGAGTCCCGCCTGACTACGTTTCCCAGCTTCCCCTGCTTCTAACACAGAAGCTGTTCACTGGAGATCCTATATAAACCAGTCGTCCTCCATACGTCCTCCCCCCTGTTAGTGGACATACGCGGAATATTGTGGTAAGTGTCTGTATGTTTAGTGTTTAGTGTTATACTCTGGATCAGACCGTTCATCAAGCAGTTACAAGTGGTTTACCAGCCAGTTCCCCTGCTAGCTATTGGGCTCACCTTTTGAGCGTGTTTACACTTAGGTGTATTTCCGCCCGACTCACTTTCACTACCACCATTATGGCCTTAGAATGCAGCCTGCCCCCCCATTACAGACATTTCTGGCAATAGGTTCTGGCCACTGTACGGACCTCCAGTCGGACACACACGTGCCTCACGCCGCCACAGCGCGGGTCTCCCACCAGCCCCCACTCCCATGCAGCTGTCTTTTCACCTTTATTGTATTATGCGCCGTGCCACCTTCACTGCACATCAGAGGCTGCAGCCCAATTTGGTCATGACAGGCCAATGTGTCAAGCGCAGGGTTTCTGCACAAACCGTAACCAACATCAGGTTAAACACACGACGGTACAGCCTCCACCGTCAGCCTTAGCCCTCGCTAATTCTTCCTCATGATGGGGTCCCCCATGGGGTTGTGCCCTCGCCTATAGAGAAGGAAACACCATTCCATCCTGTTCCTGGTTAGATACGAGCACCCCTGTATGTCTATACCATTCCTTCTCCATGTTTTCAGGTGGTTAGCACCAACCTGATTCACCCTGTTCTGGTGCATCTACCCCTACAGGAGATATGTTTCAACACTAGCCAATCCACCGGCAATGACCCCGCACCGCAGAGTAGCTGTCCACTACACAACCCTTCCCCTTTCTTTCAAGTTATTGGCAGGGCAACTCACATTTTGCCATCTTTGTTCATACTCTTGTTGAATATATTCTTGGCTATCTTTGATCACACTGTCCTCTTTTCTTCGCTTGACCCTAATGCCACCACTTTATCCATTAGGATGGTCGGTGTATGTACCTTTGGCTCAAAGCCCAGGACAGATGCGTTAGGTGAGTCTCACATTGACATCCACTCATTAATAGTTTAGGATATTTTGATTGTTTTGTCAGACTTTTTTATTTAAACAAAATATAGGTATGTGTATTTTATTTTGGTC
This sequence comes from Lissotriton helveticus, assembly GCF_964261635.1. Classification (NCBI taxonomy): domain Eukaryota; kingdom Metazoa; phylum Chordata; class Amphibia; order Caudata; family Salamandridae; genus Lissotriton; species Lissotriton helveticus. The sequence goes on along the minus strand of NC_136071.1, from coordinate 481,023,143 downwards.
TTACCATGTTGTATATACTTTGAATCACATTATGACTGGTATGGAACACAATCTGTTTATTTCACCACAGGTTCCACCGACGAATCTACTGAACAACAGGACAACTGGTGTAGTATCTCATACCGGTTTCCATTGTTTTCTATTTCACTTTTGTAGTTTCAAATATTCACCACTTTTGCAGTAGCTTCAAATTGATCCTGACGAAGGCCACAACACTTGTTTAGGTCCACAAGCCGAAACCTGTCAATCGTTTCCGGATGCAGCTGTCTCTAATGTCAGCAGCTACATTACAAGCTATTTGTTTTTAATCCTTTCTCAGGGTAGTAGAATAAAATTTGTCTAAACTAACATTGTAGGCATTTTTAAGCCACCATTCACTATAGCACTGCACCTTACCTTAAACACACCACTCTCACATAGGGTTTTCCGACCATCCTCTCTTACAAAAAACATACCTGAGCTCTACCCTCGTAGCAAGGGGGTTGTAGCCTGCGTCATGACTAGGCTCTTCACGCGAGGAGGCACGCCTATGATGAGCCATGACACCTTTGGTGTGTGAGTGGAACCGTTTTTTAAAAGGGATCCCCCCGAGCATGGTAAGCACATTCCATGCACCCAGTACACTTACCAGCTGGACCCGTGGGCTCTTTTTGTGAATTTGATTTTATTCAAACTTGGTGTGGAATGGAACCTTATCTTGGGTGGGTTGAAAACACATGGGAAAAGTCTCTTCTTGTCTGATTTCAGTTGGATTCCATAAGATGGACGTTATATTTTCCTCTTGGGCTGTAGGATATCTCCTCTGTTTGTTGCTGCCCTTGTGATGAAAATTTTGGATCAATCTATTCTGCACTTTTTGTTCTTTTGCACATTTTAGAGAGAATTGTCCAAGGGTCTGCTTATTCCAGCTGTTAGGAAAGCCAGGATGAAATACTGTAGAGCAGCAATATTATACCTCCGGTAGGTGCTTCTGAAGACATCAGTCTTTGAGTGGGTCTATTTTTACAATCCACAATTAAATTATTGACGTCTATGATGTTTTAATATTTGTTTTATCCGATTTTAAAATTGTGGTTTTACTGTGTGGACTTTGTGCTTTTGTTTGTGACAAATAGTTTTTATGGATGCGTTTAAATCAAAATAATGAAATGAAATGATATGCCTAGAGTGGGAAGGTCCAAAAAGCTATATTCATCGTGGCTTGCCTACCTGTCCTTATTAGAAAACCATAGTGCTGCTTAAATACTAATGCTGATAACGCAGAAAGGGACCAGCTAGAAACCTAAATAAGCCACTAATGTTAATAGTGATTACAAATCAGACTTCACCACTGAATGTGATTTTTCTAAGTATTAAGTATCATCATCATAACCTTTATTCAGCAGATACTGCCATGAAAGTACACGCAGGGACACAGTCCACATAAAAGCCGCTAGTGCAGCTGCAGCCACGGCTCGGAGGCAAGGTGGAAGCACGGAGGTCACTGGGTCTAGTGTGGCTGAGTAGTATGCCAATGAGCGGTAGTAAGATCTCTGCTTTTGACTCATCCTCCCTTCTCATGGCAGAAAAGGTGGAAATCTTTGCTGTAATCTGGGAGACCTAGCGCTGGTGCTCCGCTCAGTTCGCCTTTGAGTCTGTTGAATGCCTTGTCACAATCTGGTGGCCAAGGTGCCACGTCTGGGACCTCTTTGTGTATCAGGGCTTGAATGGTTTTGCAATGAGGGAGAAATTTGGGATCCAGTAACAACAATATCCCACCACCCCCAGAAATGCTTGAACCTCTTTTTGTGTGCGTGGTCGGGGAAAGTGGGTGATGGTGGATATCCTGTCAGGTAGTAATCTCCTGGTCTCTTCGGACAGTTTGTGGCCTAGATACCTCACAGCAGTGAGGCAGAACTGTAATTTCTTTGGGGAAACCTTGTAACCTTTCATTTCTAGATGGCACAGGGCGGCAATAGTGTCCTGAATGCAAGCCTCCCTTGAAGGTGGTGCCAGTAGTAAATCATCTATGTACTGGACAAGAGCTGAGCCACCCTTCAGCACTAGGGAGTCTAGATCTGTCTTCAGTGCATTCGTAAAGATGGAGGGTCATTCTGTTAACCCTTGAGGAAGCCTACACCAGGTGCATTTTTTTACCCCTGAAACAGAACGAAAAATATGATTGGCTGTCAGGGTGCAGGGGGATGGTAAAGAAGGCGGAGCTCAAATGCAGAACTGTGAAGTGTGCGGCTGTGACTGGGATATTAGACAATATTGTTGCTGGGTTTGGAACTACTGGGAAGGAAGGTATCACTATTTTGTTCAATTCTCCTAGGTCTTGTGTAAAACGGGTTACAGGGGCCCCATCCGGGTCCTTGGATGCTTCCTTTACAGGGAGTATGGGTGTATTGCATTGGCTAGAGCGTATCTCCCTTATTATTCCCTGCTTCAGGAGGTCCTGTATTACTGGTGCTATGCCCTCCTCCCCTTCTTTTGAAATTGTGTACTGTGGTACTATCGGGAGCGGGGCTTCTGGCTTCAATGTAATCTGTACTGGTGGATAATCCAACACTTGCCCTACATCATTTGCACTGGTAGTCCAGACTTGGGGTGGCACGCAGTCACGCAGCTCTGAGGGTATGGCGGGGTCAGTGCAGGTCATGAAGGCCTGTAGCATCAGACCATTAGGTCTGCTTTCCAGGAAGACCCCTGTTGGTGAGCAGAGTATGGTGCATTGTAATTTACAAAGAAAGTCCCTTCCTAGCAAGTTCACTGGGAAGAATCTGCTGAGGATAAACTGATGGTTGATAGTTATGGTGCCTACCCTTAATTGCAATGGCTGTGTTAGATATTCATCTATTGGTTGTCCTGTCATTCTAACTGCCGTAACCTTAATTCCTGAAAGTGGTGCCTCCGGCGGCACTGACACGTTTAGCATTGATCTTTGAGCTCCTGTGTCTATCCAGAAGGTTACTATTTTTCCAAAAACTGCCCCTTGTACAAATGGACCTGATTGATCCACTGCTATGGCTGGAGCTATTAGGCAGTTTTCCACTTTCAGGCATCCCTAGAATAAATCTTGGGGTGGCGGTTGGAAGCTATTGTCCTGCTGTCCCCACTAGTCCCTCCCTGCCCAGTCCTGTTGTGTTGGAGGCCTTTCGTTAGACATGTACCCCTGCTGTTCATTGTTTCTATACTCTGTGCACTGGGTATTGTATTGTTATTTTTGTTGGTCCTGCCCCCTATTCTGAGTGTGCCTGCCTTCCGCATTTTTCTTTTTTAATATGGGGCAGTCTGCTTTCCAGTGCCTGGGGTCCTTACAGTAGAAGCAAGCTGTACCTGGTGGCGGTAGGGAAGCTGACCTGTTATTCTTTTTCCTTCCCATACCCTTTCCCCTACCTCAGCCCCTCCCTCTCCCTTGCTGGCTGGTTTCTTGCGCTACCATTAGTCTGACCTTTTCCTTCTTTATTTTCTCTGGTTCCATTGTCTGTACATTGGACTGATAGTCAGAGCAGTACCTTGCTGCTGCCAGCAGCTTTTCTATCGGCTCCTGCTGCCAGCAAACAAAAAAGAGGTTTGTAAATGTGTTTTAATAGGTGGTCTCAGGCCTTGGACGAAAGTGGTGACAAAGGCTGACATGGCTTCTCCCATTGGATTTTTTAGCCCACTGTTCAGCTGATAGACTTGCAGAAGGGGGTCGAAATACGAGTTCACACTCTCATCCTTTTCTTGTTTATTAGTATGTTTGATCTTGTTGCAATCTACCTTGTCTTCTGGTATTTTGTCTTTTAAATATTTCACTACTTCTTTGTACTTCTCATCTACTTCATCTCCTGGTGCTCCTCCCTTCCCCCTTCCTGGCTCCCGTTTTGTCAATCCACTTTCCCTTTACAATCTTCCCACAGATCCTTTTGAACTATTATATTGAATAAAGTGTCGAAATCTCGCCATAACAGCCATCCCAAAACTGCCATCCTGTCTAGCTCAGTGTACCATTTCCTTGGCTCTTCTCTGAGCTTTGAAGAGTCCTTCGTGAAACACATAATGTATTGTTTAGACCAAGGGAAATGGACATCTGCTAATTTGTCATCCTTACTACCTGGTATTTCTTTAAGGGGCATTATTAGTATTGGTGGGGTGACCGGTGGTAGTGCTGTTGTTCCTGTGTGAGAGGTGAGGGTCTGAACTACTTCCAACACTGAAAATGGGTTGCAGTTTGTCTACCGCATATTGTAGTCTATCTTTCATATCTTCCTCTTTGTATGTCTGTAAGTCTGAGTCTGTGAAACTGAACCTCGCTATGTCCCATTCATACTGTGCAGGTAGTGGTGGAACTACATTTGTAGTATCTATGCCTGTGGTCTTTGCTCTTTGGACATAAGCACTGTGGGCTTGGGCTTGGGCGCCCTTGTCCATTAACTGTGCGGGTGCTGGGGACAGGGCTTTTTCTATGTATGATCTGTTGTGGTGTTGAGTGAAGTCTCCTATTGCTAGTGTTCCTGCCACCATCTGTTGTAGTAAATCCTGACATTTTACTGTGTCTGACTTCAGTAGTCTCCTTTGTGTTGAGGGCGAGCCCAGGGGGGATGCAGTGGCACTATTTGACCTGCCAAAACTGTCCCTCCTATTCTGTGGTGCAGACTGTTGAGGCCCCTGTATTGCCTGTTCTAGCAATCCAATGTCATGGACTGTTTGCAGTACGTATGTACAAATTTCCCAAACCAGGGTCTGCCACTGTGTTAATGACATAGTGTCGTCTGTTGATGTGTCGTCAAATCGTTGCAACCATTTGCGCCCTATTAGTCTTGGTTGCGTTATGCTTCCCTGTGTGAATTCAGCCTGCCGCTGTCTTTTCTTATCACTATATTTTCTGGCCGCGTGGGCTGCCTCTTTCCTCATTAGCTGCAGAACAGCAATGTCTTGGAAGGTGTCCAAGTCTATTTTGGCAGCGTCTTCATTGATAAGTCTGCATGCTAAAGCTACAGCGTCTGTCTTTTGCTGCTCGGTTAGCTCAGAGGGTTTCTCTGTGGGAGCAGAGTGTGAGACTGTGGTGGATCTTATCCGCCCCATTAGAATGTCTTCTAATATACCATCAGCCTCCTTCTCTCCCTGTTTTTCTTTTTCTATCGCTATGCAAGGGTATACACCTACAATATCCAGTTGCCCTTTCATCCAATCCTCATTTATTTAATGCTTACTTATCTCATTTAGCACTCCATTTTTAACCTCTAATAATAAATCTCTGTGGACCTTCGATTTTACGTCGTTAGTTGCGCATTTGTCACGCAGAGCCAAATCCCATTGATAGAATGACTTACATTCCACTGGGCGATTTTTTTTTCCTTTCAGTTTCATCATTTGTCTCAAATATGACAATTTGTTTATGTCGTACGTTCCCTGACGCGGGAACTGCAAGTCCGGTCTCCTAGCTGTCAGGTCATGCCATTTATTTATAAATAGTATGGAGTGAAGTCCTTGGCTTAATCAATCAATCAATCAATCAATCAGAGTACTTGTAAAATGCGCTACTTACCCGTGAGGGTCTCAAGGCGCTGAGGGGCGGGGGTGCCGCTACTGCTCGAAGAGCCAGGTCTTGAGGAGTCTTCTGAAGGCGAGTAGGTCTTGGGTCTGCCGTAGGTGGGTAGGGAGGGTGTTCCAGGTCTTGGCGGCGAGCTAGGAGAAGCATCTGCCACCGGAGGTTGTTCGTTGGATGCGGGGGACAGCGGCGAGGGCGAGACTGGCAGAGCAGAGCTGGCAGGTGAAGGTTTAGAAGCTGAGTCTGCTGTTCAGGTAGGCTGGCCCGGCGTTGTGGAGTGCTTTATGTGCGTGGGTGAGGAGCTTGAAGGTGATCCTCTTGTCGACGGGGAGCCAGTGTAGGACTCTCAGGTGGGGGGTGATGTGTCTGCGGCGGGGGACGTTGACTATCAGTCGAGCGGAGGCGTTTTGGATGCGTTGTAGTCGTCGTAGGTGCTTGGCTGGGATTCCTGCGTAGAGTGCGTTGCCGTAGTCCAGTCTGCTGCTGACGAGGCCTGTGTCACCGTTCTTCTTGTTTAGGCCGGGATCCACTTGTAGATCCTGCGGAGCATGCAGAGGGTGTTGTAGCAGGAGGAGGAGACGTCGTTGACCTGTTTAGACATGGAGAGGGAGGAGTCGAGGATGAATCCTAGGGTGCGTGCATGGTCGGTGGGTGTTGGTGCTGTTCCCAGTGTGGTCGGCCACCAGGAGTCGTCCAAGGCTGAGGGGGTGGGTCCGAGGATGAGTACCTCCATCTTGTCCGAGTTTAGCTTCAGACAGCCACATTGTATGCCGGAGAGTCTTTAGGGGGGGCCGGCTGACTGCTGTCTAAATTTTTTTGCAGAGTGTGTTTCCCATTGTGAGTGAGGAGTGTGGAGTGTGTGAAGCGCAAGTGCTAACCTGGCTTGTGGTACAGGGACAGTTCAGACACACCAGACAGATGGGTGGGGTCTCGCGCTATACTATGAACAGACAACACAGTGGATAAACGAACGCTATCATATGCTTCTCAGCCATTCTCCAGCTGTTATGATAGCAGAGGGAGCCAATCGTCAGGCAAACCGACAGGTCAATTAATTCAAGTTCACCCAAGCGTTCATCAGTTGGAATGAGACAGGTCTCTGGGTGCTAATTAGTGGCGTCCCATGAGATGAAGGAATGGTGACAGGAAAGTTTTTTAGAAGAAAGATTAGTAATTCCGTCCCCTTGCAATCTTCCGTTATTCCATACTTGGGCAAAAGGGGCAGCTAGGCGGAATTGTTTTGAAGACACTCAGGCAATCATGTAAACAGTGCAAGATGGTGAACTCTGCATCCAGTGCAGACAAACACATACAACATTAAAAAACAGATTCTGGCAGCCCTGCTCACAGCGCTGTCAGAGAGTCTGGTCTGTGTACTTGTAACTATGTGCAGTGTTTTTACACTAATCCCAGAAGAGTAACAAGGGAAATAGGAACAATACAGGGCAAATCTTAAGAAGTCAGCCAGTCAGTCCATAATAAATGGACGGTGCTATAAAAGGACGTTTGATATGGTGGCAGTAAATATTGGAAGGGAGCTTATTATATTGTCAGACAGTCAGCAGCTTCAGATGTCAGTCATGTAGCGTCGCAATACCCAAAGAAGAAATTATTTCTGGCAGATGCTAACAATACTCTCCAACCCTAACTATACCTTGTCACAATATATGAGAGGCATATAACAATACACAAATAGAAAAATGCAAAGAATCCAACAATAGCTGACAACAAACCAACTGATACTCCCTCCTCTCTGTGCTTAGGAAACTCCCTAGGCACAGCTGGAGTCCATCTCTGGTGTCCAGCAGGAGGCAGCGCCCCACTGGGTACCCGGGTCCAGCGGCGCTGAGGTGAGTTAGCTGGACTCAGACCTGAGTTCATGGACCCTAAGAACTGGTGCCCTGAGAAACTGTTGCAACCACAAGAGGAGCAGCCCAACCGGCCACAGCCTCCACGATATTGTTCCAGCACAAGTAGGATATGCAATAACAGGTGTACAATTACCGCCTGAACTTGGGGAGCAAAACTGCCAAAGCTCTAAAATGAGGGGCTACCTGCTACCACCCAACCTGGAGTACTTAAAACCCCCAATCCAGACTTACCGGAGTCTGTTGAGTCTGGCAAAGCGTACGGACCTCTGCACCAGTCAATGGGAAGTACCTGTGAAGGTCCTCCACCCCCATCGGCCGGGGACTCTCTGCTAGCAAGACAGAGGGGTGCCGTAGGTCACCCTCCCTGGTACATCATCAGCTAGGTGCTGCCTGGCATCAGGGAGTCACTTCGCGCAGGGAACTTGCAGATGGACACCGTCACCGGCCAGGTGGGGAGGGTATCCGGACCAAAAACTGAACGCAGAGCAAAATTGCACATGTAAAAATTCAGGCAGAGATCGGCAGCAATGTCAGAGGTCGAAAAGGCACGCACTGAACGAAAGGAGAAAGCCTGTCTGCACTCGTTAGCGAGTGCTGATGTTAGACAGGAGTACAGTCTTCAGCCGAGTGATGACAGATCGTGAAATAAATTATGAGAGACATGAAGAGGGCACAGTAGAATGTGATAAGCACAGCCGCTACTATAGCCATTGGTATGTCCCACAAGCTGTGGAAACATAAGATATATATATATATATCACCAGGGCACAAGCAAACGAGCCCAGGCATGTGAAGAGGAAGGGCAGATGGAGAGGGAGAGTGAAGAGCAGAGGAGAACTGTTAACTGGATGTCATACAAATGTGCTGAGAGAGAGAGCAAAAAGCAGGAACCAGAGACAAGACGAAGTCAACTTACGGGCAGGCAGTCCCCCAGCATCCAAGGGAGGCAGAGGAGAAAGAAAGACAAATGTTAAAGTTTATCGAACCGCAGGTCTCCGAAATCCGGTGAAAGCTGGAATCCAGCAGCCAGTCTGTGAAATCGTCAGTGGTCTGGAAGCGGCATTCTCCACCAAATGTAGAAGCTGAAATAGAAATAATAAATTAATCCACACATACGACTCTCTGTCAGCACATAAGATAGCAACGTTTATTGGAGACCAACAAACAGCAAATTAACGTGCAGCACAGAGATATCAGCAAAGTCACTGAATGTCCAAAGAGGTAATGGGTCTGACAGTTTTTATAGGCCCAAACCGCGAAGGATGCAGCATCATCACATACGTAGCACAAGTAAGCATAGTTCATTTGACCAATTAGCAAGAGTTTAAACAGTAGTATACCATGTAAGGTCCGAACCATACTGTTGCTGACCACGTGACCCAAGTGGGCAGCTTCTGGGACTTTCCACTGTAATGTAAGATATAAGTCTGGTGCTTTTCCAGTTAATAATTCCAACATAATAGTAATGAGCAGAAACATATTTCAAAATGAGATATGCTGAAATGTACGTGTATGTGCCTAAGCGAGCATCTTCCCTTGTGCCAAGAATCTCTTTCTCGAGCAAGCCTTGCGTTACTAAAAGCTGTTTCTATGAAGCTAAGAAAAGGTGCAAGCATCTTGTGCAGTGTTTATTATGTCAACTTAACAGGGCCTAGAAGCTTACTGCATTTGGTATCATAAAGTAAATGGCTTCTACAATCTGAGTAGGTATTCAGGCAGAGGGTGGCCAAGTGGACTGAAGGAATATAAATTAAATACTATTGGACTATACTTACCAATAGCCCATATACCAATATCAGTAATAATAATTCAGTCGGCAATGGAGAAGGTTCAATCGTTTATTCATCAAACACAAGCCCTGACAGGGGAGCCTCAGTCTACATGACCCTCGGAGGTGCGCAGAGGAGACTGACTACATATTCAAGATACAAAGCATATATACGTTTCATGCATCCACAATGCCACCTTACAAGGAAAGATACAACTTGTCAGTAAGCCAAGAGGAATACCCATATAAGGCACAATTGATTTGCTAGTAGCCTAGGCCTAAGCTATTCCGGGGGCAGGTCAGTAAGGTGCCTCCCTGTCTATCTGTAGCCCGGGGAGTACAAGAACGGGCTCTGCTAGAATGTGCGCATCCCACAAGAAGGGCAGGTGTGACCTTGGGTTTCCTTGAGCTACAAGCTAACAAATGGAGTAGGCGGCTTGACTGGCCTACGTAGTTTCGAGCAGAAAGCATGATCACGTGATGTCAGGGAAACGGCACTTGTACATGGAGAAACGAAACAAAATGGCTCCGGTCATATCAATAGGAGCATGTGAGCTAAAAGTGAATCATTGATTATTATGCTTCTACAATGAACTCTAATCATATAATTATACAGTTACAGGGTTAGATTGTATATATTAGGCCAACAATATGTGTTTATCGAATTTAGATCCCATCAGGCGGCCCTTTTGGCCTAGTATAGCCAATATAACTAGATTCATTCCACAAAAACTCCCTCATCGATCTGCATAAGATCTGAAATCTCCTTTTGAATCATTTGCTTTTCCACTTTGGCCTGACGAGAAAAGTTTAAAGCGGACGTTATTCTTGTAGCACAGAAAGAGCAGCAAGCCGGGCCACATTGGAGACATAGGCAACAAGTAAATATTACTCCAAAAGCTCAAGCAAGCACCATAAATATTTTCCAACCCCAAGTAGCCAAAAGACCCCAAAACCAACCACTAAGGGAGCAGGTACCATTATCCACATGTGCTTCGCTGGCTAACCGATGTAAGTTTTGTATTGCAAGATGAATGGTAGGGGCCGAATCAGGAATGTACACACAGCAAGAGCTGCAGATCACGCGACAAGCTCCGCACCTATCTGCGAGGATGACGTCAAGAACCATGCTGTTCTGAAGCGAAACAAGTCTTGTCGCCTGAAGCTCCACAGTAATGTTCGTTAAGATCCCAGTTGTGGTCTGGACCACGTTCTCAACTATTCTGGACAAGCGTCTTATACTACGACTATTAAAGATAGGTCCCCAAAAGGGGGTGAGACCCTTGGCAAAATCCTCGAACTGCTGCAGGGAGGTATCTGTCTGGTCGGTACTATCAGTATCAAAACTCCTAATGTTTCGGTTAGCAACTACCCCCTTCCGGACCAACTGATGTGTTCTGTGGTAGTCAGGTGGGGCAATATAAACTGGAGGGTAGAGAAATGAGAGATAGCAACGCCCTGCCCATCCCATTGGGAGCCAAGTATACGCATTTTCACCACTCACGAAATATACATCTAGAGGGGTAATCATAGGTGGGGTACTATATACCTGCAAGGTGTAAGTGTAATTACATCTACTCTTTCCTACCTTAACATGGCCTCGGCCCTGTATGCAAAAGGGGGAAGTGGTGTTAATAATGGGGATGGGCAAGGCTTTATCATTCGTGACATTTCGGTCTTTAAAATGCTGAAAATACATAGTGTAATTGAAAAGTTCAAAATCCTGCATTTCCCCTTGCAACCAAGTCATATTCTTATAATCTGTATATACATTCATGCAAGCATTGGGATCTAGGGATCCCTCTCCTTCATTTCCTTCTGCATCAAATCCTTGGTGTTGTTCTATATACTTCAAAATGGCTTCATAATCTCTTTCAGTATATATATCTTGGGTTCAGCTACATAATGAGAATACATCAACGATAATAATTGGAACCAGGCTTCGCAGCTAGCTAAATAAGACAACGGTAGGGAAATGAATAATTCATGCTGATGCATTACAGATGGAAGTAACCCACAAACCCAACAATTTGTTTTGTTCGTGGTGCTATGAGTCTGATGCAACATTTCAATAAAAGCATTTTTCACATAAGTTTCTCTATATCTTGCCTTATGAGGGGGCAAAGAATAAAAGAGGAGTTCTTCCGGGGCAACAGTAGTTCCTAGCAGTTTCTGTACAGGATGTTGGAATTCTAAATATACGAATACACACATCAAAATCACTGTGATTGTAACAATAAAAACAACAAATGCCACCTTCACTCTGGTGGGCCATCCGGAAAACAAATGCATATTATCCACATATCGTCTAGGAGCTAGTGGTCTTTCATCCTCCATTGCAAATCGGGCAAAAGGAAACATACTCTCTATAAGTCCAAATCTAACTTGGTCCCTTTCTATAAGTCCAAGAACTATCTTTGTATCCACAAAGCACGCACGCCACCAGAGGGGTTCTTCTTCCCACTGAGGGATCTTCTCCCCTGTGTCCGTTTAAAGCCTCACAGGTAGGCTTCTACCATTCATCAAAAGGGAAACAACTTTTCCTCTTCCCGTGGAACAACCGCAGCCCTTATTTCAGTCTTTCTTTCTGAACAGAGCCAATTAGCACAGTGTTCCAAGCTCTCAACGTGTTCAGTCCAGTGTCTCGCTCAGTACCCCAGTAAATCTATCTGATGTTCTTCAACTCAAGTCTTTCCCTAATTCCTACCATGAGAATCTGGGGTACCGCGCTGTTTTCGTGGCCGCCGGCCATATTTACAGCGACCAGGCTGCTCCTGGTCAGAAAACAACTCTGTTGCAAGGGTATCAGATGCATTCGGACCCTGTGATGCACCAGAAACAACAACCTCCGCTGGTCGAGCCGCCGCCCTTTCACCTGGGGGCAACACTTCACTCGGCTGCCCCTTCTCTTGGACGTCTGAAAAGGGCACAAAGCTTCACAGCAATTCACCTTCTTGGCTCGAGATTCCTTCACGGTTGTGCAAATCAAAGGACAAAGGTAGCGGCAGGCGTTTCAGGTGAGTGATATGGATCCAGTGCTTGCGTCCATGCACTTTCACCGAAAACCTCGTTGCAAGGATTATTTGATAAGGGTCAGACCATTTCGGTTCCAAACTCAATTTCCGTTGATAATTCTTCACCAGGACCCACTGACCGGGTTTCAACCGATGTCCAGGACCCTCTGGTAGCGGCTGCAATGTCTCGGATACCTGTTGATGAATAGAACGCAGATCTTTAGTCAAGGCGTACAAATAGTCTGTCATCAAAGGATAATCATTATCTCTAAAAGACCTGGGCCTAGGGACTCCCCACACATTAGCAGGACAGCCAAAATTTACTTTGTAAGGTGATAACCCAGTCCTCGTGTGGGGGTTTGTCCTTAAAGACAATAACGCTAAAGGGAGTGCGTCGGGCCACTTTAATCCAGTACTGCCATCTTTAATTTCAACGTGCCATTATATTTCTCAACAAGACCAGCTGACTGGGGGTGCCTGGCTGCATGACATTTTTGCTTAATTTGCAAACCATCACAAACACTTTGAACCAACAGGGAGTTAAAATGCGTCCCATTATCGGACCAGATAATCCGGGGCAAACAATAGCGTGGGAAATATTCGTTAACAAGAGCTTTTGCAGTTGCAACCGCGGTGGCTTCCTTGGTGGGGTAGGCTTCAACCCATTTACTGAAAGCACAAACCACCACTGACACATATTTCAAATTGTTCACTCGCTCCATTTGTATGTAATCAATTTGTAGGACTTCAAAAGGCAGGGATGGTGGTGCAAAATTTCCACTCAGAACAGATTCTCTGCCCCCAGGGTTGTAACGTAGACACACAGGGCAGTATTTAACTACATGCGCTGCGGTCTTTGGAATGTTTGGAATGTTTGGGTTATTCCAGACTGGTTCCAATACGGCACAAATACCTTTTGCTCCTATGTGGGCTGGGCTATGAGCCATGGTCACTACAGCATATACCAATGCATTAGGGAGTAACCATCGCTGCTTCTCAGTTCGATCTATCCAACATTCATTTTTGTCTAATTTTCCTACTTCCTGTTCCCATCTCTGTGCCTCGTCTATGGTAGCTTCTTTTTGCAACTCTTTTACACTTTCAATGGTATTATCAAACACAGAGGTTTCCTCCACCCACCGAGCCGAAGCACTAGGAAACATGGGAGTCATCTTAGTTTGGGCTGTTTCTTTAGCTATCGAATCAGCAAAAGCATTTCCCTTTCCAGTGGAATCAATGACTTTCTTGTGAGCGCTGCATTTAAAGATGGCTACTTTTTCTGGTAATGTCAAGGCAAATAACACTCGATCAATTAGAGGACCATGTTGAATTTTCTGTGTGGTAAAGAAACCCCTCTCCCTCCACAGCCTCCCAAAGCTATGGGCAACGCTGAAGGCGTACTGGCTGTCTATGAAAATATTTACCCTCAGTCCTTCGCTCAATTCACATGCTCGTAACAAGGCTATTAGTTCAGCTGCTTGAGCTGAGTGATGCGAAATCCTAGAGGTTTCCACCACAGTTTTCAAGGTTGTAATAGCATATGCAGCTGTTGCAGTACCATCTTGTAATTTAAAACAAGAACCATCAACATACAGCTCTCCTTGGGGTTCTAATAAAGGGGTGTCAGTGAGATCTACACGGCCTTTTGTCTCTTACTCAGTTCTAAATATACAATCATGAGTATGATCCTTTTTATCATCAGAAGGGAGAGGCAATAATGTTGCTGGGTTCAACGTAGCACATCTCTTAATCGTAATATGTGGTGCAAACAACGTTAACTCGTATCCTGTTAAACGAACACTCGTAAGGTGCTGGGTCTTAGTTCTATGTAACGGAATATCCACAGCATGCGGTACCATAACTGTGAGGTCCGTGGTCAAAACTATACCTTCTGATTGTCGGATGGCCACCGCTACTGCCGCAGTGGCCCTCAGACAACTTGGAAGGGCTCGTGCAACTATATCCAGGACCGATGAAAAGAATGCACAGGTCTCTGCTTTCCACCAAAACCCTCAGTTAACACTGAAAGCGAACAACCGTCCACCTCGTGCACATAAAGTGAAAAAGGCTTCCGGTAATCCGGGGTACCCAAGACAGGTGCAGAACATAAAGCAGATTTCAAAGAGTCAAAGGCTTCCTGACACTCATCCGTCCAGGGTAGGGGTTCATGCACATCTTTGGTCGTCAAATACAACAAGGGTTTAGAGAGGAGTGAATAGTTAGGAATCCACTGGCGACAGTAAGAGGTTATGCCAAGAAAAGCACGAACATCACGTTGGGTACGAGGTACAGACATATTAGTAATTACAGATATTCTCTCTGGATTCAGTCGTCTCCCCGCTTTCGACAGTAAGTGACCGAGGTAGGTCACTTCCTGTCGACAATATTGAAATTTAGAGAGGGAGACTTTATTTCCTTTGTTACCCAAATGTTTCAACAACATCACCGTTGCTTCTTTACAGCCGTCCTCCGTATCGGAGGCCACCAAAATATCATCCACATACTGGATGATTGAATTTCCTGCTGGCAAAATTAACTCATCAAGTACTGCCTTCAAGGCCTCACTATATATGCTAGGGCTTTCTCTATAGCCTTGGGCTGCACGCGTAAACCTAAAGCTTCGGCCACCTAATGAGAATCCGAAGATATGTCTGCTATCAGGATGAATCGGAATGCTGAAGAAAGCATTCTTTAGGTCAATTACTGGGGCATGGTCGGTATCATGTATCTGTCTCCAAATATCTACCGGAATCAAGAGACCAAAAAATAGCTCTATGTCAGCTATAGTCATAATAGCGGAATTGGCTGCTTCGGTCAATTCCTTATAATAAGCTGTAGGGTTTTTACGGGGGTCAGGGAGCTGGGCCTTTAACGTAAGGACCTCACTTCGTTTCCAAGGGGTGTAGACCCATTGTTCCTGAAGCCTAGCGTCCACTCATGCCCTAGTGACATTGCCCCCATTATCCTTTATTTCAGGTACTTCCGGGAAAAAGAGAGGATGCACCTCTCTCATGGGGTGCTGCGCTCCCCACTCGACAATCTTTCGGTGCATCCGTTCCCGATAATGCAAAAGCGTTGTCACATTATGATATACTTCCTCAATTTGGAGATGAAATTTATGAGCATGATCCCTGATATCACGCAGTATTTGAGGAGGAAATCCTTCCTCAAAGCACTGTTCCCATAATGAAATCAATCGGATCGCCATGCTCTCTAGAGCCAGCTGCTGTGCAACGGGTTCAAAATCCTTCATGGTGCTCCAAATATCTTCCAAAGTATAAATAGGATTCCGCATCCACCGGGATGCCTGAATTATAATGGCTCTCCTCTCCTCCAGTCCCAACAGCGACCGAGTGAAAGCTCGTTGCTCACTCAAGTCAGACAACGGTCGCTTGGGCGTGGCACCCGGACTAATGGTATTTCGGAGATCTAAAGTAGTCTGAGTCGGAGGGGAGAGAAACACAGGGTGCAAGGGAGAAGGCACAGCCGCGTTCGGCTGAAGGGATATATAAGGGTGAGGTAGTTTGACGAAGAGAAGGAGGGGAAAGCGGAACATCATGTCCCGATCCGCCAGTCGGGGCTGTTGCGAACGCCCTTATCTGGGTTTTGACGGCCGAGGCGGCTCCCGTCTGATCGACTCGTATCAAGGGTACGGCTGGGTACAAGCCCTGTGGGGCATAAGGGGGAGGTGGTCGGGCTTCCAACAATTCTTCTAATTCATCTCCTGTCTCTGGTCTAGCCACATAGCTTTTATCGGTCTCTAACCGAAACTGCCTATCCATTCGTTCAATATTTTCTTCCACCTTTCCCTTATCGTATGCCACTGACTTCTGAGTGATTGTCTGACCCGATTTCAACCTTCCCAACTTCTCTTCTCTGATTCGTCGTCTTTTTGCCTCCTTCAACCACAAATTCAAGGAGTCAAACATTGACTGACGACTTTTCTTCATGAATAATTTATTCTGTATATAATTAATCTTTTTCTCATCAAAAGACCCCGTAAGAGGCCATTGTAACTCCGAAATATCTTTGGTATACTTGTTCCAAATAGAATCGGCTGTAGACCATGTTTAACATACATATCGAAACTGGGGCTGCCCTCGGGAGGGGCAGGCTGTCTTTCTTCAAGCCGTGCACCTCTCCGACAACAGCACCCAAAACATATTTTGCTAAAATAAGGCAATATAATAATACTTACACAATTTTTATTCACAATATCTCAAAATACATGCACACATGGACGCGTCCCTTTTCATCATCCACTCATACTCTCTTCATTCAACCGTCACAATAAAGTGCTGTAAAACAGTGCAAGGCCAATATTCCTCAAAATCTAGTTTATGCAAATGACGTCTTCAAATACGAACAGAGCCCGTCGACTCCTGTTCGGGGAATCGATTCAAAAGAATTCCAGACCCACAAACTCCCAAAGGGAACAGTCATCAGACTGTTCTGAGAGCACCCGATAGGCGAACCACAAACCCTCTCACAGGCCATCCCATGGTCCTGTGCTGGTTGGGCCGGGCATCTGGGCGCGTAGCTCCAGAAACCATAGCTTACCCAGTTGCTCCCAGGGCTTTCCCGGAGAGGATTCGGCCGAGCGAGTAATGCCGTACTCCGCTAGGGCATCAGGTGTAGTCTCAAATGTTCACCAAACAAGTCCGTGAGGTACCCACCCGTGCAGCCCCTTCGCCGGAACGGTAGATCCTCAGATTCCCTCGTGGTCCGGCTTCCCCGGCCACCTTCAAACAAAAACAGTTAACTGTTGTCTAAAAGAAACACTTCCTCTGAGTGATTCTTATCCAATCTTATCACGAATGTCGCTCACCTGGTGCACTCAGGTCGATTGAGAATTCTCTACTGCCGACACCTATACAGACCAACACAGTTCATTCTTCTCTCCGGTTAAGCCCGTAGGACTCCGGCGTAGGGTCTTCAATAGCTGGGAGGGATACTGGGCTCGAGAGTGGAACGGCTTGTTTTCATACCACAAACGGGTGTTTCAAATCAGGATCCTCTTTCTGTCCACCCACTCCTCCTTGTCCCGTCACCCCTGTTTACAGGGGGGGGGGACCCCTATCGCGGAGTCCCGGCGGAGTCGCCAACGGAAGGAATATAAATTAAATACTATTGGACTATACTTACCAATAGCCCATATACCAATATCAGTAATAATAATTCAGTCGGCAATGGAGTAGGTTCAATCGTTTATTCATCAAACACAAGCCCTGACAGGGGAGCCTTGGTCTACACGACCCTCGGAGATGCGCAGAGGAGACTGACTACATATTCAAGATACAAAGCATATATACGTTTCATGCATCCACAATGCCACCTTACAAGGAAAGATACAACTTGTCAGTAAGCCAAGAGGAATACCCATATAAGGCACAATTGATTTGCTAGTAGCCTAGGCCTAAGCTATTCCGGGGGCAGGTCAGTAAGGTGCCTCCCTGTCTATCTGTAGCACGGGGAGTACAAGAACGGGCTCTGCTAGAATGTGCACATCCCACAAGAAGGGCAGGTGTGACCTTGGGTTTCCTTGAGCTACAAGCTAACAAATGGAGTAGGCGGCTTGACTGGCCTACGTAGTTTCGAGCAGAAAGCATGATCACGTGATTTCAGGGAAACAGCACTTGTACATGGAGAAACTAAACAAAATGGCTCTGGTCATATCAATAGGAGCATGTGAGCTAAAAGTGAATCATCGATTATTATGCTACTACAATGAACTCTAATCATATAATTATACAGGTACAGGGTTATATTGTATATATTAGGCCAACAATATGTGTTTATCGAATTTAGATCCCATCAGGACGATAGTGATGCCTACTCTTGGTCGGTCAGTGCAGTCCTTGCAAGTGATTTTGTGTCCGTCGGGTATGACGTTGGTGATTTCCAAACCTGAGCTGGGGTGGTCCAGGTTTCCATGAGAAAGGTGTTATCTGGTACAACAGAGTCGAGGCGGTCCCAAATTTCTGTGGTGTGTTTGTGGAGATAGCGCATGTTGAAGAGGAATTGAGCCTGTTGGGTGCACTATTGGTCAGCTGAGCTGTGAGAGGAGCTGGCGTGTTGGTATGGGTGAAGGTGTGGCTGCAGTTCCGGCATGAAAAGGATCTTTGGATGTCCTGCAGAGCCACAAGGTGGCAGTCGGCATGGCATTCTGTGTTGAGTGTGAGGAGGATGCAGGTGTTGTATCGATGAAGGGTCCGAGAACCAGGGTCCGTGGCCCTTGGTGCGGTCCAGGCTCAGATGGGCGCAAATTGGCTTGCCTTCGTTGCGCCTTCAGTGCCCACACTGTGCGCGGCCATACAGTAGGCTGCCATTAAGTAATGCTGCGACAGGGCTGAACAGCTGGGATGTGGAAAGGGTCACTGGAGAGGGTAGGGCTGCAGGGATCACGAAGGCAGGAAAAAAAGAGAAGAAAACGAAAAAGGAAAAAAGCAGAATAAAGGCAAGAAGCAGAATCAGGGAAAAAGCAGAAATAAAGATAAAAAGCAGAAAAGAGAGACAAAGGGGCAGCCCAGCAGAAGAGTAGTGATGCTCTACCACTAGACCACCAGGGATAAAGCGCAGGCAGGAGCCTGCGGGTGGAGGAGGGCCTTGAACACCTGACCAGAGGGTCCGCAGCAGCAATGGGGGCAGCAGCAGCTATCAGGTGGAATTGAGTTGTGAAAGGATCAAGTTCACTTGAAGATCAGTGTGTCTCTGAAGAATTGGACCTGTTCCCCTTTTCTACCCAGAATAAAGATGTGGACTCCAAGAGTCAATTGGTTTGACCTCCTGTTTAGTGACAGGGACACAAAAAGCTACAAGAGCCATTTTACCTACAATTCCAAGCTGGTCAGTGGTAATTAGATTCGGCTGAACTTTACATGTGGCCCTCTGCCTGGACTGTAGTCATTTAGTTGCTTAGGTACCATGAAAAATAATAAAGCAACCAACCTGCAGCAGGCAACCGAACAGCAGTTCCATGAAGGTGGCTTTAATTTCAGATTTGGTTCACGGGAAATAAAAATTCTTTACACAAATACATGACGTAGTCTCCTTTTTAATTAGGACTTTGAAGCTGTTTGAAGTATTTGACCACCAGACTTTCATCGGGACCAATTCACTTACTGTATCCAAATAGGGCTCCACTGCTTTCAACCTCAAATCGCGGTTAGGTCTCGCTCCATTGTTTACCATTGGTTCCATGTGCCTTTGGTGCTATTTTCCATTAAATCTAATCAGATTTAAATCTCCAGTTTCAGTTATTATATATTTTGACATTTTGGTGCCTTTTCTGTCATTACAATTGGCTCTATTTTTCTAATTTAGTTTGAGATTTTTTATTGCCAATTGCCGGTCTGCTCGGTACCATAGCTAACATGAGGGGTGGATGGGAAGGGGGGGCTCAGATTACTTTAAGGGCTTTAAGAGTTTACCCTGACAAGAGTTACCCACCTCAAGTAATCCAATTTATTATACCCAGCATTTATGGAATGTAATTTACCTTAATTTTTGGCAATTAGTGATTTTGTACTATTTACAAACTAGTTAATGTACCTAGAGTCTCCAACTTACAAAGCATCCGAGGAAATCTTGCAGGTTTTTCTGGGGGACCTCCTCTTAAAAACAATATTTTTCAATTCTGCCATAAGAATCATATTGCACATTTTTGTTCCATGCATTCTGAAAGAAGCATGACTGAAATTCCTGATTCCTTTTTACAATAATTAATCTAGTCAGCAGCCAAATATTCAACCCCGTAAGTCGCTAAAAGAATTCATTTTGAATTGAAAGCCAGTAAAATGGGGGAAATGGGGGGTCCCATAAACAATCACATTTTTGTTAACTCCTATGAGGAACTAATTCATTCTGCAAATATGTTCAGCTGAACACTCCAAATTGTTTTTTAAATAAATATTAATTGTTTTATGAATATACCTGCTCAATGATTGCTCCAAACAAGGCCCCAAGTACACTGGTGGGTCTTTTGCATGAAAACATTAATTGTGAGCGCATTCACTTCACAACAGGTTTGAAGGGAATTATACAATAACACAGTGTTATTTATTACCAGTTAAAACATTAACTTTAGTACTTAAATTGAATTACAGGTCAAAATATGATTGACTAAGTTCAGAATAGAGTGTGAAAATACAGAGAGTGTCACTGGTACAGAATATATAATATTACAAGATAACTTCTTAGTCAGTAGTATAGCCATTCTAAAAGTCTTCTCTTGTTTTAAGATATCAAGGCTCCAGCACAACTGATCAAGTGAATCTGTGCAACCAAGCACTTTCTCTGTGTTGTCCCATTCCCGGGGTCTACTGATAAGCAATAGTGTGGTGTGCGATTGGCTGTGAGTGTGAAAACTATCATCACCTTGGTTGGATATGGACTACAACCTAGGTGCATCTTAGCAATTGAACCCTCAATCACCTTTGTGTGGATAAAGTAAAGCACACATGTCTCGGCCTCTAATATATTTAAATGGAATTTGAGGATTCTATTCAAATTTCTCATTTTGCCATTTTTAAGAAAATGATGCAACTTCGGCCCAAAATAACATTTTAAGAGAAGTAAAACATTACGCAGTTGACTGCCAGCTTTCTGAGTGGCATATAAATATGAAATAAAGCAAAGACAAGGAGATGATGGACGGAGCACTAGAACTTTTCAGACATTCACCCCCAGTCACAGATCTGGGTTGAACCATTATCGTTCTATAGATCACTTGGCCACCCCAGTTTAGACCCAGCCATATACAAATCAGTCTTGAACCTGTTCCTCATGGGAACAGTCCGGCCCGAACTGCCAAGCTAAATCTTCCAGGGACCGGAAACAAGCATCCTGGAACCGATTTCATGGTAATACTCCTCATTAGCCAGGCTGGCTCGAATCCAGTGGCAAAGTGAGCAAGGGACCCACGTCTGGGCATGGCCTGACAACTTAGAGGGACCAAAACAAACACAAGGAGATACTGGACGGTGTTCTGAAACTTTTCAGACACTCACCCCCAGTCACAGGTCTAGGTTGAATCCATCATCGTTCATTAGCTCACTACTCCACCCCAGTTCAGACCCAGCCATATGCAAATCAGTTTTGACTCTGTTCCTCATGGGAACAGTCCAGCCCGAACTGCCAAGCCAGGGCTTTCCTGGACCGGTAACAAGCATCCGGGAACACCCCTCTCCATCAGCCAGAGTAACTTGGATCCAGTAGCGAAGTGAGCAAGAGACACTGCGCCGGCACAGCATCGCCAAGCATGTGCCAATAACGAATCCCTGATATCAATTCCAAAACGATGCAAGTTGCTCTTCTAAGAAAAACAGATTTAGCTTATCATAACATGACACACATACACACACACAGACACACACACACAAACAAACTAGGCATGCACACAGTTATTAATGGCAAACTGAGTTAGTTTAGGTCCAGTAATATGCCACACTATACCACCACAAAAGTAATAACAAGAGTTTTCTAAAGTCTAATCGCCACTCAAGAGAAAGTTATTGCAGTATCCAAAACACCATTCCTTTTATAGCCCGTGCTGTGCAAGTCACTAAGAAGCAGACAGCATTGTTACTGTTCGGTCTTTAACTGTAATTTGTCTGTCACAGTATTCATTAACTACTTTAAATGGATTAGTATACTTTGAAGATATTTTATGGCAAGGATTAGGATCTTTGCACCAATTACAGTTAAGTGATAAGCCAGCACTTTTCTGAAATGTGCTTCTCCAAACATTTGGTACAAAAGTCTGTGCAGGAGCTTCGAGTCACTTGAACAACCAGAGATGCAGACCGAAAACTCCACCCAACAGGAAGCTCCATGAAAAGCTCAGAGCACTTTCCTGGGTGGGGTTTAAATACTTTTCAGAATCCAAGATGGCCGCCAAGACTTGGCAGCTTTCGTTGGAATTCTTGGCACAACACAGCCTCAGTAGTAATGAGCCACTTAAGTCGAGAACAATGCAACCACAGCCGGAAAGAGCCACCAAATCCAAAATGAGCAGCCCCAGCAGTAAAGGGCCATTGAAGACACTGCAGAACATAGCACCAGCCAGGAGAAGACCTTCCAGAGGGTGATTACACTGGACGGTTTTCGTCATCAGGTATCTGTGAGATGAATGGAGTAAGGATAATGTCCAAATGTGTAAGTGGCTTACAGTTACAAATGCATTTTTTTTTAGTATGTTTGATTATGCACCACAGCCCAACCACACTGTATTAGGAGCTTATTATGCCATGCTATTCCCGGCTGTCCCATCTATAAAGGGCTCAGGGGGGACGTGGGTGAGTAACCACAGGATTCTGGTGACATGGGGGGATTTACAAAATGAAGTCCATAGGACTTGAGGTCAGTTCCTGACGCAAGGGAGGGTTTGCCATTATCATAATCTTATGATCAAGTGGGGTAGAGAGAAGCTGAGATTCATTCGGCTTCCAACCGATTGATACACTATCAAGGGGGACTGAATCACAAGTCCTATTTGTAACCCGTGTCTCAAATTCTAGTCATCCTAAAACCCTCATTCATGGTTTAACCATCGGTGCGGTATATCTTGGTTCTCCCAACTGGTAGGTTTTATGCTTTCCTCCACCTGGAGGAGGACCCATTGGTATGTTACAGTAGTTGCCATTATCATAGCCACATCTCACCTGTGGGAGGTCACAGGTAGATCTAAACACAGGAGGAAACGTTATGCCATGTTGGTCTTAGGTAGAGAGGAGCACTGTAACAAAAAACAGGAAGTGCACCAAAAGGAGGTAGGGTCTCCCCTGGGAACTTTTAAACCATTGGTTAGGGAGTGGCCATGAGTTTCTCCAGCCTGGCACTGGGTATCCATGTGGCACCACCACCACCCAATTTAGAACACTGCATGACCATTGGAGGACAGGAGAAAGACGGCACCCACTATTGTAACCTGTGAGGAAAACCCTAAGGGCTAGACCTGCTCCAACTTGTACCTCGGACCAAGAAGTGGACTCCAAGAACCAGTTGGCTTGCCTCCTGTTAAGCTACAGGGAGATGAGCTGAAAGAAGCCCTCATTTCTGTAAGAGCCCAGCAGACATGTTCAAACTGAACTTGCCCTGCGCCCTGTTGGCTTCTACTGGAGTGAGTACTGACCTCTAAGTGAAGTCTCTAAGGTCCTGTGGCCTTTGGATAAGTGTCAACGTGTACTCCTCTGCCTAACCCTAAAATCGGAGACTCAAAAACCTTTCAAGGATTTTTTGCCTTTAGACCCACTAGAAGACTGGAATAAACCTGTCAATCCGACGAAGGTGCATTGCTGCTGGGCCAATGATTCACGTTGCTTCCACTGTGAGATATTCCACAGCAGGAAATATTTATCAGTGGTAAGTCATGGAAAAGGTATCTGTCCTTGTGGAGCCCTGTTTGGTTACAGCTTGCAGCCTTACCTAGTTGGAAGAGTGCGAGGTCTAAAAAAAGTGACCAAGTCTGAATCATTTCTAGAATGGGCAGGCAAGTGCGCAGTATCAAACAAGGTATTTGCAACCTTCCTGTGGCCAATGTTAATATGTGATACCATGGTATGCAGTGATTGTGTGCAGTGCCAACAGGTTAAATGCCAGGTTTGCAGTGCTACTGCAGATGGGGTCAGAATCTGAAGTGCTACAGTGCAGTCTCAATGTCTACATAGTCATAGCGTTCTGTACCATGGCATCAAGCTTTAACGTGTGTGGTGAAAGCCTGTGCCCGGACCAAGAGTGGGCTGTCTGAGCTCGGCCATTTCTGGATGAGGCTTGGCCCTGTCTCTTAGTTCTTTGTTTTGGGTAAGCATTGTGTAACCATCGGTTTAATTTCTAAAAATGGGTACATGGAAACAGTTCCCTCAAAGTGTTTCCTCCTCCTTTCCTTTTACAAATTAACTGTTATGGATACAATTTATAATGCGATTACACTTGTGGAAGAGAGAATACATGCAGGACAGTGTGGGACAAGAAGTGGTCCTGTAGCTCCTGCTATAGTGTAGGCTACTAGCAGTGCTACAATTAATTACACACCAGAAGGACCGGCTCAAGCTGCCATGAATATGCGCACAGCAAGTTGCTTTCTTGTTCTTGTGTCATGCCTTTGCCTGTTTCATTTCTCATCAATAAACCTCTCCCATCATCAAGTTATGATAACTGACTCCCACCTTCCGAAAGGAAGAGTATAGAGAGACATTGACAAGTTGCAGGCATCGCCTCTGGTGTACACTAATCTCCTGAGGGATAGAAGCTGAACACGTATCTAAAAACGTACACTTCAATGGTCTTTCAATTGGTAGCTCTGTTGCTATATACAACTACTCTGGAATAGTAAGGAAGCTTGTGATGACTGTAAGGAGTACAGCTAGTCTCTTGAACTCCTTCTAAACATAATTTCTGGAAAAGCTCAGTGGACTGGTAGTCACTTCTCCTGTTTGTTTTTGTGATTAATATTATTTTGGTGATAGGGGTGTAGCTGAGATCGCAGGTACTGTCACAATGCTCCCATTGCCCAGATTACATGGAACATGCAGGAGCAGGAAACTAAGGCAGCTTGCCCAGGGGTTGATGTGCTTTGTCCACCTTCAAAAGAAGAAGGGCCTTCCCTCTGCCTCAGAACCACATCCATTGTGAAAAGGGGCGTTTAGTACATCTTTTCAACGCTGAACCAATGTACCCCTTTGGTTGGTATGGTATACATTGATTGGCCTGTGAATTGTAAAACTCATGGTGGTGTTGTGTCTGATACACAAGCTCCAGGAGAAAAGCAATTGTGGAACGAATGCCCTTTTTTGTGAAAATATGCCTCCTATAAAGGGGGGGGTATTATATCCCTACAGGTTTCAATATTCTGGCCTGGATTATTCAAGGAGCTCAATCAATACTACCCAGCACAGACTGGGTGAGTACTATCTGTGAATTTGATCTAGTCTGCTGCTAGGAAAAACAGATGCTAGAAATGTTTGTAGTTGACTGATTTACGTCCTTTTGTAACCCTGTATTAGTCCCTTGCAGGGTGAGCCAAAGAAGAATTGCCAGTACTCATGTCAGAGAAGGTATCCTGTGTTAAAGTAGAAGCTATTAATAGAACCCAGTGGTACCAAATATTGCACTTTGTATGTCCTAACAATTTTGGTTCTATTTAAATTTTTAATCATATTTTTGATGACTAACACATGGAGGTTGTGGAATAATTTCATGCCTCGCCGCAGCTGGGGCAAGATCACCGAGGACCAGCTAACCTCCGCTCTCGCCCAGAGCCCACCCACAGAACCAACCGACCCCGACGCCGCCGTCTGCAACCTCAAACAATGGATCAACGACTGCACCAACACCCTCGCCCCGCTCAAGAATCCCCCAACACCCACACCAGCAAGAGAGCCAGCTGGTTCACTGAAGGCCTCCAGGCCTCCAAGCAAACCTGCAGAAAACTAGAAAAAAAACTGGACCTGCGAAAGAACACAGGAAAGCTACACAGCCCACAGGAAAGCAACCCGCCAACACCACCAACTCATCAGATCCGCCAAAAGGACTGCCTTCAGAGACTGCTTAGACAACAACGCACACAACAACAAAGAGCTCTTCAGCATCGTGAAGGAACTCTCTAATCCCAGCTCCAACACCAACGACATCCCACGTCACAAGACCTGTGCGACTCGCTGGCCACCTTCTTCCATCGCAAGATTGCAGACATCCACAACAGCTTCGACGCCATCACCACCCCAGCAACAGCCAACACACCCGCTCCCACGAACACCACCCGCACCAACCGCCTGCTCGCCTGGACCAACATCAACGATGACGACACCATCAAGACCATGAACACCGTTTTCTCCGGATACCCGGAAGACCCCTGCCCACACCACATTTTCAACAAAGCCAGCAGCACCATCGCACCCCACCTTCGGAAAACCATCAACATCTCCTTCGAGACAGCGACCTTCCCGGAGAGCTGGAAGCACGCAGAGATCAACGCCTTACTAAAGAAACCCAAGGCGGACCCCAAGGACTTCAAGAACTTCCGACCCATCTCCCTGCTCCCGTTCTCGGCGAAGGTCATCAAAAAGGCCGTCAACAAACAACTGACCAGCTTCCTCAAAGAGAACAACATCTTGGACCCATCCCAGTCAGGGTTTCGCAGCAACCACAGCACCGAAACTGCCCTCATCGTCGCCACCGACGACATCAGGATCATGCTCGACAGCGGAGAAAATGCAGCCCTCATCCTCCTGGACCTGTCAGCCGCTTTCGACACAGTCTGCCACCGCACACTAAGAGCACACCTCCACGACGCCGGAATCCAAGAGAAGGCCCTGGACTGGACACCTCCTTTCTCTCCAGGATAACCCAGAGCGTCTGCCTTCCCCCTTCTGCTCTGAAGCCAGCGAGATCATCTGCGGCATACCCCAAGGCTCATCTCTCAGACCAATGATGTTGTTCAACATCTACCACTCGCCCACGTCGCCTGACAACACGACCGTAACATCATCTCCTACCCCAACAATACCTCAGCTGATCCTCTCGCCCACCAAAGGTAAAGGTAAAGGTAAGATTTATTAAAGCGCATGGCTGCCCGTGAGCGTCCCAGCGCTAGTGACCCCACACTGCCAAAATCAACCTCCCTGAAGGAATGAAGGCCGTCGCCGACTGGATGAGGAACAGTCGACTGAAGCTGAACTCGGACAAGATGGAGGTCCTCATCCTCTGCTCCACCCCCTCGGCCTGGGACGACTCCTGGTGGCCAACGGCACTAGGAGCACCCCCGACACCCACCAACCATGCACGAAACCTAGGGGTCATCCTCAACTCGACACTCTCCATGACAAAAGAGGTCAACGCTGTCTCGTCCTCCTGCTTCAACACCCTCGGCATTCTTCGCAGGATCTTCAAGTGGATCCCCACTGAAACTAGAAGGACGGTCACCCAGGCCCTCATCAGCAGCAGATTGGACTACGGCAATGCTCTCTACACAGGAGCCCCGCCCAAACTCCTGAAACGACTCCAACACATCCAGAACGCCTCCGCTCGCCTGATCCTGGACATGCCCCGCCGCAGCCACATCACACCCCACCTGAAAGACCTTCACTGGCTCCCCATCAACAAGTGGCTAACCTTCAAGCTCCTCACCCACGCACACAAGGCACTCCACGACACCGGACCAGCGTTCCCCAACAGATGACTCAGCCTCTACGCCCCCGCCCACCAGCTCCGCTCCGCAGACCACGCCCACGCCACCATACCCCGCATCTGAAGAGTGACTGCCGGCGGCAGATCATTCTCCCACCTTGCCGCCAAGATGTGGAACACCGTCCCCATCCACCTAAGGCAGACCGAAGACCTTCTAACCTTCAGGAGACTCCTCAAGACCTGGCTCTTCGAACAGTAGAAGCATTCCCCCCCCCCCCCTTTGCACTCTCTTTATTTATACAACCTTTTGCGAAACTGATCCAGAGATCTATTTGCCCTGCAAGGTACCAAACATTTTTTCGTCATCAAATATATTCTGCAACGTTTTGATTGATTGTTTACAAACATTCTACTTGGACATGTTTTATATTATATTCAGAAGTTTTTTATTAGTTTTATTATATAACAGTATTATTCACTGCAGATCTTACCTAATGTAATGGTTTTAATTAACTAAACAATAATGTTTACAATGACACACAATTTTAGGATCCTCATCATTCGTAAAAAAAATGGCCTATTCACACCGTCCCAAAAATTCCACTGTACTTTGCAGTCACTGCCACTATCAACTTTACTTCTCCTAAATTGAGAAAAATTCTAACTTTAAGACTTTCGGTATTCACAGAAGGCATTTAGAAGTCCTAAAGTTAGGAGTCCTAACTTTACTACTCCTAAACTGCGAAAAACCCTAACTTTAAGACTTTTGGTATTCACAGAAGGCATTTAGGAGTCCTAAAGTTAGGACTCCTAACTTCTGTCAATACCGAAATGAGTAAGTGCCTTGTGTGAATACCGAAATGAGTAAGTCCCTTCTGTGAATATCAAAATGGTAGTACGTTTAGGATTTAGTCCTAAGTTAGTTCTGTGAATCTGGCCCGATGTGTACAGAACGTGAAGCGCGAGGCGACTTACACACCAACAAGAACACGTGATGCGCAAGGCGGCTTACACACTAGACAAACAAGAAGTATAGCGCAAGACGACTTACACACCGACAAGACGTGTAGCGCATGGCGACATACACACAGAACAGACCAAACGTGAAGTGCATGACAACTAACACACAGTCAACTCCAGAACAATTTGTACGTAGAGTAAGTAGAACACATAGACGCACCATGAAACCAAAACCACCCACATATAAGGGAGTGTAATGTGACTACCACCCACTCAAAGACAAAAACCTCTGTTGAGTAAGGAAACCAAAACTGTGGCATCACTAAAACAATATGCTATAGATAAATGGACTCTAAAGAATGGAAACTATTCTACTATTCCTCTTGTATACTTTTTTTTAAACCTGTAAACCTCTCCGGTGAGTGACCTTTCACCCGAGTAGTACTACCCTGAGCATAAACTTGACTTGTGCACCCCACATGTAAAGGAGACAGAAAACCTTGCTTGGAGGTGAAGCGGTGTGCTTCCCACCCTTGTTCCTATTTAATAGTACTCCTGTGAGTCATTGAGCTGACGAGCTCGTGGATGAATCACCCACATGCTTCAGAGAGGTACCTGACCTGAGAAAGATGTTAGCAGCCTACTCAGCAAACCCCACATTTTTAAGACTGTAATCTCTGTTAACTGAAAAAGAATAACTTGCCACCGAAACCTCCGGTTGCACAACATTTCATGGCAGTTCACAGATGTATACAATACAAATTGTGACCCTTTCAAGTGTGAACTTGCCTGAAACTTGTTAATCAATAATGACATATCAAAAACCTGCATAAGACTTTTCTAAAACGGATTGGTGCTTCCGACCACAGTCTTGTTAATTACCCATGCCTCACATACAGATAAACTGTTCCAAAGTAAACAGACAGACAATATCCAAGGTGTGCCGGATACCGGAATCTTGTGTAACTCTCCAGAAAGATCAGAAGGCAACTTCCCATTACCAAAGACAGGGTGTGCATGTCACCGAAAACAGGCAGTCACGTGAAGGAGATTCTTGAGCTTCACTGGGCACATCTAAGGAAAATGCTAGCACTGCCAATCTCAAACCAGTAATGACCAAAACTACACCCAGATGGCAGCTGAAGGGGAGTGCAAAATAAAACTCACCACCCGAGCTAACGGCAGAAACCACCTCTGTGCGATGAGAACCACCATCGCCAGTGTTTGTAAAAGGACCCTCATATTGATTCCGAATTACTGTGGTGGGACGAAGCATAAACCAGCTGACTGAAAACTCTTGAAGATGGCGACATGCACTTAACGCTGCGCCGGATGACTCTCGGCTCCTCCGTGTACCAAAGCATATATAATCCGCTTGATCATCTACCTAGGAATAGTGTCGTCACACATCAACGCGGTCCTGTGAAGCATGAAAGCCTGAGTGCTCCAGATAGATCGTCACATAATTTTGAATTAAAAGACATTGGTTAAACTGCCAATGTAGCCTCACCACAGAAGTACCCAAATTGTAGACAGTAAAAAGGCTAAACTTCACTGTTTTAGCCTACAGATCAAATGTCACCAAAAATTTCTCCCTCAAAAGTCTCACACATGACACCGATTAGAAGGCGGATTCTCCATTCTAATGCACTTCATCTAAATGTAGATTTCACTGTAATGTCCACAACACCAAAGACTCGCTTGTGATGCAAGCACCGTGATGAAGCACCAGCAGTGAAAATAGATGTAAAACATAACAGAGAAGAGTTCTGCTCATGCAGGGAAGAGCAATAGCACAGTGTGCTGAAATATAGCAAACTAAAACACATGCCTGTAAAATGTAGACATCACAAATCCAGTCGATCCATTCAGATATGGAAGGTGAGTAAGCGGTGTGAGCTTCAAATTGAATTGTGGTAGTAGTGAAGCTCACACCGCTTACTCACTTGAATAAATGTTATTTTAAAAGGTTCAACGGAGCGTATCCAGGCTGGGGCTGTCCACTGACAAGGACATTGGTGGGGCTGGCTTACCTGGAGCTCCATACTTGACACTTTACTATTTGTTACTCTTCCTTTCCTTGGGTTCTTCATGTCCATACCGTGGACATGCTCTTGACTCATGCAGCATGCTTGAGTCTTGGTCCAGGTCGTTGCCAAAAATATGTTGTATATTACCACAGGTAGCCGAGATGAGTTTTGTTTCTTTATTAACTTCTAGTTGTAGGATTGTAATTATGTACAAATGTCCATTAGCCTGGTGTTCCTTGATCTCCAGCCCCACCAGGACCAGCATGCCTGCTGCTCAGCCCATCTTCCAACTGTCACCACTCATCCACATAGGCACCCAAGCATTCCAAGCATCACAGTCACATCAACATTCCACTGCCAACACTCATATCGGCTGAGCAGCAGGGACATAGGTAACCAGGCATAGATATGATAACATAAGCAGGATATAACACACTTCACATATAAAATAGTTTTGGGGAGTTCATCAGAAATTTGTTTTCGCCTCGTTTCTACTTTTACATTATATAAATGGTCTGGATAACTTTTTAACTTCCTGTGGGAAGAATATGCCTCAAACTGGATAATGAACAATCCCAGGCTTCTTATATGCTGACAATGCTGTTCTCAGGTTCAGGTTCAAATACCTTTTTTCGATTCAGTTGAATCATAAAAGTTTACATACATACATAAAAAAAAGCAAGACAAAATATACATAGGGAAATTTTGTGCACAAATTACATAAACAGTACATCTATTTCCTATTCCTAGGTCATATTATCCCAGCACTGAATCTAGAAGTTTAAAAAAAAAAACAACAACGTTCTGCAACATATTTATACAAGATATTAAAAAACCCTAAAATCACTGAAATGTATATTCATACTTTAAAAACTTAATATGCAATGGAAGACATTTTTGTGCAAAGATTAAATGTGCAGTACACCTATTTTCTTCTGCTAGATCATCTTAACCCAGCACAGATTCTAAGAGTTTGAAGGAAGCCTCCTACCAGTCTACAACATATTTATATAAGACATTAAAAACCCCTCAAATCACTAAAAATGTAAATTCATTTTACGATTCATAACATTTGCTGATTAAAAGTGCAGTTCTAATGAAGTTGTGCACAACACTGCAGAAGACTGCAGTAGATGATGACCGCAAATAATTAAAACCCTCCTGATAGGAACAGGGACGGATTTCCTTTAAAATGGACTTGATAAAACGTGCCGTTGGGTCTTTATAAAGTGTGCTGTCTCATTTCGAGAATGGCAAAAATGCTACAACTCCTTATGGATGGGGGTGCCTTATTCTTAAATTTGCTGGACCTAAATGTAAATATGTCCAAGTGTCACACCATGGTTTCATGGTCAACAACAACCAAGCTTAAAAGACATCTGGTAGAGGTAAAAATGTGTAATTACTTGTGTATTCCCTTTGATGAAGAACTCAAATGGGCCTATCTACTTAACATTAGGTGTATACAATTCCAGAGAGCTGTGGATGCTGTGTTCAAATACGCATCAAGGCTCAGACAGAACTGTAACGAAACTCATTCATATTTATTAGACAAAGAGTTCTGCAGTAGCTTTATATGGGCTGGAGTTTGGGGCCACATTAATTTATAATAAGCAATTTCCATGCATAGAGGTGACACAGAGGTAGCCAAGTTGTGTCTTTAAGATATTTATTCAAGTCCATAACATCAAAGGTAACAGCCCCACCAGGAGCAGCCTGCTAGCTGCTCAGCCCATCTTCAACATTCCACACAGAACACACACACTGGCTGAGCAGCTAGTTACAAGGTAAAGGGGAACACTATGAACATAACATGAAGATACTACACAATTTGTTAATATTACAGAGAACTGAAGATAGTTTATGAAAGTTGCTGTCAGTCCCCATGAGCACAGCTAACATAATGTGTCATAGCAAAAAAGGTATGATTTATGTAGAGGATTTGATTGGCATGGCCCATATCATGCTGTGTCACAAAAGCTGTCTTCACAATGAAAAAGAAGAACTCAACATGAAGTGCAGTATTATTTCAGATTACACTGTGTCACTGCCCTGATGAAATTCCCTTGACACAAATAGGTATTTGAAATGCGTCAGCCCAGCCCAATAAGAAATCCATGAAGGAACTTGTTAAAGTAGTGCCAATAAGTCACATAAAGGGATAGTTGTTAAGGCTCTCATCCATGTTGATTTAGAGCTTCATCCCCCTGGCCAGTACTTCTCTTAAAAGTTTAATGAAATAGTTTTGTCATGAGAAGTACTGTGAGGTTATCACTCAGAAACTAAAGACTGGTGTAATATATTTATTGATTAATGAGATTGCAGTTGTACTGTTATTAATCTTTTTCACTTTTGTTATTGATTTTTTTCACTGGTACAATTTATGAGTGTATCATCACTTGGGTTATTCAATGTGATGTGTTCTTCACTTGTGTTATTCTACGCAAAATGTACTGTGTATCATTTGTTGCACTTGCTGACATGAAAATAATTAAAACATGATTGTAAGTTTATGAATAATGGCAACGTAATTTAGACAGAACCAAGAAAATACATTTATAACGGTCAATATGCCTGCTTAAATAAACAGCAGGACAGAAAAACAAGGTGGCCGGTTTCCTCTTCTTTTTTGAGGAGGCACAAAAGCTGGCATGAGCCAGACCCAAGATTATCATAATCTTTTATGAATGATTGTTTGGTATTTGATAATGACCTCCAAAACCCTTGGTTTTTACATCTAAAACAACTCGTTGATGGAATGGGTCTCCCTGGTTATTATAATTCCTCCATATGTTTTAGAAGGAGCTTCTCCGGGCACCTTGAAAACATATTTAACATACAATGCCAGTCTGCGGGATTTGAAGGCAGCCTCCTTCAGGACATTGGCTCTTCAATCCAACCTATGTAATACTACTGGGAGAGAAGCATACTTGAGTCTTACCTAAAATGTCCAGTATAGATTTTATCCTTCTCGTTTTAGAATTAACACCTGCATCTTGTAATTGCTTTCCCAAAACAGGATAGATGGTTTGATATACTTGCTATTTGTTACTGATTTTCCTCAGCACCAAAGCACGAGGAACTTTATGCTTTTTTGAACAATGTATAGTGTTCCACATAGCCATTTTCTAGAAACCTGCCTGTGTGTGCCTAATATTAGACAACATAATGCTGTTTTATCATTTTTTAACAATTTACCTTCTCCAGGGAACTGTTACGCTGTCTTAAATGTTGTCATCTCTGCACTGACCAGAAGGTATCTTTATGGTACTTTTCTAACCGTGTATTTTTATGGATGCTAATTAACCCTATTGACGCCTGTACATGTTTATTTAAATCTCTATTTACTTTTAAGGCTTTGTGCTGAATAAAGAGCTGAATAAAGAATTATGATTGATTGATTGATTGTGAGTGGTGTTAGAATGTAGGGACACAAACAATGTGTAAACTGGGTCAAAGTGGGTAATATCTGTGTTCACTACTAGTAGTTTTAGTGTAGAGTGACCAGTGTTGGGGACTGCACTGTCAGGAGTGACTGTGTTGATAAAAACGTTGGCAGAAGCTGTGGTGATGGTGGTGATGATGGTGATTGTGGATTCCCTATGTGTGAGCACCTGAAGGGGTATTCACAAGGGAAATATGAACAAAATGAAACTAGGACAAGGAAGCACACACATTGACGAAGATTCAAATAATATTTAGAAAGGGGAAAATCATTGGGTTGGGTATTGCACCAACTATGCTGAATAAATGGTGTCGCTGTTGGGATAAACATGCATGGCAACAGTGAGAGATTAAGGGAGGAATTGGTCCTTGGAATGTAGTCTCTTAATGACAGCAACAGAGAATGCAGGATTCTGTGTCGAGAAAACCCTTCACTCACATGCAAATGAACATTTCAAAATCACTTAGTATATGACGACAGAGCAATAGCGAAGAACTAACTGGCAGATGCATCAAAGACAATACGGGGAGCAAACGGGCAGATTCTCAGAATCTGGCCGTTTGCTCCCGGTATTTTTGCATTTGGGATGCATCATCCCAAATGCAGAAATCGCAATTCAAGGAATCTCTAAATAGCGATTCCTTAAATTGCTCTTGCATTTAAGGAATCCCAAAATGAGATTCCTTAAATGCAATGCATGAAACCCCAAAAAATAGCGAATTCGCTAATAGGGGGAGCAAATTACCATGAAGTTCCCATGGGCCTTTAGGCTCATAGGAATGAATGGGAAAGCCATTCCTTATTAGCGATTAGCTATTACCGAATCACTAATAAGGAATCTTTAGGAATCGCTAATAACATTGCGATTCCTACATGCATCCCGTTTTGCGAGTCTTTAATAGCGATTCCTTAAAATTCGCTATTAAGGACTCGCAAAACATAACTTTGATGCATCTGCCAGTAAATTCATAGTGACCAAATAAACAGCACTGCACAGAGAGAGACAGCCAAAGGAACTGGAATGGGAATGCACTAACATGGCACTCGAACAAGGAAACACCATTTTGGAAACAGGGATAGACAGAAACATGGCCATAGCAAGGGCAATAGTGTGATATTCAAATACAGAGAATCATAACATAATCAACACAAGAAAGAAGTGATATCTACTGCCACACATGTCCATTTAACAGAAGACAGTGACACTGGTTTAGGGAGTCGGGACAAGAACATATAGCCTTGGACAAACGCATTGGCTCAAGGATAGCGGGGATTCATGACAGAAATAAGTGTTCCAAACCGGAAAGTCACTGGGCAGAAGACACCACATCAAACGCAGGAGACACCCACTGTGGAACAGTGACACTTGCACATCTCAACTGAAAGTCACTTACACTAAGCAATGGAGACAGTGCTACACAGACATTGATATTCAACACAGGAAGTGGGGCACACCTCACCTTTGGCCCACCAAAATTAACACAAATGAGTAAGGAAAATATTGAATGGGGGCAAGCAAAGATGTCCACACTGCAGGGCAACTAAACAGCATATTGTGCAGAGCTGAAAGTAGATGAACTGAAAATACTCCCACATTAGACCAGGATGCAACCTGCTTTGTGACAAAGGAGACTTAACAATTATGACAATGATAGTCTGACAGCTGACATGGAGAATTACTAATACTAGATCAAGAATACACATAAAATAACAGCAGATAGTGACACCAGACTGGAAACTCATTGCACTCGCACAAGTAGACGTCTGCATCAGGATTTAGGAATGCATATGGACTAGGACCTGACACCTATAAACAAAGTAGGCAGTAAGAACACATCAATATGGTGATACAAGAGCTCACCGATGGAGAGAGACGTGAGTTCAATTACTTGAATAGTGAGACAAAAAGAGATGCTCACTGCATCAGAAAGAACTTAAAATATCCTGACACAAACAGGCAGAACTCACTTTTAGAAACACAGAGGCATTAACTCTGGTAATGACAGCAAAAAGCGGGAGAAAGAAAAAGGGTCACTAGTAGACAGACAACGATGAACACTGAGACAAGGTGGCACACATACATACTCTGGAGCAGCAGGCCTCCTTTTCATACTGAGCACGTGTTCATTAGTATACACGTTGGAACTGGAAAACATTGTTCACTGGTTGCTGACACTCTGGTGTGGTAAAAGGGCACAAGCTACCACTGGGGTGGGAATGCATCATCACTGAAATTAGAGTACACATTTTTCAACTAAGTATGAAATACGAGGTTTAAATGCAACAGAAACACTCTTCCACAATAGACATACAATCCATAACTTGTAATGCAATGTCAACAACCTCACTCTAGATGTAACAGTTGCAATTAACAATTTCAAAAGTGATTGTACAGGTCAGGTTATATATTACATTATCAGTAAAATTGTCAATGAAATGATTATGGCCCTGATTAGGAAGGAGGATAGACTTCTGTCCGTCCGCCATTGTCCCGGGGATGAGGACCACCCACCTATAAGGCGGCGGTCCCACATATGCAATTAAAATGCGGCCACAACAATGGCGGCCACAATAGGATCTTTTTGCATTGTGGCAGGTGCTGCTGGCTGCAGAACCCCCCGCAATGGAAAAAATGCAGGTTTTGCTTTTCCCTGCACTATGTGGCAGGCACCACGCTGTGCTTGTCACATGGTGCAGGGAAATGAAACCCAAAACCAAAGTGCCTGGGGGATAGGGGGGCCTGCTACGGGCCCCCAAAGTCCCTCCGCGCCAGCCTTTCCATGGCGGGTCAACCGCTACGGAAAGGCTGGCGCCAATTGACCATTGTAATCCTTAAGTCCATGCCTGGTAGGCACTGCTTCCATTTCAGGGATAGGGCGGCCCTCTGCCACATTGGCGGGCTCAAGCAACACGTCGGATGCGCGGCGGTCGGAATTTCCGACTGCCATGGTACCGCCTGCCATAATAATATGGCAGTCTGGAAAAGGGCCTCACGATGGTGGTGAACCCGCCAACAGCTTGACGGTGTCGGGGTTACCGCCATCGTAATCAGCCCCTAAGTATATAGTATAATATTATTGGTTCTAGTTATGTAGCATATTTAAGTACATGCTTTTATGTGTTGTTACTTGTTGGTTTAAACATTGTGAGGACAGAAACATTGAATTTAGCGTGCGAGTTTGCGTTGCAAAGGTAGCAATAACTGCTTTTTGATTTCAATCCATAACCATAACTGTATTATAAATGCATTTTTTATTCGACTTCAGGAGGTTTTTTAAACAAATGGTAAAGTTTTATGACCAAAGCTAACTGTAAGAAATTATATTAGTTTAAGAGGGTGAAAATCCACCTCAAATAATCACAATTCTTGTCAGGGTATACTACAAAAGTATAATAAATCTGTGCTTAAAATTCTGTCAGCTTGGCACAAAAGCAGTGAGGCTTAA
Source organism: Lissotriton helveticus (assembly GCF_964261635.1). Classification (NCBI taxonomy): domain Eukaryota; kingdom Metazoa; phylum Chordata; class Amphibia; order Caudata; family Salamandridae; genus Lissotriton; species Lissotriton helveticus. Next base: position 480,985,971 of record NC_136071.1, on the reverse strand, counting down.
CTTGGAGGCAATGTGTAGAGTATTCATGCTGCACACTAACAATAATAAAGGGAAAACACAACACCAAGAATACCAAAACAATTTAGATCAATAAATAATATTTCAATATTTCGATAATTAAAATGACATACAACCTACAAAAATCCAATCATTACAACTGGAGTTATGCATTTTTAAACTTTATCAATCAATCAATCAATCATATGCATTTATAGAGCGCGCTACTCACCCGCTAGTGTCTCAAGGCGCTGGGAGTAGGGGGGGGGGGGAGCTGCTACTGCTCGAAGAGCCAGGTCTTGAGTTGCTTCCTGAAGGAGAGATGGTCCTGGGTCAGCCGGAGGTGGGTGGGGAAGCGAGTTCCATGTCTTGGCCGCCACGTAGTAGAAAGATCTTCCTCCAGTGGTGATTCTGCGAATCCGTGGGATGGTGGCAAAGGCGAGGCTGTCGGATCGGAGCTGGTGGGTGGGTGTGTAGAATGTGAGGCGGTTGTTTAGGTATTTGGGCCCCATGTCGTGGAGAGCCTTGTGTGCGTGGGTGAGGAGTCTGAATGTGATCCTCTTGCTGACGGGGATCCAGTGCAGGTCTCTCAAAGGGCCGAGATGTGGCTGTGACGGGGGATGTCCAGGATGAGTCATGCAGAAGCCTTCTGTATGCGCTGGAGTCTTCTCTGTAGCTTGGCTGTGGTTCCAGCGTAGGGGGCATTCCCGTAGTCCAGTCGGCTGGTGACGGGGGCCTGGGTGACCGTCTTTCTGGTTTTGGTGGGGATCCACCGGTAGATCCTTCGGAGCATACGCAGGGTGTTGAAACAAGATGACAAGACGCGTTGACTTGTTGGGTCATTGTGAGGGAGGAGTCCAGGATGAAGCCCAGGTTTCATGCATGGTCTGTGGGCTTGGGGCGGTGCCCAGTGCGGGGGGCCACCAGGAGTCTTCCCAGGCGGAGGGGGGTGGTCCGAGGATGAGGACTTCCGTCTTGTCTGAGTTCAGTTTCAGACGGCTGAGCTTCATCCATTCCGCGACCTCTTTCATTCCTTCCTGGAGGTTGGCTCAGGCGGAGGTGGGGTCGTTGGTGATGGAGAGGATCAGCTGGGTGTCGTCAGCGTAGGAGATGATGTTTAGGTTATGTTGGCGTGCGATGGCTGCGAGGGGTCTCATGTAGACGTTGAAGAGGGTCGGGCTGAGCGAGGAGCCTTGAGGAACGCAGCAGATGATCTTGGTGGCCGCTGAGCGGAAGGGAGGAAGGGGGACTCTCTGAGTTCTGTCGGGGAGGAAGGAGGTGATCCATTACAGAGCTTTCCCTTGGATCCCGGCGTGGTGGAGGTGGGTTGTTAGGGTGCGGTGGCAGACTGTGTTGAATGTGGCCGATAGGTCAAGGAGGATGAGGGCAGCAGTTTCCCCGTTGTCGAGCAGGGACCTGACGTCGTCGGTAGCTGTGATGAGGGCAGTCTCGGTGCTGTGGTTTGCTCGGAAACCGGACTACGAGGGGTCGAGGGTGCCGTTAGTCTCGAGGAAGGCGGATAGTTGTTTGTTGACGGTCTTCTCGATGACTTTGGCAGGAAAAGGGAGGAGCGAGATGGGGCGGAAGTTCTTGAGCTCAACTATTTCTGTATCAAAAAGTTGCCTTTGCTCTACCTACCTGAAACTCTTTCTCTGCCCAATGTAATCTTAATGATTTTGGGGTCCCCAAAAAGACATATTTGATCTCTTTTTGTGTAAAGACTGTTGCTTGCTGTCATGTTGTTTGGCATGAGCAGCCTACAGTTAGCATGACACTAGGTAGTAAAATTAAAAGTTGTTACAAACAGGGGTTCCAAAAGCATGTCTTGCCCAGGTGCCCCCAAAATCCTTAATGCAACACTGCTGATGAGGGTACTTGGTTTACCACATTCATGCCCAGTGCCAGCCTGTCAGTGGGGGAAAGTCGTGGCCACTCCCTAACCAATAGGGTAAAAGCTTCCATGGGTGACTATACCCACTTTTACAGCACTTCTGGTGTGTTTTACTGTGAGCTATTCCACTGTACCCATCTTTCCCTAAAACCAACATGGCAGAACTCTTCTTTATCTGGTCAGAACTTCCTATGCCCATCTAGAGATTTAGCTATGGAAATTTGCAAACACTCCTTTGTGGTAATTTCAAACAAGTTCAGAGGCATCTCTACCCTACCACTGGGTTTGGAGCCAAGCTGACTAGGAAGTCATAGGAAAGTAGGCATAGGTGTAAGCTACATCTGCCAGTGATAGGGTAGGCAACCTTCAAAGCTTAGGAAATGGCTGGGCTCAGCACTCAGGCCATCCTACTCAATGAGGATAAACATCTCTCCGCACCCAAAGCTTTTTGTTCACTATCTAGGATCTGTCCACATCTCACAACAGAGGAGCCATTCAAAAGTCAGGTGAGACTGGGCACTGACAGAAAGGCACATTCAGCTTAGGCAGAAAAATTACTTTCTAAAATTTATTTTTTCAAAACAGTAATATACGGCCACATGTATCAAGGTAAATTGCATTCGCAAACGGTGCGAATCGCAAAATTCGGCCGTTTGCGAATGCAATTTCATTTTTTGGGATGCATCATGTTTTTAATTTTTTCGCAATTTAAGGAATCGCAATTATGTTGCGATTTCTTAAATTGCGATTGCATTTAAGAAATCACAATTTTTGATTTCTTAAATGCAATGCATCACACTTTAGAAATTGCGAATTCGCAAATAGGGAGAGATAAATTACCATGAAGTTCACCTTCATGGTAATTTGCGAAAACTTTAAAAAATGAAGAAAAGTGAATTTTTCAAAGTTTCATTTTACACACACACATGCCCTTGGGGCATCTGTGTGTGAAAAATGTTCTTAAAGTTAAATTTCAGGGGTGCAGGGGGGTCCTTTGGACCCCCACTGCACCTTTGAAATGGCATTCCCATTTTGCGATTCCTTAATTGCGAATCGCAAAATGAGAATGGCTCCCCATTCATTCCTATGGGCCTCTAGGCCCATAGGAATCAATGGGAAGGGATTCCTTAATTGCGATTCGCAAATTGTGAATCGCAATTAAGGAAATTTAAGAAATCGCAAAAAAATTGCGATTTCTTGATGCATAGCCGTTTGCGATTTCTTAATTGCGATTCCTTAATTTTTGCAATTAAGAAATCGCAAACGGCAACAATGATGCATGTGGCCGATAGATTCAAGATTCAAGATTTTATTTTGGGTCATCGGTCTTTTAAAAACAAAAAAAGTTAGTCTATAAGGTACTTTTGTGCGTTAGATATTTAAAATTTCATTTAAAATGAAGCTTTAAAAAGTTCATGTTTTTCTGGTAATATAAAATCCAACTTTACCATTAAGGGACCGATTCCAATCTGGGTTGGAAAGCTCTCCGACTAAACCGGACACGGACTGTTTTCCGACCGAGCCGGAGTCCTGCAGTCCGACTGAGTAAGTGCGACTGCATGCTGCCAGATTCGGTTCGGTCGGACTCCCATATAAGTTATTGGGAGCCGGTCGTACGACGCGTACATGGGCTCCTATTGACTGAATTGGTATATCTCACGCAAGGGCGCCCCCTAGAGTGGGTACGCATCGGTGCCATCCGCACCGTACATGCCTGTGTTGGGCAGGCTGCAGATGACAGGGGGTCTGACACGAACCCCCAAAGGCAACTTCCCGGACGTTTTGCGAGTCGTAAATTGCATCCATTGCATGGCACGGTTTACCTACAGACGAGACGTACGGAGCGGTTCAGACCCGGAAACGACTCGGTCAGTAAATTTCACGTTGTCCGCATCGTACTTGCTCGCTCGTACAGCTCGTACTTTTTCCGGCCGTATCGTGTTTGGTGCCCTTCCAAGCGAGATAGGAATCGGCCCCTAAGTTAGATTTTAAATTACTAATAAAATGAGTCCTTGAATCGTTTTTCTAGCAACTCCCAAACTGAGATTTAGCATTATACAGAGTTATGATGTAACCCAGTGTATTTCTCATGGGAGAGCCAGCCTTGCTACACTAAAAACCACTGGGCGGGTTTCACTTCTAGGTAATGTAAAATATTAAATATACGTTTAGCCTCGTAGGGGAATTTATGGCCTACCTTAAGAGTGACATTTGTAAGTATTAAAAAGGAAAGTTTAGGCCTGGCCAAAGGTTTATTGTCCCAGGTCAAAAGGGCAGTTTAAAACTTCAGATACAAAGAGTTATACTGCTGGAATCCTTACTGATTCCTATTGATTAAAATTGTTCTCTCTGGTACTTCCAAATCATGTTTTAACCTCCATTGATTCCTTCACCTGCACACCTTCGGTCTACACACTTAGGCCCCTCACCCCCACAGCACAAAAAGGATAATTGGAATAAGAGATCTCTATCAAAGAGCCCCACATAGGGATCCCGTCAGATATTGCAGCACTGACGTGAGGAAGAACATGCCCTTTGGTGAAGCATGACACCCATCCCGGTGTGTGATGGCCCTAATTCCAACAGGAGGAATTCCCTGTTCCCCTTGTAACCAGTGAGGAATTATGACCAATCACCCCATTTGTCCCTCTGAACCAGTTAGGAACTGCATACCTCTTTGTATCTATAATTGTTGGGGCATGTATGATGGACATCTGAAAAAGCCCCAGTCCTTCTTTTTTGAGTTAGTTTAAAACTGCACACACAGGGCATGTTTTATAGGGCTACTTTAGTGGGTGGTACAAGTGCTGCAGCTCACTTGTAGCATGTAATGTAAAGGCCCAAGGCACCAGCAGTTCCATATACTAGGAAGTGATAATTATATAAAATGTGCCAATTAAGTCTATAACAGTTTTGCCATTTCCACGGGTTATCAGGAGTAAAGTGTGCAGAGTCTCATGGCCTGGTTCAGTTAAAGAAGGCAAAACATTTGAGGGAGAAGATGGTCATTTCCAGCCCTAACCATAACTTTCTTCAGTGAATTTAAATTTTTGGGACGATATACTCCATCCATCTTCCCACCTGCCTAGAACGGCAGATGATTTGGGGTTTTTAATGCCTGGTGTGCACATCTCTGGCCAGGCACAGTGGAGGATGACCTTGCAACACCTAGGAGTAGAGAAATGTTGTAATATTTTTGTTGGTAACTCCCCCAAAAACATTAATTTTTAACTTTATGCAGTGTATTTTTTTTAATTTAACTTAACTCATGTATTGGCAAATTGTGACTTATAAACTGGTAAGTATTTTTTTTATTGGCAACACTTTGGTTGTGCTCTCCTGTTTTTGGTTCCCAATCCAGGGATTGTGTTATTTTCATCACATATTTGAATTGCACTCCAAACATTCCAGTGCATCAATTTCGTTAGTGCCGATGGGTAGATCCTCCTGAGTATGAGTATATAGTACTATGAGAACGAGCGCTGTCCTCGGTTGGGGAGACGTCTCCCAATTGCACTCAGATATGAAATGTTCAATGTTAGAACTTTTTTGAATACATTCTTTATTTATATGTTGATTTTCATTATTCTGTTATTTAATTCATTGGATTTTGCTTTCCTCAGTAACATCCATTCAATACATGAATTTCCACCCAATGCATTTCGGGCATTACCCTTCGTCAGGGAACTTATTGAGGTCTTCAAAACTTTCAAAAAACCATTCCCATGCAACACTTTTCAGTGTATTGTAACCTTGATGATCAAAAAGAGGAGATAATCAAAGTTTCCGTGATTTTGTCCTTCTGCAGTATGCAGTAACCAACAGTACAAAAAAGCCTGCTCACACCCCACCTCCCCAACACACACATACACACATACTCCCCCCAGCCTTACAGTGTGCACACAAAGCCCCTCATGAAGCTATCCACATTCTCATTAAAAGATCTTTAAAGTATCAGATGCGCATGAACAACTATGTTTTTTTTATTATTATATTATTTGTACCACTTATAGAGCAGTTATCACAAAGTTAATATTTTGCTCTCAAAGACGCTTGACCTGAGAGGATGCATGCCTGACCACACTGCTAGTGCAGTATCACTCTCACTCGCAGGCCATACACAACATAATAAAAAAAGATGCATTACGCCCCTTTAAAAGAGGCACATATGTGAAAGTTTCAAAGAAAAGAAAGCCAAAACTACACCAGCCCACACAACACAAGCGGGTGGCAATAACATGTATTTTTGCATGTCAACACATGGGGTGAGCGGTATGAGAACCGAGTGCGCCTGACAGCTCCACCAGCGGCAGGTGGATTTATTTTTTGCCAAACTCCACACTCTGCTGGAGCACGGAGCTGCAAAATCTTCACAAACTCTGCCGGTGGAGTGCAGTTTGCCACCGATCCCTACTTTGTAGTTCAGCAGCACAAGCTAAAGCTGCCAAGGTAGCCTTTGTGAGCTCCTTTAAAAACTGTACGCATGAGAAACTTTGCCGAGACTTTTTTGCTGGATGGCCTTAATGCAAAAAACTTTCACACCAAGAATCTTTTACCAGGTTGAGATGGCTTAGGTGATGTAACTCCACCAGGCTGCTCATCATAAACATTATAAATGAGTAAATGTTGCTGTTTTATAATTGTTGATATCGTTTGTTGATATATTTGTTGTTGCTGTAGTTTTGCAATGTTGCAATGTTGTTATACTGTTTATTTGTCATAAAAACATTTAAAGTTACTACTGATTTATTTACTTAATAGTTGTTATCGATTTCAATATTATTACAGTATTGCAATGTTGACTAAAACTTGCAGTTCCATTTTGTGGGAGTGCAGAATTGCTGCTATATATATATATATATATATATATATATATATATATATATATATATATATATATATATATATATATATATATATATATATATATATATATATATATATATATATATATATATATATAAAAAACCACAAGTTGCCTCCAAATGATGAGTTCACATCACAGCGTGTTGAATCCATTTTATTCCAAGGATTGTCTGAGCCAAGTTACAGCGCACAATTGTTGCCAAACGCGTTTCGGGCGTATGGACGCCCTTGATCACTGGCTTAAGAACCCCAAAGCAGAGCAGATCACCCATTCCGAGGAGGATGGAATCGTACCTGGGCCTCGCTGCAACGCATACCCACATGGGTGAGACTTTGAATTTGGGGACCCCTTGGCGCCCACTAGGGTTTAATAACAAGCGGACTACAGTAACCAGAACTCTTTGCGGCACACGCCCACATGGGCGGAACATTTATGGTGCTCAGGTGATCTGCTCTGCTTTGGGGTTCTTAAGCCAGTGATCAAGGGCGTCCATACGCCCGAAACGCGTTTGGCAACAATTGTGCGCTGTAACTTGGCTCAGACAATCCTTGGAATAAAATGGATTCAACACGCTGTGATGTGAACTCATCATTTGGAGGCAACTTGTGGTTTTTTGTATAGCGGCTGGCTCGGCCGCGATGAGGTCCCACTGCATACTCAGCGGATCCAGAGTGCAATGTACTAAGAAGCACTCCTGGAACAGCGTGTCCATTCCGAGGAGGATGGAATCGTACCTGGGCCTCGCTGCAACGCATACCCACATGGGTGAGACTTTGAATTTGGGGACCCCTTGGCGCCCACTAGGGTTTAATAACAAGCGGACTACAGTAACCAGAACTCTTTGCGGCACACGCCCACATGGGCGGAACATTTATGGTGCTCAGGTGATCTGCTCTGCTTTGGGGTTCTTAAGCCAGTGATCAAGGGCGTCCATACGCCCGAAACGCGTTTGGCAACAATTGTGCGCTGTAACTTGGCTCAGACAATCCTTGGAATAAAATGGATTCAACACGCTGTGATGTGAACTCATCATTTGGAGGCAACTTGTGGTTTTTTGTATAGCGGCTGGCTCGGCCGCGATGAGGTCCCACTGCATACTCAGCGGATCCAGAGTGCAATGTACTAAGAAGCACTCCTGGAACAGCGTGTCCATTCCGAGGAGGATGGAATCGTACCTGGGCCTCGCTGCAACGCATACCCACATGGGTGAGACTTTGAATTTGGGGACCCCTTGGCGCCCACTAGGGTTTAATAACAAGCGGACTACAGTAACCAGAACTCTTTGCGGCACACGCCCACATGGGCGGAACATTTATGGTGCTCAGGTGATCTGCTCTGCTTTGGGGTTCTTAAGCCAGTGATCAAGGGCGTCCATACGCCCGAAACGCGTTTGGCAACAATTGTGCGCTGTAACTTGGCTCAGACAATCCTTGGAATAAAATGGATTCAACACGCTGTGATGTGAACTCATCATTTGGAGGCAACTTGTGGTTTTTTGTATAGCGGCTGGCTCGGCCGCGATGAGGTCCCACTGCATACTCAGCGGATCCAGAGTGCAATGTACTAAGAAGCACTCCTGGAACAGCGTGTCCATTCCGAGGAGGATGGAATCGTACCTGGGCCTCGCTGCAACGCATACCCACATGGGTGAGACTTTGAATTTGGGGACCCCTTGGCGCCCACTAGGGTTTAATAACAAGCGGACTACAGTAACCAGAACTCTTTGCGGCACACGCCCACATGGGCGGAACATTTATGGTGCTCAGGTGATCTGCTCTGCTTTGGGGTTCTTAAGCCAGTGATCAAGGGCGTCCATACGCCCGAAACGCGTTTGGCAACAATTGTGCGCTGTAACTTGGCTCAGACAATCCTTGGAATAAAATGGATTCAACACGCTGTGATGTGAACTCATCATTTGGAGGCAACTTGTGGTTTTATATATATATATATATATATATATATATATATATTTTTTTTCTGTTTGTTTTTTTGTTTTTTGGTACTGTGTATATCTTTCATGCTACAGAGAACTGTTGCTGGGGAATCCAATTATTTGAAGTATGGTCACTTCTCATGCAACAATGATGTCTCACCAGAGAGATCAGTCCTTGTTCTCACTGTAGTATAAATACCTCTCATTCAACAGAGATGCTTTTTTGGCACAGAGACCAGTGCATCCTCAAATACTACATATGCTACTAAGTATGCACGGCTATTTGTGCCGGAGATGTGCTAGTGGAGAGGGCAGTTCTTTTGCACATGTTATTATATATGCTTGTGACTCTGGATAAAAGTTTCAATGGGGAAGTCTGTGCCTGTGCACACCCTACTACGCCTTATTGTCCCCATGGAGAGAGGTCTGAGGGGAAAATTTGTCCTGGAGTTAGGTGTGAGTGCAGAAGAAAATGTTTCTCTATATACTACTGTAAATATCTGTTATGGTGGGGAGAGCTGTTTGTGGACAGTCAAATCCATTCCCACGCCCTAATATACATGGTTTGTCACCTGGGGAGAGGTGTCAGTGGGGTGTTTAGGGCTTGTTATACTTAGTATGAAATAGTGAGGTCTTACATGTGAGGGGAATACCATCCCCACTATACTATTCATATAACTGAGCCTGGGGAAAGGTGAGTGAAGAAGCAGTGTCTCCTTACACCCTACTCTACAAACTGGTTACCTTCATACAAGGTCTCACTGATGAGGTCGATCTCTCACAACAGTCTACAATTGACTGACTGACTGATGGTATTTATAAAGCGCACTACTGCCGAGTTGTTAGGCTGCAGAGAGGTGTCAGTGAGATCCCAGTGTCTCCTCGTACCCTACTGTGCACTGTTGTTATACTGTGAAAAGGTCTAATTTGAGACTCTGCTTTCTCCCCAAATCCTATTAATGGGCACTATGAGGCATAAGTACTGTAATAAAGGAAAATAAAAAAAATGTATATGGAAGGGCAATGACCTACCTTTGAGGTGTTAAACATCAACATCATCCCCTTAAAAACAAAAAAGGGAAAAACTTACAAAAAAATATTTTTAAAAACTACTGGCGAAAGGGCACTTGTGTACTTGGGCAAACTTGCACTGGGCAGATCTGCTGGTCTCTGATGAAAAAAAGAAGATATTGTCTGCTTGTACACTTAGAACCTGTGCAGAGCAAATGATGTTGAAGCCCCTGTAGAGTTGTCTAACTCCCCAGCATGAGTTAACTCTGCCTGTGCAAGCTTTTATGGATGCATGAATCTAAGGTGTCTCCAAATTCCTGTGGTACGCACACTATATTGCTTATTTCTGCTTCCCCGTATGAACTCTTTGCTGCAAAGTTTACAGGCCACATACTTCACAGATAGGTTCTTGGCACCTGACCTCATTTCAAAGAACTGCCACGCTCAGGATTCCTTGGGTGGCTGTGGTGGCTGAGGAGATGCAGAAGCCCCTGGCTGTTCACCTGACTCAGACATCTTTTTGCTCAAGAAGGAACAGAAAGGTCGGGATCTTCCTCTTCTAAATAAAGGCATGCATATGAACCAAACACAATCCTTCCTAAGGGTATAATCCCTTTCTCGTACTTCATACAAGATATTCGCTAGTGTCTGACGAGATCATAGAAATATTATTGCTCCACATCCTTAATGTCTTAATTTGATCAGAGTTACAAGAAGCAAATGCTATTAACATAGTTCCAAATGCACTATCTTGTGGGTAGATTGCGGGAGCCCACCAGGAAGTATATGCTCCTTGGAGTCCATGCAGGAGATTATGTGTTCAACTCCCGCAAGTTTCTCACAAAATTATTAAAATATTATTTCTTTATATATTCAGTGGAACAAATCATAATACATTTTATTAACATAATCAACTTCTGCAATCTGTTACTTTGTTCAGAATTACGGGAAAATGCTGTTCTTAACTTTATCCCAAATGTACGATCTTGTGAGAGGGTCGCGAGAGCCGCCCAGGAAATACATCTTCCTGGGAGTCCACGCCGGGGATTGCATGCTCAACTCCAGCGAGCGTCTCATGAGAGTCACCACCCTATAAAAAAATATTACAACCATATTTTTAATCACTCTCCTAGTACAGATAAATATTAAATAATAACTGAAGACATGAAAAGAACTCTAAACAATGGATTAAAACAAAATATGGAACTCTAGTGAGTAATCACACTTTGAAATAGATTTATATTATAAAAGTAAATACTATTCAGTAGTAAAAAAAACTGATTACTCTCTTTCTAAATTACGATTCTGACTTTAATTGTAAAAAGACATAGGAAGACTATGAAAAGTATGCTATTACAATATTAATGAACTTGCTCAGAAATTATCTCAATATGAGAGTCAGAATTGAAGAGATAGACAATCACAACACAAATATTATTCTGCTACTCTGTTTTATACTCAAACATCATTTTTTAGGAACATTTTGTAAAGTGTGTACCCTCTTCTGTTAAGTTACAATACAAAAGCAATTCTCTTTTAGAATAATGTCCCCACACAGGACATATTATTCAGTTATTCAACCATACATACAGTTGAAAAAACCTAGAAATGTACTGCAAAAATTAAAGATTAAAGTATCATTATAGTGAGGTGTGATGAAAAATATCTCGTTTCATTTTTAAAATCCTCAGAAATTCACTGGAAAAAACAAAATTTAAAGTATTATTATAGTTAAGTAAAACTGTCAGTGTCAATAATACCGTTTGGAACTAAATAAAACACGGAAATTCACCAGTTATAAATAGTAACACTAACTATAATGTGTCCCCTCTCCATGCACTGCTTATGACCTCCCATATGCCATCACTCATGACATGCTCTATGGCATCATTTATGACATTGCTGATGATAACTCAAATTACATCACATATGACATTACTGATGACAACATCCAAGCTTGATTTTTCTGCATACTGCTGTAGAAACGGCTTTGACTTTACAGATAGCACAGTTCATATTGAAAATCAACCACAGATATATGAAAAACTCTCATTGAGTATGCTATTCAATCTGTAAACAACCGTTCATAGAAAGCCAAAATAGTGAATGCCAATTCCAAAACTAATGCCATATTACAGACAACCTTTATCTGCATCAGACCCCTGACAACACTGAACTTACATTAAGAAATTAAGTTGATGTCAGTAGGAAACTGAGTACTGTAAACAGTGTTTACTTTAAGGTCAGAGTTAATTCTATACCACACTGTTTGCAAACAGTGAAAATCTCATGAGAAATACACCATAAAAAGCATTAAAAAGAATCTATTAAGACTAGTGTACACTCTATGCAACAGTGATAAGAAAGAGACTATTTAATAAAAATAACCAGATCTGAAGGTGATAAAGATCATGCTACCTGCACCCTTCAAACTGTGGTTAAAACCTTATAGATAGCAATTTTTCTGAAGCAAAATAAGCATTCATACATAGGTTTGTACCTGGTACACACACTCTTTCATGCGTAGTATAAATTATCAAACTGATTCGATTCTCTCAATTTCATGGCTCCTCATAAAAGATACCTCTACAGAGCTATGGTGCATTAGGAGCACATGCATTTTGTAAACACTTGCAAGCATTAGCTGATTTCCAGCAGTACAAAATTATGTAGAAAAATAATATAGCAGCTACCCACAACTATATAAAAAAAAACTAGCACACTCATTAGATGATGTCGTCAGTGATGTCATCAACTATCATTTTAGATGTCATCAATAATGGCTTAAAACATGTCATGAGTGATGTCATAAGTAAGGTCATATGTGAGGTCATAAGCAGTGCATGGTGGGGGAACTAGTTATAGCTAGGGTTACTAACTGGTGAATTTCTGCATTTTTTTAAATTCAAAATGTTAATGTTGACACTGACAAATTCACCTAACTATAATGCTACTTTTATCTATTTTTTTTCAGTGAATATACATGAACACATTATTTTTACTAAAAAAGTTAAACCTGAAATTGTTTTTATAATTAGGTGACAAAATAAAACACAAAGTAATGTTGAAGGACTGAAAAAACACTGAGATTCACAAGTTGTATTTCATTGAGCTAACAATAACTTGCACCCCCATAATGCATATATTACTTCATTTATGACATAATACATACATCATTGATGACATTGTCCAATAAATAGGACAGTTTCTTAAGTCAGTTTGTGATTGCACAGAATTCAACAAGGTATATTTAGACTCGATGTTCTATAATTTCTCCGATACTGATGGACGCAACTTTTCTCAATATGCAGCACAAACATATCTGCTAAATCATCTACATTTAGTAGATATTATGCTCTTTTTTACTTATATTCACAAACATAAGAAACAAAATGGATCTGTAAACATTAATGTGAAGTGCAAACTAATAAACCTTTAAGACCTTCAAAAAAAGTGGTTGGCTGTTATCTACCTTAATGAGATGTGCCAGTTAAATACTTCATCTGACAAAAACATTTTAGTCAACGGGTTAACATCTATGCATAAGACACTGATGAAACATGTACAGCCAGGCCCTGTGGATAGCCATTTATATTTATAAAAATACATTACACATTCTTGAAATGAGCAAAATGGCACTGAACCTTAAAACAAAGCTTACAATTATACTGCAACTTGAACAGTCTGTAAGTGAGACACCCATGCATTATACATTCTTCAACAATGAAGCTACCCGAATATTCACTGAACTGGTGGAAGTAAATATCTGCATCGAAGAAACATATCATTTATGTAGAAATTATCTATAGCACTATACGACAACTCTTTTATGTCATCGCGTGCCCAGACATCCACAGGCGAATAATGCAGTGTAAACAGAAACTTTAGCTTTTTTAACTTATTTTTGCCACATACCTTTAATTGAAATGTGTGTCTGCAACTCTCAGAGATTGGTTCCTGCCTGTTTTCATTATTTCAGCACTACAAATTTGTTGGTTCATATCCATGGTACAGATCTCCAGTGCTAACTTGTATTTCTTAGATTTTTTACGAATGCAGTCACAAATATGGCTTCAGGAATTGAGCAGGAAGAGGTGGAGAATCATGAGGAGAAACAAGACCCATCATCATCCATCATGTGGTATTCCTCAAAGAGAGAAGGTGGTCTCAGCAAAATCTACAACAGTATACTTAATGTAGGAAGACTTTCAGCCAGGACCTTGGCAAAGCGTAAAGTTTTGGAACCTCCAGAATGCATAAGTTCCTAAATTCCTGGCATTTCTGCGAGTTCAACTAAAACAAGTGACGCCAACTGGAGCATAAGGGTGCTTCATCATCATCTGCATCCTTGCCACATTTTACTGAGCCGGGGGAATCTTTCCACCAGCTTTCCTGCAAGCACTGAGACAAGAACTTTGACCCTGATTATATCATTGTTGACCTCCATTGTTTTGTGTGTGCCCATGTCATTTGCATTTGTGAATTGAGCGCAAAAGCTTTCAAAAGCCAAATAAATTCAGGCACACAAGGCTAGTTGCTAAAAATATATTTCCCCAAAAGAACAAAAAATATTTTAAAACATTTTCTGCTTATTGTATGCTGTTTGTCATGCCCTGTCTTAAAGTTGCTGAAGCTTTATACCTGCATTCAGAGACGTACAACACTTATTAAATAGTTTAGTGTTGTAGGTGTACCCCAGAGGGCTTACAATAATATATGTGATATTTAAGGTTGGCATAGACCACTATGGCAGGCTATAAGGCTATTAGAACATTCCTTTCTATGCAGACACTCTCCTAATTAAAAATAAAGGCCTTAAGGACCCGTGTTTTGGAACAGACACAATATTACTGTTTGCACTATAGCAGTTGTTTAAAAGGGCACATATGTTGAAAACAGGGATAGTGCACCCTATTGCAATTTAGTCACTGCAAATTTGGAAACCTCAAACTTACGCTGCACTGGGCATTGGTGAATAGTTGACCAGTTGTTTAAAGTAGTTGGTCTGTCTTTCTCTCTGCAGGCGGCAACTGCCTTCATTTCACAATAGGGACAAGGATCCCCCTACAAGCACATTCAGTGCATGACTGTACCAGCCTGCAGCGAAATGTTTGTGGTATCCATGGGTCCCCCTTTATCCTCTGTGGAGTTCACCTTTTTTTTAAATGTATTTTATTTTTTTAGACCTCATCACGCAAAGTTTCAAATAGTAGAGTGTTGTAGCAACTTGACCACCTAAAAAAGAGCCTTTCTGGCTATCTGTACCTTCCGTGGCCCTTTCCCGGCACTAGGATCATTCCTTAATCTTCGCGGGGGGATCCTACCGGCTTGTTGGGCATCTCTTAAGCAGCTAGCCCACTCCTTTCACAGGCTATATTCTATACCCGATACTCAAAACTATTGATGCACTTAATCATTGGACCTCAAGGTTTGCCGAATCATGGTTTCTTATACTCTCTCCGCCCAGTACTGTTCCCAGTTATTCCAAAACTCCAGCCTTTTACTATATGGCCCCGATTTATCCAATTTATTGATTCTAATAACTGAATTCGACCATTCTTCAACTGTGGGGGTAAGAGGATTAACCCACTTTATACAGATCTCATGGCTGGCTGCTAACACCATCATAAATAACAGATTCCTGAGCTGTTTGTTAAGGTTAGATCCCCCAGTATAGTCTAATTTCACCCCAAATAGTATCAAGTGAGTACCTCGGAGAGGATCTTACCTATATTTTCCCATTAAGGCCGGAGGTGCAGGCACAGCCTAAACATATGGATGTTGTCCACTCTTTCTTCGCTGCATTTGGGGCAACTCCTTATTCTCACTTTGTTCATTTTCGATAACCTCTTGGGTGTCCAATATGCTCTATGCAGAGTAAACAAGAAGATCTTTTTCAAGGGTGCGGATTTATTTACATCCCCACATGCAGCCACAGATACTTGCCATAGTGCTGATACATTCTGCGACGGCAGCGCCTTCCCCCATATCTCATTAGGTAAGGTGAATTCCTCTCGTCCCTCATTGACAAGCACCAGTACCAGTAGGCTACTTCTTTCTTCTCAAATGTTTGTTACATTTTCGCCTCTAATTCTAAGTTTCCTGGTCGATCTTTTCCTAGGGTTTTAGCCCAGCTTGCTAACTGGTAGTACTTAAATTTTGACAGACTTCAGTTTGTTAAGTCTACAAGTTTTTCCCAGTCAATAATGTTAGATCCCGTTAATATTTGTCCCCATGCCACTATTCTGTTTTCTTTCAGTGGAACTGATACAACATCCTTTAAGCATACAGGCGTGCCAGGTGAATCCCAGATGAGGGCATAGTGACTATGATAGGGAATCTTACATAAGCGTACCCACAATCTAATGGCTGCTCCCACGATTTTTTATTTAATCTTCTTAAAAAATTTTGTGTGACCGAATTTGTACAAAAAATAGTCCCCTTCTGGACCTGTCATTGCTTGCATATAAGCTGGAAAACTGTTGAGTTTTTTGAACAGCACAATAATATACTTAAAATGGAACGCCCTACAGTATTGGAGTAGATGTGGGCTAGCTATCCCTCCATGTTCCTGTTTCCTTCTCAGCTTCTTCCATGAAATTCTGACTCCCTAGGAGGCCCAAATAAAGCTATTGATTTCGCCCTGCATTTTGGCTATCAAATCTTTTTTAAACTCCAATGGTATTGAGTTGAAAAAATATGTGAATTTGGGTAAGATCATCATCTTGACCAGATTACAGCGTCCTATGAATGACAAAGGGAGAGAACTCCAAGCATTAAATAGTTTTTTGACCACGGATTGAACCATGTTAAAGTTTATCTGAGCAATCTTCTTAATCTCCTTCACAATTAAGTTCCCTAAGTATCTGATTTGCAGTTTTTCCAAAGGGTAGTTAGCTTGAGTGTTCCAACATATTATCTCAGTCTTTTGTTGATTAATTTGGTAGCCTGATAGGCTTCCAAACTGCTGTAGTGTAGCTAATATTTCGGGAAGAGAGCCTGTCAAGTTGTTTATGTATATCATTAAGTCGTCCGCGTAGAGCGCAACTTTCATTTCCCATTTCCTACAGCTAAAAGGAGATATGCGTGGGTTGGATCTTAAGACACAGGCCAGGGGCTCAATGTAGAGATTAAAAAATATGGGAGATAACCGGCACCCCTGCCTAGTACCTCTTTCTATAAGTATTCTCTCTGTCAGGGACCAGTTAACCAACACACATGAAGTTGGAGAACTGTATATGGCTCTAACCACTCTTGAAATGTTATTGCCTAAATTATAAGCTTCCAATGTGTCATGTAAAAAACTCCACTTAACCCTATCAAAGGCCTTAGCGGCATCAAAGGTAACGACCGATAGGGGAAGATTTTACTCGTTAGCTAGATCTACGGCTCCTGCCAGCTCATGTGTGAGTTCCTGAATCTGTCTACCCCTAATAATACCTTTCTGATCTGTGTGGATTAAGTGTCCTGCACATGTTCCTAATCTCTTTGCCAACAGCTGCATAAAGATCTTGTAATCACAGTTTAACATGGAGATCGGCCTGTAGGACTTGCAGCGTTTAGGATCTTTTCCTGGTTTCAATATTATACAGATAGTAGCTTCGCTCCATGATTTAGGAGGTATTTGTCCTTTTATAAAAATGTAATTGAACAGAATGGTAAGTTCTGGAAACAACACCCCGCGCAATACTCTATAAAATTCATTGGGCAAGGCATCAGGACCAGCTGCCTTAGCGCTTTTCAGACCTTTAATCATCTCGTCGACTTCAGATACTGTAAATTCTGCATTTCCGTTCTCTTTTTGATCTTCTGACAAAGTTTGTTTAACCCATTGCCTAAGATATTCTTGAGTTAAGGCCTCGCTATTTTTTGTATCGTCCTTATATAGTTCTGAGAAAAATTCAAAGAAAGCGTTTTTAATATCTGCTTCTTCCACCAGTGGTCCAATACTGTTTGCCTCTTGAATGCTTGAGATTTTGTTTTTAGTTAGATCGGTCTTTGTTTTCCAAGCTAAAAGCCTGCCACACCCCTCCCCGCATTGATAGTGAGCTAACTTACTTGCTTCCCACCTCTTCTTAATTCTAGAATCTAATATGTTTATTAGGTTATTTTTTGCCTTGATTAGTTCCTTCCTAAATGTTTCTATTCTTTTCCCACCTGTGTATTTCACCCTCTAAACTCTCTATTTCCTTCTTCTTTTTTTTATTTCTGTAGACCGTTAGGCTGATAATTTTACCTCTAAGCACCGCCTTGTAGGCCTCCCATCTAATCTGGCTCGAGGTCTGTTCCTGATTTAATTGAAAATATGATAAAGTTTCATCCCTGAGTACCTCTATTATTTTGTCCTCTAAAGTATTACGTATTATGTTTATTAGGTTATTTTTTGCCTTGATTAGTTCCTTCCTAAATGTTTCTATTCTTTTCCCACCTGTGTATTTCACCCTCTAAACTCTCTATTTCCTTCTTCTTTATTTTATTTCTGTAGACCGTTAGGCTGATCATTTTACCTCTAAGCACCGCCTTGTAGGCCTCCCATCTAATCTGGCTCGAGGTCTGTTCCTGATTTAATTGAAAATATGATAAAGTTTCATCCCTAAGTACCTCTATTATTTTGTCCTCTAAAGTATTACTTTGTCTAGAGTCCACCTTGGCTGAGTTCAAAGTTTGTCAAACTCAATTTCCATTGTTACAGGGGAATGATCTGACAAGTGTTCAGGAAAACGTCTGACCTTTTTAACTCCCCCCAGTAATGATTTATCAATTAAGAAATAATCAATTCTAGAAGAATGTCCCAGTCTTTTATTTTTAAATGTAAACAAATGGTTTATTTTTTCTCCCTTATCTCTCCATACATCTATTAGACCTAGATCGTCTTGGTAAGTCTTAAGCCACCTCCTCATTTTAGGCAAAGTGTGTCTACTTTTTGGACAACTCCTATCTAATACCAGGTCTAACAAAATGTTAAAATCGCCAACAAGGATGATGGGCCCTGGTGCGTCCAACAGGTGTGCATAATGCCCCTGCAATGCTAAGGGACCGTCGACATTAGGCTCGAAGTACCCTCCAATCACTAGTAATCTGCAATCTATACGTATATTTCCAACAGCCCATCTCCCATTTACATCAGCTTTGTAAACCTCCAAAATTGCTTTTGCTGATTTTTAAAAAATAATGATTACACCTTTAACACAACATGTGGAGTTCACCTTTGTGGGGCACTCTGGCTGTTCACCTCCTTTTTATGGCATACAGCCAGTGTGTTTCCTGTAGAAGTCTGCACCCTTATCCTTAAGATGGCACAGATGCAAAGGCAAATTGTTTTCCTCATTAGCATTGGACCCCTGATGATAGCACTTCAGCTATATGTGTACCAGTGCCACCTGTATTTCAGAAGAGGGCACACAACCATCTACAGCCTTTTTTGTCATACTGCAGTGCTTGAAAGCCCCGAAAACCGGCTCCAATGCCCATTCTTCCCTGTGGGCACTGCATGCAATACAGGAGAAAGGATATCATTTAAACACCTTTACAACTAAAAAACATTTTATTTCACAGTTATTCTATTAAATTTTCAATAGTCACAGATGTTCACAGGGCTGTGGCTGAAAACTGTTGAATATGCGTAGCAACAGCTGTAAAATTATGGCGAACTCTGCTCCTAGTTGAGCCTGGACTCAGCAAAATGAATTTTCTAATCGTAGCCAAGCCATGAAGACCGACAAACAACCCACAATTCTTCTCTCCATATTCTGAAGGCTTCAGTGACATTTAGGTACAGAAAGAAAGAAGGTAAGTCTCCTGTGTGTTCTGGCACAGAGTCTCTGGCTCTTTCTTGTTCCTACCCAGTCCACATATCCTGGTGAGGCAACTGCTAACTTTAATTAGCAATTTATAGTTAAAGAATTATTTACATTTAATTCTACTTGAATATAAAAGCACATATCAAATTGCATAGAATGTTTCACACTCAAACAACACTGCAACCTCCCAACTACTACACAAGAATCCCAGGCAACAAAGGACATGTTACAAGCTTGTCTCCAGGTCAATAGTTCAAAAAGCATTCTGTGCTCCGAAGAACTCTCCAAATATTATGACTGACAGTCCTCTTATTCTACTAAAGTATTTAAACCTAAAGAAGAAAACTACATACTTAGCACTACCTCTTTTTATTCATAATTGACAAAAGGAAATGGCATTGCCATCTAACTGTTGTAGCTCACTATTAGCAACAAATTATGAAGTTAGGACTCCAAATTACGTTATTTCCTCATTAAATTACGTACTCTTCCAGAACACTGCTCATTCTTCTGAACATTTCTTCTCTGTGTTGCACCATGAAAGCTGCATCATGGTTTGTATCTGGATTGTGAGATATTCCCTCGTCTTTTGGGCTCAGGATTGTGCCAAATATTATCTCACTGACAAAGATCTAGGTTTTCCCAAAGAGGACATTACTTGTGTTGGCAACAGAGGTAAATGACATCAACGTTTGCCTATGGTGGAAAGCATTTTGAGTGGTCAGCTCCCAAACTGTTGTGTTTGTGCACTGTGGAGGAAATGATATGGGGTAGATCTATTGATTCCAATGAAGGAATCCATTGATGAGTTGATGAATCTATTACCCCACACTGCCTTTGTATATTTCAATATATGTCAAAGACAAAAGTGGCAGAGGTCCAACCAAGTCTGTCCCACGATAGAGAAATCCAAGAAGCATTTCAAAGTAATTTCAGGATTTATCTGAGACTATGGCATATGCTCCATCTACCACAATAGCATACACTTTCAAATGCCTGGTATTTTCAGAAGCGATGGAGTGTCTATCACAGCAGAAAAGAACAGGATATTCAAAAATAACAAAGGAATCAATGTAGGCCTACTTCTAAGTGTGCCCAATACACTAATATCAAATAGACTGTTGTCAGAGCCACGCCATTCTCAATATTATACATGTTATTTCCAGCTTAATCTTTTTTTGTAAAATTGTATTGTACCACAGTAATACTATGATACCAGAAAAATAACCATATTCTGGGATAGCTCCCTTCTCGTATCCAAATATCTTACTTAAAAAAACACCAGTTATCCACAAAGAAGGGGTTGAGGACAAGGCCTAACCTTTAAGCAGGCCTTGCATCCGAACCTCCCCTGCCCAATTTACCCGCAGTCAGCCAACCCTGTGTGGAACCTCCTAATGGGCGGCCCATCCATCATTGTGCTCGGTCTTTGGCTACTAGCAGAGAGTATTGGTAATAGGGTCTGGCCTATGGTCAGGCCCTGTCTCTAACCCCACCAGGGGGGACCTACCCCTTCTTTACTCAGACAATCCTTCAGTGCAACCATACCAACCCAGGGGCAGCCAACCCACTGGTGCCAAAGGCAGCGGCACAGGTAAACACGGTGAGGCAGGGGTGGGCAAGGTGGGAGGGGGGAAATCAACAGACGATGGAATAGGTATAATAAAATAAATAAATAACGCCTTTTATGTCATTTTCCCCTGAACACGCCCTGTCCCTCCCCACTGCACTTACCTGTGCCAGCCGCTGCTGGCCAAAGGCTGTGCACAGAAACAGATGGCCACAGGCCTAGACTCTGGCCAGGCCCTGCTGCAACCCCTGACAATGCGCAGCAGGGTGCTGGCCACCAGAACTGACCTCCAACACAACACACCACCTAAAACCCCAGGCAAGCAGCATAACTCACACTGTGCACTGCCTTTGGGAAGAAAAAAATTCTATTGCAGCTGTCATTTTAGAATGCAGGAAATGGCCCCATCGCCCTTACAAACAAATTCAATGGGCACAAGAGGATAGGGTGAGCATACCCTGACCTCCCAGGCCTTAACAGAGGGGCCTTAAAAAGGGCTCCTTTAGTTGAAATAAAATAAAAAAATGAATGCATGCAGATTCTTTTCAGGATTTGCAGTTCCTTGACTCTGAAAATGTCACCCATAGCCTGAGGTACCTGTCCTAGTAACGCACACCCTAGGCATGATTTAAGTTGTCAAGTTGCTGTGAATCCTGAACAGGAATCATGGCAAATTCGGCTTCCCACAGGGGTTGCCAGGACATTGACTCACTGGCTCACTCTGTCACTATTGCTTGGGATGTTACAGTTTTAGATGAAAACAAACTATCTTACTGATCGTTTGTTTGCATATGAAGGCTGTAATGTTACCTTACCATGAGTGAGTGATGTCACTGACCATGTCATGAGTGATGTAATATGTGACGTCATCAGCAGTGCATTGCAGGCGCGCAAGTTATAGTGAGTCCAACTAACTATAACGTGGGAATTTCAATGGTTTTATGTCAGTAAAATTTCCAGCTAACTATAACTGGTGTCAAACCTATGGTGTTTTCAGTGAATTTAATAGGTTTTTTAAATGCTAATTCCTACCTATAACTGGTGTGAAACTTATGGTTTTTTCAGTGAATTTCATAGGTTTTTTAAATGCTAATTCCTAACTATATAAGGCCTGAAACCTATGTTTTTTTTCAGTGAATTTCAAAGTTTTTTTTAATGCTAATTCCTAACTATATAAGACCTGAAAGCCCACCAGGAATCTCCAGAATGCGCCAGGGGACTGCATTGCAGAGAGGTGTAATGAAGCCACGCCCCTTTTTACACCTCTCTGCAACGCAGCCCCCGTGCATGTTTGAAGAGGGGGAACTAATTCCCCTTGCATACTGGGGGCCCCTGGGGGCCAACTAGCCCACCTGGAACCTCCAGTATGCGCCAGGGGGCTGCATTGCACAGAGGTGTAATGAGGCTATGCCCCTTTTTACACCTCTCTGCAACGCAGGCCACTGGCGCGTTTGCAGAGGGGGGACTAATTCCCCTTTCATACTGGGGGTCCCTGGGTCACATCTGCCCAAACACCGATATTCTGAACGATTGAAAATGACTTTTCTTGAGAAACATTTGGATTTGGATTATCATGTCCTATACTTTGGAATTTTTGAAAGACTGACTTTGAGGATGCTATAAATTACTCAAGTTTGCCCGAATTGTGTGGGTAAAATTGATACCTAGTCACTTTGAATAAGAATGTACTTACGTCTCGTCTCTCGTCTAACATTTGGAAGAAATATCTAGTTAGATGACAACAGGATACCGACATAACTTGAAGGAAATAAGAACGCCGTGAAGAAGTTCTGTTGTACAGAACGAAACGTTTCGGCTGGCTGTGGTACATAAACTTAAGGAAAATAAAAGCATTTGAATATACACCAAGATTCAGCACTTCAATAAGGACTCTAAGTGATATGATTTGATTGGACTTATTGTGCAAGTGGTGCTGTGCCAAACTTTGGAATATTCTCCACTACTCTCTACTATTTACTCTCTCCTACTCCACTACTCTCAAATACTCACTCTCTACTACTCATTCTCTACTACTCTACTACTCTCTACTACTCTCTCTCTACTACTCACTCCCTACTACTCACTATCTACTACTCTTTACTACTCACTCTCTACTACTCTCTCTCTACTACTCACTCTTTACTACTCACTCTCTACTACTCTCTACTTCTCACTCTCTACTACTCTCTACTACTCACTCTCTACTACTCTCTCTATACTACTCACTCTCTACTACTCACTCTACTACTCACTCTCTACTACTCTCTACTACTCACTCTCTACTACTATCTCTCTACTAGTCTCTACTACTCACTCTACTACTCACTCTCTACTACTCTCTAATATTCTCTCTCTCTGCTACTCACTCTCTACTACTCTCTACTACTCACTCTCTACTACTCACTCTCTACTACTCTCTACTACTTACTCTTTACTACTCTCTACTACTCACTCTCTACTGCTCTCTACTACTCACTCTACTCCTTACTCTGTACTACTCTCTACTACTCACTCTCTACTACTCTCTACTACTCACTCTACTATTCACTCTACTACCCTCTACTACTCACACTCTGCTACTCTCTCCACTGCTCTCTACTACTCTCTACTACTCACTCTATACTCTCTATTACTCACTCACTACTCTCTACCTCTCTACCTCTCTCTACTTCTCTCTCTACTAGTCTCTACCTCTCTATCGCTACCTCTCTACCTCTACCTCTCTACCTCTACACCTCTACCTCTCTACCTCTCTCTACACGTACACATATACACATATATATATGCATATATATGCATATGCATTTATATATATATGTATGTGTATGTATATATATATATATATACATACATATATAAACATTTATAATCTGTATATCTATATAAATACAAATATAAATGCATGCATACATATACATATATGCATACAGATGCATGTTATTTACATGAAAGTTTAAAAAAACACTAATAAAAGCAAAGCTAAAAAGCCACCTCATTACAAACAGAATGGCTTTAACTTAAATGAGGGCGAGATCTATTGCATTTTCAATGCTTGTTTACTTTGGTTCCATCAAGAAGGCATTCAGATGTGTCACACATTTGCCATACATTCTGAATGTTAGCACTCTAGTTGCTCATTAGATCACTGTAGTAAAGCTACTGCTCACCAGGGAAGTCTGCTGCTGGTATTCAAAGTGCATGTTTCAGTCTGCATGTCAGAATTTCTTTAATGAAATAGAAGAGGATTTGAGAAGTCACTCAAAATGATCCCTAATTTTTATTTCTGAAGCACTAATCATACTTTCTATGGCAAAATGAACCCCCTCATTGTGTTCCTTTTTAAATTAAATGTTTTCAGACTTACCACTTCATTCCAATCAAGATGGCTTCTGGTGTGCCATACTTTTGTCATAAGTAAGACTGTTAGCGCTCTAGTTGTTCTTTAGAATACTCTGGGACATTCTGTCATTGGGCTATACGTGGGCTACATCTGGGTGATATTTG
The DNA here is from genome assembly GCF_964261635.1 of Lissotriton helveticus. Classification (NCBI taxonomy): domain Eukaryota; kingdom Metazoa; phylum Chordata; class Amphibia; order Caudata; family Salamandridae; genus Lissotriton; species Lissotriton helveticus. The sequence goes on along the minus strand of NC_136071.1, from coordinate 480,961,398 downwards.
GGCTACATTTAGGCTCTTTTGTCTCTGGTGGCCATCTTGGGAGACTGTATGTCAGAATTTTTTAATGAAATTGAAGAGGTTTTGAGAAGTCACTCAAATTGTGCCCTAATTGTTCTTTCATCAGCACTAATCATACTTTCTATGGCAAAATATACCCCCTCATTTTGTTCCTTTTTAAATTAAATGTTTTAAGAGTTACCAGTTTATTCCAATCAAGATGGCTTCAGGTGTGCCATACCTTTGTAATAAGTAGGACTGTAAGCGCTCTAGTTGTTCTTTAGAACACTCTAGGACATTTTGTCATTGGGCTATACTTGGGCTACATCTGGGTGATATTTGGGCTACATTTGGGCTCTTTTGTCTCTGGTGGCCATCTTGGGAGACTGCATGTCAGAATTTTTTAATGAAACAGAAGAGGATTTGAGAAGTCACTCAAAATGTGCCCTAATTTTTCTTTCTGCAGCACTAATAATACTTTCTATGGCATAATATACCCCCTCATTTTGTTCCTTTTTCAATTAAATGTTTTAAGAGTTACCCCTTTATTCCCATCACGATGGCTTCAGGTGTGCTATACCTTTGTAATAAGTAGGACTGTTAGCGCTCTAGTTGTTCTTTAGAACACCCTAGGAGGCTGCAGTAGAACACAAAGGAATCAACTGACAGTCTCTGTCCTTGTTGAATGTACATGTTTTACTGAGAATGTCAGACTTCATGCTCACATGACTGAGAAAGATAATGTGAATTTACAGAAAATATGCTTTCAGTTTAGCTTATAGATCCCCTTCCAAACCACTGTGGGAAAATCATGAGATATTAGTTTTCTTTCAAACATGATTCATGATATCACAGCAGAAGGCTTTTTCACATGGTAAAATCACCTTAGAACACACCACAATTCCTAAAATGCGTATGGTACCATCAACAAATGATTTATAATGTAACTAAAGTCCTAAAACCCTCTATTAACTACAATGCTTTTTAATTAGGTGCTATCATGTATATTGGTCCCAAGATGGCTGCCAACACTTCTTGGATGAAGTGCTGACAGCCAATCAGATCAGATGTGTGGTTAGGCTCCGCCCAGATATATATATTTTTTTAACCTAAATTACTCAAAATCCACTGGAGCAAATATCTAAAGACATAGCAAAGGCACATCGGGCTAACAGTCCCTACAATTTTGCCAAGTTTTGTGGAAATCCATTCAGCCGTTCGGGCTAAAAGTGAGTCCAACCGCCCTATGGAAATTAACATGGGGAAAATACGTTTTGGGACCCCCTTTTATCTCGGCCCCCGCTTGACGAATCCCCCCCAAACTTTCAGGGAAGGAGCGGAGCGCAGCGAGGCAAATGTAAGGAAAATTACAGGCAGATTCCTAAACGGGCGCCAAAGTTATTCCCAATAGAATGTTGCGGATTTCCTATAGAAAACAATCCTAACTATAACTACCTACTGGCGACCGCCAGTAGGTAGAATATATATATATATATATATATATATATATATATATATATATATATATATATATATATATATATATATATATATATATATACACACATATATATATACTGTAAAACAATTAATGATCTATTAATTAAATTGTATTTTATAATGTTAAAAATATATAAAAATGTAACAAATACATATATTTATACATATATCAATACCATAACATGTATGATAAAATAAATGCTATTATTAATTAAAACATTAAGCTATTTAAACTTAATTTCACTCAAGTCTATGCAACAGTAGGGCAACTGTTAGATAGTGGAGGGATAACAATTACTATTCCCACTCCAATGAGTGCAACAGTAGCAGGTGGGTAAAAATGATTATTCCCACTCCAGTGAGTGCAACAGTAGGAAAAGTGTTGGATAATGGAAGGATACAATTACAATTCCCTCTCCAGTCAGTGTAACAGTATGGAAAGTGTTGGATAGCGGAGGGGTAAAAAATACTATTCCCACTCCAGTCAGTGCATCAGTAGGGAAAGTGTTGGATAGCGGAGTGATAAACATTACTATTCCCTCTCCAGGGAGTGCAAAATTAGAGCAAGTGTTGGATAGCAGAGGGGTAAAAATTACTATTCCCACTCCAATGAGTGCAACAGTAAGGAAAGTGTTGGATAGCGGGGTGGCAAAAAGTACTATTACCTCTCCAATCAGTGCCTCAGTAGGGAAAGTGTTGGTTAAATTGCAGAGGGGTAAAAATTACTATTCCACCTCCAATGAGTGCAACAGAAGGGGAAGTGTTGGATAGCAGGAGGGTCAAATGTACAATTCCCACTCCAGTTAGTACAACAGTAGGCTAAGTGTTGGATAGCGGAGGGGTAAAAATTACTACTCCCTCTCCAGTCAGTGCAACAGTAGGGAAAGTGTTGGATAGCAAAGGGGTAAAAATTACTATTCCCACTTCAGTGAGTGTAACAGTAGGGAAAGTGTTGGATTGGGGAGGAATAACAATTACTAATCCGATTACAGTCAATTCTAAATTAAAAACAAAAAAAATTGAAAAACAAAATAAAATAAAACATATAAATATGTTAATAATTGAAATATGAATATATTTAGTGTTATAAATGTTTAAAAAATAAAAACATATTAAAATGTTAAATAGATATCACAAATAGCTACAAATATTGTATTTAAAAAATATATATATTTTCCAAACAAACAAATATTTTTAAGTAGAAATTATTTATAAACAAAAACATTATTACATACATTTATTTTATTTACATCCCACCCATAACACCACTCAATTCTCAAACCACATCTAAATTAAAAATAAAATGTACCTCCATATTTAACAGAATTGATTATCAATTAAATACATATTATTAAATAAAACAACTAGTTATAACACATAAAAATGTATTAACTTCCCACTCTTTACCCCTATAAACCTCACAACCAACACCTAAAATGTATTTCACAATTCTCATATTTAATTTTCGATTAATGATTAATGAAATAATAATAATTAACAATGAATTATTAATCAATTACAAATAAATTACTTCCCACCCGTTACACCTTAAAACCCCACAACCCGCAATTAAAAAGAATTACACAATTTACATATTTAATTTTCAATTAATAATAATTAACAACGTATTATTAATTAATTAAAAATAAATTACTTCCCACCCTTTGCCCCAATAAATCCCACAACCCTCACCTAAAATGTATTTCACAATTTCAATATTTAATTTTCAATTAATTAATTAATAATAATTAACAACTAATTCTGAATTATTTAAAAATAAACTACTTCCCATCCTCTACCCTGATAAACCCCATGACCCGCAGCTAATATTAATTACACAATTTCAATATTTAATTTTCAATTATTTAATAATATTTAACAACTAATTAATCATTAATTAAAAATAAATTCCTTCCCACATTTAACACTATAAAATCTCAAATGAATAAATAGTAACAAATAAAAAAAATCATTCATTTATTATAATTAAATTACAACCCACACTATTCCCCTTTAAAGCCACAACCCACAGCAGAACTAAAAAAACGCAAAATGTTATTAGAATAAAATGTATAACTACTAAAAATGCAAAAAACATATATTAAAAAACATAAACAATAGTTATACAAAAAAATACATCACATACATTTAACATATATACTAAAATGCATAACACTAATTGAAAACCGAAATTTTAAACAAATATATTTTTGCAAACAATATTATTGACTTCTACCTTTTTAAAAACGATATTTCTTACTTTCGAATCGATATTCTGGTTGTCTATATTTCTCACTGAAGATATTTAGGACTCAATGTTTCTGTTGTTTGAAATTTCCAACTCAATATTTTGTCTGCACACCCCATACACAATACATATCTGACATGCTGTATGAGCTTCCGGCAGTGCAGCATGTCAGATACTGAAGCTTCAGTGCTTCTGAATCACATACCCTCTTGCCCTATCAGAAGCTGGAAACAAGAAAAAATGGTCTACCTCGGTACCTTCAACCCTATTCAGGCTTCCGATTGGGTGGAAGCTTTTGGACCAGCCTCTTATATGCTGCAGATGTACTGGTGTGTACCTTGCAGACAGAGAGCATGTACACTCATGTGGATGATTGCTCCAGGTACATTTCTGTGTTCAGCAGCCTGAGTATGTCTGTCTGTGTGCTTGGGAGGTCATGTGCATGTCTATTTCTATGTAACTGTCTTTGTGTGCTTCCCTGTAATTGTGTGGCAATGTATGTCTGATTGTATGCCCGAGTGCATGTTTGAGTGTATGTGTGTGTACAAATTAAAAACCTGAGGAATTATTTGGCATGCAGGTTTTTTTTTATATAGTGCAAACCCGACCTGACAGTATTAGATTGCTTACATGAGCACCAGTTGTGTTACATACGGACACCTTAATTTTGTTAGGCACGGGGGATCGAGAGCCTGATTACGTTGTTTCAGTGGAGGAACCGCTCACCCATAGGATGGTGGTTCTGCACACCGAATTATGATACAACCGGACATAGTGCAGTCGGAAACTCCCATTTATTTATATTTTGTCAACATCCCTTCACTGATGTTCGAGAGAGCACCATAGCTGCCCCCCAGGCCCAAATGCAGAGGGCCAGGGGTAAAGGGGGCCCTGCTAGGGCCCCCCAATGTCGTTTTCTGACTGCCTTTCCATGTCAGAAATGGACATCATAATCCCAACTGCAGAAATGCCGCCCTTAAGAGATTATGGTGAGTTTCCAACCAACCAAGAAGGCATTGTTCAGTCTCTCCAACAGCTCCATATGACTGCACGGATTGTAATGTGTCAGTCAGAACACAGCAGTAGATAGGGTTCAGACCTCAATGAGAAGCCATCAGTTGCGGTCCAAACTGCATCATAATTAGGCCCTAAATTGTTTGCCCGGAATTATAAGATGTTGAGCGTTTTTGCTGAGACTTGAACTTGGTTCCCCAGCTTCAAGGTCGATCGCTGTAGCCATTAAGTTTGAGGCTGGAGAGTGATTTTGATGTTCAAGGCATTTGCTGCTCAAAAACGTCATTTAATTTTGGTTTCTTAACTTCAAACCACCCAAAGTGTGATGTCACACTAATCTCCAAAAGATAAAATATTTAATAATACAATTTAATTTACATGAACCCATCCACTTTGAATGACAGTTATTCTTTTACGATTAATCCAAACAACTGACTTTCTGTTGATGTATAACAACAATTTAAAAACAGTGGCAGACATATTTAAAAATAATGCAAAAATATATATTTTTATAAAAACAACACTTTCTTTAAAAACAATCATAAATAAAACATCGCAATGGATCACAAACAGGGAGAACACATAAGCCAACCACATACGTTTTTATGATTACTAAACGTTTTGAGTTGTTCCTGCATACATATGGCTTTCCAGATAACCATCATTTACTCTGTCCAGGTCCCTATCCGATTTATTTTCACAGAGCTTCAATGTGTGTTGGTGGGTAACAGGCATTTAAACCACCTTCTTCAGGACAAACAGATATCTCCCACAAAACATGTCAATTAAAACAGGTTTCTCCTATTTTGAAATAGACCCAAAATTACTACATTGAAACAGATTGTATTTCTTTCATAAAAGCATTCTCTATATACACACATGAACATGTCCCCTATGAAACCCCCTGTTAAAGATCTCCACAGAATATAAAGCAAGAGAGCGGCCATGTCAGGATGACTGTTTGCCCATCGCTGGTTCTGATCGCTCCTCACTGACTCCCACTCTAGAGGATCAGACCTGGAATAAGTCTCACTATCCACTTTAGTAGGGGAGTCAGAAGAAGTGAGACAAGATCCCAGTCTCTGTGCTCGCTGAATATTGAGAGTTGTGGAAATATGTAGGTCCAACAACGTAGTAGAAAGGATAGAAAGAAAGAGACAGGGTCATCGTATTCCATACCTTCAGGAAGACAGTAAAGACTTAGGCGCTGATGGTTACTTTGGCACATTTGCACCAGCTCTCTGATGGCAAAGCTGCACCAAAGCCGCACTAAGACCGCCTGCCCAAGTACTAGTTTTTCTCATACAGACCTGAAACAGGACACCGCAAAGGGATTGGCAAAAATGTTCCAGCACGACATGAACAGTGATGTCCATGCTGTGCTGGAACTGGGGAGGAACACAGACCCTGAATGTATCCCCATGGGGGGAGGCATGGGGGTCCTGTATCGCCCCCTTTCTTCCTCCACTGCCAGACTTTCAATGGTGGGGCTCCCGCCATGAAATGGCTGGCAGTGGTGAAGCTCGTAATATGCTTAGCGGGACAGCGCCAGTACCTAATCAGCATTTTGCATTGAGCCTCCCCTGCGCCAACACCAGGGAACAGCAGTTCCCTGGTGCAGCCAGTGGTCCTTCACTGCTATGACTACATGTGGTCGTAATACAGCAGACGGTGGACAGCCATTGCTGGGCCACAGTGAGTAGGAGATGTTCTGAGTGTTTCTTTACCTGAAGTGCAATTTTACTTGTTTCGTCATGTAGGTTCCTAACTTTTGATTTAATCAAAGACATTCATGCCTCCGTCTTGGACCACTTGTCATCGAGATTTTAGATGTGAGTATTGGGTTCCTCAACAAAAGGATGAACAGCTCATATTTCCTCCAATAAGATCCCAATGATATAGGAGATGATGACTTCTCTGGTAAAGGGAGTTCATGTTTATGTCTTTAATTAGTGGATGAGGGTAAATTGGCTTTCACTGAGATGACAGATGAAGACATAGAATGAGGAGTCACTGAATGCACCATGTCAGCGTAATGAACAATGTATCCATCCAAGGCCCCTGGAAGAGGTATCGGAGATAGATTTGGAAAGAGACTACACCTTGGGGGCCGAGTCCGATGTGGTTTGGAAATCATTCCGACCGAATCGGTTTGGGAATGGTTTCCGACCGACTCGGAACGGGAGAGTCTGACCGACCCAGTACGATGCATCCGGATGGTTCAAATCGGTCGGACTCTCATTGCATTTAAAAGGAGCCTATGTTTCGACCAAATGCATAGACTCCCATTGAAGAAAGGAGAGGCTGGGGAAAATCGGGCACCCTGTGGTGGGTAGACCCTGGTGCCTGCCACACTGTGCATGGCTGGTAAACGGGGACTCATGGGCACCCCACGGGCAAGATTGGGAAGGCTATAGGAGTAGATAGGCCTGCTATGGGGAAGGGGGGCCTGCTTCGGGCTCCAAAGTCTGATTCTGATTGCCAATTCGAGTCAGACGGCACGATTCGGAAAGGCTGTCCAAATATAGTTTCCTAATTGGTCGTTCAGAAACACAGCCCGTAAAGACGTATGAGTCTGCTCCGTGCAGCTCGGTCATTCCAAATGCTTTCGGGTTCGGATTGGGATATTCTTAATGCTTAATTCGCATCGTATTCGGTTGGTCAGAAACCTTTCTAATTCGGTCGGAAAGACACATTCCCAAACCGATTCGGACAGAGCAAATGCCATTAGGAGGCCTTCCTAACTGCATCGGAATCGGCCCCTTAGTATGAAATGAAGATTTTTATAGTGTGCTGCTCATACACCAGTGAGATAACAGACACATAAAGGAATGCTGTCCAAATGTATAATAATGATTATTGAAAAGAGCACCAAAATGTCACATAAAACTGGAAAAGAGCATCAGCTTCAAGAGAATGAATGCACCAATGTGTTAAAACACATAAACCTCTAACATTTTGAGGCTGGAGCGTTAAAAGTACATGCTTATTGTAATTAAATGAAAAAAATACATGGCGACTTAAAGTGAATCAAATGTGCATCTGGCCCTTTGAGTGAGCGTAAACAAAATAAACATTCAATATAGGATATAAAAATGCCCAAATTTCAGTAGAGCGCTGTGCCTAAGTTGCAATGGAAGGCATTGTGATCTAGCACAACGCGTGTTGGTGAGAGATGCAGGTAATTGCAGCAAAGCGTACATTCCCTGCAGTGAAGAGTGGAGAAGAGCTGGCACAACATGGCGGTTGTGACCTCCCAAGCAGCAACGTCAACAAAGCAATGGAAGATGAAGAGTCACCTGGGTAAAATATAAAGTAGTGCCAACTACCCTGACGATGAAGAACTTAGATAACCAGGCTTCCCAGAGTCAGGTGAATGTTGGTCACATTGGAAGTGACATAGGTTCCAGCGTGTGGAAGAGCTCTAGAATCAGGCGGCCATCTTAGGTGATGCAGAAGGCAAGCCCCTCCAATAAAACAATCTGTTAAGAAGATAAAAATACAAATCGGAGGGGGGGGATTGCTCTGTTTTACATATATATTGCATTTGTTTGAAAATTTAAATCTAAGCCTTCTCCCTGACTTCTTTCTGTAATCGGTGCACATCTTTGGAGACCGTGGAATTTTATTAGATGCTGCAGTGCAGGCAACAAAATCTCAGTCAATCGTTCCATATTTCCCTACCTGATATTAGAAAAACTTTGGTAACAGTCAGGCCGGCGACTTCTTCTCTAGGGTACCAAGCATGTTCTAAAATTTATCAGTGAACTGCTGAAAACTCCTGCAGACAATGTGATTCCAGATCATTATATGGAGCTCTGTTCAACAGACATTCATCAAGGTTTTTACTATCTCCCCAGGATGTGGACAGCAGCATCAGAAGCCTGTAATTGTTTTATTTTTTTAGGAGAGGGTGGAGGATGTGAGCTCAGGCAGTGCTGGTCTCTAAGTCTCACTCTTCTCCTTCCCCCTCCCTGCATGGATGGTCATGAAATAATGGCAGTGGTCAAAGGGCATTTAAAAAACAGTGGGAACTGTGATGCTGCATGCAGGCAGGGCTGGGGGAGCTAGCGTGGGGGCGGAATCAAAGGCATGGCTAAAAAAACAACAATATTCTTTAACTTTTTTCTGTCTTTCAACTTCAGGTAACTACATATAAAATATCGCACAGCATACATGAAAAATTAATGCAAGTTAAATTAATCAGTGGAAAATGCAGTATTGTACATTATGAAACCTCTATTAGTTAATGCACTCCAAATGCCTGTGTCTGTAACCAGAAAGCCGCATAATTGAATCCTGGTTGGTAGAGTGAAGAATACTGACTTGTTTATATTTAGTGCTATGATGTCCCAGTCTGTGACATAAAGCACTGTGAATATGTAAGCCATTATTTTGAACTTGTATTACACACAGTAGAAGATAGGCTGCTAGAAAATGCACAAAAAGGTTCAAGATAAAAAAGGGCTTCCAAAATATAGAATTTAGTAATACTCAAACTGTACTTAGTGCAAATGTTTTATATAACGGTTCATTAAAAACACACACTTCACAGCTCAGCTGGTAACTCACTTGCAATACCACTCAAAAAGAATACATCTCTGTTATCAGGAAGCTTCAAGTGATTTAATCAATTATAGCCAAAACTGGCTTTTATGCAGCCTTTACATTTTCAGATTAAGAAGTTGTACACTATACATTTCTTTCAGGCAAACAGGCACTCTGGCAAGAAGGTTTATTTAGCTGTCTACCCCTCCCTCGGTTTCACATCACAGAAGACTCCTGGCCTTACAATTCATCTGAAGCATTTCAACTCTGGGAAATAACCATCCTGGGACCATTGCCCAGCTACGGCCCATGGAGGGATTTGCGGTGGGCAGAGGCAAAATGTGATGCAGCGCGTTCTACGAAATTCGTTTTATTAATTACATTGTTTACTTACCTCCAATTATCCATTCGCCGATTTTTAGCACCCCCCCACCCTGCCCCTCCCCCGTCCCGCCTCTCTGCCCCACCGCAACTCCCTCCGCGGGCCGCGGCTGCCATTGCCTTTCTTTAAAAAAAAGTCAGAGTACTCTTATTTTAAAAGTAAAAAGGTGTGGGCACGACTTGCCCCTGAGATCCCACCCACTGCGACCACTGAGTGGACTGAAACCACACCTCCGCACCTTCTAAGCCACACCCTCCACTCCCACCATTACACGTTTGAAAGTTGGTAGGCCTGCAGTAGTTGAATAAAAAGTTACCATAATGAATACATGATCAATTGCTACATTTATATCTCTCTAGGGCTGTCTGCCATACCTTAATATTACCAGGCATTTGCCTAGACACCATTTCCACGTCCAACTTTCATTCCTATCAACATGAGCAATGCTGAAACATGATTAATGTGCAATGCTGCCTGAAGATGTGTGTTCTTCCTGAAATCATTACCACCGACACAAAGAGGGGCGGACAGAATGCTGTGGGTAAATGTTGCCCTGCGCTAATCATGTTGAGCCAGATCCCAAATCGTCTGTCTTCTTTTCGATAAACTAAATAAATCCAGGCAGTTAAGACGAAAGCTCGGTTGAAGTAAGATATGGGTCACGGCTACTGTACTCTGAAGTTCCCCAGTGCCAAAAACAGACATAAAATAACAAATGACCCGCTTAAATTTTTTTTCAACTGTTCTATCAAAGCGTTCGAATTCCCCGGCGAATAGCTGAAACCCCACCTGTGGAGAAAATGGAAATGCTCAGCCTTTCACATAGCCTTAATTGTGACCTGAAGAAGTGAGGTTTACCGTGTTAGGTGACCGGAACGTCTCTTTTTGACAGGCGGCTCAAATTAAAACATACATCCAGTAAAAAACACGCCGAAGTCCAAAGATTTCCTTTGAGTTTTCATTTCCAGTAAGAACCAGCAGTACAGAGAGAACTGCAGCGACAGATTTTCAGAAGCCTTTGGCGGGCTACATTTAACTTTAGACTCATGCCATGCGGTAATTGACAAGATTATTTTTAATCAAAGCGTATCCTGCAGCCCGGGCTTCAGAATTTTCTTGGTCGCCTCACAGGATATTAAACCAAGATCAAACAATGGACTGTAAAGCAAAGGTAAGGTTATTAAATGTGACAGGTTTCGGAACTGCTGCTGGAGAGCAGCTAGGCCTCTGAAGAGGGCATTGGAGCTGCTATTGAGGTGGCTGCAGAACAACGTCTAACTTTGTTTGGAAGATTAAATCACCGGTGCAAGCAATTTATTTCATTCTTTTTTCTTAATCGTTTTGTTGCCCAGTGGAAAACAATATAAATTGTACGAAACCGTGTCTCAATGAAATAGCAACACAGGAGCTATGAACTGGTGACAAAAAAAAGGTTTCAGCTACGCTGAACGAGGACAACTTTAGAGAATGAAGTTCAGCTCATTTCGCAAACACCGGAAATCACAGTTAGCCATTTATAACAAATGGAAGCGTTTTCTCTCCCTTTAAATTCTTGTATTTCTTTTTTTTTATTAGGGGCACACTCTGTCTGACTTTCCAATAATTTTGGGCCGAATGAAAAAATTGGCTTTGTCAACTTCAGAAGGCCTATTACCCTTCATGTTTGCCCTCCAAACTTTTGCGAACTTTGACGTCAGTACTCCGGCAGAGTTAGCTACCTGAATGAAGCATGCAGTGCACAGGCATCGCCATAAAGTCCAGGCAAGATGAAGGAGGACCTGGGCAATGGAATACTTTATCATTTACATCACCGTCTGCTATTGATACCGAGCTGTTTGGCCATGCATGTACTAGATCTTCCAAAACTGGCATGGAAGATGGAGTTAGGGAACAGACTTTGACTTTGTAGATCATTCTTATGTGGCTATTGCAGCAATCTCATCTGCTGAGTTTCGGACTGTTAGGTCTCCCTCTCCTTTGGTTTCATGGGCTCACATGCAGGTTCTAATCTGGTGGATTGGGCACAATAGCAGATTATTTATCCTGGCCTATTCTTTGACCAATAATTTAAAAACCATCATCCTCGGACATGTTCACCACTAATTTATTTGATATCTTGGATTATCGGGTGCCCTTTTGTTTGAAGGTAGTGACGAAATGGATGAGATGTGATCTCGCAGCTAGAGCTATCCTCCTGAGAACTGGTGAACCAGGATGGATTCCTGGCTTCAGCTCAACATCCAGTGAATCTGGGCAAATCGCTTTGAGTTTTGTTTAGAGTTTGGCGGACACGGAGGAGCTCTCAAAATGTATCTATTTTCCAGTCTGCCGTCAGGGTGGTCCGTTAATCCGTCCTATTTAGTCTATGGCAGTTTGATGTACGAAAGTCCGCCATCAATCTGCTAAAGATTTCTTACTCCGTGGACCATGGTATACCTTAAACATGGCAGAGGAAGTAACAGAAATTGAATTCTTTGTTCATCGATGAAACATAGCGGTTCATCCTCCACACTATTTTGGAGAATAAAAAGAGCATACATTTCCATACCCTGAATATAACCACCATAGAACCCACTCAATCAGCAAGTCCATGTTACTCAAAGCTCTGGGTCTCCAGCTGACAATGGTGGAAGAACAATGACACTATGCACAACAAAAAAGAAGGCCAGCACAACCGTTGAAATTGTTGAATGCCCTATGTTAACTACAAATGTCACTAAACTTAAGTTGATTTATACCAAATTATATCAAACAACAATTTACTCTGTCTCCCTATCTGGCCACATGCCTCACTCTGCACATCCATGTAAAATAATCACTGAACACAATTTTACTACCCCCAAACCAAACCAGTGAGTGAACACTTTTTCAGAAATGTCATTATTTATTGATAGGGTACACCTGGGTTTATGACTTTTGGCTTATTATTGCCATGCAACTTTAACCTAGATCAGGGAAGTCTAGATACTAAAGACCTTTGATCAAGCGATGATGCCTTTTATTGCACTGTAAGTGGTATGATGGAGCAATATTGAAATGTAGGTCTATCTCTTATTATGAATTAATACCATGCACTCAGGCTATACATACTAAAGAAAGATACATCTAGGAAAATCAGTTTTGCCATTCACCTTAGCCTAGCTATTCCATCAGTGATGATTTGTAACCTGAACACTTTTTATTGTGTTGTAGAAAAATTGTCATTAATAAGACGTGAAACTGCTACAATTCAATTTGTCATTAAGGTTTGTGTTTTTCTCTTTTTCTTTTGCTTTGTGTGTTCAACACCCTTCAAAAAGTGGCAGATGGTCACAGAACATGTGTTGGCTGTACTGTGCTCTGATTATAACCTATTAAAGTACATGTTTGTATATATATTGGTATATGAAACTCTTGAATTACCTGTACCACTACAATTTAATATATTATATTATAGTCAATATACTTATCTGTATATATCATTTATCTATGTATGTTATATATATTAATACAGTACTTGAATAAGAAAACCACACTCACCTGAAAACTCAATATCAGCCACATATTTTCACCTTCAGATTTTGAAATCTTGGGGATAGCAATGTACCCTCCATGTTGTATACGTCTATACCATTTCCGCCATTTACATCAGTGACTGTCTGCTATTATATGTTGCTTTACCATAAAATACCTTGAAAAAAAACAAGGGACAAGAGGCTTTTGGTAAAACAGGAACAGGTTATTTAATTAACCCCTTCACTGCCAGGTCTCCCCCCCCTGTGCTACACTTTTTTTGGCTATTTGGGGTAGTTCACGCATAAGCCCCAATAACCTTTTGCTCAAATAAGGTATCAACGCCAAATTTGTTTCCTTTTCATCCAACCTCGTGAGGATTGTAAATAAACCAAGGATTTGTGTATTTCTCTGGAGGGCACGAAGAAATTAGGCAAAATACAAGAAAAGTTTGTTTTTTGGGGAAAATGTGCTGCAGAAGACAGTGTCTGTTTTTTTTCCCCCAAAATTTTTCAACAAAGGGTCTGTGGTGAAAAAATACCCATCTTCCCAGCTTTCAGGAACAGCACAACTTTTGTAAGAAGACCAAACTTTTCTACATAGTTTTGTCATTTTAATGGGGTATATCCTATGTGTCCTATTTTTTGAGATTTCAACCACCTTCCAGTTAGTGGCAGAAATGGGTGTGAAACCAATAATGGATTCTAGAAATCTATACATTTCTTAAAAGTAGATAACATTCTGAATTCAGCAAGGGGTCATTTGTAGATACCCTTTTATGTTTTTTTATAGAAACTAACAGTTAAATATAAAAGTATGGAAATTGAGGTAAAAAACAGCCATTTGTACCAACATTTTCACATGTAACTTGTTCTAATTATGACAGATTCTTAAAAGCAATATACCGTTACATCTGCTGGACCCTTCTGGTTGTGTGGATATAAAGGACTTGTAAGTTCACCAAGAACCCGAGGAACCCAGAGCCAATAACTGAGCTGCATCCTGCAGTGGTTTTTCATTGTTTACAGATTATATAGCAATTTATTTGGTAAAATATAAAGAGTGAAACATAGGTGCCAAGGAAACCTATATATTTCTGAAATGGTAACTAAATATAGAGTTTAGAAGCAGTGGTTATTTGCACATGTCCAAAACTGTGGGTACCCATATAAGCATGTGAATTCGAGGCCATTTTTCAAAATAACTTCTTTTTTTACAAATTGTCTCACATTTGGAAGGCAGACATGCAAAGAAAGTCTATTGGTAATAACACTTGTTCTACTATTCTGTGTTCCCATAAGTCTCCTAGTCAAAAGGCTATTTCACTTTTGTGGGTCGGCTTAGTGCCTGAGGCAGGAAACGCCCGGACACTCAATGTGGACACATCACATTTTCCAGTGAAAACTGACCATTTTTTTTGCAATGTGCCTCGCTGTGGATTTTGCACCTTAGCTCAGCCGGCACGTAGGGAACCCAAGCAAACCTATACATTTGTTAAAACTAGACATCCAGGGGAATCAAGGATGGGGTGACATGTGTGGCTCTCACCAGGTCCTGGTAACCAGAATCCTTTGCAAACCTCAAACTTTATCAAATAATCTACAATTTCCTCACATTTCTGTGATGGAATGTTCTGGAATCTGCAGGGAGCCACAAACTTTCACCCATCCATCACTCTCCAAAGTCTCCTGATAAAAATAGTACAACACTTGTGAGGCTAGGCCTAGCGCCCACGACAGGAATTGGACCAAAACGCAACATGGACACATCACAGTTTTCCAGTGAAAACTGACCCTTTTTTTGCAAAATGCTAGCTGTGGATTTAGGACTCTAGCTTAGCCGGCACCTAGGGAAACCTAGCAAACCTGTTCCTTTTTTAAAACTAGACATCCATGGGAATCTAGGATGGAGTAACTTATGTGGCGCTCTCCAGGTCCTGGTACCCAGAATCCTTTGCATACCTCAAACTTTGTAAAAAAACTACATTTTCTCACATTTCTGTGATGGAAAGTTGTGGAATCTGCGAGGAGCCACAAACATCCACCCACCCAGCAATCTCCAACGTCTCCTGATAAAAATAGTACCTCACTTGTGAGGCTAGGCCTAGTACCTGTGACAGGAAATGGACCAAACACAACTGGGACACATCACATTTTTCCAGTGAAATCTGACCCTGTTTCTGCAATGTTCCTAGATGTGGATTTTAAACCCTAGCTCAGCCGACACCTAGGGAAACCTAGCAAACCTATATATTTTTCAAAATTAGACTCCCAGGGGAATCAAGGATGGGGTGACTTGTGTGGCTCTCACCAGGTTCTGCTACCCAGAATCCCTTGCAAATATGAAACTTTGTAAACAAAAAAAACATAATTTCCTCACATTTCTCTGATGGAAAGTTCTGGAATCTGTGGGGAACCACAAACTTCCACTCACCCGGATTTTCCCAAATTCTCAATAAAAATGGCCCCTCACTTGTGTGGGTAGTAGGCCTAGTGCTCGCGACAGAAATGGCCCAAAACGCAACATAGACACATTTGTGCAAACTGCAAACGTCCACCCACCTGGCATTTCCCAAAGTCTCACAATAACAAGCATTGAAAATGCAATAGGTCTCGCCTTTTATTAAGTTAAAGCCATTTGCTTTGCTAATGGTATCATGTAGCAAAGCAAATGGCTTTACCTTAATGAAAGGTGAGACATATTGCATTTTTAAAGGTTTTTCTCATAGCGCTAACCTCTACCGGAGTTATGAAAGCGCCCCAATGGCCGATCATGCTGGTACCCGATTCACTGTCACTCATGTCATGTCATCAGAGAGTAGAGAGTGAGTAGTAGAGAGTAGAGTGAGTAGTAGAGAGTAGTAGAGAGTGAGTAGTAGAGAGTAGTAGAGAGTGATTAGTAGAGAGTGAGTAGAGCATAGTAGAGTGAGTAGTAGAGATTGAGTAGTAGAAAGTGAGTAGTAAAGAGTAGTAGAGAGTGAGTAGTACAGAGTAGTAGAGAATGAGTAGAGAGTAGAGTAGTAAGTGAGTAGTAGAGAGTGAGTAGTAGTGAGTAGTAGAGAGTGAGTAGTACAGAATGAGTAGTAGAGAGTGAGCAGTAGAGAGTGAGTAGTAGAGAGTAGTAGAGAAAAAGTAGAGCGTAGAGTAGTAGAGAGTGAGTAGTAGAGAGTGAGTAGTACTGAGTAGTAGATAAGAAGTAGTAGAGAGTGAGTAGTAGAGATTGAGTAGATTAGAGTAATAGAGAGTAGTAGAGTGAGTAGTAGTGAGTAGTAGAGAGTGAGTACTAGAGAGTGATTATAGAGTGAGTAGTAGAGAGTAGAAGAGAGTGATTGGAGAGTGTAGTAGAGAGTAGTAGAGATTGAGTAGAGAGTAGTAGAGTGTGAGTAGTAGAGAGTGAGTAGTAGAGAGTAGTAGAGAGTGAGTAGTAGAGAGTAGTAGAGTGAGTAGTAGAGAATGATTAGAGAGTGAGTAGTAGAGAGTAGTAGAGAGTGATTAGAGAGGGTAGAAGAGAGTAGTAGAGATTGAGTAGAGAGTAGTAGAGAGCGTGTAGTAGAGAGTAGTAGAGACTGAGTAGTAGAGAGTAGTAGAGTGAGTAGTAGAGAGTGAGTAGTAGAGAATGAGTAGAGAGTAGAGTAGTTGAGAGTGAGTAGAGAGTAGTAGAGAGTGAGGAGTAGACAGTGAGTAGTAGAGAGTAGAGTAGAGAGTAGATTAGCAGAGAGTAGTAGAGTGAGTATTAGAGAGTGAGTAGAGAGTGAGTAGTAGAGAGTAGTAGAGAGTGAGTAGCAGAGAATAAGTAGCGAGTAGAGTAGTAGAGAGTAGTAGAGAGTTAATACAGAGTGAGTAGTACAGAGTAGTAGAGATTGAGTAGAGAGTAGTAGAGATTGAGTATAGAGTAGTAGAGAGTGTCTCACACACAGTGTCTCACACACACAGTCACACACAGTCTCACACACACAGTCTCACACAGTATCTCACACACAATCTCTCACACACAGTCTCACATACACAGTCTCACACACACAGTCTCACACACACACACAGAGACTCACATACAGAGTTTCACACACACACACAGTAATGTAATCTCAATTTAAGAATACGGATGAGAGAAGGGTAGCCGGGCCCCCGTGGAAGCCTCTGCTATTTAATGTGTTTTACTAGTCGGGTTTCAGGGCTCAGATAAAAGGTTGCCCCTTCGTAAAGCAGCCTGTTTGCCTTCTCTCCGAGGTCTGGTCACAAGAGGGCTAATGCTAGCCACATGTCCGGCCGCCGCCTCCTCATGGGTTACCTCAGTGAGCATTGGCTTGATTTATATGTGTGATGCGGCCCAATTATATGTCGTGTGAATGTTTCCCCATCTGTTTTCCGCGCTCCCCCTTAGTCAGTGTCGCAGACCCTAAAGGTCATATCTGGGTAGTCCCCCAGGTGGAGGTGTCTGCATTTCTAACCAGGGAACCACCCCCCCTTAGCAACCGCCACCCTGGTGCTGCGTGGGAGCGGTGTCAGTTGTTCCTTTGGTGGTGGTGAGTGCTGTGTGGTGTTCCCCTGCTCTAGCTCAGGGGTAGGAGCCTGCTTGTGGTGGTGCCAGGGGTGGTGCTAGTTGTTGCTGTGGAGGGTGTGGGTGGTAGGTGCTGTGTGGTGTTCCCCTGCTCTAACTCAGGGGGAGAAGCCTGCTTGTGGTGGTGACTGGGGGCAGTGCTAGCCATGGCTTTAGAAGGGGTAGGTGGTGGGGCTGTGTGGTGTTCCCCTGCTCTAGCTCAGGGGAAGAGCCTGCTGTGGTGGTGCCAGGGGGCGGTGCTAGTTGTTGCTTTGGAGGTGGTGGGTGGTGGGGCTGTGTGGTGTTCCCCTGCTCTAGCTCAGGGGAGGAGCCTGCTTGTGGTGGTGCCAGGGGGAAGAGCAAGTTGTTGCTTTGGAGGTGGTGGGTGCTGTGTGGTGTTTCCCTGCTCCTGCTTAGTGGAGGAGCCTGCTTGTGGTGGTGCCAGGGGGCGGTGCTAGTTGTTGCTTTGGTGGTGGTGGTGGGTGGTGGATGCTGTGTGGTGTTCCCCTGGTCTAGCTCAGGGGGAGGAGCCTGCTTGTGGCGGTGCCTGGGGACGGTGCTATTTGATGCTTTGGTCCTGGTGGTGGTTGGTGGTGGGGCTGTGTGGTGTTCCCCTGCTCTAGCTCAGGGGGAGGAACCTGCTTGTAGTGGTGCCTGGGGATGGTGCTAGCCGTGGCTTTAAAAGGGGTGGGTGGTTGGTGGTGTCCTCTGTGTGGTGTTCCCCGGCTCTAGCCCAGTGGAGGGGCCTGCTTGTGGTGGTGCCGACGGAGTCATCAGCGGTGGCCTCTGTAAGCCTCCGGTGGCAGTGTCTGAGCCCCAGCAGATCGCGTGCTGACAGAGCATCAAAGGGATGCAGTTGCAGGCATTAATACAAATGCAGGTTACATAAAGAAACCGAATTAGAACCACAGAAGTCCATTGAAAGAAGAATGACATAGGATACGAGGGAACAGATGACAGGAGGAAGTACGATAAAACACCAATTCTTGATATTAAGTTCAAATACAGAACCTTGATAAGTAAAGGAGGTCTTCTAATATATAATCACAATAATAAAAGCCCGAGAAGTACAGGAAATGACCCCTCCCATATTAAGGCTTGGAAATAGCACTCTCCGCAGGTTTGTTCTATGAACATGCACCCCGACTGATGGCGGAATGAGGAATGCCCCAAATCAAGGGATAAAAGAAATTCAGATTCAACAGCCCCCCCTCTACAGAGTGTTTTTAAACGACAGGCACATTTCGTTTTCTGTTCATCCAAGGGATTAGATACCGCAGTGTCATCCTCATGTTTACATAGAACTTTCATCATTTGTGGTTCTGACCCAATAGCTATCCGTCTAAATTGTCTATACACGTATATCTTTTTTAACCAACAGGAGGTAATGCTGCCTACAAATAATTTAACAGCCATTTGTAGTAGACAGTTCTATTTTTCGTATGTAGCTATTACTATGGAATTACTCCAAATCTGATTGGGACCATATTTTGGACTGAAAACACTTTTCTGGGACATTCCGCTTTTTTCCCTCTTATGTTACATTTTAACTGTCATACTTCACCAGCAAAAGGACTTATTTATTTAACTCATAGCAATAACTGGACGCCTAATTGGAGTACGATTACTGGGTAAACCTTATCCAAGCCCCAAACAGTGTGAACGTAAAGTGCTTTTAAAAGGCGAACCTCGGCTGAAAGAGGGATAAAACCAGCGAGGGGCTGCTAAAAGGCTGAGCATTCCCCTAACAAATGAAGAACTGTCTTTCACTCTGCCTTGCAATCGGGAATACAAAACACAGAGATATTTAGAACCTGCACACAAAACGAACACATCACGGTACTGCGGTTCTGTTCCACGTTAAAACACTCGTCGGACAAACGCTCTTTGCAAAAAAAGCAAACCTAAACTAAGCTACTATAAATAGCGGGTGGTTAACTTCAAGACTGACACCAAAAATATTACTATGGAATGACTCCAAATCTGATTGGGACCATATTTCGGACATTTTTCCAGGGAAAAGGGACCCCTTTTTTGCAAGTGCCTAGCTGTGGATTATGAACCCTAGCTTAGTCGGCACCTAGGGAAACCTAGCAAACCGGTGAATTTGTGAAAACTAGACACCAAGGGGAACCCAAGAGGGTGTGTTTTGTGTGGTTCTCACCAGGTTCTGTTACCTAGAATCTCTTGCAAATCTAAAACTTTGTCAAAATAAACACATCATCGTCAGATTTCTGTGATGGAAAGTTCTGGAATCCGTGGGGAGCCACAAACTTCCACCCACCCGGCATTCCCCAAAGTCTCTTGATAGCAATGGTACCTCACCTGTGCGGGTAGGCCTAGTGCCCGCGAAATGAAACAGTCCAAAACTCAACATGGACACATCACATTTTTTCAGTGAGTACTGACCCTTTTTTGCGATGTGCCTAGCTGTGGATTTTGAACACTAGCTCAACCGGACCTAGGGAAACCTAGCAAACCTATACATTTTTGATAACCAGACACCGAGGGGATTCCAGGATGGTGTCACTTATGTGGCTCTCACCAGGCTCTGTTACCCAGAATCCCTTGCAAACCTCAAACTTTGTAAAAAAAAATAATTTCCAAACATTTCTGTGATGGAAAGTTCTGGAACCTGCAGGAAGCCACAAACTTCCACCCACCCAAAACTCCCACAAGTCTCCTGATAAAAATGGTACCTCACTTGTGTGGGTAAGCCTAGTGCTTGAAACAGGAAACGGCCCAAAATGCAACGTGGACACATCCGGTTTTTCCAGTGAAAACTAACCCTTTTTTTGCAGTGTGCCTAGCTGTGGATTTTGAACCCTAGCTCAGCTGACACCTTAGAGAAATCTAGCAAACCTATACATTTTTAAAAAGTAGACACCCAGGGAAATCCAGTATGGGGAGACTTGTGTGGCTCTCACCAGGGTCTGTTACCCAGAATCCCTTGCAAACCTCATACTTTGTAAAAAAAAAAATATATTTTTCCAAACATTTCTGCGATGGAAAGTTCTGGAATCTGCGGGAGCCAGACACCTCTACGTACCCAAGATTTCCCACAATCCTTACAATAAAAATGGTACCTCACTTGTGTGGGTAGACCTAGTGCCAGCAATAGGAAATGGCCTAAAACATATTGTGGCGGCATCAAAAATGATCATTCACAAAACAACCTGGTTTTGCAAGGGGGCCACCTGCGTTTTTGGTCCCTGGCTTGGTGGCCATAAAGGAAAAACCCACCAAACCTAGATATTTCTGAAAACTAGACATGTGTGGCTTGCCTGGATTCACAAATGTTTTCCTACCCAGAATCCCCAGCAAACCTCAAATTTGGCTTAAACAAATCACATTTTTCTCACATTTGCATGGGAGAGTTGTGGAATCACCAGGATAGCACACATTTCTCCTACCACCCAGCTTTCCCCCAAGTCTCCTAATAAAAATGGTACCTCACTTGTGTGGGAGGCATCAAAATGATCAATGACAAAATTACCTGGTTTTGCAACACCTGGCGATATGCTGGGTGGTAGGACATTTGGGGATTCATTCTGATTCTGGAAGAATATGGCACAGTAATGCGAGGAAATATGTAGTCAAATTAAAAGTGTTTACAGGGCATTTTGGGTAAGAAAATGTGTTGTAATCCACCAAAGGGACATCACCCTGTACTCCTCTGGGTTTCAACTTTATGAAAATATTGAGAATTGGTAGATTTTCCCCAAAGACAATATATACCCTGGTAGAGAAAGCCAGAAGATGCAATTACCAATTCACAACCAACTATTCATTAAGAAAACACACAGACTGGTTGGATTTGGCACGAGGGTAATTGACCTCCCACACTGCAGACCTCCCTCTTGGACACGACGCTGTGAGGCATCGGATCTCACCTCTCTTTCCGGACTACCAGCATTTCCCTTTGGAACTCGCGGTACCCGCTCCGCGGGTCCCGCCTCGCGTGGGAGGCACCTCTCAAGACCCTTCGTTTGTGGAGGGGTTTTTGGACAAAGGTCACCTGCAGGGCTGCGAGCAGGCGGAGGCGCAGGACTACTGGTCCCAGAAGCGCCCGCCTGCCCTGATTCAAGCCACCTGGGCAGCTCTCCCTGCAGGCTCCTCCCCCACTGGAGCGAAGAAAAGGGTTCTGACCCGGTTTTCTGGTGGGACACACTGCAGACCTCCCTCTTGGACACGACGCTGTGAGGCATCGGATCTCACCTCTCTTTCCGGACTACCAGCATTTCCCTTTGGAACTCGCGGTACCCGCTCCGCGGGTCCCGCCTCGCGTGGGAGGCACCTCTCAAGACCCTTCGTTTGTGGAGGGGTTTTTGGACAAAGGTCAACTGCAGGGCTGCGAGCAGGCGGAGGCGCAGGACTACTGGTCCCAGAAGCGCCCGCCTGCCCTGATTCAAGCCACCTGGGCAGCTCTCCCTGCAGGCTCCTCCCCCACTGGAGCGAAGAAAAGGGTTCTGACCCGGTTTTCTGGTGGGACACACTGCAGACCTCCCTCTTGGACACGACGCTGTGAGGCATCGGATCTCACCTCTCTTTCCGGACTACCAGCATTTCCCTTTGGAACTCGCGGTACCCGCTCCGTGGGTCCCGCCTCGCGTGGGAGGCACCTCTCAAGACCCTTCGTTTGTGGAGGGGTTTTTGGACAAAGGTCACCTGCAGGGCTGCGAGCAGGCGGAGGCGCAGGACTACTGGTCCCAGAAGCGCCCGCCTGCCCTGATTCAAGCCACCTGGGCAGCTCTCCCTGCAGGCTCCTCCCCCCCACTCTCTCACGTTACAAAGTAAGCACACAAGTCCCGCTGCGCGGGAGCGCGGGGGAGCGCGCCGGGAGAAGCCCGGGACAAGGGCGGGACCGTCTGTGGCCGTCCAGGGCCGCTGGAGGCCGGGCTGGGCCCATTCTCTTGAGTTCGTGTTTCCATAAATGATCTTCTTACCTGGTAACTTTTACCCATTTACTGAACCAATTACGGTTAGCCATGCCCTCGCCGGTTAGGGAAGAT
Organism: Lissotriton helveticus; assembly: GCF_964261635.1. Taxonomy (NCBI): domain Eukaryota; kingdom Metazoa; phylum Chordata; class Amphibia; order Caudata; family Salamandridae; genus Lissotriton; species Lissotriton helveticus. The sequence continues at coordinate 480,938,669 of NC_136071.1, read as the reverse complement.
ACCCCCATGAAGCCGGGAGGGGCAAAAAATAGGACATTAGATAATTATTTCCATAGGGGTGTGGGAGAAGTAGATAAAGTAGACAAAGAAACTACTCTGATTAAACTCAGGGCAGAGCGTAGGCGCTCTATGGAGAATCTGAAGATTAGGCCCCTCGGAGAAGATTCCATGTTGCTTAGCGAGGAGTCTACCTCGCTGGAAGATGTTCCACTTTTGCTGAGGGATTGTACCAACAACCTAATTGACCCAATTACTAACTTAACCCCCTCCAATAGTCAAAGTGATACGACTATTGATTTAATTTCACAGCCCCCAGTGGCTACTAAAGCCAGGAAAGTCAAACCCAAGCAAACCCCGGTGCAAAGGGTATATGGGCCCCCACCGAATAAACGCAGGAGGAAGTCAAAGGGTCCCCAAGGAAAACTGAAAGCAAAAATCCCCCACTCTGATTTTGGGAAGGTAATAAAACCTCCCCAACTTGCGGAGAGGTCTCCAGAGGATGTTCTTCTAATACCGCCAGAAAAGGTTATAACTGTTAATGACCCAATAGATGTCACGGTAAATGAGGTCACCAATATTGCTCCTTCTGTGGTTCCGCTAGGGAACATTGAATTCTTGCTCAGGTCCCTATTACTGCCAATTAGTGAGAGCATCAAAAGGGTTGAGATTAGACTGACCATTCTGGAGACTACACTAAATAGTATAAAAACATCGGTCGGCCTGCTGGGCAGACCTTCTGAGAGTATTCCTCCCCCAGTGGCCCCCCAGAAGCCCCCCAATAAGGCAGTCAATTTAGCTCTTCCCCAGGTTACCACGGTCGTTCCCCCTTCCCAACTCCCTCCGATTAATTCAGCCCCAGTCCACCCGCCTAACTCCAACAGGCCATCTTCATCGGCAGGTTTAGCTACCATAACACCAACTATTGGTAGTATTGCCTCCCGACTCCCAATGAAGCCTCCCTCTAGGCCACGCAGGCCCAATATCCCCCCAGAGGCTAATGATCTTATGGTAGTCATGGCTGGTGTTCCCTTACTCGGAGAGGGCGAAGTGGAGAACTTTTGCTCTTTGAAAAGTAGGGTAATTAAATGGCTGAATGTGAATCGACCACTCCCGGTACACCTCAACAATGAAATCATTATGGTTAGGAGGGTGCCATGGGTGGGCAATACAAATAAATCTATTGTAGGGGATTGCATACTGGTGAGTTTTAGAGATGCTGGGACTGTTAGACATATATGCAGAGGGAGGAATATATCACTAGAATCAACAATTCAGACCCTCCATGTGTCTTTTTTTTTTCCACCTATCCCCATGCACCCCAAGCAAACCCCAAGGCACTTCAATCAAACCACTGATAACTGGACGAGGGTTGCGCGAAGGGGAAGACATTCTGAGATTAATGTTCGGCCGGTTTTCCATCCCCCGGAGTCACCCCTCTACAGTTTCAACAGATTTAATTGTCTGAATGGACTTGAGGGTGTTGATTGACACACGGGCACACCTACCAATAGAATGGCAACAGTATCCCCAGGAGCTGTAAAAACAGGGGACTCTATAAGAATAGTAGATCCTTTATTGGAACAGGATCAGCAAAGTCCCTTGCTACAACACACCTTATTAAGTAGTGTTAGGAGTACTGTGCCAGATGTGCCTGGGATAATAGCCACTGAACCAACAGAGGGAAGAAATGGGCTTGAAACAGGTTGGGTGGAGATGGTGGAACACTTTGAGCCTCAAGGGGGAATAATTCAGGTTATTGAGGCAGTGAGAATTATTTCCTGGAACACAGCAGGTTTGGCAGCAAAATTTATCAATAAGGAGTGGCGTAACTATATTAGCCAGTTTCAGGTAATTAGCCTACAGGAGACATGGGCTCTTGATAATAGTGACTTCCATATGCAGGGGTATAAATGTTTCTTTGTCCCAGCGCAAAAAACAAGATCAGGGAGAGCCATGGGTGGATTATCCATTTATGTAGACTTAAATCTCATGGGCAGCTGGTCAACCCCAAACTGGAACTCCCATGCCATACAAGTAGTACGATTTAGCGGGAAGGGCCTAAGACTTACCTTTTTTAATATCTATAACAATGGGGCAGGGCGTGAACACACTTCATTTGTGGGTGAATTGGAAGACAGACTGGGGCAGGAAATTACAGCACAGAAAAAGGGGCAGGCACCTGCTTTGCTGGTTATGGGAGATTTTAACTGTCACCTATGTCCGGCTCAGGTCCCAACAGATGTGGAATGGTCTCATTGCCCGGTAGAGAAAGGACCGCATTTCTCCCATACGCCGGATGGGTCAGCTTTTAGTCAGCTCAGGCTTAAGTACGATCTAGTGCACACTGTCAATATGATGGGTGTACAAAGGGATGGTACCCTCCCTCCTACTTTTAAGGGTAGAGGATGTGCATCCATTATTGACTACATCCTGGTTTCTAGATCTCTAATAAAGAGAGTCATTAGCGTTGGGATTGAATGGAGTAGTTTTAGTGACCATAATCCCCTTGTCCTGAGGCTGGGGTACCAGGTGGGCCCAAAAGGCAGACACCAAAGTATAATTACGGAAAAGGTAACAGACCAGGGCAGGAGACTAAAGTGGTCCAAAATAGACGGGGAAACATTCTATAAGTCCCTGATGGACTCCGGTAAATCCGCTATTAACGATTGTTTGGATACGACAGTTCGAGGTTCTAGGTTACTAGAAGCATTTGATCAGATTGCGGATCTTATAGATGGTCTATTAAAAATCAGTAAGCCCACAAGGATCCCCTGTAATCCACGATGGTTCGATAAAGACTGCACAAAGGCCTTGAGAGCGCTCAAAAGCAGTCTTAAGAACAAGCCAAGGGATCCCATAGAAATCAGGGTGTGCAGAAGTAATTATAAGAGAGAGATTAAGAGGAGGAAATTGGCCCTACAGGGAGAAGCGTGGGCAGATCTCAGAGAAGCAGGGGAAACAAGGGATATGTCCAGGTTCTGGAAAATTATTAATACACCTACTTTCCAGGAAAATAGCACCCCGGAGATAGGAGCCAACATTCTCCCAGAACAGTGGGTTTCCCATTTTAAAGGTTTGTATAATTATGAGCCGGGAAGCAGTGAAGAGCTCCAGGAGATCTTACAACAGGACCATGTAGTAGTAGAGTTTACCATCAAGGAGATCGCGGCAGGAATAGAGGGATTGACAAAAAACAAAGCCCCTGGCCCTGATGGAATCCCCCCTGATTTGTTTTTGAGCTGTGTAGAACTCTGGGCTCCTATAATGACCAGGGTCATAAACACTGCCATTATTTGTGGCCTGCCGCCGTCTTGGTCTACGGCCATAATTGTCCCTATTTTTAAAAAGGGCAATAGGGATGACCCTAGATGTTATCGCCCGATTTCCCTGATCGACGTATCTGCCAAACTCCTGGGAAGGGCGATCCTTAACAGATTGTCCGAGTGGACCGAAGAAAATAACACCTTCTCGGATACTCAATATGGATTCAGGATGGGGAGGTCCACTACTGACCAATGTCTGAACCTCTACATGCTGACAGCCAAGTACACCAAGGCCAGTAATGAAGCCATCTACATGGGGTTCATGGACCTGGCAGCAGCATTCGATCATGTCAACAGGGAGAAACTTTGGGTCATGATGTCCCTTATGGGGATTGAGGGTGGCCTAATTAACATCTTAAGGGAACTTCATAGCGATACCTCTGCAAGGGTTCGTTTCAACAGGGAGGGAGGGCTGACCGACTCAATTTCTTGCAAGAGTGGGGTGCGGCAAGGTTGTATTCTCGCCCCCTTTTTATTTACCCTTTATATAAATAATTTGGAGCAGTTTTTGTTAAAATTAAAAACAGATTGCCCAAGGGTAGGGCCGCGTCATATTCCAGTCCTGCTTTATGCAGATGACGCGGTCCTACTCGCACGGACGCCCAGGAGCTTACAGACCCTGATTGACGGTTTTGTTAAATTTATGGGCTCCCTAGACCTTTTTGTTAACTTGGGCAAATCTTATGTGATGTTGGCCGGTAGCAAACCCTGCACTAAATTTACGTACAAGATAGGGAATCACAATATTGAAGTGGTCACAACATTTCCCTATCTAGGGGTACTTTTCGATGGGGCACTACAATTTAAATCACTAGTCGAGGAGCGGTGCAGCAAAATGATTGCCACTAATGGGGCAATAGCAAGCTACGGCAGGAGGGTAGGCAGATGGAGCCCAGAACAGGTGATGAACCTGTATAACTCCATATGCTGCTCCAAAGTGATCTATGGGGCAGAGGTATGGGGCTGTGTCAATACTGTTAAAATTCAGCGGGAGGAAAATAAATACTTAAAATCCATCTTGAGGGTATCACCAAGCACTGCGAGCTTTATAGCACATAGGGAGCTAGGGAGGCCTTAATCAATCAATCAATCAATCATAGACATTTATAGAGCGCTCTACTTACCCGGAGGGTCTCAAGGCGCTAGGGGGGGGTGCTGCTACTGCCCGAACAGCCAGGTCTTGAGCTTCTTCCTGAAGGCGAGGTGGTCTTGGGTCAGGCGCAGGTCGGTCGGGAGGGAGTTCCAGGTCTTGGCAGCCAGGTAGGAGAAGGACCTTCCTCCTGTTGTCGTTCTTCGGATGCGGGGGACGGCGGCGAGGGCGTGACTGGCTGATCGGAGGTGTCGTTTGGGAGCGTAGAAGTTGATGCGGTTGTTGAGGTAGCTCGGGCCTTGATCGTGTAGGGCTTTGTGTGCGTGGGTGAGGAGACGGAAGGTGATTCTCTTGTTGACCGGGAGCCAGTGCAGGTCTCTTAGGTGTCCGGAGATGTGGCTGTGTCGTGGGATGTCGAGGATGAGTCTGGCTGAGGCGTTCTGGATCCGTTGGAGTCTCTTCTGGAGCTTGGCGGTGGTTCCGGTGTAGAGGGCGTTGCCGTAGTCCAGTCGGCTGGTGACGAGGGCCTGGGTGACAGTCTTCCTGGTCTCGGTGGGGATCCACCGGAAGATTTTCCGTAGCATGCGCAGGATGTTGAAGCACGACGAGGAGACTGCGTTGACTTGCTTGGTCATGGAGAGGGAGGAGTCCAGGATGAAGCCCAGGTTGCGTGCGTGGTCTGTCGGTTTGGGTGCAGTTCCCAGGGCGGGGGGCCACCAGGAGTCGTCCCAGGCGGAGGGCGAGGATCCCAGGATGAGGACTTCCGTCTTGTCCGAGTTCAGCTTCAGGCGGCTGGTCGACATCCACTCGGCTACTTCTTTCATTCCTTCGTGGAGGTTGGCTCTGGCGGCGGCGGGGTCGTTGGTAAGGGAGAGGATCAGCTGGGTATCGTCGGCGTAGGAGATGATGTTCAGGTTGTGTTGGCGTGCGATGGCCGCGAGGGGGCTCATGTAGACGTTGAAGAGGGTTGGGCTCAGCGAGGATCCTTGGGGTACGCCGCAGATGACTTCGGTGGCCTTTGATTTGTACGGAGGTAGGCGGACTCTCTGGGTTCTTCCGTCGAGGAAGGAGATGATCCATTCCAGTGCCTTCTCCTGGATTCCGACGTCGTAGAGGCGCTGCACTAGGGTGCGGTGGCAGACGGTGTCGAAGGCCGCGGAGAGGTCTAGGAGGATGAGCGCCGCTGTTTCTCCGTTATCCATCAGGGTTCGGATGTCATCGGTGGCAGCGATGAGGGCGGTCTCGGTGCTGTGGTTGGCTCGGAAGCCAGACTGTGAGGGGTCGAGGGATCCGTTCGTCTCAAGGAAGGCGGCCAGCTGCTTGTTGACGGTCTTCTCGATGACTTTGGCTGGAAACGGGAGGAGCGAGATGGGGCGGTAATTCTTCAGTTCGGTGAGGTCCGCTGTTGGTTTCTTGAGTAGAGCGCTGAGTTCGGCGTGCTTCCAGCTCTCAGGGAAGGTGGCGGTGTCGAATGAGGTGTTGATGATGTCCCGCAGGTGGGGTGCGATGACAGCGTCGGCCTTGTTGAAGACGTGGTGAGGGCAAGGGTCGGTCGGAGATCCGGAGTGGATGGAGTTCATCGTGCGGACGGTGTCTTCGGTGCTGATAGGAGTCCAGGCGCGGAGGGTGGTGGTGGGGGGCGGTGGTTCGGTTGAGTCGGGCGTGGCGTTCGTCGGTTGGGTGTTGAAGCTGTTGTGTATGTCCGCGATCTTGTTGTGGAAGTAGGAGGCGAGGGAGTTGCAGAGTTCTTGCGATGGGGTGATGTCGTTGTTTCCGGCGTTGGGGTTGGAGAGCTCTTTCACGATGTTGAAGAGTTCCTTGCAGTTGTGTGCGTTGTTGTCCAGTCGGTCCTTGAATGCAGTTTTCTTGGTGTCGCGGATCAGCTGGTGGTGCTTCCGGGTGGCAAGCTTGAGGGTGGTCATGTTGTCCGGTGTTGGCTCCCTTCTCCAGGCTTTCTCGAGGGCTCGGCAGTTCTTCTTGGAGCTCTTGAGTTCGTCGGTGAACCATGGGGCCTTCTTGCTGCCGGGTCTGCTGGGCGGGGTCTTCAGTGGGGCGAGTACGTCCGCGCAGTTGCTGATCCACTTCGTGAGGTTGTCGGCGGCCTGGCTGGGGTTCGCTGAGCTGGCGGGAGGGTGCTGGCTCAGGGCAGCGGCGAGCTGGTCGGCTGTGATCTTGCTCCAGCTTCTTCGGGCAACCTGTTGCTGGTGGTGGTGGGTCGTCGTTCTTCTGAAGGTGAAGTGGACGCAGCTGTGGTCCGTCCAGTGGAGTCCAGTGGCGTGGCTGAAGGTGATGTCTTTGCTGGATGAGAAGACGGCGTCGAGTGTGTGTCCGGCGAGGTGGGTGGGGGTGGTCACCAGCTGCTTGAGTCCGAGGTTGGCGAGGTTGTCCAGCAGGGTGGTGGTGTTGCGGTCGTTGTTGTTCTCCAGGTGGAAGTTGATGTCCCCCAAGAGGATGTAGTCAGCGGAGGGGAGGGCATGCGGGCTGACGAAGTCGGCGATGTCCTCGCTGAATCGTGTGCGTGGTCCAGGGGGTCGGTAGATCAGGGTGCCTCTGAGGGTGGTCTTCGGGTCGGTGTGGATCTGGAAGTGTAGGTGTTCGGCGGTGGTCAGGATGTCGTCTGTGCTGGTCGTGATGCGGATGGTGTCCCTGTGGATGATGGCGATGCCTCCTCCTATCTGGTTGGCAGTGCGGTCCCTCCGGGTGATCTTGTAGCCCTCTGGGATGGCGATGGCGATGTCGGGAGCTGAAGAGGCGTTCATCCAGGTCTCCGTGAGGAAGGCAACGTCTGGTGCTGTGGTGTCGATGAGGTTCCAGAGTTCGATGACGTGTCTGTGGACTGAGCGGGTGTTGAGCAGGATGCACTTCAGGTGGTTGGTGCTGGTGCCTTACCTAGAAGACCTGGTAAAACTTAGGCCAATAGTGGCCTGGTTAAAAATTTGGATAAACCCCGATGCATCCCTAAGCAGAGAAATTTTAAAGGACTGCTTGGAAAGGGTCAACTGTATGAGAATACCTTGGCTCAATTATGTAAAGAACAACTTAGACGCCCTCTGCCTTAGAAACCTCTTTACTAACCCTGCAGTAATTACAGCCCAGCATAAGATGATAGTTAAAAAAGCATTCCTGGAGCAAAAATCATCCCAGAGAGCTGAGGCTGAAGGACTCAAAACTACAGTGAGGGCTCACAATTTGGTCAAGAGTGTCGAGGGCATGGAGCCATATTTGTACCTCATGCACAACGTGCAGGATAGATTTTTGATGTGCCGCCTTAGATTAAACTTACTTCCTTACATACTGGCATCACCAGCAGGGTTCTCAACTACAATTGAACAGAAGGGATCCTGCGGCTGCGACAATAGGTCTCCGCAGGATTCCCTCCATTTTGTTCTTCTGTGCCCATTTTTCACTATGCCGAGGCGCAGATTTCTAGTAAAAATTTTAAAACAAGCCAAATTGGAACATGCTAATGAGGCCCTAATATACTTGCAGAAAGCTTCTGACCCATTAACCTTGTGCAGTATAATGAATTTTATTAAAGTGGCGGTTCGTTTAAGGGTAACTAGAGGGGAAGAATGATGCTCAAATGTTTGTATTAACTGTATTAACTGTTTTAAAGTGTTACAAGTGTCTTTTAACATGTAAATGTTAATGAAAGCATTGGGATCTTGAAAATAATTTAATGATTTTTTTACTTATGTATAATGTATGTGCTTTTATGGTGATTTTTAATCATCGAATAAAGATTCCTTGAAATTGATGGTTCAGTATATAACATTTTATTAACCAGAGATATCACAAAAAGGAAATGAAATGTTATTTGTTAAAAGGTTAAAACATGAACCAATGACTCACAACTTGTGAGCTGTGAAGCCACGATAAGGCACCAACCTCTTTACAGGCCATTCACACACCTTTCATTCGTGACACATACAAGACCATTCACACTGCCAGCCGCGGGCCTAGCACATTACAACACTCACATCAAGATTCAGCACCATTCAAGGGCCCTTCACTTTCATACACCCACATGCCTGACACAGGACCAACACCAGCTGATGGAGTGTGTGGACTGGCGTTTGTGTAGCAGTGTGTGTAGTTACCAACAGCAAATCACGACTCACACACCACCAGCCAAGAGCCTGTCCATGCACCCCACCAGCCAAGCACCAGTCCACACTCATCACCAGCCAAGCGCCTGTCCACGCACAGCACCAGCCAAGCACCAGTCCCCGCACACTGCCAGCCAAGCGCCAGTCCACACACACTGCCAGCCAATTGCCACTCAACACACACTGCCAGCCAAGTGCCAGTCCATGCACACCACCAGCCAAGTGCCAGTCCACACACGTCAGTTCATGCACACTGCTAGCCAAGCACCAGTCCACACACACTACCAACTAATTGGCAATAGATACAAAACTTTAACTACAAGAACAACAGCTCTAACTAAATACATGAGTATGGTTGCAACCCCACTCCTATGGGGTGTCTTTCATAGCACTGGTTGACCGGTGCTGAGAACTACAGCCAGAATAAACAAAGAATGCTTGACAAAGTTTGTTATTCCATATGTTTTTAGTGTTCAAAATATATTCATTCCATATATTTCTTCAATGCATATATTAAAATGTTCCATAATGCATCATTGCAGCTATCACATTTGGACTTTATCCCTATGCATTTCGGCACGTGGCCTTCGTCAGGGAAATGTCTAAAACAAACAAATGTAATCATTTTTACTCATTGGGATTTTCCACTTCATGTATCACCACCACCAATAGGTATTGTGATATGTTAATCGAAATTGCGCACATCGTAGGTGATATTAAAGATACTGAGGTGAGCTGCGAGAGAATTTAAAGTGTACTTCACAAAAGACGCGGTTTAAAAAGACATGTGCTCAAGAAAGCTTTAAGTGATAAAGTGGTAAGGTGTGCTACAAGAAAACACGGTTTACAAAAGACATGTGAAAAATGAAAAACGAAAACAGAAAGTGCCCCGAGATAGTTCGTTAGCAACGTGTCGGAATTTGTGCAATTCTATCGACGTAGCTGTTGATTGTAATGCACGACTAAATCGTGGTTTAAAAGTGGATAAGTGACTATTCGGTTCTGCTTTTGTTATCGAAGTTAAGCGTTTGTGCTCACATTCGCATGCTGAAATCCTCGCATTAAGCGCTTATTAGTCTCTGATAGTGTGCCTCTGAAACCGATGTGATGAACCTGTCCATTCGCGTCTGCCGTTTGAACTGAGTAAACGTGTGACGTCAAGGCATGCTTTAATACGGGTGTTACATTTTGCATGGCTTGTGCTCAATAAAGTTAAAAGGTTCAAGAAAACGCCTCTGTTGGCAAATGTGATAGCTTGTGATACGATGTTGTGACAATTACGATAAATGAAATTTCAATAAGCACAGTAAACAATGCAAACAATGTAAATAATAATTCGTGAAAATGATATGTGTCATACCAATAATAAGATATCATACCAATAATAAGATCATGATGGTTAAGATAAATAAATGAGATCATGAAGGTATTACACTATAGTGAAAAACAATGTTCATTTATAACGGGATCATCGTTGTAAGCAAATCATAGTGTTAGGGATATGACCCCTCTTGATGGTTCGCACTCTGATAAGGGTACCAGATAGATATATTTAAAGCTAACACAAGAATTCTACTCTCTCATTCATCCCGTCGAGCTTCAGGGTATTCAGATGGTAAATCCAGAAATTTTCTCTCATTAGTATCGGTTTTTTATTGTCCTTGCCTTCATTCTACTGTCTCCAATATACAAGCATTTGAGTATGTATATGATGTTGGATGTATCACATGTGGCATCCACACGTAGTTTAATTTTACGGCCTCTCATGGGGTGGGTACTGAATCCTCCTCTTATGATGTTATGACAGTTATTACAATTCCAACATGGTATGGTGCCATTGTATGTCCTTGTCTCTGTGCTTTTAGTCGGATGTTTGATAATTTCCCCTATGTTTTTAGATCTCGTGATTGCAAATACTGGTTCTTCCATAAAGATGTTGTTAAAATCTTGTTCCATTCTCAGTAGGGTCCAGTGTTTCTTGATGATTTTTTTATAGTGTTGACTCATTGTAGAATATTTGCTTACACATGGTATTTTTTCTTTGTTGGTCGAGGTCGGGATAGCTAGCAGTTCTGTTCTGTTTTTTGTGTTTGATTTATTGAGAGATTGTGTGAGTACTTCTTCCAGGTACCCTCTTTGCTGAAAAAACGTTTTATCATGTTTATTGATTGTTCTGTACATTTCATGGGATCTAAGACTATCCTCTTCACTCTCAGGAGTTGAGAATATAGAAGGTGATGTTTTAATGGTTGCGGATGAAAACTATCATACATTATTGAATTATTTCGATACGTTGTTTTTCTATAAACATTGGTTTTGAAACCTGTTGGAGTTTTAGTTATGGCTACATTTAGGAAGTTTATTGAGTGTTCCTGTATGTCGATTGTGAATTGTATGCGCTCGTTGATGGTGTTTAGGTTGATTATGCGTGCCTCCAGGGCTTCTGGTGTACCCCTCCATATGAGGAAAATGTCATCAATGAAGCGCAGATATAAACATATGTTATCCTTCCATAATGGTGAGTTCAAAATGTTTTGTTCTTCGTATTCATTCATAAAAATATTTGCGTAAGTCGGCGCTGCACAGTTGCCCATAGATGTACCACTCTTCAGTAAATACCAGTTGTTTTGCCACTTAAAATAGCTATGCATTAAAGTAAATTCAAGTAGCTCCATTAAAAAAACGTTCATGTTGTCATCATAATCCGTTTGTAATAAGGCTTTCTGTACTGCTTCAATGCCTTGTTGATGTGGTATCGATGTATGAAGGGATTTGACATCTATGATGCACAGTATTAGTGCTTCCTCTCCCACTAGTGACACTTCTCCTAGTTTATTTAGGAAATCCGTGGTATCTTTGAGAAACGATTTCATTTTCAGTACGCATGGCTGTAGGTAGGGGTCTACAAGTTTACCCACAGGTTCATGAATGCTGCCGCACGTAGACACGATGGGGCGGCATGGAGGTTTTAGAGGATCCTTATGTATTTTTGGTACCATATAGAAACTGGGACTTTTGGGGTTGTCTTGTGTCAAATATTTCTTCACCTTTTCATTGATGGCGCCTCTTTCTACTGCTTTTTGAATGATGTTAGATAAAGTAGTTTTAATTTCAGTTGTGGGATTGGAATCCAGTTTCATGTAAATATCATCATCCTGCAAATGGTTGTTAACTTGTTCAAGATAGTATGTGGTGTTTAATAATACTAGGGCTCAGTACCAGGTGGCTACTTCTTTACCTCCACTGGGTCGCTCAACCAGCATTTGTTCAAGTGTGCTAGTTTTCCCGATGTTAGGATCTGTATTGCTTTGAGCTCTGAGCCAGCTATCTAATTGGATGTATTTAAATCTGGAAATTTCTATTCCTGCCAATTCTTGTAGTAGATTCCAGGATATTAATTCTCCGTCTATGATCAATTGACCCCATCTAGTAATCCCTACTTGTTTTATGATTGTTGATAACCTATCCTTCAAAAATTCTGGTAAGCCCGGTGAATCCCAAATTGGAGAAAAACTGGAATAGTATGACAGGCCTATTTTTTTTCTTATATGATACCAATTTTTAGCCCATGATTGTGCCATCTTTAGCTTAATTTTTTTTAAAAATTTATAGTTGCCAAATTTAAACATAAATCCCTCAGGTGTTAGGTTTGCCGCCAATATTATTGCTTTGTACAAACTATTAGAGCTTAAATTAGATGGTGATTTCAATAACATTCTCGTATGTGACATTTGAAAAGCCCATGAATAGTAGACCAAGTCTGGAAGTGCAAGCCCCCCTTTTTCCCTTCTTCTTCTTAGTTTCTTCCATGATATTCTTATTGTTTTATAATTCCAAATAAAAAATTGATTTCTCTTTGTGACTTTTCCAATTGTTTCAACTCAAATGCCAGTGGAATTGTATTAAAAATGAAGATAAACTTGGGGAGGATGCACATTTGGACCAGATTCACTCTGCCGGATATAGAGAGTGGAAGATGGGACCTGGTACTGGCAGATGCTAGAAGAAAATGATGGGGAATTTAAAGTACCAAATGAGTTATGGGGAGTAGTGACTGACACTCAATGTGATGAGAAATGGCAACAGTCTTGTGTCTTACTATACAAAACAGTAAAACCTGCATGGCTAAGACGTAATCACCTGTTCACAATTCACCGAGCTTACATCACACCACTAAGATTGTCTAAATTTCTTCCAAACAAAAAATGTAATAAGTGCAATATGGCTGAAGTTAATGACATACATATGTTCTTAGAATGTCCAGATCTATCGGATTTTTGGGAACAGGTGAGGAACACTCTCAATTCAATTTTACATACTTCTTTGACAATCACTCTTCCACTTGTCATTTTTGGAATAGAAGATAATATCAGAGGAATGGAGAAATCTTTCCTTTTTTATGCGATCTTACTGGCAAGAAGACAGATTTGTATCCAGTGGATAGAAAAAACTCCCCCTTTACATTCCCGGTGGTTGTCATCCCTATATGAAACTTCTAAAATGGACCTCCAAAGAAATGCCAGTGAACGTAATTTGGCCTTTTGGGATCTTTTGGTTAGCTGGAAGTAAACCGGGTTTTTTTTTTTTTTTTTTTCCCCCGGGTCCAATGATTATGCCATCAATGCTCTTGGACCTAGGGTCAACTCCAAATCGATTGGGTCCTACAGGTTGAAAAACACCTTGATAGAGCTAAACAACTCCTTCTCAGCTCTGGGTCATATATACATACCATTGGGTATTCCAAATCACGAAGTGGAGATTGGCAAGGAGGTTGGTTTGAACCCTTTTTCGGGAAAAAGGGAAGGCAAATGAGGACAAAATAAAAAAAAGAAAAAAATAATAATAATAATAATACTAGGGCTCCCCCTTTATCTGCTTTCTGGCAGGTAACTGCCATGTTGTTAGAAATTGATCTAAGTGTTCAAATTCTTTGTTCGTTAGGTTTCTCCTTTTTGATCTTTTTTGGAATTTCAATTTTGCCAAATCTTGTTTGACCATTTGTTCAAATAAGTCCAAGGTTTTACGACTCACGGGAGCCATGTATGTACTTACTGGTTTTAGAGGCACGCTATCAGAGACTGGTAAGCGCTTAACGCGAGGATTTCAGCATGTGAATGCGAGCAAAAACGCTTAACTTCAATACCAAAAGCAGTACCGAACAGTCACTTATCCACTTTTAAACCACGATTTAGTTGCGCATTACAATCAACAGCTACGTTGATAGAATTGCACAAATTCTGACATATTTCTAACCAACGATCTCGGGACACTTCCTGTTTTCGTTTTTCACATGTCTTTTGTAAACCGCGTTTTCTCGGAGCACACCTTACCACTTTATCACTTTAAGCTTTCTCGAGCACATGTCATTTTAAACTGCGTCTTTCGTGAAGTACACTTTAAATTCTCTTGCAGCTCACCTCAGTGTCTTTAATATCACCTACAATGTGCACAATTTTGTTTAACATATCACAATACCTATTGGTGGTGGTGATATATGAAGTGGAAAATCCCAATGAGTAAAAATGATTACATTTGTTTGTTTTAGACATCCCCCTGACGAAGGCCACGTGCCGAAATGCATAGGGATAAAGTCCAAATGGGATAACTGCAATGATGCATTATGGAACATTGTAATATATGCATTGAAGAAATATATGGAATGAATATATTTTGATCACTAAAAACATATGGAACAACAAACGTTGTCAAGCATTCTTTGTTTATTCTGGCTGTAGTTCTCAGCACCTTTCAACCAGTGCCCGGAAAGACACTCCATAGGAGTGGGGTTGCAACCATACTCATATAGAAGCACGCTCCCGAGCAGGGAACGATTTTCTGGAGCACGGTCCACCAGCATAACAAACGTTAAAGTTTACGCAGTGCACAATCTTATACCATTTTGGATTCTAACTAAATACATCTCACTTATGCCAATCATGAAATCTGAACAAAAAATAGAAAACAACACAAGCCAGTCAGTTTACTTTTTTGCTTATGGTTGCAACCAAAAACTCTGTTGTGTGTGGTACAATTTAAAACATGTGAGCACACACAGCCCAGGTTTGGAAGGACAATAGGGGCAGTACATACGACTCACCTTTCGCACACATCTTCAGGCTCAGACTCTACATTTTTTAGTGGGAACGTTTTTTATGCCCGTGGGAGGAAGGCGATCAGTCTAAAATACACACAGGTTTGCGCACTCCAGCAACCTGACCCTAAACAGTCACAGGTGAAGTACTTTCATCATGGATGGTAGTCAGTATATAGACATCTCTCCTGTCAGCAAATTTCAGAGCTAGAAGCTCATCACTACACAGGGTACTGCACTGTCCATTCACAAGTTTTTTACAAACCAACTCTTTTGGGTAACCTATACCGTTAGACCAGATTGTACCACAAGCAACAGTGTCCACTTTGAAGAATTCCTTGAACAATGGCACACCAGTATAAAAGTTATCTACATATAAATGGTGACCTTTCTTTAAAAGTCCTCTACCCAATTCACACACAATTTTCTCTGTATCTCCGAAAGTGGACGGACAACCGGGCGGGCAATACTGGAATCCCCACCAGTGTAGACCCTGAAATTATAAACATATCCAGTGCTAATCTCAGACCTCATATACAGCTTAGATCCATAACGTGCCCTCTTGCTAGGAAGATACTGCCTAAAAAACAATCTGCCCTTGAACAGGACCAAAGATTTACCCACAGCTAATTATTTCCCGGGCACATAGATCTCTGAAAATTGATCAACAAAGTGATCAAGGACAGGCTGAACTTTAAAAAGATGGTCACACTCAGGGCAATGCAAAAGCATTATCAACAAAATGCAACATCTGAAGACGAAGCAAATACCTATTACGACTCACGGGAGCAGGAAATATAGCTGTTGCCATCAAGGGATTAGTAGACCAATATGAAGGCAGCGATGCCTTCCTAATCAGGCCCATCAAAAAGTGAAATCCGAGAACTTCTACAGCTCATCCAGATTTGTGGGAGTCCACCGGGTAGCTCTAGAGTGGAGACTAATTCTGGCACTGCTGTTCCTCAAATACTCTTTTGCCCAACAATCTCAGCCAAAAATGCATCTCCCATAAACTGAAAGAAATTTATAGTAAAATAAAATTCACAATTCACTTTACACCCTGCAACACCACTAAATACAGGCAGCACCTGCTGCACCATGTTTGGGTCAACCCACAGTCCAGCACTTCCTTTTTTTTCCTAAACTTTATTTAGTATTTTTCAGAAGAAAAAAACAAGAGAAACAAAGTTGTGGTGGCGATATTCACAGACATATAGATCTCCATCAAAACAAAATACCATTTGTAAAAAACAAAAACAGTAGAGAGAGAAATGAGAATTACAACAATAAACAATTATGAAATTATACACATTTCCAGTGCTAATCTCAGACCTCATATACAGGTCAAAAGCATTATCAACAAAATGCAACATCTGAAGACGAAGCAAATACCTATTACGACTCACGGGTGCAGGAAATATAGCTGTTACCATCAAGGGATTAGTAGACCAATATGAAGACAGCGATGGCTTCCTAATCAGGGCCATCAAAAAGTGAAATCCGAGAACTTCTACAGCTCATCCAGATTTGTGGTCCACCGGGTAGCTCTAGAGCCCAAATCTGCCAATTAAAGATAACATTATCCTGAAATATAGATGGTAACAAACCTACAGCATTGAAGGACGTATAGAAATTGACCTTAGAAAAAATAAATTTACGACATATTTTCTGCCACACTGAGAAAATAGCCCAAATAGTTTTAAACATAGTCTTTTTGAAATAACTAGGCTCAAGCACACGCGTTAAAACACCCTTAGCCGCCTCACCCAGGGCTATCTCATATATGGGAGGCTTGGTACACAAAGGGACAGCTGCCTGATCACCCACCAATAGTGGCCCAAAGTGTTGTAACATAGCGGCCCAGTAATAGAATAAAAGATTGGGGACCGCGCAGCCCCCTGATCCCTAGGAAGGCAGGTCCACTTAGCTGCCCTTCGTGACCGTCAGTATCCCCAAAGAAACCTGAGACATATCCTCTCAGCCCTGGCCAAAGTTGCCTGTGATATCTCCAGAGGGATAGTCCTGAACAGGTAAAGAAACGTTAGGTGAATTAACATTTTCAAAACGTTACAACGACCAAACAGTGACAAATGCAAATGGTCTAACCTCTCCAACTTAATATTGACTGACTCAACAACTGGAAGCATATTTAAATCCGAGATCTTAGCAACAACAGGAGAGATTTTGACCCCAAGATATACTGGTTCAGTGACAACCGGGACATCAGAGAGAGCCATGGCAGCCGATTGAATGACCTGAGTTTTTGCAATATTTAGCTTATAGCCTGAGAATGTCCCAAATTGTTCAGCAAGAGTCTCTAAGGCTGGAAAGGCAGACCCAACATCGCTGGTTAAGACCACGATATCGTCAGCATAGGCCAAGGTCTTATATTCAACCCCCCTCACACTAATCGGACAGATGGCTGAACACCCTTCGATTTTCCTAAGAAAGGGTTCAATCTACAAGGCAAAGAGCAGGGGCGAGCAAGGGCAACCTTGCCTGGTGCCCCTGCTGATGTTAAAGAACCCTGACTCCTGCCCAGAAGTACGAATTGTAGCGACTGGAGAAATATTTAATGATTGAATGGCCCGTATGACCCTGGAGCGAAAGCCCCTCCAACAAAGCACAGACTGAGGAACCCCCAGGAGACCCTGTCGAACGCCTTATCGGCATCCAAGAGGATCAACCCGAGGGGAGATCCAGTAGCCTGGGCCCAGTCCAAAAGGGCAAGAACTCGGAGGACATGATCGGCCGTGTCCCTGCCCGGGATAAACCCATGTTGACGTAATGAAACCAAAGGGGTGATAACATGTGCGAGTTGGGAAGACAATATTCTAGAATATATTTTACTGTAAGTACTTATAAGTGAAATTGGCCGATAGGATGAGGGGTTTAGCTCAGGCTTGCCCTTTTTTTAACAGTACCAGCGTGGTTTGACGCCAGGAGTCCGGTATCAAGAGTCCAGCACTTCCAATGGGAAGCCTTGCAGCCCCAGGCTGCAATCCAGATGCTTCTTGCTGCATAATCGGCACATCTGTGTCCTCCTCTAAAACAGGCACTTCATACGCACTGATAGTAGCTTCATACACTCTGAGAGTAACATCATCATCACATGACTCCTCTCTGACAGAAAATTCACTGCCAGAACTCTGGCCTTCCTCCTTTGCCTCAGATGCAGAGTCAGTCTCATAATCATGGTCAGGAGAAGACTCAAAAAGCATCCCAACAACCTGCTGAGTGGTCATCCTGTGGCTAGCCATAATCCTTAGTTATACAATTAACTTGACAAATAAGTCAACAGTATCCAACACTGTGTAATAAACGAAGTGTGGATTTGTAAAAGAAAAACTACAGGCATATAGCAGTTGCAAGGTAAAGTCAATCAATACATAGCACATAAAGACCTATATAATGTAAAACAAACCACTCACTAGCCAGAGGACCTTCTCTGCAGAGACACAACAAGCACTAGTATCCCACTAAAAAAGAAAACGAAAAAAAATTACACACAAAGCAACACACTTCACGTTGTGCACAAATTCGGGGAAAATGTCACTCCCATTCAAACAAAATCTAAATAGGCTGCTATTATTACAACATTTCCAAAAAACACATTCATGCAGGTCATTGATACACATTTGTAGTCAAAAATGTTAAAAATGTTTTCTCACCAAACACTTGCAACTAAAGAAACTGCAGCTTTACCAGTGATGAAACCGTAAAGCAAAAGTAACACCAAAGTAAAACAAAAGCTTTGCACTGAAATGAAAGGGAGAAAAAATAACATTTTGATCACAAATAATGGCAAAACATGCAGACCATCAGTTGAACTACATTTAACACATAAACATTTCCTGTGGGCACATGATCTTAATAATACAAGACCTATGGGGGCATAAACAGCCAGAATATACACCCCAAAAGGAGAATGATCCTTGCCCAAGAGTCAACTCCCTAAAGAGTTTGCACTATATACTATAAAATCCCTGGTGGTCTAGCACCTTCTGCGCCCCTGGGGGGCAGAAATGGCCAAAACATGTATCCCCAAAAGAGATGACCCTTGCTCAAGGGGCCACTCCCCAAAACATTTCTATATGCAGACATAAAAAAAATCTCTGGTGGTATAGAGGCTTCTGACCCCCTTGACAGACCTAAAAATATAAAGCCAATCTGCTCCAAGGGGGCAGAAATGGCTAAAACCATCATCCCCAAAAGGGGAGCAATCCTTGCCCATGGGATCACTACCCGTAAATATTATAAAATGAATCCCAGGCATCTAGTGGGTTTTGACCCCCTGAGGGCTAGCTCAGCAGGACAAATGGCTGACTTAGCCCCAGGGAGGGCCGAAACGTGGAGGAAAAAATAATCACCTCCAGATGCACGACCCTTGCCTAAGTGGTCGCTCCACCAACAAAACAAAAGAAAACAACCCTGGTGGTCCAGTGGATGGATTCCTGCTCCACGATCGCAGGCCTCACCCACGATCGTGGAGCAGGAATCCATTAGAAACAGGCACAGGGGGAAGGAAAAACTCTTTCCTTGCCCCGTGTCGATTTTCTACAAAATAACCTGCCCTGAGGGAAGGACTTACCGGATGGATGTCCTCTCTCTGGGCGCACTGGAAGCAAATGGCTTCCAGGGCATCCCTGGCAGCATATGATGACGGCGTGCCAACATCATCCGATTGCAGCGTTAGGGGTTTGGGAAGGCAGCAGAAACACTTCCACTGCCATCCCCAATGGAGGCATGTAGGGGGGCGGCCCACGAGGGAAGCGCCAGCGCTTCCCCATGGGCCAGTGCCAGTATGTACTGGTTATTTCCTCGGCACAGCTCCACCATTGCCGAGGACGGAACCATTACGTCCTCGGCACAGAAAGGTTAAACAAAGTGGCCGGTAGCACAGTCACAGACATAGAGTCTGAGGACTATCTTAATTTACAATCGGTCTAACATTGGTTTTTATATAGTTCATTGATTGCAATAAAAAGTTAAGGCGATCCTTTTTTATTAAGGAATGTGAATCTCTGTCTTTGGAGCCATAGATTAATGTATTGGATAAGGAATCCAGGTGGGCCTCAACCTTGCGTGGAATGAATGTGACATGTCCAGATGTCTGGCATGGGAAGAGCATGATCACTGCATGTACTGTGTGTGCTGTATCCTGATTGGCTATGTGTTCCTACCTTCATGTGACATCTGAGTTGTTAGTGTTTTCGAAATGCACGTAGCCCACTGGCCATCTGTACCTTATTGGGGTCAATCTCCCTGGACCATTGTGGTGTCGCTGCGCTTATCTTTTTTCGTTTGATCTGGGATTTCCCGTTTGCATGTGTTTCCCCGAGCTACATGTCACCTCACTTGTGCCTGTCAGTCAGTGACCTTGGGCCGGGGTCTCAGTGCCTGCCTGACTACATATTTTTGAATCAGAGTTGATATAGGGAGAATTCATCAATAAAGATGTGATTTAGTTTTTTTTACATGAATGTATTGTTATTCATTTTGACATTGACTTTTTCAATAATAACATTCCCTCTCTAGTTGAATTTTCAATTACATTATTTAACCCATACTTCATGACAGTAACTTTATTTTGGAACTGTTGTTTTTTGGCTTTGACAATTACTAATTTCCTAGTTACTTGCATTCTGCCCAATTTGAGGACTGAGTTTTTACAGAAGGAAAACCCCAGTTGCATTGAACCACACACAAACAAGAACATGATGAAAACCGACAACAATAACGTGCACAATCCAGAAAGCCACCTGGGGAGCCAGAAGAACTAATTCAAGAACCACTCTGCTCTGCGGCACCTCTCTTTGTATATGGCTGGCAGGAGTCAATGTCCTATTATCCAGGTCATTCTCTGGGGTAACCGTGCAGCAGGATGCACCATACTTGGCACATCCCACCCCCTCCATCATGGTTATTATGTCTAACACATACCAATGCTGCATGATCATGAGGTGAATTGCTCTCAATTCTTCCTTGATAAAATTAAAGCAGAGCTCAATGGTGTTCATCATTTTAAGCATTTCCCACTTGGTTATTTGGAGCCAGTGGGCATTAGCTTTCTTCTGCATGGTGAAGAGGTATGGACCCGCCAGTCAATTCTTGTGCGTCTGAGAACAGTCTAAATCTGTGTATGGGTGTTTTTCGTTCAACAGTTCAATCAAAAAGTATACAGTGTAGTTAATAATTCTGATTTTCCCACTTTAGATCCGGGTTGGGGTGATGGTGTAGAAGGTGAAAAGGTGGTGCACTTGGATGTTCTATTGCAGAACTGTTGGATAAGAATTTGGCTCATTTGTTAATTCAGAAAAACATTGCAGGTGTGCCATCTTTATTGATCTTTTCTTCAGGGTTCCTATATTTCCCCCAGGGGTGTGTTCTACACACTCAAATTAAGCAATTTTTAGTGAGGCACTAGAAGGTGGGCCCAATCATGGCATCTTTTGGATAGTTAAAACTGAAAGGTGGCTTATGGGTAGTCAGACAAATTAAGTCTTCACACCTAACTGGGGACTTGGATTAGAAAGATATGTTTATGGAGTGGTTTTGTGATTATGAGAGTGGATGATATAAGTTGTTATCTAGGGTTTAATGGGTGCTGGCAGTTTTCTGGGACCCTGTTTCTCCTGGTGTGTGCATGGGGGCACCATCTGTGCAGGCTGCTTTCAACCCACACATGGACGGGACTGTGCGAGGAGGGGGCGTGTCATTTTTAAGTGTTGTTGGTGGTTGCAACATGCCCTGAAGACACATATGTACATTCTTCTCTGTTCTCTGCATGTGGCATTCAACCTGCCCCTTCCTTGTGGTGCCACATATCTTGACTTCACCCTTTCTCAAGAGACTTCTTTTTGAGCTAACTTAGGGCTACTTTTGTTGTTCTTCAGGGGCTTCCCTAGATCTCGCGTGATCTGCTATCTCAGTTATCATGAAGCGGACAGGAGCATATTCTGCATTCTACTCTCACCTGGAGTTGAGATGGACTTTGGGGCCTCTCCTCTCCCCGGCATACCCCTCAAATCACATCTTTTCAATCTGTTTGGATCTGTGGTAAATAGCTTGTGGCTAGGGGCCTCTAACTAGTGGGTATGCTCCTGTCACTATTTTAGAGGGGTATGGCACACTGACCAGACTTTGGAGATTTGAAAAGCCTGAAGGAAAGAAAAGAAAACATTGCCAAGATCATAACAACATGGGGAGCCCGGGGCCAAAGCCAGGAACCCTTGCCAAACTTTGCCTAGGGATTATGATGACTGGATTGGGACAGCCTTGCAACCCCGGAATACCTGGCTAAACTGACGAACCTCTCAACTGACTCGATGCCATGCATGCGTCTCACAACTTATTGGCTCTTGTGCATGTGCTGTGAAGGGTATGGGATCTTCACTATTCTAGACGTACAGGAATCCTGCTTCCCGTGATTTGAGGACAACTTTGTTTTAGTAATGAAAGCGGGTCTCCGTTGAGTGGAGACCTCTGGTTTTGGAGGCGCTGTTGGAGCAACTCACCACAAAGAAAACATGGGTCCCAGGCCAGATGCCTGAGAATTGGGGGCCTTCCACTTGGCAATTGGAACTCATTCCATTGACTTTGGATTCAGGAATCTAGGTCCCTGTTTTTAAGTACTTTTCCTTAGGGCCACCCCACCCCGCATCAGACTGCCTTCCCTCTGGAGTGTGGCCAGCCTATCCAGTCCTGGGGGATCAGCAGCAGAGTCAGGCCTTGACTCCTGCAGTGTCCCTTAATGGCAAACTTTAGTGAGAATACCCACTCGACAGAACACATACAGCAGCCCTGAATTCCAAGATGCAAGTAGAAGTTCGTCTTCTAAACATTGTCTCATTGGTTTATCTTTTGGTTTTGGTACAGTTAATACTTGGGATGGGGTGAATGAGTGGTATTTCACTCTGGTGTTTTATATTTCTGCACATTTGGACTCTATGTTTGTGTGAAGGCATTACCTCAGACGGTTAACACTCCCTGCCGATACTTTGGCCCAGGTCAAAGTTGGGCTGAGTTCCCTGTCTGTAGTTGCTGTTGCCACATGTTTGTCCAACTACTTGCCCCTTGTTGTGGTGGTGGACTGCTGATTGACCACCCTGCATCTGAATGTAAGGTGTATTCGGGTTTCCCTGGGCTTGGTTTTGTGAATGAGGAATTTGTGGTGGCTGGCAGTGGCCCATCGATCTCTGTTCATGGTATTCTTTTAACGAGCATCTGTCTGCCAGGTGACCCATACTGTAGCAATAGTAACATTCCCTAGGGTCAAGTTGCTGCCAACCTCACTGGCCTCAGCCACTATAGCCAGATTAAAACTCTCTGGGGATTTGCGGTGGAGCTCTCTTTCAGACTGGTGCCATTTCCATGCTTGCGGCCAATGCGGCCCCCTTGAGGGCGGTCATTTTCAATTTGTGCTAGATGAATTTATCAGTGTCTCTCTCTGGGCTTGCTCCTGTTTTTCTCTACCCTTCTATTGCTTTTTTGTGGTAACGCAATATAAGGGCTTGTATCTCCCACCAGAGGTTGGTGTCTAACTCAACAATGCTTTCTAGTCCGCTTTGTATCTCAGTGGGTAGCCCCTTTTTGAGAATAATCCAAAAGAATGCGACTTGTTGGCCCGTATCAGTCCATGGCAGTCCTCTCTCTTCTCCCCATTGTCCCCTCATCCTATCCATAAAACTAGCTATTATCTTCCCTGGCTTCATAGTCTCCGCCATTAACTCTCCTATGTCAGAGTGATCTTCCACAAGGCCTTCCATATTCGATGCCTGTATGAATGAATATGGCCCTTCATGCTCAGTGTTTACAAGCATAATTGCTGGGATGTCAGCTCAGATGAACACTGTGTTAGTCTGCTCCCCAGTAAGACTACTTAGCAGACTTTTGATATCGCCTATGACAGAATTCTCCCACCGCATCGGAGGGACAAGAGCATACGAGAGGCTGGAGGTCCGTGCCTCCTGAACCAAGTCCTTTCATATCTTTCCAGCCAGATGACGTGTGTACGGGCCAAATCACACAGCGGGATGAGGATGCCGGATTCAAAGGACCTGGTCCCTTTAACAGTGATGACTCCGCGGAAGAAGCTACCCCATGGACTGATGTCATCCCCGACTGGCCAATAGAAGGAGGACAAAATCGTGACAAGGGAGCCATCGTACCTGGAAGGCAGAGAGGAAGCAAGAGATCCTCAGAGAATGGCAGCGAGATGCCTGAAAATGGATGACTGGTGCTGACGACGACTCTGGTGGAGTAGCAGCAGCGGGTGAACCAGGAGGCCAACATCACAGTTCTGTGCCCCGCCACTCTCCCGGAGGAGCGTGGCTCAAACAGGCACAGGAACGTGTTTCAGGGTGGGTGGGGAGGAGAGTGAATGCCGATGAGTAAGGCGCTTCCTGACACTCTACGCATTACCCAGTACCCCAAGCACTGACCCGCATATCCCTAGACGTTCCTAACAGCACCTGTGATCCTTCACTCCCTTCCCGTGAAACTTGTGTATATAGAAGGAATCACATGTCCTATACTTTCCTTTCCCTTTGCAACATTCCGGAATACCAGAGGACATCGGAAGGAAACAGAAGGAGAAGAAGGAGAGCTAACCTTGTGAATTGAACAGGACCAGATACAAAGTATTATCCGAGGACTTGAACTCTGGCCTCTCCTAAGAAAAGAGTGTATTGCACAATAAAACCAAATCTAACCCGACCTTGTGTGCATCTCAATCCTTGCCCATCATCACAGCCTATCACTAGGTTTATTCCTGCAATGTTCTTCTCAAAACTTGATATTCATTTCACCGCTCCATCCAGCAATGGTGGAAAATTTATCCTTAGCACTTCGTTATCTATTTGAGCCAACAGCACATAGATTGTCCCTGACATGGCCTTATGTAGGAGAAAGTGAATTTATACTTTGGGTAATGCGACTGGTTTCTCCCTAACATGGGATTCCCAAAATTTTAGGCATTCCTGCTTGTAGGGGAAGTTTTACTCAGGATCTACTCCTCCATGCCGGATGCAGTCTTCCGCTTTGGCAATGTCCTCTAGTTCGAAGGATCCATCCTTCGGCCAAGGTCTAATGTACTGGTCTTTACCCTCGATCCAGTGGGCAAGCAGGTGGCAGAATTGTTGTGCAAAGATCGCACCTTCCTCTCTGGTCAACATCTCTCTTGGGGTCAGTCTATCTATTCTGTGCGTGCAGGTGGAGCAACACACGTCTTTGTCGCTGCTCCTCTTATGCGAGTGAAAAGGACCCATCCTGTTTTTCCTATGTCTTGGTTGGATCAGTAGCAAGTTTCTATGGTCTCTTATTTCCTGGTCATGCCCTCTCCTGCATTGTAAGTTTGGTGAGGCTCAGATCCCAGCATGAAGCATTGCATCTATTTCCACCTATATCTCCTCTCGGATCAGTGCCCTGTGCGTAGCCTGCCCTCCACATGTGGGAGGTGTGCTGCTCTGTTTTCTCACTGTTATTTCCTGGGTGTGAGCTCTTTCTCTCTCCCTCCTTAACTTTCGCTTTTCTTCCACATCCTGTCCAGGTTGCCACCTTCACTCTGAGCCATGTGCTGTAATCTTCTCGGTCAGGCTCTAACTTAAATATGCTCTCTGTTGTTTCCTCAGCTTGCTGAGCAAATCCTGTAGCTTCCTCCTCATCATCGGATCACAGAGTAGACGGGCCCCTTTTCTCACTCCCGCTGGGGTTGCACTGGGACTGTCTGGGTCTACTAGCCTGTTAATTTCTCATGGCTTGGCCTAACTGTTTGTTATTCGGTAGGGGGCAACTGGTGGATTGGAGTATCCTAATCTAGAGGGAATGGGGGGAGCACCTCCGTACCTGCATATGGTGGGGAGGTACTGATGCCTTGTTTGCTATCTGTAGTGCAGGATTGTCAATCTAGGCTTCTTTGAAGATGGCCCTTAGTTCTAATAATGCCTTTCTATCATCTTTCTTTTGACCTGTGTATTTAGTTTTTATATGTGCTCTTGTGTTCAATTGCATTAGTGTCAAAAGTTTCTCCTTCCGCCTGAGAAATGTTTGCGTCTTCATGTGTGCACCTCATTTTTGGCAAACCTTATTACGTTTTTTAGCCTGTGTAGGGAACCTGCTTTGCATGTGTTTTAATGGGGACTCCATGATAAGATTGGTAGTTTTAGAGGGCAAGATACCTTAGCTTCTTTTTAGGGTATCTTTGGTTTCAATCTAAATGTGGGGAAAATATTCACTGTTGGTTACTGCTTCTAATTGTGTAACTATGACCTCAGCGCTATCTATTGATGCATCAACAATTCAACATCAACATTTTGTACACACAAAGAATAGCGCCTAGGAAAGGTTGCAACACAGGAAAAGTACAATTGTCAATAAAAACAGTATTTGAACGATTTTGACTCTTGGCTTCAAATACAGTTTGTGAGAAATAGCAGCATCTTCATAGAAAACATTGGGTCATCGACAAAAACACAATACTTAAGACAAAACACAGTGTGCAATAGGTAACAGTACCACAACATCACACATATACCTTAGATCAATCTGAACAATAAAAAAACCCAGACAGAACTTTTTTTTATTATGACTTTGTCAAAAATCCCTTAGCCTGCCCCTATTGCATGCTAACCTGTGACCAGAGGAAGCTTGCGCCATATCAATATCAGCTCCAGGACAAAGATAACAATAGTTCACTGAAAAAAAGGAAGCATTTGAGAACCACAGGCACCTCTTGGCCAAACACAAGTTACACCTAATCTCCCAGGCCCAAATCTTTTTCCTTAAATGTCTTAATCGGACCCTGTATCACACCCAGGGGACAAGCGTACCATCTGTGTCATGCCCAGGGGTCCACGCGTACCGGATGTGCCATGCCCAGCAGAAAAGGTGTACCATCTTTGTTACACCCAGTGGTCCAAGCAACCACCACCTCTCACTTCTTCTAGATACCAACGGTGTTGGGAAATCAATGGCACTGAGAAACCCTTTTAGACTAAACAATAAGATAGAGGTTTCAACTCAGACAATACATATTTAGCTTTCCTAATGTGCTGACTATCAAAAAAGGTGACTTCTATGAGATTACCTCCCAGGTTGACCTGCGACTACACAGCTAGGACATATAAAATAGGTAATGTGCCACATTTCTGGCAGTTGCAGGCTGCTCAGGTTGTCTTTTTACACTTCTCAATGTTTGCCATACGTCACATGCTTTACTAAGGTTCTGATGTACGAATGCAAAATGGGCCATACACGATGTACGACAGTCATTCGAAAATCAGATTTTGCGATGCAACAGATTACCGATGTGCAAAAAACTGTGGGTGCAATTTGTGTGTATCTAATAGTGAAGCTCTATTTGTGAATCGCTAACCTTCATGTACTGACGAGTCACAATTTGTGAGTTAGCGGAAAATGGCCTTTTGCACATGCAATTTACTATGAATCCAAATCAGGTGGTAACAGGGCCCAGCCTATAGACACAGGCCCAGAATGCGTCAGAAACCTTTCAACAATGGTTGACTTGTACGTGTTAGTGAGAAGGATGCACATTTTGATTGCTCAGCAGCAGAGACAGGAGAAGATTTTCAGAGTCAGGGTAATATTTTTGAGAGGACAGAGAAAGAGATATATGACAAGTGCAGGCTGCGTAGCAATGTGATTCTAGAGCTAATAGCCACCTTGAAGACACAACTAGAAAGCAGAACCCAGTGCAGCAATGCTATCCCCACACATGTCCAGGTGTTGGACAGTCCTACTATGTATTTTGGTGATGGTGTGTAGCTTGCATGTGAAGAACAGGGTTTTGTCTGGCATGCTGGAATAGTAAACATTTTACACTTACTAGGTGGTGGTGGGTGTTGAGATATGTTGAGGGTCCTAAAGCCAACCACTGTCTCTGTATCCAGTGTACTCTTCACCATTGCTTCTGCAGTTGATGGTTCGGTGACACTGTCTCTGTATCCAGTGTACTCTTCACCATTGCTTCTGCAGTTGATGGTTCGGTGACACTGGATGGACCTCCTTCTGGTTCCTGGACCTCACACAGCTGTTCTGACACGATATCCTTGGCCTGGGAGCGCAGGTCATACCACCTTTTCTTTATTTAATCAATAAACCAGTCAGCCACATCCAGGGCATTGATGCACAGCTGGATCTCCCTCCAGATGTTTTGCTTCTCAGACTCAGGAACAGTCCGAGATGCATGTCCAAAAAGCTGCTCAGAGGCTAAGTCCTTTCTCCTGAGTATATTCCTCCCATGACTAACTATGGTCCTCTCACGGAAACTTTGAGACCTTTAGTCATTCCTGAAGCTACTATTTTCAGATGTGCTAATAGGTGAAGATTAACAGGATGATTGTACTATTAATATCAAAGTAATGACTCCGGGGATAGCACAAGTCAGGGGGCTTTCATCAAGCCTCACCTATGGACCTCAGTCCGACCTGTTTGGATACCCAAGTCCATACTCTAGAATCAGGGACGATGGCTAATATAATGAAGGTACCTCTGTTCTAGCCACATGGATTTTGGTTTGGTCTTGTAACGGTGTATCCAGTTCTGACTCCGCGTTTTCTTTAGGAATGATATTACATTTTATATGCATAGTAAGACCTAATATGCATATTATTTGTACATTTATAAACTGTGAACGAAACTGATTGCTGTTGAGTCGTAAAGCACTCTGACACCCAGGATTTGATCATGTTTGCGCTGAATAAATAAATTAATTAATTATTGCAGCATTCTTCAATTAAGATGTCAAGTTCCCTCTCTGAAAATTTGAGCTTGCGGCGATGCTCCCTTGCTGTCTTCTCACTCACCTTACCATGTGCTCTGGCTGCTTGTCAGGATCCTCCAGGGACATCACTTCCTGTTTTCAGGTCCTTCTGCTGTCCCAGGAAGAGAATCTGCTAATTTTTAATTCTCGTTTGCTATTTGTGACCGCAAATTGTATTTTGCTGCCGCAATCGCTATTTGTGACCGCAAATTGCATTTTTTCTGCCACATTCGCTATTCTAGACCACTTAGCGACTCACAAATTGCTTCCTCGCTAATTACAATGCGAGTCATTTGTGAGTTCTAATTTAAGTGCCTTTTTTCTATGTCCATGAGATTTGCCAATTTCAAGTTAGTGCAAATTGCGAGTTGCTAAATCTAGAGGTCGTACATCTGGCCCATAGTCTCTTACCATCTGTGATGGCTGCTTCAGGACAGATGTCTGCCTTGCGGGTTCAATAGAACTTCTAATACAAAGCAATGTCTGCTCAACTTCCTTGTTGTGCAAACATGAATCCATCCAGGTGGAGTTCCCTTCCTTTGGCTGCAGTCATGTTCGAGGCACCAATCTGCTCCGATGGTGGCTCGACAAAATATTGCTTGAACATGAAATACCTTGAAAAAAAACAAGAGACAAGAGGCGTTTGGCAAAACAAGAACAGTTTATTTATTAAACAATGCAGCCAAGAGCAGAGTTACTGACATGAGGGCTGAGAACTGTCTCAATTTACAATTAGTCTAACATGGTTTTTTTCTTTTCATTGAGTGTAATGAAATAGTCCAGGCGATCATTTTTCGGTAAGGAATGTGAACCTCTGTGTTTGGAGCCATAAATTAATGTATTGGATGAGAAATTCAGATGTACTTCGACCTAGCGTGGACTCAATGCAGTCAGTGGGTAATGAGTCCAGATGTCCGGCATGGCGCGCATGTGATCATTGCGTGTACTGTGTCCTGATTGGTTATGTTTTCCTAACTTCATGGGCATCTAACTTTATGTTGTTTTGAGAATGCGTGTACCCCTATGACCATGAGTGCTTTAATGGGGCCGATCTCCTGGACCATTATGGGGTTGCTGCGCCTATCTGTGGGATTGATCTGGGATTTCCTGTTCGCGTGTTCGTCTGCCAGCTACCTGTCATCCTACCTGTGACCTGTCAGACTTGATGCAGAGTTCACAATGGGCGAATTCCTCAATAAAGATGCAATTTCATTTTTATACATGAATGTATCATTATTCATATTGACATTTACTCTTTTCAATATTAGCACATACTTTCTTTGAAACAAGGACCTAAGCTCAAACAGCCAGTTTTGTGACAATAGTCTCCTCATATACCTGCCCACTACAAACATCACTTTCAAGTACAGGCCAAGGGATATTATCCTTGTCACACAGAGTAGTTTTATTAGCACAGCATTGACAACACTATGTGCATAAGAGATCTGAGCATGACTAACACTTTTTAACAGCATTGCAGGAGTGTGAGCCTCATAAACAAGATTACTAAGTGCTTGGTTTCATGTTTTGTGCAAAGGATGCACTGTAAATGTGGCAGATATTCTATATGCAATAATACAAGTCCATTAGTACCTCAGATACTTCTAATACAACAAATGAGACATTTTTCATGTCTGCAATGGAGATTAACAGCCTCATAAATATAGCAAACAACTTTATTTTTTTGAATTATGTTTGTTAGCCTAGGCATACATATGTTAGTACAATTATTCATGTCAAAACATTCTAGCATGCACAGATATTGATCCTGGGACTAATTGCAGGAATCCTATTCCTAGTCCTTATTTTTTGTTATGGCAACCCATGTCACAGATCAAACTCTCGCGACAATGGAAGATACGATCCTAGCCATTGGATACCGGGACCGGATATCAAAAATCCTGGGACTCTCCCGGCTTAGAGACCTGAACATGACTTGGTTTCTATCATTTCGACCAATGTGGCAAAGGTGTGTTTTACCTGTACTAAGGTGTCTGCTATGCGGAGAAGAATGCGTGTTAGACACCTGTCTGACGCTACAATCGGATGCGCCGGTGGATGCAGATACACTGTTGGTTCCTACCAAGGTTCACGCTTTGTGCTGCCCTCAAAGGCTGCCAATCCTGATGACGGCATTCCTGGAATCTTCACCACTACGATTGAAGAGTAGTGAAGTTCAAGATGAAAGCAGCATCGAACAGGTACGACCTTCTGTCAGTGATGCAAATCAGAATGTCAATGGAGACAATCATGCGCATGAATGCATGGTTACACCTATTTCCGACTTAGAGGAACTTTCCCATGAAGCTGTTGACAGTTTTTTCGAAAGCCTGAATGATATGATGTTCTCTCCAGAACAGAAATAGAGACTTTTGAGTAAACTCGCACACGGCGTTCCCTGAATTCGGCCTTCAACTTTAAAAATAAAGTCACATGAACAATTACAATCCAGTTCACGGACAGCGATTTTTTCAGCAAGCCCCTAAAAAATTTTTTTCTTCCTATATATTTTTTTTCCGGGACACTGATCTTCTGCTTAAAGTAAGAAACTATTCCTAAGAGAACTAAGATTGCTATTTTTAGATACTTTATAGACTTTAGCTGCCCGCTGGTATGTTCACAAATATATTTTATTATGTGATGAAATGGTCTCGAACTTCCTTTCTGTATAGCAATATTAAGAGGCATTTCATGTGTATTTCTCATATACCAATAAGCAATAATGCATACAAATGCGTGTTTACTTTTGCATTTAATTCATAGCTTAATTGCATACAATATATATGACTGCAATTTTTCAGTATATTTGAAAATTTCAAAATGCATTTATGTATTTTGGGGTGGTAAGGTATACACTATACTCTATAGTATGTTGTACTATGTTATACTATGCATAGATTAGTAAATATGACCATAGTTAGCGTGGAGTGGGTGTCGTGTATTTCTATAGGTTCTGAATCGATCCCCCTATTCCTGACCCTATTCTGGTTAAACTAACTAGCTAGTTAACTAACAGTCAGCCCATGAGGCAAGAACAGCCCCCATGATGCAGATACCGTTATCTGACGCAGTCACACTACGGCACAGGAACGTGTTATCTGATTAGGTCATAACGCTTGAGATCTAATTAGACAAGCGACATTCCTCCAGCCCCTGATAAGGCATACGACGTTCTCATAACAAATCAAACCTATGACAACCTGGATAATCCGTGCGGCCATTGTTTTGATTTCACAGAGAACTTTTGCAAAAGAATGTGCTAACGAGCAAGTCGTATGACATCTTTATTGACGTACCTATGTCCATCCTTACGTCAATCTCGGCACCTTTAAGATATAAATATTGCCGACCTTGCCCTATGCAAACACACGCGTGGTGACGAGACGGAGCAGCCACACTTGCCGAAGCCGAGAGCAGAAGCAGACCCCGCTGGCAGCAGCCCCGCCTTCCTGACGCGCTGAGAGACGCGCTGCTATCTCAAGCCGAGAGACCCAGCACCGGCGCTTCTGGGCAGCCCTCGCAGGCAGCCTGGAATATCGAGAGCAGAGAAAGAGATACCATTCCTCATTCATCCTAACTTCCAGGTACAGAACTGAATAACTCCTCACAGAGAATTCTTTAGTTATTCACTTGGCAAAAACAAACTTAACTTAAACTGTAACTTTCTATTCCCGCCCACGCATTAGACTTAGGTCAGGTACACGGGGTAGGCGTATTTAGAAACACCAGTTGAGTACGTTTAGTCAAATGTATATGTGTATGTAAATATATCTTAATCATTTTAAACATCATATGGCTCAGAAACCATATCAATGTTTTTACAGTATTATTTTATACTATTGCTTTTAATGTATGCACTTTACTTAACTATAAGTATTGCAATAATATCGATCCATTTCTCATGTATGAGAAAAGAGACTGATCAATAAATAACACCTTTTTATTGAACACGCCCGTCTCTTCCTTTTCTCTACATTCTGATGAGACTAAGAATGCACGTACTGACTGAGTAAAATAATTGCCTTGTGCTCACACGACTCTTGAGATTGACTCTTGATTAGGGGAGAGCAAAGTTGTCATGTTCTATGGTTGTCAGAAACTAAATCCCTTCTTGTCTTATCAGGGGAGGTAATTCTTTCCTGAACATTCGAGAAAGTTTCTAGCGAACTCTGAGCTTAGCTGGCAAACCCAAAAATTAAGTCTAGTATCGACAGTAGTAGACCTAGTTAACGTCTGGTCTAGGCCTTTACTGCTGTAGGTATTATTCCAATGCGCAGAGCCTATTGGGAAGATAGGAACTACACTACAATATATCCACAAATTTAGTAAAGCACTCTTACTATTAACACAAAAACTGTTGAGAAAACACACAGGGTTTGATTTACAAGTTGTTGCTTGGGTTACTCAGTGACTAATGTGACGGGTACACTATTCAAATATTTAAAAGTGTATTATATCCTATGGCACTTTAATTGGGAGAACAGTATATCAGTCTTGTGTCAGACGTCTTATGTCAGCCTGCAAAATGTAAAGAAGTGTTGTAAGCAACAAATATTTTTAAAAGTGTTTAAATTTACCCCGTTTGCTATTCCATTGCATTCAGTGCCTCATCCAAGTTGGGGTATGCTGCTCCTAGCCGCAGACTGTTTGTGGGGCCATTTCTACTCGCTTCAAGGAGGGTGAAGGACTAAAATCAGGTGCCCTGAAACTACGCTCACCTGTGCAGCCTGCAGCCCCGCCTCCCCACGCTACTCAGCGGCTCGCGGCCCCCGCTGCGTGGGTGCCGCTCGTAGCCGCAGACTGTTTGTGGGGCCATTTCTACTCGCTTCAAGGAGGGTGAAGGACTAGAACACCCAGGACCCCTGAAACTATGCTCACCTGTGCATCCTGCAGCCCCGCCTCCCCGCACTACCTAGTGGCTCGCGGCCCCCTCTGCGCGGAAGCCGCTCATAGCCGCAGACTGTTTGTGGGGCCATTTCTACTCGCTTTAAGGAGGGTGAAGGACTATAACACCTAGGAGCGCTGAAACTATGCTCACCTGTGCATCCTGAAGCCCCGCCTACTCGCACTACATAGCGGCTCTCGGCCCCCGCTGAGCGGGAGCCGCTCGTAGCCGCAGACTGTTTGTGGGGCCATTTCTACTCGCTTCAAGGAGGGTGAAGGACTACAAACACCCAGGAGCCCTGAAACTATGCTCACCTGAGCATCCTGCAGCCCCGCCTTCTCGCGCTACATAGCGGCTCTCGGCCCCCGCTGCGTTGGTGCCGCTCGTAGCCGCAGACTGTTTGTGGGGCCATTTCTACTCGCTTCAAGGAAAGGTGAAGGACTACAACACCCAGGAGCCCTGAAACTATGCTCACCTGTGCATCCTGCAGCCCTGCCTTCCCGCTCTACATAGCGGCTCGCGGCCCCCGCTGCGCGGGAGCCACTCGTAGCCACAGACTAATTGTGGGGCCATTTCTACTCGCTTCAAGGAGGGTGAAGGACTACAACACCCAGGACCCCTGAAACTATGTTCACCTGTGCATCCTGCAGCCCCGCCTCCCCGCACTACATAGTGGCTCGCGGCCCCCTCTGCGCGGAAGCCGCTCATAGCCGCAGACTGTTTGTGGGGCCATTTCTACTCGCTTTAAGGAGGGTGAAGGACTATAACACCCAGGAGCCCTGAACCTTTGCTCACCTGTGCATCCTGCAGCCCCGCCTCCTCGCGCTACATAGCGGCTCTCGGCCCCCGCTGAGTGGGAGCCGCTCGTAGCCGCAGACTGTTTGTGGGGCCATATCTACTCGCTTCAAGGAGGGTGAAGGACTACAACACCCAGGAGCCCTGAAACTACGCTCACCTGTGCATCCTGCAGCCCCGCCTCCCCGCGCTACATAGCGGCTCACAGCCTCCGCTGCGCGGGACACGTGCGGGCGCGCGCCAGGCGAAGCCCGGGCCAAGGGCGGGCCCGTCTGTGCCCGTCAGGGCCCGGAAGCGTCAGGGCAGGGCCACCCCCCTTGGTTTCTCTAGTTCTCTTTATTCTTGAGGACCCTGTTGTAATTTGCTCAGATAAGAACTTTGAACTTTAGTCTCTGTTCTATAAGATCCTCTGAGGCACAGGGAATTTTCTCCCATAAATCAACTCCCAGGTGTTCATACTAAGTGCCCGCCGCCAAAACGGGAAAATCAAGATTGAGAAGCGTAAGGTGGGTACCCTAGGTGCTTTTTTGGTCAGAGCCGAATCCCTTCTCAGCCATGAGATTCAGTTAACGGAGCGAAGGCTCTCCCTTGACCCCATAATGTTTCCATTAACTAGGGAGGAAGAAACCTCTAGATCATTAACTCTGAGGGTCTTAATCCATCAAAGCACCATTACCCCCAACTCGTCACCTCAACCTCTTCCCCCTAGGAGCCATGCTAGAGAATCTGATCATCTCTCCTCAGCAGGGGTAGGCCCTCAAACTCGGAATCAATCAAAATTAATGAAAGGGACGAAGATAAGCTCAAAGAATATGGGAACAAAGGGGATAAGGATGGGAGAAAAAGGTCCTTCAAGATTCAAACCCTAGAGAAATGCATTCAGTAGAATCACAAACAGATGTGGCTGACAGCCCCCACTTAGAATCCCCTATTCTCCCTACAAAGGGCCACGCCATATGCACAAACGACTCTAACTTAGATATTGAAGAGCTCATCAAAGGTCTTTTAGAAGCACACACCAAGGCCATGACAACACAGGTGAGCAGCCTCAATAATGAAAGATTCAGTTTTATAGAGCGTAACCTGGATCAATTAAAAGAGGACCTCGAGTCACTTAAATTATCTACAATAAATCAAATTTCTGTCTATGACGGCAGGGTAGGTGTTCCCACACGGAACGAAGGCCCTAGGCAGAGTTTTCAGGAGGCTATGACAGGTCGAATAAGGGATCCACATTTAGAAATTCCAAATACTCATGATTCTGTGTCCAATACCCCATTGACTACCTCCAGAGTAGAGCACAATAATAGACAAGAGCTATCAAATAAGGAAAAACAATCTACCGCACAACCCGATCAAATCCAGTAACCCTGGATCTCCCACCAGCTTCATGTCCTTACGTTCTTATTCTTACGGGGGTCCCGGCCTTGAAACAAGCTCAAATCGAAACATGGCCATTGCTCCGAAATAAAGTAGTAGACTGGCTGACAAAATATAAGCGTTTTAATCCCTGCAGTATTGACGAAATTCTTATGGTTCGCAGGGTGGGCTGGCTAGGTTCCTCGCCGAAAACAATACAGGGTGATTGCATTGTCATAAATTTCAGGTCCACACGTATGGTCAGTTCTCTTTTAAACAACTTAAAGAGCTTATCTCCTCATCTGACCCAACTATTACGGCCGTTCCCTTGGGTTTCTTTTACAAACCATCAACAAACCCAAGAAGAGAAAGGAATGGTTCAGTTATAACCACAAATAAGTTTAAGCAGTTATGTTCTCTTGTGGAAATAGACTGACCATTAATTCCTGACCAAGGGTCTACACTAGGACCAAATGAAGGAAATAGTAGGGTCTATTCTCCCATTCCTCCTCTAAAATCTTTTTTGACAGTAGACAGGGCAACAATGTATTCATCTACGTCTTCAGACTCTATTCTGATATCATTAGAATGGGGGTAGTCAGACAAAATATCGAAATTAAAATATCGATATACAATAATATCGATGTTTTAATTTCGATGGTATAGAATATCGATGTCCAAAATATAGACAGACAGAATATCGTTTTTTTAAGGTATGTATGTTACTAATATCGAAGTTTACTAATATCGAAATTTTGTTTAGTGTTATGTATTTTATTATGTTGTTTATATGTTTGTTAAATATGTCTTGTAATGTATGTTTGAAAATTAGTAATTTTGTTACCATTTTGCGTTTTAGTATCAGAGCGTGTTGTGGGTTTATAGGGGAATAGGGTGGGAAGTAATTTATTAATAATTAATTAAATAATATATTTTTGTAAATATGTTTAATTAATAATTAATTGGTAATTAATTCATATTATTAGTTAATTAATTAATATATTTTTGTAAATATTTTTAATTAATAAATAATTGGTAATTAATTAATATTAATGAGTTAATTACATTATTTAGAGTTAATGTTTTAATATATATACATTTTTGTTATTGTTAATTAATTAATTGGTATTTAAATAATATTAATTAGTAAATTAAATTAATTAGGTTAATGTGCTAATATATTTACCTTTTTGTTATTGTAAATTAATGTTTAATTGGTAATTAAATATGAATAATTATTTAATTAAATGAATTAGAGTTAATGTGCTAATATATTTAATTATTTTTTATTGTTAATTAATAATTAATTGGTAATTAATAATTATTAAGTGATTAAATGATGTGATTTATTTATGTGTAGTGGTTTGTGTGTTTATAGGGTGATAGGGTGTGATATAATTAAATGTAATTCATTCAAGAGATTGTATTTATTTATTGGTATTTATTGTTAATTAATTAGTAATTAATATGTGTTAATTAGTTCATTTATAATTACATCAATTTAGTAATATTCATTGTTATTAATTGATTAATTGAAATTTATATTAATTGTGTTTTTTTGTATGTGTAGTGTGTTGTGTGTTAAAGGGGGAGTAGTGTGGGATGTAATTTTTACCCCATGCTATACAACGCTTTCCCTACTGTTGCACCCTCTGGAGTGGGAATAGTAATTTAAACCCCTACGCTATCCAACGCTTTCCCTACTGTTGCACCCTTTGGAGTGGGAATAGTAATTTAAACCCCTACGCTATCCAACCCTTTCCCTACAGTTGCAATCTCTGGAGTGGGAATAGTAATTTAAACCCCTACGCTATCCAACGCTTTCCCTACTGTTGCACTCTCTGGAGTGGGAATAGTAATTTAAACCCCTACGCTATCCAACGCTTTCCCTAGTGTTGCACCCTCTGGAGTCGGAATAGTAATTTAAACCCCTACGCTATCCAACGCTTTCCCTACTGTTGCACTCTCTGGAGTGGGAGTAGTAATTTTTACCATTGCGCTATCCAAGGTTTTCCCTACTGTTGCACTCTCTGGAGTGGGAATAGTAATTTTTACCTATACGCTATCCAAAGCTTTCCCTACTGTTGCACTCTCTGGAGTGGGAATAGTAATTTTTACCCCTACGCTATCCAACGCTTTCCCTACTGTTGCACCCTCTGGAGTGGGAATAGTAATTTTTACCCCTACGCTATCCAACGCTTTCCCTACTGTTGCACCCTTTGAAGTGGGAATAGTAATTTTTACCCCTACGCTATCCAACGTTTTCCCTACTGTTGCACCCTTTGGAGTTGGAATAGTAATTTTTACCCCTACGCTATCCAACGCTTATCCTAAGTGTTGCACTCTCTGGAGTGGGAATAGTAATTTTTACCCCTACGCTATCCAACGCTTTCCCTACTGTTGCACTCTCTGGAGTGGGAATAGTAATTTTTACCCCTAGGCTATCCAACGCTTTCCCTACTGTTGCACCCTTTGGAGTGGGAATAGTAATTTTTACCCCTACGCTATCCAACGCTTTCCCAAGTGTTGCAGTCTCTGGAGTGGGAATAGTAATTTTTACCCCTACGCTATCCAACGCTTTCCCTACTGTTGCACTCTCTGGAGTGGGAATAGTAATTTTTACCCCTACGCTATCCAACGCTTTCCCTACTGTTGCATCCTTTGGAGTAGGAATAGTAATTTTTACCCCTACGCTATCCAACGCTTTTCTACTGTTGCACCCTTTGGAGTGGGAATAGTAATTTTTACCATTTTTACCCTACGCTATCCAACGCTTTCCCTACTGTTGCACCCTCTGGAGTGGGAATAGTAATTTTTACCCCTACGCTATCCAACGCTTTCCCAAGTGTTGCACTCTCTGGAGTGGGAATAGTAATTTTTACCCCTACGCTATCCAACGCTTTCCCTACTGTTGCACTCTCTGGAGTGGGAATAGTAATTTTTACCCCTACGCTATCCAACGCTTTCCCTACTGTTGCACCCTTTGGAGTAGGAATAGTAATTTTTACCCCTACGCTATCCAATGCTTTTCTACTGTTGCACCCTTTGGAGTGGGAATAGTAATTTTTACCCCTACGCTATCCAACGCTTTCCCTACTGTTGCACCCTTTGAAGTGGGAATAGTAATTTTTACCCCTACGCTATCCAACGCTTTCCCTACTGTTGTACTCTCTGGAGTGGGAATAGTAATTTTTACCCCTACGCTATCCAATGCTTTCCCTACTGTTGCACTCTCTGGAGTGGGAATAGTAATTTTTACCCCTACGCTATCCAACGCTTTTCCTACTGTTGCACTTTCTGGAGTGGGAATAGTAATTTTTACCCCTACGCTATCCAACGCTTTTTCTACTGTTGCAATATGTAGAGTAAGTATATATATTAATTTATATGCAGTTTTTTAATTGATGTTACATGTGTATGTATGTACTTTTTTAATATGTTTTAATGTTTATATTTTTAATTTGATAAGTTATATGTATTTTAAAATTATTTTTACATTATTATTAATACATTTAAAAAAATGATATTTTTAACTTCGATATTTTTGTACTACTATATTTTTTTCGATATTTTTGTATTACCTTTATGTAGATAGAACTCCGA
The DNA here is from genome assembly GCF_964261635.1 of Lissotriton helveticus. Taxonomy (NCBI): domain Eukaryota; kingdom Metazoa; phylum Chordata; class Amphibia; order Caudata; family Salamandridae; genus Lissotriton; species Lissotriton helveticus. The sequence continues at coordinate 480,899,634 of NC_136071.1, read as the reverse complement.
TATTTTTGATTTCGATATTTTTGTGTCGATATTTTTGTATGTCTATATTCTGTCTGTCGATATTATGTCATAGATTCTAGAACGGGATCATATTGTCCCTCCACTTAAACCCCCCATAGATTCCACTTCTCAGATTCGACCCCAAAATATTTGTCCTATTTCTATTTTGGGTTCCAAATCTGTTGCAATTCAGGGAAACGAAGATATTGATCATTTAGTAGCCCTCTTATTTGATGCACCCGTTGTGAGAGGGGTCCCGTTTAAAATTATCTTTTGGAATATTGCTAGCCTTCTCTCAAAGGTCCATTTGGGTGAGGGCCTACTTTTGCCCGGGATTACGACCTTATATGCTTACCAGAAACATGGGCAGTCTTGCCCGCCCACTTAAATGGTTATGAAACCTACTTTTCTCCCGCAATATCATCTCCCTCAGGACTGGGAAAAAGGAGGCCTAGCGGTGTATGTTACCAACTTAATCCAATTTTGGGAAATTACGGCTATAAAAATCGAGCCCAATTTTCAGATAATCCTAATTGACATAAATAATACGGACCTCATTTTGATAGAAAATTTCTATAACAATTTACTTCAACTGCAGCTGATTCTCATCTTAAAGGAAATTCGTACTTTGCTTTTAGATTTTAATATTAGACACCAAGGAAAACACCCTATCCTTATTTGGGGAGGCGATTTTATTTTGACTCTTTGCCCTCACAATGATAACAATATATGTGGACTCACAGATGAAAACGATATAAATATCACTCACTTCAGACACTCCCAAAATGGGGCTTGCCTAAACGAGACGATACTGAGCCTCCAATTAACCTTGGCAAATGAAATGGTTTCTCCCATAGTCCCTCTGAAATCAACCTTCCATGGAAATGGTGCATCCACTTGTATCAATTTTAAACTACTAACAAGCACTGCTTCTTCCCTTATCGTAAATTTTCAAACCCATAACTCTGATATAGTGATCACTTTCCCATATCAGTCACCCTTTCCCTCCCTATGTTAGGAGAAAGGAACAAACAGAGTAATCTTCACCGGGAGGAAGACATAAGAATGGTTATGTTAAATGGTTACGCTCTGAAGTGGGCAAAAGTCGACCCTGCAAAGATCACAGAAAAAGTTGTCAAGAACTCCCTGACAAAAATAAACATCTGTCTGACAGACATTTCCTCCCCACAGGAGATCATTGACAACTTTTTGCTAGTAACCAACTCCATTCAAAAAGCTTTAATTTCCAATGCTAAAGGAGCAAAGAATAATCAGGTAGGCTGGTTTAATACCACCTGCACTAAAGCCTATTCAAATTTGAAAAAAGCTCTAAATGTTCCAGACAGGGACAGGAAAGAGAACGCTTATCTTAGGAAAACATATAATAAAGCTATAAGGTTAAGAAAACTAGAACTATCGATAATGCACTAATAGCCAGTAAAGGGGGAAAGGCCCCGGGCCCCGATGGGGTCCCAGTTGATCTCTATAAATTTAATCTAGACCTTTGGGCCCCAATTTTACTAAGGGGATTAAATGCAACTTGTAAAATTGGCCTGTTAGATTCATGGTCAAAATCCATCCTTATTGCAGTATTCAAAAAGGGTGACCGTCTAAATCCAACTTGCTACCGTCCCATTTCCCTACTGGATTCATTCGGAAAAACGGTGGGCCATATTATCTTAGAACGACTTCAGTCTTGGTCCAAAGATCAAAATATCATATCCGATATTCAATACGGTTTCAGGGAAGGTTTGGGTACTGTCGAGCAGGTTCTGAATCTGTCCTTAATCAAGGGTAAATATGTGGACGCAAAAGGTGGGAGTCTTCAACTGGCCTACGTAGATCTTACAGCTGCGTTTGACTGCGTGGGCCATTCAAAGTTATGGACCATCTTAACAGCAAGGGGAGTAGATGAACTGCTAGTAAAATTTCTTTGGGAAATGTACTCAAATGCCACAGCTAGAGTGAGATTTGGCACTGGGGGAGAACTGACCGAATCATTCAGAGTGGAGTGGGGAGTCAGTCAGGGATGCGTTCTGGCCCCTTTCCTTTTTATTCTTTACACAAATGGTTTAGAACTAGCCATGTTGGAAGGGGCTAAGGACCTACCCTTAATTCAGCATCTTCCGATCCCCGCTCTCCTCTATGCGAACGATGCGGTGAATATAGCCTGCACTCCCGCTGAACTTCAGCGTTCTCTGTCCCGCTACAATCTATTTATGTCAAATATTGATCTAAAAATCAACATCAAAAAAACATTTATCATGAACTGTGGTCATAAACGAAGAAAAGGGAGGACAATCTATATTAACAATTCTAGCGTAGAGTACACCCCCACATACCCATACCTGGGAATACTGATAGATGAAAAAGGTACTTAGAAAAAAGCCATCTAGGCTAGAAAACTTCAGTTCTTAAAATCTACCATGGCCCTGGTAAAGTTCACAAAGAGACTGGGAAAAAGAGCGCCCGAGGAACTGATTCGAGTATACCAGGCTAAATGTATCAGTACTGCCATCTACAGGGCTGGGTTGTGGGGCCACATTCAGGCTGACTCCCTCCAAAAAGTAGAGAACAACTTTCTGAGGTTCCTCCTCACGGTTCTCCAGGGCACATCAACGTTTAGCTGCCATTAAGAGTTGGGCCCGCCCTGGGACTGGGGGATCTTTTCCTCCAACTCCTCGGCGCGCTTTATCACCAACCCACTGCGAGAGTTCGGCTGGGTGATGCCGTTTCGGAGGCGTTCACTGTGAGCCGTGGCACGAGACAGGGCTGCCCCCTCTCGCCGCTGCTGTACGCGCTGGTCGCGGAACCGCTGGCTTGCGCGATGCGGGAATACCACTCCTACGAAGCCATCAGCTACCCTACCTACAAGATCGGTATCTCCACATATGCGGATGACACGTTGTTGTACGTTAGGGACCCGGTGAACAACCTCTCATCGGTCCTGCGGGAGGTGGTGCGGTTTGGGGCCCTTTCGGGACTGAAGGTGAACTGGCCAAAGTCAGTGGCTTTCCCTCTGACCCCTGTTACTGAACCCTTCGAGATGGACTACCCACTACAATGGTCCACGGACCCGGTCCGATACCTGGGTATAATGATACACACGGACCCAGACATAGTGTTACGCGCAAACTACGGTGTTGCATATAGTAAACTGGCTGACGATGTAGAGCTCTGGATTAAGCTACCGCTGTCTTTAATGGGCCGCATTGCCCTGATGAAGATGGTGGTCCTCCCTAGATTTTTGTTCCTCTTCAATAACCTCCCGATTGTCCTCTCCAGGGCTTTCTTCACGACCTTAAACAAACTCCTTATTAGGCTCGCCTGGGCCGGGAAACAACCTAGAATACAATGGAAGGTGCTTCAGCTCCCATACGAGCAAGGGGGGCTGTCCGCCCCAGATCTTGAACGCTACTACAGGATAGCGCAGGCCTCTCACCTCCATACCTGGATACACGGCGACCCGGATATCCCGCATGTGATTCTGGAGCGCCTTTTCGCGGCCCCTACTCCACTCCCGGCGACTATCTGTAGCCCTAGCAACCGCAGAGTGGGCGCACTGGATTCCATCCGTTCCACTAACCACGCTTGGAACTCCATAATACAGAGGCAAGATAAGATACTACTGTACGCTCCTAATATGCCGATACATTGGGCCCTTTGGCTCCCTACTTTGGCGGAACCTGGCGTACACAAAGCCCTAGCTGGTCTAGGGGCGCACACGCTGGGGGACCTTTTCCAACATGGCAAGGTTAAGACGTGGGATCAGCTGGTGCGGGGGCTTGACCGCCCCTCCCTGCTCCATCGCTTCCAGTATCACAGGGTGCGTAGCGCCCTACTGGACTTTTTAGGCCCCGATATGGAGGAACCTCCGGTGATACCAGAGCTAGAGTATGTCATTCGCACAGAGTCCCAGAAGAAGCTTACTTCTAAGCTTTACAGTATGGGACACGCCCACACAGCACTGCAATACACGAGGGCGCGATTGGCCTGGCAGACCGATTTAGACATGCACATAGACGATGGGATGTGGACGTACTGCTGCGCGGCCACCAGGCGGATCTCGCTGAATGGGAGACACCGCCTTCTTCATTTCAAATTCCTGCAACGAGTATATTATACACCTGAAAGATTGCATCGCTATGGGCTCCGCGACTCTCCCCGATGCGAGAGATGCCGCGCCCCAGTAGCGGACTTCATGCACGTGGCCTGGCTATGCCCGGGAATCAGTAAGTTCTGGACGTCTATTTTTTCGGAATTAAGCACAATAACGGGACAGGAGCTGGACGCTGACCCGGCACTCGCTCTGCTGGGCTATACGAGGGACGTGCCGGCGCCGGTGCGTAAACTGGTCAGCATGGGCATACTACTTGCCAAACGGGTCGTGGCCTCCTGTTGGATGAGGGGGTCCGCTCCCGACACTCAAGCGGTGGGCTCACGACATGCTGTACTGTAACACGCAGGCGGAGACATATAGCGAATTGCTCCCTCCCCGTAGCCGCCCCAAAAACTTCTGGGAGCTCTATCGCACCTATCTCTACTCCAGGACGGACGACGACGACTTGGCCTCGGGAGGGGATGAGGGCCGGGAGGGCGCAGCGAACATAGATCCCCCCTGATTCCAACGGCAATGCCGCTTGCTAGACAGCGCTACAAGGTTGGGTAGAAGTTCGGCCATTCCCAGTCAAGCGGGACCAAACACGCACCTGGGCGCTCAGCAGGGGATGCACGCCACCACTCCACACACCTCTCCAACAGATTGCACCTTACACCACAGGGAACATGCAGACTAGGGACCGGTTACTAGAGGGCGGGGTTGGGGGTTGGGCTGTTAGTTGGGAGAAAATATAAAATTTTATAGATATGTCTACTATGCACGGAGCACGATGCTATACCACTGGCATACCATCCTGGGACCTCACCGACCGGCTTGTACACTGGACAATTCCAAGCTGGGAGCTTCTTCTTGGTACCCTTGTTGTAAACACTACTGTCTCGTTGTTAAGAAGACCTGGCCTAACGCCGGCCCGAGAAGGGATGTAGGTGAAGGGCCCTGTTTGCAATGTAATGTGCTATTGTTTGATAAATAAATAAAAAAAAAAAAAAAAAAAGAGTTGGGCCTGCCCCATATTACCGACCTCATCAAGGCCGAGCCTATACTCTTATGGCACCACATATGGACCTCGGATAAGCTGGTTTTCTCTCAAAGCATCGTGAGGGACTGCCTTTTGCTAGAAAACGTCACAAAGATTGGTTGGCTTCATTACGTTAAAGGGTTCTTGTATGATATGGGCCTAGAGCAACTCTATCTTAACCCTCTAGAAATTAGTCATATCAGTAGGAAAGTGTTGAAAAGTAAATGTTTAACCCATCTAGCGGAGCTCCGCTTGCCCATTGAAGCCCAGAAATCTTCAGCCCAGCATGCCTAATTGATCCAAACTTCCATGCTGATACAGCCTTATTTAACCTGGAACCTAAGCAGTTACAATAGATTCCTGTTGACTCGCTTTAGGTTAGATACAATCTTTAGGTTAACAACATTTCCAAAAGTTAATGACTGGACGCAGTTGCTTTGTCAATGCCCCTGTGATGGTATCTCCTCCCAATCCACATTACATATGACCCTCTTTTGTAAATTCTACTGAGAACCTAGAAAGCGATATATTGTACCAATTTTAAAAAGTCTTGGCTTACGTCAATGTCGCCCCGCCCTTTTGGTTCTTCAACATATAGAGTCTGAACTTTTTGCCCTACATATTGCTAGGTTTTTAAAATTTTGTATCAGACATAGAAAGAACCTATAATTGTATTTTGGAGATTTTCTCCCTCATTTAATTCCCTTACTGCATATTTTATTTATATGGTATTTTAAAGTAAATATGTATCATTCTTTTTTGATGAATGTACTAATATTTTATATATGTACTTTTATGGTTTTCTATGTATTGAAACCGAATAAAGTTTTTATTACTTACTTACTTACTATTACTTACACTCAGAGAATGCACCACTTCATAAAGGGGAATAGCAACCGCTGCATCAGCTTTTTCTCCAGAGAGGACCTTCCCAACTGATTTAACATGATGTGGCGGGATCACAGCAAAAGGCCTGCACAATATTTTTGGCAGTGAGTGCTATGGAACCTGAATCCCCCTGTTGGTGAAGTCTTCATCCAATAATGCACCAGATCATCTTTTGCTGGGGAATGATCTGCACAGGAGACGAGAAGAAAAAATAAAATGCTTTTAATGACCATGTAATGGTGAACAATACCATTGTTTTCTAAAATCATTATGCACATGATCAAAATGGGAGTTAACAAACGTTGTGATTTAATCTTATTGACAAAAGTTTACTTTAATTTTAAGAAGGGCATCACTCAATGTTGTGTGGTGCCATTAGGTAACATAGACTCTGCCTTCTTTTGTGGTTATTAGAGGAGTGAATTCATCACACCACGAGGGAGTATATTTATGTAATTAGAAGTTCAATATATACTATTGGACTTGTAAGTAGGTGTTTGGTATATCTGTCACACTGTGATGGAAAAAATGACTGTATCAATGCTATTGTTAGAGTTAAGTGTATTGTGATTTTTTCGAAAACATTGTCACTGTTGGTTAGGCTGCCAGAAAGCTTACTTCCACAGCCAGGGCCACCCTCAGCTCAGATGGTGCCATCTCCTAAACCATTAAAGCTATTCCTGCATCAATGAATGAAAAACTTGACACTCTTTGGGACATCATGGATGTTCCTCAATAAGTGTCTCAAATTGTTGCTGCCAAGATCGACCAAAGGGATTCCACTCGTGCCCTGATCAATGTCCGACAAATTGATTTTTTTGACAACATACCTGGCAGAAAAAGGTATTCTAGTTTTGAATGTTTTTGTTTGGTGACTATTTTTAATGAGCAATGTTTGGTGAATACATTTCATCACAGATCCTAATGTACTCCTGTCCACTTTTATCCCAGGAAAACCTACCGCAAAAAACATATGTGGGCCATTTGTTATGTGTTGGCTTTAAGTAGAAAAAGAGGGGGTGTCTGCCAGGGCTCTGTAATCTCCATCTTTGAAAGAAAAACAAAAATGAAAAAAGTTAACAGTATCAGAATTTAGAGCCAAAGGGTGCTGCAATCATTTATGCGGCAATATATTGTATGTTGATCACAAATTGAGGGTTGATATGCTTTGCATCAGTTTTAAAATAGTGGGTGTAACATTTCAAAATTTACATTCAGAGCGTCTGTTTCTCACAATATCATGAATTACAAATTATATTTAAAGTTAAGTAGAATACAACTCTCTGTCAGGCTTTATAGCTAGCTTTAGTTATGTTATATTATGCAACCTAGATTTATATAGCGCAGTGTCTACCCAAGCGTGTCTTGGCACTAATAGAAGGCAAAGTAACAGAACAGGCGGTGAGGGGGAGATTACTAGTTAAAAAGCCAGGTCTTGAAGAGCTTTCTAAAAGCCAGCACAGAGGGTGCAGATCTAACATTGAGAGAATGGGCTTTCCAGAGCTTAGCCGCTCCTATTTGGAAGCTATTATCTCCCCTTCTAGCTTTCTTAAACCTGGACGGAGTAACAGAGCATGAACCCAAAGATCTGAGGTTCCTCTTAGGAATATACCATGAAATCGAGTTTCTCAAAAATTCTGGACCAATGCCATGTAGGGCCTTACAAGTGAGATAGAGAGTTTTTAATTAAATGTGGTTTCTGACCATCAACCAGTGTAGTTCTTTTATGGCAGAAGTAATGGACTGATGTTTTGGCAAGTTTAGCAGGACTCTGGCAGCTGAATTCTGTAGCACCTATAAGTTGTTTAAATGTTGTTTCTGCTGATTGGTGTAAAGACCATTACAACAATCAATTCTCGATAAAATGAGTGAGGAGAGGATGGTTTTTCTTGCAATAACTGCTATATAGGGCAGAATCTTTCTGATGATTGTTAGCATATTATAGGAGGTGGTTTTGATAGTATTTACTTGTTTACTAAGATTAAGGTCAAGAATCACTCCTTAGCTTTCAAGCTTTGAGAAGGGATTGGGGAGTGGTCCCATCTCTGATGGCCAACAGTCAGGGGTCCAAAAACAAGGTTCGTTTCCAAAGAGCATCACTTCTGTCTTTTCTGGGCACTTAAGGCAATGCCTGTCAATCTAGATGCAGATTTCTATCATTCATCTATAAAGCTGGGCACTTGTATTGCGGGTTTATGAGTTGGTCAGGGACCCCTCCACAATGATGTCCATCTGCTCTGAAGTTGGGGGCATCAAAACCGGCACTTACTGCCATGGTCGGTCCCTGCACAAGTTATTGAGCACCAACAGTGGATGTGATCTACTACAGAGGCCTGTTAGAAGGCAAGTGATCTCATGGCCTTTAAAAACATGTATGCCAATGTGACGGATTTCCACTGAATGGACGCTTACACATAGGGCAATTGATTTTGGCAATCCCAAACCAGTTTAACTTCTGCAGGAACACCGTCATTGGATAAGGTAGGGAAGGTTTTCACTTCACTAGTCCAAGATGAATACATTAGGTATCTGCCATTTTTGACCCTCCATCAAAAACCAACTTTGTCAGAGTGGGTATGCCTAGCAATATGGTGGACTGATAGTACATCATGGACAGAAGCATCAATCATCTGTGACGTTGAATCTGTGATAACAACTAGAACATCCACATTGCAATCCATTTACACAGGTGGACGTGTAATATCTGTCCTCTTGGATAAATCTTTTTAAAAAAATTAATAAAATACAAAATAAGCTGAAAACTAATGAGTCACTACAGGCATTGTTTCTTTTAAAAATAAAAATGCATTTAATTGATCAATTTTTTAAATACATTTTGTAAAAATGTAAAATTATAATCTGAACATATTGGTTTAAGTGTGTATATAGGTGATTTGAGGGGCAATTTATTGAGTGAAATATATTTATGTATGTTACATTTTATTTTATACTAGTAACAAATGTCACTAAAATTATTCACATTGTTGCCATGTTAAATGTGTGTGTATTTACACATGCAGCTAAATTAAATCTTGCGGATATGTCCCAATCCTAATGTGTGGGCTCCTATTTCATTTACACATTGTACTCATTTTGCCAATATGTCTTTCATCCACATCAGGATAGATGGAGAAGGATAGGTTAGCTTAACAAATGTATACACAAACCATGGCCAGATCTAGAGATCTAGAGATCTTGAAGGAAAGAAATGTAATTAAGAAGTACAGGCTGTACCGTAATACCATTAAGACTTTTCTACAATTTCAATGTAAACTGTTGCTGGGCATCAGAATTCAGACAGACATCTCACCTATTGTGAAGATTATGGCAATGTTAAATCCATGAGGCCAAGGAATCCCACTAATATTCAAGTCCTGAAGAAAAGGCTCTGATCTGGTAATCTTGGAAGCTGGTGGACAGTGGACAGTGGATAAGAAGGTTTGAGTTTACGTAGTGTCCAAGAAATCTTTTTTTTTTTCATAAAACCTTACTTCTACTTAGATATTACAGCCTGTTCCTGGGGACTCATTTGAGGGCCAATAAACAAAAGAAGAGTGTCCAATGCTTTAGATTATGCAAGACCACAAGAAGGAGCAAACGAACGGCTTCACTTAAGACGTTTTTTAGAAAGCCCTCACTCACCACCTAGTGATGACATGCTTCATCATCGGGCCCCACCAAAGAGACCGAATGTCTCTTTGGTGTGCTGCAACGCCAGATTTACTGCAGGGCGGGTTGGTGAGTTCAGGCAGTGTTGTGCAAAGGAAAAGTAACTAGTGAGTGGTGGATGGTTAAAAACAGTCCGTAGTGTATCAAAATAACTTTATTTAGATGATCACTAAGGAAGGATTTAAAATTATGTGTTGGAAATTATGTCCACAATTAGTTGAGTGGTAGTTTCCTAAATATCAGTCGACATGTTTCAGCCACGAAACGGTGTAATTTTACCTGGCATTCATCAGGACTTTATGTGTGCTAAACCCTGGTGGAATGGACGCGCTAAGGCCCACCCTTACCTAGGGGCTTGAAAGTGAAAATTAACAAAAAGGTGAAAAAAGTGCAAAAAAATTAGGAAGAGAAGAATGTCTTCCTAATTACTCCTGGTTTAGGAGGCTTCCAGCTTAGGGGTTTTTGCACTTTCGTGGTGTTAGGAATTCGCACCATGGGTCTCAGGAGGGGGGTGGGAACGTAATTGGCACACCGCCCTCGACGCTCGGCACCCGCTGTGTACCTGCATCTACCCTCGACTGGACCCCGAAGATCTCATTTGAAGGTACAATTTAGTAAGAAAGTTGAGCTTACTCTGGATGAGAAATGTGTAGTTGAATGTACTTATGAATGTTTTTAAATGAATAATTGCAAAACTAGATACAAAGGATTAGACAATATGTAATTTGATGACTGAATATAATATACTATGAACATTAAAGATCTTTAAGTGACAAGGTACTAATATAATGAACGTGAAAAAGTAATTAAAAGGAGACTGCGTTGTGTATTTTCATTGCAAAACCTATAGTATTGACCATTGTGTAACTGTGGAAGTGAAATATATAACAGGTGGATTAAAGCAGGGACATGTGTCACCACACCACCACTGGCCTATACCCTCACAGCCACACTCTGAGAACTGAGCAAGTATACTATTAGCAACTCCATGCTAGTACAATGGAGGAAAAGGAACTATTGTGTATTCAGAATCACAACCAGGGACATAGGTCACTGCTCTATCTCATATACAGACATGCAGGGGGACACTTGCCTACCTGAACAATCACCCTTCACTGATTATGGCACTCCAATCAAGGCTAGGGCACTATGATGTTTGTATAATCAAAAGCAAGGACACCAATCAGCACACACTTATTTCCTAGAGCTTCAGAGGCATGTTCAGAGATCTGGACATGCACAATGACGGAGACTCCATAACAGTCCAACTGACTAACAGACTTTATCACAAAGCAGTTAAAGTCACACCCACAGAAGCGTGTCACCACACTCTCACTCACTCTGGCACTCACAGGAGCACTCAGAGACTTTTGTTGCTGACTCCGTGACAGGCAATGGAGACAAAGATGTTATTATGCAATCAGAGTTACATCTTTAAACATGCATCAAAGGCTGCCACTCTTTCAAGCATTAAGGGGCACACTTGAACACCTGAATAAACACACTGTCACGAATGTCTGTGGCCTACCTTCTACTTATGGCAAAAATGCTGTGCATAGTAGGGGTTGAGAGTCTGTGGTGGGTAGCCATTGGGCTTGGTCAGAAACCAGGCTCTGTTGCCCCCCCCCCGTTCACACAGCTGAAGCTGAGGATCTGATGCTCTCATATAGTGGGGTGCAGGCCAGGCTGGAGGCTAGGACCTGCAGCCCACCCCTGCTGTGCACAGCTGAAGGCCATGCGCAGTAGGAGTTGGATGCCTTCAGTGGCTCATGCACAGCTCTTAGCCAGAATTCAGGCTCTGTTGCCCACCCCATTGCACATGTCTGACGTTTATGTGCAATGAGAGCTGGTGTGCACAGACAGTGGGGTGCCAGGCAAGACTGGAGGCTAGGCTGCAGAGTCCACCCCATAGTGCACAGCTGAATGTCATATACAGCAGGGGAATCATATGTCCGTAAGGGTTCTTCTGAGAGCCAGCTGGAAATCACCTGCTGCACACAGCCATAGTCAATGCACAACAAAAATTGTCACTTGTGGTGCATTGGATGCAGAGCTTGGATGCAAAGCAGACTCTGTGTGAAACTCCCGTAGTAGTATCCCACTCACTCACTGCTTATGTTCATGCAATCTGTCACTGACTTACTTATGCACAATTTCATTCACTCATTTCAACTTTATGTATATTGCAGTGAGTAGAAGTAAAATGCAAATGGCACATCCACTGATCAATGGCTAAAATGGGTTGACACACTGCCCTATGCTGTGGTGAGTGGAAACAAAATGAATGGCTGAATATAATATGTCCACCCTAAGCGTGGAAGGGTATACTCAGACATGAGTCCCTTGCTCATTGCACCATCAGGATTCAAGCAAGCCGGGCCGAAGACGGCTGTAATGCCAGAAACCGGTCCCCGGAAGCTTGTTTCCTTCCCAGTGTAAGAATTGGCTCTTGTAGTCTGGTCTGCCCTGTTCCCATGATGCACTGGGCCAGGGACAGACTAATTTGCATACAGCCAGGTTCTGAAACTGGGATGGTGCAATGAGCTAAAAAACGGTGTTGGATCTAGCCCAGATCTCTTGACTGGGTGAGAGTATTCTGCTTAATTCAGAGACTCTGTCCCTCACCACCCCTTGTTGTAAATATTTTTGTCCACCCTAAGCGTGGAAGGGTATACTCAGACATGAGTCCCTTGCTCATTGCACCATCAGGATTCAAGCAAGCCGGGCCGAAGACGGCTGTAATGCCAGAAACCGGTCCCCGGAAGCTTGTTTCCTTCCCAGTGTAAGAATTGGCTCTTGTAGTCTGGTCTGCCCTGTTCCCATGATGCACTGGGCCAGGGACAGACTAATTTGCATACAGCCAGGTTCTGAAACTGGGATGGTGCAATGAGCTAAAAAACGGTGTTGGATCTAGCCCAGATCTCTTGACTGGGTGAGAGTATTCTGCTTAATTCAGAGACTCTGTCCCTCACCACCCCTTGTTGTAAATATTTTTGTCCACCCTAAGCGTGGAAGGGTATACTCAGACATGAGTCCCTTGCTCATTGCACCATCAGGATTCAAGCAAGCCGGGCCGAAGACGGCTGTAATGCCAGAAACCGGTCCCCGGAAGCTTGTTTCCTTCCCAGTGTAAGAATTGGCTCTTGTAGTCTGGTCTGCCCTGTTCCCATGATGCACTGGGCCAGGGACAGACTAATTTGCATACAGCCAGGTTCTGAAACTGGGATGGTGCAATGAGCTAAAAAACGGTGTTGGATCTAGCCCAGATCTCTTGACTGGGTGAGAGTATTCTGCTTAATTCAGAGACTCTGTCCCTCACCACCCCTTGTTGTAAATATTTTTGTCCACCCTAAGCGTGGAAGGGTATACTCAGACATGAGTCCCTTGCTCATTGCACCATCAGGATTCAAGCAAGCCGGGCCGAAGACGGCTGTAATGCCAGAAACCGGTCCCCGGAAGCTTGTTTCCTTCCCAGTGTAAGAATTGGCTCTTGTAGTCTGGTCTGCCCTGTTCCCATGATGCACTGGGCCAGGGACAGACTAATTTGCATACAGCCAGGTTCTGAAACTGGGATGGTGCAATGAGCTAAAAAACGGTGTTGGATCTAGCCCAGATCTCTTGACTGGGTGAGAGTATTCTGCTTAATTCAGAGACTCTGTCCCTCACCACCCCTTGTTGTAAATATTTTTGTCCACCCTAAGCGTGGAAGGGTATACTCAGACATGAGTCCCTTGCTCATTGCACCATCAGGATTCAAGCAAGCCGGGCCGAAGACGGCTGTAATGCCAGAAACCGGTCCCCGGAAGCTTGTTTCCTTCCCAGTGTAAGAATTGGCTCTTGTAGTCTGGTCTGCCCTGTTCCCATGATGCACTGGGCCAGGGACAGACTAATTTGCATACAGCCAGGTTCTGAAACTGGGATGGTGCAATGAGCTCAAAAACGGTGTTGGATCTAGCCCAGATCTCTTGACTGGGTGAGAGTATTCTGCTTAATTCAGAGACTCTGTCCCTCACCACCCCTTGTTGTAAATATTTTTGTCCACCCTAAGCGTGGAAGGGTATACTCAGACATGAGTCCCTTGCTCATTGCACCATCAGGATTCAAGCAAGCCGGGCCGAAGACGGCTGTAATGCCAGAAACCGGTCCCCGGAAGCTTGTTTCCTTCCCAGTGTAAGAATTGGCTCTTGTAGTCTGGTCTGCCCTGTTCCCATGATGCACTGGGCCAGGGACAGACTAATTTGCATACAGCCAGGTTCTGAAACTGGGATGGTGCAATGAGCTCAAAAACGGTGTTGGATCTAGCCCAGATCTCTTGACTGGGTGAGAGTATTCTGCTTAATTCAGAGACTCTGTCCCTCACCACCCCTTGTTGTAAATATGAATATCTGATCAATGGCTGAAGTTGATTCAGCCATTGCCCCATGATGTATGTCATACTGGGTAAAAGTAATATATGAATGGCACACTAACTGATTAATGGGTGAAATCTGCTCACCCATTTCCCCAGCATTATATGCTGTGCTTGGTGGAAATAAAATCTGAATTGTACAATAGCCCATCAGTGGCTGATGTGGGCTGACACACTACCCCTGTGCTGTCATGAGCAGAAGTATGGGGGCATGTGGTGCACATAGATAACTTCATTGCGAGTCACCATCATTCTTTCACATATAGCACATGTCACCAAGAAGTTTCTCCTAACATCAGACAAAGTTGGTGTAATGCACTTTTGTCTTATTGGGTGTGTTCCAGCTTGAACTAATTATTTCAAACTTATTTTTCTCTTCTTCTTTGGAGAAGCTCTTTGTAGTGTTAATGTTTTTTTGTGACAAGTTGGCTGAGATAAGTGTGAAGGACTCGGATTTCGGGTCTGAGACCTTCCTGTCTCGGGGACCAGGCCCAGCCATACAAGTGGCATATCGGTTTTATTGGGAAACATATGGGAACACTGGGTGGTGGGAAATATGCAAATCCCTCCAGTGTCCATAACTTTCCCCTCACAAAAATATGAGGAAAATGCATGCTTTAGCCAAAGTTTGAGGTTTGCAAGGGCTTCTGGGTAAACAGAGCTCAAAACTCTTGTGCATTTCACGGGAGTCATGCTAATCAGGACTCCCCTGGTTGTCTATTTTTTAGATTGATGAATGATTTGGTATGGTTCTCAGGGTGGTGGCCAGTGTCGGGGCTGAAATCTAAAGCTACTTACATTAGTGAAAAACTCCTAAAGTCATTTTTCACTCCTGCAATGCCTATATCTCCCATAGGATAGTATTGGAATTACCTTATTGCATTTTATAACAGTAATTTCCAAATGGGAAGATATCGCTGGACCAAGTTTGGGTCTCTGGAATCCTAATTTAAAATCCTAATTTATGGTAAAGTAGGATTTTAAATTACATTTCTGATAATGAAACATTTGGAAAGAGGGCATTTTCTTGTCTTAGCGATTTGGTGCCTTCAGCCTGTGTCTGATCATATGTCCTGGCGGGGGGAGTGACAGCTGGACTTTGTGTATTGTGTATTCCTCCTAGACAGCCACACACAAAGGGTGCTTAGGTGTGACCTGATGGGCCATCCTGACAGGATGGGAGGGCGGAGCTGGGCACAGCCTCACTTACCCCTGACTAGGCGGTGTCCCATCCACATACAAAGGGCTGCATACCCCCTGTAGTGAGTGTGAAGCCAGGGCAGGAAGAGAGGGCGCTGCACACTTGAAAGGTATCTTATTGAGGTCCCTCCACTTCGAAGTCTGGACCTCAGACACCACTACTGCAGTGCGTCACTAGGGGGGTGCGGGGGGTGCGGACTGCACCGGGTGTCACCCCATCATGGGGTGACAACAATCTGGTCAGTTAGCCAGCCTCGCGCCCTCACGGTACCTCTCTGCTGCGGCTGCCTGCCAGTGCTTTATATTTATAGTGCAAGCCGGCGCCGCCACATCTTCCACGGTGCGCAGTTGCGCACCTGCTTAGTGCACTGCTTACTACAAAATAAAAATACTCAGTGCAGACAGTGAGTGTGCACTGCTGCAGCACGTCGCCACTGGCCACGCACGCACCGGTGGTGTCGGCGAAGTTTGGGTCCCAGGGCCGTCAATCTTTAGCGCTCCAACGACGGCCCCGGGACAGCCCCGCGCGCTGAGATCCTCTGACGCGTCACGCTCACGCGCCAGGGAGGAGACGAGATGGCAGCGCAGGGGAGTGTGTGTGGTGCTGCGCTGCTGGCTGTTAGGCTAGAATAAAGAATTAATGTGTGCCAGCAGCCAGCCATCATCTTCTTTCGTCTCCCCTTCAAATTTGGGACTGTGCTGACTTCTTCTTTCCGGAGCAGGCAGTCGTCGAGTGAGTTGGCGTCGGCGGCCACGGACGGTCACGGTGAGAGTGAGAGACATATCATGAGGTTAGGTTTAGCTTTCTTTCCAACGTGGTCTAACAGTTCTGTAGGGGTGCCGATTTCTGGCATAATCGTATTTGCTTTTTGAGAGAGAGTGCCTGAGCCGCTATAAAGTCAACTGTATGATGTGTGTGGTGCACTCTTCAAATAGTGAAGATTCATGAATGTTCCATCAGAAAACCGCTACGTATAATAACTTTGGAATGTTCATGACTCCCCTGCTTTTCATGGAAGATGACTGTTTTGTTTTTAGGTATGGCTTAATTTGTTACTCTTTTCGAATGAAATCAATGAAGTTAGAGGAATGTGGCAGTGCAGGGTAGGCACACTAGATTCAGATCGCAATAATCGCATTACTCCCAGACAGTCAGGGCCGGCCCAAGAAGACCGACAGTTACACACACAGTCAGTGCTATAAATTAGGAGAGCTTCAGCAGTCAGCTTTAAAGAGACTGATGGAATAAAATTGCTAATTTCATGCTAAAGAAAAAGTATGACACTTTCTTTACCAGACACCTCTTATAAAGGTAGAGATATCGCAAGCATACAGGATTTAACACAGAAAAATACGTCAGTATTATTTTCAGTATGAAAGCAAATGCCACTCACGTGTCTCTGCAGCCCTTTTAACTGAGTTCCCGCCAATTTGTCCACCTAATCAGCCAAGTACCAAATTAAATATGATTTAAGCTAATTCTTAGAAGTCATGTGTGAATAATAATACAAATTGTAATGTGTGATATTTCATCAGCTATATATTCCTTTTGAACAACCAGGCAAGCTTTTCCACTCCCTAGGGTTCTGCAATACCAAATATTACTTATGGTAAATCTGTTTAGTAGTTTAAAGAAATATTTGTTGAAATAAGTCCTTGGTGTGCTTATGAAGGGGTACATTTTTCAGAAAAGTTAGTGATATCTGGACCGTTATGCACTAAAAATAAAAAATTACTTGCTGAGGGAGCATTTTTTACAGTCAGCCAATGGGGTACTGCAAAATATGGTACTGCCGTAATTGACGTTCTGATTGGCCAGCCGTAACTTTTCAGGAAATGCTGTGGTGGTCATGTCAGTAAGTCGTGAGGGGGTGACACCATGAGTTACCTGCACCGGGTGACACCAACCCTAGTGACGCCACTGCACTTCTGGACCTGTGTAAACTCTGCCAGGAAGAAGGATTACTGTGCAGCTGAAAGGACTCTTAGTCTGCTGGACTCCCACTTTGATGTGCTGACCTGCTGATCTGTTGCATGGGTGATAACGAGGACTGAACTTGCATCCTTGAACACAGAGTGATTTCAAGGGCTAGTTGATTGGCCTTCTGATCTGAAGCCTCAGGGACATAACAGACTTCCAAAAACTCTGCCATCCGTGAATCTACCCTGTCAAGTGTTGCAACCCCAGTCCTGCACCCTTAAAGTGGTCCTAAGATGCTTACCAACCGAACTAATGCATCTTCTCTGCTGAATGGTGCATCCTATAGTGGAAACCAATGCATTGCTGCTGTCGCATGTGGATTGAGCCCGGTGCAGAAGATACGCAGTGCCAGTCGCATCTTTGGAACACCACATCGCCGATGACGTTGCGATTCTCCAGCCCAGGTCCTCGCATCTCTCATCGATGGCAGCTTGATGACGACGCCGGTCTCCGCATCACAGCTCCACAGATCTTTGGAATCAACACAATTCCCCCACTGCGAGCTGCATTCTTGATGGTTGAACTTCACTTTGCAATCCCTGTCTACTGAATCCTCGAAGACAACGCACAGTCCCTCGCACCACAATCTCACTGCATCTCAGAACCGATGCATTGCTTCGCTTGCATCACGCTTCTTGTCTCAGATCCAAGCAATGCTCTACAATCAGGATTTTAAGTTACTTTGTTCAGCAGGCCTTACCTTGTCTCTGTAGCCATCCTGTGCTCAATTACGGTTGGCCTAAACTTGGGTCTGTGGCCCAGTCCGCCACAAGCAAATATACCTTGTTGGTGCTTTGTGCTTGATGGCACTGATTTTATCTTAAATCCTCAAAACTTCAGTTTCCTTGGTTGGATTTTTGTTGTTTTGGTCTTGTTTTATTTATTGAACTATACTTTCCTTTTTGTAAACTGTCCTGGGATCTTTTCATGTGCTGTTTTCACTGTTTTTCCTTTGACCAGGTCTCCCACCCCAGTGAACCAGAAACCCAATTTCTAACGCAGTAAACCATCATTTTAGGGTCCGACTCCACACAAAATAATCTATTATACTTTCATTCACTACTCTAATTTTTAACCATGTTAGACCTTTGCAATAATAAAGAGGGCTGAAAGTAATCATGACTCACAGAAGATGGTCTTTAATATTAAACTAGACCAGCTAGAATTGAGTGATAGAGCGCGCAGGTCACCCGACTATAAATTTACCAAATACTCACCTAGGCCCAATTTCAAACTGAACACAATTTCTTCGATCAGGTAACATGGACACTACCTATCAGATATTTGTACTTCCTATGTCCTATACCCGTGACTTACACTCCTGGTCATTGGTATCTGTGACCCTATGGGATCGGGGAGTCTAGCATAATAAGTATGGTAGCAAGACAACAATATGCACTCATATAATAATCACAGACTTGGAAAGTTTTGGAAACCTTTATCTAATCTTCATCAAAAGTCATGAGCCAAAGATTAACAGCAAGCAAGCTATCGATAATCAGAATCACAAACAGCGTATAACTATGCAAAAGATATATTATGCCAACCATTTAGAATTCTAAAGAGAAACTGAACTTATAGAAATCAAACTTGAAATGGTATTTTCTAAAGGACGGAAAAATAAGGGACATGCTATAAATCACAGTTTAATCGCTTCAAGAGGGATGGGTAAAAAAGAGGGAACACAAATTGTAATGACGAAACTGATTTAACTATGTAGCTATAGGGAAGGTAAGAAAATGGAACACGCTAATAATTCAGAATAATAACCCTGGGAGAAGCACTACGCTACGCTCGCGTAGTTTGCGAAGTTTGCGCAACTTCGCACTACGAGATTTGGATCAGAACCGGACCACCGAAAGTTGAGACCAGTTCCCGCATATTAGTTGCAACGCCTGCGCTACTCCCTCTCTGCAGCTATCAGTCAAAACCCCGATTGGGTTATCGAATTTCCCAGCAAAGTGCTTCGCCAGCACTTCAGGTCCCAGAACCCCGATTGGGTCAGCGAGTCTTCTGACAGAGTGCTTCACAGCACCTCTGTTCTCGATTAGCTACTGAGAGCGTTGGGTCAGTGACAGGTCAGCACTACGGACAAGTCGGACAATTTCTCTATTTAAACCTAGACTAGTTATACTATTTTTCAGGTCAGTGTACCACCCCCCAATGTTGCAAGTGTAAGGATTCCCAATTTTGATTGGACAAAGAAGAGGACAGGTCATCACCCCATCTAATATTTCAAATTTTGCCATCTCATATTCAAATTTATGTTCACGCCCATTAAATTCAGGCTCTCATGAAGTCTTCCACTCGTAAAACAATGGATGTTCTATTCATATTTACAATGTATTTTTCCAAAGTTCACTAGGTGAGGTTCCCAGGAGCATCTTATCAGTCAGTCAGCTCCTTGGCCGGGTTTCAAAGGTCACTGCTTTGGAGACTCGCAGATCTCGCGCAGACGCAGTTTCAAGCAAGACGAAGTACAGCATAAGACAACAGGCCAAGTTTCGAAGTGCAATATGAAATGGAAAAGAAACAGTTTTAAAACACAGAATAAATTAATACACTGTATACCATGAATCTCTACACTATACCCATTACTTTATAATAAACTATAGCATTAGGATTAAGCAGAACAAACATCTTAGCAAAAGCAGCAGTGCAAGCTTCTCGCATGTGAGAACACAGAGCAGCCATATTAGCTCTAGTGCGCAGAAGCAACAGATTCCCTCCAAAGCTGCGAGTACGTCATGTCACGTGGGTATGACAGATGCATGCGCAGTAGAAATTCCCGCGTAGCAGCTGCCATTTTAGATGCAAGTGAATTAGTATTAGTAGACACATAAGCAAGCTTCTCTCGGACACCCAAAATATACGGGAACATGTAAAATTAGTAGGACAAACATGTTGATTACTTATTAATACTGTTATTCGAGGTTCTTGAATACGAGCAAGTCGCTTTACGTGCGAATCCTTGCTCCATCAAAGCCACAAATAACAATCATATGACAGTTGCAAACTCAACAAAGTTTAATTGGAACACAGAGCTCAATAATAAAGGTTCATACTTAGGGAATGAACTCTGTCTGTGGAGACCATGCTGTGAGTATGAACAGCCCAATAACATGTTTAGTAAGGGCTGGAATCAAATTTGGCAACACATCTTATTAGAGAGCATCTTCAATCTTTTATTGGCAAAGTTAACACATGTACAGAAAACCACTGATTACATGACTATTAGCCAGGAAATAGGTAATGAAAAAAAGGATTCAGTACAAGTCACTGTGACATATATTAAAACAAAACCCCTCGAAGGATCACGACACAGCAATTAGGAATCTGAATATTGCCCTTAAACGGAAAATAGCAATAGTAAACTTTGACAAGCAAGAAAATGTTTGGGACACATTAATGCATGCAATCTCAACTCATAATGAGAAGGAGTTCTGAACCCTGTTTGGTGATGGTTCCAGGACATATCTACAGCCTAATGATGTCTTTATATCAAACGATAAATGGGAGCTTCATATATAGTTGCTATATAAATCAACGATCAGTACTCCATCCGAATGTCCTATAGACTGTCTACTGTTTCCACCTACTGCCAGTGAACAAAAAGCCAAAATTAATTAAAAGTCCCCACCCTTCAAATACTGCGGGACCAAATGGCATTCCTATCAACGTGTTTACGGTGGACTTTCCATTTTGTAGCTCACTATTGGATCAGCTATTTCTCAAAAGTAACCTTGACTAGGAGGGTTCCTGCAACATGGAAAGGTGCAGTCACTCATCCAATCTTTAAAAAGGGGCCCCAAACAAGATACAACAAGTTATCGCTTAATGGCATACCATTGAGGGGAAACATTTAGCTAAACTTGTACTAAATACTCTGGTACATTGGGCAACAAATCAATGTTTAATATCACTACTTCAAACGAGATTCAGAGCGGGCTGTTTCACCATTGATATTGTACCACAGACTGTTCTTGCAAAAAATCTCTAAAAAATAAAACAGCTCTGTATGCCTGCTACGTGGACTATTCCACTGCTTTCGATAAGGTGAACTGTCAGAATCCGTGGACAAAGGTCAAAAACTGGGAGACTGACCCTTCATTATTACACTTCCGTGTCAAATTGCACACAGGCAGCAGCTTACAAGTAAGGCACTCTACTGATAACATTTTGTCATCAACATTTTATACAAAGAACTGCCTGAAATAAGGCTGCATCATGGCCCAATTACTATTTTATTTATATATTGATGATTTGCCTGAGTTTCATTAACCAGAATGGAGTACCACCTAAATTGGAAAAGGAACGGCTTTGCTGATGAACTGGGTATACAGTTGCAATCTTCTAAAGGGCTACAATATCTATTAAACTGGACTTTGCGGGAAGGTTGCTGTCGGCTTTGTGTTCGGTCCCTGACCTGTTGCTGGGCTGTGCCTGCCCTGCTTGTTCTGCCGCTACCGCTGCCGCTACCTCTCGCCGCACCCGCTCCGCGGGTGCCGCTTCGCGGCTGGGAGGCTTGGAGGAGGGAGAGGTGAAGGCGGCAATTTCTGCGGGGAGGCGCCAGGAAGGAACAAACTCGCCGGCGCTTGCAGGGACTCACAAGACCAGGAGTCCCTGCTTCCCCAGCCCTGAGAGCGGGCGCGCCCACCTTGAGACACGCCCACCGCCTGACCAGCAGAAAAGGCGCGGTGTCCGGATTAGCCGCTGGGACCCACCTGGACTTTGCGGGAAGGTTGCTGTCGGCTTTGTGTTCGGTCCCTGACCTGTTGCTGGGCTGTGCCTGCCCTGCTTGTTCTGCCGCTACCTCTCGCCGCACCCGCTCCGCGGGTGCCGCTTCGCGGCTGGGAGGCTTGGAGGAGGGAGAGGTGAAGGCGGCAATTTCTGCGGGGAGGCGCCAGGAAGGAACAAACTCGCCGTCGCTTGCAGGGACTCACAAGACCAGGAGTCCCTGCTTCCCCAGCCCTGAGAGCGGGCGCGCCCACCTTGAGACACGCCCACTGCCTGCAGACGCCCATTATAAAAAGAACTGCCCGTCGCTCAGCGGGACGCGAGCGGGACGCCGAGCGAAGCCCGAGCAAAGGGCGGGCAGTCTGTGGCAGTCAGGGGCTGTCAAGGCTGGGCTGGGCCACGTCCCTTTTCTCTCTACCATCAGCAAGCACACCTGCCTAGTGGAGCCCACGTCCTGTTCCCCGCAGTATGCCTACCCGCTCTGGAAAGCCCATCAGGAGTGAAGGTGAAAGGGGGTTAAATGTCGCTAGCCCTGTTATAGGAACTATGGACCGCTTTATCACCAGGGTGGCGGCGGTGATTGATAAGGAGATAGCTATGTCAGAGCGGCGTCTATCAGAGGTATACCTCCCCTCAAGACGCTTATCCTTGGGGGTTGCTGCCCAGTCGCATACACCGGTAAATGCCCGGTCACAACCTGTATCCCCATCTAGTGGGTCTAGCATCTCCACAGACCCCCCCCTGCTGGCTGGTATAGAACAACATATAGATAGGCTGGAAAACCTCCTGGTTGAACACATACCTATGGTTACCGAGGAAGACGGTGGTCTTAGCAGGCTGCCTTCTCCTTCACCTTCACCCCTAAACTGTCCGCACGAAGCCACCAATGATACCTTCTCATCAAAATCGCTCACCTCCTCATTAGATACCCCAGTAGGGGAGCCAGTTAGGGTACTCACCAACTCCCAATCTCCTGACATTAGCAAGGGACCCAGGCCCCCAAGTAAGAAATCACGAAAGCGCAAAAAGGGTAGGCTAGTAAGACAGGCTGCTCTCTATCAAAGAGCAAGAAAGTCACCTGGATCTGGGATGAGAAACTTAAGGGATAGGCCCGTAGCAAATGAAGCTGACATAGAAAGGGATCCCTTGACCTCTCCCAAGGGGCTACACACTGGCAATAGTACTGCTAAAGCTACTAATCTCTCTGACCCAGCAGCAGCCGATCATATCCTTGAGAAGATATACAGCCTCTTGAAACCTCTAGTAGCACAGGTTAAGGGTCTAGGGAATCGGATAGATAAACTAGAACAATCAACTCTTGATGGGTTCCATTCACTCAAAACTACAATTAAACAGCTAGCTAGAATGAGTGAAAACAAGGACATGGACATAAAGGGGAATGAGTTGCCATCCCAGAGAGATCCCAAATCCCCATTAGGTACACATAAAGTTGTTTCTATCAATCCACTAATCCCAGCTCCTAAATCTCCCCCCCGTCCCAAAGCAGGCCAAAAAGACAAGGGTTTGCCCAAACATCAGGAGCCTGTTAAAAATAAACCAATCCCTCTTCCATTAAAACAGCCACAGACAGGCAGTGGCCAAATGGAAGGTCCCCTAAAAATGGGTGCACGAAAGAAACTTAATGGGGCGGTGTTAGGGGAAACCCCTAGATCTGCACTTCAATCTATGGCCCCATCCACTACGTTACTGGTCCCTAGAAAACTAGTACGGAGGATCCCCCCAGTAAACCTCCCACCTGACTGTCAACCTTTTGTTGTTGTCTTGGTTAATGTGCCCCCTCTAAAAGAGGGCCAGTTGGAAAACCATCAATCACTCAAGAACAAGTGTATCCACTGGCTAAAGGCAAATAGGCCAATCCCGCCAGGTGTGGACGGTATTATTCTAGGTGTTCGCAGAGTGGGGTGGGTAGGCCAGGGGAAAAAGACCCAGGAGGGGGATTGTATAATTATAAACTTCCAAGATCCAAGAGTAGTGCCCTCGATTTGTACCCCTAATACATGCATGGGAGCTCCAGGGGTTAAAGTAGTGGATCTCTCTTATTTTTACCCTAGTCAAAGTATTGTCTTAACTGGAGGAAGTTTAACTTCCCCTGCTTCTGCACAAAATTGGGCTGGGGTTACAGGAGGCCCAAGGGAGAATCAATTGCGGCGACTAGAGCCTAACTGACTGGAAGCCGAGAGTAGAGTGGAGCCATCGGGAGTGTCACCCACCCATGCAAGTTGCGCAGGGGGGATGGCAGACCCGCTGACAATTCCCCAAGAACCCGGCATACCTCAGACATACATGAGTAGGACCACCGACAGGGACACTCTTGCGCCTAGCGACGCTTCAGCTGCGACGGACCTAGCCTTTAAGGTTTGCAGTTGGAATGTCGCAGGGATCGCAAGAAAACTGGATATGCCGGAATTCATTGCATGTGTTGACGATCACTCCCTGTGTCTCTTCCAAGAGACATGGAGCTTGGTCCCGGTTCATAGGGTGGGTTTTTCCTCCTATTTTTCCCCTGCTCAGGCTTCGGCATCAGGGAGAGGGCGACCCTCGGGCGGCCTTCTCATATGGGTTGCAGCCTCTTTAGATTGTAGAGTAGTGGAGTTCCCCACAGGTTGCCCGGACATTCAAAACATTACCCTAATAGATCCAAGGGGAAGAATTGTTTTAAATATATATAACATTTATGCCCGGGGAACCAAGGGTGGGAGGAAGTCTTCTGTAATATCTCTCCTCGAGTCCTTGTTAAAAAACACCCCTCATAAGACGCGTATAATGGTGGCGGGTGACATGAACTGTACGTTCGAGCCCTTGGGCTCGGACGTTGCCGCCGAACAGGATGAGGATGATGTTAGGTTGGGGATTCCGGTTTTGGACATCCCACCGATCAGAAGGTGGACTGAAGTGGCGCTCCAGATATACTCCCTGAGCCTGGAATTTAATCTAAGGGCAGCAAATGGGAGGACAACCTCAGATAGGGGGGGTGCTCACACGTATAATAGGCCAGGACACACTTCTAGGTTGGATTACATCCTAATAGATGTGTGTCTATGGTCTTTTGTAAAGGACATGCAGGTGGCCCATACGACGGAGAGTGATCACAACTCACTCTCCCTGAGTATGGATCAGTGGTGGCGCCCCCTAATGAAGGATAACATTTACCCGGTCGCCGTACCCCCGGATGTGTCCGAAGTCTCCCACTGTGGTAGACGAATAAAATGGGCAAAATTGATTCTCTCTGAGGGAAAGGTAGGGGAAATCCTAACCCTCTTAAATCAAGCGGTAATAGACCTTAGAACCTCTTCAGAGGGGGTGGGCAGAGCGAGTGGACTTTTTCCCTCCTTGGTTGAAGCCTTATCTAGTGTGTTTTCATCCCATCCTATTAACTTGGGCAAAAAAACATTTAGAAAACCTGCTGAGGGTTGGTACACCAAAACATGTAGTTTTAATAAGGCCAAACTAGTTGAGGCAGTTAAACGCAAATCCCGAAGTGAGATACAGGAAACAAGGAAGGCCTATAATAAATCCCTTAAGATTGCTAGGCAGGAGTGGGAAGACAAATTCTGGGAGGACCTACTTCAGGCTAGTAAGGGTAGGGATTCTAGGGCCTTTTGGAATCTCATAGGCACACGGAACAAACCAGATGCATCTGTGAGACCCTGCAATATCCCCCCGCAACATTGGGTAAATCACTTCGGGTCCCTTTACCTCCCCCCAGATGGGGAACTAAATGTTGGGAGGGAACTTAGATTAGCGATTGAACCCCATGCATATGATTTCTTCACTCCCTTAGAGATTGAGGGGGTTATAGGATGGGTGGCGCCTCGCAAGGCACCGGGCCCAGATGGTCTCCCAGGGGATCTTATGAAGGCTTACCCAGTAAAATGGGGTAGGATCATTGCCGCCCTCTTAAATGACATCATGATGGGAGGGGCAGTGCCTGAATCCTGGAAAGGGGCGGTGGTGGTCCCGATTTACAAAAAAGGGTGTAGGGAAACCCCGGGGAACTACCGCCCCATAAGTCTGATAGACTCCACCCAAAAGATAGCTGGTAAAGCTGTCCTTGGAAGGATCTTACATTGGGTGGAGGAAAACAAAATCCTATCGGACTTCCAGGCAGGTTTTCGGGCTGGTATGGGGACTATTGAGCAGGTGTTTCGGTTGGCACTCCTGGGGTGGAAGGTCGTGGATCTGGGCAAGGGCAGTCTTTATTTGGCCTTTATAGACTTGAAGACTGCCTTTGACCTAGTCCCCCGGGAAGAGCTCTGGAGGGTACTCAATGAGTTGGGACTACCTCCTTACATCTTGTCCCTTCTCATTAGCCTCCATGACCATACCTTTGCGCAGGTCCGCTGGGGCAAAGACGGAGAACTCACTGAGAGGATCCCAGTGTCAAGGGGTGTTAGACAGGGATGCGTCTTGGCGCCCACCCTATTCTCACTTTATGTGAATGGGGTGGTAAAACATCTGCAAAAAGAACCAGCCGACGCCCCCTGTCTCGGAGGAGTCCGCATCCCCACATTGCTTTTTGCGGACGACACGCTTCTGATCTCCAAGACCCCCCAAGGCCTGCAGAAATTGCTAACGCGTTTCCAGGAGTTTTGCGCTGCTAAAGGCTTAATTATAAACGTGGACAAAACAAAATACCTAGTCCTAAATCCTCCCAGGAAACTTGGCCGCCCACCTACACTCAATTCGGTGGCCTTAGAGAAAGTAGCAGAATTCGATTACCTCGGTATTCGGATTACGGATAGGATGTCCTGGGCAAATCACATTGAGAAAATGGTCCTAAACCACAGAAGAGTAGGAGGAGCACTTGTGAGGGAGTTTTGGGCCTCACCTAGGAGATCGCTTTCCCCAGTAATTGACATCTACAAGGCTAAAGTAGTGACATCAGCCTTGTATGGGGCTGAGCTGTGGGGCCACTGCCGATTGGATGCCCTAGCGACAGCGGAGACCAAACTTCTAAAATCTATTATTTCCGTTCCACTGAGCACGCCATCTGTACCAGTGCTGTTGGACACGGGCTGTAAGAGCATCCAAGATCAGGCTCAGCTTCGCCCTCTCCTACTGTGGACGCGAATTTGGAGGGGTGAGGACTTAAAATCTTACGCCGATGGTTTGGGGGAAATAATGAGTTTGGGGGGTTGGGCCAAGATCAGATGGCTGAGTGAAACCAAGAAGCTCCTGGAGAAGATTGGTCTTGGGGACTGTTGGACTTCACGCACAGCCCCTCCAAAAGAAGTTGTTAAAGCACTCTTTTGGAAATGGACGGCGGAGCGCTTAATCACAAACTCGAAGCACTGCAAGTCCACGGTCTCTTTTTTACAAACTAAAGATATTGTGGCCTTTGAACCCTATCTGGACCTGATCACACTCCCTTTTGACCGAGCCCTTTATTTTAAATTTAGAGTTGGATCCCTCCCGCTAGGAGCTGTGGTATCAAATTGGACATCAGTGGCCCGTGCCTCCCCGAATTGTGCATGTTGCCCGAACAGGGTTGAGTCTATTGTGCATGTACTATTTGAATGTCCGGACTATGCCAGGCCCCGGAGGTATTGGTTGAAACCCCTCTTCCAAATCTTGGGTACACGTAGCCACCTAGTCGCTTTGCGCATCCTAACCACGGACACTTCCCCCCCCATTGTGTGCGGAATTGCTAAATTTTTAAAACAGTTTTGGCTTATTCGATGTAAGAGATTGTCAGTAGCGGTTTAATTCTTTTTTAGCTAAGTTATTTATGGGCGCTTTATGTCCTTTTATCCTTTTTAAATGAGTTCTTATACTGACTTCTTAAAGCTATGTCTTTTTGTATTTTGTAATGATTGTTTTGTATATGTGCTTATAAGATATCTTGCATATCGAATAAAAGCTTATGACTGGCTAAACTGTTTAAATGACTTTAACTCAGAGAATGGATTAATTGCCAATTTATCAAAACCTAAGACCATAATATTTATAAAATAAAGACTGCACCCTGGGTCTTGGGAGATGCCATAATGCAAATAGTCAACCATTATGAATAACTTGGATTTACGGTTGACAATAAGTTATCATGGATGAACAATCTATCGTCAAGAAAGATTATATGTGACATGATTACTAGATCCATAATAAGATTTTCCAAGCTATTTGGAAGTAGAGCAAATCAACTAAATAATCGCTAAAAGCATCAACTATGAAACTTACCCCTTTTAAGGTCAAGTCTAGGTAGCACTTGCGCTGCGAGAAATGCTGGGCCTTATTTATGAAGGCCTTGCGCCGCCAGTGCGTCACTTTTAAAATGGGAAAAAGTGACGCACCAGCGGCGCAGAGCCTTCATAAATAAGGCCCAGCTGTGTTCAATTCTATGGGCTGGAAGCGCGCCCATCTATAGCCATTTGTTGTGCCATTGAGAAATGCCGGCTTTTTATTGGTGGATTGCTTTTAAAGGTACCGCCTTTGGGTGCTTGGTTGACAACAAGGCGATTTTACTAATTGCTCCTTCTGGTCGGCCATCCTTGCCCGCTCTCCTCTGGCTGCAGCTTCTTCCTCCTCCATCTTGTTTGTCAGGTTATTTTCTCACCTGCAGTCCAAGTGATGCTGCTGATCTCCACTCCTTGGTTTGATATGAGAACGCTTTACTTCACAATTTTTCCTTGTGGTTGGGCATCATCGCTTGCTCCCTCTAATCTTGTTGGCACTAGGGTGACCAACTGGCATTGGTGCAAATTCAGGACGGTGAGTGTAAAAATTCAGGACAAAGGGTCAAAATTCAGAACACAAATTCAGGACAGGAGGTCAAAATTCAGGACAAAACTTCAGGACAATTGGATACGTTTTACAGACACATCAGAGGTCGCGCAATAGTATATAAGTAAGCCCAGCCATATCTAGACATATTCAGCCATTTGCAAACCTATCCATCATGTATCCTTCGATCTATAATTTCACTCATCCATCCCTTCGTCCATCCTTTCACTCATCCAACCATTATCCATCCATCCACCCTTTCACCCTATCCACCTGTACCCTCATCCATTCACTCTTCTACCCATCCATCCATTCACTCATCCATCCAGCCATTTACCCTTTCACCCATCCAGCCATTCTTCCACTTACTCATCCATCCACCCAGTCACTCATTCTTCCACCCATCCACCCTTTCAGTCATCCATCATCCTCCCTTTCTCTCTCCATCGACTCTTTCCCTTAGCAATCCTTCCTTCCATCCATCCACCCACCCACCCACCCATTCATCCAATTGCTCATCCGCTCATGAATCCATCCATTGACCCTATCACTCACCCATCCTTTCTCTTATCCATTTATCCTTTCACTCCTTCTCTCATCTATTCATCCTTTTGTCCATCTACCCTCCCTTTCACTCACTCATCCATCCTTACATCCAATCTTTCACTCATCCATCCATCCATTCACCCTTGCACTTATCAATTCATCAATCCATCCATCCTTTCACTCATCCATCCACCCACTCATCATCCACCTTTTCACTCATCCAGCCTTTCACTCATCCATCCACCCTTTTACCCATCCAGCTACCCTTCCACCCATACATCCAGCTATTTCCCTTTTCTCTCTTCCATCCTTCCACTCACTCATCAATCCATCCATCCTCTCCCATTATCCATCTATTAAATCTTTCATTCATCCATTCACCCTTTCACTAATTCATCCAGCCATCCCTTCACTTACTCACTCGCCCACCCATCAAGAACTTCACCCTCGCTGCAGAAGCCATCCCAGGACTCGGACAGAAGTCACCCAGGGCAGAGACAGGATCCATCACAGGGGGGGAGGGGGCAGGAGACACCACATGGGGGGGGGACAGCATCCACCAGGGTGGGCACAGGGGTGGGCATGCAGTATTCTAGTATCATTTTGGTCTCTTCAAGGGTGGGGGAGGGCACCTCACCCCCTCCTGGACAAGACAATGAGAAGACCGGCTGCCTTTCCAAAATGTTAATTTTGCCCCCCTCTCCCCCCCACGCTGATGTACAGTACTGAAAGGAGATACTCCAAGAGAACTGATTTAACTAATTGTCCTCCATACTTTGTTAATCAGTATGGGTGCGATTGTGCCATTTCTTTATTTCATTACAATATAGACTGCATGTTTGAAGAATCGAGGTTTGTTTACAATTTAGGACTAATTAAGCTCTGTGAAGAGAACCACGTGCTGCCTCGGCCGGTTCTAGGATGTTTGGGGCCCTGGGCAGAAAGGGGGAATGTCTCACACCAATTGCAGATACAAGACACATTCAGGGCTGTTTGCATCTGAATAGATGCCCCTGCTCCTGAAGCTTGACCCCCCCCTCCGCCTCTCAGTCACCTTCAAGCACCTCTTAACAGCTCATCAAGGGCTGAAGGTGTGAGGGTTGCCATCCCGCTGTGTCTCTCCAGTGCTGCTGGGTATCTGAGCTTTCATACAGCATCGGAGTCTGTTACATCCGACCTCAGCAGCATTAGAGTCAAGAAGGGAGGTGGGGGCTAGCTGTGTGACCAGTTAAAATTACGGACAAATGGCGTCCGTTAAAGAATCCTTCACGGACAACGGACAGACGGCCGAAATGACGGACTGTCCGTGAAATTTACGGACGGTTGGTCATCCTAGTTGGCACAGTCCTGTTTGACCAGCTTCAGATAGGTTTAATTTCGTCTTTGCATCACTTCACATTACCGGTATTACATGGGCGCCTTATATTCCCTGTATCTCTGTTCAGTGACCTTTTCATGGAATTTGACTGCCTGTTTGTTGTTCGTCGCCCCCCCCTGCCCACCCCCACCCATCTTTGGCATTAAATACAGAATTAAGGTCAGTGACTTTTGGAGCTTTGTCACTTTTTGGCCCAGATCATTGGCAATATAACTCGGGCCAGACAGTGATTTGGGGGCAAAATTCTTCGAAGCTATTTACACAATGTTTTCTGTGAATGTGCTGGGATATCTTTACCATTTCACTCTGGCCGCCATACTTTTACTCGGCATCACATAGAGAGGGGCGGAGTAGACTCAGCAAATTCATTGGCTACATTGAAACTGGTACTTGAGGAGCGTGAGTCGTAGGTGCCTTGTT
This sequence comes from Lissotriton helveticus, assembly GCF_964261635.1. Taxonomy (NCBI): domain Eukaryota; kingdom Metazoa; phylum Chordata; class Amphibia; order Caudata; family Salamandridae; genus Lissotriton; species Lissotriton helveticus. The sequence goes on along the minus strand of NC_136071.1, from coordinate 480,868,528 downwards.
TATGATATTTATGGGTCGGCGCACATGGCTAGTGATCAGGATACAGATAAGGAATTTGCCACAGAGCCGAACATAGATATGCTAGCTATCAGGGATGTGCAGCAATATACATGAATCTGGAGAACTCCGTCTTGGTCCCGCCCATCAAGAACTAGTGGCCTGAGCAAGAAGTGAGTATTTCAACTCTAGGACACTCTTCCACAGTGCTAAACTATTCTGCTTTTAGGGTAAACTATTGCTGCTGCATTTGAGCATAAACCAAGCTCCAGTGAGGGCATTTGTACCCTATGTCCATTACTCCTTGTTTATTATCCTCCTTGTCTGTGTGGTGTCTAAAGATGGAGGCACGGGGGTGTTGCCAAGATGGCGGCGGAGTAGGACGTGCTTTCCAGTCCCTCCGGCGCCGTCTGTTTTACAGCTTTGTGTATCGCCTGAAAGGTGCCCATCCTTGCTAGCCAGTGCGGTGTCTTGTGCCCTAGAGCTGTCCAGCAGGGATTAGTGACCCTATTATCCGGATCGGAGCAGAGCAACGGAGGTGCGACGCAGTGCGGCCCAGGCAATCAGCGCGCCGAGATGGGCGCGTGGTAAACGGAGTGCGGTGGCCTGTAAGCCCCGGAGTGGAGTGATCTGCCCTGCGGAGGCGGTGTGGTCGTAGAGCCCGTGGCTGGGGTGTCGGGAGCAGCGTTGGGACGGCCCTGGCCCGAGGAGGAGGAGACGCCGGTCGCGAGCAGAGTGGCAGAAGAGTCCTGCTGGGCCCGCGCGGCGTGAGTAACAGCGGTGCCCGAGGCTGCCAAGTGGCGTGCGTGGGCGCTGGAGCTGGCTGGTGCCAGCCGGTAGCACTGGATCTCTCATCTGTGCCCCGGGACGACCACCGCAAGTGAGGAGTGGGAGAGGGACCCCTTGCGCCGCCTGAGTCTTGGTCCGCGGACCGGCAGACGGCATCGGCATCGGAGGTCAGTGCCCGGCCTGCGCTGAGGGAAGGAGAGGTGTCCATGGCCCGGGGGATTGCTGTGTGGCCAGGTTCTCAGTGGGCCCCCGACCCGGGAGCATAGCACAAGCCTGGACTTGGGGGTGGGGCCCCCCTACCCCGTGCGCTGATATAAGTGGAGTGCGGCTCCCAGAGGGGAGGCGCTGGGCCCTCCGCGCCGTTGCTGCTCCCCGTTTGGGTCCCGGCCTTTTCCCACCTGAGGTGTAAAGGCGTTGGCACCAGACTTTGCTTGCTGGGGGCCAAGGGGTTTGACTGTGGAGAGTGCTTTGGGCCGTCCCTCACTAAATTGGAAGACCGGCTGAGAGGCAGTAGGGCGGCAGCCAGAATGTGACCTTATCCCCTGCCTGGTCTCTGCGGAGTGGGGGCCACGGGAATTCAGGGATCCCTGCTTAGCCCCGTAAGGCCCGAGGAAGCTTGTGGGTTGCTGGCTGTGACCTACCATTTGTACACCTGGGACGGGGCCACCTAGCCCTAGCTGGCTCCTGCATGAGTGGATCTTCAGTGGCCGTGGGCCTGAACAGGGGGACTGGACTTCACCTAGTGCTTCCTCTTTTATTTGGACAACTTACTTGGGGCCCCTCGGGTGACGTGATGGCGGAGGCCAGGCTCAAGAAAGACAAACCTCCCAAAGACGGAGCACAGAAGGTGGCCCTGCAGACTGCCTTGCCGACTGCGGATAAGTCCCCGCGGCGGGATGATGCCGAGGCACCAGCAACTAAGGCCTTCATGCTAGAATTGTTTTCTGCTATTAAGGAGGATATTACGGAGTTGCGTTCCCAGCTAGCATCTGACTTGAGAGTGCTCAGGCGGGATGTAGACGGTGTGGGAGAGTGGGTTGCGATGCTGGAGGAGCATGACTTGGGGACTGTGGAAGACATACATCGGCTTCAGCAGGATGTGATATGCCTGACGGAGCAGAACTTAGATCTACAAGCCCATGCCGAGGACTTGGAGAACAGGTCCCGGCGCAATAACATTCGAATTCGGGCGGTCCCGTGGAAAGGTGAGGGATTGGACCTGAGGGAGTATGTGGGAGCTCTCTTTCGGCACATCTTAAATGAGGAGGACCTGCCAGAGATTCATATGGATCGAGTGCATCGTGTGGGTATGCCGCGGGGGCCCAAGGCCCCGCCTCCTGACATATTAGTGTGTGTGCATGATTTTCAACTGAAAGAAAGGATACTGAGGAAAGCACGTGATCTTACTCCCCTTCAATTTCGAGACCATCGCCCAATGCTGTTTCAGGACCTTGCGGCCTCTACCCTTGTCAAAAGGAGAGAATTTAAGCCTGTCACTACTTACTTGAGGGAACAGGGTATTCCCTATTCCTGGGGACACCCCTTTAGGCTTACTTTCAAAGGGAAGGCCAAGCTGATCCAGGTCCGGTCGCTGGACGCGGCCCTTGACACCTTGGGGTTGGAACGACCTACTACGCTGTCTGAAACCGGTGGTTCTCCCAGCAGACGACGGCGGCGCTCCACGGAATGGCAGAGGGTTGGCAAGCCGGTGGCCGCGGCGAAACCTGACTTATCGGTAAGCCTGCGGGAGAGGGGCGCTGCAGTTGCGTGTGTGGCTCTAGTGACGGACGCTTCTGAGGGCACATGAATCACGGATCTTTAGTCCGGCCCTACCAGGGTCTGTAGATGGCGCCGGAGGAGGCTGGTCTCAGGAACTGGATGAGTAACATTTTTGTGTCCTTGCCTGGGGAGGAGTCCTGTATCAGGAACTGGGTAAAGGGTGGGTGGGTGCCATGTTCCCCTGCTCTTGGGGCTGCTTAACGGACTTCCGTTTACTCGTTTTTCCTGACTTGTTGAATTCTGTGTTTTTGGGGGTTTCTATGTCTGGGGGAGGGGGGTTAGTGGGGTGGGGGAGTTGGGGGGGTCTTGGGGACTCCGCATCAGCTAGAGGGGGCATGGTAGAGGTCGAGGGGGATACGCTCTGAATCCCAGTGATGATGGGGGAGGTTGCCGACAACTTGTCTTCACTCGGTGGTGTTTTGTTGGCCTAGGCGTGGCACTGGGTGTTAGCTATGTTCCTCTTCCTAGTGTGGGATGGTTAGGGATCTGAAAGTGGTGAGCCTTAATGTCCAAGGGATGAATAGTCCGGTGAAGCATGCTGCAATACTGTCCCTCTTAGAGAATGTAGATGGGGACGTGTGCCTCTTATAATAAACGCATCTCCTCACTAAGAATGTCCGGCGCATGACGGACAGGCGTTTTCCACTGCAACTTTTGTCCTCTGGCCCAAACAAGAAACATGGGGTGGCACTGTTGTTTAGTGCCCCGCATGCATTGTAAAGTGCTCTCGCAAGTAGTAGACATTAGAGGGAGGTTCCTGGCTGTGCGGGTTCAATGGGGTGAGTCGCTATTCACTATAGGGTCTATTTATGCTCCCAATTTCCAGCAGGAATCCTTTCTGCCTACAGCCCTGGTGCAGGTACTGGCGTCTCCAGATGCACTGATTCTAGTGGGTGGGGATTTCAATCTTGTGATGGAGGGGGCGATAGATAGGTCGGAGCAACGGTCGAACCAAACTTGTGCTTGGTCGTCAGGAGGTAAACAGTGGCTTGCAGAGGGTGGGTTGCATGGTGTATGGCGCGTCCAGCACCCCCAAGAGCGCGATTACACCTACTACTCAGCTGCTCATAAGACGTACACGCGCCTCAATCACTTCATGGCCACATCCTCTTTTCTGCCTCACCTATCAGATGCGGACAGCACAACGCTCTCCCTTTCCGATCATGCGCTCATTTCTGTTGTGGTTTCATTTAGTGGTGCTTTGCCTCCTTCAGCTGATTGGCGCCTCCGGGATTCCATGTTGCACGCCAACGCTGTGGTGGCGAAGATTCGGGATACTATTACTCTTTACCTAGCAGACAATATAGTAGAGGACACTCCACTGGCCACGATCTGGGAAGCTCTGAAGCTAGTTGTAAGGGGAGATCTTATAGCGCTTGCTGCAACATATTCTAGGCTGCGCAGGGAGAAGCGTGCAGAGTTGGAGGGGGATGTACGTGGCTTGGAAGCGATCCATAAGAGAACGGGAGCCCCAAGAGTGTGGAGAGAACTGGATATGAAAAGACGTTTGCTCAAGCACCTTGACCTCGATAGGGCGGCACATGCCTTATTGCGCTTGCGACATAAATTCTACCTATGCAGGGATAAAGGGGGTAGGATGCTGGTGCACAGATTGCGCGCGCGCACACAACTACACACTGTTCAAACAATCAAGGATCCGTGGGCGAGTGTCCACACCACTGACGCGGCCATTGTCGACACTTTTCGCCACTTTTATCAATCGCTTTATAGGAGGGAGGAGTCGTAGCTGGAAAACGTACAGGAGAATCTTGCGTAGTTGGGTATCACACCCCTCTATCGGGAATCGGCAGATGCTCTAGACTCAGAGATACAAATAGAGGAGGTTATATCGGCCATTGCGAGGCTGAAGTAAGCTAAATCTCCCAGGCCGGACGGTTTTTCAGCCATATTTTATAAAACGTATTGTAAGGAGCTGGCTCCCCTTTTGACTAGGTTGTTCAATTCCTTCCTCGATACGGGTGTGGTGACTCCCTCCATGACTGAAGCAGCCATAACGGTCATTCTTAAAACAGGGAAGGACCCTACAGAATGCGGCTCTTACAGGCCGATCTCACTCCTCAACATTGACGCTAAGTTGTTTACAGGAGTGGTGGCTGAGAGGCTTAGCCCCTTGATGGACGGAGTGATCGACCCTGATCAGGCAGGGTTCATTCCAACTAGGCAGGGCGGTGATAATACTAAGAGACTGCTACATCTCTTGGATCTAGTCCACCGCTCCGGGAAGCAGGCTTTCCTGCTTTCTATCGACGCGGAGAAAGCTATTAACAGGGTCGACTTGGGCAATATGTTTGAGGTCCTGAGGGTCTTCGGTATAGGTGATAAATTTCAGCGGTGGATCCAGTACCTCTACGCAGCTCCCACAGCGGTGGTGCGGGTGAATGGGTGCCGGTCTGCCTCCTTTTCTATCTCTAGGGTGACTCAGCAGGGGTGTCCCCTCTCCCCGTTAATATTTGCGCTCTATATGGAGCCCTTCGCCCAACACGTTCGGTCTCAAGCCGATAATCAGGGATCCGTTTCGGAGCAGACGTCCATAAAATCAGTCTATATGTGGACAATGTCATCTTAGCTCTGACTAACCCCCACTCCTCTTTGCGGTGTCTGTCCACTGAGCTTCTTGCTTTCCAAAATGCGGCGGTGTTTAAAGTTAATTTTTCTAAATCGCAAATTCTTAACATCTCGGTCCCGGACGGTGATATGGTGGATCTGCGGAGAGACTTTCCCTTTCATTGGGTACAATCGGACATCACATACTTGGGTATCCGACTAGCTCCGACCCTGGCTAAAACCCGAACCTTGAATTATTTCCTCCTCAGTGAGCACGTTACCTAGGCCCTATCCGACTTGTCCCGCCTTAAATTGGCTTGGTTTGGGAGATGGTACAACAAGGGGTGGTGATGGACGGAGCATCTGAACCAATCAAACACTCACACCCAGTCAAAAGATCTGGGTTTGATCCATCACCGTTCTTTAGCCCACTCTGCCACCCCAGTTCAGACATGGCTATATGCAAATCAGTCTGACCCTGTGCCTCATGGGAACAGTCAGCCCGACTGCCAAGCCATGCCTTCCCTGGACCGGAAACAAGCTTCCGAGGACCGGTTTCTGGCATTACAGCCGTCTTCAGCCCGGTTTGCTTGAATTCAGTGGCAAAGTGAGCAAGGGACTCACGTCTGAGCATACCCTGCCACACTTATGGCGGCCAAAGCGGTACAAAAGGGGGTGGTGATGGACGGAGCATCTGAACCAATCAAACACTCACACCCAGTCAAAAGATCTGGGTTTGATCCATCACCGTTCTTTAGCCCACTCTGCCACCCCAGTTCAGACATGGCTATATGAAAATCAGTCTGATCCTGTGCCTCATGGGAACAGTCCAGCCCGAACGGCCAAGCCATGCTTTCCCTGGACCGGAAACAAGCTTCCAAGGACCGGTTTCTGGCATTACAGCAGTCTTCAGCCCGGCTTGCTTAAATCCAGTGGCAAAGTGAGCAAGGGACTTACGTCTGAGCATACCCTGCCACACTTATGGCGGCCAAAGTGGTACAAAAGGGTGTGGTGATGGACGGAGCATCTGAACCAATCAAACACTCACACCCAGTCAAAAGATCTGGGTTTGATCCATCACCGTTCTTTAGCCCACTCTGCCACCCCAGTTCAGACATGGCTATATGCAAATCAGTCTGACCCTGTGCCTCATGGGAACAGTCCAGCCCGAACTGCCAAGCCATGCCTTCCCTGGACCGGAAACAAGCTTCCGAGGACAGGTTTCTGGCATTACAGCCGTCTTCAGCCCGGCTTGCTTGAATTCAGTGGCAAAGTGAGCAAGGGACTCACGTCTGAGCATACCCTGCCACACTTATGGCGGCCAAAGCGGTACAAAAGGGGGTGGTGATGGACGGAGCATCTGAACCAATCAAACACTCACACCCAGTCAAAAGATCTGGGTTTGATCCATCACCGTTCTTTAGCCCACTCTGCCACCCCAGTTCAGACATGGCTATATGCAAATCAGTCTGATCCTGTGCCTCATGGGAACAGTCCAGCCCGAACGGCCAAGCCATGCTTTCCCTGGACCGGAAACAAGCTTCCGAGGACCGGTTTCTGGCATTACAGCCGTCTTCAGCCCGGCTTGCTTGAATCCAGTGGCAAAGTGAGCAAGGGACTCACGTCTGAGCATACCCTGCCACACTTATGGCGGCCAAAGCCGTACAAAAGGGGGTGGTGATGGACGGAGCATCTGAACCAATCAAACACTCACACCCAGTCAAAAGATCTGGGTTTGATCCATCACCGTTCTTTAGCCCACTATGCCACCCCAGTTCAGGCATGGCTATATGCAAATCAGTCTGACCCTGTGCCTCATGGGAACAGTCCAGCCCGAACTGCCAAGCCATGCCTTCCCTGGACCGGAAACAAGCTTCCGAGGACCGGTTTCTGGCATTACAGCCGTCTTCAGCCCGGCTTGCCTGAATTCAGTGGCAAAGTGAGCAAGGGACTCACGTCTGAGCATACCCTGCCACACTTATGGCGGCCAAAGCGGTACAAAAGGGAGTGGTGATGGACGGAGCATCTGAACCAATCAAACACTCACACCCAGTCAAAAGATCTGGGTTTGATCCATCACTGTTCTTTAGCCCACTCTGCCACCCCAGTTCAGACATGGCTATATGCAAATCAGTCTGATCCTGTGCCTCATGGGAACAGTCCAGCCTGAACGGCCAAGCCATGCTTTCCCTGGACCGGAAACAAGCTTCCGAGGACCGGTTTCTGGCATTACAGCCGTCTTCAGCCCGGCTTGCTTGAATCCAGTGGCAAAGTGAGCAAGGGACTCACGTCTGAGCATACCCTGCCACACTTATGGCGGCCAAAGCGGTACAAAAGGGGGTGGTGATGGACGGAGCATCTGAACCAATCAAACACTCACACCCAGTCAAAAGATCTGGGTTTCATCCATCACCATTCTTTAGCCCACTCTGCCACCCCAGTTCAGACATGGCTATATGCAAATCAGTCTGACCCTGTGCCTCATGGGAACAGTCCAGCCCGAACTGCCAAGCCATGCCTTCCCTGGACCGGAAACAAGCTTCCGAGGACCGGTTTCTGGCATTACAGCCGTCTTCAGCCCGGCTTGCTTGAATCCAGTGGCAAAGTGGAGACATACCCTGCCACACTTATGCCGGCCAAAGCGGTACAAAAGGGGGTGGGAGATTGGCTGAAATCAAAATGACTGTGCTTCCCCATATATTCTATCTGTTTCAGATGTTACTCTTGAGCCCACCACCGGTCATGTTGCGGAGACTTTAGGGTTTGCTTAACAAGTTCTTTTGGAACAAAAAGTGGCCGCGCTTTGCGTTTACTGTGACTACAACCCCGAAGGCAGATGGGGGTCTGGGCTTCCCTTTGCTTGCAGCGTACTTTCAGGCGTCCTGTCTTCGGTACATAGTAGAGTGGAATAGGCCTCTGTCCAGTAATCACTGGAACTTTATGGACCAGACGGTGGCCGGATGCAATATCTGGCGAGAGGTATGGCTGCCGCGCAAGCATAGAGCTTGGGGGCTGTATTCCTCTCCAGTGACCTCCCTGACGATGAAAGCTTGGGACCAGCTAGCGCTACGAAAGGGCTGGACTTCCTTCCCCTCCCCTATGACTCCCATAGTTGACAATCCTGACTTTCCGCCGGGCTGCGCATCACCGATCTTTCATCGCTGGAGAGAGGAAGGTTGCAAAAGGGTGGGCTCGCTCTTCGATCTAGATGGCCTGGTCCTGTTTGCCACACTGCGTAAGGAGTACTTGCCGTTGCTCGAAGGGGATGTGTTCCACCACGCGCAAGTAGCGCACTGGGTGACCCAACCGGCCAACATGGCCCTCATGTCACGGCCGCTAACGATCTTTGAAGGCTGGCTGGTATGTAAAAAAGATGACTGGAGTCTCATTTCGGAGCTCTATGCGATAATTCTGCGTGGCTCACGGAAGCAACGCACAAAAGCGCAAGTTCGTTGGGAAACGAAGCTAGGGCGTCCTCTGACGGCCAAAGAATGGGAACATGTGTTCTATAGGGCGCACCACACAACTTCCAACACTGCAGGGACCGAATCAGCATACAAAACAGCGACATATTGGTATTATACCCCGGCGCGTATCAAGGCGTAGAATAAGGCGAAGTCAGGCCTTTGTTGGAGGGGATGTGGGATGTCGGGGACTCTGGTCCACTTGCAATGGCGCTGCCTGAAATTGGAACGCTATTGGGCCGCAGTCCAAGACGAGCTAGATACTGCTTTTCAGATTACACTTCCACGGCTGCCCGAACATACGCTGCTGGGGCTTCCCCATTTAAAATTTTTTCCATTGCGTTCACTCAGGGGCAGGCAAATTGCATTGGCTTTGCTGGCTGCGAGGCAGGTTATTTTGGCACAGTGGGGTTCTCCGGCGATACCTGACCCACGAGATTGGATCCAATGACTGTGGCACAACCTAGCCATGGAGCGGCTCTCTTTGGGTATGGATGGGAAGGGCTCTGAATATGCTAAACTCTGGGATCCATTTTTGCAGCTATTGTCTAAAGACCTGCGGGAAGTGACATGCCCAAAATATCTGCAAATCTTGCAACTTATTCCTTTGGAGCCTGTAGGTGCCACGCCGACTACTTGAAGAGCTGTTGATTGCAGTCAGTCAGAGGGGGTGTACCTTGGGGCAGGTGGTGTCTAGAGAAGCTGATGCGGAGCAGGAGGGTGGAGGAGGGGGGACGGAGGGGGGTTTTGGCGGGTGCAGGGTTAGGGTTGTGGGAGGGTTCTGTTTCTCTTTTTTTTTTTTTCTTTCTCCTAGTTTGTGATTTAGCATTTATAAAAGCGGTGGTTGCAACTCAGGTGGAGCGATGGAGCTTCTTCACTTACGCGGGGTCGCCCTCCGGGGTGTAGGCCCAGACGTTGTGTCTTTATTGTGAGAATTCGCCCTGCCGGCAAGTTGATGTAGGCAGCTGGGCTGTGTTATGAGCTGTCCTATCCGCCTTACAAAAATGATTGATTCTATAGATGGAGGTACTGCACCAGTACCGGGAGATGTACAACTTTACCAACCAGTTGAAGACTTTTCGGGGACTGGCCGTTCATGATGAACTGCAAGTGTACACCTGAAAATATAAGTGCCACAAAACGCTGCACGCCAACTCTTGGAGGTAGCTTCTGAGTTGTATGGAGCTGAGAAAATAAGATTGAAAGCGATGAAGATGTTGTTCGGGTGAGCAGCTCACTACGTGTCCGAGGACATAACGTTGTTTGCCATACATAGTCTGTCATTTGCTAATGCAATGCATGTTGGGAGTTGTAGTCTTGCTTCGATTAACTGAATGGGCATCCCTGGTAGCATGAGTTGTAAAACAAAAGTCATGGCTGTACTCAAGGTGCCCTCAATGTCTTCTATGATCCCAAATGTGAACTTTTAGGTGTCTCTTTGCTATTACACCTCACTCGTGCATTCCTATACTGAGTCGGAGATCATGTCAAACTAAGTTATTCAAAATGTTAGTATGCAGCAAAGCCATTTGTTTGCTTTATGTAGCGCCTTTGTTAAATAGTAAGGTCATATCTATTCTTGACAAAATTATATGCATTTTGTATGAAATCTTTTTTAAATGCAGTTTGTATGAAATCTTTTGCATCATAGCACAGTCACCCCTCACTGTGCCATCAGGTTATAATTGAACCTAACATCTCTAACATCACTTCATTACGGGCCACTCTAAATTATCTATGTTATTGTGTGTGGGGGGGGTAGATTCTACCAACGTAAAGTCCTTCATTTACTCAAAACTTAAAATAACAACACACAAGGATATGGAATTGAGAGTTATACCATCAAACAAGCTTTTAGGAATTTATCATTTACCTGACTTGGAGATGATGGCTAAGTTAAATCGAGTGACTCATACATGTAAGTTAAGAAGGGCCATTATTAGCAGGCAGAGGGAGAATGACCTGATGACGTTAAAGAAACACAAACATATGTATCTAGTTTTAGAAACTGTTGTCTCTCCAGATAAAGAATATATCAGGCCCACTCTCTTTGGTCATATTAAACTGAAATATTTAAAATTTAGACTGCTTTATGTTCCAATCTATTCATTTGAGGGAAGGTGGAATTGAGTCTTCATAGGAAAGATTGCTTGTCGACTCTGGGGATATATAATGGAAAATGTTATTTACAACCATTCTTTAAGATGCAAAAATAAGATCTACTTCAGCAGCTGTCAGTTACTGTTCTACAATCAAAGATAGTTGTTACAGTATACAATTAATGACATTTTTAAACCATGTCTATAAAATACTGGGATCCTGTATTTAGTAAAGTTGAACCATATTTTTATTTCATATTTATGACTCATAGTTAGTACATTCAAACTATTTTTCTATTATATCTTTATGATGATCATGAAAAACACTTTTTTCTGTAATCTATGTGATGAAAAGAATAAACTTGATTTAGTCATTCACAGCCTCAGCACACTCACAAAGGGCTTCACACCAGTCTATTGTGCCCCCCCAGACAAACTGGGGGCAGGGCAGGAAGCCCGGGAATTCCAGGCACTCTGTAGGTGGAGGACTCTGAGATCTTCTCCTGCTTGATACTGTGCACCAGTTCTATATATTGGATTCTCAGACCCAACTCTTCAGCACACATCTGGGCCTGTGGAAGAATCAGAGGAAGGACAGCTGTGCTGCAAGTTCGACTGCTGCTCTACTGCCTGTGCGAGGAGGACTGAGCCAGCATCTTGAAGCCATGGACATCAGAGTGACTCCAGGGGCTAGTTGACTGGCCTCCTGATCAGAGCCTCAAGTACAGAAAAGGCTTCAACCACCTTGAACCCAGCACCCTGACTCTGTCTGTTGTGAGTCTGACCCCCCCACACCAAAGTGGTGCCACCACAGGCCTGGACCCTTGGAAGTGGACCTTAAGATGCTCTGTCAGCCCAAGTGTGGTCTTTTGGGCAGGACCAACACAGCACAATGCATCTCATCGCAGGATCACATTGGAACTGCACTGTGCAATGCATCCCCGATGCAGGATACCGCAGCTCTTTTAAACCCCCGCTAACGACAATAAAAGATTTTTTAAAAACACACAAGAGAAGACTACCGGTCGATTTGCATAAACCAATAAGAGACTCAGATAGAGGGAAGACACAGAGCAATACAAATTCAGCCGCACTAGGTCGAGAAAAATCCCATCAGCCCACCCTGCTGGCGGAGCATCGTCATCTGGGAGCTGGAAACAAGAAATCTATGCAGTCCTCCCCTTGTTAGGGGGACTTTACTGCACTAGATTCAAAACCAGTGATTGGCCCAATCAAGTATATTCTCAAAAGTGGTGCTGATAATTTGCAGTGCAAAGTGAATGTGAAGATTAAAAATGGCTACCAGGACAAAAAAGTGTGTTTAATGGAGATTGTCCTAGTGTCAAGATTAAAAACATAACCTGATAGTTTGAGAGAATAACTATCTTATAGCAATAGGGGAAAGGTCAACATGTTTCAGCCGTATAGGTAACAATGCCCGGCTTTCATCAGGACCCAGAAGATTATACGCTACTGCAAAAATAATACAATAGGTGTGTGAAAAGACAAGAACATTACTTCAATCAGAAACTTGGATATTAGTGGTTGTCAACTACCCTACCAGAACCTGACGTGCACAGATGTGCAAAGGTTTCCGAGTTAGTACAAATACAGTTTCTTTCCTGTAATGATAAATATAAAAATATTTAGTGTTGCATTCTGGTGTACTTCGATCAACTGAGACACTGTATAGTTATGTTACTGTCATCAGAGTAATTATCTCTTGACAGTGGTATATGCCCAGTAAGTGGCTCAGCATATAGTATACTTAATAAGCTATCTTAAGTCAATTAAAGTGTACTCACCCATCTTTGTGTGGGAGTACACCTCATTTCACCCGGCAACTGCTCGGTAAATGAGGCCCCACTCTGTTTGTGGATGTAGAAGAACACATATGAATGTATATCCCTATGTGTCCCTTTACCTACATCATCAAATATTTCAACATTTTAAACCTTATTGTAAATGAGATTTGACAATAGACCAAGAGCTCCTAAATGCAAGGCCAGAAATCAATGTTTTGGGAAAAACTCATTAATATGAATAAAAACGTAGCTAAACAGAGACTTATAGGTATATTTTAAAAAAGATACATGTCGCTATATTGCAAAAAAGCTTGTTTAGTTGAGCACACGGACAAGCCCATAGTCTGAATGACAGTTTTAGAAAGAAATCCCTAAAAGAATATAAGAGGGAACACAGACAATCGGTTGAGGTTGCCACCCAACTCACCTGTCCGTAGGTGCCGCAGGCGTGGATCAAGCCGAAGGGGAGGTACCTAAACGGCAGGATGAGTCTCTTTTTATAGCCCTTCCCATTGGATAATTGAAGTCACTTGACTTAATGACACATTCTCGCGCTCACCTCGCGCTTGCGCATACCTCATCTTTAGAGACACTACCTCTGGTAGTGGTACAAGCTGGGAGCATGATCGGTACCTTCTGATAGCATATTACTCCTCTGCGCAAGCGTGCAAGCCATATGGAATCTCCGGACAGTGTCTCAATCCAACACGCATGCGCGCAAGTGAGAGCGCTTCTCCATTCTGTTGCGCATGATCAGCGATTGTGAAACAAACACGCGCAGCCCCCCAACTTTATGAGGATTGGCAAAGGACCGACAGGCTTCAATAGCCCGGTGCAAAGGAGACAAAATATCCCCCTTTCCCTTAACACAATGAAACCATGATTTCGGCAAGAAAAACAGACCCACAGCTTACTGGACGCCATTATAAGTCGCAGAGTAAAACCACTCATGATTGTGGAATCGTGTCAGCCCTTTACTCACAATTGTGGAATCCTGTCAGCGCACTGCTGAATACCCATTAGAGACAAGAAGTGATGTAAATGGGCGAAAGCATACAAAAAAATCATCCTATATAATAGATCCCTGATTCAATTTAAATGCCCCACTTATTGTCATTGTTTCAAAAACAATTAATTATCGATAAATGTAATGGTGTTATGTACATGAACTCACAGTGACGAGTCATTTCTAACCAATAATGTGTGCGCAAGTACTAGTGTTTGCGTTGCCGCTACAGTCAGAAGAGGAAGATCGCTGTGTTATCGATTACTCCCCGACAACTGGCACGCTAGTAGAGACTAAAAAGAGTAGAGAACCCACTCCACATATTGGTACATCACTAATCTTTTTGGAGCGGTAACTTACAGTCAAAGTGGCTGTTGGCTGTGATACTCAATAGCCCAATAGCCAAAAATAAGATGGACTAGATTGCCACATTACAGGTGGTTGTAATAAATACAGAGGGTGTCTCTATGTACAAGTTGCAGTTAAACAGACACACTCTCTGGGATAAAAAGGTCTTGTTAGTGTGTTTATTACAGAGACCATTGATGAATATAGAGACAACCTCCCGAGCACCAAGTGTTCTCCTATTGTGTACACAGGCTAAAGACCTTGTTATAAAGAGACCCAAGGGATCTCATCATAGAGACCCTTGCTGTCACATTTTAATTTATAAATCCATTTATGTTCTTTAATGAAGAAAAATCTCGAGATGTCACTTATATGTGGTGGAACAAATGGACGTTCCAGCACAAGCTACTGCATATCTTCTGCCTTGTGTTTAAGAGTGAGGAAGTGGTTCGTAAGACAAGTTGATCGTTTGTTGCAACAAATGGTGCTCTTATGCTCGCTGATCCTTAATTTAATTTTGGGTGTGGTGTAGCCAATATATCTTAGTGAACAAGGACAAGTAATCATATAAATGACTCTGTCCGAGTTGCAATTGGTATGAGTCTTCAAAATTCAAGGATTCCCTGTGCCAATGTCCACATATTCTGTCTTTCGATTTTGTGGACAAACGCTACAGGATCCGCAAGGATAGTGACCGCGGACCATAGGGAGGTTCCACAATGTATTGGTTGCTTCCTGAGTCTTTATCTTAGGCCTAGTGTGCACCAGGCTATCTCGCAGACTAGGACCCTTTTTGAAAGAGAACAAGTGTGGGGGGATGTTCTCAGCTGCCACATTCAAAATCCTCCAATGTCTCCGTACCGTCTTCTGTACCTGCTTAGAAAGTGTACTGAAGGTGTTCACAAAGGTGAGTCTCTTCAGAGGTTCTTTTTCGACACGAGCATCTAATAGGGCCTCGCGATTGTTGTTGGCGGCCCATTTCCATGCCTGACGTACCAAACGTTTCGGATAGTCGCGGTCTCTTAGTTGTACAGACCGCGCTTTGGCATGTTTGTCAAAGAGTGGTCTCGCAGAACAGCTCCTCCGTAAGCGTAAGAATTGCCCCACGGGCAAGTTCTCACGTAAGGCTTTAGGATGGTGACTGCCAAATGTCAACAGTGAATTTCTTGCCATGGGTTTTTTATATAGGTCGCATTCCAATTTTCCATTCTGCGTGAAAATTAGGATGTCCAGAAATGGTAATTGGACCTGGCTAAACTCTACTGTGAACTTGAGGAACCTGTTCTAAATATTAAGCCACCCATGGAAATCTCAAATCTCAGTTGTAGAACCTTGCCATACCAAAAAGATGTAATCTATGTATCTCTTCCACAGCACCACTTGATGGAAATAAGGGTTGCTGTGGTTGAGAACATATTCTTGTTCAAAAAGATGAACAAATAGGTTGGCGAGGCTGGCCGCAAAAATGATGTTGAGTCGCTATACACTTGTATCCCTCAGGAAGAGACTTTGGAATCGATCAGAGGACTCTTGGATTCACGAGATTTGAAGAGCATAACTCCGGTTAACTTCATCATGGAGTGTGCAAGATTGGCCATGGTGGGAAAAAAATTCAAATTCGAGGAACAGATTTTCCTCCAGATCTCCGGGACATCGATGGGCAGCATTTTTCATGGGAACAGTCCAGCCATGCCTTCCCTGGACCGGAAACAAGCTTCCTAGGACCGGTTTCTGGCATTTCAGCCATCTTCAGCCAGGGGGTGGCGATGGACTGTTCCCATGAGGCACAGGGTCAGACTGATTTGCATATGGCCATGTCTGAACTGGGGTGGCAGAGTGGGATAAAGAACGGTGATGGATTAAACCCAGATCTTTTGACTGGGTGTGAGTGTTTGATTGGTTCGGATGCTACGTCTATCGCCACCCCCTTTTGTACCGCTTTGTTTGCCATAAGTTAGCAGGGTATGCTCAGATGTGAGTCCCTTGCTCACTTTGCCACTGGATTCAAGCAAGCCTGGCTGAAGACTGACGAAATGCCAGAAACCGGTCCTAGGAAGCTTGTTTCCGGTCCAGGGAAGGCATGGCTTGGCAGTTCGGGCTGGACTGTTCCCATGAGGCACAGGTTCAGACTGATTTGCATATGGCCATGTCTGAACTGGGGTGGTAGAGTGGGCTAAAGAACGGTGATGGATTTAACCCGGATCTTTTGACTGGGTGTGAGTGTTTGATTGGTTCAGATGCTCCGTCCATCGCCATCCCCTTTTGTACCGCTTTGTTCGCCATAAGTTGGAAGGGTATGCTCAGACATGAGTCCCTTGCTCACTTTGCCACTGGATTCAAGCAAGCCTGGCTGAAGACGGCTGAAATGCCAGAAACCGGTCCTAGGAAGCTTTTTCCGGTCCAGGGAAGGTATGGCTTGGCAGTTCGGGCTGGACTGCTCCCATGAGGCACAGGGTCAGACTGATTTGCATATGGCCATGTCTGAACTGGGGTGGCAGAGTGGGATAACGAACGGTGATGGATTTAACCCAGATCTTTTGACTGGGTGTGAGTGTTTGATTGGTTCGGATGCTCCGTCCATCGCCACCCCCTTTTGTACTGCTTTGTTCACCATAAGTTGACAGGGTATGCTCAGACGTGAGATCCTTGCTCACTTTGCAACTGGATTCAAGCAAGCCTGGCTGAAGACGGCTGAAATGGCAAAAAACGGTTCTAGGAAGCTTGTTTCTGGTCCAGGGAAGTCATGGCTTGGCAGTTCGGGCTGGACTGTTCCCATGAGGCACAGGGTCAGACTGATTTGCATATGGCCATGTCTGAACTGGGGTTGCAGAGTGGGCTAAAGAACGGTGATGGATTAAACCCAGATCTTTTGACTGGGTGTGAGTGTTTGATTGGTTCGGATGCTACGTCTATCGCCACCCCCTTTTGTACCGCTTTGTTTGCCATAAGTTAGCAGGGTATGCTCAGATGTGAGTCCCTTGCTCACTTTGCCACTGGATTTAAGCAAGCCTGGCTGAAGATGGCTGAAATGCCAGAAACCGGTCCTAGGAAGCTTGTTTCCGGTCCAGAGAAGGCATGGCTTGGCAGTTCGGGCTGAACTGTTCCCATGAGGCACAGGGTCAGACTGATTTGCATATGGCCTTGTCTGAACTGGGGTGGCAGAGTGGGCGGATGTATGACGTTACAACGCATACTTTTACAACGCATACCTTTACAACGCATTCTTTATAACGCAACATCCATTACAACGCATTCTGTTACAATGCATGCTATTACAACGAATTTTTTAAAACTACATTTACAACGCATTCCATTACAACGCATACTACCTTTACAACGCATACTATTACAACGCATAACATTACATTGCATGTTTGGTAAGTATTGGATAGTGTAGGGGTAAAAATTACTATTCTAACTCCAGGGGGTGCAACAGTGGGGTAAGTGTTGGATAGTGTAGGGGTAAAAATGACTATTCTAACTCCATGGGGTGCAACAGTAGGGTAAGTGTTGGATAGTGTAGGGGTAAAAATTACTATTCTAACTCCAGGGGGTGCAACAGTAGGGTAAGTGTTGGATTGTAATGTTATGCGTTGTAATAGTATGCGTTGTAATGACTGCGTTGTAATGACATGTTTTGTATTGTCATGTGTTGTAATGGTTGCGTTGTAATGGCATGCGTTGTAATGGATGTTGCGTTGTAAAAGTTTTGTTGTAATGGTAGTGCGTTGTAAAAGTTGCATTGTAAAGGTTGTTTCCCAGAGTGGGCTAAAGAACGGTGATGGATGAAACCCAGATCTTTTGACTGGGTGTGAGTGTTTGATTGGTTCAGATGCTCCGTCCATCACCAGCCCCTTTTGTACCGCTTTGTTCGCCATAAGTTGGCAGGGTATGCTCAGACGTGAGTCCCTTGCTCACTTTGCCACTAGATTCAAGCAAGCCTGGCTGAAGACGGCTAAAATGCCAGAAACCGGTCCTAGGAAGCTTGTTTCTGGTCCAGGAAAGGCATGGCTTGGCAGTTCGGGCTGGACTGTTCCCATGAGGCACAGGGTCAGAATGATTTGCATATGGCCATGTCTAAACTGGGGTGGCAGAGTGGGCTAAAGAACGGTGATGGATTAAACCCAGATCTTTTGACTTGGTGTGAGTGTTTGATTGGCTCAGATGCTCCGTCCATCACCACCCCCTTTTGTAAACACCTTTTGACATGAAGCCTGGCTGCTTTTGTGTCAATGTCCCAGAGGGTTAATCACTGATTAATTTAGCATTTGAGTTTCATCCTGACAAGAAGTGTGGCTACTGCTTGAATATGATGACTTCATCCCCCTCAACCAGTAACCTCATTTCGTACAAGGGGGTACACAGCAAGTGAGGTTATGAAAGGTGCAAGTTAAAGATAATGCAGTGTTACAAGTGAGTGGTATGTATATGTGGGAAGATGGTGAAGTGAAGGAGATGCAAGGAAATACATGCAGGAAGGCAAACATAGAACTGACGAGGGAAGCGATTGGCTGTGAAATATGTAAAGAGAGGTTTTACGAAAGACATCAAGAGAAAAAAGTGTATCTGAGAGACTGCAGATGAAAGTGGTATGAAAAGGAAAATGTGAGTGATTGAGCCACATGAAAGACCTTTACTCCTTCAATAGACATTAACAGTTTCATTCATGGATGATTTTCCATTCTAATTAATCATCACAACATTATTAGTGTTACTTGTTTATTTAATGGTCCTAACAAGCGCTGAGAAAGCCAAAAGGCCTGCCTTGTTTTAGGAGCATGCCAGTTATTGTGTAATATTTAAAGTTGGATGAAATAAAAGAACGCTCAGGGAGAGGCTCCAAAATAAAAGTGGAGTTGCACGCAATGGGAAGCAAAGTAATTTGCATGTCTTAAGCCACACCCTTAAATAGGGTTGCCGTTTGGGAAGATTTCTTAGTTATGCTTCTTAGCCCCCCCCCCCCCTTTTTGAGACCACCCACTTATTGTATCCCAATTTAAGCCCTGCACATCAAAGTGCTGCTGTCACTCAGAGTTCCTTTTTGTGTTAATTTTCTGTTTTTCACATATTTATTTATTTATTTTAGAGGTTTTATATAGCGCTGACTAGAGCCAGAGGTATCAGAGCGCTTTACATAAGTGTGATGACAGTAACGGTACAACAATAATAATTAAATAGCATGACATTCAAAAAGGGTAATAAAGGAGATATTGTTTACGCTTAAACAAAACGAGAATAACAATAAGATAGTACAAAAAGCTATTTACATATAAACATAAGGCGCATTGGGTGATATGCTGCATGAGAGGAGGTAGGAGTAGAGGGCTGCAGGTAGAACGAAGTAAGACATTGGGCAGGAGGTGGAAGACAGATGGAGAGGGGGAGTAAGATGGAAGATAAGGGGTTGTGAGTGGAAGGGGAGGAGCTGAAAAGTAACAAAGGGGAAAGTGCAACAGTGTCAGTTGAAAATAGAGGAAAGAGAGGGGGGTCGAGGGGGGCAGCAAGAGGATTGGGGGAGGTCCTAAATGGGGGTAGGAAGGGGGAGGGATTGCAGGGCAACTGCTATTGATAAGTAGATGTTATTCAGTAGATGTTTGTTAATTTAAGCAGTCTAGCCACCTAGCTAGTAACTTGGCTCTACATAGGCACACATGTGCCAATATCTTTCAACATGTTTTGAATGAGCACGTGCCAGGTGCTGTCCAATCCCAGCCTCTATGCTGCACCTGTTCAAAATGATTAGGTCCTTCACTGTTATAACTCCACATCATGCACAAATAGGCAATAAGCACAACTGGGTGTATGCAGTGGGGGCTGTTGCTCCTCCTGGCATGTTCACATCACAGCATTACTACGTTTGATGTTGTTCTCTAGATAGCACAATGTAAGGGGCTTTAATATATACGGTCCTCTTAAAGTAAACATTGTATTGGTTCGTGTTGATTGATTAAAATAATTTCAAATAAGCTATTCACATTTCAGACGTGTTTAAATATAGTCTGTGCAAGTGATGCCGCCTTTAACAAATATGTCGGTGTTTATTTATGGTGCAGCTCCTTTGATAATTATGCCAATAAACATGGACTGTGAAGAAACTAATACGACTTAATTGGAAGTAAATGAAATGTGTAGACATAGCCACGGGCAATGGTCAATAGTTCTGTTTGCTTTGCAGTGGATATTGACAGAATTACACAAAGCACCACAAGTGCCTAGGAAATGTTTTTTATTAAAACTCTACACAGGAAAACAAACAGCAGATCAAAAAAAAGTCAAACATTGTACAACCTTTCAGGGCTTGGAACATAAAACAGGTCGATATTGTATGAACATCTAAAATTATACTCCTCACAAGTTAGTGCTTGAAAATACCCGATGATTAGAAAAGTTAGTAATCCATGTCCTTTTGCTTTAAGGTGGTTTAGGAGCTAATTAACGAAAAATAACTCGTTACATTGTTTTACACTATTGCATCCTAGGATGAAAATGTAATATGAAGCAGAAAGACATATAGGTGGGCTTATGTGTGTGCGCATCTATGAAACCTGTTTATATAACGATTAGTTTCATAACAAATAATTGTTTAATATGACTCATATAGAAATCGTTCTATATGAGCAAATTTCTTCCATAAGGACCTTAGGGGAGGCCTGCTATCCCTAACTGCCAAAGTTATTACTGAATGTATATATATCTATATACTATACCGAAGTGCTTTCGTTATGACGGACTAAACAATATTGTATAAGCTATGTCACTCCACAATGGATCATGAACAAAGATGTTCATGTATTTTAACTGTGCCCGACAACTGTATTATTGAATGTATATATGGCTATATGCTAAACTGAAGTATGAAACATTAACAACTGATGAAACTCTACTGTAAAGCGCTCTGACACCCTACGCTGGGTCTTGTTCGCGCTATAGAAAACTCTAAATAAATAAATAAATAAATAAACTCATAAGTTAATTTGAGGAGTTCTGGGCTCAACCTTTACTACAGGTCCAATGTCAATCAATGGCTAATGAACAATCTTTGTGTTGGGTATTTAATGTACTACTTATGTGATTGCTACGGATATTATTACATTCCAGTTGGATTGACCACGCCCTCCTTTAGTACTCCTCTCTCTCCAAAGGAACCTTGACTAGGTAGTCAAAAGTTGTTATAAAGATAGTTTGGGGTAAGAAATTCTGATACACCAGACACAGCATCACCCCCAACAATCCAATAGGCCCGGCTTTAATGTGCTCAGACCTGTAAACACATAAAAGCTGTTTGCATGTGTCAGGATGTGAAAGCAAAATCGATTGGCTTTGGCACTGCTACTTGTCCCAAAAGCGACCAGGATTTGCAGTTCCCAAGATAAATGTTATTTTGTCCAGTTCACGTGCAGCATGCCCTCCAGACATACAGAGATAAATATGGAGAGCTCAATGAACAGTCAGACATATATGCCTGGTGGCTGGCTGATATATTTCCCTTTGCCTTTATGATAGTGTACTGGTGTGATAGAAGCTTACACTCCAGGGTGTGTCTGTGTTTGTGTAAGCCTTCACTGCTGTTACCTGTGTTGTACGTGCGCACTCTGTTGGGGGGGGGGGGTGCGTGTGCGTGAGACATGTGAAAGGAGGATGTTGGTACTGTTGTTTAATTTGCTGTAAACCTGCTGCCTGCTGAAGTGAAAACAAAACTGAAAAGAACTTTTGGCACACAATGCATGTATTGGAAAAAAGATTTAATGTTTGACTCTTCGATCTAGTTATGAGATAGAAAAATGTTCCCCGTGCATTACAAGGCAAACACTCAATAGTAGGTGGAATGTTGCACTCAACAGCCAATAGCATCAGGCATACTGCTATGGGGAAGCCAAACCCACATATATATTTTAAAGGATTGGTAACGATAGAAACGAACACAGCAATGTTGAGAGCTATGAAGAGAGGAATAGTTCCACTACCAGCGATGCAGGGATGCCCATTAGGAATTCCCGCTCTCATAATTACTGGTACGGGTGGTGTTAGTTATTTCTTAATGTGGGAAAACCACAGGTCTAGAAGGTGTCCAATGAAATTCTGATAAGAAAAGGATAATTATCACAGAATCGTGAATGTAACACCTTACTTGCGCAATAATACCCTAGTATCTGTCCATTCTAAACTAGCAGATGTGATATTGCCACATTTCAAGTAGTTCTTGTTTTGGCTGTAAAAACGGTGTTTCTGGCTGAACCGGTTATTACACGATCCTCATAATGAGGGGTCAAGATCTTCTAAAGAGTTGGAACTGGTTGGGCAGATAAAAAAAGACACTCATAAGTAAAATAGAACCAATATTTTCTGAGGTAGAACAACACTATTTACCACATACGTGCTAAAACAACTCAGCCTATTTAATTTTGAAGGCTATTGCCGTATTGTTATATAGAGATTGATCACAAGCCTCGCCCACCCTCAGATTTCCTTTAACCTATTCGATGTAATATGCTTTAAGCTCCCAAATACTAAGTGATGCCATGACTAGAGGTCATACAATGGCGGTTCAATGTATCTCAGTGGCATAAAGCATCTGTGCATTGTCCTAATGATCCCAAGACAAAGATGCAGCAGGAGCATTATTACCAAACAATTGAACACCTGCGAAGGGTTTGGGAGGGAGCAGGACAATGGCGCTCAAGCAGTCAGTAAGAGTAGCTGAGTAATAGTAAATTAGAACACATTTGTTAACGGTGCTGCCATTGCAGAGGAAGACCCGGAACCTCTGTATGAGTAAAAGGCAAAAGCCCTTAACACTGGAACATGTACAAAAGATACTGGGCACACATTTAAGAATTAACAGTATTGATACAATGAAATAACTCATGAGCAAGATGACACCGGTGGTACAAAAAATAGGTTGTTTATGTAGAAGGTATTCTTCAGAATGAAAAAACAATGCTAGCCGACACGTGTTTGGTCATCAGGACAATGCCTGTGATTCTTCAGGGAGCTCCCATATCCCAAGGCGAGAAGCGCACCGTCAGGACCCGGAACCCAGAGGTCTTGGACGAACACAGACTTATCTGCTCGTGTACGATTTCTTATCCTATCCTGCCCTACCCACGGCTTTCTTGTACCCGCTTCACCGGGTCGGAATTATCACCGGTAACTTGATCCTGATACCACACCACTACAGCCCTGAAGAGTCACAGGCATTGTCCTGATGACGAAATACGTGTCGGCTGGCGTTGTTTTTTGTTCTGAAGAACACCATCTACATAAACAACCTATTTTTTTGTACAACCGGTGTCATCTTGCTCATGAGTTATTTCATTGTATCAATACTGTTAATTCTTAAACGTGTGCCCAGTATCTTTTGTACATGATTACCAAACAATCTCATCCAACAGTGTGTTGGTGATCCCTAAAAACGAATTGTCAATGAGGTCTATCAATACAAGGCAAACTGAGAAAAAAGCTTTAAGTTAAACTTAGGTGGTTGATGTACTTGATTTAATAAAGGGTACTGAAACCATTCAACAGACCAATAAACAATCAAACTGGTGCCAGCCACATTAAGGATGCCAAGATGTGACCAGAAATAGGACGTCACCTCATGCTCTACACCAACTGGGCTTGCAAACTGTAGGTGATCTTTATCTTCATAGCAGCTGTAAAATTTCAAGATTTTGAACATCAAGTATGCTCACAAGAGGAGCCCATTGCCTGTGCCAAATACAACTCACTGGAAAAACAGAAACACTAGTTTAATTTATGTTAACAGCGTTGTGTAACCGCATTAACAGTAAACGTAGTTTGGACTATTCACTCTGAAGGAGCCGGGTCTCACATTCTAGATCTGCTCTAGAACTTTGAGTTGATGCCACTTTTTTTCTTCATGAAAGTGTAGGGGAGAGAGAAATCATTAGCAGGTCAATCTAACCACTTGAAGTTCACTAAGAATCACTGGCAGCTAAAATATGTTTAGCTGAGTTATTACACAGCCAAAATAACTGAATATACAAACACCTCAAGATTAGCGTGTAGAAATACATTGGAACTAATACAAAGCCAAACCTACGGATGAAATTAAGGCGGTTCAACATGCACAAGATAGTCAATTCAAGAATCAGGATACAAAAGAGTAAAGCGCAGAAATTCAGATTTCCCTGCATTGGAAATTTCAACAATCTGTCCTTACACTAACAGTAAGTGACATCCCTAGTTAAGCATATGCAGGGCAGGATCGGTTAAGGTGTCAGCATGTGGATGCTTCCTTAGAAGTCTCTCCACTTCAGTTGGGTCAAGCAGCATGAAGCTAATGAGATAGAGAAGATGCTCTCTCTCCTAAGGCAGAGAAGTGCGCCCCTTTACATAGTTCCCATGTACCAATAAAACAGGTGACTTCCCGATATTATTTTTGGGTCATGCCATCCTCATAGGAAATTTTCTATTGGGCAGCGATGCTCCCAAGCGGTGGTGAGATGACCTTGATTTCCAGGCTTTCTCTGGTGCGCAAGTACAACAACTCTCTTTATCAATGTCAGCACTCAATGTTTCCCCTTCTCTCCTTGCTTAACTCCTAAATCAAAGACATTATTGCAGCTAACAAGGATGCTTTTCCACCTGCAACATAAACATGAGAAAGAACAGAATTCAACATGCACATGAAATCCAACCACTAATGCAAATGTGAGAGCACAACAAAAGATATCATGTGGATGCAATCAAAACGTGTGATTATAATGCACCCCTACAAGTGAAAAATGGATTTTGCGCTACACCAGTTCCCCCCTCTTACCTGTGTCATCACAGTTCCCTGTAGAGTAAACTAATCTAAACAGACGTTGTTGCTAGTCTCCTCTGCGTAAACTCCTCCAAGCTCTTTTGATTCTTACGACTGTCTTGCTGTCTCTCTCTCTCTCTCTCTCTCTCTCTCTCTCTCTCTCTCTCTCTCATGAAATTCTCGAGCTGTCTCATCTTGTGCCATTTGTATGCCCTCACTATACCCAACAAAATGATAGCACATACCAAACAATCAATATTGGTTTCAACATATAACCAAAACTCCTCCTCCAATATATGCAAACCAATTTCCAACTTTTCAAATGTCTTTTCCAGCCTTGTCCCAAATTCCCACAGTTGCCAGATCACGTATCTCATGATGTATCTCAGTGATGTACTTATATACTTCCTCATTTCCTTACTGTTTTTCGGAATGTAGGTGCAACACTGTTGCACCTTCAGCCTTTTACAGACTCAGCCCTCTTTTGCTAATAACACATCTAAAGCAAGACAGTTTTGCATTACCATAGCTCGTATTGAAACCTTCTCTCCATCTACGAGCAACAACGACTGAGCTTTATCAACTGACTACTTATCCACTATAATTGACAATCTCTTAACCTTGACATCATTCAGAACTTTTCATAAACTAGGCATCATTGATCCATATATGTCTCCTACGATTTCTCCTGCACTCATTCCACGTCTCTCTATATGCTAATTTCCCTTCAAAACACTTCAGATCCCACCTTACGGCTAATTGTAATCTTCGAATTATACGTTTCAAGTTCCTACATCAGGTTTTTTTATTCCCTCTTGCAGCTATATAAATATGGCCTGAAGGAAACCTCTAACTGTGTGAGATGTGGAGCAGCGGAACCAGATTTCATTCATGTTACCTGGATGTGTGGGAGTGTGTTTGCTTTCTGGATGGAAGTGGTGGCCATTTTATCTGATGTCTACCACGTCTGCCGCAGTGTCAGGCACGGGGGCTGAACGGTTGCTTCTCTCGCTCCTCCCGATTTATGCGGTCTGCCGTTCAGTGCCTAACCACAGGTGGTGCCTCTGTGACGCATACCGCTGTGCACCTATATACACCAAATACCTCCTTTGAATAAGCAAAGAGTCCTGGCACTCGGAGACAGTTAAGGCTGTGAAATTAAAATTCCTATTTACTGTCACTACAGAGACGCGTTTCAGCCTTTATCTGCCTTTTTCTATCTGGCATAAACATGTGATTGCTAATGTCAACAAGTAACCCATTCATCTGTGTATCAACGGAGACGAACATTCGGCATACTTTTCAACAAACTCATCAGGTATCATAAGTCATTCTGTTACACATCGGTCATCATCTTGTTGTCATAAATCGCTCTGCCTGATCGTCATAACTCAGCCGTCATAAATCATGGTCATAAATCATTGGGTTGTCATAAATCATTTGGTCACAAATCTGTCATCATTTTGTTATTACAAATCATTCTACATGGGCATCATAAATCATCAGCCGCCATAAATCATCGGCTGACCATAAATCACTGGTTTGTCTTTTGCTCATTTGCATATCCTAGGGTCGTAAATCACCCTGACAGCTTGCAGATTGTTCTTTGTTGTTTTCCACGCCCCTTTGCATGTGGGGGGTAGCCTTTTCCCGGAGCCAGGCCCAACTCGCTACCTTGCTAGTCTCTCCTGCGCCCAGCCATCTGGCGGGGGCTGGGCTGCGAGTCCCGTCTCCGTTTGCTACCCCAATTTTTTTTCAGGCATACTCACCCAGCCGTGAGCCATCTGAGAGTGAGTGGCCCTCTTTCTACACACCGCCCTGTCTGTGTGTTTCCAAAACCAAACCAATACAACTTTTGTTTCCGCCACGCCGCCAGGGAGGCTTCCGTCTTCCTGTGTCTCCCCCTACCCTGTGTTGTCTCTTCGCGCCTCTGTTCCTCTTTCTGTGGGCCTGCCCATGCTGTTGTACCACTCTAGCGCTGGGGTACCCACTTCTAGCTGTATATCTGGAAGGCTGACGTCTAGTAAGCTCTGATGGCAATCTTCCCCATAAACGCCATGGTGTGCTCTGCTCCATCCTTGTCATTCTACGTGGCACGCTTGTGTCCCGGTTAGCGTCTTACAGCACCGTCTCCTCTAACCATGGGTCACACATGAAATTAGAAATTGGGACACAGTCAGATGCCACTTGTGGACTCACTTTAATATCAAAACCCAGAAAAACACAAGCACACAGCAACTGGGGATCTCCCAGCCAAGTACTAACCAGGTCCAACCCTGCTTAGCTTCTGAGATCGGGTCAATTCAGGATGGTAAGGCCCTAAGCTGTACAGCTAACGCTTTACTTGATTTGGCATCTATAGGCTCCGAGCCCTGTGCTTTCATGCGCTACGTGGTTGCTGGTACCTTCCTTCCCTGACTGCATCGGTCTGTATACAGAATAAGACCTGTTCTGGTGCTCTAGGCTGGACCACATTGCAGCCCAAATGTTTACTTTCCCCATACCATGTTGCTGCTGAGGCATCCACAGGTCAAACAGTATTGTATCGCACACTCACCCCTTCTGGGAAAATCTGCGCTATATCAAAGTGCACAAATACATAGCAGTTCAACTTCAGGGAGCTCGTGTTTCAGGTTTGTATATCGCAAGCGCTGAGTGCTTCACCGGGGCACCAGTTACATTACACAAGACATCTTCCTTTTAAAAATTAATACTATATATACATATTTTAACCCAGACTCGTTTTTGCCAGGGAAGTCCCTGGGCATCTTCATTGTAGTGAAACTTTTATTCCAACTTAGACAACGATCCCTTTTCAAATTAAATACTATATACATACATATAATCACGATGATAGGTTGACCATGTCATGTGATCAAGGGCTTCAGGGCCCGAAACGCGTCATGGCGGACAGAGGGATGCACTAAATAAAATTCAGCAAATCTACCTGAAATGGGTCCGGTTCGTTCTTTTTGTCCTGGTGGCAGTGGATATTAAGACGAAGTTCCTGGTATATATACATATATATATTATTCAAAGGTGCCCAGAGCTCCAAGGACGCTACTCCACAGCTGACGGTTTTCAAAACTCATTTGTTTCCAACCAGCGCTGAAATTTACAATTTCTACTTCTTCCCGACGCGTTTCAGAGCAGCAGCTCCTTCTTCATGGGGATGGAAACAGGCAAGCACAGGAATCACACAACCTTCATTTCCGCTTTTCATGCGTGCTCCCCGGTGAGCCGCATGCCGGTAGTTGTAGTGTCAAATTAATCCCCTCGATAGGGCCCGTGTCCTTGACAGTTTATTTCACTTCCAATGTCTTTCATTTAAAACCCTCCAGTGGGTTTTGCAAATTGTAGCGCTGGTTCTGGGGAGTCATCTGTGCTGCAATTGAGGCTCGGGACGTTAACCTAGCCCGCAGGTCTGTATCATATTTCAAACAGATGGTGCAATCCTCCCACGGCCAGGCTGCCGTGTAACATATTATTCAAAGGTGCCCAGAGCTCCAAGGACGCTACTCCACAGCTGACGGTTTTCAAAACTCATTTATTTCCAACCAGCGCTGAAATTTACAATTTCTACTTCTTCCCGACGCGTTTCAGAGCAGCAGCTCCTTCTTCATGGGGATGGAAACAGGCAAGCACAGGAATCACACAACCTTCATTTCCGCTTTTCATGCGTGCTCCCCGGTGAGCCGCATGCCGGTAGTTGTAGTGTCAAATTAATCCCCTCGATAGGGCCCGTGTCCTTGACAGTTTATTTCACTTCCAATGTCTTTCATTTAAAACCCTCCAGTGGGTTTTGCAAATTGTAGCGCTGGTTCTGGGGAGTCATCTGTGCTGCAATTGAGGCTCGGGACGTTAACCTAGCCCGCAGGTCTGTATCATATTTCAAACAGATGGTGCAATCCTCCCACGGCCAGGCTGCCGTGTAACATATTATTCAAAGGTGCCCAGAGCTCCAAGGACGCTACTCCACAGCTGACGGTTTTCAAAACTCATTTATTTCCAACCAGCGCTGAAATTTACAATTTCTACTTCTTCCCGACGCGTTTCAGAGCAGCAGCTCCTTCTTCATGGGGATGGAAACAGGCAAGCACAGGAATCACACAACCTTCATTTCCGCTTTTCATGCGTGCTCCCCGGTGAGCCGCATGCCGGTAGTTGTAGTGTCAAATTAATCCCCTCGATAGGGCCCGTGTCCTTGACAGTTTATTTCACTTCCAATGTCTTTCATTTAAAACCCTCCAGTGGGTTTTGCAAATTGTAGCGCTGGTTCTGGGGAGTCATCTGTGCTGCAATTGAGGCTCGGGACGTTAACCTAGCCCGCAGGTCTGTATCATATTTCAAACAGATGGTGCAATCCCAGGGAAGAAACGCATGAAAACCGGAAATGAAGGTTGTGTGATTCCTGTGCTTGCCTGTTTCCATCCCCATGAAGAAGGAGCTGCTGCTCTGAAACGCGTCGGGAAGAAGTAGAAATTGTAAATTTCAGCGCTGGTTGGAAATAAATGAGTTTTGAAAACCGTCAGCTGTGGAGTAGCGTCCTTGGAGCTCTGGGCACCTTTGAATAATACATATATATATATATATATATTCCAAACACTCCAATTTTCCGGTTGCTCCTGGCTTTGTTTGTTGCGGCGGTCCTGCGCGGGCACCCGTCACCCTCAAAATTTTGAACAGAGTTACTCCTTCTCCAAGAAGAAAACTGCTCAGGACACCTCTGGATGCTTAGAGTAATTTATTTGGCAGCTCTCAGTTTTTGCCAAATAAATTAATCTAAGCATCCAGAGGTGTCCTGCACAGTTCTCTTCTTGGAGAAGGAGTAACTCTGTTCAAAATATATATATATATGTATGTGGAATTTCCTGTCTTACCATCATTGTATTTAATTCCTAAAATACACAAAGGCACCCGTCCAGTGCCGGGCAGGCCCATTGTCTCTGTCATCAAAAGTGTGGGGGAGAAAGTCGGGGAATATATTGACTTCTTTCTCCAGGATATTCTTAAACAATTGCCACGTTTTGTGCGCGACACTAGCGATTTTTTAACCAAAATCGAACACATTGAATGGGATCAGGATATGTGGTTAATCTCGCTAGATGTAGAGGCGCTATATACTAGCATCAACCATTCACATGGCCTCTCCGCTATTAAATATTACCTATCCAAGCGCCCTATTATCTATTATGAGCACAACAAAGTCATTTTGTGTCTCATACAATGGTGCCTAGACAATAACAATTTTTCATTTGGCAAAGACATTTATAGGCAATTGAGAGGAGTGGCGATGGGGGCCTGTTTCTCCCGCAGCTACGCGTGCTTGCACGTTGGCTGGTGGGAGGAACAGGTCCTTGCCGCTCAACATGGGGTTTGGATGAATAGCCACGTCAAATGCTATTTACGTTACATTGACAACATCTTTATAGCTTGGAAAGGGACTAAGGAAGAGGCCCTAGTATTCATTCAAACTATCATCGATAACCCCTATAACTTGAATTTCACGCCCCATATTGACAAATACAAAATACAGTTCTTAGATGTAGAAGTCTATATAACTGAAAATCAGATCAACACGACTTTACATAGAAAATCGACAGCGGGGAACGCAACTCTCCATGCTACGAGTATGCATCCCAAACACACTATTGCAAGCATCCCGTACGGAGAGGTCCTTAGGTTAAAAAGGATATGCAGTTCCCCATCTGATTATGACTCCTGTGTCAATGAGCTCATGGTGAGATTAAAAACTAGAGGTTATTCTAAAACTATCCTCAATCGAGCTATTGAAAAGTCCAAGTCGAGGTCGAGAGTGAGTCTCTTTTCTGAGGCTCCTCAGGATCTAGAGTTGGCATCCTCTCCTGCTTCACAGGATGACTGTCCACGTTTGATCCCAGCATTTAGCAGGGAAGACAGAAAATTGACGGCCATACTAAGAAAGTATTGGCCTATTGTACTCAGCGATCATATTCTTAACTCCAGGTTACCTGCTAATCCCACTATCACCTTTAGACGGGCAAAAATATGGCATGACTTTGGACAAAGCAGCCCCAGAATTAAAAGCCAAAACTTCTTGGTTAGCACCCTCCAAAGGTTTTTTCAAATGTTCAAGCTGTCGTGCTTGTAAGTTTGGTGTCAGCACGTCTCATTATTCTACGCCTTCTAGTGTTGACCCCCAGCCGATCAATGGCAATTTTAGTTGTAAAACCGACCATGCTGTTTATGTCCTGACGTGCACCTGTGGCTTGAAGTACGTGGGTAGTACGAAGCTCCAGGTGCACGTCAGGATATTGCAGCATCTTCGTGCCATCTTACATAATGATCCGGCGTACCCAGTGGCCCGCCACTTTAAAAGAGTCCACAATAATGATTTGTCTTGTTTGAAATATTTTGTGGTTGGGGCCATTCCTCATCTCAAACGAGGAGGGGACCGGGAGTTACTACTAAGACAGCTTGAAACCAAAATTATACTAGAATTCGATAGTCGCTGGCCAAATGGCTTAAATAACATTGAGGAGAAGCACCATTTTTTATAAAGTCTACATTACAGCGACATGTATAATTAGCTAGCTTGGGTTCACTTTTTTCTATCTCTTGGCTCCCTCTTAGTTAGGTTCCCTATTTCAAGGTTGAGTCAGTGTCCCTGGCTTCTAATTTTATTGTTCCTGTCTTCCGTATACTGTATCTTTCTGCTCCTTGATTAGCTGCTGTATTATTGTTCCATTTCTAAAACATTGGTTTGCATATAGGTCCTTATTTATTTCTTGATATTTATGTGCATATATATATATATATTTTTTATATACATGTATATAGGATGAAATTTCTGATTTTTGTATTTTTGTATTCTTTTTGATACTTTTTTGTATTGGATGAAGGGTTTGTATTTATATCAAGAATAATTTTATTGTGAAAAAAATGTTGCTACCATCTTTTATCGATTGTTTTTAAGAGATATATTATGTATTGTATATAATAATGATTTTATCTCTTTGATGTCGAATATATTGCACACTGTCCTTGTTGTTCACTTGTGTACACACATTTGCACTATTGTTAGCACTTTATTATCCATGGCTGCTGTATACTAGTTTTGCACATGTAACTCATGAGGTTCAATAAGTTTCTTTCATTTGTTACTCTTTGAACAAGATTATCAACATGTATTTATACAATGATTTCTTGCTTAGCTGCTAAGTGTATCTATTGTTTTAACTTTCAATGGATTTTATCACTCGCAGTTGATTTCCCACTCTTTTATAGGGTATATTATTTCAACATGTATGGAGTTATCTGGTAACTTTATTGTGCAATCTCAGCCGCAACATGCCTAGTGATAGTATTTCTTCACTTTTTGTTTTAAACACATGACACATGATGTCACCACTAGAGGGTGTTTACTTAGCACTGCATATGTATATAAAAAAGCATTTCGATTGTTGCACTGTTGCAGCGTGATCAAGGGCAACTCGCCTGAAACGCGTAGCTGCTGGTCTCTGTAGAGGTTGCAAATAAATTCCATCTTTGCTGACTTTTGTGCTCCGTCTCCCTCGTCTGCAAGCGTGCGCTGCTGCGGCTTGAAACGCTGTGAGAGCCGAGGAGGAGCTGAGTTTTCATATATATATATAGTAGTTATAGTTAGGACCTAGCTACCATAGGAACATTCTATTGGGAATAACTCTGGCGCCGGTTGAGGAATTTGTGTGCAATTTTCAAAAATTTTGGCCAGCTCCCCTCCGCTCCTTACCTGGAAGTTTCGGCGGGATTCGTGAAGTGGGGGCTGAGAAAAAAGGGGGGTCCCAAAACTTGTTTTCCCCATGTTCATTTCCATAGGACGGTCTGCCAAGTCTACAGCCCGAACCGCTGAATGGAATTACGCCAAACTTGGCAAAATGTAGGGACTGGTATGCAAATGTGCCTTTGCTATATTTGGTGGAAATTGCTCCAGTGGTTTTTTGGAAAATTAACTTCAAAAACACATATATATCTATAGGCGCGCACCGAGCGCTCACCGGTATGCGCACCGGGGAGCGCACCCGGCGTGCTACGGGAGTGCGGGAGCGGAAAGCTGATTGGCTGTCGGGTGTCTGTCAACATTCTAAACAGTCCGGAGAGTCCGCCATCTTGTGTCTCGGTAGAATCGAGACACAAGAGGTGAAAAAGAAAGGGGTAAATAATTAAAAGGGGGCAGAGTAGACACCCCCTGACCCCCTAGGTTTTCTGAGGGGGGCCTAGAAGGACCCTGAAGGGCAAAAAAACTTTTTTTTTTAAAATTTACGCGGGGTAAGCGCTGGGTGCGTTCCCATGTGCGCTCTCCGGTACGCGCACCCTGAGCGCACCAAGGGGAAAACAGTGAAAGAAAATAGTTTAAAAAAAGAATTGGGGTGAGGGGCACTCTACCCTGCTCTTTTTTCAAGTTTTGAAGTATTACATTTCACTCTTTTCTGAAACTACACAAAATGGCGGCGAAAGGCTTTATCAGAGACAGATAGTGAGAGAAAGGAGACAGGAGATGAAGAAGAGATATCAAATATACATTGGTAAAAATACAGTGGGAGAAGGGCAGTAAATATGAGTAAACTTACTATGTAACATAAAAATTGTGCACTCTATACTATAAGTATTTCATTATACTACAATCACTTCGCTTTTACCTCATAAATTAGAAATAAAAATGAATAATATGTCAACTAATTTTGAATTTGTAAATAATAATTTATTGTTCAGATTTCTCATAATTTAGTAGAACTTGTAGCATGTCCTCATCTGGTATTTCATCTTCATTCATACATTTAATCTCCTCATGAAAATTGTTCATTGATGTTTGTTGGCATTCTATTTCATCCAAACATTCAATTAATTCTTCATCTAGAGATTGATTCAAAAAATCTTTTAAGTCATCTTCTGTTTGTGATGAAATGGTTTTTTCAATATCCATGACATTTTCATTTTCAAGATGTGTTGTTGTAATTTCAAAAGAAATTTCCTTGCTGTCCTCCATTTTAATTTCAAATTTCTTGCTGTAAATTGCAGAAAAAAGTAATCACTTTCAATTATCGTTTTTAGTAATACATAACATAAAAGTAGCTTAATCAAGTATTTAGTTCTTTAAAATTAATTGGGCAGTGTATAGTATCAGATAGGAACTAGAAATATAAAGCACTGCATGTGATGAAGCCAATCTTAAACAATAATTATAACAGAAGGACTGTAAATACCTAATGGAAAACATTTTCCAAATTATCTTAAAGTGTACAACATAGTTCCCCTTACAAATTAACAACTCACCTTTTTGAAAATAGAAGAGTTAGTAGTGTGTTATTCTAAGTCCAGCAATTGAGCACCCACATTTTCTCTCAAAAGTACCTCAGACTGGATTATTACAAAATGGCCGTGTTTTCCTCTCATTTGAGATATATACAAAACCAATCAAACTTCATCATACACAAATTGCAAACTTAAGTAATATTTTGATTGGTTCTAAATTTCAATACTTTCAAATGTGTTTTCCCCATGCAATTTCCCATAGGACATTTAGACACGCCTACAGCCTGAACGGATGAATGGAATTACACCAAAGTTGGCAAAATGATAGGTACTGGTATGTAGTAGGGCCTTTTCTATATTTCTTTGAAATTGCTCCTGTGGTTTTTATGAAGGGCAACTTCAAAAAAACATATATATCAATAGGCGCGCTTCGAGCGCTCACTGGTACGCGTACCGGGGAGCGCACCCGGCGCGCTACGGGAGTGCGCGAGCGGAAAGCTGATTGGCTGTATGATGTCTGTCAACATTCTTAACAGTCCGGACAGTCCACAATCTTGTGTCTCGGGAAAATCGAGACAGCTGAGGTAAAAAAGAAAGGGGGAAATGATTAAAAGGGGGCAGGGTAGACACCCCCTGACCCCCTAGGTTTTTTGAGGGAGGCTTAGAAGGACCCTGAAGGGCCCAAAAACTTTTTTATTTTTTTTATTTCGCGGGGTAAGCGCTGGGTGCGTTCCCGGGTACGCTCTCCGGTACACGCACCCTGAGCGCATCACGGGGAAAAATAGTGTAAAAAAATAGAGTAAAAAAATAATGTAGAGTGTTTAGAGGTAAGTTAGCTCTGAAAAGAGCTGTTGCGTTATGTGGGTGTTTTTGTACCTACAAGTAGGTACCAATGCAGAGTCTTATATTCAAGAGGAAAACTCTATTCCCCTCATCTGTAAAATGCACACCATCTCTCCTATACATGCCTTGTATGTTGTAACGCAAGTTGTTGTGATAAATGGAACCCATACCATAGTCTCTGAGGAAAGCAGAAACAGATTTATTCACATGTTTCCTTGCTTTCTCAATCTGTGGACAAAATTGCTTGGACCAGTTCCATTTTTGCCTTTGGCATATATTAGAAAATACCAAGGCAGTTTTTGGAAAAAGTGACATCAATTGCCCAAAGATGTCCTTTAAAAGCATTTCCAGTCCTACCCCAGTCAAAGTGCCCAGGTCATTTCCACCACAGTGCACAATTATAAGGTCAGGGTGTGGTAAATGCATAAAGGATTTTACCAATGGTATCAATTGGTGACTTCTCAATCCTCTCTGTCCAATCCATACAATGTCCACATTTGATAAATCAAGGTTGTAAATACCTCTGTTAGCTGTGTATTTTTGACTCCAGTGGACATAGCTATGACCCACAAACCAGACTTTTGGCATTTTGAAGGTAGATGTGCTTCTAGTCAGATGAGTTGTGGAAATGAAATGGCAGTTTGATCATGAAAAAAAGTGGTTGAGAATCAGTGCAGTTGAAAAACCAGAAATGATTGGTGCTTTCTTAAAAATCTCCACTGAAAATTAGGGTGCATGCTTTTTTTTTGTAAAAAGTCATTTCAATTATTGAGAAAAAGTCATTTAAAGAAACATTGCAGTTGATTAGCTTACCCTTGATGGATTCTTTTGCAACATAGTATGATGAACTTGTGAACTGTGTGCTGGGTTAGGTGGGAATTACCATGGTTACAGGGTGAATGAGCACTGGGGGGATGGGTGAATGTTACGTGAGTTTCAAAGTCTTGAAATGTACAACCAATTAAAATGCGCAGTTTGGTTTTGGATTTTTGTGGGAACAATTTTGATTGGTTAGGTACAAGAATATGGGTCTGAAATGAGAAAGAATCTGTGCCATTATTCTCAGGCTCAAGTGAAAGAAGCATTATTCAGAGATTCTGCTTAAGAATATCTGTTGACTGTGACTGACACTGTTTTACATCTTCAAAAGCATTTTTAAAGGTGAGTAATGATTCCTTAAAAAAGATAGAGAGCTTAAAGATTTTTGACAAGTATCACAGTGAGTGTCTGTGTGAATTAAGGAATAATTTTTTTACCTATTTCCATAATGTTAGCTGTGTGTGCTTACAGTTTGTATTTTTTAGTTTATAAGGTAGACTTCTTTTTAAATAGTTTTTTATGCTTGGATTCAATGCTGGTATAGAGATAGTGTAATGGTTTCATTGGACTTGTAAATATGCTCCTTTTTAGAAGCGCCTTGTGCAACCTTTAACATGGGTGGAAGCAGTGAATGTATGGAGAGGGATAGGAATAGCAGATAGAAAACCATATGAAATGGTGTGGGAGATGCATATAGTATTTCAGTAATGGCATCAATTGAGATGGAATATAAGATAAAGAGGGGCATATTTACAAGCCCCTTGACCAATGTTTGACATTAATGCTGGTATAGAGATAGTGTAATGGTTTCATTGGCATATTTACAAGCCCCTTGCGCAATGTTTGACAATAATGCTGATATAGAGATAGTGTAATAGTTTCATTGGCATATTTACAAGCCCCTTGCGCAATGTTTGACATTAATGCTGGTATAGAGATAGTGTAATGGTTTCATTGGCATATTTACATGCCCATTGCGCAATGTTTGACATTAATGCTGGTATAGAGATAGTGTAATGGTTTCATTGGCATATTTACAAGTCCCTTGCGCAATGTTTGACATTAATGCTGGTATAGAGATAGTTTAATGGTTTCATTGGCTTATTTACAAGCCCCTTGCGCAATGTTTGACATTAATGGTGGTATAGAGATAGTGTAATGGTTTCATTGGCATATTTACAAGCCCCTTGCGCAATGTTTGAAATTAATGGTGGTATAGAGATAGTGTAATGGTTTAATTGGCATATTTACAAGCCCCTTGCGCAATGTTTGACATTAATGCTGGTATAGAGATAGTGTAATGGTTTCATTGGCTTATTTACAAGCCCCTTGCGCAATGTTTGACATTAATGCTGGTATAGAGATAGTGTAATGGTTTCATTGGCATATTTACAAGCCCCTTGCGCAATGTTTGACAATAATGCTGGTATAGAGATAGTGTAATGGTTTCATTGGCATATTTACAAGCCCCTTGCGCAATGTTTGACATTAATGCTGGTATAGAGATAGTGTAATGGTTTCATTGGCATATTTACAAGCCCTTGCGCAATGTTTGACATTAATGCTGGTATAGAGATAGTGTAATGGTTTCATTGGCTTATTTACAAGCCCTTTGCGCAATGTTTGACATTAATGCTGGTATAGAGATAGTGTAATGGTTTCATTGGCATGTTTACAAGCCCCTTGCGCAATGTATGTGTGACTCTGTCTAAGATCACAGTGATGGGTGAATCAAGCTTCAGTCACAGTGTGATCTTAGGCACATGATCAGAATGTTACATATAATGTACCATGTCTGTCTCTGCCAACAGTATGTGTGACTCTGCCTAAGATCAGAGTGATGGGTGAATCAAGCTTCAGTCACAGTGTGATCTTAGGCAAATGATCAGCATGTTAGATATAATGTACCATGTCTGTCTCTGCCAACAGTATGTGTGACTCTGCCTAAGATCAGAGTGATGGGTGAATCAAGCTTCAGTCACAGTGTGATCTTAGGCACATGATCAGAATGTTACATATAATGTACCATGTATGTCTCTGCTAACAGTATGTGTGACTCTGCCTAAGATCAGAGTGATGGGTGAATCAAGCTTCAGTCGCAGTGTGATCTTAGGCACATGATCATAATGTTAGATATAATGTACCATGTCTGTCTCTGCCAACAGTATGTGTGACTCTGCCTAAGATCACAGTGATGGGTGAATCAAGCTTCAGTCACAGTGTGATCTTAGGCACATGATCAGAATGTTAGATATAATGTACCATGTCTGTCTCTGCCAACAGTTTGTGTGACTCTGCCTAAGATTACACTGATGGGTGAATCAAGCTTCAGTCACAGTGTGATCTTAGGCACATGATCGGAATGTTAGATATAATGTACCATGTCTGTCTCTGCCAGCAGTATGTGTGAATATGCCTAAGATCACACTGATGGGTGAATCAAGCTTCAGTCACAGTGTGATCTTAGGCACATGATCGGAATGTTACATATAATGTACCATGTCTGTCTCTGCCAACAGTATGTGTGACTCTGCCTAAGATGACACTGATGGGTGAATCAAGCTTCAGTCACAGTGTGATCCTAGGCACATGATTGGAATGTTACATATAATGTACCATGTCTGTCTCTGCCAACAGTATGTGTGACTCTGCCTAAGATTACACTGATGGGTGAATCAAGCTTCAGTCACAGTGTGATTATAGGCACTTGATCAGAATGTTACATATAATGTACCATGTCTGTCTCTGCCAACAGTATGTGTGACTCTGCCTAAGATCACAGTGATGGGTGAATCAAGCTTCAGTCACAGTGTGATTTTAGGCACATGATCAGAATGTTACATATAATGTACCATGTCTGTCTCTGCCAACAGTATGTGTGACTCTACCTAAGATCACACTGATGGGTGAATCAAGCTTCAGTCTCAGTGTGATCTTAGGCACATGATCAGAATGTTAGATATAATGTACCATGTCTGTCTCTGCCAACAGTATGTGTGACTCTGCCTAAGATCACAGTGATGGGTGAATCAAGCTTCAGTCACAATGTGATCTTAGGCACATGATTAGAATGTTAGATATAATGTACCATGTCTGTCTCTGCCAACAGTATGTGTGACTCTGCCTAAGATTACACTGATGGGTGAATCAAGCTTCTGTCACAGTGTGATCTTAGGCACATGATCGGAATGTTAGATATAATGTACCATGTCTGTCTCAGCCAACAGTATGTGTGACTCTGCCTTGGATCACACTGATGGGTGAATCAAGCTTCAGTCACAGTGTGATCTTAGACACATGATCAGAATGTTAAATATAATGTACCATGTCTGTATCTGCCAACAGTATGTGTGACTCTGCCTAAGATCACAGTGATGGATGAATCAAGCTTCAGTCACAGTGTGATCTTAGGCACATGATCAGAATGTTAGATATAATGTACCATGTCTGTCTCTGCCAACAGTATGTGTGACTCTGCCTAAGATCACAGTGATGGGTGAATGAAGCTTCGGTCACTGTGTGATCTTAGGCACATGATCAGAATGTTACATATAATGTACCATGTCTGTCTCTGCAAACAGTATGTGTGTCTCTGCTCATATTATTTCACTGTCTCTACAAACCAAAAACAGGCCACCTATATATAAGCAACACATAACATTAATTTCTCATCACATGTAACATCCTGCTAATCTGCCTAAGATCACACTGTGAGTGAAGCTTAATTCACCCATCAGTGTGATCTTAGGCACATGTCCACAATATTACATGTAATCTACCATCTCTGTGTCTGCAAGCAGTATATGTGTCTCTGCTCATATTATTTCACTGTATCTACAGGCCAAAAACAAGCCTCATATATATAAGCAAGACATAACATTAATTAGTAAATCGTTTTTGACACAAAGCAAAACAGATGTAATGTAAATCAGCCTTTTGTTGTATACTAGTGTTTATATTGTTTACTTATTGTAATTGCTATGTAATATGTTTGTAGTGGTCTATAATATGTTATTTTTTGTTTACCACAGATTATAATCATCTATACAAACAAAGAAAAAAAGGCCTTCAAAAGAAAGACGTGAAAAAGTTTATAAAAGAAAATTAAGGTCTAAGGAAAAAGAAAATCAAGAACCAACCAAAATAAAATCTTCAGAGAAAAAAAGAAATGCTCCTGGTAAGCAAACTAAAAATTTCCCCAGGAACTTATTGAAATGTCAAGAAAAAAAACGTTTTTTTGCAAACAAGAATGAAACACCTGTAATTAGAAAGAAGACAGGATGTCCTTCTAAAAATGTTAGACCCGTACAAGGAGATGGTATTTTGTATAACAAAAGAAGGAGCAACCAATTTACTGAAATGCGTAGACGAATGTTTTACAACAGAATAGTATCAAATTTATTTAAAAATGTAAAGAGGTATAAAAAAAAGACCCCTTTTTACAAGAAAAAAACCATAGTTAAGATTGTGGATGAAGCACTTAAAGTGAAAAATAAATTGTTTAGTTTAGTAATAAATAGAATTCGTACACTTGATAAGGTAATCAATGTGTTCAAATCAAAATGTAAGTGGAGGAGAGTAATTAATCGAACTAATTTCTGTGATGTTTTTTCTGGAGAATGGAAGCATAGTTCAAGTTGTGAGCCATTTTTTTAATGAAGAAAGTTACTTTCAGGATAATGATTTGGTGCATGCAGTTGACACCAGTGGTCGAGCATATGAGGTGAAGGACGGTTGTCCGGTTGAAAAAGAAGAGATTGTGCCTAGAAATACAGAAGAGGTGTTAGCTGATGAAGTTTTAGGGAGATGTCCTAAGGCTCCAGTGTATACATGGAATTGTAGTAGTTTTTGTAGTGTCCGACAGGAATCAATTGATTTGTTGCGCACTTTCTTACGGACATATACTAAGAAAAGTGTGAAACAAAAAATGAAAATGTTACAAGAGTTAGATCCTTGTAGAGTGAGGGGAAAAACAGGTTTGCAAGGGCATTCACTGGCTTGTCTTTCAAGAAAAGTATGTCAGAGTGTTTTTCACCATTTTAGGATGTTAGCAGTGCATCATAATAAAGTGAGGAAATTAGTGAGAAGGTTGTATTATGCAAAAAGTCCAGCACTTTAAACTAAAACAGTTAAACAGTGCTCTTTTGCATGGAACTGAATTAGATGTCAAAAACAAACATTTGTGATAAAATTGAGTTTTGTTACTTTGGTGAAAAAGAGGTCAGTGCAGAAATTGATACAGTAATAGAAGGTAATGTAGAAGAGAATGTAGAGATTTTAAGTACAGAAAAATTTGAAAATGAAATTACAAAGTTTGAGGTCAATTCAAGTGAAAGGCCTAATTTTTCTTGTGTTTGTTGTCGACGAACTCATTATAAGCATCAGACTAGATTAGTTGATTTATATGTAAAAAGCGAAAAGATAAATAATAATGAGTGGAAGGATTTTGCAACTTATTTGTTGGTTG
This sequence comes from Lissotriton helveticus, assembly GCF_964261635.1. NCBI lineage: Eukaryota > Metazoa > Chordata > Amphibia > Caudata > Salamandridae > Lissotriton > Lissotriton helveticus. The sequence continues at coordinate 480,827,509 of NC_136071.1, read as the reverse complement.
AAAATTGTTTTGATTTGGGCTCTGATCAACGTATTTGTAAATATTGCTATAATAAATTAAATGAAAACAGAATGCCTGCTAGAGCTGTTCATAATAATCTGGAGTTGGTAGACATTCCTTCTGAATTGATGGATTTATATACCTATGAGTCTATTCTGATTCAATGTGTACATCCTTTTCAGGCTATTGTTCGCATGGAGTCTAAGACAGGGAAATTGCCTCCTTCAGATTTACAGAGAGGATTAAAGGGAAGAGTTGTTTATTTGCCTCTAGATTTTAAGAAAAATATTGATACAATTGGTTTAAAAAAAGTAGAAGATGAACCTCTGGTTATTCTAGTTAATGGTGTTCCGACAAAAAGTAAGAAAATCTGGCAAGAATTAGTGGATGTTAGTAAAGTCAAGAAGGCAACGTTGTATTTGGTAAAAAAATTATCAGTACTATAGAAATGTGTATGTGGGAGAAGAAGAAACAACTGTAGAAGAGGACACTGATGTCTCTACTGGGCAAATTGAAAAAGTTGATGTCTCTAGAAGTGAAGAAATTCATGAACATTATAGTGTTCATCCATTGCATTCCAAAGAAGTAATGGGGAATGCTATTGACTTGTTTCAGATGAAAAAAGCTGAAGGAAGTCCCATTAGTGTATGGGAAGAAAGTTTGGAAGCTCGTTGTTTTCCTCAGTTATTTCCAACAGGTGAAGGTGGACGATATGACGACCGACCTGTTCAAATTCCTGCATCTGAATACCGGACTTCAAGATTATATGCAGAAGATCCAAGGTTTCGTCAATGCATTCCATATTTGTTCCATCTACTGTTTGAGAGTGACTTGTCTGGACTTTCCTATGCAGTAAGCCATATACTGAAAAGTGGAAAACATCTACAAAAGTTTTCGGCAAGGGATTTTATGGATAAAGTGAAACTGCAAGACAGTGTTTTGGAATCTCAGCTAATTAATCTCATGGCATGTCAGCGTGGTACTAACGAGTATTGGTACCGTCGCCATGGGGAATTGAAATGTATGCTAAGAAACATAGGAACTCCTACATGGTTCCTCACTCTTAGCTGTGCTGAGTATGCTTGGGAAGACTTACTTGAATTTCTACGAGAGGCAAATAAAATCATTGAAAATATTGAATACAAGACACCTGGAAAACTGTGCTCTTTGGATCCAGTTAATGTATGCAGGTAATTTAATCATAGGTTTGAAGCTATGATGTCTTTTATTACAAACAAAAAAAAATCCTCCGCTTGGAGAGGTGTTGGATTTCTTTTGGAGGAAGGAGTATCAAGCAAGAGGTGCTCCTCATATGCATATGCTGCTATGGATAAAAGATGCACCAAAATTTGGAACAGATTCAGATGAGAGAGTGATGAGTTTCATCGAGCAGTATTCTACATGTGCTGTTCCGAAAAGTACAGAAGAAAACAATTTAAGACATCAAGTTTTACGCTTTCAAAGCCATCGTTGTGGGAAATACTGTGGTCGAAAATACAAATCCGAGGACAAGTTATACACGAAATGTCATTTTGCATTTTCACGTCCAGTAACATCGAAAGGAAGAGTCAACACTTTTATGTCATCTCTGCGACATACTGTGACAAGAAAATCACCCAAAAATACATACAACCTAAGAAGAAATGAGGAATCCAAATTCATAAATGACTACAACCCAGTCATTTTGTCCATGTGGAATGCTAACATGGATATTCAATATGTGGCTGACAACTCTATTGCAGTGGCTCGATATGTGACGTCTTACATCACAAAATCAGAAAGACGGAACTGAAGGAAATGTGGGAGGAAATTTCACATGAAAAGAGTCTAAGCAAGAAATTATACAGTTACAGTCTGAAGATGTTGTCGCATCGAGGAATTGGAGCATATGAATGTTCTGATCGGTTGTCATCAGCAAGTCTATATGCCAAATCTAGAACCATCATTTGGGTGAGTCTAGGTATTGCTGCAACACAAAACCGAGTTTTGAAATCTGTACAAGAAATTGAGTACTTGGCGGAGAAAAAACCAGACAGTACAGATATTTTGAAGACAAACATGTTGGATGCATACTATCCAAATAGAAGTACTCACCTTGAGAATGTTTGTCTCTATGAAGTTCTGCAAACCTATAGTTTTAAAAAGAACGTCACAGAAGACATCAATAAAGGTGTATATGCTGTAATTGGTTGTGAAGGCTGTCTAGTGAAACAAAGAAAAGGCCATTTATTAATCATCGAAAATTGAGTTGTGATTCTCCAGACAAAATGGAATTTTATTACTTAGCACTTTTGCAACTCTTTAAGCCTTGGCGTACAGAAGAGGAACTACTTAGAGATTTTCTTACTTATGAATATTCATTCAATGCAACCAAGGATACGATAGAATGTCCTGTTTTTTCAAATTATCTCCAAATGTTGAACGAGGAAATACAGCAAGAAGCTACAATTGCAGCAGAGATTGCTAGAGACAGTTCTCAAGATAGTCAGAGTTCTGCTTCATTGAGTCAGGATCCACTAGGAGGACCAATTATATAAAATGAAGCTGCTACTGCCATGGATGAAGTTGAAAGAGCCATGGAACAAGCTCAGGAGGATGGAGCTGACTTAGAAGATTTGGAAAAAGAACTAAACGTTGAGAACAGACAAATATATGACGAAGTCACAGAACACATTGAGCATGGTTTATCTCATGAGAAAAAAAGAGTGCTCATGTACATCATTTGTACCTGTCCGACTATATGTGAGTGGAGAAGCAGGAACTGGGAAAAGTTTCCTGATTAAAGCGATTGCAACATATTTGCAGAAAACAACTGAGTCATCGCTCTCTTGTGTTGTTACTGCTCCAACTGGGTTGGCAGCACACAACATTAAAGGGATTACTTTACATCGCTTATTGATGCTGCCAGTGGAGCATGATAACAAATTACAATACCACAAGCTATCTGGAGAAGCTTGTTGTGAAGTTTCAAGAGTCCTAAAGAAAATGAAACTTCTTATCATTAATGAAGTAAGCATGGTATCAAATGTAATGCTTGCTTTTGTACATTTAAGAATGCAAGAAATTCTTAAAACAGAGTATGATGTGTTATTTGGAGGCAAACACATCATTGTTTTTGGAGATTTACTGCAACTAACTCCAGTGAAAGGACAGCCAGTGTTTAAAATGCTTACGCATGAAGATACCAGGAAGTGCTTAGGAAGCATTGGAAATGTGAATATCTGGTTTTATTTTAAATATGCAGAACTGCTTCAAAATATGCGACAGGCAAAGGATGAAGATTATAAAAATATTCTACAAGATGTAAGAATTGGAAAACTAACTGAGCATGGCAAAGAAGCTTTACATGGACGATTAATTTCAAATTTATTTCCAAATGAAAATATTCTCCCAGAGAATATTTTTAAGAACATTCCTGAAAACAAATCTGTCATATGCTTGATGCCAACTCTGCAAGAATGTTCAATCTTCAACAACAAAATGTTAAAGTTAGAAAATCAAGAGATTTTGAAACTGGAAGCTATTGATAAAATTGAACATGAAGGAGCAACTATTATTTTGTCAGAAAAGTTGAAATCAAAATTGGATTCTTTAGAGAAGACAATATCTAAAACTGCTGGTATGGAAAAGACTCTGTATGCATCTTTAAATTGTTGTATAATTTTACGACGTAATTTACATGTGGAAAGAGGTTTAGTAAATGGAGCAATGGGTCATGTTGTGGATTTTGTGAATTACCGAAATAGAGATGGAATTGAAATTATAAAAATAAAATTTGATTGTATTGAAGAAGTACAACAAATCAGTTGTTGTTCTGCCCGTTTTTTGCTAGTGAAAGATTTATATGTCCGCAGAAAACAGTTTCCTGTTTCTTTGGCATATGCAGTAACTATTCATAAATCTCAAGGTTTAAGTGTTGATAGTGCTTTGGTGAATATTGGAAATTCTGTGTTCAAGGAGGGTATGGCATATGTTGCTTTATCTCGAGTCAGAACTTTATCAGGATTGTACTTGATTGATTTTGATGAGACAAAGAATAATGCAGATCTAAATTGTGTAAAAGCATATAATAGGTTAAGAAGAGAGTATACTCCAAATTTACCTCAAAATCCTCTATTTGAAAAGCGTGTGGTAGGCCGAAAAAGAAGAAATGAGAAAATTTGTAGTGAAGTTGTAGCAAAAAGAAAAAAGGTAGATGAACCAGTAATTGTAAGCAGAAACTAAATGGATTCAGTTAAAGATGTTGTTGGATTTCAGTTTGAAAGTAGTTCTGGTGTCAACTGCTATGCTAATGTAGTGGTTAATGTTGTTTTCTTTCTCCATACTGTACAAGAACAGATTGCTGAAAATCGTGATCAAACATTTTGTTGTTTATTAAATTCTGTATTAGAGAAATGTAGCAGTGATAGAACAAAAATACAAAGTGTTTCTGAAATTCGAAAGGTTTTAGACATATGTTCTGGTCTAAATCAATTTTCACAGAATATTCAGCAAGATTGTCAGGAATTTCTAATGTATATGCTTGTATTGCAAGATGAAGGTGTAGATGTAGAAAATCTTTTTGGCCTTTCTTATAAATGGCAACATGACTGCGACAATTGCTCCTTTTCAAGTAGTACTACAGCAGACACTGAAAGATTTATATATTTGACTTTACCAGACTGCAAATCAGTGTCTTTTAATAATCTAGTTAGAGAAGCAAATCAAAACATGGTCTGTACTCAATGTAAATCTGCACTGCTATCAACTTTATTTTTACGAAGATATGGACAGTATGTTATTTTAATGTTCCAACGATGTAGACCTGATGGAACTAAATTGACAACATTAATTGAAAATGTTGTGGCTTCTCAATTATCAATTTCAGGAAGAACCTTTACAACTGCAGCAATTATTTACCATGATCGTCCTTCAACAACATCAGGACATTACACATGTTATTTAAAATGTCAAAAAGGCTGGAAACACTGTAATGATACTCAATTGACTTTCAAACAACGTTTGCCTTCTGACTTACAAAATTCTTACCTAGTGTTCTTACAACCGAAATTTTAGGGAAGGTAATTGGCCTATGAAGATTGAAGCAGTTAATATGACTTAGTTTGCTGTTCAAAATTACTTTCTAAATGAGAGTGATGAAGATAATAAAAAACATGTAGTTGTCATAGAGATAGTATATGTATATCAAATAGTGTGTGCTGTGAGTATTATAGAAATTATTTATAAAAAGTAAGCTAGAGGTGGAAATAAAACTCTTGTTTCATAATGTAAAAGATGTTGGAGCTTTTCTTTCAGAAAGTCGGGTAAATGAGAAATTAAGAATACTCTGGACTAATTTCCAAAGAAAAGGACTTTCCATATACTATTTGGCCTCGTGAAAAAGTGGATGGGTCAAAAGTGAGTTTAGATATGTTTTTTGAAAATTTTACATTATTTAAGAAAAGATTTTATGGGTTTTTAAAACACAATCATTTTGATTGTGGTTTTTTCTTCCCACTGTTATATGATGAGTACTATTGAAGTCACTGTTTTAAGTGAAATTCAATATATTCTGAGAACAGCAAAAATAAACCATATAACATGTTGTTGAAATTATTTTGTATTTTCTTTTTTTTTTTTTTATTAACAGCAAGAGAGGTGGGAAAAAAATGCATAAACAAAGACAAAGCAGATCATTTCAAGACTTAAAGGGAAGCATATTCTTGCACAAAATACATATAATGCATATAATAAAAAATATATATATATATATATATTGCAAATAATAACATATTACATTGTATATCTGAAAAGGTTTGGTATTCTAACATTCTAAATAAAATTACCCCAGATTTTGTTGAATTTACATAAAGATCGGACCCCACGAAGTTTAGCCAAGGCCGCCTCCATATTATGAATTTCATTGACCAGAGCCCACCATTCCATTATTTGTGGGGGCTGAGTAGAAATCCAAGCACGAGCGACAGTCAGTTTTGCGCACGATAACAGAATAGTTATTAGGGATTGTTGAGGAAGAGAAACTTCATGTATGTCTAATAGAATTAAAGAAGGAGAAAGAGAGGGTGGTCTAGTCAATTTTAGTTTTAGAGCTCGATCAAAGGCAAGCCAAAAATCATTTAAGATGGGGCAGGAAAACAACATATGCTCTATGTTAGCGCCAACCAACGCACATTTAGGACATTTCGTGCGATCACTTGTTAGAGTATTTGCCGACCATTTAAGTATCATTTCAGGGGTATAGTATAGCATACAAGTCGTTTTAAACTGTTGCAATCTTAGACTTGATGACTGAACTACATTGTTCAGATTAGAAAGAGAGTGGGCAATCTGGTTGGGGTTGATCGAAAGTCTCAGTTTCAAGCTCCATTTCTCCGCCAATTTGGAACAATCATCAGCTCCGTATGAAACAAAACAACTATACCCATCACTAATAAGAGATTTTGTTTTGGGTGAGTATAAATAATTCCAGATGTCCGAGTCCAAAACCTCTAATATCTTCATCTTACGAATCAAAAAATCATAGATTTGCATATATTTAAACCTCATCTCCTCATTCAAATTATATAAATAAGTGTGACAAAATCTAAAAAACCCTGAGCACCGTAGAGATCCGCTAATGTAGTGATTCCAAAAACAGAACATTATTTTGCTTGAACATCATTGAAAATCCCGGGAAAGCCAGGGTTTCCCCAGAGCGGTAATTTGGGGTGAAAAAAATAAGTTTTACAAAAAGACAAAATATTAAACCATATTTTCGCAATATCCCTTGCCGTCTTAAATCTGACCCTTTTAAAGTAATTGGGATCATTCAATTTTAACAGAAACATTTTAGCGTCTGATTTTAACAAAATAATGTGATAGAAGAGTTGCATTTCTGGAATGAGCAACGAGCGCAGACGACTAATAAAAGTAGCCCAAAAGTATCATTTAAAATCTGGGAAGTTAAGGCCTCCTGTATCTAAAGGGCCTTTAAGCAACTTTAAAGATCTACGTGCTTTCCGATACCCCCGTATAAAACTGCTGAAAATTCCATCAAGTTTCTTGAAAAAAAGGTTATTTAAAGCAAGTGGTATAGATCGAAAAAGGTAAATAAATTTGGGTAGTATTTTCATTTTTATCAGATTGATTCTACTTATAATGTTTAAGGGTAATTTATGCAATTTTCTAAGTAATAAAACTGTAGATTTCACTAGAACATCGTAATTTATTGTAATAATATCTTTAATTTTAGCCGAGATTTTAACCCCTAGATAATTAGCAGCTTGACAGATTCCAGAAACAGAGGTCGGTAATTTATAATTGGCCACTATTTGGGTTTTGTTTATATTAAGCTTGTAGCCTGAGACAGTACTGAATCTGTCCGCTTCTCTAATTATACCTACCAGTGCTTCTACAACATTAGTGGTATATATAGCTATGTCGTCCGCATAGGCTGTAATTTTCAATGTATGTAATCCAGATGTATATGGGACTATTCGTGCCTGAGATTGAAGAGCGGCTAAGAAGGGTTCCATTGAGAGTGCAAACAATAGGGGGGATAGCGGGCACCCCTGTCTGGTGCCCCGTGAGATAGAAAATATAGGAGACGACAGGCCAGCATAGCTTATACTGGCACTAGGTCTATCATATAAGGCTTTTATCCACCTAACCAGTTGGCCCTTGAATCCCAAGAAGGACATTACCGACCAAAGATAGTCCCACCCCACTCGGTCGAAAGCCTTTTCAGCATCTAATAAGATCATGCCGAGTGGGGTGGACTCCGTCTCAGCCATGTCAAAGACAGTGATAGCAGTGTTAATATGTGCCGTTGTGTCCCTACCTGAAACAAATCCATGCTGTTGTGGATTAACAATCTTTGGGATAAACGAAGCTAGTCTACTTGCCAAGATCTTGGCAAAGATCTTAGCGTCGGAATTAATAAGTGAGATGGGTCTGTAGGACCCACACTCATCTGCCGGTTTATCTTTCTTAAGGAAGAAGACCATTTTCGCTATATTCCATGATTTAGGAGCCTGCCCAGTAACCCCTATGGATTGGGTCACCAACGAAAAGAGGGGGATCAATTCCTCAATGCATTCTTTATATAATTCAATTGGGAGAGTATCTTCCCCTGCAGCTTTACCTGATGGTAGAGATAATATGGCTTGCCTGATCTCAAGCAGAGTAATATCTCCCATTATTAGGTCCAATCCTTGGGTATTATATTTCTCCTCAATGTTATTATGCAAATAATCTAAAATGTCCACTGCGCTAGGTTGATACTCGGGGGTGTATAAAGTCTTGTAGTACTCAACAAATTGGATCAAAATCTGAGCCGGTTTATTGAATTTAGTATTGTTAGGACCTCTAATGCTTTTTATTAAAGTCTGAGCTCTGTCATCTGCCACTTTGTAGGCAAAAATTTTCCCAATTTTGTCCCCCCCTTCATATTGAGTGATTTTTAGTTTGTGTAATTTGGCACTACTTTTTTCATAGAAAATTGTTTTTAAATTTGATCTATGAGTTGCGAGTGTCAAACTTAATTCAACCAGATTAGAGGAGCCGGTTCGTAGAGCATCAGCTAGAAGTAATTCATGAGCTAAAATGTTAGATATCAATTTAGTATTAGTGTTGCGTCGCTCAAAGTTCTGTTTAAAGATATATTGTTGGGTAAACCCCCTGATGCTAGCCTTTAGAGCGTCCCAAACTATTATGTGGGAAGCAGAGTGCAGATCGATTTCTATAAATTCCTTAAGATGTAGTTTTAGCTGTAGTGTATAATCTGAATCAGAAAATAAATAACGGGGACAAGAAAAACTTCTAAGAGCTGTACGAACTTGGAGATTAGTAAATATCAATATTATTGGGTTATGATCCGAAGAGACCCGTGGGCCAATTTCCATTGTACTAGATTGTATTATGATATCCGTAGCCCATGCCATATCAATGCGAGAACAGAGTTTGTGGGGTGCAGAATAATACGTATAGCCAGGTATGTTTGGATGGATAGTACGCCATACATCTTTAACGTTATGAATCCGACTAATTTCATGAATAGCAGCGCGTACTTTATGCATACGCAGAGAGGCACCCTGTCTCGTAGAATCTATTTGGTTGCACATAATGCAATTAAAATACCCCATAATAATAAGTTCCCCTTCCCACCCCAGAAGTTCTACATTAAGTTGGTCAAAAACAGAATCGTCGTCCAAATTAGACCCGTAAATAACACAGAGCACATATTTGCTATTCTCTAAGGATATTTGTGCAATGGCCCATCTGCCATTTTTATCAGAAGCGGTTTTAAGTATTTCAATTTTAAATCTTTTATCCTTGAGAATAGCAACTCCTCTGATTAGTATTTGTTGAGTAGAACAGACTATAGTATCGTACCCCAGATGATTTAACAGCTTCTTATCTTTATAGGCAATATGAGTCTCGGATAAAAAGACAAGTTGAGGGTCGTAGAGTCTAAGTTCTTCAGAAATTAGGCGTCTTTTGTTCTTGCTATTGAGGCCCGAAACATTCCAAGCTAAACATTTTATTTTATACATCTGGGGACATAGATTAACCAAATTTTACCATTCTGCACAAAAAAAAAAAAGAGACTCCAACAAAATTCCTTCCCTTCATTTTGATCAAGTAAACAAAAGTCCCCACTCGTGCTGTTTATTTTATTTTTTGGATCCCGCCCAGACCCACTCAGATACGGAGAAGCTACCCCCACCCCCCCACCCCCCTCTCCCTCGCTTCCAAGCGAGGGGGACCCCCCACGAAATTGCTGCCGCTGGAGAGGCAGCATAGAGAGAAGCAGCCCAAGAACCACCTTACCATCCCCCCCTTTTTTATATATATATTTTTTTTCCCCATCCAAATTTGTGAATGAAGCCCCTAGCCAAACTTAGATAGCACATTCTCAGCTTCCTTCTCGTCAGACAGAAGATAAGTATGACCGCCTTTGATAATTTTAAGGCGGGCTGGTTCTTGTAAGAACACTTGTGCTCCAATGGATTTAAAAGGATCGATACATTTCTTTAACTTCCATCGTCTATCCATGGTAGCTTTGCTCAGATCAGAGCATACAAATAAAGACAGATTCTCAAAAACAACGGGAGAATTAGGGCGTGCTTTCAGAGAGATAGCCTGTCTAACAAGAAAATTACCAAAAAATAATAAGAAAGGTCTAGGAAATTTGCTCTCCCTGTTTCTCTGGACTAAAGGGAGACGATGGGCTCTTTGAACCTGGGAATCCAAATCCCAGTCAGCTAATTCGGGAAAAGCTTTCTGTAATAGTTTAACTATAAACACCCTAGCGTCTGATCCCTCTGAGCCCTCAGGAATACCGAAGAGTCTTAAATTGGTTCGCCGTTGGCGATTCTCTAGATCTTCAACCTTAAGTTGTAAGGCAATTATCTGTTCATCATGGAGGGACAAAGATGACTCCATTCGTACAGATCCCTCTTCAATACCAACAACCCTTTGTTGAAGATCTTCGATGTCCTGAGCGATCCCTCCTAGTTTGGAGGCCATTTCTGAAAGAGAACTTTGTAGCTTGGTATTATCATCTCGAAGTTGGAGAAAGTGCGCTTGTGCTTCATTTCTGTGATTAGTTAAGGTTTGCAAAATAATATCTACGGAGGAAGAGATAGAATTTTGTTCTCCGTGGATATCAGGTAGAGGTGGGATAGGACTGGTTATAGTTGCTAAATCCGGGGACCTTGACACCGGTGAGCCGGCAAGATTGCCAGATAGATCCGTTAAATCAGAGGAGATGACAGAGGTCGAGGTAGTTTTTGAGGTCGGAACAAGAGATGTGTTCGGTGGCTTTGGGGAAATCGAGCTAGACCCTTCGCATGAAGGCGTTAGACTGCCCCGTGAGTTTGTTGGGGTTAGATCAGGACCGGAGTCGTTTTTCTCAGTTTCGGGTATTGGTGGGCTAGTACCAGATAGCCGTGAAGTCATATTTTTGACTACCCCCTTAGCCTGCATCACTTCCTCAAGGGGCTTTTATCGGTGAGAAGTGTTTTTTAGGAGCAGGAGCAAAATTGTTGGCTAGTAAACTGTCCACTAAACCCACTTTCCCCTTCTTGCTCTTCGTCTTCATTTTAATCTTCAATTTAGCTTTCTCTTTTCGACTAGCTTGAAGTTTTGCTACATCCAGAGAAGTACCAGTAACTAATTTATCTGTAACTCCCTCCTCAACCCCGACCTCATCTATCTCCTCGTATTCCTCATATGACCATTCCCCTTCTTGATCCTCGGACGGGCCGGTTGCCCCATCTAGGGGATTAGATAAATTTACACCAGCCCCAATCAGCGGGTTCAAGCAACCTGGTTCACATAATAGAGCCTCTGTATCCAGGTCCGCTGTATGGCTTTTTTCTGACAAACACTCCAAAGATGTACTTTTATGTGTCGCAGTCATACTTGTATTAGTTGAAGAGTCCGCATTATCGACTGCATCAATGTTTTTTCACAGTAATCACTTCATGCGACTTTAAGTTAATCTCAATATCAGCTACATTGCCCTTTTCATTGACAGTGTTCAAGTGTATGCATGTGCTAACTGGTGCTGAGTCAGCCAATTCTGGTGTACTAAGTGAAAGAGAGCCAGTCAATTCAGGTATAGCAAAGGTGGAAGGTCGAAGAACTTGCCTGTTTGATGCTGAGCCCCCTGCCGATAGTTTCACTGGTGTCCCTGAATTCACCGCTGGAGTTAAAGCAGAAGTAGAAGCAGGAGCAATTACTTTGTTGGATGTAACAGGAATAGCCCCATGTGGGCCCCCCGACGATGGAGCCGGTGCAGTCGAAATGCTTGATGCGATTGGGTTTGCCACTGACTCAGTCGCATTGCTCGTTGCATTGCTCCCTACAAGCTTCGTTGCTCGCGTGGTTCTTGAGGGGATTTTAGGAGCCATGTTGCCTCGAGTTTCCAGCTGTGAGCGCTCGGCAGCTTGCGAAGGGGAAGAGATCACCCGGACTCCCAGCCGAACTCCCAGTCCCAACAATCTGCGCGCCGAACCTCGGACCAAACGCGGTATGACGTCCCGTGTTAGCAACAAGAGCCGGAGGGGCGCTGAAGCAGTGTCGGCCACAGCATTCGTTGTACTGCAGTCCGCCCGCTAATCCTCTGAACTTTCCAAGCCGTCAGCCGTCAATCGTCAGATGTGTACCACAGAAAGGCAGAGACAAGCCGACACCTTCCAGCTGAAAGAGGGTCCGTGTTCGCTAACCACTGAGTGACTGTGGCATCAAGGCGCTCGTGTTCCTTCTAGCGCCAGAACCATAAGGTGAGATGGATCGGTGGAGCTTAGGCGGGCTGCTGCTCTTTCGGCGTCCTCACTCCGCCATCTTGGACCGCCCACTCCTATTATTTTGTATTTTCTATTATTAAATATATATTATTTTCCCATTCTCTTATGCTCACTTACCTATTTCCACCCTCTATTACTCATCTTAACTCACCCTCACTGGCCTTTTTTCACTCTCCCTCACCTCCCTTCCCTTATTCCACTTTCCTCACTTATTCTCATTAACCACTCCTTCACTGCCCTTTCCCTCTCTCCCATCCACTACTTTCCAGCTGTCAGTCACTCTACTTCACTCCCCTTCCCCTTGTTTTCTTTCTTTGTTCCCTCAATAATTCCCCTTCTCTCACTCACCTTATTACACTTCACTCATTCCTTCTCTCACTTCCTCTGTCCTCTCACATCCTCACTCCCTTTCCCTCACTCCCTGTCTCTTAGCTTCAGTCTCTCGATCCTCTTACTCTCTCACTCCTCTTCCGTCATCCTTACTCCCTAAAACTCACCCACACTCCCTTACTTATCTTTCTTTGCTCTCTTACTCAGTTTCTTTCTGCCAGTCTTTCCTTCACTACCTCTATGCTCTCACTCTTTCACTTCCTTTGTCTCAAGCTCATTTGCTTTTATCCTCTTTTTATTTTCCTTTTTTATTAACCTCACTCTCCTGCACTCACCCTCCCTCACCCTTGTTCCCTTACTTCAGTTCCTTCAGTTATCCTCAATCATCATCTTTAACTACCCTTCTTATTTCTTTCGTCACGTACTCACCTTTTCCCAATCCCTTTGCTTCCCTTTTCTTCCCTTTCTTCCCTTCCTTTGCTCTCTCAGTCATTCTCCTTCCCTTACTCATCTTACTGCCCATTACTCACTGTTTGTCTTACTCCCTCTCTTCTCTCATATTCTCACTTGTCTTCTCTCACTCCCTCTCTGTTACCTTCACTCCCATTGTGTCCTCACTGTCTTACAAGCCTACATTCACCCTCACTCAAATTCCATGCCTCATTGTCATTAATCCACGGTTATTCACTCCTGCTTCTCTGTCACTCACTCTCCTTTCTTTACTCCCCTTTCTGCCTTTAGTTTTCGTAATGCATATTCCTTTAGGATCTTACTCACCTTCAGTTTATTTCTCTCTCCTGCTCTTGTTCACTGTCACTGTCACTGAATGTATCTATGTCATTATCCTTTTAGCAATTTGCTCTCTCTCTATTTCTTTTTAACTTTCTCCGACCTTCACCATTCCTTTGTTTTTCGTTCTGACTACTTCACTTCTACTTTATCTCTTTTATGACTTTGAATGTCCTACTTTGTCTCTTATATTGTAAAATATATATTATAAATATTCTAACTTTTTTTGTCTTTCACAGATATTAATTTTATTGGAAATATGAAATTAAGTTTATATTACTTATAAGGTAAGTTTGATGTACAAAATTTAATTTCCCTATACTCTTTTCCTTAACCTCACTACTTTTCTTTGATGCTCCCACACCTTTGTTCCCTTATTGCGCTTGCCTCACTTATTCTGATTCCCCACGTTTACTCCCCTTTTTCACACTCCTCTCTTACACTCACCTTCTTTCAGACCTTCTCCTTTACTTTCTTTCCTCTATCTTCTCTTACTTCATTGTTTTACTCTTTTCCCTTCTCTTACTCTCCTTATTCCACTTCACTTACTCCTACTCTTTCTTCCTCTGTCCTCTTAGTTCTACACTCCCCTTCCCTCAATCTCTTTCTGTTAGCCTCATTCTCTCCATCCCCTTAGTCTTTCACTCCTCTTCTGTCACGCTCACTGCCTATAACTCAGCCATACTCCCACACTCACCTTCTTTCAGATCTTCTCCTTTACTTTCCTTCCTCTCTCTTTCCTTCCTTTGCTCCTTCACTCTTTTCTCTTCCCTTACTTTCTTATTCCATTTTACTAACTCATTCTCTTACTCCCTCTGTCCTCTTAGTTCTACACTCCCCTTCTCTCATTCTCTCTCTGTTACCCTCATTTTCTCCATCCCCTTGGTCTCTCACTCCTTTTCTGTCACACACACTCCCTATAACTCAGCCATACTCCCACACTAACCTTCTTTGAAATCTTCTCCTTTACTTCCCTTCCTCTCTCTTCCCATCCTTCGCTCCTTCACTCTTTTCCCTTCCCTTACTCCCGTTACTCCACTTCAGTAACTCCTTCTCTCAATCCCTCTGTCCTCTAACTTACTCACTCCCCTTTTCTCACTCTCTCTCTTTTACCCCCATTCTCTCCGTCCTCTTAGTCTCTCACTCCTTTTCTGTCACGCTCACTCCCTATAACTGAGCCATACTCCCACATTCACCTTCTTTCAGACCTTCTCCTTTACCTTCCTTCCTCTCACTTCCCTTTCTTTATTCCTTCACTGTTTTCCCTTCCCTTACTCTCCTTACTCCACTTCACTAATTCCTTCTCTTACTCCCTCTGTCTTCTTACTTCTACACTCCCCTTCCCTCATTCTCTTTCTGTTAGCCTCATTCTCTCCGTCCCTTTAGTCTCTCCCTCCTCTTCTGTCACGCTCACTGCCTATAACTCAGCCATACTCCCACACTCACCTTCTTTCAGACCTTCTCCTTTACTTTCCTTCCTCTCTCTTTCCTTCCTTTGCTCCTTCACTCTTTTCTCTTCCCTTACTTTCTTATTCCACTTTACTAACTCCTTCCCTTACTCCCTTTGTCCTCTTAGTTCTACACTCCCCTTCTCTCATTCTCTCTCTGTTACCCTCATTTTCTCCGTCTCCTTAGTCTCTCACTCATTTTCTGTCACGCACACTCCCTATAACTCAGCCATACTCCTACACTCACGTTCTTTCAGACCTTCTCCTTTACTTTCCTTCCTCTCTCTTCCCATCCTTCGCTCCTTCACTCTTTTCCCTTCCCTTACTCCCCTTACTCCACTTCAGTAACTCCTTCTGTCAATCCCTCTGTCCTCTAACTTACTCACTCCCCTTCTCTCACTCTCTCTCTGTTACCCCATTCTCTCCGTCCTCTTAGTCTCTCACTCCTCTTCTATCACGCTCACTCGCTATAACTGAGCCATACTCCCACACTCACCTTCTTTCAGACCTTTGCCTTTACTTTCCTTCCTCTATTTTCCCGTCCTTCACTCCTTCACTGTTTTCCATTCCCTTACTCTCCTTACTCCACTTCACTAATTCCTTCTCTTACTCCCTCTGTCCTCTTACTTCTACACTCCCCTTCCCTCATTCTCTCTCTGTTAGCCTCATTCTCTCTTTCCCTTTAGTCTCTCACTCCTCTTCTGTCACGCTCACTCCCTGTAACTCAGCCATACTCCCACACTCACTTTCTTTGAAACCTTCTCCTTTACTTCCCTTCCTCTGTCTTCCCATCCTTCGCTCCTTCACTCTTTTCCCTTCCCTTACTCCCCTTACTCTACTTCAGTAACTCCTTCTGTCAATCCCTCTGTCCTCTAACTTACTCACTCCCCTTCTCTCACTCTCTCTCTTTTACCCCCATTCTCTCCGTCCTCTTAGTCTCTCACTCCTTTTCTATCACGCTCACTCCCTATAACTGAGCCATACTCCCACACTCACCTTCTTTCAGACCTTCTCCTTTACTTTCCTTCCTCTCACTTCCCTTCCTTTACTCCTTCACTGTTTTCCCTTCCCTTACTCTCCTTACTCCACTTCACTAATTCCTTCTCTTACTCCCTCTGTCCTCTTACTTCTACACTCCCCTTCCCTCATTCTCTCTCTGTTAGCCTCATTCTCTCCGTTCTTTAGTCATTCACTCCTCTTCTGTCACACTCATTCCCTATAACTCAGCCATACTCCCACACTCACCTTCTTTGAAATCTTCTCCTTTACTTCCCTTCCTCTCTCTTCCCATCCTTCGCTCCTTCACTCTTTTCCCTTCCCTTACTCCACTTCAGTAACTCCTTCTCTCAATCCCTCTGTCCTCTAACTTACTCACTCCCCTTTTCTCACTCTCTCTCTGTTACCCACATTCTCTCCGTCCTCTTAGTCTCTCACTCCTTTTCTATCACGCTCACTCCCTATAACTGAGCCATACTTCCACATTCACCTTCTTTCAGACCTTCTCCTTTACCTTCCTTCCTCTCACTTCCCTTTCTTTATTCCTTCACTGTTTTCCCTTCCCTTACTCTCCTTACTCCACTTCACTAATTCCTTCTCTTACTCCCTCTGTCATCTTACTTCTACACTCCCCTTCCCTCATTCTCTCTCTGTTAGCCTCATTCTCTCCGTCCCTTTAGTCTCTCACTCCTCTTCTGTCACGCTCACTCCCTATAACTCAGCCATACTCCCACACTCACCTTCTTTCAGACCTTAACCTTTACTTTCCTGTCTCTTTCCTTCTTTTGCTCCTTCACTCTTTTCTCTTCCCTCACTCTCCTTACTCCACTTCACTAACTCCTTCTCTTACTCCCTCTGTCCTCTTACTTCTACACTCCCCTTCCCTCTTTCTCTCTCTGTTAGCCTCATTCTCTCTGACCCCTTAGTCTGTCACTCCTCTTCTATCACGCTCACTCCCTATAACTCAGCCATACTCCCACACTCACCTTCTTTCAGACCTTAACCTTTACTTTCCTGTCTCTTTCCTTCTTTTGCTCCTTCACCTTTTCTCTTCCCTTACTCTCCTTACTCCACTTCACTAACTCCTTCTCTTACTCCCTCTGTCCTCTTACTTCTACACTCCCCTTCCCTCTTTCTCTCTCTGTTAGCCTCATTCTCTCTGACCTCTTAGTCTGTCACTCCTCTTCTATCACGCTCACTCCCTATAACACAGCCATACTCCCTCACTTATGTTTCTTTCCTCCCTCACTCAGTCTTCTACTCTTACTTTTGCTTTCACTTTCTCTATCTCTTCACTCCCTTACTCACCTTGTCTCACACTCACTTGCCTTTATCCAGTCTGTATCTCCACTCTTTCCTCAACATCACTGCTCTTTTCTTACCCTTCCACACCCCCGTTCCTTTACTACATTTTCTTCACTTATCCTCATTTTCCATGTTCACTCTCCTTCTCCTCACTTCCCTTTCCCTCTCGTCCCTTTCTTTGCTTCCTTACTCATTTTCCTCTCCTCTCTCACTGCACTCCACTTCAGTTACTCTTTTTGATTTTTTTAAGAATACAGCTCTTTCTTGAGAATTGGAGGTAGTTCTAAAAACAACTTTTTTTTTCTTCTTTTTACGTTTCTTTCTCAACAAAAACAAAAACAAGGAATGTCAAACTGCTCAACAGGAGCAAAAAAAAAGAATCAAAATTAGGGCTGGGGACGGCAGCGGTGATTTTCTCTGGTTCGGACAATGTTCATAATACTTTGTTCACCATAACAAAGTAGTTCAGCACAATCTTTACAGTTGATTGTGATGCCATCAAAAACAGGCTGAATATTTGAAATCAGCTGTTCTGGTCGCCTCCTCACCGATGACACAGTTGCTCTTCCAGTCGAAGTAGAAGCACCATCCCTTGGAGCATCTCGTGCCAGAGCTCTGACATTCTCCCGGGCATAGTTCTGGGGGTGCCTCCTCTGAACGTGCCGAATCATGGTCAAATTTCCAAAAGAGTATTTCCTGGTAGGGTCACACCATGAAAGGACAGTATGACAAATTCGGCACTCCTCCTTTGGAGCATTCACTTTTTTTTATCTGCTGGTATTGTGAAAAACTTCCAAATTAAGTGCTCCTTTACTCTACTTTCAAAGGTTTTTTAAATGCTAATTCCTAACTATAACAAATGTGAAACCTATGTTTTTTTTCAGTGAATTTCAAAGGTTTTTTTAAATGCTAATTCCTAACTATAACAAATGTGACACCTATGGTTTTCGCGCAAGAAAACATTGTCCACACCTTCTTTTAGGAGCAAGAAAGGCCACTTTTATTTTAGGACAGGTGCATCATCAATATCATAAACATATTCATTATTTATTTATTATTTACATAATTCAACTCTACAGTGAGCCTACGAAACCTAAATCCCAAAACCCCGAAGAAACTCCTGCCTACTAACCCTAGCCTACCCAACGCTACCCTTCAGGATGGCCAACCCGCTCCAGGCTGCCCACCCCCACTAACAAAAACCCGCCTACAAAAGAACAAAGGCACCCATCCTAACAGTGGCAAACCTACCTAAACTAAACAGTGCCTAGAGCACCGCAAAATAACAAACCCAGAAATAAATAAAGAAAAAGAAAAAAGAGGGAGGGTGGGTGGGGCAAAACAACCTCCCTTCACGCCTCCCTGCTACGCAGTCACTAATCCCCGCCTGACTTCCCCTTTTCAACCCTCTGCTAATCAGCCCCCACCTGTTGATGTTCCTCGCGCGAACCTGCCCAGGGAGAGACCGGCTCGCGCCTGGCTCTCCCTGGGTCCCCCCTTTCAGTGAGTTTCAAAGGTTTTTTAAATGCTAATTCCTAACTATAACGATTGTGAAACCTCTGTTTTTTACAGTGAATATATATATATATATATTTTTCAAACCCAAACTCGTTTATGCCTGGAAATTACCAGGGCATCTTCATCTGCTATTGAGGTGCAGCCTTTCTACGCTAAAGTACTGCAACTAAACTTGCTAAGCTGCGATACGATTCTGCGTGCATGCCTCATTTAATAGCTCTCGTTCATTCAGACCATGATAGCTATCGAAAATAAATGTTTTCAGTACTTGCACATTATCTCGCACGTGTGTTTTGCGTGGGTGAAGACGCTCTCCTCGAATTGCCCATACCGTAAAAGTTTATATTGAAAGTCGTACGATCCACGTCTTATCCCCATTCTGCTTAAAAAGTGTTTTCGAAATGTGCTCAATCCCTGTGCCCGTTTCCCAGCGAGTGTTGATGTTCTATGCCTCTGGTGGATGAGGTCACAATCTTATCTCGATTCGAACTTACGACCTTTGGATTACTGAGTTCCCGCTTTAAACCCATTGTGGCAGCTGGGATCCCTTTATCTGTTGTTTGGACCTGCAAATGCCTGGTCATGCGTCTCCCGCCCCCCCCTTTGTGCTCCGGGTCCCTGGGAGCTCGCTCCCCTTTTCAGGGGATGCCCTGCTGGGGTAATTACGGCTCTTGTGAGAAACTGCTGATCCAATACCGAGGCTCGAACCTGTTTCCCCAGCTCCAAAGTAGGCCCCTCTGGCCATTATGCCACATCCTCTGCTTTTTATAGGCCTTCCCCATGGTACATTAGTGACAGACGTGCCCTGCCAGTGATGAGCAAAACCTAATTGTACGTTTTTGTCAATGTGAGTGTGGAAACCCACATTAGAAACAGCTTTCGGAACTCATATTGTTTTTTGAACGACTTTGTTTTGTTCTGTATGCATAGACGCCAGCCTGGACATTTCCAGCTGCAGCAATCACAAAGGCCCTGAAGTAAAAGTGACACTACTAACACAGAGCTCCAAACTATTAAACGCTCCGCCTCAAGTGTGGTCCCTGGGTGGACGTAGCAAGCCCTGGGGGCATCTTTCAAAAACCACCAGCAGTTGCTTCCTGTGCACACGCCCCGCGGGAACCAGAGCGCTTTGTCTGGGCGCCTGCCGCTACCGCCGGGCGAACAGCCTGGGGTTTGCGCAAGTATAGCCATCTGTGTGGCTTGCGCGAGCCCAGCAGTACAAACCAATCCGCCGCCCCGCCCCCAATTTCTCCATCGCAGGGTCTGCCTGCCTGCCGGCCAGAGGTTGCCCACTACAAAATGCATTTTAGAAGCCCGCGGGTCAACAAAGTCAATAATGCCTCGCCCCCTGCCACTGCTGCCCTCTTCCGACGGTTTGTCAGCTATGTGGGTGCCTGCAGGGTAACTTGCTTCCTGTGACTTATCCTCAGGGCCCCTCTAACTATTCCCTTACAGGCACACGAACAACGGTCAGCAGTAGCGCTAATACAGACTGGGGCGGATTATTATTCTAAGGGGCCGGGTCCGCTGTACCGCAGTGCGCTCTGCTTCTGCTTGCTGTTCAACACAGTTCTAGGAGAAAGTGGCATGCAGCACCACCACTCCTCGCTCTTTGAGACCGTACCTTGCCACTGCGGTCGGCACCGGCTGCCGATAGCCTCTTCCATCAACTGCTGCCTGGGGAGCTGGGGGTCATGCCTGCCTCTCTCGACCTCGGCCTCCGTCCAATCCGCTCTGCCTTTCCATGCCCCGGCGGGGGTCGGCTGTCCTCTGATGGTCAATCCTCAATGGCGGCAAGACGGTAGATGGGGGTAACATAAAAAACGGCATTCTTACACCATTTAGGCTCAAAACTCCTCCACTCAAAATTCGTGGGGTGGCCTCTGCTAAAACAGTAATCCGATGTTGGAGTCACCTCATTTCATGAGTGCCTTTCACCGTCCTCCCACTGCTCAGAGGCAGTGCCCTGCTCTGCGGTCCTTTTCTCTGTGGGCAGACTGTCAACTGGCTCTCTGATGAAATGCCTGCTAGTACTGCAAGCACCTCTAGCTATGTCTACCACGTCTGCCGCAGTGTCAGGCACAGGGGCTGAACAATTGCTTCTCTCACTACTCCCGATTTATGCGGTCTGCCGTTCAGCACCTAACCACAGGTGGTGCCTCGGTAACACACACCGCTGTGCACCTAAATACATCAAACACCTCCTTTCAGTTTTCAGTCAGCAAAGAGTCCTGGCACTCGGAGTTGGTTAAGGCTGTAAAATTATACTTTTTATTTACTGTCACTCCGGAGACGCGTTTCAGCCTTTATTGGCCTTTTTCAATCTGGCACAAACATGTGATTGCTAATGTCAGCAAGTAACACATCCATCTGTGTATTGACGGAGACGAACACCCAGCATAATTTTAAAATAGTGTTAACATGACTAAAATCCCAGAGTGCAGAATTAAACATGGAATGAGTGAGATACACACACGTGGGAAGCTAGTGAGTTCTGTAATATTGAAACACACCACATCTTCAAAAAATTTAAAACCATATCATTCAAAACTATTTGCAAAGATGTAAAAATTCATGGTGAGATTAACAGACAAAACTGATAGAAAAAGAATATTGGTTGCCTCACTGAATTATTGAAAAGAATGAGTTCACATCCTGAAACAATACTGGCAGCATCAGATTGTGTCAACATTGTAAAAGATGTGCTCTTGCAATTTCTTCCTACACAGTAACATTGCCTGATGAAGTATGAGTAGCCATAAAATATTAACAGACAATCACGTACAGGTGCATACTTGAAATAGATTCCCTAGCTACAAATTGCTTAGCCCTAACACACTAAACTGGCTGACAGTCATGTTTACCTTGTTTCACCAAGAACTCTTTAAGGTATCTACCAACTTGCTCCATATGACCTGAATTTGTTCAAAAGTAATTTCACCCATAGATGACTTTTGAATGCTGAGCTTCACTTACACCCTTGTTGTTATTAATATTATTATTGTTAAAATTTGTAGGGCGCAACAAATCATCCCTGAGGGGATCTCTTGGCGCCTGGGTAGCAGACAACATATTAAGAAGTGCTTATTAAAACAGCCAGGTTTTAAGCAGTTTCTTGAACTGTGCCAGGTTGGAGCAGGCTCGAATATCATCTGGCAATCTGTCCCAGTGGGCGGGGGCTAGGTGAGAAAAGGCACGACCGCCCATTTCGGCTTTCCTGATTCTCGGTGTGCAAAGCAGATTTCGGCTGCTCGATCTCAATTGGTGCCCGGAAATGTATGGTTCTAATTTCTTCCTAAGATAGGTAGGACCCATCCCCTGAAGTGATTTAAACACTAGACACAAGAGCTTAAAGACTGCTCTTTTCCTGATAGGGAGCCAGTGAGGTGGACGCAAAAGGGTAGAACGAGTTTGTGCGGATTTGTTGAGGTCTAGACGTGCTGCTGTATTTTGGACAACTTGCAACCTTAATTATAAATCTTGCTCTAATACCCACCAGTAGCGAATTTCCATAATCTAGTCTACTGACTAGAAGTGCCTGTATAAGGGTTTTTCTGGCCAAAAGGGGAATCCAGGGGAAGATTTTTCTTAGCATTTGCATCATACCGAAGCAAGTGCCCGAGATGGTTTTCACATGCTCCTCCATGGAAAGTCTGGCATCAATTGCGATGCCCAGATTCTTTGCCCACTTTTTTGGTGTTGGAGCTTCCCCAAGTTCTGCATGGTCCATAACTCCTCTGCTTTCCCAAACAGCAAAATCTCAGTTTTATTGGAGTTAAGCTGTAGGAAGTTCTTATTTATCCATGTGGCTATTTTTAGCATACTGTTCTTAAATGTTTCTCTGGTCAAAACAGGATCCGTCTCTATGGGGACTATCACTTGAGTATCATCTGCATACGAGATCATGTCAAACCCACAAAATCTAATGATAGTGGCCAGAGAAGACACATAGATATTTAACAAGGTGGAACTTAAGATGGATCCCTGAGGGACCCCCTTGTCCACTACTGTGGTCTGAGACGCAAATGTATCCAGTTGGACACATTGTGTTCTGTCAGCCATTCCTCTGACACCAATCTCCTGTTGCTTATCCAAAAGGATTCTATGAGAGATGGTGTCAAAAGCTGCCAACAGGTTAAGAAGAACTAACATCATGGGAGTCCCCTTGTCCAGTGACATCCTTATTGTGTCTGTTACTTCGGTGATTGTGGACTCAGTGCTATACCAGGCACAGAAACCTGACTGAGAAGGATCAAGTAGGTTACTTTGTTCCAGATAGCCCAAAAGTTGTTTCTTAATCAGAGTCTCCATAACTTTAGAGCAGCATGAGAAAAAAGAGATTGGTCTGTAATTTTGTAGATCCAAAGGATCGGCTAATGCTTTCTTCAGCAATGGCTTGATGTGGGCCTTTTTCCACTTAAAAGGAAAAGTGGTCATAGCTAATGATATGTTACAGACTTCCAGAATCGAGTAAGACAAGGCCGGTGTAGGATCTGAGATAATAAAAGGGGGGGCCAGGTCTTCCGGGGAGCCTGATTTATTGTGCGCTAACAAAGACAGTACTTGCTCAGAGGTGATGACTGGGAAAGCCTATAGGCTGGGAGAAAGAGGGTCTTCCAGGAGCAGTGCTACCTCCCTAAGAGCCTCTTCCGAACAGAATGAGCTGTAGATTTTATCAATCTTTTGTTTAAAATGATTAGCTAAGTCATCACATAGCCTTTGCATTGACGAGAGGGAGGAATTATTACCTCTGGGATTGGTGAACTCCTTGGTACTTGGAAATGGGGAAACTAAAAGGTGAACCGTGTTTCCGTCTTATAGAGAGGTTTTTGTGTTTACAAATATCAGGCATATGTTGCTAGCTGTTAAGTAACATAAGTTATGTATTCAGATGGAATACAAATAGATGTCAACGGGGTCCTCAGAAGTTTTCACATCATCTGAATATTAAGAACTTACCATGTAGAATACTACATAAAAGAACTTGGGATTTCATTCCATCTATAGCATTTTGAAGATAAGACAGGTATCCCACTTGATTCAAAATGATCTAGGTAAAAGTGTGAAAGCTTATTTTCCAGCCTAAAAGAGCTTTCAAGCTTATGCCTTCCAAATGTATTAATAAATAGACTCCGGGCATGTTTTCCATTCCCTACAACACAGAACTCTGTACTTGATGAACTCTACTAATATATACATTAATTGAACCTTGTTAAAAATTGGGTTCTTGGTTGAATAGGGTATGGGCCTTAGTCAAGCAGCAACCATAATCCTAGTCAAGGTACGAAGTAGGCAAACCCTAAATTAACCTGCGCTCACACTCTGGTACCTTGGCACTGAGCAGTCAGTCTTAACTTAGAGGCAATGTCTTAAGTATTTGTGCAACACTTCAAACAGTAAAACAGTGAAACCACCACACAAAAAGCTTCCACAACAGGTTACAAAAACAGAACTTGATTTAATAAATATAACAAGACCAAAATGACAAAAATCAAATAAGTTGAACTCAAGATATAAATTTTAAAGAATAACTGTAAAATAGCGCTTAGAAGCAATAAGCGCTTACTTGGGAGTCTAGTCGCGCCAGACCGAGGCAAAGTTGAATGTTCAGGCTAACCGCGACAGAGCACGGGCTGGATACAGGGACCCAGTGAGGTTCGCTAAACACATTTACTTTAATCCTGGCAGCGTCAAAGATGTGGGGTGAAGCAGAAGTGATGTATCAGTGTTTATCCACGCAGTGGTGGCGATGCGCTGGTCCTGCTCCATGCTGCAATGGGGATGTGTCAGCTACGATGAGTGAGGAGCTGTAATTACGGAGATACATCATCGTCATCGAGAATGCGTTTGACGGGGATACAAAGACCTTGCACCGGGAAGAGTGTTGCACCGTGGTGGTTCCGCCAGTGATGCGTCTGGTCTGATCTATGCAGAAGAGGCAATGCGCCAGTTCTGATCAACACAGAGGCGATGCAACTGGTCTGATTCTTGCAACAGCAGTGATGCACCGATTCAACACTACCAATGGTCCAGGACTGGAGTGGCACTACTTGGCAGGGCTGAGTCCGGGTGCAGGCTGGTTGGAAGTCTTTTATGTCACTGAGACTTCAGATGAGGAGACCGGCCAGCCAGCCTGCTAGCCCTTGGAGGAACTCTGGGTTCAAGCAATGCAGATCCAGTCCTTCCCACCCAGGGACTGGACCAGCATGTAGCAGGGCAAGGCAGGAGTCAAGCAAAGCAGCAGTCCAACAGAGTGGCAGTCCTTCAGCAGTGCAGTGGTCATTCTTCCTGGCATACACTTCACAGGTCCAGAAGTGTTCCGAAGTGGTGATGGCAGGGGCCCAGTAAATGTACCCAGTTATGCCTTTAAGAAGGAGGAGAATTTAAAGAGAGATTTTTGAAGTGCACAGAGGTTCTCCCTTCCTGCCCTGGCTCCAGACTCACTACAGGTTGGTATGGAGTGCACTGTGTGGAGACAGGACACAGCCTATTCAGGTGTAAGTGAGGCTGTGTCCAGCTCCTCCACCCCATCCTGTGAGAATGGCCCATCAAGTCACACCTAAGCTCCCATTGTGTGTGGCTGTCTAGGGGAATACACAAATCCTACCCATCACCCTCCCGAGACATTTATCAGTCGTCAGGCAGCGGACACCAAATGGTTAAAGTCAGAAAATGCCAACTTTCTAACCATAGGTGTGGATTAAATTGTGATTTAAGTAACACCAAACTTCATATAACAAAAAAAAGAAAAGAAAAGTCTAATTCTTCATATTTGGGAATTACACTTATAAAATGTAATAAAGTATTCCCAATGTTATCCTATGGGAGAGATAGGCCTCACAATAATAAAAAAAACATTTGTTTTTTTTTCATTACTACGACATGTAAAACTTAAAAGCACATGTCCTGCCTTTTATTTACATAGCACCCTGCCCTTTTGGCTACATATGGCCTACATTAGGGGTGACTTATATGTAATAAAAATAAAAGGGGAGTTCAAGGCTTGGCAAGAGGTTTGAAATGCCAAGTCGACATCACAGTGTAAACTGCACACACGGGCTCTGCAGTGGTAGGTCTGAGACATGTTTAAAAGGACTTCTTAAGTGGGTAGCACAATGAGTGCTGCAGATCCACTAGCATTTAATTTACAGGTCCTGGGCACTTGTAGTGCACTTTTATAGGGCCTTAAAAGTAAACTAAATATGTCAATTGTTGTTAAGGCAATGTTACAATGTTTTAAGCAGCAAGCACATGCACTTTAGCACTGGTTAGCAGTGGTAAAGTGCCCAGGGTCCCAAAGCCAACAAAAACAAATTTAGCAAAAAAGGGGAGGAGGAAGGCAAAGGTTTTTGAATACACTTCACCCTGCCCTCTGGGTTTCCCAGGGCCTTCCTTTGGGATGACATATATGAAACGTTGTTTGACGGTTACCTAAGCCGTTGGGACAATCAGTGCTGCATGCCTGTTAGTACCATTTAATTGACAGGCCCAGGGCACATTGTAGTGCACTTTACAAGGGACTTACAAGTAAATAAAATATACCGATTGGGGATGAACCAAAATTACCATGTTTAGAGGAGACCACATAAGCCTTTTTGCAATGGATAGCATTGATAAAGCGCCGCAGCGTGGAGGTCCGGGGGGTAAATTCAGACACTGTCTGTCGGATTCCAGCCCTCCCCTGCATCACGGAGACCAGCGGACAGGGGAGGATTGCTTGGGGCTTTCTGTTGTGATCCTGGGCTTGTCGTAGTCACGCCGGAACACCAAGGCCGACTCCAAGTCCCAGAATCCTCTCTGCTGACACCTGGACTGGGATTAAGCCGCGCCCCCACCCTCATTCAACACAAATTGACCTCGCCGCACCCGCTCCGTGGGTGCCGCAGCGTGGAGGTCCGGGGGGTAAATTCAGACACCGTCTGCCGGATTCCAGCCCTCCCCTGCATCACGGAGACCAGCGGACACGGGAGGATTGCTTGGGGCTTTCTGTTGTGATCCTGGGCTTGTCGTAGTCAAGCCGGAACACCAAGGCGGACTCCAAGTCCCAGGATCCTCTCTGCTGATACCTGGACTGGGAGTAAGCTGCGCCCCCACCCTCAGCCAACACAAATTGACCTCGCCGCACCCGCTCCGCGGGTGCCGCAGCGTGGAGGTCCGGGGGGTAAATTCAGACACTGTCTGCCGGATTCCAGCCCTCCCCTGCATCACGGAGACCAGCGGACACGGTAGGATTGCTTGGGGCTTTCTGTTGTGATCCTGGGCTTGTCGTAGTCACGCCGGAACACCAAGGCGGACTCCAAGTCCCAGGATCCTCTCTGCTGACACCTGGACTGGGAGTAAGCCGCGCCCCTTCCCTCAGCCAACACAAATTGACCTCGCCGCACCCGCTCCGCGGGTGCCGCAGCGTGGAGGTCCGGGGGGTAAATTCAGACACTGTCT
Organism: Lissotriton helveticus; assembly: GCF_964261635.1. NCBI lineage: Eukaryota > Metazoa > Chordata > Amphibia > Caudata > Salamandridae > Lissotriton > Lissotriton helveticus. The sequence goes on along the minus strand of NC_136071.1, from coordinate 480,800,391 downwards.
GCCGGATTCCAGCCCTCCCCTGCATCACGGAGACCAGCGGACAGGGGAGGATTGCTTGGGGCTTTCTGTTGTGATCCTGGGCTTGTCGTAGTCACGCCGGAACACCAAGGGGGACTCCAAGTCCCAGGATCCTCTCTGCTGACACCTGGACTGGGAGTAAGCCGCGCCCCCACCCTCAGCCAACACAAATTGACCTCGCCGCACCCACTCCGCGGGTGCCGCAGCGTGGAGGTCCGGGGGGTAAATTCAGACACTGTCTGACGGATTCCAGCCCTCCCCTGCATCACGGAGACCAGCGGACACGGGAGGATTGCTTGGGGCTTTCTGTTGTGATCCTGGGCTTGTCGTAGTCACGCCGGAACACCAAGGCGGACTCCAAGTCCCAGGATCCTCTCTGTTGACACCTGGACTGGGAGTAAGCCACGCCCCCACCCTCAACCAACACAAATTGACCTCGCCCGCAGCGTGGAGGTCCGGGGGGTAAATTCAGACACTGTCTGCCGAATTCCAGCCCTCCCCTGCATCACGGAGACCAGCGGACACGGGAGGATTGCTTGGGGCTTTCTGTTGTGATCCTGGGCTTGTCGTAGTCACGCCGGTACACCAAGGCGGACTCCAAGTCCCAGGATCCTCTCTGCTGACACCTGGACTGGGAGTAAGCCGCGCCCCCACCCTCAGCCTATTTAACTCTTTCCCCATCCGGCGTCGCGGGACGCGCGCGGGTCGGAGCCCGTGGCTAAGCCCGGGCAAAGGGCGGGCCCTCTACGGCCCTCCGAGGCCGGAGGAGGACGGGAAGGGCCACCCCCCCTTGACTCAAAAATCGAAGGAAAACCCCTTGTTTGGAAATTCCCCAATCAAGCCATGTCTAAGCCCCAAACTGAGGTTATGCTTAATATAACCCCTGTGTATACAACTAGCCAACTGTTTCCCTTGTTTAGAGATGTGGGTTAAAATGTACCTTGCCATTCTACGATCAGTTCACCCTGTGAAGATCCAATCCAACATCTACCATCTAGTTTCTCATGATTGGAAGAATTAAATAGCCTGTGTAAGGTAAACTATGCTCCAGCAGAGTCTTCCCCCACTTTAAAAAGCAGCAACCTACCACTTTGTCCAAGGGAGCTGGAACCCTTCCCTGAACCACATAAAGTTAACACCCATAGCGCTACACCTCACAGGGCTACCCCTGTCAAAAGGAAACACGATGGGGACGATCAAAATGGGAGCTTAGCCAAAACTCAAAAATTAGATAAACCATCTTTAAGTCCCACACCACCCGTAAGCAAGTCTCCTTTTACCCCGGCAATTGCCGAAAACTTGGATGACTTATCACCATCATCCCGGCAGGCCCTACTGCCCATGATCGAAGATCTGATCAAATCGCTACTACATCCTTTGATTGACAAAATTACCATGTTGGGGGATAGGCTGACGGGGTTGGAGAATTCAATCAAATCTCACCTGAAATCTTCCACACATGCTGTAATACCTCACTGCCCTCCGACAACTGCTTCTCTAAATCCGCCCAAACTAATTACATCTCATTCAAGCGGTGCTTACCCAATTATCAGTCCCCACCTCCATGCCTCCAATCATTCCCAAAGTCCCCCCCAACCCAACGACAGCGCGTCACATTCCTCCCAAACCTGAGCGCACCACTCACATACATTTACCACCAGAGGCAGCCCCTTTTGTAACTGTTCTCTCGGGAGTCCCTGAACTAACACAAGGTAAACCTGAGAGACAATATGAGCTGATGAATAAGGTCAAGTTCTGGTTAGCTAAAAACAGACCTCTGCCCCATCACTTTGATGGTAGAATATTAAGCGTCCGGAGGGTGGGCTGGCTTGGTCCCCTCAAAAAAGACATCTCGGGCGATCTGATCCTGATACGATTTAGGAGCAGATACATTGTGCCATATATGCAAACTTGGTTACCTCAAAAAGGTGATGGACTTATTTGCACCTGGAACCTATATGACTTCTACCCAAATACGTCCTACATGCTTTCCCCCAGACCCCAGGCTATGGACAACAACTTAGTGGGTAGAGGAAGTCATTTAAGTAACGGCGGTAGTTTTCCTGTGGCTTTTAACCGCCTTAAACCGTCGTACAACAGTTTTATGTACCGTAACTATCAAACTTTTTAGAACACTGTTACCAAAGATTGTTATGCTCAAAGGGAGGGCTAAAGTCCTTTTAACCTTTTAATTGTGTAATTTAAAATCAATTTGTGGTTCATGTATGCACGTTTCCTTTTATAATGCAATGTATTTTTTTTCATCTGTATGCTTTAATGATTTTAAACTAAAATCGAATAAAGCTTTCTTGATTCTGATAAAGCGCACAGAGTCCTAAAGCCACAAAAAACGAGGTCAGTAGAGGAGGTAGATATAGATTTGGCAGGAAGACCACCCTAAGGCTGCCAGGTCTAACAAAACTAAATAAAGTTCGAAGCAAATATTGTCAATGGATTTCAGCCTCTGCTTGTTGTGTGTTGCAGTACTGATAATTCCTACTTAAAACTACAAGAAATTAAGGTGAGTGGTTATTGCTGACAGCACAGTAGTTCCTAATGCTCAACAGTGCATCAAACTCAAGACTTGTACTAGAATTGTGTAATGCTGCTTTGAAATTCAAGATATTCGAGGACAAAGAAACAAGGAAAAAATCTAAGTTTGTTGAGCTCTAACCCGTCATTTATATAATGGAACATGGATGGCTTACTCAAGACTGTAGCACCACAGTGCAATAAAAAGGGACAAATAACTCCTTATGAGGCACTGAGGCAATTCATTCAAGCATTTCAGGATTACACCATAAGGATAATATGGAACGAAAGTTTCCCTACACAAACTTTGGGTGTAAGTGTAAAACCTTTTGTTGAAGAATTGGATCACAATATTATGGCATATCCAGGGCCACTGGAATTATGCGATTGTGCAGCCACAAAGACTTTCTCATTATTATAGATTTGCTGCATTTACTGCATAATCCATTATCTGCTGCATAATCAGCAGGTTTTAACAAAACAATATTTTGTTTTTAGTTCAACTGGCTCAAATGGGAATAAAAATGCAGTGACACATGTTGCTGCAGAGTGGAAGGTTATTTTCAAAACTGGGATGATCACCCGTCTGTTGCTTTAGGGCAGAGGTCTTCAAACTTCTGTAGGTCGAGGCCCCCCATCTGAATTTATTTTGGTGTCGGGCCCCCCATCACCTGACAGAAATATCTGGAATTAGGTACACTAAATAATAGACCGCCTCCGGCATACCCGGGGTCATATCTGGCAAATAATGTTCAACACAGTTAGAGTGTTTAGTTAGCTCAGGTTTGTGAGTGGGAGTGGTTAAATGACAGAGCTTATTACACAGTTCAATTCAAAATGTTCCAAGAGAAAATGTGCGCAAATTGTCTTTACTAGGATGTTTTGTTTTACACATAGATATCACACAATTTGACTGATTGATAAAAACACCACCAACATTAATGTGACGGGTATGCCTGTTTTTCTCCACAGAGATGGTCAATCTGTGGATGGATTTTTGCTACTGCCATCCTCAGGTTGTGCGCCACATCCAGTCTTGAACGGTACTTAGGCCCTCATTAGGATAGCGGTTTGTCCGCATCCTCCGGGCGGTCGGAAGAGTCCGCCGGCCCGGAGGATGCGGAAAAACCGCTGCGGAGCCTTCACAGACCCCCGCCAGATTAGGATGGCTGGGGGGTCAGGAAGACCGTCCGCAGCTTTTCCGCCGCGGTCGCTTTCCGACCGCAGCGGAAAAGCTCTAACATGTCTGGCGGTGTCTATCAGACACCGCCAGGCATATTAGGATGTCAGCATTTCTATGCCTTTCCACGGCGGCATTTCCGCCGTGAAAAGGCATACGGACTTTTGTTTGGGGGCCCGTTGCGGGCCCCCAGGGGTGAAGGGGGGTGGGGGGTGCACATGGGGGGTACCTATGGTACCCCCCTGCATTTGCGTGCACGAAGCGGCAGGCACCTCGAGGTGCCTGCCGCTTTGTGCATGCAAATGCACTGCTTTCATTTTTAACCTTGCGGCGGGTGCTGCTTGAAGCAGCACCCGCCGCAATGTTAAAAATACAGGATGTGACCGCCAGGGTGGCGGTCACATCCTAATTGCACAGGAGGGACCGCCGCTGCCCCTGCGGACGGTCCCTCCTACTCCGGGGTGGCGGACGGACGCAGGTCCGTCCGCCATCCTAATCGACCCCTTAGTCTTTAATAACGCAAGTGCTGAGAACCCAATCTCACATAAAAAGGATGAGCTGAAAGGCAAGAGAGTATAGATAGCAGTTTCTCTCAAAGCAGAATGTTTTCAGCCAAATCTCTCAATGAGACTTTGCCAAATTGCATCTGTAGAGTGCGGTCACTTTGAAGATCAATCAAATCTTCCTGCATGATAAGCGGGAGATGGCTCCCCACCTCTGCCAGATGTGGTTAAAAAGATCCAGTCATAGAAGTGATTGTTGTCCTCAGGAAAATACTTTTTTAAACTGTCCCTGAGAGACATCAGGTGATATTTTATTATCTCAGCAACACTTGGAAGTTCATATTCAATCTCCTCAAGAGCATCTACTAAACATGGAAATGCCTCAAACAGGGCATCTTCAACTATTCTTCTCCATAATTCAAACCTCTTCTTGAATGCAGTTATTCTTTTATTCATGGTAAAAGAAATGATTTCAGCTGCATGCAGAGACAGATTTAAGGAATTTAATTTCTTGAAAATGTCAGCAAGGTGTGCTAAAAGCACAAGACAGCAGGGACTGCATAGTTGTTCTGTTTTGCAGGGGTCCAAATACAGAAGAAACTGCCATACTTCATTCCTTAATTCAAAGATGTGAGTCAGCACTTTCCCCTGGGATAACCACCGTACTTCTGTTTGAAACAACAAGCCATAATGCTCAGCTCCAATGTTTGCGCATACAATTGCAAATAGACGATCTCTTGTGGAATGGGTCTTTATAAAATGTACAATTTTTATAGCAGAATTCAGCACATCCTCAAGTTCACTGCTCATGTTTTGAAGGGTTTCCCGGTCTATCATACAGTGGGTCCACAGAATATGTAATATAAGAAATCTTCCAGATTTGAATCAAAGTAGTATAAGGTTAATGTGTCTGCTGCAAAGCACATTTTCCGTAACATGCAAATGACAGATTTTATATTATGTAGATAGTAAAGTGGGTTACTGTTTTCAACAGAGAGATCATTTTGTTTCCTGTAATTCTTAAATTGTAATCCTTGTAATATAGGACAGTGAGCTATGAAGGACATGTGACTCCTACACCTTGTAACCCTGTCTCATGTAACTTGTCTTGTACATTGATTTGCACATGTACATGATTTATTGTCAACGTATATTGTTTATGTTACGTAAAGAGCTCTGACACCCTGCATTGGGTTATGTAACACTGTAAAAGAAATACAATAGTGCTACTGAAATTATTTGTGTAAATACTGGGACAAACCAACACATCTGACATTCTTTCTGTGCATCCATCTCTAATATACAGGCACTGAACAAAGGCAAAAGCATGCCTCTCTTAAGTACCTGTGACGAGATAACAAGCTGTGTGCCTTTGTTTCCCCTCGGTGGCATTTAAATTTAAGTGTGAGGTTCCAGGCCAACTCCAGTGAAGATATTCAAACAAAAGGAGGTCTGATGGCTCTTAACTTCAGGCCAGCTGGAGGTGAAAATAAAGATCCCTCGCTGCCTGCACATTGCTGCTGGGTAGTAAAAGCAGACAACCTATAGGCACTGCTAAACGTGTCCCAGTGTCTTGCACTGGGACAAGTTTAGCATATTTCTTTGTGGCTCAACTCTTTGGCCGGGGCGGTGTCCACCCTGTAATATTAGTGGATGGACACTGTGTACCGGTGTGTACCCCCGATTTGTGTCCAATGTACATCTAAAATTCAGAGATAGTGATGTGTGTTTTTACTGTTGTAACACAGCAGCAGCCCACTCATTTTACAGCGAATAATATCTGTGACATCCTCCAATTTCTCGTATGTGAGATCTGTTTTGATCTAAAGGAACATGTTTTATGGTTGTTGCTGAAACAAACACATTTCTCTGCAAATAGTAACAGACTCAATCACATTAAAAAGAAATTAAAGAAAAACTGTATTTACAAGAACCTGTTTAGGAAGTATTTTAGGCCATCAGGGCAAAACCACAGCTGTCTCCATCAGAGTGCCCCTTGAGAGGCTGCATTGCAGTGCATGTAAATGTGTACTTTTGCAATTCAGGACAAAATCCTTGATGGGGAATGACATGTACATACTTGTGTAATTTAAAGAGAAACTTTGCCTCCTTTCAGTGAACAGCTAACCATCCCTGGATGGGGTTTATTCCTAGATCTGAAATGCTTCAGCTGCAGTGGGAGGCAGGGAGTCTCCTCTGCTAGGAAACCGAATGCGAAGGAACAGACAGTCCACTGTGGACTGTGTGTTCGCTCGCTTTCGGTTTCATGGAGGAGACTCCCTGCCTCCCACTGCACCTGAAGCATTTCAGCTCCCCCGGCAGCTGAAGCATTTCACCTCTGGGAATTAACCACGTCCCGGGGAAAGTTAGCGCTTCCCAGAAAGGAGTCAACGTTTCTCTTGAAATGACAAAAGCATGGGCACATCAAAAAGCGTTCCCTTTATCTAGGGAGCGACCCTCTGGGCGCTGCTATGTTGGATCGACACTGCGATCTATCGAACGTTGCAAACCATATAAATCAAACGATTGTCAAAGTCCTCAATAGTAAAGTTCATCAATTTCAACTTTTAATGCCATTGAATTCATCAATTCCCAATGTTGAAATTCACATCGTGAAATGTATCATTCTCGTGAATCCATACAAATGTACTAATGCTTTTCCCAATGCATTTCGTACCCATGACAGGTACTTCGTCAGGGGAATCTGTAGGAACAATATATGTGTGTGAGGGTCCAACACTCATTCAAGTGGTGAACAACCTTTACAACGCAAATTTTACCATGCAGTGCCTTTACGACGCAACTTTTACAACGCAAACCATTACAAGGCATTGCGCTGGGGGGGCGCTCAAGGATAGGGAATAGGTTTAATGTACTATCCAACACCTTCCCTACTATCCACGGGGACTGGAGTTGGATTAGTAAATTAAACTATTCACTATCCAGCGCCCAAAAGCATTATGCGTTGTAAAGGTATTCGTTGTAAATACCGCGTTGTAAAGGCATGCGATGTAAAAGCATGTGTTGTAATGTCATACATCCATTCAAATAGTTAACAAATATCGCATTTTATTGCCATGCAGTATTGTTTAGAACCATTACGATATGTGCACAATATTTCTTCTGTGAAAAGTGACTAAATTATACCAACACATCAATTCAGAGAAAGTCTATAAAAAATAAACTGCATATGAAGGAAACCGTGAAATTTCCAGGAAACCTCGAGTTTGTAACTGTGCCGATTCGCCATGATGTATATATCAAACATAAGAAATGGCAAAGTCTAGATGCTTAACCGAGGGGTTAAAGAAAATGTACATCATTTTTCGTGATTTCATAGAACACCCCTATTTGTATCGAGCATAATCTGTTGTTTAACCCAAATTGCGTTGTGTCAAGCTTACCGCTACTTCATGTGTAGTCCCATTGTGCCACGAGATGAAATCAAGTATGCAAGCGGGATGAGCCCGTCGGTCTTAGTACAATATTAACAAGGTGTCGGCGTTATGCTCTAGAAAGTGATGACGGACTCTAAAACAGTTAATGGGTTCCGCCATGTTGGAACGGGGTATTCTTCGTGAGTGTAGTACCTACTGTGTAGGTTGTAGATTAAAACATGCACAAATGTTAGCGAGTGTTTGAAAACCTAATAAGTATATGTCAAATGGAAAAATGTGTCAACTTATGAATCAAAAGGATTTTAAATAAAATAAGTATTGAGTCAAAACAAGCTTAATAAAAAGTGTAAATCCTTCACTAGAAGAAAAGTCACAGTATATACCATTGTTCACAAGTAACACAAGAGTTCCAAGCGGTCATTGAGCCCATAAGGCTTTAAGGAATCCAGTCTATAAATCCATTGATTTTCGTTCTGTAAAAGTCTTCTGTTCACATCCTGATTCCCAATATTGGTGATTGTTTCAAGTAACATAAATTGCAATTGAGAAATGTTATGTCTGTTCTCATTGAAATGTACAGCGATGGCCGATTTCTCATTTCTAGTTCTTATATTGCTTTTGTGTTCTGTTAAACGTGTTTTGATCTTCCTTGTAGTTTTACCCACGTACACAAACCCGCAAGGGCACTTCAGAAGGTATATGAGATTCATGGAATCACATGTTGCCGTTACTTTGAGAGGTATCGAAGTACCTTGCCGTGGATGATTAATCGAGGATCCCTTGATGATTGCATGACAATTGTTGCAGTTATGACATGGAATTGTGCCTTTGAACAATTCTTGTGTAGTAGCTTGTGGTCTTTTTTTGAGCATGTCTTGAATGTTTTGACTACGAGTGAAGGCAAATCTGGGCTGATTTAGAAAGATCCCTTTGAAGTCTGGTTCATTAGATAGAATTTGCCAATGTCTGAGAATGGATTGTTTGTAGGCATGACTTTTGGTAGAATACGTCAAAACTACTACTGAGCGTCTCTCTGAAGATTTAAAAGAACTTTTCAATAAATATGAACGTGACTTGGCATTACATGTAGTGGTTGCAATCTCCAAAATTTTCGTGGGATATCCTCTCTCTTGGAAACGCTGAATCATGCTTTGTATTTGCATCTGAGATTCTTCTGGTTCTGAGACTATTCTCTTCACTCTGTACAGTTGGGATAATGGTAAATTGTTTTTGAGCAAATTCTGGTGAAAGCTGCCTTAGTGTAAAAGGTTATTGCGTTCTGTAGATTTCTTGTGTAGTGTCGTCCTGATTTTGTTATCTTCAATTTGTATTAGAACATCTAGATATGCTATGCACTTTTGATTCATGTTGTAGGTGAATTGAATTCGATCATTGATTTTATTCAAATCTTCCAGTTGTTGTTGCAATATCTGTTTAGGACCTAGCCAAAGGACAAAAATGTCATCAATAAATCTGTAAAAAACACTTGCATGTTTCTTCCAGTGATCACAATTCAAAATGTGGTTGTTTTTAAAGTTCGTCATAAAGATATTCGTATAGCACGGCACTGCACAATTGCCCATGCTCGTACCTGTGAGTTGTAAGAAGTGACAATCTTGCCACTTAAAATAACTTTGATAAAGTGTGAAGTTTAATAACTCAAGTAGAAAAACTTGAAACTTCTGGTCCAAGGTGGATTCAAGTAACATTGCTTCTACCGCGTCAATGCCAAGGTTGTGGGGGATGGATGTGTATAACTCCTGGACGTCAATTGTGCATAACCAGATTTCTTGGTCTTCTGGGATATTGATTTGTGCTAACTTCATCAAAAAATCTGTTGTGTCTTTGATATAAGTGGTAGCTTTAATCACAAAGTCTTTGAGATGTAAATCAAGGAATTGTCCTACGGGTTCATGTATGCTTCCTCTGGTGTTAACAATTGGACGAAAAGGAGGTCGATGAAGATCCTTATGAATTTTGGGAAGCATTTGAATGGATGGAGTCTTCGGGAATTGCTTGGTCAAAAAGTTCTTAGTTTTCAATGATATGGTTCCTTCATCATAAGCCCTTTGCAAAAGGGTCGTTAAGTGTGATTGAAATCTTACAGTAGGATCTGTTTCCAACGGAGCATAGGTTTCTATGTCATTTACATGAGCGTTGACTTGTGAAATATAATAATCGGTGTCCATTAGAACCAGGGCTCCCCCTTTATCAGCCTTTTGTATTGTAATTGCAGGATTGCTGGACAATTTCTTCAGAATGTTGAATTCTTTCTTAGACAAATTACGGAATTTGGTGTGATGTTTAAAATCCATTTTATTAATGTCGTTCAGCACTAGTGCCTCAAAAGTGTCTAGAGATTTATGACTTAGAGGTGCTTGGAAATTGCTTTTGGATCTCAGATGTTTCAGTTGGGAATCAGGTTCTTTAACTTCCTCAGAGTTGACAATCACTTCGAAAAAGTGTCGCAGTCTTAAATTGCGCATAAATTTGTACAAACTGATATTCAATTCAAGTTTGTCTGTGCAATGTGTGGGGACAAATGATGTCCCTTTTTGTAACACTCTAATTTCACTGTTAAAAGCATGGGCACGTCATGCCACATCGATTTCCCCTGCCTCCCCGCTCCAACCCTCCGAAACCGCCAAACCTCCCTCCCCTAAGACTTCAAAAACTGGGCAGCACTGAATGGCCCAGCAATGTGTTCACAAGGCTCTATCTATATTACGGTGTAATTCTATTACAAATGTCCTTTTCACTTACCTGTTGGTGATGTAGAATCTTCCAAGGTGTCAAGAAACCAGAAAAATCTTTCACAACGAGCCGGTAAAATGCAAGAAAGCCTCGACAGCAAACAAAGAAGAAACAAGGAAGAAACGGCAGCAAGCACCAAGCAAACAGCAGGAATTAAGAAGTGCCACACTATCAAATATGCAGGAACATTATGCACGCAAATTTCGCAGCACTTCCTGCCAGCACTGCTGCTGTCCCTCTTATTGGTGGAACGTCAGTGGTGATGTTCCTATGTGCTGATTTGCTGCTGTTTCTTAGTTCTCCAATCCAAAATCCCCATTTTAAGTGGGTGAAAAAATACAGGAAGCAATATGACTTGTGAAATGGGACAGTGGAAAACAATTAAAGGTAAGATTTTAGGGTGGAGTGCGTGCTCCCCCTGAGATGGTGTTGCCCCCACCACCCTGGGGGCCGCACTCCACAGATTGAAGAACTCTGCTTTAAGCTATATTTGTGTGTTAAACTGGTACTAATATGTTGCAGCCAATGACCAAAGAGTGTTACCAAGTTTACAAATGACAAAATAATTAAGTAATATTCTTACAAAAAGTGCCTCATAATTTTCCCTCTCTTATCACATAATTTGCTCAACCTTACAGCATAATTTGGCCCTCTCCTGACACATAATTCCAGTGGCCCTGGGTATATCTCAGGATAAAGTGCTAATTATAATCTCATTGTGCCAACCTTAGGTGATAGAGTACCAGAGGAGAGAAATCATCCACAGCCGTCTAGACCAGCACAATAGGAGTAGAAGGCCCGAATAAGAACAAACTCAGTCAGGTATAATCCCAAACGTCTCTGCCCTTCTCCCCAGTTGATGCTTGCTACCACTTGTTGTAATCAATCGATGTTAGTAACAAGAGCGGGGATCGATTGGACTCATCTCACTCGCGCAACTCCTGTGCATCAAACAGTTTAGTGGCCATGACACTGTGCACGGGTAGCCTGTTGCAGACTGGACCCAGAGTAAATTTGTTACAGCATGTGTAGGCCACAGAATTTAATTGTGCATCCAAAAATAAATACGCACATTTATTTTTGATTGTAGCTTGAGTCTTCAGTGCATTACTATAATTGTTGTCCTTTTGTGCATGCACACTTTAGTTGAAAGCTTCACCAAAATATTAACTTTGCATTGGCTCAACACAGAGGAAAAATTAATGTCTATTTCCCTATGCTTAAAAAAGTCCCAAGTACAAATAAATTAATATTTGACCACATTTGATCTTCATCACATATGTTGGGTTTTATAGAATTTTCCTTAGTCTGCGCTTAATGAGATTTCGGCCCAGATTCTGAAAGGTATCAGGCAATGAAGTTCAGCACCCAAAGATGCTGCACTGCATTGTGTGGCAGGGAGAGAGCAGGAAATTACCATATTTACAGAGATATGGCACTCTCCTCACCTCTCCCTAGTGCCAGCACTGATTTCAGCTGCTGTGCGCCAGCCACACACCTCAGCGCTATAGTGCAAGGGTTTGAGCCTGAGTCTAACATAGGTTTTGTACAGTAAGGGAACCCTTCCTGAAAAAAATACTATGCCCAGACAAGGTTAAAAGCTGTTCCTACTTTGTAAGTATGCTGTGCAGTGCAGCACGCAAGCAAAGTCAGAAATGTAGGAAGAAATAAAAACTTTTCTCCGTTTAATGCCTGCTTCTCAGTAGCATTGAGTTTTTACACTAAATCCATTAGTCAATAGGGGTTAGCATCAAAAAGCATGGGTAGTTGCGTGGTAATGCCCATGTACAACCCGTGTAACACCCCCTTGATGCCAAGTAATGAAAATCAGAGTTTCAGTCAGCTTTGCATTACTTTCACATACAAACCAATGCTAATACTAATTAGTGTTGGTTTGTAAATCCCAAAACGTGTTTAGCGTTGAGTTTGCATTGAAAAAGTAATGCTAACCTGACACTAAACCTTTGTGAATGTGGGCCTTTATCTTTGAACTATCCTGCTGGGCCAAGTTAATTACACTGAAGACCAGCTGGTAGATCAAGGTGTCCCAGAGACAACAGTCCAATTTGGATGGAATTTAGCCTTGCCTCGGAAGACGAAAAGGATGAGGGAGAAATATGTGTAGGCTGACAAAGGGTCAACTTTCTGACATGGAAGGGCATGCCTTTCTCACAGGAACAAGAGGGAGCAGTGATACCTCCTCACCCATCACATGAAGGGATCCTTTTTGAAATCTTTGAGGAATTGAGCCAGTTTGCAGTGGCAGCTAGTTGTAGGGCTAAGGGCAAGGAGAGAAAATTTGCACTAAAGGTTGATTCTGCCAACTTGAAAAATCCTATCATAATTTTCAATGGGATGGATCTGGCAGGGGTCTACTCATTGAAAATGTCTGCCCTGTTTTGAGTTATTATATGGCAACACTTGAAATGCATATGTATTATATATGTATGTATATATGTATATGTATATGCATATGTATTGAAACTCACCATATAGAACGTTTTCCTTCAATTTATAAACCGTTTCAAAAGGAAGAAAATCTGTAAAGAAAAGGGAAATTCACAGTTCACAGGAAGAGCACAGATAAGCTAGCAAATCAACCCTTTCCTGGAGAGGAATCCAGGCTTGTGCTTCGAAAGGACTCTTCAATCTCTCTCTCTCTCTCTCTCTCGCTCGCTCTCTCGCTCTCTCTCTCTCTCTCTCTCTCTCTCTATCTCCCCAGGGCCAGTAGCACAGGCAACCCACTAGGTCTTCCAAAGGGAACAAGCAAGAGTGCCATATAAACCAAAAAGTCTTCAGAAATAGACAGAATTTAGGGGCCAAGAGGCCCAGAAGACAATGTTAACATTTTAGAGGCCAGAAGGCATTAAACAAACTCTCCTGGTGGCAACAGCATGCCACAGGAGCCTGGAGCAGAAACCTCATAGTATATGGTCCATCTGAGTTCGGTGTAATCCCAAATTCAGCATGGTGCTTATTAGCAGCATTTCCATGAGTAGCTAGACCTTGGAAACATGTACGGTGCCCAGTGGTGAATTTATAATTCCCCTAAGAGAGTTAGTGACTTAATGGACCAGTATGTTCCTGCATCATCATGGAATCATTTGGTTCCTGCAGGGACCTTCCAATTAGCCCTAGGTATGGCCAACAGCCAGAGAGATTTACCAAATTTTAGTGTCACTGTGCTACAGCACATCCTTATCACTGGAGGGGAACAGTACCCCCAGGGGTGCTGCTGCACACCTCCCACTCCTTTTGCCCATTTCTGGGGGATCGAGAAAAGAAGGGTGCAATTGGCTCCTACTGCGTGCATATCAGACAAGGCAAATAGATGGTATGGGGAAAGAGGAGAGCCAGCTTCTATGTCAACAAAGGAGTTTCAGGGTGGTGTGAGGGCCAGGTGTTATGAGGACTGAGGCTCTAGAGGAGCCCATTTTTTTGCAAACACAGCTTCTCACATTTAATGCAGGGGCACCACGCAAGGAAAAAAACACATGGAACAGAAAGAAAAAATAAACAAAAAATTACTTTCTTGTGGCCACATCAATGGAAGAGCCGCAATCAACCAAGGGGCGTTGCGCAAGGCCTAGCAGACAACACAATTTGCATATCTATTGCAGTGCCTCACAAGAGCACCACGAGAAAGTTATGTTTGGCCTGAGGAGTCACCTAGGAGCAGCAATTGCCCGCAAAGTCTTTAGAAACCACTGTTCATTAGAGAAGTGCTACCCAAAGTTTTCTAGGTCAGGGTAATGTGTGAATTTCAGGTGGTATGGTTGCTCTGCCACCCTTTTCAAGTTAATGGACTAACACGTCATTGTTTTGAATATTGAAAACGTACTTGTATTTGGCTTTCGACACCGAATCACGGCATATATTCCCTTGCATTAATGAAAAGTGGTACAATTTTAAAAGTTTTTGAATACTAATTTGCATTTTGTTTGAGTGTATAAGTTGCTTTTTAATTTTATGGTGACACACGCAAAAAAAGAAGGATAATAGAACACTGGAGCAATATCCTGTGTAGACGCAGCACCACCAAAATGTTTGCCCATTTCTGTGACTCCAATAACACACCAGATTATCAGAGATGGACGATCTTGAAAGCCAAACACCTATGGAGCAACATGACACTCTTCAGGAGAGAGCAATAATGGATTTTTCACCTCTCCATGAATACAAAAGATCTGAATGATGGCATTCTGTGGTGCGAGGTGTGAACACTTGTGATTTAACTGTGCTACATTAATTACACCTCCAATGAAAAAAAAATGGACTATTAAGCTACTGCCTCTGATTCTCTATCTATTCTTCGGAGTCACACAATGGCTGAATATTGATGGGTACTCCCTTTTACTCACCTCAGTCTGTGAGACTCATTGTTCATTCACACCTATACCCAAATTGAGAGATGTCCAGTTCTTACACCCCTAATTTATATGGAAACACCATGACAAACAGGAATAGACCTTTGATTTTCTCTGCCTCATCATAGTACTCTGAGTGACATATGACCATCAATCCATGTGGAAATACTATAATGAGTTTTGAAACTTTCCCTGCTCACTATTATACTCTGAGCAATATATGGTCCCAGTGTCCATCACCTACAAATGTTTCCACAAATCAGGTTACCGTTCTGTAGTATATTTCCCTGTGTTCAAACACCTTGCAGCAGCTCCAACAGGCCATTAGTTGTTGAAGATACTACCCCGAAAAGGAAGGGAGTTGGCTCCATACTGCTCCAGTGTGCATATCTTCACACCTATTTTTCTTTATACCACGTTAACTTACCATCACACATGGTACCACTATTCCACTAAGCACTACAAAGAGTGCAATGAGATGCCCATACTAACACGTATAGATGGTGGCCATGATTAACCCTCTGGACGCTTGTGTTTGTTAAAGCATGCACGTTTGATTCTCGTTAGCTGTGGCCATGCCTACCCAGTACTGGCTGACAGTGGCTATGGAAATGGCTCCACCCACCAAACATCAAGTGGCGGCGCCGGAGTAGACACCTGAGTTCATTTAGGGACCTGTCTTAGCATATTAGATCTCTTATGTCACTTGATTCACTACATACAATTCTTTTTAGACGCGCCACAGAGTGCAATGAAATGCCAATGCTAATACTTATAAGATGGCGGCAACTATCACTCAGCTGACTGCTCGAGCTTGCAACACATATTATCATTCTGTCTTCAAGACATTTGGCCTGACAATGGCCATGTTTACCCGGTACCCTTTACTATTTGGTTAGCAGTAATCATGGCATTTTCTCCGTTCTCAAAAACTCCGGGCAGCCACGACTAGAGGAGACTCTTGATTGTAATCACCCCAATGCATAGTGCTTGAAATATTGCTCGCTTTCCTCCACTCATTCCCAGTTCAAGCGAGCAGGGAGGGTTAGGTCTCCGGTGCTCTCCATGCAGGATCACATGAGTATTATCACTGATCTGTGCTCTCATCAGGCAACATTTCTGTGCACTTTCTGGTGGTCTTGTTACCATCATCTTGACTTGCTAATACCTCCTTATTATTTTTAAACAGGTTTTTAGCAGCAGTCTGCTACATACTGCTCTCATCCTAAGGGGAGCTACAGATTGATCTAAAGGGTAAGATCCCTGCTCTTCTCTTTGGAGAATTCATCACCCTATTCATGTTGACAGTATGTCTTGTATGTCTTAAAAACAAATGTTATTTGTTGTTTTTACACATGTGTCCACCTGCCTGGCCTGCTGTATGTATGTACACCTTCAAGTTACGGCAACTTTTCAGTCCCAACAAAAGCATGAGTATGTCTACCGTGAGCGGACTCAAGCAAATAATGTGCAACTTGATAAGCACCTTGTCATGTATTATTAAAACCGGTCTTCCTAATGTCTTTTTATATTCTACATTTTATCTAGATTGGATAACTCATTTATAAGTTATTTTCCTAGAGGAGAGTACCTGGCACCAGATATCACATCTAAGGTGTGGGGTAGGGATCTTTTTGGGTCCTGAGGAAGCGCCAGGGATCCAGCTGGACCATTCGGCAGGAAACATGTCAACCTGACCACATTCTTTTCCAGGTTATCGTGATCCATTGAGCCCTTATGATAGCCTCTCTTTATTAGTTTCAATCCTGTCAAGGGAACCTCCATATTAACCACTGTATGGTATCCTTTAGGCAGTTTTAACTTTACTCCTTTCACTCCACTTTAAACACTCACTCCACCCTACACATCCCATCCCCCATACATACTTGCATCATTACAGCTAAAAATAAAATGATCTCTGACAAAGAGACCCTTTGCGGGGTCCATAGGGCACTGCAGGGCCGACACTACATGGAGCACGCCCAATGATAAAGCATGACATCCTTTTGGATATGGGAGGGCAACCAAGAACAATCACTAGTACTCCCTAAAATTCTCAAACTGTTTCCACTTCCTCCCTTTCTACTATAGGAACAATACCTTCCTGTATTTGTGACACTCTGACAAAGCCAACAGACAAATGTTGAGTTAGGCATGGGGGCACGTAATATCGTGTTTTTTATGTCTTTATGGTGCACAGATCGTTAGAGTTTCCTCCAGCAATGGGGGTCCATGGTACATTTATGGGGTTCGCTGCTCATTGGGACATTTCTTTAGTGTGTACCCAGTTGGTTGTGAGTTCCTTATGAGGGTGTCTAGACAGACGTTGCCACCTGCGATCTGCATATATTTGTTAATGTATGCATAGTAATGGTAAGAAGTGTGAAACAGTGAATTTCCTTTTTAAAAGGAGAAAGTACTGGCTGGACAGGAATTTGCAGATTTTTTTTCATTTCATTGCTGAGTTCAGAGTTTTCAGTTGACAGCACTTCCTGTGAATAAAGCACTTAGATTGCTAGGCATCACTGCCCTGAGATTCAAGTACTAAAAAGGATTACTTGCTGTCCAGTTGGGGCATCTCCAGTACAGTGGCTGCAGGACACTAGCAGAAAAAGAGCTTAGTTGTTACAATTGGGGCACAGTACCCCCTGGGACTTTACACGATGAATTTTCTCACACTAAGGTTCAATCAACGAGTGTTGCACAGGAGGTGAAGACTTAAATAGTAATATTTATTAAGTGTTTTTTATGGTCAGGAAATCCTCTTCGTATTTTACATCCACAAATGTTCAGCATATGCAAGTGCAACGGCCAAGCCTGTAAAATACCTAGCACTACTTGTGCTACCTCACAGCGCCAAGAAGGGTCGCAGAGGTCTTGCTAAGCAAGCAATGTAAAGGGTCTGGAGATGGTGGAGACAAGCAAGTTCAGGACAAATCGTTTTTACATCAAGTCTGAAGATTAAAGCTCTTCCCCCGGATGAACAACGCCAAGAAGCACACACTGTAACTATGGTGGCTATGAGGCCCCTCTAAAGCTCATTCTATGTTTTACCGGAACACGGTTATTTCTTAAGGGGGAGGGGGCAGGTTCTGGCGTCTCAGGTGATGACCACACTAGATTTGGATGATCTAGTTGTTCCATCTTGCCTGGGAAGAGTTTACTTGCTCAAGCCTTGCCTGCCACAACTTTATATCTCCAGATAGAGAGAGACTTCTGTTGTCATCTTGCCTGGAACACGTCTTGAATTCAGTTAAAGGTTTGGGAAATCATGAGGTTCTAGATTGGGCCACTTCATTTGGTGCCACAACTACAGGAAAACATTACAAGATAAAAAATAATGTACAAATTTGCCTGCAATGCTTAGGCCTTCGTGTATTTTCACATTTAGACAGGTTAACGTGTTTTCAAGAAACCCTTGAGTCAGTCTTAGTTTCAAATCATAACTCAAAAGCAAAAAGTTTTTGGTATAAAGCTATTTAAATTAGCAATGACACAACTATGTGAGAGGAAATAGTTGATAACTTGGCAACAATTAACACAGGATGTAAATGAATGTCTGCATAACAGAACAGTTTACACAAAGCAAGAACAACAGTAAATATATGTCTTAAAGCCAGTGAACCTGCGAAATAAACATTAGTTTATTCCCTTCCTAGAAACCAACAAGTATTGTACAAAAGCCATCTTTTGATATCACTAGAGAGTTTTCCATTGGTAATAATCAGAAGAGATGAATACTAAATGCATATTAAATGTTTCATGTACAATGAGGTACCATGTGTATGATAATAATAGGATTGTGTTATTTTATCTAGACCAGAAGCCCTTTCAGAAAGAAATTGTTCTTTGAACTTGTTCAATGTTTTTATAAATAAAGTAGTACTGGATATGAAGTGAATGCCAGCGATCAAACTTTATCTCTTTCTCTAGGTCCCCCATGCGATTTCCTCCATGCCCTCAACGTTGAAAACAGCATGCCCACTAGCTCTCTTAAGTATGTGCAAATGGGTAGGTAGGTAAGAAATACATCTATTGGGACATATGTCTATATAAATTACAACAAAATATATAATACGATTAAAACATAATATATATTATAATATATTATAACAAACTTATAATTTACACACTACCATCAGCTTATATTTTGAATTTGATACAAATAAACAAATCGTGTGATTCCTACTTCAACGTCAAAAAAATGCTTGTTAGTCTAAAGTGCCTCATGACATGACCATATGTGATATTTAAAGAACAATCTGGTTTCAAAAAGTTTATATGGGCAGTGGTATAAAAAGGACAATCAATGAGAACATGACATATGGAACTTTCATGTTTAAAAAGCATTTGGTAGGGGTCAAGGTGGTAATCTCTCACTCATGCTGGGCTGGAAACAACAGGTTAGTGCCCAAGAGTAATATTAATTGCAATACTGACACTAAGGGCCTCATTATGATGTTGGTCGAAAGCATTCCCACGGTCTCGGAATCCTTTCCGATCAAATCGATGCGGGTAGTCCGACCGACCAATTACAATATTTCCGAACACCGCTCGGTCAGACTCCCATTGACTTTAATGGGAGCCTGTGTTCCGACTGACAACGCAATCTCCCATTGAAAAAAGGGTTGGTCGCAGAAAATCTTGCACCCTGTGGCGGGAACCCGTTTGTACCTGCCACAACGTGCATGGTTAAAAAGAGAAGACACATGGGTACCCCCTAGGGCCTCGACTGTCAAAGGAGGTCTCTGAGTGAAGGGGGGCTTGCTACGGGCCCCCAAAGTTGGATTCCAACAGCCAATCCGTGTTGGACAGACCGATTCGGAAAGGCCTTCCAAATCCGACATCTTAATGTGTCGGTCGGAAACGTGGTCATAGACCTTTACGAATCAGTTCTGACCGACTCGGTTTCTCTGAATGCCGATCGGAACTGAGTAGGAACGACCGAACAGTTTCCAGATATCGGTCAGTCAGATGTGTGATTACGCCAAATTAGGACCTTGCCCAAATTTAGCACTGATGGTCTTTTATTTGCCTGCTGAAAGTTGTCGAGGGAAATAAACACAGCAAAATTATGTAAACAAGGTAGTCATGCTTCAAAGACCACAATCTCCAAATTCTAGTTTATGGACTTTATTATAAGGCCAAAAATAGCTGAATATACACACAACGGAGTATCAATGAATATACATGCAGGAAAATAATGCAGAGCCAAATCTGTGCACATAATTGATTCGGCATAGAAGAAACAAAATAATAAACTCCAAGATTAGTGCACAACTCAAGATGGAGGCGGAATCCAAGTCCTTTTTCATTAGGAAGGAAAGCATAAATTATCTTTCCCTACACTGTTCCCATTAATGATATCTCTAGCTGGTTCCCCTGTCTCATTTCCCAAAGGTGTCAGCACGTGTAGACTTTCTTAGAGGTACTCACATCAAATGGTCGTTCTTAAGATGCTCCTTCTCCTCTGAAAATCTAGAAGTCTGACTTTCTGTCCCTGTGCACAATACAAAAAGGATAAATTCAGCCCCCTTCCAAATGTACCACAAGACAACTATTTCACTTCTCCAGTACTTCGGTGATTTTCCATGACTTCTTTAATTAAATCTTCGCTTCTTGTGACCTTGGAGTGTAAATAGGCCAGGCACAAAAGATATCCTCGCTTCTCACACGGATGTATGTCAGTACAACGCGATCTTTTAGATCGCGGTACTTGACATCGCAGGTTTCACAACGCAAGTCGTTACAACGACTTGCGTTGGAGGGCGCGGATTTCGGAATTTTTTAATTTTATATTCCAACACCAGTCCCCGTAACAGTAGGGAAGGTGTTGGACTATAAAATTAAAACATTCCTTATCCCACAGCGCCATCCAGCGCAAGTCGTAGTAACGACTTGCGTTGTAATAGCTGCGGGGAAAAGGTCGTGCGGTGTAAACACCGCGTTGTAAACGACGTTTCCCTCTCACACTGTTCAAAGACATCCCGTTATCTCCTTAAACTAAAATAATGATGGTAAATTCCTTGTACCTGCAATGGAAGGAGAGCATACTGTTCCGGCACACATAAAGACACATTTAATTATTTCTTCAGTAGCTGAGGCTTTCAAAACTGTAAACAACTTCTAACTCTGGGCCTACAGTGCAGGCAACTTTAACAGACACGTTACAATTATATGAATATAATTGTCATTCTGCACATTATGAACACAGAAAGGATATTGTCTCTAATACATATAAATCCTACTTAAACTATATGTTATGATTCTAAGTTCACGATGTTTAATGAATGCATTTAATAGGCATAATACACTGCACAGGATAAAATAAAAATAAATGTGTTTGCACATGAGTATAAAGCCCCCCTACAATTTAGAGTGCTGTATGCGCTCTATCAGTTGTTTCAGAGTCGGTTGAAAACGTGGGTTCCGATTCGGATTTGGACAAACTAAATGCCGCTCAGAGCCTTTCCGACCGACATCGTAATTGGCCATATAGTTGAACTTCAGTATACATCAAGCTGAACTTTGAATGTAAATTCTCAGATCCTAATTTATAGACTGAGAATCTATATACATTAATGCCTGCTACAGGAATTCAGTGCCAGGGACAATTTGCTACCATTGTGGTTTCAAGTACTTATAAATTCATAGGTAACAATGTGAAAGTGCACATAATTATTACACAAAACACAATTAGTGAACAACTACAAATATTTAAGTACATGAATATTCACAAAGATTTTGCCTGTCATTTTCCACCTTTTTAATGTATGTAAATCTACCCCTGTAAAAAAAGAGGGCGAGTGTCTTTCCAGGGTGTGAAAGAAAAATAACTATCCCAATAATCAGTATTGTGTATGGAAAAGGGGCTTCTCTGAAAAGAGATATATTCCCTTTTAAAAAGTGAAATAAGAACTAAATAGAAAAGTAAAACCAGAGCTAAATAGGCAAATCACCTTTGCACCAGGCATCCTCATAAATATATTGGACTATGATATCCATCTCCTGGGAAAGACATATAGGAATAACTCTGGGCGGTAAACTCTACCACTGGAACAGGTTTCAATGCCACAATGCTTACTGCATTGGATTTTTATGACTCACAGAAAAGGAAGGAATATTCACTGCAGGGGCGGTGCATCCCTTTGGGCGTTGGGGCGTTGCCCCCCAGATATTTTGGCCGCTCCTAGCCCCCCTAATGAAATGCAATGGAAGTCCTAAACATTTTAGAGCCGGTTTCAATATCAGGCATGAGGAGGCATGTTCCATGAGAATCCTCCAGTGCCGGCCTAAGGGGGTGGGACGGGGCATATTATTGACAGACAGGACACAGGAGACACGTCAAAGTCGCCCAAGTGCACATGTCCGGTGGCCTCTCTCCTGCCAGCCAGACATGCATACTAGAGGCCAGCTCAGAGTCTTGCCCCTGCATATAATGAAGAGCGGGGTGACTCATAGCTGCAGCCTTTGGGCTCAGTAATGAGCGTTGCCAATCCCTGCCCCAGCCAATCCAGGCACTGCTGTAACAGCAGATGCAGCATCTGGATTGGCTACAGCCTGGTATGCCTGGCGCTGGCAGGAGTCGGCGGCTGCATGCACTGGGGATGGGCTTCTCCTCCTTGCCCTTCTCGTGCCTGCTGGATCTGAGCTGGAGCCGGGAACCAGTGCCCTCTGTCACTGAGCTGGCACTGAGTGGAGATGCGGCAGAGTAGCAGTTTGGCACCTCTTTCTTCCATCGGGACATCGTCAGTTTCGTCACCTTCTCAGAGCAGAATCCAGGTAGCACCATGTCAGGGCTGTATTGACCGGAGTTGCGCTGCTGTTGGATGCCACATACCTTCGCCATAAGCTGTTGGCCATCAGGTGAGAGATTGAGAGGTGGCTGCATGCACACCAGGTAGGAGGGTGGGAGAAAAGGCGGGCTGCGTGTGACAGCGTGAACACCAGACCGACCGTCCTTTCAGCAACCCCACTGTTTTCACAGGCCCGGGCTGTGTTCACTTTTCACTAACGTGGGTGGGGCCTTGAATGTCGATGATTTGTTTTTGTAGTGTTCTTGGTGTAATAGTAATTTACTGCCCACTACCGAACATAGTGATGTTAGGAATAACCAAGTGACCCGTCAGCAGAACAAATGTTTCACCATTTGACCCCTGAATTTGTCAATATTCTTTGAGTTGATGCAGGTTTCTTGCCAAGAGACGTCCTGTGTGCTGACTTAGTTTATTTGCTTTACATTTCGTCGTTTTTAAAAGAGTTTGTTAGTGATAAAATGTTATTCCTACACTTGCCAAACAGCTACTTGAAAATAATTGTGACCATTACAGTGACATTTAGTTCATGTTTGTGCAGTGTGGTACAGATGGAACAACCTGATTAATAAAGAAACTAGGGGAACATCCTTTACCACGAATCTTTTACAACGCGGTACCGTTACCACGCAGGTTTTACAATGAAAGTCGTTACAACGACTTGCGCTGGAGGGCGCTGTAGGATAGGGAATAGTTTAATTGACTATCCAACACCTTCCCTACTATCCACGGGGACTGGAGTTGGAATAGTAAATTAAACTATTCCACTATCCAGCGCCCCCCAACGTAAGTCGTTGTAACGACTTGCGTTGTAAAACCTGCGTTGTAACGGTACGCGTGGTAATACCACGCGTTGTAACAACATACATCCAAGAAACTACAGACTACCAAAGCACTTTGAGCTTTACACAAACAAGAATGCTCCACGGTCCTTATTAGCATGCTGAGCAGGAACAGTAACCACTGTCCGTACCCCTTGTTTTTCTATCACACGACAAACAGATAATACTACTCAAGATGCACCTACATTTACAAGGACAGCACAGACCGGAAACAATGCCCAGATACCTTTATTTACATATTACACAACAAATAGAAAAAAGAACCAATCCACTTAATTTCACATACACGCCAGGAACTAGAAATACTACACATGTGCTTCCTGTGTCAATAACCGTTACCTATCTGGACCTAGAATGGTGAACCCCTCAGCAGTCAATAAATGAGTTTGTGATTCTTCCCAACCAACGCATTGTTCACCACCCACTGAAAGAATTGCTGAGCAGGAACATTGGTAGGCAAAGAGGCAGGAAATCACATCAGCATTATAGCCTCCCATATAATTTGCTTCAGTGGAGTCAAAGAGACTCCTTCCATGTTGTGCTTGTATAAGGAATTATGGACCATCCAAAGCACCAGCCCACACAACCTCATGTCATGCATGTGTGCTTGCTCAGCAATTTTCCCATGAGTCAGGAGCCGCATTGAACATAAGTTCATACTGCTGCTGGTACACTGCTGGAATACCAGCCACAAATGTCTACTGGGAAAGTGGATGCTGGAAATAGAGTGTTATGCAATGGAAGACTAGCCTTAGTAGTTACTGCATCAACTGCAACGTATGATAGTTTATAAATCACAAAACTCTCTTTTTTTATTTTGAAACTCACTTTTTCAGAAAATTAATGTTTATGTAGAATGGAGCATGTGTTCATAGCTATAGAAAATACAAGACAGTTAAAGAGTAATCTTTGTTGTGGACTGAGAGTTCTTTTTTGTTAATTTTCAGACCTCTCAAAATGTATTTATTGTGCAATAGTGGCTAATATCAACATTCTCGCCATTGATGGTATGATTTTAGTACAGACTGAATAGATTCGGAGAAAAAGACTGACACAGGCAACTTGTCAATCTCCCCTATAAGATGTTTTTCTTGATCTCAGTCTCGCAGAGGGACTGCGGATCTAATGTTCTGGCCAAGGTTGAAGTGGAGGCCAACCTTTGAGGTTATTCATAGCCAGAGGTACATGCTCCGTGTAACTAGCACAATTGTGAACCTAACCCTCTGGTCTGCAGTGAAGTGACTGAAGTGCACCAGTTATGCAACCACTGCCAACACTTCTTCACATACAAGTCACACATACCAAGGTCCCTTTGGCAGTTTTATTTTCATGTCGGAGGTGCTGCATAGCTGTGTATAGGATGTGACAAGATGGCGATGGATGTGCAGCCATAAGGGCATGGGCTGTAAAGTCATTGATTGGTAGGATCAGTAAGTCAAATGGCTATAAGGTTTGCTTGTGATGTATATGACTCATGCCAATTGCATTGTATAGTATTGTTTGGTATGCACCATTTGTACAGCGCCTCACACCCATGATGAAACTAAAGTGAAAAAATCTCAGAATTTTAGCCTACTGTCCATAAACCTAGCATGCAAGACTTAGCACATCTGTAATACAAATTGGTACACAAAGAGGGAATACATTATTAGCTATGATGGTTAAGATAAGTACTGTAGAGATCTTTGTGTGACAAGAAAGTATGAGGGAATTATCAGAGTGGTAAGACAACTCTGGTTGTTAATTTAGGTCTGGGAGAGGTCTGTGTTCTGTCCAGCAACGGTTTTGGCTCATAAGGTAGCACAGAGGGCTAATGTGTCTGGTGCAAAGCACATTGTGTATCATGCAGATCACAGATTTGCATTTTATGTAGCAAGGTAAGTGGACTACTGCTTTTGACACTGAGATGATTTTCTTCCAGTTCATAAATTGCAATTCTTCTAACATAGCACAGTGATCGATTTACTGGCATCGAGGAGCTACATGCATACTTGAAGTCATGTGTATGTGTACTATTTGCAAAGCAGGAATCTGGACAAAAAAGGAAGAGGAGTCTTGTACAACATAAAGGCAAGCATACAGTCAATGAGTGCTAGGAGTGGTAGCTGGTTAGTGATTTTTTTCTTCCATTGTGATTTACTATTCATTAAAGAAGTGTCTTTTCAAATCTTTCCTTCATTGCAGCATTGTTGGGGTGATGTTAATGGATATGAGGATGTTGTTTCAGCTACTGAGTGCAGAGATGGAAAAGGCCTGCTGTCTTGTTTTTTTGTTTTTTACACGTCTTAGTCTTCAGTCTGATAGTATCCTGAAGGGCCCAATCTCACGAACCCTCCTCATTTATCAGGCTTGCACGCTTCGCTATTCATCCCAAACTTTTACCCCTCACCACTTTAAAATGTCACCAGCTGCCACTGTTCACCAGTTGTAGCCCTAAATCTTTGATACCTACATTTATGACTCCTAGAAAACGCTTGCAAATCACGTCTAAAGTGCTGCAAATGGCAGCTGACAACGACTTGCAATTTTACTCTGTTTACCATCAAGAGCAACACTTGATTTTTGCTATTTCACACCTTTACTAAAGTTGTTCCCGTCCAGGTCTTCGAAAAAAAACCCCCTGAAAACGCCTTCTCTCACCTCAGAATACGGTTTGCGATGTCACTTCGACAGTTGGCGACGGGCCCGCTCTTCTCCGCATGCAGCGGGTGTATTTTTTGTGGCTCTGTCGCATTTTGCATTAAGGTACCATTTCTACACCTGCCTTCTGGACCTTTTGTATAGAACACCCTTTCCTTTTGGAGCCATAGATAATTTGAGTGAAAGTGCGGAGACGACATGCAGGAAGATAAATAAGAGAATGCAAATCAACTTTTAAAATATTCAGATTTTCAATTAGGCTTGAAGTATTTGGGGAACATATTATCCTGAAAGAAGTGATGCATTTTTTATCACCACTTCATGATCTATATTTTAAAGCCTGTTATGCAGTTGGAGCTGCAGCTCGTTTCTTTTCGAGAGTGTCTATGACGTCTGATAGTTCTTCCTTTCAAAATAATTTAAACCATCTACATAAAGACACAAGTTAAGTATTTTAGACTACTAGTGTGTTGGTCAGGTTATACCAGACCAGTACCAAACTAGCTCGAAATGCGTGTTCATAAGATGAACAATATCCTGTAACAAGTTCAAGATAAAAAGCTAGGGCAGATTTACTAAAATGTAGAGCAAAGCAGTGAAGGAACAAAGGTTGAGGCACTACAGTGAACAGAGCAGCGCACAGCCAGTCGTACTAAGGGGCAGATTTACAAGCCCCTTGCGCCACTTTTGCGTCATTTTTAACATGGGAAAAATGACGCAAAAGTGGTGCAAGGGGCTTGTAAATCTGCCCCTAAATGTGGCCATCTGCTGCGGTCTTCCCTTGTGTGGAGTCACAAACAGGCTGCCAAATGCTAGCACACACCTTTGCACCGACCTGTCACCAGATGTGAGCATGATGCAGATGAATGGATGATGGCTAGCATAGGTTTTAAACTGAAAGAATATCATTCATTACAAAACCCTATGCCGAGACATTTTTATTTTTAAAAAGTCACACATTGGTTGTGTGCTGTACAGTGGAGCCCGCATGAAATCTGCGAACTACATAAAAAAATATATGTCTTCAACCTTGCGGGTACCTCAAGAAGGTATTATATTTTGATGCAAAGCCCGGTCTGACATTTTTAGTAGAATGGGTTTTGCGTCAAAACCATGGTGAATGCTCTGCTGAAGTACCACCAAAAGGGTGGCCATCTTGGCAAAGTGTCGCAAAGCATGGAAAAGCAGCACAAAGCACTATTTAATGCTAAGAAAAAGCACTTTTCCAGCTCAAGAATAGTTTCACATTGGAAAGTAAATACTCTTGCACAGCCAAGTGTTGATTTGAATCACTTTGCATGACTTTGCTTGGGAGCCAATGTTCGACCAATCTGCTTCTGAGGCACGACACCACAATATGAGGGATATTTAGGCATGGAGCATCCACTTTATTGTTAAAAATAGAAAATCATAGCGAACATGCATAGTGTTATTTAATGGACACTTCAAGAAACCTTCGGTGTTTAGCTGGACATCCCCTAGCCTCATAAAGTGGGGTTTCCTGCACAGCGCACCAGTCTACTCCTTTGTGCCATTTGGATACACTTGGAGGGGTTGAGTTTTTCCATGTGGCAGCAATATCTCATTTGGCCACCATGATGGCAGTACCTAGGAATAGTTTATCTGCTCTGGACCCATCTGGGCTGTGCATAGCCACCAGGAGTAGGTTCAGGGGCCTGTGTGGGGCCTCCCAGCCCATGACAGACGTTAGCTCGGATTCTAGGGCCTCCCAGAACGGTATGATATGGGGCATGTCCACACCATATGGTAAAAATCTGCTGGATCTGACCCATTGCGTGTAGAAGCTGGGGTGGGCTGCAGTCCCGGCCTGTGGAGCCAACCGGAGGTAAAGTATGCCCTATGGAGATAGTACAGCTGAACCAGACAAAGGCGCCATAAAGGTGTCACGGAAGTCTTCGTCCTCCAATGGACCCAACCATGCCTCCCATTGGTGCCTGAGCGAATCGAGTGTTGTCAGGCTATTATTAATTAAGCAGCAATATATCCTTGACACCCCTCCTTTACCTAAGTCCCCTATCATAATCTGTTCTTCCATCTGCCTTAACTCCGGGAGTGTTGTACCTGTCTGTATGTGTGAGCTGAGAGCATGATGTAGATGCGGGTATCTACAAATTTGTGAGGGTTGAAGGTTGTAACAGGTCTGTAAGTCCTGGAAAGAGGGTATGAGGTCCCCCACCCACACTTGTCCCAGTTGCGAGATACCAATGAGGTCCCATCCCCTGAATCCTTCTATGGTTCCAACCTCTTTAAGGCAAGCTCCCTGCCAGAGGGGTGTTTGCTGTTCCAGCCTGTTATCCCACCTGGTGTGACGTGAAGCGGCACAACATGCCAGCAGGACCGCTCGGGTCACTGTCAGGGCTTTGGGTACCGAGCCTCTGAACAGCATCGCCTGAATTCGTGGGAGTTTCAGTTCCCTATTTCGATTCTGTAAGCCGGGTCCGACCAAAAGCCATTAAACCAATAATGCAGAGTGAGCAACCGGGTTGCTAGGTAGTATAGATAAAGATTGGTCATGCCCATTCCTCCGCCAAAGGGTGGCATTTGGCAGTGGGCGAAGGTCATTTGAGGTCTCGAATTTCCCCACAGGAACCTATTAGCGACATTGTCCAACTCCCCGAACCAGCTTCGTGGAAGGTGGAGCGGGATGTTTTGCAGATGTATAGGAAGCGGGGGAGGATCATCATTTTAAAAACAGCCACCCTCCCTAGAGGGTTGAGTGGCAAGGTTTGCCAGCCACGGAGGCCTTCTTTAGCTTTCCTGACCAGCAGGGTGATGTTAAGTGATCATGCCAATTCCTGGAATAATGCAACCTAGATCCCTAAGTTTTAAAATGAATGCCACCTTATAGGGATCGTTGAATGCCAGTCGAAGCATTCCCTAGAGAGGTGAAGGTGCACTAAGGTCACTTTAGCTGGATTCAGGTGCAGACCTGAGACCTGTTCGAAGGCGTAAAGATATTGGAGGCATCTCGGTCCAGACTGCTCCGGGTCCACGAGAAAGAGCAAAACATCGTCTACATAAAAAGTGATTATATCCTCGTGGGCGTCCCTCCATTTCCAACCCCTGACCTGATTGTCTACTCTAATGAGGCATGCCAGTGGCTCCATCGCCAGGGCGAGTGGGGGCATCCCTGCCCCGTCCCCCTCCCAATCGGAAACCTCTCTGAGAGAGCTCCATTTATGAGTACCCTCGCTTTAGATTTGGAGTATAGAACCCGGACAAGGCAACGGCAGTGCTCTTCCAGTCCCACTGTGGCCAGCACATTGTGTAGGTATTGCCAGTCGATCGTGTTGAAGGCTTTTTCGAAGTCGACTAGGAGATGTGTTAGATAGGGGGTGAGTGACTGGTGATTCGCTAGGGCCAGATGGTGACACCGGAGACAATGTTGCATGCTTCACGCCGGCATAAAGCTGCACTGGTCCAGTTGGACTAGTTTGGAGAGGAACGATCACAGGCGTTGGGATAGGACCATGGCGTATATTTTGACATCTGTGTTAATGAGCGAGTTTGGGCAATAATCTGTGCAGGCGGGTGAGGGTGGTTGTGTTTTGGGGATGACGACCACGGTTGCCGTGTCTGTTTCGGGAGGAAATGCCCCTGTCTCTGTAACCTCAATAAATAGATTATGGAGGTGGGGAGCAATGTGTGTGTGTCGCGACCAGTGCAATGGCCTTGCTTATTTCATCTCATGTGATGGGAAGGTCTAGACCGGCCGCTTCAACTGCATGAAGTTGGGGAAGGTGAAACCCTCCCTGGCTGGTTAATTCAAGAAGTAGGGTACCCGGTCTCTGGGCTGTGTAAAGCCGGGAGTAGTATTCAGCAAAAACACGAGATATTGCAGTTGGCGTGCGATGAGTGGTTCCAGACAGGTCCTGGACCTCCAGAATGATGTGATTTGCCATGCAGTACGAGGCCATTTGGTGTAGTATTTTTCCATTTTTGTCACCCCAGCCATACACCCGAGCCATGGAGGACCTCCACAGCAGTTTAACTGAGTCTAGTGAGATTTGTTTGATCTCGTCTCTCAGCCGCGAGAGCAGTCTTGCATTTGTTTAATCCGCCGCAGCAACCAAGTCTCTTTCAAGGCGAGTCACCTGGGCTTCGAGGAGGGTGAGACTGTTTTCTTGAGCCAAACACTTAGCCTTGAGTTGGGCCTTGGCGAAGCCCCTAATGGCAGCCTTGCCTACTTCCCAGGCAGTGCCTGGAGAGGGGACTGAGTTCTGATTGGTGAGGAAGTATTGTCAGAGTACTTCCCGATCTCCTACCTGATATCTTTGTCCTGAAGGAACCAGGCGCTCAACCTCCAAATGGGATGGAGTGCACTGGAGGAATCGCCCAGGTAGAGGAGAAGAGGTGAATCATTCGAGATTGCCTGGGGTTGGATGCTGATGCCAGATACTTTTTAGCATTCAGGGGCTGGCATAAAGATCATATCAATGCGCGCATGTGTGTGATGTGCTGGAGAGGTGTGGGTGAATTGAGCTTCGTGGGAATACCACGTACTCCAGACATCGCAGTTGCCTGGAGTCTTCGCCCAATCTACCAGTCTCTTTGCATGTTGTGACCTGCTAGAGAAAGGTGTACCTGTGGTGTTAAGGTCTGGCTGCATAACCGCATTGAATTCTTCCCCTTTCACTGTCAGGCCCAGGGGATGAAAGGAGATAACGTTACTGGCATGTATCAGGGTGGTAGTGAGTGTAGCGGGCAGTATGTATATGGACACCAGATTAAGGCTATTCCCCCCTAACAACCCCGATAGGGCCACAAAGTGGCCCAGAGGATTCCTACTAACGTGAGTGTGTACAAAGGGAAGGTTGCGCCTGAGGAGGATTGCCACACCGTGTGAGCCTTGGTCAAAACCGGGTTGCCAGGATCTATCGTACCCATATCAAGCGAGGAAGGTACAGTGGTTACCAATGAGGTGGGTCTCCAGGATGAACAATACATCGGGAGCGTGTCTGTGGGCATACCTCTGGACTGCTGTACATTTAACTTTATCAAGCAGTCAGTTGACATTCCATGACAGGACCCGGAGGGGTTCTTTCCTAGTAGCCATTTGTGTCATGACCCATTCTTGGGAACCAAGGAGACTTGCGGTCACATTTCTTTAAAGTGCCTGACCGGGCCTCACACAGTTGTGTTGTGAGCTTGTGGTGTTTAATTTGCGGGTCTTGCGTGCACTTGTACGGGTGAATGAATAGAGTGCTGTAGACATCTAACAAAGGTGAACCAAAACCTAGAACAACGGTCCTAACTCCCCCCTATACTTCTGTAAAAGAAGCAACTGTCATCCTAGTAAATTCAAAGTTAACAGGCTAAACTACAGTTCTTAGAATAGAAGTTGCGTAGGGACCCCCCCCAACCTAGGATGAAGATGCTACATCGGCAGATCTAATCTGAGTATTTCCTTGCACTGGGACAGCCAGTCCTGAGTTACCAGTGGAATTTTGTTCAGTCCTACATGACCCCACGGCTGGACCGGCCGTCCCTAGATTGCCGGGCTTCTTAAAAGATCTGTGTCGAGGGATTCAATGCGTAGAGTCCTGAGGGGGCTTCCCCCTTCAAGTGGGTGCTCCAGGGATCAGCTCCATTGCTGAGGCTGCGAGCCCGATGGCTCAAGTAGGTTTCCAGTATCCTGGGTGCCTGTAGTAGACAAAGCTGATATGAATCTAAGGTTCCCACGACACCTGAATGAGTGTGTGCCTCACCTATGGGCACTGGAAGATGGCGGTGGGGCGGCTTCGGCCCGAGGTCTCGGGGTGAAGTTGTGGCCCGGGGTCTGAGGGGCCATTTTTCAAGGCTGACTCCGGGGGATACAAAGAAGTGGATTTTGTCTTGGAAGACGACCTGGAGGCGGGCTGGAAAGAGCAGCCTGTATTGGAGGTTGAGGGCACATAACTTTTGTTTGACGCCGGTGTATGAGCGCAACTGAGCTTGGACCTCTCTGATCAGAAGCTTATGAGGCAGGTCACTACCACCCTATTTAAATTGGAATTTTTTGTTGATACCTGCTGCATCATTTTCACACAAGGCGAAGCAGATTTTTTTTTTTTAATCAATTACCTGAGTTGTTTGCTGCTTTAAACACACAGGATTTTGGTAAAGAGGCTCAAATTGGAGGTTCTGTTCAAGTCAGTCAGCTGATCCTTTGGTTGACTGTGTTTGACCTTGATTTCACATCAGTATTTCAGTGCAGAAGGGACCTGACTTGGCAGTTTAGTCTTGACTGTTCCCACTGGAGCAGGACTTAGATCACAAGGCTGGTCTCTGTCTAAAGTAACACACTAGTCAAAAACACTGTACTTGAATGTAGCCTAGAGCAATCACCAGTAGATGAGATGAATTCATAATTCCTTCCATCTCTTCATTGTTTGTTTCAGCAGACACACTAAGTGCAGTTGGTGTGCCTAAATGTAGTTCCTGTGCTTGCTATGTCACAAGACTCAGACATTATCTCATTCATAGGGCCCAACTAGGCTGAAAATGGTCCATAGTTGTTTGTGTTAATTTTCGCAGGGTACCCGAACTGGCAGTTTGGGCTAGAGATCTCTTGTGGAAGCAGGACTAAGGCTGATAAAAAATATGGTTGGTCTCTGGTCGAAGTATCATAGCGGATAATTAAATACAGATGGACTTCAAAAGTGGACTTTTCCAAACATTTCACTCACCACATTTGTGTTTCCTTAGTCTTTCAGATGGGACATAACTGAGCAATTTGGACTAGACTTCTTGTTTTAGAGCTGGACTAAGACTGATTTGCATAAGGCTGGTGGTCTCTGTCTGAAGTGGCATATTGCAGAAAAAAAAGATGGAGTGGAATGCTGTTTCAAGTGATTTTCAGTGGCTTTGGCATACATTCCACCCATATTTTTTTTGTTTTCCCTATAACATTATTGCTGCTGAGATATGCTCACCTCTGTAGCTGCAGAGGACTACCACATCTCGGATCCTTTTGAAAATCATAAAATATTTAATGAATTCTTAAATTGATGTTCAGATTTTTGAGTCTTCTGTGCGCTTGCAGTGCTGACATGCCGACAGTTTTGATAGTAAAAATTGAGAACCTTCTCATCTCCACAAAAGAATTATACAGTTGATTTTCACAAATCGAGTGGCAATAGTATGTAGAACCCTTACATTTTCCCCATAACTTATTTGCTTTGAAAACATGCGAATGAAAACAGCCATCCACAATAATCTACAGCCTTTTCTCTGAGAAGGAATCCTCTGTTTTCTTAGATGTGCCATAATAGTAAAGGATTTATTTTATGGGGCACCCTAATATTGAAACAGAAAAAACAACAACCAAGACTTGGACTGAGAACTTCACTGGTGGTGGCTGGGGTAGAATCTGTTCAACTTAAAAGGGAAGGTGCATAGCACAGCACAAATTCATGTACATATTCCACGGTTCCCTGGCTCTTTTAAAAGAGGGCATCATATGATTGGACTTCTTCCACCCTATGGCCCTTGTATCCTAGAGTGGGGTAGGGAGATGAACAATAGAAGGATCAAAGTTAGTCCACAGATGCCTATACACTGCATTCTGGGGAATGAGTTGCCCCCGGTGTCAGGGGAACTTGGAGGGGCAGCCTTCACAGTCACCGTAACGTTTCAGATTTCTAGGGGTACCACTCCCAAGCGAAGGGTACAGAACCCCAGAATGAGGAACAGAGAGACAAAGATCCCACCCATGTCTCCTGTTCAGCCTCAGAATGCAGACCCTGGGCTGAGGGACCAGTCTCTGGATACCACCCCTGAACTGGTGGGAGGTTAAGTAGAAGAATGGTGAAAGGAATCTAGGGCTACTGCCCCCCCCCACTTTGAGAAACCACAGAAGTCATAAACCTACAGATGTCAGGGGCGTGCGTGGTGACACTGACAGATGGCATTAGCCTCTGTTGGTTGTTGTCCTTGTGGACAGAATTTCCCAGGGTTGAGGACAGAAGTCAGGCCCAAGGGGTAGAATGGGGCATATCACTTTGTTGGCCATGGCGCTACTGTATGTCTATTGGGATGCATCTGTGAGCAAAGTAAGGTTAGGTGTTGCAAAGATGGGTCCACAAGTGAGAGAAAGGGTTCCCCGTGGGTCAGTGCTGTGGCTCAGGAGTGTATAGACAGAGGGATCCAGCTGAGTTCAGTGAGGTAAAGAACTGACAAGTGCCCCTGCAGTAAGGGGACATTGTCCATGTTCTATCGCCCTAAGCAGGGAAGTCCATAAAGGTACTGATTAGTCTACCTTGGCTTTAGGCTGGAGGGGGTTGTGTTGGATCTTACCCTTTCTGCAGGGTCGCTTCCAAGCTGTTTGCCTTCCACCTCACCTTTTTTTTATGAACTCATGTTTGGTGGCTTTCGGATTCTGAACATTTTACCACTGCTAACCAGTGCTAAAGTGCATGAGCTCTGTACTCTAAACATGGTAACATTGGCTTATCCCCAGTTGACATATTTAATTTACTTACAAGTCACTAGTACAGTATATGTGCCCAGGGACTGTAAATGAACTGCTACTAGCGGGCCTGCAACACTGATGTTGCCGCCCCCCTCTAGCAGCCATTCAGACATGGCTCAAGCCTGCCACTGCAGAGCCTGTGTGTGCAGTTTTGTAATGTAATTTCGACCTGGCAAGTTAACCTACTTGCCAGGCCCAAACCTTCTTTTTATTACATGTAAGTCAACCCTAATGTAGGAGCAGGGCAGCCCTATGGGGAGGGTGCAGTGTATTTAAGAAGTAGGATATGTACTTTTAAGTTTTACATGTCGTAGTAGTGAAATATTCCTATATTTGTTATACTACCCCAAAAACTATCTCTTCTATAGGTTAACACGGGGCTGCATTATAATATTTTATACATGTAGTTTCCCATTGGGACAAGATAGGAAACTTACATTTGGTGTCTCTGGACTCACAATTTAAAAGCACAACTTATGGAGAAGTTGTTTTTTAAATAGCAGTTCTGAAAATGCTACTTTTAGAATGTTTTTTGTACAAACAAGATATATAGTTGCCTTGATTATCAATAGTTGAAAAATAAACAAACCAATGTCTTTAATTCATTAGCCCGAGTGATTTATTTCACTTTTCTTTATCCTATTGAGAAAACTGTCTTATACATTTAAAGCATGTCATCATGAAGGGCAACACAACACGTAATTTTGGGACACACTGGAAAACAAAATACTAACATACATAAAACACAGTTGTAATACTAACATACATAAAACACAGTTGTATTTACATAAGTAACATATACAAATTTACTAACATACTACTTTACATGACTTATTTGACCAGTCCCTTACTGACACATGGGACACTAGGCAGAAAATTTAACTTCCAAATATGTAATTTATCCTGCCATAGTGTGTAGCTCTGGGAGCGTAAGCTTAAAGCTTTGTCACATGGAGAGTGGTAACAATACAAGGTCTCTCCCAGACACACTGTGAATGCCCTTTCCCAAGAGCAGGGGTCAACGCGTTTTAAACTCCAAGTACTTTAATGGTTTCTCTTCAGGACCTGGACCTGGTCATTTCGGTTGAAAATAAGTAAAATAATTGTATTAAAATCTAATAACTAAAAAATCCATGTTCTACTGCTATATACTTATTTAATTAGCAGTGTACCTTGTATTGATTGGAAATGTCGAGGAGCGCACTGATCCTCAATGTAGATTTCCATGATTAATCATTTTAGACAAAGCCAGGAGTATTTTCATGTACGGAAACAATTTTGATCCCTATCAGGAGAAAGAATGTGCCATTTCAATGGTTGTGTGGGATGCCAGGTACATATTAGACCAAGATAGTGAGGGTGAGAAAAAAGGACTCGCCTTGTAGCTGGGGGCACTTTGATTTTCGGTTTAGTGTTGCCTAATAGCCTTTGTAAATGGACAAAGCCTGGTGAGTGAAAAGGAGTTGGTTAACATACAGATGATCTCTCACATGTGTGTATAAAACTCTGCAACGTATTCAAAAGCCGATTCTAAGTTGCTTGGAAACCGGCTGTTTATAAATGGCAGTGTTGCACTCAGAGTCATTTGGCATCCAAATGTTCAAACAAGTGTGTGTGTCAAGCACACAGCGTGTACTGATTGTCTTGACTAACGCTGCTTTCGAGATACTTCATACCGGTTGTTTCAATGGGGCCCCATTGATGAGACAGATTCACTTGCCTGAATTCCTTTTCCTTGCTCCGTCGGTCTCTCACGCTGCTTGCTTCATCAGGCTTTGTCCATTTAAGAAGGCTACAAGGCAACATTAAAATGAAAATTTCCCGATAAAGATCAACATTGTTTCCATACATGAAAATACTCCTGGCTTCGTCTCTAATGAATTTTGAGTTATTAGATTTGAATACAATTATTGTACTTATTTTCAGCCGAAATGACCAGGTCCAGGTCCTAAAGAGAACCCCTTAAAAGACTTTGGGTTTGAAAGGCGTTGACCCCTGCTCTTGGGAAAGGGCATTCAAAGTGTGTCTGGGAGAGACCTTGGGTTGTTACCACTTTCCATTTGACAACGCTTTAAGCTTACGCTCCCAGAGCTACACACGATGGCAGGGTAAAATACATATTTTGAAAGTAACATTTGCCGTCTAGTGTCCCATATGTCAGTAAAGGGACTGGTCACGTAAGTCATGTAAAGTAATATGTTAGTAAATGTGTATATGTACCTTATGTAAATACAACGGTGTTTTATGTATGTTAGTATTTCAACTGTGTTTTATGTATGTTAGTATTTCAACTGTGTTTTATGTATGTTAGTATTTTGTTTTCAAGAGTGTACAAAAATGATGTGTTATGTTGCCCTTCATGGTGACATGCTTTAAATGTACAAAACGTTTTCCTGAATAAGAAAAAGAAATTGAAATAAATCACGCGGGCTAATGAATTAAAGACATTGGTTCGTTAATTTTTTTAACTATTGATAAACAAAGCAACTAGATATCCTGTTTGTTCAAAAAACTAGAAGTGGTCCTATCTAGTTTGCACAAGGATCCAAGCCTCCCTTGAGTATCAACTTTTAGAAAGTTGGCATATTTTTACTTAAAACATTTGGTGCCTTCTGCCTGTCCTTGGAATACCCATCTAAGTTGAGTGACAGATGGGCGTTGCACATTCCCTCTAGACAGTCACACAAAGGGATCTGGAGTGTGACAGTTGCATCCTAAGGGGCCTATCATCAGGCTGATGGGTCTTCATGAGATAGATTGGGAGGGAGGAGCTGACACGTGGACCTGAATAGGGCTGTGTCTGTCCCCACACAAAGTGCTTCATTACCCCCTGTAGTGAGTCTGGTGCCAGGGTAGAAAAGGCAGGGACCTTGTGATCTTTGAAGTCTCCCCCACTTCAAAGGCACGACTGGGTATAAGTATTGGACCCCTGACACCACCAAATGAGAACTTTACTGGAAGCAAGGACATTTTGCGAGGAAGAAAAGCAACTGTGCTGTAGGAGGGACTGACACTTTGCTACCAGCTTTGTGTGTTGGCCTGCTGCCTGCTGCTTCTTGCCAGCAAATGAGAAGCACTAGACATGCTCTTTACATTCTTTAACCCAAGTTTCTCTAAGGGCTTGCAGCCACGGCCCGTGGAGGGAGTTTCGGTGAGGCGGAGAGGCGGGGCAGGACAGGGGCAGGGTGGGGGCTGCTAAAAACCGGAGTATGGATAATTGAAGGTAAGTAAACAATTTAATAAATAAAATTAATTTCGTAGCGCGCCCTGCATCGCAAAATGTGATGCAGGGTGCATTACGAAATTCGTTTTATATATTAAATTGTTCACTTACCTTCAATTATCCATACTCCGGTTTTTAGCACCCCCCACCCTGCCCCTCCCCCGCCCCGCCTCTCCGCCCCTCCGAAACTCCCTCCACGGGCCGTGGCTGAGGGCTTGCTGGCTTGCCCCCTGTTCTTGAAGTCTCAGGGCCATCACAAACTTCCTTCAACTCTGCATCAGTTGCTGGACTCAGCCAGCTGTGAGACCTGCCCTGCCAAACGGTGCCAATCCAGTTCTGTGCCTTGAAAGTGGGTATGCAGCTGTTGCCCCACAAAAAGCAATGCAGTGACAACTGTGCTGATCGGAACCGATGCAGTGCCCTTTGAAGCTCATGCCGTGTTGATTCGACAACTGTGAGGCTCAACAACGATGCAGCGCCTGCATCGTAAGTTACTCGATGATGACGCGGGATCTGACGGTGAGGCTCGACTTTGAAGCATTGACCCGACTGAATGAATCAGACGTGGCTCATCGAGTCTTCGACACCGAAGCTTGCTTAATCCAAGCTACTTTTTCAGCGGACCCTGCATGGGTCCTGTAGCCGGTCTGTCCTCCATCGTGGTCAGCCTGAAATTTTGGATTTACTCCGGTCTAGTGCGACCTCAAGTAACCTCAAAGCACTATTGACTTTTAAGCACTGTATTGCAGTTTATTCTTTAAAAATGTATGTCTCAAGAAGTTCTAATTGGATTTTTGTTGTTTTAGTCTTGTTTTACATATTTTATATTTTCTAAATTGGTGAGAGACTTCTTGTGGTGTATTCACTGTGTTATTGAAATTTGAGTGTTGCACAAATGCTTTACTCATTAACTTCTTAAGTTAACCTGTACTGCTCTGTGCCATTCTGTTGGAGGGTGAACACAGGTTAATCTATGTTGTGCATCTGGCATACGCTGTCTAGGATTGTGGAGCTTTCTTGGATAGGGTGCAAACCTCTGCCAACTAGAAACCCAATTTCTAACAAATGAAATGCAATAATGTCCCACTCTTTCTTGATTTAATGTGAGTTAGGAGTTCAGTTCTTGTTTCTGGTGGTTGAATTGTTTTGACAGGTAATATGCTTTCCATAAGTAACAATACCATACCACGTCCTAGTATATGCTTGTAAAAAGAGCCTTAACCCGTTGGCCGCGGTGCAAATTCCGTAACGATGCGGGCATTTTAATCAGTGGGTGGGGTTTGGACAGCCACCAGCCGTCCTCTGCACATGCCCACCGTCACTTAGGGAATGCAAAAGGGTGAAAGACAACAAATTTGCTAATTACTCGTATTGCTTTTCCAATGACCCCTAGATTGAGGGAAAGCAAAGGCAGGAACAGCGTTAGCATAGAAAAAGTTGATACTGGACTGACCATAATTGATTGATTGATTGATTGAATTCAACAATTTTTCAGAAGGCAGCAGGCTAGGGGCTTCTCGCCAAGTTGGATGGACTGGCGGCTATGTCCTAAGCAAAAACGTCTAGCCCCACTGTGTCATGGCCTCCTGCAGTGTATGACCAGTTTGAACATATTAGCAAGAGCTGATTTTGATTTCCAGCCCTGAGAGCAAGCCAGGGATAGCTGTGAGCCCCTGCTGCCACCAATTGACATTCATGTTCCTCTTCCTTGCTCTAGTTTGGCAATCGTCTCGGGAACTAAAATCTGCACATGTCTAAGGCACTTTGCCATCTTACAAGGGCTTGTACCTTTAACACAATCGGCACCTGTTCTCACTTCAGAACATGAAATCAGATTATGAAGTTGAAGAAACAAATGACACCTCTCATTGTATTGTATTTCAGCATTTAAATAGAATGTATTACCCCTCTGTGGGGCGCTGAAGCACTTGCCAACATGAGTAAGATGCTACACCATGTAGGGTGTGTGTTGCAAGGATGTAGTTTTTGTTTTGATCCTATGTGAAAAGAAGAGTTCCCATGTCGTGCCTGATGACCACCAAGTTGCGATTATTGCAGTTAGCAGTGTGTTGGAGGACGACGTCTATAAACTAGACGCAAAGTTTCATGGTTTTCATTATGTTAGGTTTGGACAGCTCTGTACGTGAAAAGATTTTTAAAACCTGTTTTGAAAGTAATGTTCTCAGATTCTTATCTGGAAAAATCTGATGGGTGCCTCGTCGATGTGAAACCTTTGTCTAACTGCTGCTGGTTCATAAATTACAACATAATCCCTCCGAACGTCCCACAATTGATGAAACCGGATTCTGGATTACATTAAATTATTTTGTGTGTTGATAGATGCTGAGGGGGACAAGTTCGGGTGTCAGACGCTGCAGAACGAAATTGGAAAATCGCAAAGATCATATTTGATGGAGAAATATGTTTTGTCACTCCATGTGTCAAGACCGGACTGGTGTTTATTTACAATAGTGCACATAAAATTACATTGATTTACTTAGTATTAAAAAATACCTGTTAATAGTGGCAAGCAGCACAATCTATCACGCTTGCCCTTGCATACGGTGATATTTAGATCCATTAAGTAATGGCATTTACAAAGTGCAGACCCAGCTTTATAGCAACTAAACACAGTTCCATATGTGGGCATTTACTGATTAGCGTTTCACGACAGAACATTTCTCATGTTTTCAATTTCTTAAACATTTACACATGTTATGCGCTAAATTAAACACTGGACGAAGGATCAAAACACAGGTAGATAGAATCTAAGTCAACAACTTTACCTCTAGACCACATCTGGATACTACGGAATTTGAAAATGACATTCCCCATGTCGTAGCCCGGACACTCAACACCAGTTTTTCTAGACTAACCAGAGCGGAAACAGTAGGAACGGAGCATGAGTGGACGGACTATAGGACAAAATAGGCCCAATTATTGTTTCTGGACTTTATTCATATTGTTTTACACCTTGTTGCAAATAATGTGGTTAGAACTCAAAAGCCTGATACAAACATAACCCGTCCCAGTGTTATTAGCATTCTATGTTTGCATTTAAGTGTAATAAATCATTCAACTATATAGAACAAGGCATTGGGGTGCCCATCAAAGAAATATAATTGAGACCAGATTAATAAAGATTTGCTTCCAGTCTGCAGATCTTGACATCTCTGCCGCCATTCCTAACCCGGTGCCGAACTTGTGCAATAGAATCCAATATGTGGACAAGGGGACTCATGTACACTGGTCGCATGAGCGTTGGTGTGCAGAATTTACTGCTCTTGATTGGTCCATTTTACTGGAAAGAACGCTAAAAGCTCTACATGGCACCTGAATTGAGTGTCTGAGACCTAATGACACCAAAATGTGCTGAAGTGAGCAGGCCTGTTTTGTCACTGTCAAATAATGCTCTTTTAGCAGCTCTTAAATAGAGACCAATGGGCTGATTTTGAAATTGACCACCAGAAAATGTAATACTGTTGTCTGGGATTTAGCTCTTTCGCAACCATAGTAATTTGCACCTGTGACTCTCAGGAGCATATTATCAAGGGATTTATCTCCGCTTTTTTGGCTTTAGAAGCCAAGAAAGCGGAGATAAAATTATCTCCCTATCAGCAACAGGGTGCTAACACGCAAATTCGCATGTTAGCACCCTTTTTCTCTACTCTTCCCCTTGCATCTCTAATGAGATGCAAAGGGGGCGTTCCAGAGAAAAATAATAGGAGAAATGTTGTTAAGCGACATTTCTCCTATTATCAAGGATTTCGGTGACCCTGTTAGTGATAAAAACAAAGCAGCGCTAACCGCGGTTAGCACTGCTTTTTTTACACCTGGTATTTTCCTGACTTAGCCATGATATCCTATGGAAGGTGGATATCATGGCTAAGTTTGTGAGCCCCTATCATCAAGCTAACTCAAAACTTCGAGAGATTATTGTTGGTTTTCCAGCGATAATCTCTCATTTGGCAGTTAGCGTGAGGATTTTTATCACTTCTGAGATAAACCTTGCTAATAGCAAGTTATCTCTGCGATAATTTCCGGCGATGCTTAGCATTAAAAAATTCGTTGCTAAGCCTCGTTAGCGATAAATATCGCTAATCGTTGGTAATATGCCCCTTAGTCCCCCGTGATTACAGGACCACAATTCCTGTTTGAATTTTAACTCCAGTTGGAGTTTGACTCCAAATGGAGTTTGCGCTCAAACGGAATTATAATTTGTGGACTAAGTGCAATGTTTGCACCTTAGATTTCTGCAGTGAAATGTTGGTGCACATTACAGGAGCAAAGTGGTGAAATATGATGTTAGCTCTCCTTGGAATGGGGAGTAAAGTACTAGGAGCACATTATTCCTATTCCATAGTGTCAAATTTGGAATTCAGAGAAAATTATGCACCTGCTAATTTATGAACCACATGCTGTGGCAAAATAGTGAGTGTGTCATTTGCACCCGTCTTTTTTAGACAAATCAGGATTGGACACTGTAGCGTTCTTCCCAGCTTGGGTGCTCGCCAATTACTTCCCCTCACACTGAGCTTAGTACTACATATCTTTATTCGTTTGCATGTAACTGCAAAGTTAACATTCTAAACCAGCCTTTAATGCATTCCGCTTTAACACTTAAACACTTAGGTCACACTTCTACCGAGTCATCAGAAGCCAAAAGGGTCACAAGACAATACATCCCCCGCTCTGTTAAAAAAAAAAATATATATATAGTCCTTGTTCTATGAGTGCACAATAAAGGATTTGTGCAAGGATCTCCTGGTGTGCCGTCTCTGTGTTCTTCTACATAGTCGGATTGAGAACTAGTGTGATATATGTATATATATATATATTACCTACTGGCGATAGCCAGTAGGTATATATAGTTAGGATTATTTTCTATAGGGAAATCGCAACATTCTACTGGGAATAACTTTGGCGCCGGTTGAGGAATCTTCCTGAAATTTTCCTTAACTTTGTCTCGCGGCGCTCGGCTCCTTCCCTTAACGTTTCGGGGGATTCGTCAAGCGGGGGCCGAGATAAAAGGGGGGTCCCAAAACGTGTTTTCCCCATGGTAATTTCCATAGGGCGGTTGGACTCACTTTTAGCCCGAACGGCTGAATGGTTTTCCACCAAACTTGGCAAAATTGTAGGGACTGGTAGCCCGATGTGCCTTTGCTATGTCTCAAGATATGTGCTCCAGTGGTTTTTTACGAAAATTAACTTTGAAAAAATATATATTAGGCTACATTGGGCTATATATATGTTAGAGCCCAAATGTAGCCCAATGTAGCCCAATGTAGCCCAATGTAGCCCAAAGATGGCCACCAGAGACAAAAAAACAAATGTAGCCCAAATATCAGCCAGATGTAGCCCAACTATAGCCCAATGACAGAATGTCCCAGAGTGTTCTAAAGAACAACTAGAGCGCTAACAGTCTTACTTATGACAAAAGTATGGCACACCTGAAGTCATCTTGATTGGACTAAAGTGTTAACACTTAAAACATTTAATTTGCAAAGGAACAAAATGAGGGGGTTCATTTTGCCATAGAAATTATGATTAGTGCTGAAGAAAGGAAAATTAGGGCACATTTTGAGTGACTTCTCAAATCTTCTTATATTTCATTAAAAAAATTCTGATATGCAGTCTCCCAAGATGGCCACCAGAGACAAAAGAGCCCAAATGTAGCCCAAATATCAGCCAGATGTAGCCCAACTATAGTCCAATGACAGAATGTCCCAGAGTGTTCTAAAGAACAACTAGAACGCTAACAGTCTTACTTATGACAAAAGTATGGCA
The DNA here is from genome assembly GCF_964261635.1 of Lissotriton helveticus. Taxonomy (NCBI): domain Eukaryota; kingdom Metazoa; phylum Chordata; class Amphibia; order Caudata; family Salamandridae; genus Lissotriton; species Lissotriton helveticus. The sequence goes on along the minus strand of NC_136071.1, from coordinate 480,756,860 downwards.
CACCTGAAGTCATCTTGATTGGAATAAAGTGGTAACACTTAATACATTTAATTTGAAAAGGAACAAAATGAGGGGTTTCATTTTGCCATAGAAATTTTATATATATATATATTCACTGAAAAAACCATACGTTACACACCAGTTATAGTTAGGAATCAGCATTTAAAAAACCTTTGAAATTCACTGAAAAAACCATAGGTTTCACACCAGTTATAGTTAGCTGGAAATTTTACTCGCATAAAACCATTGAAATTCCCACATTATAGTTAGTTGGACTCACTATAACTTGCACGTCTGCAATGCACTGCTGATGACGTCACATATTACATCACTCATGCATATATTTAAATATTTAAACATTACTTGCTAATATATGTATTCACTAAGATACACTTAATAAGCCAGTTAACCAATCAATTTTTTTTTTTAAAAACACTGAAAAAACCGTAGGTTTCAGGCCTTATATAGTTAGGAATTAGCATTTAAAAAACCTTTGAAATTCACTGAAAAAAACATAGGTTTCAGGCCTTATATAGTTAGGAATTAGCATTTAAAAAACCTTTGAAATTCACTGAAAAAACCATAGGTTTCAGGCCTTATATAGTTAGGAATCAGCATTTAGAAAACCTTTGAAATTCACTGAAAAAACCATAGGTTTCAGGCCTTATATAGTTAGGAATTAGCATTTAAAAAACCTTTGAAATTCACTGAAAAAAACATAGGTTTCAGGAGTTATATAGTTAGGAATTAGTTTTAAAAAAAACTTTGAAATTCACTCAAAAAACTATAAGTTTTAGTGGTGTTATAGTTAGCTGGACATTTTATTCATACAAAACCAATGAAATTGCTGCTATATAGTTAGTTGTACTAACTATATTTCGCGCACCCGCAATCCATTGCTGATGATGTCACATATTAGATCATTCATGACATGGTCAGTGACATCACTGATGACATCTCAAATGACATCACTGATGACATCATCCACGTGACAATCACATACACCTTTTCATACACTATTACAATTTTTCATCACTGTTTGTAAAATACAGAGTATCATATTTAAATCCATTGTCACAGCAATACAAGTATCTAAAAATCCACTCAGTGATTCATTGATGTATACACACATCTAATTACTTACCTATGGATTCACTCATACATGCTGTCAATGAACAATAGAACACTATCAAAAATACTTATACATCTAAATCGACATTAAACAACAGCACGCATCCTATTCACATATGAAGTCATCCTACTCACTTATGCAAACAATGGATCATACTTACATATTTACTTAGCAAAACACTTATACAAACACCACTTCTTCTATTCATTTAGATAGTAAGTCATACTTAGTGAATTATAAAATCATTATTACAAGTATACAGTTATCCATACAGTCACTCACACAATCATTGTGTCTTATGTATACTTATTTATATACAACAACTGACACATACACTGCCTTTTATTTTTCTAGTTTGTTGGACCTGTACCTTTGAGAAATATATTTGCTCATCACCACACCCATAAAGAGATTCCCTCACCCAAACTGTTAGAACATGTAGTTTTAACTTCATATATCTACTGAATCAACTATTCACACATCTTTGGACAGTCACACACCCCCCACCGAACCACACACACTTTCACACTCCCATACAAATACTCAGTTAACTAATCAATAACTAATATAGACTTTCACATAGCTAGTAACCAACTGTAGAATCAGTTTACACAACAACTGACAAAGTGATACAGATATTCACACAGTTTAGTCACTATCCACTATATTTAGTGAGACATTATAAATTGGTCAAGTAAACAGTCAATTACACTGCTACTAAATCCTCAATCCAAATATTTATTTATATATATCCACTCATTCTTCAATGTAAATTGCTATATATATAATGCATATTTAAATAACGAAGCAAACCACATTCACTGGATGATGTCATCAGTGATGTCATCAGTGATGTCATGTGAGATGTCATCAGTGATGTCAATGACCGTGTCATGAATCATCTAATATGTGACATCATCAGCAGTGGATTGCGGGTGCGCGAAATATAGTTAGTACAACTAACTATATAGGAGCAATTTCATTGGTTTTGTATGAGTAAAATGTCCAGCTAACTATAACACCACTAAAACTTATAGTTTTTTGAGTGAATTTCAAAGGTTTTTTTAAAAACTAATTCCTAACTATATAACTCCTGAAACCTATGGTTTTTTCAGTGAATTTCAAAGGTTTTTTTAAATGCTAATTCCTAACTATATAAGGCCTGAAACCTATGGTTTTTTCAGTGAATTTCAAAGGTTTTTTAAATGCTGATTCCTAACTATATAAGGCCTGACACCTACGGTTTTTTCAGTGAATATATATATATATATATATTCGCTCTCTGCTCCAAAGGCGCGGCACTACTGGTGGGCGGGTGCGGTCCAAGCGCGTCGGAGCCTCGCGCTTTACAAATTAAAGCTCAATCTCTCCCCGGTCCCGGGAAGAAATAAGGACTGCACACTCGGGATCAATTTTCCAAATAGCAACTTTTACTAGCACAGACGCGTTTCGGAAGCTGTGCTTCCTTCTTCAATGTGGTTACAACGTCCCGCGCTTGTAGGCGCCATTTTATTACCCATGAGTACACAATTACAATTGAGGGTCACAAAGGAAGGACTAACGTGCGAACGCCATATTGGTAGTACCAATGAACATTTGCAATGAGTACTATTGTATTATGCACGATTGAAAACCCAAATAGCAAGTCCTTAATAGAACACGCGATTTAAGAAAACAAAGAAAATAATCAATCTCAGATCACGCCGTGAATCGGCAGTTTGTCCTCCCATAGTTTGAATGATGGGTCAGAAACAAAAAATCTTGCCGTGGATCGGCTTTTGGCAACCTTATTTGGTTGCCAAATATTAAAGTTTCCGTGCCCATTATGCAAAAAATATATATCCCCCTCGTAGGTACTCATTAATTCATCATAAGGATAATACTGTACATTCTCTTCAGTGTTACCAAAAAAGTTTTTTTTACCTTTATAAAAAATCCTTAAATCTACGTACATTTCAGTTATATGTCCAATTCATTGAAGGAAAAAATCAAAGAAAACATAAGCATAAATCATTCATTATACATTACTTCAGTGTTTAAGAGACATAGACCAATTTGATGATTTACTCGAATTCATGCAGATTAACTGCCCAGATGCACCGCCAGTTCCTCCCCACAATTTAATCCGTCCGGATTTTTTGTTTGGTTATCAATTATGTGCCGGGACTCCAATCTTCGTAACTTTTGTAATTTATCACCCCCCCTGATGTTATCGGGTATGGCATCTATACAAAAATACTGTAAGAGATTCCGGTCACCATTGTGTTTAATGGAGAAATGTCTGGCAACTGGATATGAGAAGTCCCTATTAGCTATGGCCCTCATATGTTCCAGAATGCGCAACTTTACTGGGTTAATAGTGCTCCCTATGTATTTTAGCCCACAGGGGCATTTCAGACAGTAAACCGCGAATGGCGTGCTACATGTAAGAAACTTGTTAATCTTCTTTTGGTTATGCTTTGTGATGTCATATGAATAAACCCTTTTACTATTGGCACATGCTTTGCACCGTCCACACGGAAAGAAACCTTTAGCATCTTTCAGCTGGCCAGACTTTGGTGGAACTGGTGATAAATGGCTATGTACCAACGTATCTCTTAAAGAGCGCGCCCTTTTAAAGGTAATGAGTGGATTCTCAGGTATGTCCCCTCCTATGATATTATCTAATCTTAGGATATGCCAATGTTTCTTCAGAATCATTCTGAGTTGATGACTATCCTGCGAGTAGGGAGTGATCATCCTGAATTTCTCTTTGTCGCTCTTGGGTTTATGTCTTTTACAAAACAAAGTATTCCTTGGAGGTATCCTAACCCTGTCCAGGGTTTTATTAAGAAGTGTTTTATTATACCCCCTTGCCTGAAATCTCTCAATGCTCTCAGCAGCGGCTAGCTCGAAATCTTCATTTGTAGAGCAATTGCGTTTCAACCGCAAAAGCTCACCATAGGGTATTGACTGAATGAGTTTGCGGGGATGGTTACTGGACGCGTGAAGCGTACTGTTTCCCGCTGTCGCCATTCGCGGTTTACTGTCTGAAATGCCCCTGTGGGCTAAAATACATAGGGAGCACTATTAACCCAGTAAAGTTGCGCATTCTGGAACATATGAGGGCCATAGCTAATAGGGACTTCTCATATCCAGTTGCCAGACATTTCTCCATTAAACACAATGGTGACCGGAATCTCTTACAGTATTTTTGTATAGATGCCATACCCGATAACATCAGGGGGGGTGATAAATTACAAAAGTTACGAAGATTGGAGTCCCGGCACATAATTGATAACCAAACAAAAAATCCGGACGGATTAAATTGTGGGGAGGAACTGGCGGTGCATCTGGGCAGTTAATCTGCATGAATTCGAGTAAATCATCAAATTGGTCTATGTCTCTTAAACACTGAAGTAATGTATAATGAATGATTTATGCTTATGTTTTCTTTGATTTTTTCCTTCAATGAATTGGACATATAACTGAAATGTACGTAGATTTAAGGATTTTTTATAAAGGTAAAAAAAACTTTTTTGGTAACACTGAAGAGAATGTACAGTATTATCCTTATGATGAATTAATGAGTACCTACGAGGGGGATATATATTTTTTGCATAATGGGCACGGAAACTTTAATATTTGGCAACCAAATAAGGTTGCCAAAAGCCGATCCACGGCAAGATTTTTTGTTTCTGACCCATCATTCAAACTATGGGAGGACAAACTGCCGATTCACGGCGTGATCTGAGATTGATTATTTTCTTTGTTTTCTTAAATCGCGTGTTCTATTAAGGACTTGCTATTTGGGTTTTCAATCGTGCATAATACAATAGTACTCATTGCAAATGTTCATTGGTACTACCAATATGGCGTTCGCACGTTAGTCCTTCCTTTGTGACCCTCAATTGTAATTGTGTACTCATGGGTAATAAAATGGCGCCTACAAGCGCGGGACGTTGTAACCACATTGAAGAAGGAAGCACAGCTTCCGAAACGCGTCTGTGCTAGTAAAAGTTGCTATTTGGAAAATTGATCCCGAGTGTGCAGTCCTTATTTCTTCCCGGGACCGGGGAGAGATTGAGCTTTAATATATATATATATATATATATATATAACAACTGTTTCTCCCCCGTTGTGGGGGAGACGTGTTTCGTTCAATGCCTCTGAACTTTATCAAAGGTCACACAAGCAGGAAGGAGCTGAGTACAAGCCACAGGTGAGGTGTGTTTTTCAAACCTTTCCGGCCCTCTAGTGGTTATCTGTGATGTAAGGATTCACCTGGCATGCTGGACGCTGTGGTCCCGAGTTCCCAGTCAGTTTGTTAGTAAGTCCTTGTGATGATTTTTGCTCCCATTTTTAAAATTGTCTTACTGTAATATAGTTTCCAGAGGTGTGCCTCCTGTGACAAACCTTTTCTTAAGGTCGTATGGAACTATATATATATATATATATGTATGTATATATATATATATATATATATATATATATATATATATATATCCACGCTCCTGCACACCAATTACGAGTCACTCCTGCAGCGGGTGCCGTTATTCGCGGTGGTGCACCGCGATCAAAAATGCCTGCTCCACTCACTTCAAATTCTCCCAGCCGGGATTGAAGACAAAGTAAGGCACTCACGGGGTTCATTTAGCTCAGCAGCAGTATTTATTTTACAGACGCGTTTCGGGAGAACGCTCCCTTCGTCAGTGTTTTACAGAAAACGCGCGCAGTGGCAGCATATTATATCATTTCATTTCCGGTTTGCGGGCATAGACATTAACATAGGACAAGCTTCGAATCTAATCATGCGCGCCATCTTGTAAAGTCTATTGCCAACTTTTGCAAAAATGGGTGTGTAGTTTCCTCCAACCAAATCACCTAAATGAAAGTTATCATTCATGTTATTCAATGTTTATGGCCATGATGCTTACTGGTGATTCACAAATCAAAATTTGTGAACGCTTTACAAACGCCATAATGCGTATTTTGTGACCCGCTAATTAAATAGGTGGTCAAGATATAGCCGTAGATCGGCTATAGCAGCAAAAACGCTGCCATTGTTTACAAGCACCAACATAGTGCAATGCGACTACAGACCAACTGGTCTGCCTGTCAAGATCTCGCCGTGGATCGGCATTGCAGCCACTAAGGCTGCTCAGTACCTAAGTATGCTTCATGACCATAATTCCACATTATAAATTCAAAGGCTGGTTATTCTATCTCACCCAAACAAATTATTTTTTCTTTTTCCAAAGCTTCAGTTTTCAGAACAGGACCCAATAATTTACCAGATATCCAAAAATAAACCACGTGAAAAACATGTAACACAATTCAGAATTCAGAAAGTTTGTCTGTACATCAATATGATCCAATGATGTCAGCATGCTCTGCTGACATCTACTCAAGAGCATCTAACAGCAAATAAAACTTTTTCCTAGCCCAGATGAGTTGATAATTCTTCCCCCATATTGAGCCCCCCAGGGGCCTTCGTTTCCATATCTATAATATAGCGGGATTCCAGCCTTTTGAGCATCTGTAACCTGTTTCCTCCTCTAGGATTATCCACCACATAATCTATACAGAAGAACCTCAACAGTTCCCTGTTGCTGTTATGCTTGATAGCGAAGTGACGCGCGACTGGATAAGAAAAATCCTTGTTCGCGATCGCTCGCATGTGCTCGAGTATTCGAAGTTTTACCGGATTGATTGTGCTGCCAACGTATCTGAGTTGGCAGGGACACATCAAACAGTAAACTGCGTGATCGGTGTGACAGGACATAAACTTCTGTATCCTCTTTCCCCCTTTACATCCTCTTACCTCGTATGACAATGTACGCCTACTAAAGGCGCAAGCCTTGCATTTGCCACACGGAAAGAAGCCTCTAGTTTCATTTAAGGTTCCAGGGCTTTTTTTAGTGGAGCTAAGGTGACTATGGACCAGATGATCTCGTATACTTCTGGCCTTACCAAAGGTGATCAAAGGGGCAACTGGCAAATCCGATCCAATGATCTGATCGGTTTTTAAAATATGCCAGTGTTTTTGCATAATTGCTCTCAATTGCCAAGAGTTTGCTGAATAGGGAGTGATCATTCGAAATTGGTTTTCCACATTTAAATGTGGTTTAGTCTTAGGTTCAAAAAGAGAGTGTCTGGAGAGTCCTCTGACTCGATTGAGAGCATTATTTAAGAGGTTATGTTTATACCCTCTTTCAGAGAATCTTTCAATGCTCTCTCGGGCAGCCTGTTCAAAATCACTGTCTAAAGTGCAGTTACGTCTTAGTCTGAGTAGTTCTCCGTAAGGGATACTCTTCACTAATTTCTCTGGGTGACTACTTGTGGCGTGCAAGATGCTATTTCCCGCTGTTGGCTTGCGGTACAAAGAGGTGCAGATTTTGTTATCCCTTATAGTGACTAGTAGGTCTAGATAACTGACCTGCTCCTTATTGATCTCCCCCGTGAATGTCAAATTGCACTCATTGTTATTTAGTGACTGGACGAACTGTTTGGCCTCTTCTATAGACCCATCCCAAATAAGGAACAGGTCGTCAATGTACCTGTACCAGGCAATTACCCTCCTGTTGGATGTCTCATGTTGTGGGGCCCAGGCTTCCTGCTCCTCCCACCAGCCCACGAACAAGTTCGCGTAACTGGGGGCGAAGCAGGAACCCATTGCTGTGCCAGACAATTGTTTGTATATCTGATCCTGAAATATAAAGATGTTATGATACAAACAAAATTGGATAAGTTCCAACAGCATTTTGTTATGCATTGCAAATTTCAAGGGTTTCTTATCCAAAAAATATTTCACAGCAAGCAGACCTTTCTCATGGTCAATAACCGTATAGAGACTCGTGATATCAAGAGTCACGAGTGTATAGGTTGGGTGCCAATCGATCTTTTCAATTTTTTCAATGAAGTCAGACGAATCTCTTATGTATGACTTAAGTGAAATCACAAATTCAAACAGGTAATGGTCAAGGTATTTAGACAGATTTTCAGTTAGGCCACCAATAGATGAAATGATGGGTCTACCCGGCGGGTTGCTCATGCTCTTATGGACCTTGGGAAGGTGGTAAAAAGTCGGTAGGATAGGGTGTATGGTTTTTAAAAACAAATATTCCTCCAGGTCTATCATTTGTTTTCCATGCCAGTTCTTCAAGATTTCATGTAATTTCTCTATGCTTTCAGCATATTCTTTTCTTGTTATTTTGGCGTAACAGTTCCCATCCTGTAGTTGCCGCATTGCTTCAGATGTATACTGTTCCTTTGTCATAATGACGATGTTACCTCCCTTATCTGAGGGTTTACATACAATGGTTTGGTCCTTGGATAAAGTTGTTATTGCCAACCTCTGTTCCTTAGAAGTGTTAAAAGATTTAGTTTGGTGGGTCTGCTTGGTTCTCAATTTCATCAAATCCTTGACGACTGTGTCCGAAAAGATATCAATCGCATCTACAGCCGTTTGAGGAACGAATTTTGAGAGTTGTTTCAGTCCACTTTTTGGAACCTCTTGTTCAACATCCACATTTGACAATCTTTGTGTTAATGTATGAGTTGTTTAATTAACTTCTATGCTCCCTTCTGAACGGAGGTTTTGCAGCATTTCACAAGCGGTCAAGTCATTCACCGTAAGGAGATCTGTATTTTTCTTACTGAGTCTCAGATGTTTAGTTTCTAGGGCCGTAGGTTTAACTTTGAAGAATTTATGAAGTTTGACCTTCCGAATAAATTTGTAGAGGTCTATTCTGGTCTGTGTATATTCAAAGTTTACATTGGGACAGAATGTTAGTCCCAGTTTTAGAACAGACTCTTCAGCTGATGTCAATACCCGTTCAGACAAATTCACGATGGTGAGATGGTTGATTTCTGTTACCATCTCCCTCTGCGTTGGCTTCTTGTTACTCTCATGGTTGGGTTGGTTTTTCCTCTGCCTCTTCCCTTTCCATCCACCTCGTCTGGTTTGTCTGTGTCTTCCGGGGGTTTGTTTTTGCTACCCCTCAGCCAGCTTTCTCTTATTACTCCAAACTCCCGTTGAAAAGGAGTCTCCGATGTCATAGTTGAGGTGCCTGCCGCTTCATCACCTGATGCCTCACTAGCAGTGAGGTCCGAGTCAGAGGTTTCCACTCTTCTCTCTGTGGATGTGCCTGGTGATTGTTTCTTCTTTGCCAGGTCTTTGCGCGGTTGATCATACTTTTTGGAAAAGGTGAGGACTCTTCCCATCATGTAGTCACGTTCGTCCCGGTCAAATTTTTCTTGTTTCCTCATTTTAATCTTGGTCTCATATTTTCCCAATCTTATTTTCATGGCAGCCCGTAGTCGCTCTTGTTCAGTTTTATCAGGATTTTTGGAGAGTTCTTCTTCCAGTTCCTCGATCTCTTTTACAACCTTCTCTCATTCGCTCCAAGCAAATTGGACCAAGATTTCAAGCATTCCTTTACATGAGGATGCAATGTGTGTGGCCCATGTCTCTAGTAGGAGGGGATCAGGGTTCTCATAAGCAGGGACAGTGAAGATACGCAGTCCCCTTGGTACCCTCTGAACCTCTATATATCCCTGCAGTGATGTACCCTCCCACCACTTCCGCAACTCTCTCTCATAAAGTTTTTCCAATTTCCTGTACTGTGTCGTCAAAGCATTGGTTGTCTCCGTGATCTTTTTATTTGGAGGTTTTGAAATGTCTGGATTTTTGTTTTTGAAAATATCAACTGCCGCTCCTTTGCGTTCCGACATGTTAAACATTATTAAATTTCCACGTGATAAACTGATCCCGGAAATATCACTATACTGCTCCGCTGAGATTACTCCCGAACCCCTCACTGCGCCGTCTGTCCCACACTGTCTGAATACCCTGGACTCCTTTGAACTGAATCGTTCAGGAAGGTTAGCTTACCGCTGTTTCCTCGCGGTTTCTCTGCCCCCTCCGTTCAGCGTTGTCCGGTCTCAGTTCAGAATGTCATCGGGTAAGGATGGCCGGTCTTGTCTAAGGTCCTCTCCTCACCCTCAGCGACGGTGCACTCGTACAATAATATCCACGCTCCTGCACACCAATTACGAGTCACTCCTGCAGCGGGTGCCGTTATTCGCGGTGGTGCACCGCGATCAAAAATGCCTGCTCCACTCACTTCAAATTCTCCCAGCCGGGATTGAAGACAAAGTAAGGCACTCACGGGGTTCATTTAGCTCAGCAGCAGTATTTATTTTACAGACGCGTTTCGGGAGAACGCTCCCTTCGTCAGTGTTTTACAGAAAACGCGCGCAGTGGCAGCATATTATATCATTTCATTTCCGGTTTGCGGGCATAGACATTAACATAGGACAAGCTTCGAATCTAATCATGCGCGCCATCTTGTAAAGTCTATTGCCAACTTTTGCAAAAATGGGTGTGTAGTTTCCTCCAACCAAATCACCTAAATGAAAGTTATCATTCATGTTATTCAATGTTTATGGCCATGGTGCTTACTGGTGATTCACAAATCAAAATTTGTGAACGCTTTACAAACGCCATAATGCGTATTTTGTCTATGCCCGCAAACCGGAAATGAAATGATATAATATGCTGCCACTGCGCGCGTTTTCTGTAAAACACTGACGAAGGGAGCGTTCTCCCGAAACGCGTCTGTAAAATAAATACTGCTGCTGAGCTAAATGAACCCCGTGAGTGCCTTACTTTGTCTTCAATCCCGGCTGGGAGAATTTGAAGTGAGTGGAGCAGGCATATATATATATATATATATATATATACATATATATATATATATATATATGTCGAGAGAGAGAGAGATAGATAGACAGACAGACAGACAGACAGACAGATAGATAAACAGATACAATTAACACTCTTTAATCAATATTTTGGTCGCTTTAATTGTTTAACCTGATCTTGTTCTTTTAAACTGAGAACTGTCCTCACCACGGTCCAGGATCTGCATCAACAGTGTAAAGGCAAAAGCATTCATTGATGTTTCAGACCCATTCTCTTCTTCAACAGTTAGATCTGATGAACTATTAGTTAAGTGCCTAACATGGAAAACATGTTTGGTAATAGACTTCCCAGGTTACTGGGCAGTCACCATGTGTCCTTTGGTAGACACCTTTTGAAAAGGTTCTGAATCAGATGGAGCACCAGATTTTCTTCTTCGTATTTGTCATGCGTGCAGTCAATCTCCTTTTTTAAAGACAATCAGGCAGATGCATCAAAGAAAATACCGGGAGCAAACGGGCAGATTCTCAGAATCTGGCCGTTTGCTCCCGGTATTTTTGCATTTGGGATGCATCATCCCAAATGCAGAAATCGCAATTTAAGGAATCTCTAAATAGCGATTCCTTAAATTGCTCTTGCATTTAAGGAATCCCAAAATGAGATTCCTTAAATGCAATGCATGAAACCCCCCAAAATAGCGAATTCGCTAATAGGGGGAGCAAATTACCATGAAGTTAAACTTAGTGGTAATTTGCTAAAACTTTGAAACAGTTACAGGTTGCGCACACACATGCCCTTTGGGCATGTGTGTGTGTAACATTTGTGCACAGGTCCATTTCAGGGGTGCAACAGGGTGTCCTTTGGACACCCTGGCACCCTTGAAATAGCGGAACATTAGCGATTCGGTAATAGCTAATCGCTAATAAGGAATGGCATTCCCATTCATTCCTATGGGCCTTTAGGATGATATTGATGGGTGGACCTTATTCAGATCGAGGGAAAGCTTATGAAGTTACTTAATGTATGTCAGTGAATGGTAGTTTCAAAAACACATGGGGGTTCATCTAGCAAGTGATGCCCAAGGTACAGAATCATTAAGGCCCAATGTGTCCAACTGAAGACGATGTATCCATCGCTGTTCAATCCTGAACAGGGCTTGTTGTGTGATTGACGGGTGAGACTCAAGTACTAGCCACTTGATACTGTCTGCTTGGTGGCCATGTTGGACATAATGTTCATAGAGTCTTGTATGGGTTTTCGAGCATCGAATATTGCTCTTATGTTCCATAATTCTTAACTTGACCTGCCTCATAGTCATGCCAATGTAGTTTTTTCCACAAGGGCAGATCAGCAAGTAAATACATCTGGGACTATTACAGTTTGTATGTTTATTCATGTGCCAGGTAAAGGTGTCTGTTAGTTTAATATCTTGGAACCCCTGAGTTAAAAAGAAATAGCCACTCTTCTGTGCCTGATTAGATAAAATGGGGCCCCCGGCCCTAATTGACTTCCCAATGCTATATTTCGAGATGATCCTGATATGTGGGCTGAGGTTCTGACTCCTTTTGTACAATGAAGTTCTAGCAATGAATACTGTTCTATAGTCCAGGAAAGAAATTATTGTGCAGCCAATTTACAAACGTTGTCGGCCAGATAATCCCCCAAATGATCAGTTAATTGCTTTAACTGATGTTGAGGCAAAGGTCTTTGCATTCCGATTATTGACTGATTTGAAAGAGTGGGCAACATCACAGGAAATAATCCCAATTAATCAATCCAGATTTTTTTAGGGCGCAATCTACAATTACCGACCTATTAATCCTCACCCTACTGGTAGAGAGTGCTGTTTTAGAAAAACAAAATTGATACACCTGCTTCATAGACTTAAAAGCTGCCTTTGATGCTGTTCCATGATCTACACTATAGAGAAAACATGCTGGATGGGGTATCCCCCTAAAGCTTCTTGATGCTATTATACTTTTGTACACAAATACTTGGCTTTAGGTTAAGGTAGGGGATGGATTCAGTTTGTCTCTGAGAATTAGAATCTGTGATAGTCTTAAACAAGGCTGTGTATTGCCCTATAGCGTTTTTAAATATTTTTATGACAGATCTGTTACACCACTTTGATCGCGTTATTGCTCACCCTCCCAAACTTGCAAATTTTCATCTTAAATTTCTTCAGTATCTCGATGATACGATTTAACTTAGTCAAACGCCTATAGGATTATGACTAACCACTGCATTTGATCAATACATCACAGCCAATTGTTTGAAGATGAATGTTAAAAAAACGAAGAATACGGAAATTGGCCCATCGAATTCCAAAACTCGACCCTGGCAAGCGACAAGAGGACCAATTGAGGTTGTGAAGACATATAAGTATCTGGGCATTTTAATCAATATTAAAGTCTCGGCTAAAAGTAATGTTTTAAGAGTAAAAACATCATCTTAATATTCACTTTTAGGTCTTTACATAATTCATTAACATGCCAATCATATGAATATATTCTCAGAGTTATGGGAGCTAAGTTTGTACTGACTATTGCCTATGGCTCACCCATCATTAAGAGAAAGGATGCTAAACTATTGGAAATATTACTGTTAATTAAGACTTATAAGACTGTCTTTGGAATCCTAAAATCCACTGGCCAAGCTGAAATCTGTTTGGAGTTTTGTGTCCGAAAACAGTCTTTGGTGGCATAAGGGTCATTTTTTAAATGCATTTATTCATTGTCCCTCACTGAACGAGGCTCTTTAGCAAATAATTGCTCCTATGAAAAAATCATTCTGAATATGCTGGAGCTTGGAGATCCTACATTTCAGTGTGTTTCCAAAGCTTTGATTTACAGTTGGGGTTCCCTGACATGAATAAGCTCTGTTTTAAACAGTTTTTAAATAGAAAAATAGAAGTTAATTCATGTATTGCAGATTAAGAGGCTTTAGCTGCAAAGAAGCATGACTGAACAGTGATTAATTCTGACCGAAGACTGGGAAAGCAGCCTTATTTGACCACCTACTTTCCGTCACGCATGAGGGACAAATGTTTAAAATTATGACTAGACAGATATCCTACCAAGGACGGCACACCAAAATGGATCCAGCAATGGTCAACCAGTGATTTGTAAACTTTGTGGACTTTAACAAGAAACTCTATTCCATATTACATGTGTCTACTCAAACCTACCTAATGCACAGCGTATATTTTTAAAACCCTTTTTTTTCAATGCAGGGGTGAGATCCGTTTGCCAGGCCCTCATTTTAGGCTACCGGGTGTTCTAAGTTCACGAACTTGTCAGTTATTATTTAAAATAAGTTTCATATTCATTTATATTTTTCTTCCATGAGGTTTAGGTTGTTTTAATATACTCTGGTTATGCACCTGGCACTTTCTTTGCTATTGCCTGATTACGTTTTATGACTGGACAACTATTGTTATATATTGTATACAAGAACATGGCACTTTGAATTACTTAGTATGGCTCATTAGAAGCAGGGGATATTTGTTCATAAGCATTTGGCACTTTGACGTATTGTATGGTTTCTTGCAGCAGCTCTATTTTTAACGTTGTTGAATGTTTTTGCAAGTATGTTCTATGCTATAAGCACTTGGCACTTTTAAAGGAACCTGTATGATTCTCTCCGAGTTAGGATAAAAATCAACTTTGAAGTATTTTTATGCACATGGGTTTTATTCTCATTGCAATATGTCCTCTTGTATGTAATGTAAAATATAATTTTGTGATGATTTCCATTAATTAGACAATAAAAATGACTCACTCACTGATTTTACAAAACAAATAATGTAGGCATCAGCTGTCTTGGATGGAGTATCATGACCTTGTGAGGCACACTGGAAAAGTAGTCAGCAGGGCTCTGATTATTCCCTGTATGATGCCCAATGGTTTAATTGTACTCTTGTAACCATAGTCACCAGCATTTTATGCAAGGAGCATTTTGACCTTTGGATTGCCAAATATAGTCAGTAAAGAGTGATGATCAGTTACCAGCATAAAAGGTTTTCCGTACAGGAATACATGGAAATGTTCACAAGCCCTTACCACAGCTAAGCTTTCTTTTTCCGGTTGTTAGTAAGCACGATATTTTTCTTCACAAGTGGCTAAATCAACAAGTACAAACTTTTCTGATGTAAAAACATCGCCTTGGCACATAATTTTCTTCACTTTCACTTGATACTGATACAGAAGAACTGTTTGATGATGATCAACTTCATTCAATGTCGATTTGTCTTAACCGATGTTGCCCCTTGGCTTTGTGGGTATGCTTTGATCGTTACTTCAATGTTTTTTCTTCCCACAGCCTTTACATATCTGTCCAAGGGCAGGATCTTTACTGTCGTGTGGAAGCAAAAATCCACAGCAAAAACAGAACTTCATTTTATGTGTACACATCACTTTGTGTCCCTCAGTCTTTTGTTTTGACTTACTTTTTAGACTCATGACGGATTCATTCTGGGTACCTCCGGCCTCTGTGTCAGTAGCTTGTCTATCAGCACACTCTTCAGCTCTGGCTGCAATCAGCCCTTTCTCCAAACCAAGAGTCTAATTACAAGTTTGATGCTTCATCAGACCACCAAACCTGAGGTGGAGGTGCAGTGGCATTCAGGGACCACCACACTTGCTGGCCGACTGCCATATTACAACGACGGTATTCGGAACAACAGAGAACCGCCTCAACTGCCAGGGCTCGGTGATTCCTGGCAGTGGTGCAGTGGTGCAGCGGTCCGAGGATGCAATATGCTTGACGGTGCCACTGCAACATCTCCAAGAATATTACTAATTTCCTCACCCTCAGCTGCCTCAAGGCAGTGCTCATGCCATGAAAAAGCTGGTAGTAAAGAAACTAGGGGGGGCCTACAGGACCCTCTTTTGCCTCAGTGCCTGGGGATACATGCAGGAGGGCACATGTTGTTCACCCCTGTGTGCATGACCCTCAGTTCCCTCACAGCATGGACTGAAAATGTCATGCCGTGCAGGAACTTGCTTTGGTGCTCCTTCAGCGTTGCAATTGAAAGGCTCACATATGAGCCTTTGAAGTCCACTGCCGCCAGCCCACCCGCCAGACAACAAAATGACTCATAATCTGGCGGTTGGGCGGAGACCGACTTGGGTGGTGTATGAGCAGGGTGCTGGCATGTCAGCCTTTCCCACACCACCAAATCAGGTCCTCAGAGTTTCTCTCAGCATTCATCTTCTTAATGAATCTGAAAAAACATCCGTCAGTAATTCTAAGACACATAGCTTCTTCATCATTAAATTCATTGAACTTAAATGTTTGATGTGTGTGTCAGCTCTCTCCACAAACTCATCACTGTTCTCACCAACATGCTGGCATTCTTAGTTGAAAATGTATTGTTCGTAATCAACATTTGGCATTGCATTAAACTTGAGATTCAATACTTCTTAATCTGACAATATTTGACATCTTCGTCAGTTCTCAGCTTTTTCTTTATGACTTCTTTTACACCATCACCAGCAAGATTTTTGAGATACTTGATATTCTTTTTGTTATCATTCTCTTCAAGTACATCAATGAAATCATCAAATGTCTTTATACAACCAGCCCATCTATCAAGAAAATAGTGTGCTTTTTTTGCATTATCAAACCATGGTGGCAGTTTCAAGAAAACGGCTGCATTGTAGCCATTTATGGGAGTGGCTGACATTGAGGTTGGAGATCTCTCCAGCTTCTTCGGCTGTTCATCTTGAACCTTTTTGTGTGAGCCGTTTGTAAGTCCTTGAAATGTGCTGGCCTCTGGATCATCTTTCATGATTTTTGGAAAGACAGCCTCACTTTTTTGTCTCCATGAAGATCCTTCACTATTCTGAAGATATCGGAGAGTGTGGTGATTATCGCGACATGTGCTCTGGGTTGCCGCGTCTGGAACTGAAGTTGTACCAGCTAATTTTACTCAGGTTCTTGTGAATAAATAACAGTTTTATCCTTTGGAAGCTTCTCGCACCCTACTAGTTTTCACCATTTTCTAATTGTAATATTATCTTGCAAATTTTGATTATCAATAGCTGCTCCTTGAAAATCTAGTTGTATCTGCCTGGAGCTTTAATGCGCCATATTACATTTGGCTTTAAATTGAATAAGAGGGCCGTACCTGCATGTACGGTCTGACAAGCAGGTTCTCGGTCACTGATACCTAGATTTATTTGCAATGCTTTCATTGTTTCAACTACTTTGCTGGAGCTGTGCTTTGACTCCACTTACGTTAAGCAATGGTTCTGTACTTCAACTCCAACACAGAGGAACGCACTAGCAGTTTGCTTGGACCTCAGCAAACTCTCTGGGAGAGTACTTTCGATCTTCTGGTTACTTAACCCCTATCTTGTCACCAATTGTAGTGTCCTCCCCAGCCTGGGTCCTTGCCAAATAACAATGCTACAAATTGAGCTTAGTATTACACATCTTTAGTCGACTGTGTACAACTGCGAACTCAACATTATAAACCAGTGTTCATTGCATTCTGATCTAACACTTACATCACTGTTCTATGGAGTCCATCAGGAGCCAAACGGTTTCCGTCATTTCTGTTTGCTCTCCTTGCAATGAGGAATAAAATGCTAGGAGCACATTATTCTGATTCCATAGTGTCATACTTGGAATTCAGTGAAAATGATGCACTTGCTAATTTATGACCTTTATGCCCTGGCAAATTAGTGAGTGTGTGATTTGCACCCATTTTTGTCAGAGGAATAGTGATTGGACATGTCATGATGTCAATTGTGAAAGTGGGTTTTCTGCCAATACCACACAATCCACTTGCAGAATTTTCCACCAAAACAGAAAAATACTTTAAAAACACATCTCACAAAGGGTAACATCATTTTCTCTTTTCGAGTAACTCACATATGCCATTTCGTTAAATCACATGAGTGCCCAATCGACATTCTTGGCCAGTGCTTTGAAATGAAGGACTGGCCAGTGTGATCTAGTGCCTATATTGCTGAACTTTGCACGTGGAAATTCTATACACTGGCTGGTGATCAAGAATACAGGCAATTCTCGTCCTATAAATTTGCCTGTGCCAAAAACTGAATATTGGATCAAGCACAAAAACAAATGTAACAGGAAAAGAAATTGTTTCAGTGCACTGTTTCGGTAACCTTAATATGATTCAAATATGTGACAGCCCCACTCACATCTTGTGTTTGATCCTGGATCCTAATCATCGCTAAACCCAACGTCATTCAACTTGGCTTTATTGTCCCATGTGACTGGACTAATCATCACTATATCTCCTTCGCATCAAGGAACCTTGGACTAAGTTAAAATCTCACCCTAAGAAACCTAGGCATTGGAAACGATCCATCCGAAATGCAAACCTGAATGAAAGATATCCCTTAGCAACATGACCTTGCCTCCACCTACTCACATCTGGGGCTTATGACCTCACTGAGCATTACAACAACTCCACACTGAACATTCTAGATGCTATCCCCCCTTGCAAGTAAAAAGAAGGTCTACCAAAGACTCCAAACCTTAGTTCAACGATAGCTTAAATACAGATAGGTGCAATCTGAGACTAGCCGAACAATGCTGGAGTCGCTCGCTGCCTCTTGAACACCTTATGCTCCTGAGATCTAGGAGGAGCACTTACAATAAACATATTAGAGGTGTAAAAGAGAGTTCCTTTACCAATTCCAGCTTCTAGATCAATTCCAATTGGTCTTTCATCAGGGTCATAGCAATTACATGGCTATCACCCACATATTGGATGACGCTCTTAAAGTGCTGGATCGGAATGAAGCTTGCCTTATAATCCTCATTGACCTATCTTCGGCTTTCGTGCGGTCAAACATGATAACCTCCTGGACATACTGGAATGCAGGATGGGTCTTTCAAGATCAGTGTTATACTGGTTTGTCTAATTTCTTCACAACAGAACGCAAACAATTTAAGTCAATCACTCCCTCACCAACTCTACTCCGATCACTCTGGGGGTCCCACAAGGGTCCTCGCTCTCACCCACACTCTTCAGCCTGTATATGGAGTTCTTAACGCAAATGCTCAAATTATTCAATACACTCTATTACATGTATGCTGAAAATACCCAATTGCACCGGAATATCTCCTCCCCCGAAGATATCAATTCACTCAATTCAACCCTGCTCAAAACCCAACAGTGGCTGACTTCCAACCATCTCAAGCTATACGGATTTCCCCTTTATCTTTCATCCCAAACAGGCACCCAATATTGTTGAATACATGAAACAACTAACAGCTCTCAACTGTGTTCCACACATCATTGGCTCTACCAAAAATCTCAGATTAATATTTGATAAGGCCCTGAACTTGCAGGAGGACATCAGCACTGCCACCAAAGGAATGAACTTCCAAATGAACATACTAAGAAAATGAAAACCCTTCCTTCCTCTAGTCATCTCCAGATTGGAGTATGGGAATGCAACTCCCATGTGGTCTTCTGAGTTACAAGTAGGCACCTCATAGGGCCTCTTTTAATTCGGCAGCTAGGCTCATCACAGTATCCAAAAGAAATAACCAAATCACTCTGATTTGAATACTCTAAACTGGCTACCTTTTGAGGCTAGGATCCATCTTAAAAGTGCTCGCATGACCCACAAAACCCTTCACATTAACATTCCTCTGCACCTCACCCGGTAACTAGAACTCTAGGGTGGTTGCAGATCTTTGAGAAGTTCTAGCACTTTGCTGCTGAAACCAAACAAATTTGAAAGAAAGAAAACCTATAACCGAGCCTTCTCTGGTATTGCCCGAAAATCTGGAACGCCTTGCGTCCGGAAACCAGACTAAATCCCTCAACAACCTCTTTCAAAAAAGAAGTGAAAGCACTACTTATGCATACCCTCTGATCTTGTAATGTACCTACTACCCCGAGTCCATGCTCTGATACTTCTTCCTCACACATATGCTCATGTATAGTATTTATGTGGTGTTCCGATACTTCGGTACTCTTGGTTACTTGTTTATCCTGCACTTTCAGATTGTTATTTGGCCTACTTTTCTCCCTCTCTTTTATCCCTGTTGTTCTGTGAAGCGCTCTGATACCCGCCTGGGTCATTTTCGCGCTATATAAAACTTTATAAATAAATAAATAAAAAATAAATAAGTCAGATGTATGAATTGAAAAATGAAAACGAAATACCAGTATTTGTAAAGCGCACAGCTACCTCCGAAGTGGTGTCCCGGCGCTGGGGGCCCTCGGGAAGATTAAGCGAGCTATTGCCCAGAGTCACATGGTGCTGGGCTGATCTGCCGCCGGTGATCGAACCGTGAGCCCCAGATTCAAGCGTCAGTCGCCCTGACTGCTGCGCCACACCTCTTACACTTGCTGTAAAGGTAGGATTTTGAGATGTAAGGAAAGTTGTATTTTAATCCGCTAGACCAAGGTGTTAATTTACAGAATAAATGAAAGGGTCAAGTCAAAGATGATCCCTGGGTATTTTACTTTTAGACTAGTGGGTAAGCTGGACTTTAAAATGTCATACTTAGTTTCCTTACCACCTAAGATTAGAATTTCTGTTTTTGGCCCACTTAAGCACATGAAGCATTCTATCATCAACTTTCTTCTATGGTCTCTGCAGTTGGTGGCATGGTTATTATTGGACTTCAGAGTTATTCGCCAGGAGATGTACGTTTGTTTGTTTTAAGCATATATGGGGATAGGCATCGTGCAGTTGTCCTGTATCTGACACAGTGGCACATATCACCATTAAAGCGGAGTGGTGAGAGAATAGCGCCTTGGGCACATTGCATCAAGAACCATGAAATAATTATGATGGAACCATGAGAACTTGTTGGGAACAACCATGTAGGAACAAACAGGTCAAATTCAATGTGAGACCAGAGATTCTGACTTCTCTCAGTTTATACAGTAGAAATTCATGAACAACTGTGCCATAGGTCACAGAGAAACTCAGGCGAATAAAAGATGCTTGTTGATATTTGGAGTGTTGAAAGTTTCCTTGATTTGGTAAGTAACTTCATTAAAGTTTTGGCATGCCAAAGGCGGGCCTGTGTGCGACCGTCTGCGCCTGGACCACGCCCAGCGCAAAAATCCCTGGCCCACCCGCCTCCCGAAGATACAACATTGCTGAGCACTGCACCCTTGACCACAGATGCTGCAATAAACTCTGCCACTGCACTGACCCAGGCTCCACGGTAGGACCTTTCACCTGCACCCACTGCCACTTCACCTGCAGCTGCACACACACCAGCCCACTGACCAGCCCTACCACGAACACACCACAGAGTACGCAGACACTGCCGGAACAAAAACACTAAATCAAATGTGCCAGTCTCAACACACGCTCACTATGCAAGCATTCCAACAAATTATGGGACCTCCTCACCCCCTCACACCAGAAAATGTTTTCGTCGCTGAGACCTGGCTCAACTCCACAACTACCCCAGACATAGCCACAGTGATCCTCAACAAACATAAAATCATTCACCAGGAGAACACCAACATGCCGGTAGGAGGAACAGCCATCATTCAAAAAGAGACCATACAGTGTACCACCACCTCCGACAACACCACAACCCCCATGGAACATCTCAACTTCAAGGTCCTCATGGAAGATAAGACAACCATCTGAGTCACCCTTGCTTACAGAGTAGACCCCAGGCCAGCACTCTAGCTCCTGCAACACCATCACAGACTTCATTGTTCCCCTAGCCTTAGGCTCCACGGAATACATTTTCCTCAGTGACCAAAATTTCCATGTCAATGACCGAAATGACAAAAACACCGCACATCTATTTGACAGTATGAGCAGTCTTGGATTGGCCCAGATTTTCAATGACCGACACACACTGCAACTGCCTCAACAGCCATGTCACAGAACTCACATGGACCGATCACTCCATCGTCCACTTCAGCATCTTCTCCAGCTCCTGTAGCGCCACCCCGAAGATTACCAATGCCCTCCACCAGAGGTTAAACAAAATCTCAGAGACCAGCTGAGCAAACACCCTCAACAGCTTCAAACCTGCTTCCTCCACCAACCTCGAACAGGGAGTGAAAAACCTCAAACATTGGATCACGAATTGCAGAGAGCATCGTTTCAAACAAGAGCAACATACAGAAAACTCTGCCAAAATGCACAATTGGTACAACCAAGAACTCAGAACAGCAAAACGAGACAGCAAACTGTTGGAGAGGAGATAGCACACCAGCAAGGGCAGCCTTCAAGACCTCCCTCAACATATGCCACTGCCTGCTGACGGCAACAGAGAAGACAGCCCTTGCTGCACGCATTGAAACCAGCACCAACAACACCAAGGAACTTGTCAACATTGTTAAGGAATTCTCCAACCTGGCTGCCAGCTAAAACAACATCATACCCTCATAGGAGCTATGCGACAATCTCGCCCACTTCTTTCATGTAAGGATCGCAACTATATACAGAAACTTCAATCCTCAACCCTCACCTACAGATTTCCTTGATAGATACACCACCAGTGTAACTGACACGAGCCACACACTGACCATCCTCTCCACACAGGACACCACCTCCACCTTAAAATCCATCCTCTTGGGAGCTCCCATAGACCCATGTCCGCACCACATCTTCAACCTCAGAAACCAAAGGATCAGCCAGGAACTCACCATCCTATTCAACACCTGTATCACCACTTCAACATTTCCCGACACCTGGAAACACGCCAAA
The DNA here is from genome assembly GCF_964261635.1 of Lissotriton helveticus. Taxonomy (NCBI): domain Eukaryota; kingdom Metazoa; phylum Chordata; class Amphibia; order Caudata; family Salamandridae; genus Lissotriton; species Lissotriton helveticus. The sequence goes on along the minus strand of NC_136071.1, from coordinate 480,734,359 downwards.
GTCAGACCACTACTCAAAAAACCCTCCACGACCCCAGTGAACTCAAAAACTACCGACCAATCTTCCTGCTCCCAATCCCAGCAAAGGAAAAGTTCAACAATCAGCCCATGACACACCTGGAGCAGAACCCACTACTCAACGCATCCCAATCCGGCATCCGCAGCAATCACAGCACCACACCCACCCTAATTGCAGCCACCAACGAAATCCGAACGACAGCTTTGATCCTCCTTGACCTCTTGGCAGCCTTAGATGCCGTATCCTACCACATGCAGACCAAAAGGCTCCACCACATCGGCATCCAAGGGGACACACTCAGATGGATGACCTCCTTCCTTGCCGGAAGAACCCAGTGGATCCACCTTCCATCTTTTACCTCTGAACCCAAGGAGATCGCCTGCAATGTAACCGAGGGCTCATCTCTCAGCCCTGAACTCTTCAATGCATATATAACCCAGCTGGTCAATATAGTCAGATCCCACGCACTCATACTATCACTCACTGACGACCCCACTACCACCAGAATCAACTCCAAAGATGCATGACTAACGTCACTGACTGCATGAAGAACTGCCTGCAACTGAGCACAGACAAGATGGAAGTACTGATCTTTGACAACAGCGATTCCTAGTGGCTGTCTGATCTAGGTCCCATACCCACTCCCTCCAATTACACCAGAATACTTGGAATCATCAAAGGCAACAAGCTCACAATGAAATTACAGATCAAAGCTGTCTCCTACACCTGTTTCCTCACTCTGTGCATGCTACAAAAGATCTTCAAGTGGCTACCCATACACACTAGACGCACTGTGACATAAGCCCTCATCACCAGCCGATGGACTACGGCAATTCCATCTATGTAGGAGTTGCCGAACACCTCCTACAGAGACTTCAGACCATAAAGAATTCCAGAGCCAGACTCATCCTTGGCCTTCCCTGACTAACCGACATCACACTCCACCTCAGGCAACTCCACTGGCTCCCAGCACAGAAGGCATGTCAATCCAAGTTGCTGACCCACGTACACAAGGCTCTACACAACCAAGGACCCATCTACACTAACCCCCGCCTGAACTTCCACCAACCTTCGAGAAGACTATGCTCTGCCCATACTCCTGCATCGACTGAAGCAGAAGTAGAGGAAGCTCCTTCTCCCACATCGTAGCAAAGACCTATAACAGCTTACCATCTCCTCCCGACCATCACTTCACTTTCGGAATTCTGAATGGCCCTCAAGACATGGCTGTTCGAATAAGCTTCCAGGACTTGCAAGCACCTGGGTCACTAGCCGTGCTTTATAAATCCTGTTTGATTGATTGATTGAAGTCTCAACAGTGTCTGTTTTGAAAGGCAAGTTTACTGTTGACCTTTTTGTCATAAGCTATAGTGTCATTTGAGATTCCTCAATACTTGAGAAGCTAACTTGTTTGTAATAGAAAACCATGGAATAGTAGAACTGGAATTTTTCCAATACTAAACAACATTGATATGTGATCTTTAAAGTCAAAGAACCCTAGCATACGGTGAATAATGCATTTCTAATATTTATTCAGCTGAACTGTATATCAGCCCAGCGAACTGCGATTTTGTTGTAAATAATCAAAATATTTTATCTGTGATCCAATAACGTAGCTACACATCAGAGTATCCTGACTACAGTCACAGTAAATATGGATATTCCAAAGATATGTTTGTGGCAGTGGCTATAAACTGGAAAATATCTCATTCCTTATCTTAGATATTAACAATTATGATGCCAAAAATTACTAAAGCTATATTTGTACCTTGTGTCTGTAAAGCAAAAGATTAAAATACGCATAAACACAACACAATACTAGGGACATCAATTTGCTTGCCAGTCATCAGCCTATTTTAGTTTCAATGTTTAATATTTTATTTCTTTGCAGGAAACAAGCTTTTAAAATGTCTGGTTATCGCAGCAACCAACAAACATTTCACACAACTCCACCCCTGGGCCCCACACCTGGTCACACCCATATGCGAGAAAATATTTATGTGTCATCCGTCTTCCAAGTTCGCAGAGGAGCCAAATCGTGGGACCAATGAAGAGTGAGTTAATCCCAGGTCGCAAAATGTTTGGGGCAAGTCCGTCCTATAAATTCCTTTTTCAGATAAGAGACAGCTTGGTTCCACAGTTTGAGAGTAAACGTAGATTTGTCAGTTAAACCATGGACCCTTTTTTGGTTTCTCAAAAGATGCCATTATTCATTTAGCCAATGTTAAGTTGGGGTAACGGTCTTCCACCATAGAAAGAGCATAGTATGTTTATTGAGTAACATCCTCTTATCAGCAGTCAAGTGAAGTGGATAAAAGCCCTCCGTTGGTCTATCTAGTAGGGTTAGCTCAGGGAGTTTGTCAATATCTTCCATTTGCCTGTAAAATGGCAAGGAAAACGTTATACTATAAGTCCCCAGGAGAGGGAAAGACAACATTTTTCAACAAACTTTATTGCATTTTTTGTATGAGAATCTATTCGTTTTTCAGAAACATGTCATTACTATGTTGTGACAGATATAACCGAGTACATTTGATTCAATCTACATTTGGAGTACAGTCAACTGCATTTTGTTCTATTGCAAGCATGCTTATATAATTACCATGTGCGCAGGATCGAATGGTCGAGTGAAATATCCCACCCACCTGGTTTTCAAACCAAACTATAACTTTTATATGTCAGTAGAAACCATCAACATTTTGCTGGGGAGGGGAGGTGCCTATGCGAGTGTGGTGCACTGTATATTAAAACCGTAGTTTACTCTTGTACAGTCATTGGGGGAATAAATATTCTACCTTAGTGCACAGCCGCCACCTGGGAGCCCGATACCTCCTGTCAGACAGGAGTCTGCGCCTTGAATCTCACCAATAACATGTGCCACTCCCTCGAAACTGGTTTTTTTTGAGCCCCTTCTCTCCTCCCACCTAAGATCTACACTTTTAGGAAGACCTCATGAATATAGATCTTCCCTCCAATCTATGAAACTTGGGGCTCTCGGTGACTTCCATTATCATGTAAGTAGACGCTTCCCTAACAATAGTGCCAGGTTAGTAAATAGTGTTTACACCTTGGAACTTCTAGGACCCATGGGTACCCCCAGTATCGAACATTCTATTGGCCCAATTACGCCAAAGCCGTGGTCAGACCGTCTGCTCGATTAGGAGTTTCCTCCTATCTAGCGGGCTGGTTTTTGACGTTCCCATGACAATGCTTCTAAAAATGTGCACAGCAATGGGAACGCCAAAAACAGTTCCTACACAGCATCAACAGAAAAGTCCAGTCCGTGCAGGAGCTGGGACACATGCACAAATGTACGCCCCCCCTGTGTGCATCCCCTTGTTTAATTTTACCACAGTGTTCATGGAGGAGGAACCTCCATGACACTCCCAAGCCGAGAGGAAACTTGTAATATGCTTGGCGGGACCACCGCATATTGAAGCCTCCTGACCTCTGCAAAGCTGCCAAGAAATAGTGGTTTCCTGATGGCTGTGGCAGGGCTATGGCAGTTCAACCGTCCTAGTCGTAATAGGGCGGTCAGGAGACCACCACTGCCACGCTCCCGTGAACCTGGTGGACCACTAGACTCAAAACTGAGGCCTAAGTGATCTATACGCACCTGGTATGTATTTTCGCTCAGTGTAGTTGTTTTCCCTGCCCGGTATTCAGACAAATGTGGGCAGGCCCATAACATATGAAGCAGGTCTGCTCCCGCCACCCATGGGCACATCGAGGACGCCGCTGGGAATATCCGGCTAAGTCTATGTGGCGTTAGATATGCTTGATGCATATCACATATTGAATTAATTTAAATGTTGAATTATGAGATTCTTTCTTGGAGTATTGCAGTATTCCTGCCCAGTCCTTGTCAGATAGTAATCTGCCCAGGTCTATCTCCCACTACTCTCTCAACGCCATGAGTGGAATCATACGTTGGTCTCGGAGTCCCTTATATAACCACCTCACCCAGTGACAGCCATGACCCCTTTTGTACAAAGCCCTCAGTAATTTATGTGTTTCTGGTCATCTGCCACCCAGTCTTACATACCATAGATGACTGGCATGTGCCAAGAAGAGAATATCTGGAAGGGTATGCATATGTATGAAGTCTTCGTGTCATAAGGGTGCCCTCTAGGAATAAATGCCCTACTGTTTGAACACTCTCTTGCTCTAAGAGAGTGGGGAGGCACTGCAAGGGTTTATTGGATGCATATGGTACTGAGACTGAAGTGCTTTTGAGCACCATTTCCCAGTATGACATTGCTACTTGCAGTAATAGTGTATGTACGGGCAGTGTTGGGATGCAGGTAAAATGTAGTTGACCCCGCACTAGTTGAGTTTCAGCTAAATATGTTTCCGAGAAGATTTGGCCTGAAAGCCAATATGACAGCCATTGCAATTGCCTTGCTATGCAGTAGGCCTTAAATCAGGTGCCCACAGTCCACCCTTGTCCAATGGGAGTTGGAGTTTTGCATAAAAGGGAGCATGTTTTCCCAAAGCCTCACCAGGACGGGTGGGGTAAATTGCGTGGAAACATGCAGGAGTGAGGTGCCAATGGAATAATATTTTCTACAAGATTTCTCTGCCCTGGGCACCGCGAGCAAAGTAGTTGTAGCGAAGAAAGATTGCATGCCATTGTTTGCAATCAGTGTGATATTAAGGTATTTCTCCCATTGCGTTTGGAAGAGTGCCTTGCATGTGTTTATTAGGGAATAAAGAAGATTATAGATTTGTGAGAACAAGTGTTTCGTTGGCGTGAGACGCTGGAGATTTTTTTTTAAAAGGTGTGGTGTGAGTTGTTGTGGCCTCGGCTTTCTTATTAGGGTGTATGGTCCAATGCCTAGTTCAGAAATAGTGGAAGGACTCAGATTCTGGGATCTTATAATCCCTTTTGAGGTCCCCAAACGACTTCGAAGAGTCATCTATCTAAAGATTCTGAATATAAAAACAGTTCTTAGACCTCCATATCCGAAAGTCACAAGTAGTCATGCCCAGAGTAAAGTCTGTGTTGTGTACAATGGATGTCAGCAGGAGGGAAAAAGAGGCAAGGCTTATTTTTAAAGATTAATAGAGTCCCACGCAGCAAGCGTTGGCATTAACAGTGGAGATATCTAACTTCTGGCCTCTCATGCTTTTGGGAAACCTGGGCACTTCACTCATGCAGCTTGTCTCCAGGCTTTGGTTGATATAACTCCACTATTTGTCTGTTTCTCCCCGCAGACATTTGGTCATATGATGAAGCAGTGAGGCCTGGTAGGAATGAGGTTCAGGACCACAAGTCCACCCTCCCTGGGGTGCCTCATGCAAGTCGTGATCGGCCTCCTGCCCACATGTAATTCATACAAATCACTTGTAGGCGTGAGATGTCTTCTTTCTGGTCAGGAGAGGCATTGCCTGAAATAAATACAGGATGGGAGGCAGCAAAGTAATTTTGAGCACAGAGATGCATCCCATTCAGTGGAGAGAATGGGTTTTCCATGTCACCAATAAAAGATTTGGACTCATGTATTAGAAGGGCAAATTTAATTCTCATGCATTTGTGAAGGTTGGATGTCAGCTGGATAACTAATTACCTAATAGAACTGGCGAACCAGCAAAATGGTATATAGATGTTCAGTGAGTCAAATAAGGTGTTTCTCCCAAAAAGAACCAATCCCTTAGTCTTAGTCATACTAACCTTGAGGCAAGCCACTCATCGAAATTCAATGTAGGTGATAAGAGTTTGCAGTGATTGTCATAGTTCAATGAAGGTAAGGAGAAGGCCATATGCAGTTGCACAAACCTTAAAGGTGTCACTGCAGAATGAGATGCCATGTATTCGCAGGCATCCCTAATTTTCTACAATAGAGGTTCCAGAAGGAGGTCAAAAAGATTAGTGGGTAAGGGACAAGTCTATGGGCTACATCTGGAAATAGAAAAGGGGTCTGAACCCAAGCCATTATTTCTGATCATAGCCTTGGGGGTGCAGTAAAGAGCAGAAATCCAGCCATGCAATCGTGCCCCACAGTTGACATTCTGTAAGCTGTTGAGGAAGAGGAGAACAGCTGTTCTGCCCTTCTTTCTGGCTATTCAGGGTATGCTTGTTTTTGTTGCCAGTGTCGTGGTTGAGGACAAAACCAACTTGATCACAGTGGATCAAGTTGGGGAGCAGCTTAAACAGCCTATTGGCCAGTTCTTTGGCAAGGCGTTTGAGATGTAAATTAAGTAGAGAAACTAGCTGATAAGAAGGGTAAAGTGAAGCATCCTTTCCTGGTTTGGGGATTAAAACAATTAAGATTCTTTGCTGGTAGTTAAATCATTGAATAGGGCGGTTAAGATGGGTAGAAATTGAGACACAAATCACTTGTAGAATAACGTGGTGAACCCATCGGGGCCTGGGGCCTTAGAAGGCTTGAGTTGGCTAATGGTTTCTAGTATCTCAGCAGTGATGATAGGTCTATTTAATTCCATCACAGCCGTTATGGGAAGATGAGTGAGGTTGAAAGACTCTAGATAGTCATGTGAGTCCTTGAGCATTTGTTGCGCAGTATACAGTGATTGGTGCATAGGAATGAAAGGTTTGGAGTTTATTCGCAGTGGTGCTATAGTGCCATTTCAGTCCCTGATCTCCCCAAGGTGCCTCTTGGTCTGGTGTGCCTGCATCGTGTGTGCTAATAAGGTGCCTGGTTTGCTGCCCCCATCATGAAAAAAGTTAGGTGCTTCAATGAGACTACATGCAAGACAGGCGAGTCACCAGAACTAGAACACTGGGGGTGAGCGGACTGGTGAATACAGCAATTGTATCCCCACATCCATCCAAGGGTGTGGGTTCAAAGAGTCATACCAGGGATAGCCTCACCAAAGGTTGCAGGACAAAAGTCATAAGAGATGTATTGGGGCAGTTGCGATGTTGGGGGAAATGCGGCCCCAAGCCGGATGTCAGATGAATATCGATGAAGTTGAGGTGGCAGAAATGTCACCAAGAGAGGGGGCCAACACCAATAGCAAGAACATTCCACTGAAATACTCACAAATGTATTGTGCCCTAGCTGTAGCAGTGAGCTAGATGCAGCACTACCAAGAGGCACGAGTACTGAGGTTGAGGCTCAGCATGGGAAGGTGCAAGTAAGTGAGTCCCTCATGTACTTCCATCCAGTGGTATGATGGCCAGGATACTGGCTGATCCACAGGCCGGTCATATGAGATTGAGAGGCCAAGTGGTGCTTGGGCCGGGGACTCCACACTCCCCCAATGGACCAAGTGTGGTGAAGGCAGCGCAGGGTGGGAGACAAAGATGGTAGTCTAGCCAAAAGGGCAGGGAGCACACCCAGCCCTCCAACTAGGCCAGCAACCCCCACTCTCTGGAGAGTACAAGACATCTACACAGGGAGGTGTCCACACCTCCAACAACCACTCATCCTGTCCAGCAGACACCAGTGGAGGTGGGACTCATCCCTGCTTATTAGGATAACTGCAGCCAGGGGACACTAGGCTCCAACTTCAGTTCAGCTCCTACACATCGTTCAGGGCAAGGCAGCTCTCATTACTGATGGCATATCTGCAGCATTGGTAGGTGGGCTCTGGAGGTGTTCCACGCACAGAGGGTGAGGGTGCTGGCGAGGGATCCACCGCCATGTAATTTAGGAGCTGGGAGTTAACGGGCCAGGTGGAGGAGCATAAGAATCACATGTCTGCCATCTGCTACGACTTGGCAATACCCCACCCCTTTATCAGCTTATTTAAGAAGAAATTCTTTCAATTTCTTTATTAATTTCTATACCATCAGCATGGCACCCAAGCTGGCCTTACTTCTGTTATGTAAATCAAACAGGATGTGTTTATACTCTAGTTGAATATTAAAGCACCATTCCACACTTGCAATACATTGTTCTGAAAGACTTTATTTCTCAACTGGCAATAAATTGCTGTTGAATGGATCATTAGACGTAGATACTGATTTTTAAGATCTCTGCACCATTTGAGTACTTTTTTCATTTACTCACGCACAGGAACAGATGTTTTGGATTACAGAAACCGTCCCTTTTATTTAATGTACAAAATATCATCTGTTGAAAAAGTTAAGCATAGGATGCAACTCTTTCTAAATTTTGCAAATACATTTTAATAGTATACTGATGCTCCTCTCAGAAACATCCAGACATGTTTTTTAACATTACCCTCAGTAAAAATACAAAAATAAAGGCCACAGGTACGTAGATTTTTTCCGGTTGCAAAGGGGCCGCTCCACAGAATCGAGGCTGTGTGCGTACAGAAAATGCATTTTCCTATGTACCAAACCCATTTTGCGATTCGGTAACCTATTAATCCCAAAATGGATTCGCGATTCGATATTTGGAAGGGGCATGTTAAGGGTGTCCCTTCCCAATAGCTTCTTGCAGTGCTATGTACGAATATTTTGTGACCAAAATGGGGTCGCTAAACATTCACCTTTTATCGGCTACTTCAAATAGGTGGTAAAGCATTTGTAAATGGGAATGAGTACCCATGGGACAAATATAGCATGTTACAACGCATGCTTTTACTTCACGTTCTATTACAACCACGTTGTAAGTGTAACGCGATGTAATGACAGCGTTGTAAACGCTGCTTCCCCCAGGGGACTCCTTCCCCTTTCTGAATGCATGCAAAAACTGTTTTTTGGAGCAGGCAGTAGTTCCACGAGCCACTGTCTGCTATTAAATATGAAAATGAAACATTTAATTTTTCTTTTTGAAATGCATCACGTTTTAATTTAGGGAAACCAGGCTGCATTTAAAAAAAGAAACAGACATGGTGGTCTGATGCACACAGCAGGCCACCATCTCTGTATTTTTAGCGATTCCCAACGGGTTGCAAATTACGATCTACTGCATGAATATTAATGAGGAAGGTCAATTTCGACCCCATTAGGAATCGCTAAATGTGTCAGAGACACATATTACATAGATGTTTGCAATTTCCTAATAGCGAATTGCAAAAATGTTTTATTACGAATTCGCTATATGAAACCTACGAGCATGTGTACCTAAATTTAAAGCCCTATGCAGACCTCACTCTGCGGTAATTGTATTATTGTAAATTATTAAGGCCCTCTCTGGCCAGTGTAAGGTACAATATTTATTGCACCTGATAAATAACAATACTGTGTATTACGTTATTTGTCAGATGTTTTAATCAGCACCTACTACTCGTTTTTTAACTTTAATGGAAACATGCATGCAGCAAAATCTGCATGCCCGCTTTTTAAACGGGACTGTTTTACCTGATAGATATAAAAAGGCTTGAATGTTTATTATATGTATCACACAAATAATATTTCGATATATGCGGTAACAGGAGTGATGGTACATGTTGGAGTTTTTCACCCAACTCGTAATGTGTGGTAAATACCTTATTCCATCAACATGTAATGGGGCCTATATGTGAACTTTATTTAAAGTACCTCGAAAAGGAGATAAGGGTTAACCTCCTGGTGCTCAAAAAGTAACCTATGCAGAGTGTCTGCCAAACTCACTGAATGCAGTCGACTCCCGAGTTAAATCTGATATTAGACACAAACATTCCCTTCCTTTCCTGATTTTCACCGAGTATCTTCTTTGGAGTGTTTTTTGTTGTAAATATTATTTGCTTCTTTGGCATTGTCTCTTTGATATTTCCATACATTGTCTCCTTGATAGTAAATTTCATCCTTCTTGTGAAGAAATGTTACCCTATGTCTCGTGTGCGCTGTCAAGTTAATGTGCGTTGTTCCTAATATTAATATCACTAAGATGCCTATTAATCTTGTTTTTAAAGTCTTGAAAATCGGTATTGGTTTTCCAGTCCCTTGATTGATAGATCTAGTCTTTACTGCCCTGCTATCAGCCCTGTCAGAACAGCAGGACATGAGAAGAACACTTTGAAATGTGCATTGTTTTATCATGCATATTAGAAATTAACTGCCTGAAATATTCAGCAGCGTTCTGGCGGCTGCTTAAGTTCCTCCTCTAATTTTTCCTCTCGCTGTGTTTGCATCAGGATGACAGGAGCAAAATTAAGTAGAAAACAGTTTGCATTAAAACATGGAAAGTGGATGTACTGTGCAAGCAGTCGAAGCGCAGAGTATATCAACATTTTTTCAGTGTATACCCCGGCAAATATCGAATCTCTTTGTTATAAGACAGTTACCGAAAAGAAACCGAAAACGAAGGTTGAAGGGAAAAACAGTCCAAAAAATGGTAAATTGTCAATCGTGTTGTCTTATTTTTCCAAACCGTGCAAAGCTGACATGGAATAGTACCAACGCGATTCTTAATTGTATTTCAACATACAAAGACATTGCTTCTAAATGGAGCATAGTGTCTTGCTTTGTATAGTTCTATAACGCAAAATATACATATCAAATGTTTATGCACATTATACCAGAATGTAACAAACACATTCGCTCCACGTATACGTGGGGCAGTTTGTGGTGGGTTTACTTGCCACAAAGTAAATATCTACCCCCTGGGGTGGAGTATTTAATAGCGGTGGTAAAAAAAAATGTAAAAATATCATGGTCTGAGTTTTCCCAAGAAAAATTATGTGCAAAACAAATATTTGGTTTACACTTTGTGTTGGCATTCTGTTCCAAATTGCAATATCTACTCTAATGAACCACCAATGACTCTTGTATTTCTCCGTGCCCCTCAGTCTAGTCACCCATACTGTTAGAGGGAGGGTTTAGAACATTTCCTTTGAATCGAAGAGTGGATTGAATTAGTTCCTGAAATTACCACAAACCTGTTCGTTCATAAAGCAGGATCTCATTTATAAGCCGTTGGCAGCAGTGGAGAATAAGCTTTGGGCTGAGCACCAACAGTAGCCTTGAAACTGACCAATGGGAAGTACATACGATAAATAGTCCCCACAAGCAGCTCTTCTATGGATATAGATCGGCCTTTGGCAATCAATTTTATTGACTAACGTATGCAGACAAGAGCATGATTACTTCCTAGCATTCCAGTTCAGCACACATCCTCCTGAGACTTTCTTCTTAGGTCTGGCTAGAGGATTATTTCATAATTGATTATGCCATCCATAACCAGAGATGGAGAGAAAGGTCAGCTGCCTTTGGCCACTGTATTGAGTATTTCAAATATCAATTTGATCAGCCCAAATCACGGCTATTATTTAGAAGAGCTTTCAATTAAGATATAAAGAGATTATCCTCTTAGCACATACAGCCATTAAATTGGTGGATCAATTGAATGATTCCACAGTGTTGGGTAAGCACTGCATAGGAAATGTTCTACCAACGGCACGTTATACTTCTCCAATTGCTTTAGTCTTTATGTGAGGCACTAGTTGCGAGGACAAGAACACAACTGTGTATTTGCACAAACTTTCCGCAAAGGGTGCCTACAGCTGCATGTGGTACATTCTTTAGAAATCAAACCTAAATTCACCACACAACGCCTTGCAGTGCCTCACCAAATCCCAATATCCATGGCTAACCTTTCAGAGGTGCAGCCAGAGTCCCAACACATAGCACTTGATGGCACTGGGTACACAAGACCCACGCTGACAAAGGTTAGCTTTTACTTGAGGAACACACAAAAGTAATGGGAAGAATGCTTTAAAAAGTCTAAATCACTGGAATTTGCTCAGGCCACATTCCAATCTACTGTTTTGTTTCTACTACACCACTTAAGATAAAGACAAGCCATATGCTAATCAGGCTTTATTCTGCACCAATAGGAACACTCTAGCCCTCACTGCCAAGCCATGTTCCGTCAGAACAGAAACACATGAGAACTCAGAGTTTTGGCCAATTAGGGATCTTGAGTGAGGTGTAGCTCAAGTCCTGTGAAACTGCAAGAACCGGACCCCTATCATGCTTTTAGATGAAGCATAGTTTCTGCTGGCTCTGATTTTGGCACTTGTTACCGAAGGTTGTAGACTTTAAGGGTTTTGTTGCAGTGTCTCAGCTTTCTCCTGCATATCCATCTGTAAGCTAAGTAAGGTGACTGTAATGTTACTCCGGTTGACACTATTCTATTAACAAGTATTCATCCCGTCCCCTTCTGGGTGTTTTATTGCCAGTAACATGCCTAGAAACCTGAAACTACACAGCTTTTAAAGTCCATTACCGCCTATGTTTGTGTGTTACAAATAGTATTAAATTGCACACATGCAAGAAGTAAGTCTATGGGTGCAGCTTCACTATTTTATTATAAACCAGCCACTATATACATTTAAGTTTCTACTTCAAAAATGTTAGCAATTTAAAAGATCTTAGCGAAAACAGAACAATAAGAAAAATGGACACACGCATAACAAACACGGCCACCAGAACCAACCACCAAGCCACAAATCCATTTGGGGGTTGTCTCACCCAAAGTATCCCCTTGAATCTATGCCACTGCCCGCCCCGCCTGAGCCTGAAGTCATAGGGATAGGGTCCTTTCTCTCCATACACTTTTTCTTGTCTCTTCTGCAAAGAGCTATGATGGTGGGGGTGTACATCGGTGTATGTAGACAGGGCTCCATGTTTCCAGTCTTCACCTTTCAAAAATCTTTTATCAAGTGATTGATGGCCCCATGTTGTCGTGTGGTTCCTATAAACCTACATAGGATTTGCTCTTTCAGACAACATAGACTGTGGAATTGGTGTCCAGACTGATTCCAGACACTCCCACTGGGTTTGTTCGCCTGTATACCAGCTAGCTTAAAGTGCCACTCTAAACTCCTCTTACCAAGGAGAGAATAGTTATTGGCAACTATCAAACATGACAACTCTGTCCCATCAGGGATCGTGGAAACAGTATAGTTCTTTTCGTTCATTCGCTCGTGCTCACTTTGTCTCAGAGAGACACACAGAATAAACAGTGGGGATATTTTCAATAAGCATTTATTGAACCAGCAGCATTCTAGTGTAAACTAGGTGTGCTGAAACAACCACAAGATAGAAACAGATATAAATGATTATAAGCACCAACAGAGTAAAAGGATGGTAGATTCCTACCATAGAGCTAAAACAATGAATACAGGTAGGTATAAAAATACATGACAGTAATAATGCTCACTCCTACGATGTGACCCTAACTAGATGTGCCTAAGTGTACCTAGCATGTATGTAGGTGTAGAGCCAAGAATTCCTCTAGGATGAACTCAACCCGATTACCTGAAGTGAGAGACTGTGGGGCCCCGTCTTGGTCTCAAGATGGACACCCCGCGAGGGATGTCAGACCACTGCGAGCTGGAGTGTCTGCATGCAGGAACCTCAGCGTCTTGCGTCAGTGTGTCAGCATGGAAGTCCTTTTTCTCCTCTCTGCCTCAGCAAAGATATGGTGTTTATATAACCAAAGTGGTACCCTCAGGCATTCTTCCTTGTTGTGTCATGTCGGACTAGGATGACGGAAGGAATATATTATATTATAGACGTGTTTAAAGTCTTTAAGGTGACCAGCACTGTATTTTTGTGGAAAGGCTGGCAAAGGGCTCCTTTTATCCTTCTTTGTTTGATTTTTTTTACTTGCGAACTTAGCACGCTATATCTAGACAGTTACAGAGCACCTGGGAAAGGGCTCTTGAGTTATTAGCTCATTGCTCGCACGTTTTAATTCCTGCATTTTATTTGTTATAATAATGACAATGCATATTTAGCTCACCTCACCTATAGCATATAGAAATGGCTTTCCTCCCAGGTCCAGAACGGTTTGTTCCGCTTGTCTGGAGGAAAGGGAGGCAAGACCACTTCCGCCCGAGAAAAGACAGGAGGTTAGCGGTCTAGCTGCATAACCCCTACTGAAACAGATGCCTGAACCGACACGCAGCAAACGGGTTTAATGTCTTTAAGGTGACCAGCACTGTATTTTCGTGGAGCGCCTGGCAAAGGCCTCCTTCTATCCTTCTTTGTTTGATTGTTTTTACTTGCGAACTTAGCACGCTATATCTAGACAGTTACAGAGCGCCTGGGAAAGGGCTCTCAAGTTAATAGATCAGTGCTCGCACATTTTAATTCCTACATTTTATTTGTTTTAATAATGACAATGCATACTTAGCTCACCTCACCTATAGCACTCAGAAAGGGCATTCCTCCCCGGTCCAGCACAGGTTGTTCCGCTTGTCTGGAGAGAGGCGCCACATACCAGAAGGGAGGCAAGGCCACTATAATATATAAGGAATCTCTACCGATCACTATTCTAGATCAGAAGTGTAAGGACACTTTAGAATGCCTAGTTTGCAGACTCGACCTTCACCCACAACTTAGCTGGAAAGGGGCACTCATTTACAGACCCCCCCACCCTCTATCAGGCTTTACTAACCTACTGATGGAATTCATTTCCCCCATGTCATCTCCACCCCTAACTTTTTACTCCTAGGGGATTCTAACATCCACAGTGAAAATGCTTCCAATCCCGATGCCACAGCCTACCTAAGAACTCTAGCAAAAACAACAAGTGATGGACTGAATGTGGATCAATGTCACACACTCCCCCAGTCAAAAGATCTGGGCCCAAATCCATCGTTTTTTTGCACTCCACATCACCCTGGGTTAGACAATGGCGATATGCAAATCAGCTCTGACCCTGTTGCCCCATGGGAACAGTCCAGTCCGAACTACAAAAGCCATGTCCTTCCCAGAACGGAATCAAGCATCCGAGGACCGGACCGGTTTCGAGGTAACACCTCTCTTCAGCCCGGCTAGCTTGATTCCAGTGGTGTGGAGTGCCTGGGACCCACGTCTGGGCATCCCCAGCGCACTTAGGGCGGCAATTGCAAAAACAACAAGTGATGGACTGAATGTGGATCAATGTCACACACTCCCCCAGTCAAAAGATCTGGGCCCAAATCCATCGTTTTTTTGCACTCCACATCACCCTGGGTTAGACAATGGCGATATGCAAATCAGCTCTGACCCTGTTGCCCCATGGGAACAGTCCAGTCCGAACTACAAAAGCCATGTCCTTCCCAGAACGGAATCAAGCATCCGAGGACCGGACCGGTTTCGAGGTAACACCTCTCTTCAGCCCGGCTAGCTTGATTCCAGTGGTGTGGAGTGCCTGGGACCCACGTCTGGGCATCCCCAGCGCACTTAGGGCAGCAATTGCAAAAACAACAAGTGATGGACTGAATGTGGATCAATGTCACACACTCCCCCAGTCAAAAGATCTGGGCCCAAATCCATCGTTTTTTTGCACTCCACATCACCCTGGGTTAGACAATGGCGATATGCAAATCAGCTCTGACCCTGTTGCCCCATGGGAACAGTCCAGTCCGAACTACAAAAGCCATGTCCTTCCCAGAACGGAATCAAGCATCCGAGGACCGGACCGGTTTCGAGGTAACACCTCTCTTCAGCCCGGCTAGCTTGATTCCAGTGGTGTGGAGTGCCTGGGACCCACGTCTGGGCATCCCCAGCGCACTTAGGGCGGCAATTGCAAAAACAACAAGTGATGGACTGAATGTGGATCAATGTCACACACTCCCCCAGTCAAAAGATCTGGGCCCAAATCCATCGTTTTTTTGCACTCCACATCACCCTGGGTTAGACAATGGCGATATGCAAATCAGCTCTGACCCTGTTGCCCCATGGGAACAGTCCAGTCCGAACTACAAAAGCCATGTCCTTCCCAGAACGGAATCAAGCATCTGAGGACCGGACCGGTTTCGAGGTAACACCTCTCTTCAGCCCGGCTAGCTTGATTCCAGTGGTGTGGAGTGCCTGGGACCCACGTCTGGGCATCCCCAGCGCACTTAGGGCGGCAATTGCAAAAACAACAAGTGATGGACTGAATGTGGATCAATGTCACACACTCCCCCAGTCAAAAGATCTGGGCCCAAATCCATCGTTTTTTTGCACTCCACATCACCCTGGGTTAGACAATGGCGATATGCAAATCAGCTCTGACCCTGTTGCCCCATGGGAACAGTCCAGTCCGAACTACAAAAGCCATGTCCTTCCCAGAACGGAATCAAGCATCTGAGGACCGGACCGGTTTCGAGGTAACACCTCTCTTCAGCCCGGCTAGCTTGATTCCAGTGGTGTGGAGTGCCTGGGACCCACGTCTGGGCATCCCCAGCGCACTTAGGGCGGCAATTGCAAAAACAACAAGTGATGGACTGAATGTGGATCAATGTCACACACTCCCCCAGTCAAAAGATCTGGGCCCAAATCCATCGTTTTTTTGCACTCCACATCACCCTGGGTTAGACAATGGCGATATGCAAATCAGCTCTGACCCTGTTGCCCCATGGGAACAGTCCAGTCCGAACTACAAAAGCCATGTCCTTCCCAGAACGGAATCAAGCATCCGAGGACCGGACCGGTTTCGAGGTAACACCTCTCTTCAGCCCGGCTAGCTTGATTCCAGTGGTGTGGAGTGCCTGATCTTTTGACTGGGGGAGTGTGTGACATTGATCCACATTCAGTCCATCACTTGTTGTTTTTTGCAATTGCCGCCCTAAGTGCGCTGGGGATGCCCAGACGTGGGTCCCAGGCACTCCACACCACTTGGAGTCAAGCTAGCCGGGCTGAAGAGAGGTGTTACCTCGAAACCGGTCCGGTCCTCGGATGCTTGATTCCGGTCTGGGAAAGATATGGCTGTTGTAGTTCGGACTGGACTGTTCCCATGGGGCAACAGGGTCAGAGCTGATTTGCATAAAGCCATTATCTGACCCAGGGTGGTGTGGAGTGCAAAAAAATGATGGATTTGGGCCCAGATCTTTTGACTGGGGGAGTGTGTGACATTGATCCACATTCAGTCCATCACTTGTTGTTTTTTGCAATTGCCGCCCTAAGTGCGCTGGGGATGCCCAGACGTGGGTCCCAGGCACTCCACACCACTTGGAGTCAAGCTAGCCGGGCTGAAGAGAGGTGTTACCTCGAAACCGGTCCGGTCCTCGGATGCTTGATTCCGGTCTGGGAAAGATATGGCTGTTGTAGTTCGGACTGGACTGTTCCCATGGGGCAACAGGGTCAGAGCTGATTTGCATAAAGCCATTATCTGACCCAGGGTGGTGTGGAGTGCAAAAAAATGATGGATTTGGGCCCAGATCTTTTGACTGGGGGAGTCTGTGACATTGATCCACATTCAGTCCATCACTTGTTGTTTTTTGCAATTGCCGCCCTAAGTGCGCTGGGGATGCCCAGACGTGGGTCCCAGGCACTCCACACCACTTGGAGTCAAGCTAGCCGGGCTGAAGAGAGGTGTTACCTCGAAACCGGTCCGGTCCTCGGATGCTTGATTCCGGTCTGGGAAAGATATGGCTGTTGTAGTTCGGACTGGACTGTTCCCATGGGGCAACAGGGTCAGAGCTGATTTGCATAAAGCCATTATCTGACCCAGGGTGGTGTGGAGTGCAAAAAAATGATGGATTTGGGCCCAGATCTTTTGACTGGGGGAGTGTGTGACATTGATCCACATTCAGTCCATCACTTGTTGTTTTTTGCAATTACCTAAGAACTCTAGTCACACTTAATCTCCTGAAGATCAACAAAGCACCTACCCACTCTGCAGGGCACACTCTAGACCTCATCTTAATCAAATCTCCCTCACATCATCTGGGGAAACTCGTCCTTTGACTTGGTCGGACCATTCATTGGTGGATTTCCAACTCATGAGTCCCAGAATTCACCCCACCTCTGAACCTTACACCACGCATTGGTACAGATCATGGCATAAACTTAAACCTGACCAATTCAAGACCCCTTTTAATTCCTGGATCACTGATTCAGCCACATATAGTGTAGAAGAACAGCTAACACATTTTAACTCCATCATACAATCCACTGTAGATCACGTAGCACCATGGAAACTGCACACCCACCCACCCTCCCAAACATTCCTCAACTAGTTGGTGCTCCCCTATCCTCAGGAAGGAAAAGAGGCAATGTAAAAAATTGGAACGGACATGGCAAACTCACACAATGCCCAAGACAAGGAGAGATTAGAAGACGGACTGTCTTCCTATCATACAAACATAAAGTCAACACGGAAACAGCATATTGCAAAACAACTAGAACAAGCTGGGAACCACTCTAGAACCCTCTATCAAATCCTGAAAACCCTCACTAACCCTAAGGCTTGCGATACCACAGAGACTCCTTCACAGCCGCTATGTGATAATAAAGCATACTTTCTCACCCTAAAAATGTATACCATTTACCATAAAATTATCTCATCTATCACAACTACTAACAACTCTGCCATATAACGCCATACTACCCAATCTACACCGCGCAGATACACTCTTTTCCTTCGCTAACGCCGGAAGAGGTAGAATCCTTCCTTACCAAAGTCAAATCTGGGTCGCCCCTAGATGTAATTCCCACAAAAATCTCCTCCCGATTAGCGCAACCGCTAGCCACACCCATTTGCACCATCCTTAACAGCTCTATGAGAGCTGGCAGTCTCCCGAAAGAATGGAAAGCAGCGCAAGTCGTCTCCCAGTCTGGCTTCCGGGCCAAGCACAGTACTGAGTTCGCCCTGATAGAGGTAACTGATAACATCAGAATGCCCCTGGATAAGGGTCAGGCAGCACTCTTAGGGGCCATTACGATGTTGGGCGGATTGCCACCGCCAGCCTGACGGAGGCAATCCGCCCGACATCCACACTAGTTTTCCCCCCCGCCATATTAGTATGGCGGGGGGGACCTCGGCGGATGGAAAGCCCGTCCACGGCTTTCCCGCCCTGGTCGCCTTGCAGCTGGGGCGGAAAAGGAATAATATGGTGGCGGTGTCTATCAGACACCGCCAGCCATATTATGGTGTGCATTTTTCAATGCCTTTCCGGGGCAGCATTGCCGCCACGGAAAGGCATGCGGAGAATCCCTGCGGTGGCCCGTTGCGGGCCCCCAGGGACTCTGGTGGGTCGGGGTGCACATGGGGGTACCTATGGTACCCTCCAGCAGTTCCATGCACAGCATGGCAGGCACAGCGCGGTGCCTGCCATGCTGTGCATGGAAGTGCACAGCATGCTTTCGTGGCATTGTGGCGGGCGGTGCTGAGTGCACCGCCGCCACAATGGTAGGAATGTGGGACGCGCCCGCCACTGTGGCGGGCGCATCCTAATGCTGGTGATGGGACCCCCGCCCTTACAGCGGCTGGTCCCTATTACCACGAGGATGGCGGGCGGGCAAAGTCCGCTGCCTGGATGAGAGCTAACTTCCTGCAACTTAATGCCGAAAAGTCGGAGGTCATGCTGTTTGGAGATGCAGAAATAAGCTGGTCTCCCAGCCGGTACCCGGAGGAGCTGGGACCTGCTCCCACTCCAAAAGGAGTGGTCAAGAACCTGGGAATTCGGATCGACCAGAATCTCACACTTGAAGCACATGCCACTACCACTGCTGACACTTTGCTATTACACACTCAGCCTGATTAGAAGAGAGTTCCCCATGTTACCATCCTCCATGAGAAAAACTCTGATGCAAGCTCTAGTGTTAAGCTGCCTGGACTACTGCAATGCACTGTTAGTTTTGGCTATCGAGGCTTCCTTAAACAAACTGCAAGTAGTCCAGAATACGGCAGCCCGACTGGTAGGAAATGCCCCACCCAGAATGGCCTCCACACCACTTCTTAACAAACTTCATTGGTTTCCCGTGAGAAAGCGGGCGAAGTTTAAGATTTGCTACACAGTTTTCAAAGGCCCTAAATGACGTGGGGCCTACCTACCTATCGAATAAACTGCTAAAATATATCCCTTCCCGGCCCCTTTGATCCGGTTCCAAGCTACTTCTTTGCACTCCTAGAATTAAAAAGGCTCAGTCGGGTGGCAAAGCATTTACTTAACTTGCCCCGACCCCCTGGAACGAACTCCCCCGCAAACTACATGACTGCCAGAGCTTTCCCCTTTTTAGGAAACTGCAAAAAACCTATCTGTTCTAAGACTCACTTGTTTGACTGTAATCAGCAGCCCTAGAGCAGAGATACCCCTGATGGGATGATTTGGGCGCTATATAAATTAATAAAATATCAAAATATCAAATTATCAAATTATGCAAGAGATGGTAGTCCTGCTGAGATTCCAAGAATCCACATGCATAATGAATGAGGGTAGTTTTTGGAGAAAACCCCACATCATTTAAGCCGTACCGTTACTAGGTAAAAGTTCAGTACCAAGAACTGGTATGTAGTGTAATGTCAGGGGAAATATAGGTGAAAGGTTTGGTTACTCCCTGAGCCTATATTGGGGTACCTGTATGAAACATAACAATGTTCTAAGACCAAGTTGCAAATAGATGTAGGACCTCGCCACAAACCAATAGGGCAAGCAGAACCAAGGATCAGGCTTGGTTCTAAAAGTACAAGCATAAGTCAAGCCATGAAAATGGTTGGTATCATGCAAGATATATAATGTAAAAATATGATACAGACTTCAAAATTCAAAAAAGTGCATTTCTTTAATGGAAGAGTTTCACCTTAGTACCTCAGATAATATCATTGCATATACATTTATTAAAAGGGATAATTTTTAAACAAGAACTTAAAAACACTAATGGCTTGTGCCCGAACGACAATGCCACTAGTGAACTAAGAGGCAAGTCAGTAGTCAAGTAAACCCTAAACATGGTCTAAATTCGTATTGTAGATGGAACAACAGTATAGTCTATTAAATCATACAATGGGTGCTTGAACAGCACACATCCTAAATGCAAGCATTTAAAAATGATAATAAAGAAAAAGGAGGCTCTGTAAAAAAAATGGTTTGCCTAAGAGCACGCAGTTGGCCAGCCATGAAAGCCTAGTTATCTTCCTTCACATTTTGAAATTCAGCCACTAGATTTATCTCTCTCCTGTTTTACATCAAAAGTCTTTGTTTTGTCTTTTATTCCTGGTGCACTACGAGAAAATCGGACAGACATGCCAGACCAGACACAGGGCCCTCAGACCTAAATACAGGATGAAAATGTATTTGTTTGCGGTGGTCACACCCCAAACACCCACCCTAAAGCTACACCCCTGATTGTATTGTTTGATAGTTCCGTTGTAGCCATGTCATTTGTAGAGAAACGGGTCATTAGATGTGTGGCCTTCACAAGTAATGGGCCCACATTTGCCCTCCATTCGGAACCAAACACCCCATAGTAGCTCTCTCAGTGTAGTGGAGCAGAGCAATCCAAGGCCTAAGCAGGGGAGGTGGTGTGGGATAGTAATCTGCTTTCATTGACACTTAATAATAACACTTGAAAAATGATTGTCCAGTTTGTGCTTTTCTTTTGGAAAAGGAAAAGTACATTTCTTACACACCCACACTAACTATTATGCAGGAATCGATAAATATACATAGGACTAATGGGAATACATTTTTATGACATTGTGTGTACACCTTTGACCGCCTAAAGGGATCATACAACCATATTAGGTAAGTACATTGACTTGGTCAAAGGTCCTTGGTCAATGGTGAAAAATAACCATGTGTGAATGTACATATCAAGGTTAATAAAGCAGAGGCACTTGAATAAATAGTCACTGTGCACATTATTCTTTTAATAAAGCCTTTACAAAATGAACCCCCCATGGGTCTATGTGCTTTTTCTATCATTTCAACCATTGGAAATGCAGTTATCAAAACAGACCCTAAAGCATATAAACATAAACTTCGCAGCTGGAGGGCACCATACAGCATGTACATTATTATTTAGACACCTTCACGCCACACTAACTGTGACCATAAACATAGCCACAAGAGGCCGCAGTACTCCCAGGTGAAGAGCACAAGGTTATGCTTGGGGAGAGGTTGAAAATTTAGAGAAAATCCTGGGTTGACCCTTCTTTCTGAAACCCCTCACACTTAGGGTCTGTACTTTACAAAAGAAGCCTAGGTCATCCTCGAGGGAGCTTCTGAAGCTCCCCAGTATCTTCTTTTCCCCACCATCCTTGGGCTGCCATAATGGAAGTAAACAGTAAGCTATCCGAAACCCCACAGAGCTTTTTGGGGCACTCCTTCCTGAGAGTGTGCATAACTTATTAGCGGCTCCAGATGCTTTTCTTTGCTGCACCATGCTGCCTTACACCATTTCCTTTGTTCACTTTTTTATTTTTCGGGGTGCCCTGACCCACTTGGGCACCCCCTCTAGCAGGACAGGCTGAGGGCAGCTGATGAACCACTATTACAAGATGGATACCACCCCTCACTGCCCCACCAGCTTCCCGCATAAGCAGCACTCCTCCGTGCTGACGCAGGAGTCGCCAGACTTCTTCTGCCTACCTGCTCTTGTGGGGGGGCATGGCTTGTTGTGACAGCCTCTCGCTCCCCCGCAGATGAAGGCACGGGGAGAAAGATGGGTCTGTCAGTACTGGGGGGAGCACAGCCACACTCCCCCTGCAGCTGCTCTATTACGGGGCCCAGAGATGGGATCCTTGACCCCTCCTACTCCGGTCCTGAAGGGGCGCAACAGTGCTCTCCAATGCAGCAGGGATCTGGGTATGGGGCCGTGGACCACATTTTATTTCACGCCCGGGGTTTAGGATACTTGGGTCTTTAGGTCTCTAGGGGAGGGGGCTCCACGCAAACCCCCTCCCAGGACTTGACAAAAAAACTGTTTCTTCTCAGCAACCCCAGGGTCTTGGCTCACCTCGGGGGTTTGAAGGGCTTGGGCAGCAGAACTGCATGTGCTCCGAGCCTCGCTGAGTGGGGTCATAGGACAAATCCTTTGCCTGCTTGTATCTCCGGCCACGTTGGGCCATGTTACATGCCTTTGGGCTCATTCTGCTCCTGGTGGGGAACCCAAGCCACCTGGAATTCTTTCTTGTGGCCTTCGGGCCTTTACAGTGGCTACTTTTGTAGTGGTCTGATTCCACTGGCTCCCTGTGCAGGTTTTTTCCTCTAGTTCCTCTGGGCTTTTCTCCTCCTTGGCACAGAAGACCAGCCTTTCCTCCTGCTAGTCCTCAGGCATGTAAGGAGACCGCCTTCCCTTGTTCTGGGGAAAGCCCCACTGGTTCAGGGGTTAACTGATGTTAGAAACTTTAGGCAAGATGGCATTAGGGTATTTTTACATCCAACTGTCCATGGCTGCTGCCTCCAGTCCAAGTGTCCAACAATAAAACATAACCAAGTGAGAGCTCTACCGCTTGTGCAAGACCATTTAAGTGTGGGTGAAAGTCTCCAGAAGTGAGGCACCTCAGGCCTATCCTGGGGTGCCACATTATCTCTCCGCCCCTGTCCCAAGCTTCCTGCACAGCCTGCTGGGGATTTTCAAAAGGGTGTCTCCCGGGAGTCACTGGGCACGTCTTCTCTGGGGGACTCAGCTCCAACCCTTGCTGAAATCACTGCTGAATTTCCCAGCAAATGTCCAAAGGGAACCCCCTCCTATGTTGGCTCCAGGGGTCTGGGCTCCTTTCTTAGTTCAGTGGGCATGAGAAGGCCCTACTCTGGTGCAGTGTGGCAGCTGATTGATTGATACAGAGCATTCTTCCCCATCCCTTTCCTCCTCAGGAGTTGAGTGAAACACTGTTAATTGCTTTGTGTGGGGAGGCCTTTGTTCATGCCGCTGGATACAAATGCAATTAATTTGATACAGCAGCATGACAAAAGGACTAGGCTCTGATCCGGAGCTAAGACAGAGAAATATGACAATCCTGGATGACCCATGAGTTGTGCAGATATCTTTTTGGAACTTGCAGAATAGATTGTCCCAAACATTCTATTGCCCAATTTGATATGTCACTGGTCTCTGTAATCCAAAAGGAAGCAAAGCTACACTATAAGACAGCCCTCCCCATCGGTGTGTAATGAAGTATCACCGCAGACAAGACAGTAAACCACACTGGTTTTCCCTATTAGTGTATACTAACATTATGAGGCATAACCCAGGTGAATATCCAATTCTGCAAAGTAGCCTCAGCGGTATGCTACCCGTGCACAGTTACTGCGCACAACAGGAATCTCCCACGAGAACCCTTACATTTGTGAACTCGGTTCACGTTTAACCAACCAAGCCCCTCCCCCCCAACCTTGATGCATCACAGAACCCTCATCTTAATACTTAGACACTGGAGGTAAACATGTGCAGTCCATTTACCATGAGTTTACAGTGGGTGAGTCACAGGTTATGAGGATCCTCCACAATAAAAGGACACAAACCAGGTGATCAGAAAGCGAAACATTTAGGCGGATTACATGGGCAGAACCCATTGTATCACCCAATTGTTAAAGAAATAAACAGTATTAAGCTTGTCATGTTTACACCAAGTACTGTGTTATTTTTCTTTGAAAATCATTTTTCACAGTAAGTGGGTTGAGAATAGCTGTGCTAGCTTTAAATTTCATTGTGTTTTCCACTTAGCAGAAAGTACTTTTACTTTTCTTTTTTAATTTAAAAAAAGATAGTATGAGGTTTCTGCCCAAATATTTGGCAAGAGCTCTACTGTGCATGTAGAAAGGATGACAATCAAAAAGACCAGCACTTCCTAGCACATCGCTCTCAGTGCAAGTGATACCTTATTTCAATTGGCTTGCGTCCAGCACATGAGCTTTTGTCTACCAAGCAGTGTAGCCTTCAGCAGCTTCTTTCACAAATGTCAACATAAGCATATCGATTGGGAAAGACTTGGTTCTTTGGCTTACATTCAGCAATGCGTACAGAGGGAGAGAATTGGGTGTCTATTGGTAGTTGATTGTTCCCTCCCAAGTTATTTGTGGTGATGCCTCTTTTGAAGACCGTATGAAGTAGAAGTAGGCCTGGTTTAATAGAGGTTAACAGTTTGACTTGCCCCTTTCTGCAGGGTCACCCCCAAATAGTTTGCCTTCACCGCTATTTTTCATTGAATTCGATTTTTTTGGCCTTAGGACTCTGGGGCATATTTACAATAAAATGTCAGAGCGCTGAGCTGTGCCAAATTTGGCAGCGCCACGCTCCAACAGTTTCAAAACACATGGATGAGACATATTCACAAGAATACGGAGCACCCCTGGGTTTACCTTAGCGCACAAACAGCTGTCAAGTTTCAGTGGAGGCACCCTGCCTTCATGTTACATGGGTGTCTGAGCTGCAGGGATAATTGTTTATGAGCAGGAAGGTACACCTACCTGCACATAAACAATCAATAATGGTGATTTGCACCTACTATTTATGCTGTAGAATGCGGCACACATAGAAAGAGCAAAAAAACAAGGAGAAATTAATAATTTATCCTTGTATCGCCATTCTAACGTCTGGTATTTAATGGCATTCGCTTTTGGTGCTGCCTCAGCCTTGCAAATCTGGGGAAGCCTCGAAAAGCTTGGTGCTGTGATGGAACGCCCACAGCAATACCCATTGCATGCCCTTTTGCCACAGAGGACTACAGCGGAAAGGGGCATATTTACAAGGTGGTGTTAGGCCGTGGCTTAGCACCACCTTCTAAATATGGAAAATGGTGCTGTGCCACAGATGCGTCAATAAAAGTGAGGCTCCAATGGTGGTGAGGGCTTGTAAATATTCCCCTCTGTGTCCTTTGCCATGTCTAAACACTGCTAAAGGGCATGTGCTCACTCCTTAAAAAATGGCAAAATTGGCTATCATCTGATTGGCATACTAATTTAATTCTAAGTCCCTAGTACAGTGGAATACCATATGACCACAGCATGTAAATGAAATACTACAAGTGGTTCTGCAACACTTATGGTGCCACCCACTTAAGTAACCCCTTTAAAACATGAGTAGAACAGGGGACAGGGTTTTGGACTTATGTTGTAGGAATATGGCGCCTACAGCGAGTGTACATGTATCTGGCTAACTTTTTGGTGGGACGGTGCAAACAGGAAGGAGTTAACCCTGAACCCCCTGAGTTATAGGCCAGAGATCTTACAAAATTACTGAAGGCCTGTGCACATGTCTACATTTAGTTGCAGAGTATTTACTCTGTGTCATAAGTTAACACCAACAGACTTTCAATGTGCAAACATGTATTTGAAATAACAATGAACACTCTGGAGTTTTTGTGTTCTTCTTTAATCCTGAACGCTTGCCCAGCCAACACGTGTTTCTTCTGTGTCTGGGTTCCGGTCCCAGACGCTGCGACCGCTTTTGGACACATCAGCACACACGCTGCCATAGCTTAGCCCTTACTCCTGGCTCCATTCTTCTGTGCACCCGCTGGACCATACCTGGGTCCATATACTTACCTCTTCCATGGGAACCAGGACGGAAGTATAACCGGTTAAGAGTGAAGCCCATGTACTTAATCCTCTGTGGTCCCTATTCTGGACCCCTCCGATACGCTTAGAAATATTTACCCTCAATAGCCAGCCGGACTGAATTATAGCCCTGCTCACCCCCTTAGTAGCTTGGCATGAGCAGCCAGGCTTATCTTCAAGGCACGAGTGTACCGTATGTGCAACCACACTCACAGCAACCCAATGTTGTCACCACAAATAGACTCTACACAAGTTTTCATAAAACGAGTATAATCTTTATATAAGGCGATATACGATATGACCACGCAATACAAAACCAGCATATAATAATGGGTAGTATTACTTTGGTGGATTGGTAGGTTCTAATCCCAACCACCGCTTCTAACCAACAGGTAAGCTTACTTCTAACCGTTTCCGAAAAGGTTAGGCAGGTTGTATTGCTAGAATCACACAAGTTGCAAAAGAAAAGAAATACTGCAATGCTAAAAGATGTACTCCTGTACTGTGCAATACCATACGTACCACAGTCATGTACTTTGCAAAAGAAGGAATAATGCAATGCATATCACTACCTGCATGCCCTGTGCAAGGAATAAACAAAGCAATGCGTCACATTACAATCATGTACTGTGCAATGAAGAAATAAATCAATGCGCCACGTTATAATCATGTACTGATGCGATGAAGAAATAATGCATTGCGCCACGTTACAATCATGTACTCTGCAAGGGAAAAATAACACAGTGCGTAGCGCACCAAGCAGGTAGTCCATCAGGCACAAATAAGGTCAGGCAACATACAACAGTTTGATTGTTCGTAAGCAGCAATAATGCAAAGTGTATTACGACAGTTTAGGTGCTCCTTTAACAGTTGCCCCCAACATGGATCAATAATGACACAAAAGAACCACTTCTCACTCCGGCCCCAGTATTGCCCCTCCTTGGGCCAGCATGGGCCTCAATTTGAGCCGAAGCAACAGGCTCTTGCAGCTGACAGAAGCAAGAAGCAGAGAGAGTGTTCCTCCGGGCCCGCACCCCACCCCAACCCAGGTGGTGATTCAAGTTACCTGGGGGGGCGCGACCCCACTCTCCTCTCCTCCTTAAGCGACTTGGGCCTTGATCCAGAACTCCGTCAATGGGCAAGGCAAGCTTGGGACGGTGGCTCAGCTCCTCCGAGGCTGCCGGTCCGGGTCTTTACTGTTTCATTCTGAGGGCCCAATGACCTGGCCCTCCTTCCAGCAGTCTCAGTGGACACTGAGACCTGAACTCAGCACTGTGGAGACTTCCTTCAATTTTGGTGGACACATGACCCAGGCACTCCTCACCAGCGTCTCTGGTTGCACCTCAACACGCAATCTGCGCGTCCAAGACTCACCACTTATCTGGGGCACATGATGACCAGGCACTCTTCATCAACGCCTCGGCTTGCACCTCAACGCGCACCGTTCATGTCCGAATCTAACCTCTTCTCCCGCTGCACACAATGACCAGGCACTCTTCACCAACGCCTTGGCTGCACCACGACACGTACCCTGTGCATCCGAGTCTCACCTCTTCTCCCAGTGCACACTATGGCCCGGCGCTCTTCACCAACATCTTGGCTTGCACCAAGACATGCATCCTGTGTGTCTGAGTCTCATCTCTTCTCCCTATGCACACAACGACCAGCAGAGACACACAGAAATGCTTAAAGCACACAACTCAGCCACTTTCTAAAAGAGTGGCTTCAGAACACACATAGACAAAACCACTTTCATAGAAAGATGTGTTATGACACTGTGAGTTCATACACACCAAACTTCACCTCTCCATTATAAACTTACAGGAAACTAGGCTAACAAACACAACGCCCTGCGTCCCCCATTCTGTTCTATGAGCAGGATGGCTTTCAGCAGTGAAAAACGAAATGGAGTGCTTTTCACCGTCAAAACATAACAAACACCTTAGTATATGTCCTGCTTTTTACTTACACTGCACCCTGCCCAGGGGTTACCTGGGCCTACCACAGGGGTTCCCAATGTGTATGAAAAAGGGAAAGTAAGGCCTAACAAGTGGCTGCACTTGTCAGGACCACATGCTAACTTAGCAAACTGCGCACAGGCCGTACACTGCAGGCCTGAGTTCCCTTCTCCACTCGACTTTGCATTACTAGCCCTGGCACACACAGTGCACATTACTAGGGACTTTACTAGTAAGACAAACATAGCAATAATGGCCAATCATTTACCATTACACTTTACGCAGGGAACACTTTTACTTTGACACTGATCAGCAGTGGCAAAGTACCCAAAGCATCTAAACTCGCAACTCCATGTCAGGAAAATGGTCAAGGAGGAAAGCAAAAAGTTTAGGGAACTTTAGCCAAAAAGGCCAAGTCCTACACCTATGAACTCCTTCTCATTGCCATAAGCCCTGACGAAGTCTTGGGGTACTTCCCCAGACGAAACACGTGTTGGCTAGGCAACCGTTCAGGATTAAAGAAGAACACAAAAGCTCCAGAGTGTTCATGGTTACATCGAATAAATGTTTGCACATTGAATATCTGTTGGTGTTAACTTATGACACAGAGTAAATAGTCTGCAACTAAATGTAGATGTCTGCACATGCCTTCAGAAACCCTTTAAAACATGGTACATTGCAGCATAAATGCAGTTACAAACAGACAATTCGACTTGCAAAATTAAACCCCTTGCCTATTCTTAAACACCCCTTTTATTACATATAGGTCACCCCTAATTGAGCCCTAGGTAGCCCAATGGGCAAGATGGATTGTTATGAAAGGGTTGCACATGTACTTTTAAGTATTACATGTCCAGATAATTAAAATATCCTAAATATGGTTTTGCACTATTGTAAGGCCTACCTCTCCCATAGGAGAACATTGGGTTGCATTGTTACATTTAACTTTTGATTGGAATGAGTGAACATTTCGTGATTGATGTTTGAGAGATATTTTAAAATACTCATTAATGGTAAAGTCGGATTTTAAGATTTTGGCCTAAATCCATAGTTGTTTTGCTCACCACGTCAATCCAGTTTGGACTCAGCCATATGCAGAACAATCTTGACCCTGCTCGCTGAGGGATCAGTTCAGCCCAAAGTGCCAGGCCAGGTCCTCCTCGGAACAGGAACAAGCATCCTAGGACTAGCTTCGGGGTATCACTCCTCATCAGCCAGGATATCTCCACTCCGGTGGCGTGGTGAGCACAGGACCTTAGTCTAGGCATACATATTCCACTTAGGGTGACAAGTACAAAAAGGAATTAATGATGGACGGAATGCTGAACAAATGTCAAACACTGACCCTCAGTACTGAGATCCATCACTTTTTTTCTCGCCAGACCAGTCCATTTTGGACCCAGCCACATGCAAATCGGTCTTCACCCTGCTCCCCATGGGAACAGACTAACCAGAGCTTCCAGGTCAGGTACTCCACAGACCAGGACCAAGCATTCTACGCCCGGTTTCGGGGTATCATTCATGATTAGCCAGGATAGCTCAACTCTAGTGGCATGGTGTGCATGTCTCAGCATACCTATCCCACTTAAGGCGACAAACTCCAAAAAGAACATATGATTGGCGGAATGCTGAACAATGTCAAACAATCAACCCTAGTACAGAGATCTGGGCATAAATCCATCCATGAAAAATGGTGTCATCCTTAACCACTTGGCTGCTAAGGGGTGTGCATGTAGGTCCATTGACTTTCCATTGAAATCAATGGGCCCTACATGACGAGTTACCCTTGTCATTAGCACTGAAGGGGTTAATAATAAATCCTTCCATAATGCAAGATAGGAAACCTTCCTGGAGGAGTCTATTTGTGGAAAAGCCAAAGCGTAAAGAATGCAGATAAATTTGCTAGAGGAGGATGATGGTGGAACAGGTTTTTTAATGCAGATGGCATAGTGCTCTGTCTTTTGGGCTCTGTGTTATAAGATCCCCTAAGTTGGTTCATGTTGGAGACAAGGAAAATTTACCATCTTCACTACAATAATGATTGTCCCATAAATCACGTGGCCGAAAACACAGGTAAAATGGAGGAAACCTCTTGCAGCAAAAAAAAAGAATATTCACAATTGCAGTTTTCTTTCCTAGTCATTGTGGATAAGGTTTTTGTGACTTAAGAGTTGGATCCCAAATTCATGAGATATTTAACAAAATTGGGGAAATAGCTCAAGATGGAATTAGGAAAATCCCTGAAAGCCTATCGAGATGAACTTTTAATTGCTTTGGTCTCTTTGGTAAGGATTTTGAATATGACAGAGAATTATTTCATTGAAGAGATTGAAGTGGGCATTGAATGTTGTCGAAGCTGAATTTATTGGCAGTTTTGTTTGCTGAGCAATTATCAATATATCAATAATGGCAGTGACGGAAATAAGTTGAATGGACTCAAAGCTTGTAGGTATGCATTTGCTAGAGAGGGTAGGTGGTACATGTATCTTTAGGTAACATTTCCTGGAAGAACTTGCAAATGAGTGAATATCTTTCCCTGTCACCTCTTGCAGCACACCAACAGTTGAGAGTAGTGCCTTTACTCCTTGAAGATGTTAACAGGCCTTGACTTTCCCTCTTTACAGCCTCCATTTCCCTCTCTTTATCCTAAGCCCTGCTTTCTGTTTTTATATACCTTTTCTCTTCCTCTATACTTTTCTCCTATTTGAGCTCAAACTGCCTCTTTCTCAGCTCTATATACCGTCTTTACAGCCCCTTTTGGTTTTCCCCCTGCTCTTTAGACTATATAATCAAAGAGCATTTTTCAAAATACATACTAGCATTTTTGGTAACAAACTGCGCTTGTATTAATTATAAAGGTTTGTGCAATTCTGCTTGCCATTAAATGAACTTTACAACTGCTAGATTGAGGATTTCCCTCCACTCTCCCAGCCCCTCCATTTCCCTCTTCCTACCTGCCCTCCAAGACACAGCTTGCGAATTAGAAAGCTGAACACACTCCTTCCCCAGGTCCACTCATTTTGCGGTTGCTGGGTAAACAATTGGCTCGGCCTGCAAGTGAGCCTAAGAAGCGGAGAAAGGGTGATGTGACCGCACCACCAGCCTTTACAAGACGTCTTAGCCAGGGCATCAAGGCTAAGGTCTGAGAGGACAAAGGCAATTGCCTGTTTGGGCCTGGTAGGGCCAGGAAAGGCAAAGGCCCAGAAATGCATCCTGTTTCCTAATCTACACACACTGTCCCCGAAACAGCCCCAAACACAGCCATGCCCACAAGTTTACAACAAACACTCACATCTCTCTACCAACATACAAGGTCAATGCACCCACCACTCACTCACCAAATACTTTTTACTCATATAACATATTCCTACATACTCTCCTACCCCTACATCTA
The DNA here is from genome assembly GCF_964261635.1 of Lissotriton helveticus. Taxonomy (NCBI): domain Eukaryota; kingdom Metazoa; phylum Chordata; class Amphibia; order Caudata; family Salamandridae; genus Lissotriton; species Lissotriton helveticus. The sequence goes on along the minus strand of NC_136071.1, from coordinate 480,702,931 downwards.
CACACTACTACACAAGCCACAATTCCTTACTATAAAACCAAAGGACATTTTGCTTATATACCAATAACCCACAAACCACATACCATCAACCTCACAAATACCAACCCTGTCCAAACATAATCCTTCTACTACCTTCTGCCTATGCCTAACATTGTACTTGACACCTCTTTCAAACATTTCTTTAACCCTCAATTATACCGCTTCACTACACAACCCTCCTCTTCAAGCCACACAATACCAATGCCAATCCTTTTTCAATACTCTCTTCCTCTAATAAGGCAACTCAACCTACAAATGCCACTCTAAACCTCTGTTTCCCCACTCTCATGCTGAACAGAGACTCTCTCACACCAAATCAAAACACTCTTCTTCAACATACACAATTCACCAGTCCTTCACATTCAAATCCTAAACCTCAATTCACTATTAAAGCATCACATACTACCCCACCAAGAAAGGACCAAGCACATACAAAATGTATCTGTACAAAATTTCATACATTCAAAAAACACCCAACAATCCCAAACTACATATACACATTTACCCTGTGCTGAGTACCAACATAAACAACACACAGTTAAACCCATCCTAACCTCATACATTCCAAACAACAAATACACCAAGCACTCAATCCACAAAACAACAACATTCATAGGCCTATCATTTACTGCTGAATTGAGAACCATACAACATGCCCCTCATCCCTCACCTATACACCGTCAGCCTTTCGGAGGAAGATAACAATAAAAAAACACTTTCTCTGTCCTGCAACAGTTAACACCACCACCAATAGCACACTGCCTACAACTTCCAAGGACAACACTCACTCTCCTGCAGCACAAACTCACACTACCTCCCAAAAACGTTCTTTAGACTACCTATTGATACATGCTTCTTCCATTTAATAAAAACAAGTACCATATATTCAACTTATTAATTGACACAAAATCTGACCTACTCTTCATAATAATTATAGCTAGGAGAAGATATGGCAGCGGTTTGCTTGAAACAGTTCCACCAGTGTACCAGACTGACAAAATCGCATACTATGGCAATTCTTTATTAAAAAACCCAATATATACATTTTTTTAAAGTATAAGGTCCTTGTAACCTTTGGTGTCTCCAGTGGATTTCAACTGTTTTTTTAAAATTCTGTTTTCGAACTATAATGTCCCTGTAACCTTTGTTTTTTTCAGTGAATTTCTAACGTTTTTCAAAATGCGTTTCCTTAACTGTAACCTGTAATGTTTCACAGTGGATGTGTAAGCACCTTTGTGGTGCTGTTAGTGGGTGTATGAGTGTGTGTGTGAGTCTCTGAGCATGAGTGTGTCAGTGGCTATCTGAGGGGGTCTATGAGTGTGTGAGTGGGTCTATGAGTGACTGTGTGATTGCCTCTGTGGGTTTGTTACTGGTTGTGTCAGAGCTTGTGTGTGTCTGTAAGTGGCTATGCTAGCGCTACTTTGGATGTTGGGGTGGGTTTGTTAGTGAGTTTATGGGTGTATGAGTGAGTGTCTGCATGGTGTTATTGTTTTTGTGGATTTCCATGCTTAGTATATTTAAAGGACAGAACCATGGTCTCTGCTCTGACAAGGAGATGCCATTATAGAATTCACTTGTCACACTCACTAAAGTTCAGATTGTACTCCAATATATTTATGATGCCTTCACTTCTGTACAGATCTTTTTTCAATGTGGATTTTCAGAGGAAATATTTTTAGTTTCCATTCACCCAGCCTTATAAGATAGATGTGTTTCCATGTTTATCAAGTAGAGCTTTACCTGGGGCACATGCCATGTAAATATTTGTCAATGTTTCATGTATAGGTTTAATTTATCTGAAATGAACATGAGGATCTGAGTGGAATCTCTTTTTTTTAATAAGAGTCGACTGATTTCTGGTATTTGTGTGTTCATCTGGGTCATTTTGTACTGGGAAATTACTTAGGGCCTTATTTTAAGTTTGGTGGTCTGATGGACCGTCAAACCCATGGTGGCAGTGCAGCTGCTGCTGCACCAGTGGTCCGACCACCCTGTAACAACTTGGGCAGTCAGACCCTCATGGGACCACTGCTGCTGCCAGGAATCTGCGATCCCTGGAGGTTTTGCAGTGTACTGAGGCCCCTAAATGCTGGCAGTGCTGCTGCGGCACCACCAAGCATATTAGCATTTTCCTCACTGCCATGAAATGTGTGGCAGTGAGGAAACAAGGGGGGCCTACAGGGCCTCCTGGTGCCTCTGTGCCAGAGGATACATGCAGCGAGGCACATGTTGTACTCCCCTGCCTGCATGCACCCCTAGTTCCTGCTGGGCATGGGCTTGACAGTCCATGCCCTGCAGGAATGTGCAATGGCTTTTCCATTGTGGTGTCTTGCTAAGGCTCACGTATGATCCTCAGCACTGCACTGCCATGGGCCAGCCACGGCAGGGCTGTCAGACCTGGATCCCTGTTGGAATCTGGCAGGCAGATGCATTATGGCTTTGGCGGTGTTGCAGCGGCCCGCTGCCACACTGCCAAAGTCATACTAATGCCCTTACTATTTTGTCATTGTGCAAAAGTCTTCTACATATTATTTATTACACATGCATAATGGACCACTCATTTATGTATTTATTTATTTATGCATTTCCAGTTCAAGTTACAGACCAACCCAATCACCACCCTACGCGGCACCTTCGTCTACAGACCTCCAGGGCCCCGTCCCTTCTTCAACTAATTGATAGCCGACTTCATAACACACCACCCTCTCGCTTCTATTGAGTAAATCCTCCTCGGTGACCCAAATCTCCACCCGAACAACATCAACACCTGCAACACCTTATCCCTACTGGAGAACCTCACAACCATTGGACTCAAACAACAGGTCACCTCACAAACCTATTCAGAAGGACACACGTTCAACCTCATCTTCTCCGCAAGCAACAACATCTCCGTCAGCCACACCAACAAACTATACTGGAGAGACCACCACTGCGTTCACATCTCCTTAAACAAACCCTCTGAATACCACCACACTCAACACTACACGTGCAGAAGCTGAAACAAGGTATCTGACAAAAAATGAGCCACCTCCCTCCACAAAACCCCATGCCAACCTCCACGGACACCAACGTCTTAGCACGCAACTTCCACAGATGGATCTTCGACTGCTCTAACACACTATCTCCTCTCAGGAAACCCTGCAGCAAGTAGCTGTCCGAGAAAGCCAGCTGGTTCTCCCTCTCCCTGCAAGAGTCAAGATGCACTTTCAGACAGCTCAAGAGAAGATGGAGGAGCAGAAAGCCCTTTGTAGGCCATGCAGTCTTCAAAATCACCATCAAAACACACCATTCCCTCATCAGAACCACTAAGAAAACTGCCATACAAGAATTTACCAATGCTAACACACACAACAACAAAGAAATCTTCACCATGATCAAAGAATTCGCCAAACCCAGCACTGAGGCCACAGACATGGATGTATGATGTTACAACGCATACTTTTACAACACATACCTTTACAACACATTTTTTACAACACAACATCCATTACAACGCATTCCATTACAACGCATGCCATTACAACGAATTTTTAAAAACTGCCTTTACAACGCATTCCATTACAACGCATACTACCTTTACAAAGCATACCATTACAACGCATAACATTACATTGCATGTATGGTAAGTATTGGATAGTGTATGGGTAAAAATTACTATTCTAACTCCAGGGGGGTGCAACAGTAGGGTAAGTGTTGGATAGTGTAGGGGTAAAAATTACTATTCTAACTCCAGTGGGGTGCAACAGTAGGGTAAGTGTTGGATAGTGTAAGGGTACTATGCGTTGTAATGTTATGAGTTGTAATGTATGCGTTGTAATGACATGCGTTGTAGTGATATGCGTTGTAGTGTCATGCTTTGTAATGGCTGCGTTGTAATGGCATGCGATGTAATGGATGTTGCGTTGTAAAAGTTTCGTTGTAATGGTAGTGCGTTGTAAAATTTGCGTTGTCAAGGTTGTTTCCCACAAACATCCACCCCGAGACCTCTGCGACAACCTCACCACCTTCTTCTATCACAAGATCATAGATATGTAAAAGGGCCATGCTAACCCATGACCCACCCACAACCACAGCACCCAAATGTTCCAGATCCCAGCTGACCCTGCTCAATTGGACCACCCTCACCGCGGATGACACCCTACGGAGCATGAACCATCCACTCTGGAGCCACCTTGTACCCCTGCACCACCACATCTTCATCCAACTGGGCACTAATATCAACCCCAAACTCTGCTGCACCATCACCTGCTCCATCCAGTCCACCACCTTCCCTGAAGGCTGGAAACACAGAGAGATCAGCCCCCTAATGAAGAAACCCTCTACTGACTCTATGGATCTCAAGAATTGCAGACCCACCTCTTTGCTACTCTTCCCAGCCAAAGTCATCGAGAAGGCCATCAATGCCTAACTCACTGAATTCATCTAAACAAACCACCCCCTGGACCCCTCCCAATTAGGCTTCGGAAGCAACCACAGCACAGAGACTGTACTCCATGCCACAACTGACGACATATGCACTCTATGTGACCGGTGCAAAACTGCAACACTCATCCTTCTGGATCTCTCTGCAGTTTTCAACACATTCTCCCATCATACCCTTTGCACAAGACTTCACAATGTTGGCATCCATAACAACTATTTAGAGTGCATCTACTCTTTCCTCTTCGGTCAAACCCAGAGAGTCAAGCACCCTACGTTCTCCTTGGAACCTAAGGAGATCAGCAGCATAGTTCCCCAGGGCTCCGCTCTGAGCCTCACCATCTTCAACATCTACATGGCCCCTCTTGCAGCCATCATCATCGATGACCCCAGCTGATTCTCTCCCTCACTGATGATCCTACAGCTGCTAAGAGCAACCTTCATCACAGGCTTAAGGCAGTAGCTGCCTGTATGAAGGAGAGCTCCCTCAAACTCAACTCTGAAAAAGCTGAAGTCCTCTTCCTGGGCACTACCCCTGCCGCTTGGGATGCATCCTGGTGGTCCTCAGGCTAAGAACCCCCCCCCACACCCACCGATCATCCACATACCCTCATAATCATCCTCCACTCTTCGCACTCAATGAAATGCCAAATTCAAGTTCAAGTTCAGGAATTTGTATAGCGCACTACTCACCCAGAGGGTCTCAAGGCGCTTGAGGGAGGGTGGGTGCATTACATATCGAATAGCCAGGTTTTCAGTTGCTTTCTGAAGGAGAGGTGGTTCTGTGTAAGTCGGAGGTGAGTGGGGAGAGAATTCCATGTTTTGGCTGCTAAGTAGGAGAAGGATCTTCCTCCCATGGTGGATCTGTGAATGCGCGGAATTGCAGCAAGGGCTTGATTGGATGATCGTAGTTGGCGGGTGGGTGTGTAGAAGGACAGTCGTGTGTTGAGGCATTCGGGTCCTAGGTCGTAGAGGGCTTTGTGTGCGTGGGTGAGGAGACAGAACGTTATTCTCTTGTTGACGGGGAGCCAGTGGAGATCCTTCAGGTGACCGGAAATGTGAGCCTGACGGGGAATGTTCAGTATGAGTTTGGCTGAGGTGTTTTGGATGCGTTGGAGTTTTTTCTGTAGTTTGGCTGTGGTCCCGGCGTAAAGGGTATTTCCATAATCCAGTCGGCTGGTGACCAGTGCATGGGTGACTGTCTTTCTTGTTTCGGTGGGGATCCAGCGAAAGATTTTTTTGAGCATGCGTAGGATGTTGAAGCATGAAGATGAGACGGCGTTGAATTGTCTGGTCATCGAGAGGGAGGAGTCTAGGATGAAGCCCAGGTTACGTGCGTGATCTGTAGGCATGGGTGCTGTACCCAGGGCCGGCGGCCACCATGAGTCGTCCCAGGCAGAGGGGGATGATCCTAGGATGAGGACTTCCGTTTTGTCCGAGTTTAGTTTTAAACGGCTGTTCTTCATCCATTCGGCTACTTCTTTCATTCCTTCGTGTAGATTGGTTTTGGCGATGTTTGGGTCTTTGGTGAGGGAGAGGATCAGCTGGGTGTCGTCTGCGTAGGAGATGATGTTGAGGTTGTGTTGGCGCGCGATGGATGCGAGGGGACTCATGTATACGTTGAAGAGGGTGGGGCTGAGTGAAGATCCTTGTGGTACACCACAGATGACTTCGGTGGCCTCTGATTTGAATGGGGGGAGGCGGACTCTCTGGGTTCTTCCGGCGAGGAACGAGATGATCCATTCCAAAGCTTTTCCTTGTATTCCGCCGTTGTTGAGGCGTTGTATGAGGGTGCTATGACATACTGTGTCGAAGGCGGCGGAGAGGTCGAGTAGGATGAGGGCAACTGTTTCTCCGTTGTCCAGTAGTGTTCGGATGTCGTCTGTAGCTGCAATGAGGGCGGTTTCGGTGCTGTGTTTGGCACGGAAGCCGGATTGTGGAGGGTCGAGGGAATTGTTGGATTCCAGGAAGGCGGCGAGCTGACTATTGATGGCTTTTTCAATGACTTTGGCAGGGAATGGGAGGAGTGAGATGGGGCGGTAGTTCTTAAGTTCAGAGGGGTCTGCTGTGGGTTTCTTCAGAAGGGCGCTGAGTTCGGCATGTTTCCAGCTTTCCGGGAAGGTAGCGGAGTTGAAGGAACAGTTGATGACATCGGGGAGATGGGGTGCGATGATGGAGTCTGCTTTGTTGAAGATGTGGTGGGGACATGGGTCGGTTGGCGATCCTGAGTGAATGGAGTTCATCAGGCGGATGGTGTCCTCAGTGGTGATTGGGTTCCAGGCGAAAAGGTTGTGAGAGTGCTGTTTTGGTTCGGAGATGGGTGGAGTTCATCGGACTGATTTTCAAAGCTGTTGTGTATGTCGGCGATTTTGTTGTGTAAAAAAGAGGATAGAGAGTCGCAGAGGTCTTGAGAGGGAGTGATGTCGTTGGTGCTGGCGGTGGGGTTGGTGAATTCTTTGACAATGTTGAATAGTTCCTTGCTGTTGTGGGCGTTGTTGCTTAGTCGATCCTTGAATGCAGATTTCTTGGTGGATCGGATCAATTGGTGGTGTTTGCGGGTGGCGTCCTTGAAGGAGGTCTGGTTGTCAGTAGTTGGGTTTTTTCTCCAGGTTTTCTCGAGGGTACGACATAACTTCTTGGATTTCTTAAGATCATCGTTGAACCAGGGGGCCTTTTTGCTACCTTGTTTGATCTGGTGGTTTTTCAAGGGTGCTAATTCGTCAGCACAGTGGGTGATCCATTGTGTGAGTTTGGTGGCAGCTTGGTTTGGGTCCGCTGATATGACAGGAGGGTTTCGGTTAAGCGATGTGAAGAGTTTGTTGGTGGTGATTTTGTTTCAGTTTCTTCGAGGAATAGGTTGTGGGGCGTTGTGGGTCGTGGTCTTTTTGTAGCTGAAGTGAACGCAGTTGTGGTCCGTCCAATGGAGAGCTGTGGTGTGATCGAAGGAGATGTGTTTGCTGGAGGTGAAGATAGGGTCGAGCGTGTGTCCGGCAAGGTGGGTGGGGGAGTCAACAAGTTGTTTGAGTCCGATATTGGCCAGGTTGTCCAGAAGGGTGGTGGTGTTGCTGTCGTTTTTCTTTTCCAGGTGGAAGTTGAGGTCTCCCAGTAGAATGTAGTTCCCGGAGGTGAGGGCATGTGGGCTGATGAAGTCGGTGATGTCTTCGTTGAATTGTGTGCGGGATCCTGGTGGTCTGTAGATGAGGGTGCCTCTAAGTGTGGTCCTGGGGTCGGTGTGGATCTGGAAGTGGAGGTGTTCGGCGGTCATGAGGTTATCGTCGGAGCTGGTCGTTATTCTGATGGTATTCTTATGGACGATGGCGATGCCTCCTCCTGTTTGGTTGGTGCGGTCTTTTCGGATGATCTTGTAAGCGTAATCAACACCAACTCATCCTCTACGTCAGCGCCACCAGAACACCTCCGCCAGACTTATCCTGGACATCCCTTGCCACAGCCACATCTCTGGTCACCTGTGAGACCTTCACTGGCACCTGATAAATAAAAGAATCACCTTAAAGCTCCTCACACATGCCTACAAAGCCCTCTACAACACTGGAACTGATTAATTCAACCACTACCTCTCCTTCTACACACACAATCGACATCTCCGCTCCGCCCAGCTGGCACTGGCCACTGTGCCACAGATATGCAAGACCTCGGCTTGAGGAAGACCCTTCTTCTACCTTGCTGTAAAGATCTGGAACTCCCTGCCTCTGCATCTCAGGCAATCACGTTCACTGCCAAAATACAGGAAGGACCTAAATACCTGTCTCTTGGACTGATCTGCAGGACACCTCCCTCCCCCCAGTGCATTGAGACCCTAATGGGTGACTAGTCATGCTATACAAAAACCCTGGTTGATTCATTGATTTCTCTGTGTCACTCCTTGTCATTTCTTTCGGCGGATTTATGACTGTGCTTTTTTCCAAATGTTTTAATCATTGCGAATTCGTCTTGAATTATAGCAATATGTATATTCTGGTTTTGCGAAAAAGTTGTGATGACTGTATGTTTTTCAAAAAGTGTAAACCACATATATAGTGGTTAAACTTCTAGTCTTTTAATAATTTTTAATGTAAATAACGTTTAAGTTGTATATAATGACTTTGCTACAACTCCGGTGTTCACAATGATGTTGGTATTCATGTGACTATGTAAGTTTTCATTAATCTTCAAAGGAAGTTTCTTGACCTTTCCATTAATTTTTGGATCATTCTCTGGAGGTGTCCTGTGCTTTTAGTACAGCACTCTGCTTAGAACTTTTGATTTGTCATTTTATGTCATCAAAATGACAACAGGAGGTAGTGAGCAGCAGGAGCTGCCACAGCAGCCAGAGGAGCAGGAGGTAGAACAGCAATATTCTGGTGATGTGGGGCCTGCACCCAAAAAGCAAAGTATTGCTTGGAAATGTTTTACAATCCCCTCTGGAGAGTCCAAAACTGTAGCCAAATTTGTAAAATGCGGTTTGTGTAAAAAGACCCTCCCAAAAGGAACCAGCAAAAAATATTCCTGTGGTACAACTTCGATGTTGTACCATTTGAAGACATACCATTGGGGCAGCTTGAAGAGGGAATAGAAGGAAAGAGATTAAGAGCGGCCATCTACATATATGGCTGCATCATCTGTCCCTGGGGAGAGAGTGCCTACTGAAGTGGAGAACGGTCATCCAGAAATTGCACCGTAATTAAGGATTGTTGGCGCATATTGCTTAGACTGCAGCATTATGCTCACAGCTTTTTTTTATTCATCTTAGTGTTTGCACCATTTTGGTGTTTCTGGTTACAATTTTTTACCCCCTCGTTGCCATTTTGTTTAATAAAAAATGCACAAAAAATACAAAATATTAGAATATAAAAAAATACATAAACACAGTACCACAAAAAAGAAAAAAAAGGTTATTGTCTGAACTCCCTTTTACAGTAAAAAAAAGATAAAATGCGCTTTATGGATAAGCGAGTTACTGTGTGAGTGGTTGTGTGTGTGGCTGTATGGGTGAGTGAGCGAGTATATGAGTAGTTGTGTGGGTGAGTGAGTGGGTGTATGGGTAGTTGTATGGGTGAGTGAGTGCTAGTGTCAGTGGCTGAATGGGTGAGTGAGAGACTGTGTGAGGAGTATGGGTGTGTAAGTGGGTGTGTGAGTGGTTATATGAGCGAGTGAGAGGGTATGTGAGTGGCTGTTTGGGTGAGGGAGTTGGTATGCCAGTGGCTGTATGGGTAAGTGAGTGCATGTGTGAGTGGCTGTATGAGTGAGTGAGAAGGTGAATGAGTAACTGTATAGGTGAATGAGGGGGTGTGTGAGTGGGTGTATGAGTGAGTGAGTGCTTGTATGAGTGAGTGGGAGGGTACATTAAAGGCTGTATTGTTGAGGGAGTAGGTGTCAGTTGATATGTGTGTGAGTGAGTGTGTGTACAACTAGATATATGGGATGGTGAGTACTATAGTGAGTGATTATATGGGTGAGCAAGTGGCTGAGTGAGTGGCCATATGGGAGAATAACTGGTTGTGGGAGTCGTTGCATGCGTGAGTGAATGGTTGTGGGAGCATTTGTATAGGTGAGTGACTGTATGGGTAAGTTAGTGTCTATGTGAGTGAGTGAAATGGTATGTGAGTGGTTGTATCAGAGAGTGAGTTGGTGTGTGAGTAGCTGTATGAGACAGTGAGTGGTTGTAGGAGTGGCTGTATGGGTGAATTACTACATTTATGAGTGGTGACGCTTTAAAAACATTGTGGGACATATACCCTGAGGCCGTACTTGCTTGCCCCTGCTTTGTACCCTGCTGCTGTGCTCCACGAGTCCTCCCGCTGCCGCTTTTGCCTTCCTTGCGGTCGCCGAGCGGAGGACTCGTCATCGCATCACCCTCTGCGGCGGCGCAGCCAGGAAAACATCATCTATGCGCCTGGAGGCGCTATAAACCCAGCGAGACCCCGGCAGAGCGTGTGACGCTTTAAAAACATTGTGGGACATCTACCCTGAGGCAGTACTTGCTTGCCCCTGCTTTGTACCCTGCTGCTGTGCTCCACGAGTCCTCCCGCTGCCGCTTTTGCCTTCCTTGCGGTCGCCGAGCGGAGGACTCGTCATCCCATCACCCTCTGCGGCGGCGCAGCCAGGAAAACATCATCTATGCGCCTGGAGGCGCTATAAACCCAGCGAGACCCCGGCAGAGCGTGTGACGCTTTAAAAACATTGTGGGACATCTACCCTGAGGCCGTACTTGCTTGCCCCTGCTTTGTACCCTGCTGCTGTGCTCCACGAGTCCTCCCGCTGCCGCTTTTGCCTTCCTTGCGGTCGCCGAGCGGAGGACTCGTCATCCCATCACCCTCTGTGGCGGCGCAGCCAGGAAAACATCATCTATGCGCCTGGAGGCGCTATAAACCCAGCGAGACCCCGGCAGAGCATGTGACGCTTTAAAAACATTGTGGGACATCTACCCTGAGGCCGTACTTGCTTGCCCCTGCTTTGTACCCTGCTGCTGTGCTCCACGAGTCCTCCCGCTGCCGCTTTTGCCTTCCTTGCGGTCGCCGAGCGGAGGACTCGTCATCCCATCACCCTCTGCGGCGGCGCAGCCAGGAAAACATCATCTATGCGCCTGGAGGCGCTATAAACCCAGCGAGACCCCGGCAGAGCGTGTGACGCTTTAAAAACATTGTGGGACATCTACCCTGAGGCCGTACTTGCTTGCCCCTGCTTTGTACCCTGCTGCTGTGCTCCACGAGTCCTCCCGCTGCCGCTTTTGCCTTCCTTGCGGTCGCCGAGCGGAGGACTCGTCATCCCCTCACCCTCTGCGGCGGCGCAGCCAGGAAAGCATCATCTATGCGCCTGTAGGCGCTATAAACCCAGCGAGACCCCGGCAGAGCGTGTGACGCTTTAAAAACATTGTGGGACATCTACCCTGAGGCCGTACTTGCTTGCCCCTACTTTGTACCCTGCTGCTGTGCTCCACGAGTCCTCCCGCTGCCGCTTTTGCCTTCCTTGCGGTCGCCGAGCGGAGGACTCGTCATCCCATCACCCTCTGCGGCGGCGCAGCCAGGAAAACATCATCTATGCGCCTGGAGGCGCTATAAACCCAGCGAGACCCCGGCAGAGCGTGTGACGCTTTAAAAACATTGTGGGACATCTACCCTGAGGCCGTACTTGCTTGCCCCTGCTTTGTACCCTGCTGCTGTGCTCCACGAGTCCTCCCGCTGCCGCTTTTGCCTTCCTTGCGGTCGCCGAGCGGAGGACTCGTCATCCCATCACCCTCTGCGGCGGCGCAGCCAGGAAAACATCATCTATGCACCGGGAGGCGCTATAAACCCTGCGAGACCCCGGCAGAGCGTGTGACGCTTTAAAAACATTGTGGGACATCTACCCTGAGGCCGTACTTGCTTGCCCCTGCTTTGTACCCTGCTGCTGTGCTCCACGAGTCCTCCCGCTGCCGCTTTTGCCTTCCTTGCGGTCGCCGAGCGGAGGACTCGTCATCCCATCACCCTCTGCGGCGGCGCAGCCAGGAAAACATCATCTATGCGCCTGGAGGCGCTATAAACCCAGCGAGACCCCGGCAGAGCGTGCGATGCTTTAAAAACATTGTGGGACATCTACCCTGAGGCCGTACTTGCTTGCCCCTGCTTTGTACCCTGCTGCTGTGCTCCACGAGTCCTCCCGCTGCCGCTTTTGCCTTCCTTGCGGTCGCCGAGCTGAGGACTCGTCATCCCATCACCCTCTGCGGCGGCGCAGCCAGGAAAACATCATCTATGCGCCTGGAGGCGCTATAAACCCAGCGAGACCCCCGCCTCGCGTGAGCGAGTGCGGAGCGAGCCGGGCGAAGCCCGTGCAAAGGGCGGACCGTCTGTGGCCGTCCGAGGACGAAGCGGTCGGGTCGGGTGTACCCCCCTAACATCCCTGCCTGCTGAACAAGTAGGACACTGTTAACTTGTATCACTGTACTATTGTGCTCCTAAGGTGCAATCACATACATCCCACTGGGTCATACACATTAAGAACTTGTATAATTTAATTGATTTAACATCAATGATCGCAAAATGACTACGAGAGGCAGTAGAAGTAAGACTGCCGCTGGAGCAGTTACAGTACTAGGGCCATTAGATAACTTCATTACAAGAACAAATGATGCTATCGATCTCAGTATTTCATTACTGCAACGAAGAGTATCGCGTGACTTGTATAACGCCAAACGCTCTTCCTTAGGTAGCATTAAGCTAGCAAGAACCCCAGGTAATTCTAGTAACTCACATCTTGCTCCCCCTCATGACACTCAAGACGACCTTCATACTCTAACAAATGAGGTCGATCTATCAGTGTCGGATTCTAGCACTAATTGCGACCTGAGTAGTGATCTAGAAAGATCTCCAGCTCTTAATGTGGGGTTAACACCTGAGCTTGTGGATGACATCCATGAGAAAGACGCTGTTAATACACTAGGGGGGGCAATTCCAAAACAAACTAAGCAATCGACTCCATCGGTGTCTCGGGACCCTAAGAAGCGTAAACTTGCGAGAGGGCAAAAAAGTAAAAAGATAGCCAGCGAAGTACTTCAAGCTTTGGGGGCTTCGGACACAAACACAGGGGAGGAACATAGGGACAAGTATGAGACTATTATAGATAGCGATCACCTGATCGAATGAATTGGAGATCTCTTAAGCATCTGTCTGTCACCAGTCGAAACCAGGCTTGCCCGATTAGAGAAACAAATTGAAGAACTAGTATCCCTAAATAAAATAAAACCACCCGCTGTTCCCCTAAATACTGCTGTAGTCCTAAATCCAAAAGTAAATATTAGTAAAACAACCATCCCCCAATCAAAAACTATCCCCGGTTCAGTACCCATGGTGAAACAGAAGAGCACTACCAATAATCCATCTGTTGCGAATAAACCTGCACCATCCACTAGTTCCACTCCCATTACCAACATTAACGCTCAATCGGTTAATAATCAGCCAGGGAAGACCCATACAGCACCCCAACATGGATCACAAATACTTAGCCAACCTAACCATCTGGCTCCCATAATGCAGCAGCCCAAGATTCCGGACGAACACCCATATAGGTCAAGACAGATTCCTTCGCGCATTACCCTTCCCCCTGAATGTGGAGCTTATGTACTTGTATTAGTAAATGTACCGACACTTAAACAAGAGCAGAGTGAAACCACTTCCTCCTTAAAAAATAAGATCCTACATTGGTTGACTTTGAACTGCAATTTTCCAATGGAATGCTCAGGGGAAATTATTCACACTCAACGAGTAGGCTGGATAGGCCCTTTACGGAAAAAGTTTGAGGGGGATTGTGTAACAATTAATTTTAGGAATCCACAATGGGCCGAAAAGACACTAGCTAAGGCCCCCCCACCCTCTACATGGGAATTCAATACAACTCTTCTTCCATTGGGTTATTTCTATAGGCATTTGTTAACAACAAATTCAAATTTGCCACCCAATCTCATGAACGTATTCCAAGAAAGGCACTTTCCTTCTGAAACGTATACTCCTTTTTTCAATCAAAATTCCAAGCTTGTCTATCCAACAGGCTCGGTGCAATGGCATCAGAGCCAAACGCACATACCTCCATCTATCCATCCCTATCTCTCTGTAACTCCATACCAAGAGAATAGGGATAATCGATGGAGACAAGCTGTTCCGGTACCAGCTAACTCCTACAGTATTCCTACCTATAATAGATTTAACGTTTTTTCTGGGCTGGACCTTAATGATTGACTTGCCAGCCCTCAAACTAACTGGGAAACTTCACAATCTTTTAAAATAGGGGAGACCTCAACAATGACAACCTCTGACAATTTGGTAAATCAGCCTATATCTACCCCTGGTAAATGTAAACATCCCATAATAAAACATCATGAGTCAGATGATCTGATGATTGTACCATCTGCCCCAATTAATTTGGGAGCAGTAGATAATATAGTCGAAACAGCTATTGCCGTAGACCCTACTCCGATTACCCTGCAAGTACATTTTACATTTTGGAACATTGCAGGTTTGTCTGCTAAAAAGATAAACCCCAGCTTCCTGAATCAGATTTACATGAGCGGTATTATCTGCCTTCAGGAGACCTGGGCTATTAGACCAACACATATAGTGGGATTTAAGACATTTTGGTCACCTGCAAAGAAATCAATCTCAGGTAGAAATAGTGGTGGCCTAGTCACTTATATTATAAACACTCTACTTGTTGATGACATATCTCCTTTAAGACTAGAAGAGAACTTTCAGATTATTGTCTTAAAGAGCACTAATCAAAAGTTATATATAGTAGTACATTTTTATAATAACCTGTCTCAGGCTGACTTGATCACCCTTCTCTCAGAGATCTCTGTAGTACTACAAGAACAACGTCTAAAATATATTAAAAAGTCGTGTACAATAATTTGGGGAGGAGATTTCAATCTCCACCTATGTAGGAATAATAATAATGATAAATGTGGTATCAGTGATGAGGACGATAATAATGTAGCACACTTCACACACTCTAATGAAGGAGAGAAAATGAGAGAGGTTATGACAGAACTAGAACTAGGCTTTGCTAATGAAATAAGGATCCCAGCAGTGCCTTTCCTGCCCACGTTTAATGGCAGAGATCTAACAAGTTTGATAGACTACATATTAATTTCAGTTTCTATGGGATCCACTATAGTATCATTTGAGGTCGCTAAAAACCCTTTGAGTGACCACTTTCCAATTATTATGATCCTATCAGAAACAAAAATATACAAATCACATGATATCATGACTATCTTACACCAACGTGAGTTAGTACTAGGCTCTCTGAATGGCTACACATTGAAATGGGGTAGTATTGATAAGGAAGCAACAACTAGAAAAATAGTTAAACACAATCAAGCTGCTATTATAAATTGTCTTGACCCTAAGTCACAACCTAAGGAACTCATAATGAGTTTCTTGGCTGTTATAAAAAATATTCAAAAAGAATTAACCAGGACGCACAAACAAAAGTCCCAAACGAAAAAAGGCTGGTTTAATTCAGTATGCACAAAGGCACACTCAAGTTTAAAGGAAGCCCTAAACAGAGATCATAGGGACAGCGCTGAAGTCAGCAGATCCAGAAAGGAGTATGCGGTTTCCCTAAATAATAGGAAAAAAGAATTGAAAGCTGAACTGTGGGAACGCCTTAAACAAAGTTCAGAATTAAAAGATAGTGTTATGTTCTGGCAGGTAGTTCGCTCCCCATTCCTAACAGATAAAGATGACTCTCCCTCTATTGATGTCGCCATAAGCGAACGTGAGTGGGTGAGTCATTTTACAGAAGTTTTTAGTAAAGACGCCTCAGTAGATATGGATCAACTAGACCCCCTGATACAGGTCACTTATCCAATAAACCTGCAGTTCTCCCATGAAGAGGTCCAAAAAGCCCTAACATTCTCAAAAACAGCTAAAACTCCTGGCCCGGATGGCGTCCCTGTCGACATTTTCAAATACCAATCTGACCTTTGGTCTCCCTTGCTGACTAATGTCCTGAATGCCACCACAGAAGTGGGTTTACTAGATTCCTGGAGAACATCGACGCTGGTCCCCATATTTAAAAAAGGGGACCGAAATAGCCCGTCTTGCTATAGGCCTATCTCTCTCCTGGATTCGCTCGGGAAGATGGCAGGGCGGATACTTCTCGATCGACTCCAGGAGTGGGCCACTGACCATAGCATCATCTCAGATATACAATATGGTTTTCGTGAGGGACTAGGAACAGTAGATCAAGCCTTAAATTTGTCCCTATTGGCGGGTAAATATGTGGAGGCTAAGGGGTCCACGCTTCACATGGTATATGTCGACCTCTCCGCAGCCTTTGACTGTGTGGCACACTCAATGCTATGGAGCATTATTCTGAAAATGGGGGTTGCCCCCCCAATTGCGGACTTCCTACGAGAATTGTATACTGGCACTACAGGCAGGGTAAGATTTGGGGTGAAAGGTGAGCTAACGGATACTTTCAGGGTGGAAAAGGGGGTCAGACAGGGATGTGTACTGGCCCCCTTTTTATTCACCCTGTATACTAATGGCTTAGAGATCGCCATGCTTCAAGGCAGTAAAGATCTTCCTCTAATTGCTCCACTGCAGATACCTGCGCTTTTATATGCCGACGATGCTGTCATTCTAGCAAGAACACCAATCGAACTCCAGCTGGCATTAGACAGATACTGCGCCTTTATGGCAAGCCTAAACTTGGAACTAAATGCAAAGAAAACATATATTATGCACGCGGGGGAAAAAAAAGCAAAAAATCGGAGATTGTTTGTAAAAGGTGAACCATTGGACAGGACTACAACCTATCCCTATTTAGGGATTGTTATAGATGAAAATTTTAAATGGAACCCAGCTATTAATGCAAGGAAACTTTCTTTTTTGCGAGAGACTGTATCGTTAAAAATGTTCTCACAAAGACTGTGCCAACGACCAACAACAGAATTGTTAAAAATATATAATGCGAAATGTGTAAGCACGGCCACATATGGGGCGGGGATATGGGGCTTTGCGAATGTGGACTCAATACAAAAAGTTGAGAATTCCTTTTTGAGATACCTGCTCGCGGTACCTAAAAGCTGTTCCACGTATGCCTGTCACGCAGAACTGGGTATTGATTACATAGCAGACATTATAAAGTTACAACCAGTAATGTTGTGGCGACAAATATGGGTCACCGAACAATGCCAACTAACTAGAGCGATCATTCAAGATATTTTGACACTTGATTGGAGTAGGAAAATTAAATGGTTATCGTATGTTAAAGCGCTATTAACAGATATGGGTTACAGGAAGTTTTTTGACCACCCGTCAACGATAAATGAAATTTCCAAGAAGGATCTAAAAAAAGAGTGTCTTGCACACTTGCGTCAGCTAGGCTTAGTATCAGAGATCCATAAACCATCTGTTCAACACTCTTTATTAGCGCAGACTGTGTTTTCCGTTGAACCCTATTTGATGTTTGGCTTAACGCAATATGAAAAAATGCTGCTTACCCGTTTTAGATTTGACATATTTCATCTACTGATCGCATTTCCAATTCAGAATGTTTGGTCATCTACACTGTCCATGTGTCCGTGCGACTTGGTGTCCCCACAAACAACTATACACACAACGTTATTTTGTAAATTTTTTATTGAACCGCGCAAACGCTGGATATTGCCCATTTTGAAAATCTGGGGACTTCGACAGTGTCGTCCAGCATATCTGGCACTCCAGTACCTCGAAAACTAAAACTATGCCAAAGCGATTGTACGCTTTCTTAAATTTGGTACCCGTCATCGTGCGAACCTTTGAAATATGTACTATATATAAACCCTGCCTAAATGAAAGATTGCTAGATAAATGGAAAATTGTATGTTATGGTATGACTGAAAAATATATAAACCGGGACGTCTTCTTTTAACCGTCTTTTAACAACTGCACTTTTAACTGGTTTTTATCTTTGTAAATCCTATAATTTATTTAATGTGAACTTTTATGGTGTTTTCTTTTAAACTACCGAATAAAGTTATTATTGAATTGAATTGAATTGAATTGAGTGGATTCATGGGTAAGTGAATGCGTGTGTTAGTGGATGTAAGGGTGAGTCAGTGGGTGTATGAGTGGTTCTATGGGAGAGTGACAGATTGGGAGTAAGCTGTATGGATGAGTGAATGGTGGTGTGAGTAGATGTGTGGGTAAGTGGGGTTGTGAGCAGTTCTATGAGTAAGAGGGTATGTGAGTGGCTGTTTGGGTGAAGGAGTTGGTATGTCGGTTGCTGTATTGGTGAGTGAAAGGGTGTATGAGTAATTGTATAGGTAAATTAGTGGGTGTGTGAGTGGGTGTATGAGTGAGTGAGTGTGTGAGTGCTTGCATGAGTGAGTGGGAGGGTGTATGAGTGACTGTATAGGTGAATGAGTGGGTTTGTGAGTGGATGTATGAGTGAGTAAGTGTGTGAATGCGTATGTGAGTGAGTGAGAGGGTGCATGAGCAACTGTATTGGTGAGGGAGTAGGTGTATCAGTGGCTATATGTTTGAGTCATTGTGTGTAACTGGCTTTATTGGATAGTGAGCGCTAGTCTGAGTAGTTGTATGGGTGAGTAAGTGGCTCTGAGTGGCCATATGGGAGAGTGAATGGTTGTGGGAGTGGTTGTATAGGTGACTGAATGGTTGTGTGAGTGAATGTATGGGTGAGTTAGTGCCTCTATGAGTGGATATATGCGTGAGTGAACTGGTATTTGAATGGTTGTATGAGTGAGTGAGTTGGTGTGTGAGTAGCTATATGGGAAAGTGAGTGGTTGTATGGATGAGTTAGTGCCTGTGTGAGTGGATGTGTGGGTGAGTGGATGAGTGTGTTACTGGTTGTGTGGGTGAGTGAGTGTGTGAGTGTGTGGTTTTATGGGAGAGTGACTGGTTGTGAGAGTAGCTCTATGGGTAAGGAATGGTGGTGTCAGTGGCTGTATGGGTGAGTTAGTACCTCTGTGAATGGGTAAGTGGTGTGTGAGTAGTTGTATGAGTGAGTAAGAGGGTACATGAGTGGCTGTTTGGGTGAGGGAGTTGGTATGTCAGTAGTTGTGTGGGTGAGTGGGTACATGTGTAAGTGGCTGTATGACTGAGTAAGAGGATGTATGAGTAACTATAGGTGAATGAGTGGGTGTGTGCATGAGGGAGTGAGTGTGTGAGTGCTTATATGAGTGAGTGGGAGGGTGCAGGTGTGGCTCTGTTGGTGAGGGAATGGGTGTATCAGTGGCTATATATGTGAGTGAGTACATGTATAACTGATTGCATGGAATAGTGAGTGCTAGTGTGAGTGGTTGTATGGGTGAGTGAGTGGCTGTGTGAGTGGCCATATGGGAGAGTGAATGATTATAGGAGTGGTTGTATGGGTGAGTGAATGATTATAGGAGTGGTTGTATGGGTGAGTAAATGGTTTTGTGAGTGGCTGTATGGGCAAGTTAGTATCTGTGTGAGTAGCTCTATGGGTGAGTGAACTGGTATGTGAGTGGTTGTATGAGTGAGTGAGTGGGTGTATAAGTGGTGGTATGAATGAGTAGCTGGTTGTAGTAGTAGCTATATGGATGAGTAAATGGTAGTGTGAGTAGCTGTATGGGTGACTTAGTGCCTCTGTTAGTGGATGTGTGAGTGAGTAAGTGGGCATGTGAGTGGTTGTATGAGTGAGTAAGAGGGTATATGAGTGGCTGTGTGGGAGAGAGAGTTGTTATGTCAGTAGCTGTATGGGTGAGTGAGTGCATGTATCAGTAGCTGTATGAGTGAGCAAGAATGGGTATAAGTCATTGTATAGGTGAATGAGTGTGTATGAGAGTGGGTATATGAGAGTGAGTTTGTGAGTGCTTACATGAGTGGCTGTATTGGTGAGGGAGTCGGTGTGTCAGTAGCTGTATGTGTGACATATTTATGTGTAACTGGCTGTATGGAATAGTGAGCGCTAGTGTGAGTGGTTGTATGGGTGAGTGAGGAGCTGTGTGAGTGGCCATATGGGAGAGTGAATGGTTATGGGAGTGGTTGTATGGGTGAGTGAATTGTTGTGTGAGTTGCTGTATTGGAGAGTGAGTGGATGTGGGAGTGAATGTATAGGTGAGTTAGTACCTGTGTGCATGGATGTATGGGTGAGTTAGTACTTGTGTGCGTGGATGTATGGGTGAGTGAATGGGTGTGGTAGTGGTTGTATGGGTGAGTGAGTAGGTGTATGAATGGTTGTATAGGAGAGTGACAGCTTGTGGGAGTGGCTGTATAGGTGAGTGAATGGAATGTGATATGAGTGGTTGTATGGGTCAGTTAGTGCCTCCATGAGTAGCTGAATAAGTGAGTGATTGGCTGTGTGAGTGGTTATATGAGTGATTGAGAGTGTATGTGAGTGGCTGTAGGGGTGAGTAAGAGGGTGTGTGAGTAGCGGTATGGGTGAGTGAGTGCTAGTTTGAGTAGCTGTATGGCTGAGTGTGTAGCTGTGTGAATAGCTGAATGGGTGAATGAGTGGGTGTGTGAATGGTTGGATAAGTGAATAGATGTGTCAGTGGCTGTATTGGTGAATGAGTGAGGGCATCAGTGGTATATGGGTGACTGCGTGTCAGTGACTGCATGGGTGAGTCAGTGTGTGTGAGAGTAACTGTATAGCTGAGTGAATGGCATTATATGTATCTATTTGGGTGAGTCAGTGGCTGTATGGGTGAGAGAGTGGCTGCATGAGTGGCTGTATAGGTTTTTAGGGGGTGAGTATGACTAAATAAAGTTTCACAGAAAAAGAGGAAAAATAAGTTGTCAGAACCACCTTCTAAAAAAATATAAAATGGGCTATATGGTTGATTGAGTGACTGTGTGAGTTGTTGTTTGAGTGGCTGAAGGGGTGAGCAAGCATGTGTGTCAGTAGCTGTGTAGGTGAGTGAGTGAGTGGGTGCATCACTGGCTGTATCAATGAGGGACAGGGTGTTTGGGTAGCTGTATGGATGAGTGAGAAGGTACATGAGTGGCTATTTGGGTGAGGCACTTGGTATATCAGTGACTGTATGGGTGAATGAGTACTAATGTCAGTGGCTGAATGGGTGAGATGGTGGCTGTGTGAGTAGATGTATGGGTGAGTATGAGGGTGTGTGAGTGGTTGTATGAGTGAGTGGGAAGGTACATGAGTGGCTGTTTGGGTGAGGCACGTGGTATGTCAGTGAGTGAATGCATATGTGAGTGGCTATATAAGTGAATGAGAGGGTGTATGAGTAACTCTATATGTGAATGAGTGGGTGAGTGAGTGAGAGTATCAGTGAGTGAGAGTGTGAGTGCTTGTATGGGTGAGTGAGAGGGTGCATGAGTGGCTGTATTCGTGAGGAAATGGGTGTACCAGTGGCTGTATGTGTGAGTGAGTGCGTGTGTGACTAGCTATATGGGATAGTGAGCGCTACTGTGAGTGGTAGTATGGGTGAGTGAGTGGCTGTGTCAATGACCATATGGGAAAGTGAGTAGTTTTGGGAGTGGTTGTATGGATAACAGATTGATTGCGTGAGTGGGAGTGTGGGTGAGGGTGTCGGAGAGTGGGTGTCTCTGTGGCTATATCGGTGAGTGAGTTTATAAGTGATGTATAGGTGACTGACTGTGTTAGTGACTGTATTGGTGAGGAAGTGATTGTGTTAGTAGTTGTATGACTGAGTGACTGCATGGAGTGACTGGATGTGTCAGTGGTATATAGGTGACAGAGTACCTGGGTGAGTGGGTCTATGGGTGAGTGAGTGGTAGTGTGAGTGGCTGTATGGGTGAGTGAGTGGTAGTGTAAGTGACTGTAATGCTGTGTGAGTGGTAGTGTGAGTGACTGTAATGCTGTGTGAGTAGATACATGAGTGGCTTAATCCGACAATAAGTGACTGTGTGACTGGCTGTATTGGTGAGTGACTGGGTGTGTCTGTGGGTGTATGGGTGAGTGGGTGTGAAAATTACTGCATGTAAGTAAGTGGGTATGTGATGGGCTGTTTCAGTGACTGAGAGGGTGTGTGAATGGAGTATGCATGAGTAAAAGAGTGTCAGTGGCCATTTGAATGAATGAGTCGAGGTGTGATCTACTCCATATGTGAAATGGTAGGTATCTGAGTGGCTGTACAGGTGAGTGACTGGTTGTGTAACTGCCTGTATGAATAAGTGTGTGAATGATTGTGTGGATTATTGTAAATGTACACACCAGATGCTGATGGTCTGATATTCGCACGCCAAACACGCCCAAGCATGGATTTCTGTCTCCCTTAAACTTTTAATTCTACAAAATTGCCCCTATTTGTGACTCTATTGATGGTGAATTAGATTTCATTACTCATACAGGTGTGATGGCCGTTCCCTATAATCTGAATATTCAAATGAGACTATGCCACTACCCTCATGACATGGTCAAATTGAGTCTTAAAAGGAGTAAATTCTGGATGATTATCTGTCCCATGCTACATTGTTCTGTGTAGAATTGGATACATTGCCATAATGCACATTTCTGCCCTTAGGAAGCCTGTAAGATGGAGAAACATGCTGGCTACATTTGTTTAAAACAACTGAAGAAGAACATGAATAAAAAATTGATTAACACAAGCAAATTACCTACTTGTCCTATTTTATTTTGCTGTTTCATTTACTATTTGTCTTATGTGTACTCTGTTTTCTTGCCTCTCGGTTGTATTTAAATATATCTAATGTATTACCCGTCAGTAGCTGAGCGTAATAAGTGAGTAACTTGCACTTCAAAAATAGTGAGTACTTCAGGTGGTGCCGCAACGGATCCCCTAACTGTCAGTGTTTGTTAATGACAGACATCTGTCACAAAATACTGGCACTGAGGGTAATTCTTGGCATAAAAGGTACCAATGATAAAATACTGGTACTGGCATACAAAAAGGTAAAGCAAACACAAGAAGATGATGGACGGAGCGCTGAAACTTTTTAGACACTCACCCCCAGTCACAGATATGGGTTGAATCCATCATCGTTCTTAAGCTCACTTCACCACCACAGTTCAGACACAGCTAAATGCAAATCAGTCAGTCAGTCAGTCAGTCAAGTATGCTTTATTCGAGGTAAAAAAACTCATAAAAGCAAAACATCTTTAAAACCTTACATTCATAACAATGGTATTAAAAACATGTTTACAATCACAAAGAAATTAAAAAATAAAGCTGCAAGACTTCCATTTAAAATTCGGTTTAGAACCACAGTGTTCATGCAAAGATACAACACCAATGAATAATCAGATTCTCAGTAGGTAATTGGGAGGGCAGGAGAAGGGCTACATTTCTCTGTACATCCTATTATTGTGCCAAAAAAGTTCTCCTGATTGCCCATGCCCAGCCTAGGTATTTCGCAACAGCCACAGCAATAGTGGGGGAAGAACTAGTACGTATTATTCTAAGGGCCACAACACTATCCCTTGTACCAAGCTGATCACACATCGCCCTCAACCAAACACGTCGGGGTAAACAGTAGGCCGTACATAC
The DNA here is from genome assembly GCF_964261635.1 of Lissotriton helveticus. Lineage (NCBI taxonomy): Eukaryota > Metazoa > Chordata > Amphibia > Caudata > Salamandridae > Lissotriton > Lissotriton helveticus. The sequence continues at coordinate 480,679,539 of NC_136071.1, read as the reverse complement.
AAACAGTAGATGGGCAATGGTCTCTATGCAATCTTTACAAGATGGACAAAAGTGAGAGTTACCCTCAACCCATCGCCCAGTTAACGATCTAATAGGAATGGACCCCACCCTGAGCTGGAAGTATAACTTCCTTTCCTGGGGCTTGGTTATAATATCCCAGTAAAGCTCAAGGGAAGGGCAAGATTTCCATTCAAGGTACTGGCCCTCCAACGTAGAAGAGTCAGTATCATTCCGCCAGTATAAATGCAAATCAGTCTTGACCCTGTGCCTCATGGGAACAGTCCAGCCCGAACTGCCAAGCCATGTCTTCCCTGGACTGGAAACAAGCATCCTGGGACCCGTTTTATACTAACAGCCCTCATCAGTCAAGGCTAGCTTGAATCCAGTGTCAAAGTGAGCAAGGGACCCACGTTTGGGCATACCCTGCCAACTTAGGGCAAACAAAGCAAACACAAGGAGATGATGGACAGAGCGCTGAAACTTTTCAGGCACTCACCCCCAGTCACAGATCTGGGTTGGAACTTTTCAGACACTCACACACAGTCACAGATCCGGGATGAATCCATCATCATTCTTTAGCTCACTTTGCCACCCCAGTTCAGACACCGCTATATGCAAATCAGTCTTGACCCTGTGCTTTATGGGAACAGTCCAGCCGAACTGCCAAGCTATGTCTTCCCTGGACTGGAAACAGGCACCCTGTGACCAGTTTTGGGCTAACAGCTCCCATCTGCCAGGCTGTCTTGAATCCAGTGGCAAAGTGAGCAAGGGACCCACGTCTGGGCATACTCTGACAGCTTATGGCAAACAAAGCAAAGACAAGGAGATGATGGACGAAGAACTGAAACTTTTCATACACTCACCCTCAGTTACAAATCTGGGTTGAATCCATCATTGTTCTTTAGTTCACGTTCGCACCTCAGTTCAGACACAGCTATATGAAATCAGTCTTGACCCTGTGCCTCATGGGAACAGTCCAGCCTAAACTGATAAGCAATGTCTTCCCTGGACCGGAAACAAGCATCCTGGGACCGGTTAAAAAGGTAATTCATGGCATATAGGGTACCCATAGAAAAATACTCACATTCAGGAAGAAATTCTGGCCATGTGGAAAGGAATGGTACAACTAGCACACTAAGTAATTCTTGGCCTAGCTGTGTACAACCTGGCCTACAGGAGAGTGGCACTTGTTAGAGGGTGATCGAGTTGTGCTATTTGGCTCTATTTGGCTCATATCACACCTTCTACCCATAATGCTAAGTTCTTGCTGGACACCCACATTGCCAAATCTTGGCTTGACCCCGTCTGTTGATCCCATGACCCCCCTGGCCTTAACTGTTTTTTAACTCCCTTTTGGATGGTTTCCTTTGTAGATTCCATGAAGAGAAAGTCCTAATATGGTCTGACATCTCCTTCTCAAATTCTTGCAAGATTGGAAGAGCTGCCATCTTGGGTACAGCATTCTGGCGCTACTTGGCTTCGAGCTTCCCACAAGACAACCCCTCCTGATGCTCTGTACGTGGAAGAGTTCTAGAATCTTTTTGTCCTTGTTGGTTCAATTTTCTTGGTCCCTGCATCTTTCCGAATTCCCAAGGCACTGAAAGAAAGAAAAAAGAAAGACATTAAACCTTGCCTGTCCTACTTCACGCCACACGGTAAGAATTGTTGCCACTCATCAGGATGTAAGAAAGACCTGCAAGAAAAAACAAGGTTAGTGCACTAATCTATATTTATATGATGCAGACCTACCCTGAAGGACTTTTCACAGAATTATAATTTTAAAAGGTGAATTTAAAGAAGAGTAGGACTGAAAAGTCTTTAGAAATTGTTGTGCATAAAGTACAATTATTGTATTGAGTTAATGTGCAAGTCCACAGAGAACGATTTGAAGTAATCCTGGTAAGAGAATTTGTTGTATGCGCCTTCTTTTAAGGGGAATGTTTCAAGACCGAACAGACTGGATTTGGCTAGAAATTCACGCTCTTATCCGAGTGGAGAACAAGGTAAATGACTCCTTTGAGGAAATGTATTAGAGACAGATGAAGTTAACAGAGGGAGGTTATGAAGAACTAATGTTTGTATTCCTTTTAAGAACTACCCGTACTGAGTACAATTCAGAGAAAAGAGTGCCAAGAGAGAGCGCAATCTAGACAAAAGCAACTCCCAAGGAATCCAGTTCTCGAAACCGTTATGCTTTTCAATCATCCTAACCCCCCCTTTCCCCTAGAGGCTGCTCTCCCACATAGTCATTTCCCTCTGTGTGAGGAGCAGCATGCTTCTGGGAGAGTGGACAGAGTGTTCGCTCCTGCTGACTCCTGGTTTTCAGGTGAGTGAATTTAACTTGATAGCCACCATGACAAACGCTGGCCCTGACTTAATGGGGTCATTTTTTTACATAAAAGTCGTCTATGGTATATAAGCGGCATAAATTGCAAATTTCTGGCACTGGCATTTTTTTTTTATAAAAGAGCACCCATGGAATATGGGGAGGGGGCACGATGACAAAATGTTGGCCTTGGATCGATAGAGGTATTTTTACGTTATGGGGCCCTCAAGCCATATTTTTAAAATCCTGGAGAACATCAGATATCATTGGCTTGGCACACAATAAAACGATTTGAAAATGTAATGAGCGCCCTTTCAGCGTTACTGAATTTCAGTAAATTGCTGTGAAAATTGTGCTTTAAAATGCATTATTTCATCCCATTGTTTTCAAATCTTTCTCAGGGGGATAAACTCCCTAGAAGAGGACTTGCTTTCTCAGGTGGCTTGCTCACTACTATCTAGGGTAAGAGTTTTGCCCAAGAAGTTTCAAATATCAAGTCACCCCCATAACACAGGACGTATCTAAAATTGATATTTGTCTCAGTCATGTTGTTATAATAGCTACAAAAAACAAGATTAGGCAGTGAAGAGGTAGTGTCCTATGTGGACATTAGCGGTGGATAGGTCCTCCTCTAAGAATCTGAACAAAACATAAGGATCCACCTCTCAGGGGGGTTCTCTTGACAGAATGTCTCAACATGTTTTGAAGCATCAAGGCTTCTTCATCAGGCTTGAGAAAGATCTTTTCAGTGCTCACTATGTTGCTATCAAAATGTGATGAAATCGTGTGCCGTGAGATTGCGTTTATCTTGAAGGCGAGGCAGTGTTGACGATTACAATACAGTGGCAGCACCCTTCCCACCCGTTCAAAAGGCTCATGGAGCATTGTCTCCTATATATCCTGACTTACATTTTTGAAATACCGATTGGGTATTGTATGAAGTGCATGATATTCTGCGTTTTTTCACTATTCTGTATATAGCACACAATTTCATCACATTTTGATAGAAACATAGTTAGTACTGAAGGGATCTTTCTCAGTCCTGATAAAGAAGCCTTGATGCTTCGAAACATGTTGACTTGATCAGGAGTATCTGCCCATTACACGCAGGACATCTCTGAACCACCACTTATAACAGCGCCAGCCTCAATGACCTATTAAAGTTTCTTAAGTCCATGAAGGCAGGTTCTTTTTAAATTCCCTTTTTGCTTTCACTCTTGACCCTTCCTATCACTACCCCTACACCACACATAGTACTGAATATCAGTGCTCCCGCGCAATCGCATGTCGTAGCATGCCCCGTCCCGCAGCGGGGAGGAAGACCCCTATGATGAAGCATGACACCAAGGGCCATTTAGGTGTGTGAGGGGTATTTAAGCAAACACTGTGTATGTCCAACCAAGATAGGAAACACACGTTTTTGACACAGTGAGACATTCTGTCAAGAGAACCCCCTTGAGAGGGGGATCCTTATGTTTTGTTCATGTTGTTATAATATTCACACAGTTATTTGGAAGTTCAACTATGACCATGGCTGTGATGTTAGGATCAAGTGGCATGCCTTCCTGGAAAATAAAAAGGTCGAAGGCCATATTATGTCACTTCCTGTGATGTAATTAAGGTCAAAGTGTAAGTGATGTCACTTAAGCTACCTCTAGCCTTTTGGTGAGTCGATTCCCATGATTATATAGTATACAAAGGGAGGGAAATGTTAAGTGGTATTTAAAACAACATAGAGATAATAGAAAATGTCTCCTGTGAATTGTGAAAATAATGTGCGCAGTGGCCGCAAGACAATGGAGCTACAGCGACTCTACTGCCCATGTCACACATGCCTTTTCAACACGTGGTATACCTGCCAAATGAATAGTATGTAATATGCATGATTTCATACAGCTTTTGAGTGCACAATACACAATTATATGTATTAAGTACGGGTGATATATTGTAGTGTTGCCTATCACTTTGCACGAACTCACATAATTGCATGTCTGAGCGTTGTGTGGGCCACATCTATGTCTTTTGCATCCAGCGGGCCCAATTGTAGAAAAATAACTCTTCGGCAATCTGGGTGGGCTCGTGAGGCAGTCGGCGTTTAAATTAAGGCGTGCATGCTACAACCTTAAGGGCTATACTATAATGTAAATAACACGAGTCCTAAACGATCCACTTGCTGTTTGCAAAAAAGAAGTGTCTGACGGGGAAGGATATGAAAAGAGACATTTTAGGAGTTATACCTTCCAAAAAAAACAAAAGTATTATATAAAAAACTCTGAGATTCAGGCCATTCCAATTCATACTAATATTTCTGAATAAACTTCTTTGTAAAGGTGATGTTATAAATCTGTATGATAGATTCTATGTTTAATGCTTGGTTAAATCTGACGCTCACCAGTGGGCCACGGCAGGACGTTTATTCCCCTAGGCGACTTAATAATATAAAATTTAGGAGAACAAGGAATTAATCACTTGGAATAAGCTTCGCGGTTCCTGTAACAGGTGGTGAGCCGTCTCAAACCTTAAGCTGAACATTAAAATGGATGCCCATGATATCCCGAAGACATTACAGCTCTCCTGATCGCACTTTGTCTGACCATTATGCAAACTGCAGATGGTCGAGGCAGGGAGTTTTCAAACATTAGGCATAATGAGATCCAGAGTCACCGTGTAATGGAAGCTAAATGCACATCTGCACACTCAGACACATTCACCTAAAAATCTTCCAAGGTTAACTTTTTTCGTTTTGTTGTCATATTGCTTTGATAATCGAAAAAAGTAAAGAGTTTCGTGGATTCGACGACACGTTTGTGATGACTGTATTTAAGGGTGACAGTGCCTGCTTCCTGTGGCCTAGAGCAAGCGATATAACAAACACACGTCTTCCCACAAAGGCATTTGCTACAGCTAAGTCCTCATTATGAGCGGACAGTAATCCTGATGAAGCCGTTAATGGAAGTTACTGTCCCTCATCCCCATTACTATAATCGGGGCAGAAAAACAGATTTCTGTATTTTTTTTAAATATTTTTCATAATCAGAAATATTTTCCCTCCCCAGAGTAACACGTCACAGGTATCAGTAACTCCACGGCGCAGGATACCGAGTAGAAATGACTTCACCTTAGAATCTAAGGGGTCTGGGGGCCTCAAGTGATCTTAGGGAGGGCAGGATCTGGCCAAAAGAAGCATTATTATGCTGATAACAATGCTTTGTTTTAAGTGGAACCAAGTAAGTGGTAGTAAGAAAGAAGCACTTTAATGGGCCATCACTAACATCTTTTGTCATATCCTAGATGGGAGTATGTGTCAAAAGGGAAAGATCTCCAAATATTGCTCAAAATCCCTACCTCCATTTCTAATAATCACACTGTGGATACTTTTACACTTTAGTAAAACCTGCCTGACCATTTGTCTAATGTAACAGAACTTAACTGCAATAATTAAATAAGTCTAGACATTTTAAAACATTGCCATTTTAATAACTGTGAAAAACTCATAGGGGTGTGGGGGGGTAGGGGGGGGGCAAGGACATTTTTCTCCACCGGGGAGGCACATCATAAAAAAGTTTGAAGATCACTGCCTTAGAATGATGGCCATAAGACTGCACAGCAGTCAGGGCAAATAGAGAGGGAGAATATAGATACACATAATGCTGTATTGTTACAGAGTGGATCACCTACATAGCAAACCCTTTACCCTTCATTTCAAGATGTCCTATTTCTGCAATGCTTACAAAGAAATTGGAACCCGCATTGAAAACTAGGGGGCATATCATCAACGACCAGCGATAATTATCGCTGGCCGTGCTTAGCGATAATTGTATTATCACAGGCTATCTCTGGAATTTATCGCCCTGGTTATCGACGATTTGCAGAGAACATCGCTGGTTTTCCAGCGATGTTCCCTGCAAAGCAGCGACAACATTGCTGATACAACCCACAGGGTTGTATTAGCATAATCCACCCCAATGTTGGGGATAGGTAAGTCTGCATTTTAGCAGAATTTAGTTTTTGGAGAAAACAGTGGTTTTCTCCAAAAACTAACATGTGCTAAAATGCTGGGGCAGCCTTGTAAATATCGCAATTCGTTCACCTTTAAACCCAGGGAAGACATAAATGCAACATAGACCATTTTTAGACGTTGAAGGGCCACCCCTATTCTTGCAATTAAAAATTAATCATCGGCTTATGCTAACATGGGTATAGAAGTGGAGCCAAATTTAGGAACATCTGGGGTTACTCCTAGTAGAGGGGCCTCAACTCCATTTGTCTACACAGAGAATAAAAAGGGGGCGAGGACACAGCACTGCCTTACACCTTTTTTAATCTTAAATGGCGCATTTACTCTCCCTCTTTTCCAAACCTAACACGAGCAGAGGCATTGGAATACATTTGTGGGGTAAAACAGATTATTGCTGAATCCACCCCTAACTTCTCCATTATTTCCCAGAGTTTGAGTGGATTACACAATCAAACGCTTGACTTAAATCCATAAATGCCATAGAAATCTCCCCAGGCTTTGCTCTCTTATATTTCCCAGTGATTAGTAATAAATTGAGGCACTGAGCTATAGTGCCCTGACCACTCTGAAAGCCATGCTGTGATTGCATAAGAATATTGTTTTCAGCTGCCCACTCTTCCAACTTATTTAATAATAAATGCCTCATGAGTTTTTGCTGCGGTGTCTAATAATAATGAGAGCGGCCTATCATTAGGGCCCCTTTAATGAATGGAAACAATGACACTGGTTTTCCAGGAATCTAATAGAGTGGTTTTTGCTATAGCATTAAAAGTGTTTATTAGTAAAGAGGCCCATAGATCTTGATAGTCAAGAAAAAGGTTGATAGATACCCCATCGGGCCCCGGTGCCTTGTCCCTAGTGCACTTACTCAGGCCCAGTTTAGTCTCCTCAACTGAGAATATCAGTTGATCAGATTGCAACGGGTCAATGGACCCAAATCAGTGGGAAATGTATCTTGGGTACCAAAAATCCACTCAAAGTAAGCCACCCATGTGTCTCCATTAACATGTGAGTCTAAGGAAGGGTCAGTTTTATTTTTAAAGAAAGGTGCGTTAATCACCCCCCAGAAATCTCTATTGTTCTTCGAAACTGCTGCCTAGGTATGCCTTCTGCAGTAACTTAATCCGGTCCCTATCCCTTGGTTGTATCTTAAGGGCTAATTGAAGGTTTTTAGATACTTTGGAGCATTCATGATAAAACTAGCAATTTAATGCTGGGTTTGATCATGGTTTAGTGCGAGTTAAGGCCATTTTAATCTTCTCTAGGAGGTTCTCAAAATTGGTAGGAACCGATTCACAGTTATCATCTAAATCCAGACATTTTAAAACCAACCCCAAATTCTCTGTCACCATTTGCGAGAGCACTTCTGTCTTATTTACTAGGGACCATTTTAGTTGGAACCCATTTTTCTTTTCCCAATATTGGTTCCTCCATTCTTAGTCTTGAGTTTTTATTTGGTACTCCTAGTATCATTGAAGTGAAGATAATTGCATGATCACTATACGGGGAGAATTGAGTATCAATTTAATTAATCCTTTCCCTAATAGAGGTTGATATTATTACAAAATCATGGTTGACACATAGTCATTACGAATAAGGTTCTTGTCATGATGCCCTGTAGATGGGTCCGTCCAATTACAGATTTCCAAATCCCTCATACAGAGGATCCGGCTTAAACTATTCCCATGATCATGATGTTCAAAATGGTAAATTGGCTCCCTCTGGTTGTCATCAATACCACACGGTTTGTTTAGCTTATGTTTACATACCTGAATGTTAAAATTTCCTACCCACACTATGTTAACAACTTTATTCCTCTGGATTTGAAAGAATTTTTTTAGCTCAGAATCTATCACACCTATCACTGATTGAGGGTCAGTCAAATTATAATTATAAAAAATTGTTAAAAGCCAGTCCTGATATATATCGTCCTCAAACCCAAAAAAATGAAATTGTGGGCTAGGTGAAAAACATTGTTTTTATTTGGTACTCCTAGTATAATTGAAGTGAAGATAATTGCAGGATCACTATAGGGGGAGAATTGAGTATCAATGTAATTAATCCTTTCCCTAATAGAGGTTGATATTATTACAAAATCATGGTCAACACATAGTCATTACGAATAAAGTTCTTGTCATGATGCCCTGTAGATGGGTCCGTCCAATTACAGATTTCCAAATCCCTCATACAGAGGATCCTGCTTAAACTATTTCCATGATCATGATGTTCGAAATGGTAAATTGGCTCCCCCTGGTTGTCATCAATACCACACGGTTTGTTTAGCTTATGTTTACATACCTGAATGTTAAAATTTCCTACCCACACTATGTTAACAACTTTATTCCTTTGGATTTGAAAGAATTTTTTTAGCTCAGAATCTATCACACCTATCACTGATTGAGGGTCAGTAAAATTATGATTATAAAAAATTATTAAAAGCCACTCCTGATATATATCGTCCTCAAACCAAAACAAATGAAATTGTGGGCTAGGTGAAAAACATTGTTTTATCTTAATTGAGAGTGTAATAGAGATTAAAGTTAAAATACCTCATTTAGCTCTTCCTGCTACAGATGGTACAACATTGGTTTGATACGAGCAGTAACCGTCTACGTGGATATATTGCCTAGACCACGTCTCCTGAAAGCATAAAATAGCCTGATGCTGCCAAAGTGCTAGCCAAAGGGTTTTTCCAATTTTGTGGCTATGCCTGCTAAGTTCCAGGTGGCTAATTTCACATGCAATCCAAGCCCCCCCATATCTATGTTTTTGTCTGTTAGGGCAGTGTCGGTTAGATGCCATAGGGCTCCCTGAATTCACCACCATCTTAGTTTCTGGATGTGGATCTACACTAGGCAATCAATCGCACGCCTTCAAGTATTTAAATCTGTTTCCTACAGTTAGCCCTAAGAGATCTAAGTTGGGCCTATTAGCAGACTTAATTACCTGATTACGTGTAGTGTTCCTATTGAGGACAGTGCTCCAATGACTTTGCTTAGCAGGGGGAGATTGGCGATAGAAGTACTACAGTGATGTAATAAAAATCTGAGACCTATGATGGCCAGATTCATGGAATTTGGACAAAAGCGACATAGCTATTGCATCATCATTTAAATTTACTACACAAGCACCAGAATGGGCTTTCTGTGAAGGGCCCACTCACCCCACTCTCCTAGCCATATTAATATGGTAATGTAAAATTCTAGTGTAACTACCGCCATGGATAGTTAACCAATGCAATGATTTATCCATAAGTTGTTGGGTAGATTCCTTTTAGCCTTCTTGTAATCTAGGGACGTTTATCAGGACGAGTACAAGTGGTGCAGATGCTGGAGGAAGATCTAAAAATGTATATACGGGTTGGTCGGTTTGAGCAATTCTACTGTCAGGCACCTCTCTACCCTAGGCCCCCCTAGGCCCCTCCAAACATTGCGGTAGACACCCCTCAGAAACAGAAACAGCATGCGTCCTTGGAATCAGGCTAGTGCCAGATGTTTGTCCCTCTTTGTTTAGTTTTTCCAGATTGGATGGGCACTGAGCCTTGGATACTGTTAAATGAACATGACATTGATTTAGATTAGCTTTCGTTTTCGCAGTTTGAGGTTGCAACTGCCCTGGTTGCTGTCGGGGCCTTAACACTTTGGGGGCATACTTTGAGCCTTACCTGCTGCTTCCCCTGATTGTCGCTGTTGTTCCCTGTCTCCCTCCCGCCGCCACAGCCCACATTTATCAGCGGCCGCAGTGTGGAGGGGGCTTAGCGTCATCCGGACTACACTTCCCAGACGCCTCCGCGGCAGAAGCCGCCGCCACCAGCATTTCCCGCGCCAGGAGGCGCATCAAAAGGAACACAGCCTCGGTGGAGCGGGGGGCCTTAACACTTTGGGGGCATACTTTGAGCCTTACCTGCTGCTTCCCCTGATTGTCGCTGTTGTTCCCTGTCTCCCTCCTGCCGCCGCAGCCCACATCTATCAGCGGCCGCAGTGTGGAGAGGGGATTAGCATCATCCGGACTACACTTCCAAGACGCCTCCGCGGCGGAAGCTGCCGCCACCAGCATTTCCAACGCCAGGAGGCGCATCAAAAGGAACACAGCCTCGGTGGAGCGGGGAGCCTTAACACTTTGGGGGCATACTTTGAGCTTTACCTGCTGCTTCCCCTGATTGTTGCTGTTGTTCCCTGTCTCCCTCCCGCCGCGGCAGCCCACATCTATCAGCGGCCGCAGTGTGGAGGGGGGCTTAGTGTCATCCGGACTACACTTCCCATATGCCTCCGCAGCGGAAGCCGCCGCCACCAGCATTTCCCGCGCCAGGAGGCGCATCAAAAGGAACACAGCCTCGGTGGAGTGGGGGGCCTTAACACTTTGGGGGCATACTTTGAGCCTTACCTGCTGCTTCTCCTGATTGTCGCTGTTGTTCCCTGTCTCCCTCCCGCCGCCGCAGCCCACATCTATCAGCGGCCGCAGTGTGGAGGGGGACTTAGCATCATCCAGACTACACTTCCCAGACGCCTCCGCAGCAGAAGCCGCCGCCACCAGCATTTCCCGCGCTAGGAGGTGCATCAAAAGGAACACAGCTTCGGTGGAGCGGGGGGCCTTAACACTTTGGGGGCATACTTTGAGCCTTACCTGCTGCTTCCCCTGATTGTCACTGTTGTTCCCTGTCTCCCTCCCGCCGCCGCAGCCCACATCTATCAGCGGCCGCAGTGTGGAGGGGGGCTTAGCGTCATCCGGACTACATTTCCCAGATGCCTCCGCGGCGGAAGCCGCCGCCACCAGCATTTCTCGTGCCAGGAGGCACATCAAAAGGAACACAGCCCCCGTGTCGTGGGATAGCGCGCGGGTCTGCGCTGGGCTAAGCCCAGGCAAAGGGCGGGCCGTCTGTGGCCGTCCGGGGCAGGAGGAGGCAGGGCTGGGCCATCCCCCCTTCATTTCGTCATCCGAGGTACTCTGTGTACTATACTCTCATTGCTTGTTTATTCTGTTCCATCAGTTATACCAATGGGGAAAAGGAAAATCACAGAGGACACTAACGAGGCAGTTGGTGGGGTGTCTAAGGGAGGGAAAAAACCCAAGAGGTCGAAGGTTAAACCTCTGAGAAAGCGTTTCGCACATGCGGGTAGCAATTGTGTCATGGACCGGATTGATGAACTGGTGCAAGACTGTGAGGACCTATTGACTTCTGCTCCGCTCCCAAAGGAGAGGGTTTCAGAGGGTGGGAGTAACACATCTATCAGTGAAAGAAAAGGCCAAAAGAGGGGCATAGCGATTATTCCAGAAATGTTTTTGAGTAAATCTAGCGCAGGGAGTGTGGCATGGCAAAATCTGTGATTTCTGAGGAGGGGGGTTTTAATCCAGACCAATTCCAGCCCCATTCAGCTCCCGCCCGCAGCCCCAACGATGTAATTACTTTGCCCTGTAGTAACAGGTTTTCCATATTGGCCCAAATAGAAAACTGTTATCCTGAAATCAGCCCAGAAGGACTTGTGACAGTTCCTCCCCTAAGCGAAGGCGTATCCCATGTGCCTGGAACCTTTGACGCTCTTTGGCAAATGGAGTCAAATGCCAATCCATTGTTCGAAGTGGTAAAGCACCTGTGTGACTTGGTTGAAGGAATGCAGGTCAAAATTGAGCAGTTGACCGATGTGGTAAATAGTATGAGGGCAGATTCTGGTTCAGGTTATCGCTCAAAAGGTTTTGTTGCGACACAATTCACTGGCCCAAATAGATTGCAGGATGGAGACCGTATAAAGACAACTTCTACCCCCCCCCGCACCTCTACGGGTGTTTTTCAAGCTCAAAACATCCCTTTTAGTGAGGTGGTTAGGACAGGAAGAGGAGTCCTCCACACCAATCACGAATCTAAAGGGCGTGATGTAGTAACCTCAGCAAGTAAGCCAACAGGGAAAGTGGGCGATGTCTCTACCGTCACAGCGAGACCTGTTGAACAGAAAACCTCAAGATGCCAACAGGTAAACAAATCAGTTCCATCTAGTACGCATCTTGCCCATTGTAATTCCAATCTAATCAAGCCGCCTATGGTGTACCTGGTTAATACTCCTAAATTGAGTCTCGGCAGCGATTATGAATCCACTGAATCTCTAATTAACAAAGCCATCCATTGGATTAGGCATGTCAGAGGCTGTAGGTCTGTTATTAGGGAGGATATCACCAGTGCTGGGAGGCTTAGCTTCCAGGGGGATATATATGATTGTATTAGGTTAACTTTCAAGAATCCTAAGTTGGCGGGAGACTTAATTAACCTAGAATTCAGAACTTGTTCCCTGGATCATTCCAGAATTCAATTGAGATCCACTCCTCCCCAGACCTGGCTGACTAAAAATCAAAAGTGTGTAGTGGCCAACCTCGGGGTAAGCTCTAGTTTGGATTGCAATGATTGACTAATGGCAGAAGTTGTACAAGTGGAAAGTAGAGTTGAAATCAATAGTGAAAAGTTTGTCCCAGGTACAACTATCCTTCCGGGCAATTCGCTCTCCTCACTACTTCTAACATCTTTTATGCCTTCCTTGCCCATCGTGCCACCTAGTATTCCAGATATTATCCAAAATGATGCTTTTGTATCTGATCTTGGGAACCCAGGTTCAATTATCTCGTGGAATATAGCTGGCTTGAAATCCAAATTGGACTCTCCGGAATGGGCAACATTCATCAGTCAGTATGAAATATGCCTATTCCAGGAAACTTGGCTGCTGGACATATTGCATTTTTCTGGTTATTTGAACTATAGTATCCCAGCTGAAAAGAGAGGGAGAGGCCGCCCATCTGGAGGCCAGTCAATATGGGTCAGGCAGGACCTTGATGTCACAATTAAGCCCCTGCCTACTAATCACAAGGATTTATAGATCTTAAGGCTAGAGTTTCTAAATAAGAAGCCTATTTACATCTATAATCTGTACGCTCGAGGTGCTGGGGGGAAGAAATCTGATGTATTAGCACTCATGGAAGACTTGATAGAACGATACTCGTCTCATTCCAACATAATTATTGGGGCAGATTTTAATGTAACCTTTGAACCTCTTCCATGTGACAATTGGAACATATCAGATGAAGAAGACAGGGAATGGGGTGTACCCAAACTCGATCTGGAGCCAATTAAAAGGTGGACAGAAATAGTGACACAACTCAACTCAATCTGTCTAAGTAAAGGCTTAAGATCAACTAATGGTAGGACTGCTGGAGATAAGTTAGGGGCCAACACGTTTAGGAGTAGGCCACGTGAGAGTAGAATTGACTATATTCTGGTCAGTCTGGGTTTATGGCGATACCTCAAAGATATGTCAATTGTGGACAGGGTTGAGAGTGATCACAATCCCCTATGTATGATATTCATCTACTGGGAAGAGCCCGTCAGTTATGTAGGGGAGGTGGGCAGTAACGCTCCCATTGACATCGCCATCTCAAATGATATGCGCCATGTCCGTTGGTCAAAGGTTTCGACTATCCAAGAGAATATTGATTTTATATCAAACAAGTTAGCTCAAGCAACAAACGATTTGGGTGTATTATCTAAAGAGGGTTTATTGGCTCCTGCATTAGAAAAGGGCACTAGGATCCACGAGTCTTTCTTTAGAGAGTTAAGAAGTTTATTTGTTAGGCCTTCTAAACCAAACAGCTCTCGCATCCCCCAGCCACCACGTTGGTATTCAGGGTATTGTAGGCAGGCCCGCTTGGAACTGGGTAGGGCTATTAGAAGCGGTTCAAGCGAGAACATTCGTCTCGCAAGGGCCTCGTATAGGATTGCTGTCTCTAGATCCAAGTGTGCCTGGGACGAACAGAGATGGCAAGACTTAAAGGAGGCCGGATCTCAGAAAGACTTGTGTAGGTTCTGGAACGTTTTTAAATGGGGAACTAAGGGCAATCCGGATAAGCCCCAGAACTGGGTCCCGCAAGAAGAATGGGTAGCCTATTTCAAACAGCAATATGCAAAGGGTGAGGCCACAAACCCAATTATGGAGTTACCATTCATACCTTTTTTGGAAGATCCGTTCACAATTGGAGATGTCCATTGTGCCCTAGACCTAGTCATCCCTGGTAGAGCGCCAGGTATTGAGGGCATACCTGCGGATCTATTCCTGCAGGATAAAGATTCCTGGGGTACCTACATACTCCTCTTGGCTAATATGGTTGCTAAGGGAGCGGGATCAGAACATCTTATCCCATTTGCAGGCTGGTTTTAGAACCTCGATTAGCACAGTCGACCAGGTCCTGCATTTTGGTATGCTGTACTGGAAGACTGTGGTAATCGGAAGTGGTAGTTTACATGCTGCCTTTATTGATCTTAGAGCAGCATTTAACCTGGTTCCTCGCTCGACCTTATGGAACGTTCTTAACGATATGGGCATGCCTGGGCCCCTAATTTCACTAATTAAAAAACTTCATGAGCAAAATTTTGCTCAGATTAGGTGGGGTAGTCCTGGTAATGTCACAATCTAGTTCCCTGTAGAAACTGGAGTGCGCCAAGGCTGCGTTTTGGGGCCAACCCTTTTTTCTATGTACATCAACGATGTGGCCAAGCTACCGATTGACTCTAACGTTGATACACCCTCGCTCGCAGGAGCCAAAGTCCCCATTTTAATGTTTGCCGACAATTGTCTGATAGTATCTAAAACCCCGAGCGGGCTGCAAAGGGCTTTGTTGATTTTTGAAAAGTTTTGTACCGCTCGTGGTTTGGAAGTAAACGCTTTAAAATCCAAGTTCATGTCTTGTAACGCGCTAAATCTTTTAAGGGCACTGTAAGTATGAATGAATTACCTCTTGAGAAGGTTCAGGCTTTCAGCTATCTGGGTGTTTGTATTCAGCATGATTTAACGTGGAAACACCAGGTCCAGCTGGCTATCCTAAAACACCGCCAGCTTGCAGGAGCTCTAAGCTTGGAACACTCAAGGTCCCTCACTAAGCCGATAGCCCCTGTACTATCGGTATATAACGACAAAGTAGTCAATTCTGCTCTCTATGGTGTGGAAATATGGGGATCTGAAAATTTAAGGGGGATAGCAGCTTCTGAAAATGGTTTCTTAAGGAACCTAATCAAATTACCCCGGAGCACCCCTATGAGCCCTTTATTTTACGATTTGGGCCTGTGCCCAATCGCCCTTATTGCGTTTTTGCGCCCAGTTTTATACTGGAGGCAGATTTGGACCACGCCCAAACCAGAAGTATATACCAGGGGCCTGATGGATGTAATAAAAAGTGATACTTCCCAAAAAATCAAGTGGTTAGGACACATTCGGGGTGCACTAAGGGATCTAGGTCTTGGGGAATTATGGGATGATCCAGGAAATGCTAGGTTTCCCCCCGAAGAAGGTTCTTAAAGACCTGTATTGGAAGTCCATGGCTTCGAAAACTTTCAGGAATACAGCCCCCCTTTCCCTGACTGGTCTGTTCCTGGACTTCAAAGATGGGTCAAATTTTGAAGCCTTCTGGGATGTTATCACAAAACCCCTAGACAGGAAGCTCTACTTCCAATTGAGAATTGGGTGTTTACCAGTAAGGGTGTTCACTAATAGGTGGACTAGTGGGGGCAAGACTGCTTGTCCAGCCTGTTCGGCCACTATGGAAACTATTAGTCACATATTGTTTGAGTGTCCTGTGTATGTAGCACCCCGACGGATCTGGCTACGCCCTGTGTATAGGTTATTGGGCACAAGGAGTGGGCTGGTTGCTGTTAGATTAATTTGTACCTGGGCCAACCCACCTGTATACACTGCTGTGGCCAAATTACTAGGTTGGGCATGGACAATCCGAAAAAGATTGCTAACAGCTAAAATTTTAACTTTGGGGTGAAAAACGTTTTGTTTATCCAATATGTTCAAATTCCACCCCATATTGGCTGTAGTATCAATGTTATTTTTTAATGAATTTTCAAATTTTACCACTATTTATTATATTTTTTAAGGATGAATTTTATATGTACTATATGCTTTTATGACATTCGTCGAATAAAGCTTGCTTGACGGCTGTCGAGGATCACCAAAGTGCAGACGAAGCCACATCTCCAGACACCTGAGAGACCTGCACTCGCTCCCGGTCAACAAGAGAATCACCTTCCGCCTCCTCACCCACGCACACAAAGCCCTGCACAACCAAGGCCCGAGTTACCTCAACAGCCGCCTCAACTTCTACGCTCCCACACGCCACCTTCGATCGACCAGCCACGCCCTCGCCGCCGTCCCCCGCATCCGAAGAGCCACAACAGGAGGAAGATCCTTCTCCCACCTGGCCGCCAAGACTTGGAACTCCCTCCCGACCCACCTCCGCCTGACCCAAGACCACCTCGCCTTCAGGAAGCAGCTCAAGACCTGGCTGTTCGAGCAGTAGCGGACCCCCCCTCCCCAAGCGCCTTGAGACCCTCCGGGTGAGTAGTGCGCTATACAAATGCTATGATTGATTGATTGATTGATTGACAACTTTTGCCATTATCTTCCCAAGAAGAAATTAATTCTTCTATTTTAATCAAGTGAGACACAATTGGCTGGAGTAAGCTAAAGACCTTCTCCTCCAGTTTTTGCCACACTGCTTCATCTTCTAGTAGTTGCACGTGGATAGTATCCACTGGATTTATGGGCGTAGGCAACTTCGCCAATTTTGTGATTGTCACGAGGTTACCATTCACATGTTCAGCTGCTCTTTCCCTTTTGGGTGCTGGTTGGGTAACTAAAATAGAGGTAGAAGATGGTACTGGTTCGGATATGTTCACGGAGGGACTACCAAAGAGGTGGTGGAGCCTCTCCTTGATCCGGTCTATAGGGTGATACCCTGCTAAGGTAAGGGGTGCTAAAATATTGGTTGTGTTATTTCTTCCCTCTTCCAAAGAGAGACAATGCTGAGTCAACTAAGTCTCATGGCACAGTACATCTGCTGCCCTTAACAGAAACAAATCCAGTGTGTTTACAATGCCCTCCCCAGGCTTATCAACTGTTGCCTTTCTCTTACCCATTGAAGGTGTCTGGCAGACTGGATAGCCGATGATTTATAAATATGTGGGACCAAATGTCAGAGGGGGCCCAGCCCAGCCTCCTTTGGGCTCCGACGGGCATGGATGCGCTGCGGGTCTGCGTTGCGCCTATTTGACATGTGAGGCCAGGGGGCATCTGGGAAACCGAGCCCCCACATCATGTCCGGTTACTCACTGGTCTCCTCCGATATCGGCTACACCTGCCTCGGGTCTGCGTTTTGCCTATATGGAGTTCTGAAGCCACGGGGCAGCTGGGAGACCGAGTCCCCACACTGTGTCCGGCTCCTCACTGCTCTCCTTCTCCTCCGATAGCACAATGGGTCCGGTGCTGCTCCGCTCCTCCTTTCCTTCTTCTCTCCTTCCTCGCTTCTTCCTGCAACCAAACTTGCAGCACTGCATTGGGCAAGGTGGAAAGCACAGTGCAGGATCCTATCTATTAAGGTAGTCCGGCTGCTTCAGTCTTCCAGCTTAGACTGCTGCTGGCCACCTGGAAGACTGAGGTCGACTCCTGCCTCCTTCTGCTGGCCTCTCAGAGTTTCTTGGGGACCAGTGAGAGCATATGATCTGGACTTTATTTTCTCACCTTCAATCTCCACCAGCCTCATGCCACGCCATTCGTTCGGTGACGGACATCTCGACTCTTCACCAGATGACTTTGTCTGTTCCCAGGAATTTCTTCGCTAAATTCTTCGCTAGGTTCTTCGCTAAATTCAAAAGTCAGCTCAAAATCCTCTTCCTCGATCGATCTCCAGCGATCAGATAGGATCAATGGAGTGCTGAAAATGACACTTTAACCCTCCCGGCTGTGGGATAACAAGTCCTTGTAATGGACCCACTCAACATCTTCTTTACTACGACTCCCACCCGGACTGTCTCACTGTTTTGATATTTGTTCTGCTCTCTTTTGCTCTCTTTATTGTAATATGTTGTGCTCTCGCATGTTTTGCTATGCAATTGCTGTGAAGCGCTCCGATACCCGCTGTTCAGGCTAGTGCTATACAAAACTTTGTAAATAAAAAAATAAAAATAAAAACAGAACCTGTCTTATCTACGAGCAGACTAACTCCA
This sequence comes from Lissotriton helveticus, assembly GCF_964261635.1. NCBI lineage: Eukaryota > Metazoa > Chordata > Amphibia > Caudata > Salamandridae > Lissotriton > Lissotriton helveticus. The sequence goes on along the minus strand of NC_136071.1, from coordinate 480,661,158 downwards.
ATCTCCCAAGACATAACCTCGTTGGTTGCATCTATAAAAGAGTGTGTGGGGAAACATTTTAGCAGGGAAGTTAAGAGGAGGATTCATCCCACATCCAAGGCATTTAATGGATGTGGGTGCAAGGAATTTTTAAACACCACTAGTAATTTGAAGGGTAGTTCCTTTGTTTCTCAACAAGGTGGGGATTCCCTGTATGTACCAGAACCACGATTATCCTCCACACCAGTAATCTGGCAGGCAAATATGTCTGACTCCAAAATAACTGATGAATATCAAGCTAATTGCTGAGAAATTCCCTGCCTATCGTACTGTTCAAATCAGTTACTTATGCCAAGTCTAGATGTTTCTGTGGAAAATGGAGGGTCTCTGGTTAATTTTATTATTATTGGTGCAAACAACTCTGCATAGACTTCTGGAAGCAACGGTGGCAAATAATGATGAAACAAAAAAGAAACTGGGCATCTCAACTGTATTGCAATAGAATTGATGGCTATTAATGCCCTCACTAGTGAAGCCAAAGAGGTCTGAGAATGGGCCTGTGAATGATTTAAATGGATCAATAAGGCATTTGCTAAATTAAGCAGGAGAAAGTAGTACCCCAGATATTTTTGTGTCTTAAGTCCTGATTGTTACTGAAGAACAGGGAGACAAAGGGGCATATTATAAAGAAACTACGTTAAAATTATTACCGCTTTAGCGGCAGGAAACTGCTGCTAAAGTGGCGATAATGGGCTTGATAATATGCCCTTGTGAATTCCCATAGAAGCTCATGTTCTGGTATGAACATGGGCTTCTATTGGATTTCTCAAGGGCATATTATCAAGCCCATCATCTCCGCTTTAGCGGCGTTTTCCTGCCGCTAAAGCATTGAGAATTTTAACGCTGTTCTTGATTATATGCCCCTATGCTTTTTATAGAAGAAAGGCCCTAGAGATTAGGAGACCACAAACGTTTGGCAAAAGGGCGAGAGATCTGAAGAAAAAACCCAAAGTAGCAAAAGGAGAGATAAACAAGTTGTAGAATTGTGACAAAGCCTCAAGTTAGTAATCTGCGCACAAAAGGAAAAAATCTACAAGGTAGCAATACGATTAAAGGTTCTGTGAAGTTGTCTGGAAGGGAACCATCACATAATAGAGGGGAATTAGTAAAGCTGTTTCAAGAGCTGGAGTAAGTGTGAGATGCAGGGCTCAGAATTAAAGGGTTCCCTGGTGGTGTTGGTCAATAATTGAGCAGTGGTAGATTTATTAATAAAGTTATTAGTAAACAAAATTGCATACCACCATCGACCCACGCAAGTGGGAAAGGCAAACTTGACCAGGAATGTTAGAGGAGGTTCGATGGTGTTATTAATACAAAAATTAGTCAGCCAGTCAGTCAACAATACTTTTCTTTGTAATCTATTTATTGACATTTAGCAAAAGAAAACAATACAACCACAGGAATCACAGTCACATAGACACAAGAAATGTTTGAGCAGTACAGATGCAATTTACACATCATTCAGAAAAGAGGAAGAAACAGAGGCTGACGAAGGCCTAATGACATGTACACATAGCAGGTAACAGCTTAATATCCTGCACAGGGTGTAACCAACAGTCCGGCCATGTGCCCACCAAGTTGATGTGTATAACCACTTGCTTAGCAAGAATACGTGCTACTTCCCTCTTCGGAAGCTGGGGTCGATGGTTGCGCGCTATATTGTTCTGAATGTGCCCCCAATCAGATTCCTCTACCAATGACGAAGAGGTGTCTTTTGGGCGAGGAAAGGGTAGAAAGGGCTCCCATATGCCTTTTGGGACAGGAACATATTGGCACTAAATGCCAGTAAATATTTAGTTGCTCCTGACAATATCTGACATCTCTCAACCAAGCCTTGCATGCGGGAGCAGTTACCAGCCCCAGTGTATGACCAACATTCATTTAGCTAAAAGCAATAGCATGACAATGAGTCGTCAGTAGATACATTTGTGTCTGCGATTAACCCAAGGAGCTCTACCAGGGGGTGTAGGGTGGTAGGTGCCCAGTGATAGCATGTATAGTCGTGTACACCTCTTCCCAGAATGATGCCACTCACGGGCACTGCCATGCCAAATGTATATAGGAAGCCTGAGGAGAGTGACAGCAGAGGCAGTGGGGGTACGGTACAAGCCCCTTTCTGCAGAGATGGAGCAGTGTAGTATATGCAGTGGAACAATTTGAAGTAGTTTGTGATTTAGAGAGAGGGATGCCAGCTGACCGCAGGACAACCCCCATTGTTTATCCGCTAGAGGGTAGTCGATATCCACAACCCAACCCCTGTGTGCAATCGGAAAGGGAGTAGGCATACTGGTAAATAGGTGAGTAATTAGTTTGACAGGGGGTGGGGAAGCATTAAGAAGTTCCAGTGCTGGGAGAGGTGATGGTGAGGCAGGGACGGTGTTATGACTAGCGCAGCAAACTCCCCAGAGTTGATAATAAAGGAGACTGTCAGGAGGGGAGGGGTAGAGGAGGACGTGGCTTCGATTAAGGAATGAAACGATCCTCAGGGTATAGGTCTCAGAATGTCATAAGCTGTTGCTTGCGTGCTTGCATCATAACACACCTGTCATGGAGAGGCGGAAGCAGGAAGTTGCCAGCAAGGGGGATGGTAGGGGAGTATAGGCACGCTAAACCATCTCACCCATGCAATCCCTCCTATGCCCAACACAAATATGCCACTGTGTCAATTTCTGCCCTTGGTGTTTTATAGGGTGCATAGAGTGTCGTAGTTAAAGGCCATGGGGTTGCACTATCTAATTCTATGGCTGTGTGGGGCTGGAATGGAGTGAAGTGAAACCAATAGTGGAGAAATTGAGCTTGGGCACACAGTGCATATAATTTCATGTCAGTTGCTCACAGCTCATCCTGCACAAATGGCAAAGTTAGGAGATCCCAAGATTCACGGGGTTGTTTGTTCGCCCATATCAGTGTCATTAGATTGAACTTGAGACAGGTAAAGAACTAGACTGTCAGGTGTAAGGGAATGTTATGGAACAGGTATAGGAACTTTGGAAAGACTATCCTCTTCGCTATCGCAATGCGTCCTGCTAGAGACAGTTGCAGTTTGGACGAAAGGGACATTTGTCTTCCAGCCAGTCGACTGTGAGCATGTAGTTAGCTACCCACAATTACTCAGGGTCTCAATTTAGCCAGATGCTCAAGTGCAGAACCTGTTCCGATGCACATTTAAGGGGGTAGTCAGTTTGGAACAGTAACATCCCCTCCATAAGTGGAAAAAAAATAGATTCTAACCAATTGATTTGTATGCCTGAGTATACCACCACGTCTTATCAACCCGCAAGTCAAGGGAGCTACATTTTCCCTCCGATCTTTGGCCTTAAGGTAAAATTATCTGCGTACAAAGCCAATGCACCTATTATCATAGCACTGTCTGAACTTTGCCAGCAACGGTTCAATCGCAATCTCAAAAAGGAGCGACGATAACTGGCATCTTGTCGCGTACCCCGGGTTATCAGGAAAGGATTTGTGAACCCCAATTGATTGGGCTGAACTATAGTTGGCAGAAAGGGCAGCAGGTGATTCGGAAGGATCTTTGCATAGATGTTCTTGTCAAGATTGATTATAGGAGTCACATTGGTTTGCCAGTGTGTCTGGTTTAAGGAGCATTAATATTACCACCTCTCTCAGTGAGGGCAGCAAGGTCCCTACATTTAGTGAGTCCTGAAAAATGGCCAAAAGTTGTGAAGCCAGCAGGGAAGTGAAACCCTGGTAAAAGGCAGTGGTCAGACCGTAGAGTACAGGCGCCTTGTCTCCAGGTAGGCTCATGATAGCCTGTTCTATTTCGTCCGTAGTCATTGCCAAATCTAAGTATGCACAGTGAGCCCGATCGAGCCATAGCAAGAGAATAGTGTTGAAGTATGTGATTAGTTCATCCAGCCCCAAAATAGACATAACTTTGTATAAGGAGGAGTAGTAGGAGGGTAATATCCATAACAGGGCTGGAGAGGAGGACTCAGGATAGACTCCCCATCAAGTAGTTCCAGCACATACATGAAAGCTTGTAGTATGAGTAGTGTCTTCCCCGGGCGATCTCCTTCCTCAAATTACTGACCTGTTCATCTCGGTCTAAGTAATGGGTTTCCCAATCAGCTTCTTCTTGGAACTCAGACACTGCTTCCCAATTGTGGGCCAGTTTAGTGGCATCTTTGGAGCAAAAATATTCAGTCTCCCATGCCCTAATGTCTTTTTCAAGTCGAGAGAGACGGCCTTGTATGGCTTTCAGGACTCCAGATGGTTTTGAGATACAGGCCCCCTGAATAACTACCTTAAAGGCCTCCTATAGCTTGGAAGTCAACTCAACGGAACCCGCATTATTAATGAAGGAGTCCGCTATATCACTGCAAATCTCCTCCTGAAACGCTGCATCGTGCAACGTGTCTGGCAGTAGGTGCAATGTGACCGTTCGCTGCACCACCTGGGGAACCTATAATTCCAGAATGACAAGGGAAAGGGTGCAAAGGAGTTGGGCCACCCTAGTGGTACATGTCTGGACAATCCTGGAAGTTAACCTGGACCAGGCATTAAGGGGCACTGATACTAATGTATCCTCCAAGGCGTTTTATATGTATGTGTCACCAAACATGGTATACATAGTTATCATGTGTGATTGTGTTTATTGTCTGTGCTGCATTGGGGTGTGGGTGCCTAGAGGTGCCAGAGCGGAGCAGTCTAGCTGGTCATCAAGAGGTATATTGAAGTCCCCCACCCCAGATTAGTGCACAGGGTCCGAGACTTGAGATTAGTAGAAATGGCAGGCAGGGTTATAGGTTGGCTGTGCAATATTCCAGCTAGAATTACATATCGCACTTCGCTATCAATGCAGGATTGTGACAGCTGCCACAGGAGCCCTTTACGCAGCAGAATGGCAACACCACTGGCAGAGTTAGAATAGATGGAAGTGTGTGCTTCCCCACACCAATGGGATAGCAGCCCTAGGGAGTTTGAGCTCGCCAAATGGGTCTCCTTCAAAAAGCATATGTCGACCTTTATGCCTATTGAGATAGGAGTAGACCAGACATGACTTTCCATGGTCGTTAAGTCTGCAATTATTCCGCGAGATGCAGGTAGTATTGGTCATGGTACCCCCTAGATGGTAGATAGAATGGTGGGCTAGCCCATGTAATTCACCATGAATGAAGCGATTTGGAGAGTAATGTGCAGTGCACTGTGGCTGGATACACATAAAGAAAGAGAACCTTGTCAAAGACAAACATGCAAAAGAAACAGTCTCGCCCAACCCCTTCACCCACACCAACCCAGGAACTTGGTTAAGAGAACGCTCCCTTCCCCTCTCCCCAACAATCCCCCTGCAACTAGATGACATGGATGGAAATCGTCCCTGGGAGCAGAGAGTTTCCGGCCGAATGACCCTGATGGACATTGTTGGGTGGCCAAGCAGGAGGTAACACAAGGGGCCACCAGGTGCAAGAAAATTACGAATGTCCCCCACTAGAACCACATATTAAGAACAGTAATAAGGGAAACCAGGGAAGGGCCCCTGGCATGTACTAAGCACATTCGGAAACAGCAGCAGTAATAAAGGAGTAAGTAGCAAAGTTGAAACTCTGAGGAATAAACTGTACAGGCGATGTTGTGTTATCAATCATTCTCACTTAATAAGATCCTGGAACAAGCGTCCTCATTTGGTAGCATGCTTGGCAAATTTGAGAGCGTATTTAGTATCTGTGAATTAATGCGGTTTACTATCTAAAGTAGTCCACATTTTGCGGAGTATATTAATGTATAAGAAATTTCGGCTTTCTGGAGGATTTGTTTGGCTGTCATCGTGAAATTGGGTAGAAAGTGAGGATATTTCATTGATAGTGGATGTAACCCTGCTCACGTGCGAGCCTTAAGACTTCATCTTTGTCTCTGTAGTTTAAGAGCTCTTTAATAGTTGCTCCTTGGAGTCTCCTTGTGAATCTTCTATGTCTCAGATGTGATTCTCCAGATGATCCAGTCTGTCCTCATGTTTTTCTACGTGTTGTTTGACATCACTAGGCTACAGGTGAAGAGGTCTAGCTGAACATCAATAGCCTTCAGTCTCAACTTCACACCCACAAAGAGCTCTTTCGTGTCTATGTCTTGGATATTGTCTTGCCCCGATAGCTCTTGGAAGGCCTAGGATCACTTCTCATGGTCCACTTGCTGGATAAAGCTCCTGCTCTCGAATGAGAGCTTCAATTGTTTGGCGTCATGTTTACCCAGGGTTGGGTATTATGGCAGTCCCACCCGGTGTGCCTCTCAAGTTGCAGGTGTATGACGAAAGGCCAGCCGATGTGAGATGCCAGAAGAAACAAGGCAGACTTGGGTATCCAGGAGGCAGAGGTCTAGGGCGCTATGATCTGTGATCTGCTCTGCAGTATCTCTTTGGCCCCACCATGACATGGCACATTCCATCAACTAGGGGAGGGGGGGACAAGCAGGATCAACTCCTGAACAGCACTGGGTGGAGTTCGTGGAATTCTGCTACGTGGAACTCCGTGAAGTGCTGGAAAAACTCTATTGCACTCTGCGGCATTCCTCAAGTGGTGGAGTAAGGTAAGTCGCGCTGCTCATTATGATTTTTAGTGCCAGGAGTTTGTCATGTGAACTAAAATCAGGGCAAACTACACCACATGCAGCGCAAGAGGGCACTGCTTCTTTCTGCTGCACTAGTAGATGTTCTACTCGAGCGGCAGCTTCCTCAACGTGATCAGCAGGTTTTACAATGTGAGCAGTAGCAATCTGCCGTGCCCGCCCGTGTTGCTAAATCTTGCCGGGAGGTAGTCTACCGTATGATTTTTCTCACTCACCAACTTAATGTTGGTGAACGGTGCTAGAGAAAAAACTCAGCTGTGTGCCACTAAGTATAGTTTTTCAGAACTCTGCACTCTACACGGAGTGGGCTAAACTCCATGAGCAGAGTGGAATTTTATGCCCAGGCCTAGTCCCAACACATAATGGGGGGACCTTCAGCTGTCCAGAGGAGCTACGCCAGGCATGCAACCAAACCAGGTGCAAGCCATCCCAATATTCCACATGAACAATGCACTTCGATGTATTTTTGGAAAGGCGCTGGTACACTAAAACTGGTGGTGACGGTAAGTAGGGAATTCCAGCCGGCCTCAATGGGCAGTGTTAAGCTCAGGGTGCCAGGAGTCCGCATGGTGGATACACAGTACCCAGGAGACACCCTTGACTTCGCAGATATAACAACCAGGTTCCCTAGCCTGGGACCCAGCCAGTTACAAGCCTGCAGTTGCATTAACCTCAGGTGCAGTCAAAGCATCACTGGGCAGCAGTAAGAGCAAGTAGCAGCACAGGCCTACGACGTGCAATGGGAAACAATGCAGCTGGCGCAGTCCAGCCACTTCACTGACTAGGCCAGGCACTCAGAACCAAGATGATTAGGCGGCCTATATGAGGAGCTGGCCACCAGACTGTATTGCAGCATCAGATAAGCTGAGGGTGGCTTGGAGGCCACACTCACCATTGTCTCAGACCCGGCCCTCGTCGCATGTCTTAAGCCACAGACATGGGCCCCATGGCCCTGCACCCCAGCCACCAGCAGAGGTGCTCGCATGGACCGCTGGTGTTAGCAGGCAGTTTGGGGGGCCAGGTAATGGCAGCGGGATTCCCACAGTTCAGGTCCGCTGCACAGCTAATAAGACCCAGGCCGCAGGGGACAGCTTGTGATGAATAGCTCTGGGGTCGGGAGGCTGATGCAGCAAAGCAGGCTCCCGGGAGGCCCCAGACGCGAAAGACACAATAGGTGGGGGTCTGTGCAGATCCCAGGCAGGATCGACCTGGGCCTGCAGACACCACCTCGGCAACCACCAGCGGATGGGGCTCCGCAGCAAAGTAGACCACACCTGTCAGTAGTCCTCTGCCCTTCGCCTCACACCACAGCCTTCCGGGTCCCACAGTGCCGCCAAACTGGTTCAGGTGGATGGCCTGGGATTTGGTTCACTGCAGTGGACCATCGAATGGGTAGGCAGTCGTCAGATCGCCAGATAATGGAAGGATGTATGGCTCGGCAGGCGGAGTCTGTCTAGAGAGAAGTCATCTTGCAGCCTGGCCAGTCTCCACCCTGTCAGTCCAAAATACTTTATTCTGCTACAATGAGCTATAAAAGTGCACAGCAAAGACAAAAATACACCGGTATAAAAACCGTTAAAAAGCAAAAGATACAAAAAAGAATTCATATATACAGTAACATTGCAATGGAATTTACTATCAAAATAAACAGTAAGAGCTAGTGTGACCTCTACCCTCTATATCTCTTCCTAATCAATAAGGTACTTTTTAGAACACTAATTGTGACATAATGTATTCCTGAGCTCCCTAGTTGCTGCTAAAAAAAAAAGCCATCTTATGAGATCTTGTGTTATCTTGTGTTACATTTGCACAGAATTGGGAGCAAAAAATGTTCCTTTGTACAGTGTAAAGTGACTAAAATAACGTAACGTGCAATGTGCTTTGTGTGAAGTTGGTATGACAGGGGCATGGGGAAGTGTTGCAAACCTCTGCCATGTGTAGGAAAGGCCAAAAGAAAGTGGACTAAGTTCAGGTGTAACCTCATAAGTAAATGTTTGTGCCAGTGAAGACTCTTCTAACGAAGAATCTCTGTGAGTAAGTTGCAAGTCCATTCTGAGAGTTTCCTAAGCCAAAAAATCACTTTGCTCAATAAGGAGGCATGAGCGTCAGGAAGGGAATATAGGTCAAATTGTAATGTCATATCCATCAAGTCTGATATTAGTTCTAGAAGATTTTAACTTGATATTACAACAGGATCAGAAAAGAAGAAAGTACTGGGGATTCATTAGAGTTATTTAAGATACCTTTAGCATCCTTTCCTCTGTGCAAAAATTCTAAGTCATCGAACAAGTTACAGGGCTTCTTACAGAGCCGTAGCTTTGTCTGCCTTAATGGCCGCTATGCTTCAGATGTACCAGTGTAACAGACATGTAGGCATGGCAGTACCGAAGGGCCTATAGATTATATTTTCATTCAAACATAGTACTGTTCCCTGGTAGAAGACTTTCAGGTTTTTCCATATCAAATCAGTGATCTCTTCCAACTGACAGCTAAACTGCATTTAAAAATGGCAAGCATGGATGCGATTATGCCTCTAGATACAGAATTACCTAAACAACTTACAATGAGGATAAGTGTTCATTCTGGCTCTAGTGGAATTACAAAATATTGATTCAGATGGCCATTTATCTCATGAGGGGGAACCACTTAATATATAGATATATTACGATAAAATCAATGATTGTCACAACACCCCCCTGCAACATCTCTGTCATGATGTTATGGCGCATTATGATACCATGACTGATGTTCCTCAAAACCTGTGATTCCATTGCGATTGAGATTTTGCATATTTCCCCCAGAATCCCTTGAGCCAATGGCAAGCCCTGCTCCTACTGTTACTGGTGCTTGGTGTTGTTTTCCACCTGCCCATTCTGTAAGGTCAATGAGAGTGTACTAACAAGTGTTTTCTCCAAGGTTGGTAAGCTTTCCAGATGACCATGTGCCTCACATGATCTAGCTACATCTGTTGAGTCTTTAAGAGGGTATATAAACCTAACCATCCCAGAATGATGACTTGGCATGGCTCCCTGTGGAAGAAGCTTCACCCTTCCCTCTCACCTGAAAACTCCAGTTGGAACTGAGAAGTACTCCAGTCTCCTTAAAGTCCATCTGAACCTGTGGTTCTTGTGGCACTAGCTCCCTTGATGTCTTCCTCCATTCTTCCTCCTGTACACCTACTCTGGAGCGCCTTGTGACTCTTTTAATAAAAGCCTCAACATATTTTTCGAACTTTAGTGAAGTGGAAGAACTATGCTAAGTACTTGATATCAGGTCAGTGCACACTAATGTTTATTAAGTAGTAAGCAGGGCCAAATATCCTTGTCTTTAAAGACTATAGACTTTTATTTTATTCCCTCTCTGTGATTACACCAGCGCTTCTTCTGAGTTTATACTCTGGAACCTTCCTGCAACATTGGTGCTAGAACTGTTAGTGCGCAAGGATTAAAGACTTGAGCTTCGCGTTTCTCTGATTAACAGTAGAGCCTAGGCAAATCAGTTCAGGGTCATTGATATATGTGTGAACTTTAGACCGACGACTGTTCGGAGTTTAACCCCCGGGAATGTACCAAACTCCAGTCTTTGATTTTGGTTATTCTGCTCTCATGTTGCGCTGCTGATAAGACCTGTTAGTGTTTGTCACAAACAAGGTGTATATGACTAATGTCCCAAAACTATCAGGTGTATCCTCCAGAGAAGACCAGGGACCGCTTAAGAATAAGTGTACAGAGTGGATTCAACATGGTAGGGGTTGTTGATCACTAATAAGAAACAACATTATTACAGCTGAAAGACACTCATGTCCCAATGTTACATCCGACTACATCGCCCTGACACTCTCTCATCAACACCTGGTAGAAAACCTTGTAAACTTTGACATCCGCATGCAACATTTCACCCGTTCTACTATTCGATTAAAATACAATCCCGCAGAGCTGGCTCTGATCCCCAGCATGTCACCACTAAGGGAGGTAGATTGAAGGTTACACCCACTCACTGGGGATCTTTCGGAGAATATAATACAACTATCTTCCAGCGAGTGTGAATACCCTGAGATGCTAAATCTAACATCTATAGAATCAAGACAGACACCTGACCTTAATTGGAGAAGCGAGGGGAGGCAAGGCGGCAATGGGGTGCTGGATGCTGGGAGATTGAGTACCGGAGCCAATTCACCTGATTGCTGTCTCCAGAAGGGGACTCCAACCCCCAGAAGGCTCTTCACTTCGCACCGGGAGGTGCCGACGCTGCTGCTGTGCGCCCAAGGGGCACACAAAACTCCTCACGGCACCCGCTTCGTGCCCGTCAGAGACAGGAAGAGCTGGGCTGGGCCACCCCCCTATCATCAGTTATGGGTAAGCAGAAACAACTTTGCAGTCAGGACCAGGGAGGGTTAAAAGCAAAAATCCCAAGGAAGAGTGGGTCTATCATTTCGTATTTAACCTCAGCGGTGGGAGCTTTAAATGAGGAAATAGCTAATTATGAAGAAGAAGTGGGTATGATTCAAGATCTTGGGGAGGGGAATTTTGTAATTGAGACCTCCACCAGAACTCCTGTACCCCTGGAGTCAAAGGTGCTGATAAAAAGCCCGGCAGTAGGGAGAGAAGAATCAGCTTATGCTGTTGCTCTGTCCAGGGGCGCGGATGGTGCAATTAAAGAAAATCTGTCAGACTTGAACAGGGCAACAAAAGGGCTGATTACGGGGCCTTTAGGGAAAAAGAGGACCACCAAAAAAGTAAATAAACATGACAAAGGACCAAAAAAGAGTAATTCTACGCAGGAGATTATTGTGGATAAGACCATTCAACTAATGTTGTGTAAATTGGTGGAGGACATATTTAGTTCGCGGATGGAATTTATACTCACAAGTATTGCTAAAGATATAACTGGCACACTGAACACTTGTGTTGAGGGAATCCTGAATAAATGTGAATGTATTGATTCTTTCTTAAGGGACTCAAGAACTCTGTGTGACACCCCTATCTTAAACATAATACTCCAGGCACAAATAGAGCCTAGGTCTCATATAGGAGAGGATCGTCCTGATAGCGAATCTCAATTGCAAACTCTGGATAGCACAAAAATTAGCTCCTCGAATAGGACAGGGGTAGCCCAGGGGCCTCAAGTGGGGGGGAGTATCCCCAGCTATGATGGCCAGAGACCTTCAAATTTGACATCTAATGGTATGAGACTGCTACTAGTGGGATTCATGGTCCGCAAGAGAGGTACACTAGACCAAATAGATGTAGCCTTAATCATCCCCCAGAAGCCACTCCCCTGGTAGCCGTTCTCATAGGGGTACCTCCTCTTGGAGACCGTGACAATGAATCCACCCCGGCTTTGCTACAGAAAACCAAATATTAGTGTGACCAACAATGTAAAGGCAACGCTGAGGTTTCATCTTATATTATAATGGCTAGACATGTGGGATGGGTTGGAAATTGCCCCAAACAGGCAGAAGGTGATTGTATTATAGTTAATTTTGATAAACAGGATATAGCTGGCAGGCTGTTCTGGAACAGTTCTGAGTTGGGGAGGCGGGAGGTATTAGGGCTTTGCCTCTGGGATTCTTCTACCCACCAGTTAGACGAACAAACGCACCAAGTAGATCCGAAGCAAGGCATGTCCAATTTGGTACCATCAGCGCGACAACTGTCCCTCCCGGACTAAGTAGTTAAAGACCCACTCAGAAAGGCCTAGCTGGAGACCTGTAACAGCACCACAATCATCATCCTTGCCGTCGGTGCACGAACGAGATGGCTTAGCTTTAAGAAATAGATTCTTTCCACTGTCCCAGCTAGATGTGAATGATTGACTGGAGGCATCCCATGAGTGTTCTCATGGAGATAGGCAAAACGATCAGGTTATAGATCAAGCTATAGATGTAGATACAGCCCCCAATTGTAAGATCATCAGCTGGAACATAGCGGGCCTTAGAAACAAAAGAGATGATCCAAGCTGGCTGAATTTCATAAAACAATATGATATAATCAGTCTCCAGGAAACGTGGGATAAGGAGTGTAATTTCTGGATGGTTTGGGTATAAATCACTTCTCTCCCGCACGCCCCGCCCCGCCCGGTAGAGCAAAGGGGGGCCTTTTAATCCTATTTTTGCTGAAACTGAAAGAGTCTCCAAAGAGGCTGGAGGCAGGTTCCCATAATTGTCTGATAGTAGAATTATTAACCGCTGACTACCCCAAAATATTATTTGTTCATTTTTATAATTCTGGGGAAAGTGATTTTATAAACCAACATTTATGTTATTTGAAATGCTTTTTGGAAAACTATAGGCTGAAGCAAACCACTCCTTACTATATCATACTTATGGTTGTAATTGTTTGGACTATTCTCAGTCTGGTTTCCGCCCCAGATATAGTACCGAACTTGCTTTGGTAAAAGTGACGGATAATATTCGAATTTTAGCGGATGCAGGTCAGGCAGTAATATTGGTGCTGCTTGACCTATCCGCTGCTTTCGACACTATATCCCATCAAATATTATTGGAAAGATTAAGCTCCACAGGTGTCCAAGACACTGCCTTGAGCTGGATACAAAATTTCCTGACAAATAGTTCAAACAGTGAATCTGGGCCCTTTCAAATCAAAGATCAGTCAAGTTACGAAAGGGGTACCTCAGGGCTCGTGTCTTAGTCCATCTTTGTTCAATGTGTATGTCGCCCCTTTGGCAGCTCTTCTTAGGAAAATTAGGTTTTCCCCAATTTCCTATGCGGACGACACGCAGTTGATTTTTACTTATAATAAATACACCCCCAACATTCAGAATCCATTTTTGGAAGGCATGAAAACGATTTCCTCTTGGATGAAGAGCAATTTCCTGCAGTTAAACGCAGGAAAAACAGAAATTATGCTCTTTAAGGCTGCTATGACCAACTGGTCTCCTAGTTGGTGGCCAAAAGAATTAGGTACTGCCCCTACCCCAAAGACTGTTGTTAAAAACTTAGGGGTCTTGGTAAACAGAGACCTCAATTTTGAAGATCATATAGCAGCAACTAAAAAATCCTGCTTCTATGCGTTGAGCTTGCTCGGCAAGATTTTTCATTTTCTTCCAACCAACACCCGGAAAACATTAATCCATGCTCTAGTCCAGAGCCTCTTGGATTATAGCAATGCCTTCCTGATCTCGGCTAAGGATCGGGATCTACAAAGTTTGCCGGTAGTGCAAAATACTGCTGCCCGTCTGATGACTGGTGCCCCCAGGCGAACTCCTTCTCTTCCTCTTCTCTCTAACTTACATTGGCTTCCTATCCGGAAAAAAATTATTTTCAAAGTGTGCTGTTTAGTATTTAAGAGCCTTAACCAGATGGCTCCTATATATTTGACCGAAAAGCTAACTAAACACATTCCCTCTCGCACACTCCGCTCGGAAGGGAAAGGCTTACTTGTGGTCCCTCGTATCAGATTATCCAGACTAGGAGGCAAATCTTTCACTTACATGGCTCCCACGTTATGGAACCAGTTGCCTTGGATCTTCGTCTTAATACCAATTATCTGGCTTTTAGGAAAAAGCTCACGTCTCATCTTTTCTAGCTTCGTCCCCTATCTGTTGTACTGCCTCAGTCCTTAGCGCGGAGATACCCATGCAGGTGATTCATGCGCTTTATAAATGTTAAAATAATAAATAAATAATATGGGCGATTTTAATACTCATATTTGTGAAGTGAACTGTCATGTTGATGATCACCTAGGGCCTGCCCATTCTGCGACACCCCACTTTGAGCACACACAACAGGGGGAAGCTTTGAAGCATCTTCTGGCTGGTGCTGATCTCTTTGAACCTAGTTTTAATGATCCAATTGATAGAATCCCCCACTCTTAAAGCAAGGGAGAGGGATACTGTTATTGATTATATATTTATCTCCCCCCCCCCATGTTAGCTCAGGTAGGATTTTATAACGCCAGGCTGTCGCCTTTTAGTGACCACAATCCAGTAATACTAGTACTAGACAAAGATTGTGGTCTTTTGGGAATAATAGGAAAGAAAGTGGGAGTTAGTTGCGTGGTAAATAGTGATCAGGGGAGGAAGCTGAAATGGGCTAAGGTAATTCCAGAATTCTTCTTTTCGAATCTTTGTGAGAAGGCCAAAGACAATATTGCTATATGTGTGGAAAACACCACCCCAGGGGCGAGGTCCTTAGAGCCTATGAAGGTAGGTGTGGTCAGATGAAATCCAATCTGATTCTGACAACTAAACCCAGACTGTCATCGGGTGAAAGGTGGCTTGACAAACACTGCTCACGGGCCCATCGCAACCTGGTTAAAGCCCTGAAAAATATACCTTGAGATAAGGAGCAGATAGCCATTTTAAGGAAAGAGTATAAGACCGCTGTTTTTATGCGGAAGAATGAGATTAAAGAGGAGGCCTGGAATGCACTTTTATCTGTTGAAATCCTAAAGCACAGCTTGAGGTTTTGGACTATTGTTAATAAGCCCTTTTTTCCCGGCTTACAGCATGGTGCCCTGGAAGGTAACATTACTGAGGCCAGTGGCTTTCCCATTTCAAAGCAATTTATGGATCTAATATCACTGTGGACCCCTCCCTTAGCATGGAAACTGATAGGGCCTTACCTCCTATGGTTTTTAGGTAAGAGGATATTGAAAGGGCGAAAATAGAGATGTCCAGTAATAAAGCACCTGGCCCTGACTGTGTCCCTGCTGATTTGTTTAAATGTAAATCAGTACTCTGGGCCAAGATATTAACAGTTTTTAATGCCTCAAGTGCACAGGGGTTCCCCGCTTCATGGTCTTTATTCACGATTATACCAGTTTTTAAAAAGGGCCAGAGAGGAGATCCACGGTGCTATAGACCAATATCAATAATTGATTCTGCCGTTAAAATTTTAGGTAAAGTGATTTTAGCTAAAGTCACGGTTTGGGTGAACGATAATGATGTTTTATCTGATCTACAATTTGGTTTTAGACAAGGCACTATTGACCAGTGCCTTAACCTATTTTTATTAATAGGCAAACATACTATAGCCAAAGAAGGCACCTTGCAGATGGCTTTTATGGACCTCTCCTATGCGTTCGATCTGGTTAACAGATCAAAGCTGTGGTCTGTTCTGCTTGGTATGGGCATTGACCCCTGCCTAGTCCACTTCTTTGCAGATTAACACAGGGATCTCTCAGCAATAGTTAGGTTGACTCAGGAAGGTAAATGCACAAAGCACTTTAAATCGGGTAGAGGCGTCCGTCAGGGGTGTATATTGGCGCCACACTTTTTACCCTCTACATTAATGACCTAGACAAGACCCTAAATCAGGCAAGTTTGATATCCCGTGAGTAGGAGGAAGGAGTATTCCAGTTCTCCTATACGCTTACGACTCTATGTTATTAGCCCGTACAGCTATAGGACTTCAGAGGCTATTTGATGCCTTTGGGGCCTATATGAAGCCCCTGGACTTGATAGTGAATATAACAAAATCCCACGTCATGTAAATGAGCCAAAGAAATAGAAAATTAAAAGCCTTTTATTATAATGGAGCAGAGGTGTCCAGGGTGTCCTCTTTCACGTATCTGGGGATGTTATTTGATGGTAGAGGTACCTGGGTCTCCCAACAGAAAGCCAAAAAAAACGCAATGGTTAGATCAACGGCAGCTGTACAAGGGTTTGCACAGCGCTTAGGGGCTAGGCCCCTTGAAGCCATGCTTAACATTTACAGATCCAAATATTTGGCTATCGCTATGTGTGGCTCAGCCATTTGGGGCTATAAATATCTGGAAGGGGTGCAGAGAACTAAAAACAGATTTCTTCATACCCTTTTGTCAGTACCTCAATCCACCTCAACTTTTGCCATTCACCAAGAACTGGGGCTTGGTTATGTGTCAGATCTGCTGAGACTAGCCCCGGTGGTCTGCTGGCTTAAAACTTGGCTTAACCCAGATCTAACCATGAACCACCAGATTATTTGGGACTGTGTTGCCCTGTACAGAACCCGCAGTATTCCATGGTTACACTATGTTAAGCTTATGTTCTCCAAACTGGGGTGCCGAGAACTCTTTAACGTTCCGGAAGGGATTAAAAATGAGGATGTGAAATGGGTTAAGACTCAATTCCTGAATTTATGAATAATGGAACGGGAAGAGCAGGAGCTACAGAAACCCTCAGCCAGGGCTAATTTTTTTATAAAAACTTCGCCACTAATTGAGCCATATTTGAGAATAGTTACCAAGCCTTTCCATCGTTAGCTCTTAGTCAGGTTCCGAATAATCTAATTCACTTCTCACTGGGTAATCTGCAGGGCTGGTGCAAACCAGAGGACATAGGCCCATGTCCCTGAGATAATTTCTCACCACAGGATACACTGCATTTTATTATGTTATGTGACCATTATAATGAAATACGTAGGAAAGTTTTAGTACCTCTATTGAGGAGAAAGGGTATTTTACAGGTTAGAACGGCAATATTTTATCTTCAACTGCTTAACAACACATGGGATATTTTTAACATTGCCAGTTTTTTATTTGCAGTGGCTCGTCTCAGGAAAAGAAGGCATCCAATGTTAAATTCTGTATGAAAACCCTAGTTTTAAATTTCCATGAAATTTCTCTTCACTGAGTTGTATAAGCCTTGATGTATTATATTATTGATTCTGATGTCCTAATTCCTTTTTAACATCGCTCATACGTTGTTATGGATTACATGATTTTATTACATTGTGTATTGTCTATTGTACTTTAATGATTTTAATTAACCGAATAAAGTGGTTTGACTGACTGACTGACTGACACCTGACGCTGTCCCGTCAATAGCAGGAGAGAGGGATAGCTGAACATTACCTACCAACGGGGGTGTCGGGGGATTTCATATGGTCTTACTCCACGTAGGTTAGCTGTATTGTCATGGAATCTCACAGGGTTAGGCACTAAGGTCACGTCCCATGATTGGCTAACATTTATTGAGCAGTATGACATCTGCCTTTTTCAGGAGACATGGCTGGTGGACATTCTTTATCGAGTGGGTTTCTTGAACTATCACTTTCCAGCCTACAAGGGGGGCAAAGGTCAACCTGCAGGGGGCCTCGCCATCTGGGTGCAGCAGGAGATTAGTGGTAAAATCCAGTTACTCTCGACCCAGAGTAATGATGTCCTTGCAATTCGGCTGAGAGTAAGTCCGCAATGTAGCATCAACATTTATAATTTTTATACAAGAGGTCAAAGCGGGAGGAAGAAGTCGGAGGTTCTAGCGGCCCTCGACGATCTTCTGGATACGCATTCTTGGGACTCCCTAGTGTTAGTGGCTGGAGACTTCAATTTGACTTTTGAGCCCCTCTGCATTGAGTACCACAACCTCATAGGTGAGGAAGATGCTCGGTGGGGAATCCTAAAATTGGAACTACTGGGCATAAAAAAATGGACAGATATAGGAATTCAAATCAAAGCACTCTGCCTTGAAAAGGGTTGCAGGCAGCAAATGGGTGTACAGCCTCTGATAGGCATGGGGCTAGCACTTTTGACAATGGTCATAGTGGTAGCCGTATAGACTATCTATTAATCAACTTAAAGTTATGGCACGCTTTAGGGGATACAATTCTGAGGGATCGCCTAGAGAGCTATCATAATCCCGTATGCTCAACTCTAGATCTCCAAGAAGAGAGCGCAGTGTTCCAGCCAGCTCACAAATTACTTTCTTTTCACCACTAACGACATGTGGCGACTAAAATGGGCTAAGCTCATAGAGAACCTGGATCTCCCGGACACTATTAACAGGGATATTGATCTTACCATAGCCAATCTAGAGGCTTGCCATTTGACCACCCCAAATTCACCAAGATAATAACTGCCTCTCACAACAATTCTTTTCCCCATTTAAGATCATACTTTTTTAAAGCAGCATACAGATCAGAATATCAAAAGAAAGAAACGAAGTTTATGGTTTAATGAGGATTGTAGAGTGGCACGCAGAATACAAGATGAGAAACTTAAAACAGGGGCACCAGACAAAGTAAGGGAGGCCAGGAGTAATTGCAGGAAGATCCAGGAAAAGGCCAAGAAGCAATGGGATGAAAGCAGATGGTAGGACTTGAGACTGGCATGTGCTAGCAATAGCTCCAAATAGTTTTGAAACATTGTAAGATAGGATGGGGGGATAGCCAGTGCCACCACAAAATCATGTAGCCCAGGATCAGTGGGTCGGCCATTTTAAACCCCAATATGCTCGTAGTGCTGAAGAGGGGGACCATGTTGTGCCCTTACAAACGTTCTATCAAGATACGGCCTTCACACTGGCTGACGTTAACATTGCCCTCCGAGCCGTAACAGGAGGTAGAGCTCTGGGTATAGATGGCATCCCGGCCGACATTTTTGTATATGACAAACCCAAATGGGGCCGGTATATCACATTATTGGCTAATGCCATTGCCCCAGCGCCTGACTCCTGGATAGGGGGCAAGATTGTCCCAGTATATAAAAAAGGGGAAACATCCCACCCAGGAAATTACAGGCCCATAAGCCTAATAGACTCCCTGCAAAAGGTCATGGGCCCATTAGTACTGAACAAGGTCCAAGATTGGATTGATGAGCATGACATCCTTTTTACCACTACAGGCAGGCTTCCGGGCTCATACCAACACTATTGATCAAGTTTTTCGGTTTTCGGTGGACAGTGTTCTAGGTAAGGGTTCCTTATATGCTGCATTCATTGACCTTAAGTCAGCATTCTATCTTGTTTCCCGCAGCAAGTTATGGGCAGTGCTACAGGAGCTACGGATGGCACCAGAGTTGCTATCTTTCATTATTCGCTTGCACAGGATAATTTCGCCCAAATATGGTGGGGGTCACAGGGCAATGTGACCAAACCTTTTCCCATAGACAAAGGTGTGCGTCAAGGCTGCGTAATGGCTCCTACATTAGTCTCACTCTTTATCAATGGGATCGCTAAGTTTTTATCATCAACTCCCACAGATGCCCCCGTATTAGCGGGAATTCATATTCAAATTTTAATGTTTGCAGATGATACTTTGATCATCTCAAAAACTACCAGTGGCCTCCAGCGTGCCATGTTACTTTTTGACAAGTTTTGCCATCTTCGGGGTTTGGAAATGAATGCAGCTGAAACAAAATGTATGTCTTTTAATCAACACAAAACATTTAAAGGTGGCATATGCATGAATAACCGTCCCTTGGAACAAGTTAGGACTTTTACCTATCTGGGGGTTACCCTGCAAAATGACCTGAGATGGAATTGCCAACTTAACACAGCTATTTTAAAACACCGGCAACTATCTGGGGCTCTATATACTGAGTTCAAAACCTCTTTTACAAAGCCAATTAGCCCTGTACTCCAGATTTATGGTATGAAAGTTGAGAGCACTGCTTTATATGGGACCAAGCTCTGGGGTTTTGAGAACTTATCCCAGCTAGCCATTACAGAAAATAGGTTCCTACACAGAATCACAGGTCTCCTGCAAAGGACCCCAGTGTACCCATTGCTGTTTGAACATACAGAAAAACCCTGGTTGATATTGCAAGATTACACCCGTTAATCTATTTGCAAAGAATGTTGTGCACACCAGAGCTTGCACCTTATGCTTCTGGCCTTAATGATTTAATCCGGGCAGATTGTTAATCCAAAATCAAATTGTTAAGGGTGATAAGAACCTTAGTAGTGAAGATTGGCATGGCTATGTTGTGGGAAGATCCTTCCAATGTCTCTTTCCCTCAAAAGGAGTTTTTTAAAGAAAAGTACTGGGAAATGGTGTTCCTTAATATCCTCCGAAATAGTGATACTTCCACGCTAACAGGAAGTCTTTTGGAAGTCAAACTTCGGCCAAATCTTGAGCACAATTGGGATTTAATAACCAAACCGGATGACCGGAAGCTGTATTTACAATTTAGGGTGGGCACATTGACAGTAAGATCGCATAGTGCACAATGGGTCCCATCTGGTAACAACAAGTGCCTTTGGGCCTGGACCAGCAGAAGACCCTGGCTCACCTACTGTTTGTTTGTCCAGCATATGCAGCTCCCCTTCATGTGTGGCTTTACCCAATGTACAGGTCTCTAGATTTCGGAAGATGTTCAGAAGATGTGCAGATGCATTAAGAATTTTACGTACAGAAATATCACAGTGTATTACTATTACAATTAGTACGTTTTTGAGCTGGTCGTGGATTACTAGATCACAATTAACTCCCGCAATCTGAAGAATGTTTTGAAAAAGTCATCCTGGCGACAGTAAACATGATTCCGGTTAATTCCCTATCTTGTAGTGAATCTAAGTCTGGCTCGCTGGTAATGTATATGGGCTTTGAAAGTACCACATGTATCAGTGCGATATTCACTGCCATGTTCAGCAATAATATTATCAACTGTATTCTTCCTTTTTTAACCCACAGAACTGATTTTAATACTTACTATGACAGTTATTGTGTATATTTCATAAGTTTTTTTAAAGTTTGCTTATTTATTGTTCAGTGTGTCATGAAATATGTTATTCTATGTATTGTGATTTTATGACTTAACTGTTGAATAAAGCTTTTTGGTTTGGATTGGATTGAATTGTATATCACTGAATTCAATGTATGGTCACTGAATGTAGTGACCGGTTACTGTAAGGATGGCAACTGCCTCCTTTTCTTATTTCCAGTGCATTGTGTCATTGCAAAACCAGAGGTTCGGATCCAGTGCACATCTACCTCACAAACGTAGAAGACATCAGAAGTGACAGATTGTGTTACGCAAGTGTTGAACAGCCACAGAGCAGATCCAATACTACAAGTCTCTATTTTCTTATTTTATCCCAGCCCCCCTTTCTCCTGGACGACAGTGTGTGTTCTAATCTTTTGGTTCATTGGCAATTGCTGTCCTTAGTAGGGATCAGAGGTCCAGCATCAACTCCTGTATCGTCTCCATGGTTGGGACCAGGTGAGTACACGACAGTGGACATGTGTGTCTAGGTATAGACTGGTCAGTTGATGAAGTGAAAGTTAAGGAAGTTACTGAGGGCCTTGAAGCCTATTAGAAATAGGTTGTTATATTGTGGACTGTTAAGACAGTATAAAAATAAGATATGTTATAAAAAGTCAATATATTTCACTAAAAACTAGGAGTAAATTATGTCGGCTATTTTAATGAAAAATGCTCAAAAATTGCGGAAACTGATAAAATATGGTAACCATGGGAATGGGGAAGATGGAGTTAATATGGTACCAGAGATTTACATATATAGTTCATAACTACCCTTTATAAGGTAAAAGGGGGACCTCACCTGTCAGAATTTTAGCCCATTAGCCATTGAGAACATTGACGTTTTTCCAGCACCATCAGTAAAAAATATAGTATCTAGAATCAGGTTCAGTCGAGTTGTAGAGTCTGATGATCTACCGGCAATAGTAATGAAATCCAAACAGGATTGGTGGGCAAAGTTCATCTTTGAGGCATATAAAGGGTTTAGATTTATAGGTGTAAACCCAGTAAATTGGATAGGGGCTATCGTTAGACTTATAACTAAAAAGGGGGACCCTATGGTCCTGACAAAATATAGGCTTATTAGCCTACAAAATGTGGTGCCCAAGAATTATGGGAAGATTCTTTTGAACAGTCTTAAAGTGTGGCACCGACATGGAATGAGCAACCCTTTCATCTATGGGCCTCCCCATCTCTTTGAGAGTTCTGAAAGTCTCTGAAGACCTGGCTATTCAGCTAATCAACTGGACCCTGCCAGCGCTTGGATACCCTCATGGATGACAAGAAGTGCTCTACAAATCTACTGATTGACTGAAAAAGAGAATTTGATCCCAATAGAACAAGGGGGTTTTAAAGAAGGTCATTCCAACATTGATCATTGTTTTAGTCTCTGAGAGATTGCCCTCAAACAGTTGAAGTGCAGGGAGCTCTTTATATCTGATTTGTTGACTTTAGGTCAGTGTTTGATTTAGTAAAGAGCGACATCTTATGGAATTAAAAATTAATTGGAAATCCAGAAGATAAGCTGAAAATCTTAAGGGAACTCCATACTAAAAATTGGCCAAGAGTAAAAGTCGATAAGGGGGGGCCTCTCAAGGAAAATGAATATAGAAACTGGTTTGCGCAGCGATATGTGCTCAACACTCTTCGTGTTGTAATTAGCAGATCTGCCCAAAAACTTTACAGTCTTCATGGTCATTTCCAGCAAAAATGAGAGGCTCTCATATCCAATGCCTCCTTTATGCAAATGATATGATATCCTTAGATAGCATTCCAGTCAGCCTCAAAAGGAAATTGGCGGAATGAACGTATTATTTTGAAAAGATTATCTGTTAATACATTTTGACATGACTAAAATTATGGTAATTGGCAAAAAGAATGCAGGAAAGGGATGGTTTGGTGTAAAGACCCCAGTTGAGGAATTATTAGAATACAAGTATCTGGGAATGATTTTATACTAAATCTCTCTTCTGGGGTTTGCATATAGATATGCTAAAATCTAAAGCCTGTTCAACTATTGTGGATTGAAAAAACGTAAAGGTGATTTTAATGATCCATCACCACACCTGGTCCTCACTGCCTTTAGAGCTCTGGATCTCCCTCCATTTCTATATGGGACTGAAATACTGAGTTTTTTTTTTTTTTTTTTAATTTTTACCAGGAAAAGTAAGAGTCATTTTTACACAGATAACAGAAATTAACATAACATAAATAAGTCGTACAGGAGGTGTAGCATACTGAGCAAATAACCAAACAGAGAAATAAACATTGATTAAAGCAAAGTGAAACCTGGATAGACCATTAAGCACTTAAAACATGAGGTAGAAGTAAATAAATTATAAATCAACCGATACCACTGGGAATAATGCCCGCTTTCCAATTAGCAATTGGAGACCAAAGAGCCACCCCGCGGGCCCTAGACCTGACTCCTCTTGTTTCAAATATAGCGGATTCAAATCTATAGACCGCTAGTAAACGCGCTAACCACATCTGAAAACTAGGTGGATCTGCTTCTTTCCAGCGGGCGGATAGAATTAGCCTTAATACTGCTGTGCCTATGAAAATTAATCTTTCTTCAGATTTAGTTAGATTTAAGGAGTAATCATGACCAAATAGAAACAACGTTTCTGATTCTGGTATTTTATGATTAAATATTTCTTCCCAGAAAGATACTAGCATGGTTTTGACCAAGGTCAATTCCGGGCAGCTATGAAACATATGAATAAGGGTTGCCGGTCCTTGAGTGCATCTGGGGCATAAGTCATTCTCACGTTTACCCCAGGAAAATAATTTAGCGGGAGTAAAGTAAAGATCGAATACAGTTTTATATAGTTGCGCTTTAAGATTACTGGCCATAAGTAGCTTCTGACTCATCTCCAGCACTCTAACGATGTCTACATTAGGGTTATTTAATTTCATAGCCCATTTCTTTTCGGTTTTGTCAAGATCGTCATTTTGTTTATTCAGCAGAATATTATACAAAGTTCCGATCCTGGTGTTTATTCTAGGAAGTGCATCCAGAATTTCAATTTTATGAAGAGAAATTAGGGACTCTTTGGCTTTTAGTGTAGCAAATACCTGTGCAAATTTTAGAAAATCTCCATTTGCTAAATTAAATTTAGTTTTCAAATCAAAAAAAGTAGTATCAAAATCGTTTACTAAAAACTCCCCGATTGTTCTGATTCCTAACTTGTCCCATTTCTTTGCAGTAGAAGCAAAATCCTGACCTTGAGTAAGGTTTGAACGCCAAAGCGGCGTATACCGATTGATCTTCCCAATATGAATATATTTAACCACTTTATTCCATATTCTTTGTGCACTAGCCATTACTTCACCCTTGAAGTCTTTGTAATTTCTTGCCTCGGTTTTCCGTAAGAGTAAACCCTTAGCTTCCTGACCTAAAAGGAGCTCATATATTGAAGGTATTTCTTCAACGCCTTCTGGGCTCTCTAAGGAATAGCCACTAATCATAGGAGTAAGCTGTTTTAAAAATGCTGCCCAGTGATATAGAATTATAGAATTATATTAGGTATAGTAAGGTCGCCTCTATCAAACGGGAGTGATAAAAATGCGAGTGATCTTCGAGTCTTCCCATTTTGCCATATGAATTTCGATATAAGTGAATTAATCAACACTAGCGTTTCCTGATCAATGGCTAGTGGGATCGCCCAGAATAGATAGAGGCATCTGGGTAGCATGTTCATTTTTACGTAGTTGGCTCTTCCTATGATAGAGAGCTGAAGGCTATTAAACCTTTCGAAATCACTCTTAATCTTAGCCACCAGTGGATCAAAACTAATTTTTGGCAATAGCTTAATGTTTGTACAAAGAGCAACACCCAGGTACGTGGCCTTTTCAACTCTACGTTGATCCAGACAGATAGTATTATCAGTAGATAGAATATTCGTGAGTTGGTAGAGGGGCTAGAAACTAATGTGAATCAAGCAGAGGAGGGACACGCTATGTCTTTTACAGGTCCAGGTGACAATATCTTAGGAGTACAAACTGAACTGACAAACTTGACTGTCGAGACAGCACTAGCCCTAAACCAGACTCCACCTATTACATCGACTTCGCACTTAGCCTCCACTGAAGAACTATCGTCTACACCATTGCACATCTATCCTGAGCAGATTGTAGCAGATAAACATAAAGATATCGCTGAGTTAATACCAAATCCAATTCTGCTACTAAACGCTCAGACCTTGGAGGCTGAAAAAGATCTCAGCGAGTTCTATTCCTTCTCTGATGAGGCTGGAGAGGTCGGAGCTGGTGCTGTAGGAGAATGGTCAGAGAGCTATGAATCTATGGAGGAGGAGGAGGAATCAGAAACTCACCTTTATTCTTCAGAGGATAGTTATGGGGAAGGAAGGCAGAATCTCAACACTGTCAAACCTAAGTCTAAAGCAGGGTCCCGAATCAGGCAAAGTAATCCAGGACCTTTGGAGACTTCTCACGATGTCCACCCCAGTATTCCTGAGCTACCTTCCACGGCGGTTGAGACTATCTTACAAGCAATAGCAGCTCATAGAGAAGAGACTGCGCAAGACAGTAAAAGATTCCGGGCCGCTTTGCGCAAAATGCAAGGGGTTGTCAAGAAACTATCCAAGACTTGTAACCATATAGGCGAAAGAGTCACAGAAATGGAAGCAAGAGTGATGTCGGCAGAAAAAGACTCATCCGAGAACTCTGAGAAAATCAAACTTCAAGAGGCTGAGCTGATGGATATCAAATGGAAGCTCGAGGACTATGAAAATAGGCAGTGGCGCAATAATTTGCGCATCCTAGGTGTGCCGGAGAAATTGGAGGGGGAGAATGTCAGAGCTTTCATTATTAAACTTCTTAGTGAGTCTCTGCCCGAAATTCAAAACTGGAACTGGGACATGGAAATTCAGCGAGCCCATCGGGTCCCGCTCAATCTGCCATCTAAGCCAGGGGTGTACCCCCGTGCTATACTAGTATACTTTGGAAACTTCTTGCTACGACTGTGGCAGAAAAAGCGAGACCCGATCACAAATTATCTTTCAGTGACTTTTCATTCTTTTCAAGGCCTGATTTTTGCCACCCAACCGTGGAAAGACGATGGCGGTTGCGTTCACTGATTAAATCATTTCAAGATAAGGGGGCCTTGGCATTCCTGAACAATCCCGCTAGACTAAAAATCGTTCATCGGGGTCAGACAAAGTTTTTTCAGTCTGAAATTAAAGCAAAATCTTATCTCGATGAAATATCCTAGATAAATAGAGGAATTTCATAGATACTTGCAGTGACACTCTGTATATACTCACAAAGAATAATAATTAATCGGATTGCTCTGTATTATACAACATGCATGTTGACACTTCTGGAATAATTGGTTGGTTGATTGCGAATTGTATTGAAGCTTGATATTCTATAGTACTCACTTAGTCAACGGATATGGACATGATTCATGACATTTTTTCCTTTTCCTTCTTCTTATTTTTTTATCTTAATTCTGTCGGGAGCGGTCACTCAGCAGAGGTGCAGCAACTTCATCATACAGACTCTGGGAGAGTCTGAATGCCCACACAAGGGGGAGAGGGGTATCGGGGGAAGGTCATGGGAGGGGTTCTCGGGAGGGATACTCGGGGTTATGGGAAGGGGGGAGTGTGGGGAAGGGGGGGCAAAAATCGAAAATAAACCAGGTTTGTTAGCAAGAGTAAGTCTAATTTTTGAAACAATGGGAAAGGAGGTACTGCAAGAAAAGGGTTATTATTGGAGCAAAATCATCAGCAAAATCATCAGGCACTGTTTTTTTATTGATAATGGGTAAACTTACTCTTCAATCCTGGAATGTAGGTGGACTTTTATCTAGAGATAAGCGTCTTAGATTGGGGGAATTAATGAAGCTAAATCCTGTAGATATCTTGTGTGTTCAGGAGACACACATTCCCTGCAGTAAAAGAGCTTTGTTAAATCTCAAGGGTTATAATTTATTGATAGCAACGTCTCAATCCTCTACTATAAGAGGCGTCGCAATTTTTGCAAAATCCAGCTTCGGCCAGGGAATACGTTATTTATCGGACGTACATGGAAGATGGGCAATTGTGAAACTAGCCAATGGAATTACTATATGTTCCGTCTATGGATTAAATCATGACGACCCGGCAATATTCCAGACTTTGGAAATAGAATTAGCTATGTGGCAAGGCCCGCTAATTCTGTGTGGCGATTTTAACATTTCACTTTTGCCTTCTTTTTCCGCTCAAATGCCAAAACAGAAATATATGGGTAGGAAACCAAGGGTTTATCGCGCTGTTAAAAGTCTGGCAAATAGCTTGGGTATAACAGATATATGGTTACAGAACAATCCTAATGACCAGGGCTACACATACTTCTCCCACCCCCATCAAAAGCATGTCCGGATCGATTATATCTTTACTTCCAGGGATCTCGCATCTGATTCACACATAATCAAACCACCTAAAATAATCTCGGATCACAATCCCTTAATACTGGTAACTACCTACGATATCGATCCTCTTCAGAAGAGTTCTTGCTCTTTCGATAGGAAATTGCTATCTAACAATGAATATATCAATTACATTAAAACCTGGACTGATGAATTTTTTAGTATGAATCATTTTAGTGCATCAAGAAATAACGTATGGGACACCTATAAATCCGCACTAAGAGGGGAGACTATCAGCTTCCAAAATAAAAACCAAAAAATTATCAAAAAAGAATATGAATTAAAAATTGCAGCTCTCGCTAAAGCCAAGGAAGAACACACTGCCAAGATTATACAAAAACAAGAGGCCAGACATTTGATGATACAGGTAGCAGTGTTGAAATCTGAATTAAACTCTAAACTGAGTCAGAAAGCTGCCCAAATATACCAAGCACATAGGAAACATGTTTATGAAAGCGGGGAGAAAGTGGGCAGACAATTGGCTCTTTCTACACGCCAGAGAAATGTTAGGAATATTATCTCCTCAATAGTAGACAATAGACAGACTAATACCCACCCGATAGATATTAACCACCAATTTCAAAGGTATTATCAAAATTTATACTCAGTAGGAACTCCAACTACCGAAAAGGATATAACAGATTATCTGGATAGCTTCCTTACTAATTCTGAAGCTATGAAGTTATTAGACGATCCCACTAAGGAAGAACTTGAAAAAGAAATCACTCTAGCAGAGGTCGATGCTGCTTTGTCACTATTATCATCTGGTAAAGCAGCAGGCCCCGACAAATTACCGATTGACCTGTTTAAGGTCCTCAGTCACCAACTATGTCCTATTTTATATGACTTATTTCTTGGGATTCAATACAATGGTGTCCCACCCACCTCTTGGGATGAGGCTACCATAATCGTTTTTCCTAAAAAGGGAAAATCCCCCGAACAGCTAACTTCGTACCGTCCTATATCCCTGATTAACTCGGACTCCAAATTGTATGCAAAAATTTTAGCGCTCAGACTCAGCAGGGTCATTGAACATCTTGTCTCCCCGTGGCAGCATGGTTTTATACCTGGCAAAGGAACCACAGAACACACCCGTTGGGCAATTGCCTTATTTGATGCCACAGCTGCCACGGGGGGACAAATGTCAATGATCCTGCTTGACGCTGAGAAAGCTTTTGACCGCGTTTCATGGGGCTTTCTTTGGGAAGTTATGAAACGCAACAATTTCGGCCCCAAATTTATCCAATCCATTAAATCAATGTACCTTCCCCCCAAAGCAAAAATTCTAGCAGCTGGGTCATTATCGGGACATATTAACATTGCCAGGGGCACCAGGCAGGGATGTCCTTGCTCACCCCTGCTTTTCGCTTTATATATTAACCCCCTTATTTTGAAATTACTAGACAGCAACATTAGTAAACCTATCATTAGTCATCAGTTTGAAACTAAAGTGTTGGCCTATGCCGATGATATCGCGGTCACTACATCCAACCCGACTGAGGCTATTTGTGAAATAGAGAAACTCACCACTGAATTCAGACGCTGCTCGGGCTATTCTCTCAATAAATGAAATACTGAGTTTGAGTGCGAATTTGGGCCCCGCAAAGATGGAGGGGCTGATTATAAAGAATTTTCTCTCCCTACCAGAATGTGCAATGGCCCGGAAATAAGGATGGAAACTGGATTAGAATTATGATCAACAATAGCTTTTGTCAGGTACCTGAGATTCTGGGACAAATGAATGCTATCTGAACAGCCAAAAGAAGCCTCCCTATGCAAGGATGAAATAATGAAAAGTGCATTAGGTTGAACCAGAGAGGTTAAAGTTGAGTCAGAAAGGTTACAAAAGTGTTGGTTGATGTGGTGGATTTATTACATAAAAGCAATTACATTACTGCTTCCCCTACCACCCGATCAAAGAATAAATTAAGGATGTGGGGAGGGGAGGGATGGGAGAGAAAAAGGTCTGGATTACTTAAGGAAAAAGGCTTCCTTTAGTTGACGTCTGTGAAGTCCGGGAATCCAATACTTTTTTCCCTTATCTGCTTAAGTTGTCTAACCAAGCAATGCACAATGCAACACTAAGGTTTAAAATTGGTCTGCGTCTGTTGTAATCTCACCCAGCTGGAATAGCATCTTTAAAACGTTCAGAAGGTTTATTTAACCGTGGGTTAAATATGCATTCAACCACCCTACATATTGTACTAGATTGTTGGTAAGACCTGTGTTTTCAAAATATAATGCAAGGGTGAAATCGGCTGCTACAGTACTTTTGTTTCATATGCAATAAATGGATGGAGTTTGCGCATGGGCAAGTCATGTTATGGATGTAAAAGATGGCATGGCTGTGATTAGTGATTCATAATTGCTCGTAGAGTGGCAGTGCACTAATATTTCTATTTTGAAGAGTGTTGTAATATTAAGTTTTATGGATTTTTTATTTATAGTTTAAGGGATACTGTCTCAAATAAACGTATTTGTGAACTGAAATTAACTACTACAATATTCTTTCCCCTGGAAGTAGTGGTAATGGCTGTACTATCAGAGACAACGGTCTCTACGCCATTTAAACCAGGCAGATGAAGTTGGATATGAGAAAAAGGGGAGCCTACCGTTTTGGGATTTCTTCTTGGTATCCAGGTATGAATCACATCTTTAGTCGTCTATTTGAGTTGACCACGGCTGTATCTGCAACATATGAATTGTTTTTGGTTAGAGACACATTCTTTTAATTTGAAATTGTGTCTGGCCAGGTGACTTAATAATTGCAATTTTTGATGATTCTGAATTTGCTGATTGTATTTAACCCATTCACAAAACATGCCGTACTTAATAAAAACACAATCAAAACATTCTGTCTTTCAAATTGAACAGTTCCTCCTTTAGAGGCCAATAAATATAAACGATATTTACAGATACGTTAAAATGATATTAAAAAATAATCTATCTATTAATGACCGATATATATATATATATATATATATATATATATATATATATATATATATATATATATATATATATATATGTGCATTTTCAAAGTCCACTAAATGAGTAGGAATAGCATATGACGAATTGCTCAAACAATGCAAACCAATTGAATGCGGATTTTCATACGGGTTTAAATAAATGCAGCTCATGACAATTATTTTCCATAATCCATTCACACGGTGATAGGTTACCATACACCAGTATCATAAAGTCCATGTTTGGGTGAAAGGTGTGCCCTCCTGTGCAGCTCTATATTTGATATTGGTAATCTTTCTATTTGTTACAAAGTAGTTCGGGGAACATTCTCAAATCGGTAAAGTGTGCGTTTTAGCATATCATGCTCTAAAGGAAAGTAAGTACTGCCAAGAATTAAGTGCAGAAAACTTCGGCATGGCTGTAGAGAAAACTTCTTTATTGAGGTTGGGGAACAGTAAAAAGCACGTTTGATAAGTAGTTTGAAAAACATCTACTGTAAATGTTGTGACACGTAGTTTTCATGACAACGAGGGTAATTAAAAAACAATCGGTGCTTTTAAATAACATTTTGTCTGTCTTGGTTATACGTGCCCTCTGATGTATCGATTGCCTGCGTATCCATCAATGCTGTGCTCGGTTGTCATCTGTACTTGAAAAAAAATTGCCCGGATCCACTTTATGAGCTTAAGGTGAGAAAAACTGGGAATCTTTAACCACGCGAGTAAGAAAGGCTTGCAGCAAAACAAGTCCCTCGATATGCGTAGACAGAGTAATAGAAACTTAAAAGGATTTTACTGGGATAAGTGACACATGGACATGTCGTGCTATTAAGCACTTAAAGTCGCATTAATTAAATGAGTATCCTTTGACAAATTGGTTGAAACATTTTTTGATAAATGAGTTAATTGGATTGAGAGACAGAATCAATTGGCTTGATTTAATACTGTGTGTACACACTGATTACGGTATCTTCGTGGAAGTGAAACAAATAGACAGCTGTTGTCTCACAATCAGAAAAACAGGCACTGGCAATGACAAAATGGTTGGCTACCACCCGTTTAGCTTTGCCAATTGCCCAGTTGTTTTGCCATTTTTTTAATCAGGCCCTTGCCGTTATCGAAAAGGGACCTCGACAATACACCTAAAAGAAAAATGTCTAAAAGTAAAAAAAAATATGTGTTAAGATTAAAAATGTTATCATTGGGATAGTAGTCCCTGGCAACGAAAGTATCTACTTCGTGTGCCGATGTCCTCTTGGGAAATAACAGAATGCTGTCACTCAGAGTGAATTTAGCCAAAAGCTTTAGGGGCTGACCCATTGTCTGCCTCAATCTGTTTACTGTTGTGGACGAAAGAATAATGTGAAACAAAACAAAACAAACACAAGGAGATGATGGACGGAACACTGAAACTTTTCAGACACTCACCCCCAGTCATAAATCTGGGTTAAATCCATCATCATTCTTTAGCTCACTTCGCCACCTCAGTTCAGACCCAGCTATTTGCAAATCAGTCTTGACCCTGTGCTTCATGGGAACAGTCCAGCCCAAACTGCCAATCCAGGTCTTCCCTGAATCAGAAACAAGCATCTGGGGACCGGTTTCTGGGTAACACCATTCATCAGCCTGGCTAGCTTGAATTCAGTGGCAAAGTGAGCAAGGGACCCATGTCTGGGCATACCCTGCCAACTTAGGGCGAACAAAATGAACAAAAGGAGATGATGGATGGAGCGCTGAAGCTTTTCAGACACTCACCCCCAGTCACAGATCTGGGTTGAATCCATCATCATTCTTTAGCTCACTTTCCCACCTCAGTTCAGATCCAGCTATTTGCAAATCAGACTTGATCCTGTGCCTCATGGGAACAGTCCAGCCCGAACTGCCAAGCCAGGTCTTCCCTGAACCAGAAACAAGAATCCGGGGACTGGTTTCCGGGTAACACCCTTCATCATCCAGGCTAGTTTGAATCCAGTGGCACAGTTAACAATCTACTTTTATATTATCCAATCTCAAATGAGAATATGGATATAAGGTATCTCATGACACCTGTGAACCATCGGTACGCGGTAAGTACATTTCCAATTGATGGAAGCGGTTACACCTATCCCATCGGGGCAAGAGCGTGTTATCAATATGGTTTGGATAGATTTTTTCAGACGTTTATTTTCTGTAGCCTATGTAATGTTTTGAACTACAATCGCTTGTTCACATGCCTATTGAAGGCGGTATAACGGGCATAGGGGGTACACAGGTGTCATGAGATACCTTATATCCATATTCTCATTTGAGATTGGATAATATAAAAGTGGATTGCATATGTATGTAAACATGATATTTTTAGAAACTGGCTGAATAACAGAGAATGTAAGTGCTGAATACATCTTGAAGCACAGGTTTAACATGTTGCAAGATATATATATATATGTGTATGTGTGTGTGTGTGTGTGTATATATATATATATATATATGTTAGAACACTTCACTCGGAAACGAGGCCGCTCACCACCGCAGGTTGGTTTCCAAAACCTTTATTCAAGGAACATGCAGCTTACAGGTCCCGTGTTGTCATCCTTGGCCTTACGCGTTTCGAAGCATTCCCGCTTCTCATCAGAGGCCGCATCACACGAATCCAGTTCATTGACGATACATCCCCCACGTGCTTTCTTATAATTGCAATTGGCCTCAGCTGTGCCCAAATTTCAAAGTACAATGTTTGCTGGGAGATGTAGTCCTTTTTGAACATGTCGTTTACAACCCTGGAGCAAACTGGAGGGCTAAAAATGATCCTGAAGTGGCACACATGAATCGGACCCATTGGAGGGCATAAAAATATGTAAAAGGACTACATCTCCCAGCAGACATTGCAATTGAAATTGAGGCACAGCTGAAGCCAATTACAATCAGAATAAAGCACGGGGAGATGTAACCGCAATAATTGGATTTGTGTGATGCGGCCTCTGATGAGAAGCCACAATGCTTCGAAACGCGTAAGGCCAAGGACAACAACACAGGACTTGCAAGCTGCATGTTTCTTTAATAAAGGTTTTGACAAACCGACCTGCGAGTGGTGAGCGGCCTCAACTCCGAGTGTATAGTTTGAATGTTTATCACGGCGGCTCCGGCCGTGGAGGGATCGCACTGCCTAGAGGAAAAAGGACCGCAGGGGAGAGAACGAGGCTTCCTTGCAATGGCACGGCAGGTACAGAATTGAACATGTCGTTTACAACCCTGGAGCAAACTGGAGGGCTAAAAATGATCCTGAAGTGGCACACATGAATCGGACCCATTGGAGGGCATAAAAATATGTAAAAGGACTACATCTCCCAGCAGACATTGCAATTGAAATTGAGGCACAGCTGAAGCCAATTACAATCAGAATAAAGCACGGGGAGATGTAACCGCAATAATTGGATTTGTGTGATGCGGCCTCTGATGAGAAGCCACAATGCTTCGAAACGCGTAAGGCCAAGGACAACAACACAGGACTTGCAAGCTGCATGTTTCTTTAATAAAGGTTTTGACAAACCGACCTGCGAGTGGTGAGCGGCCTCAACTCTGAGTGTATAGTTTGAATGTTTATCACGGCGGCTCCGGCCGTGGAGGGATCGCACTGCCTAGAGGAAAAAGGACCGCAGGGGAGAGAACGAGGCTTCCTTGCAATGGCACGGCAGGTACAGAATTGAACATGTCGTTTACAACCCTGGAGCAAACTGGAGGGCTAAAAATGATCCTGAAGTGGCACACATGAATCGGACCCATTGGAGGGCATAAAAATATGTAAAAGGACTACATCTCCCAGCAGACATTGCAATTGAAATTGAGGCACAGCTGAAGCCAATTACAATCAAAATAAAGCACGGGGAGATGTAACCGCAATAATTGGATTTGTGTGATGCGGCCTCTGATGAGAAGCCACAATGCTTCGAAACGCGTAAGGCCAAGGACAACAACACAGGACTTGCAAGCTGCATGTTTCTTTAATAAAGGTTTTGACAAACCGACCTGCGAGTGGTGAGCGGCCTCAACTCCGAGTGTATAGTTTGAATGTTTATCACGGCGGCTCCGGCCGTGGAGGGATCGCACTGCCTAGAGGAAAAAGGACCGCAGGGGAGAGAACGAGGCTTCCTTGCAATGGCACGGCAGGTACAGAATTGAACATGTCGTTTACAACCCTGGAGCAAACTGGAGGGCTAAAAATGATCCTGAAGTGGCACACATGAATCGGACCCATTGGAGGGCATAAAAATATGTAAAAGGACTACATCTCCCAGCAGACATTGCAATTGAAATTGAGGCACAGCTGAAGCCAATTACAATCAGAATAAAGCACGGGGAGATGTAACCGCAATAATTGGATTTGTGTGATGCGGCCTCTGATGAGAAGCCACAATGCTTCGAAACGCGTAAGGCCAAGGACAACAACACAGGACTTGCAAGCTGCATGTTTCTTTAATAAAGGTTTTGACAAACCGACCTGCGAGTGGTGAGCGGCCTCAACTCCGAGTGTATAGTTTGAATGTTTATCACGGCGGCTCCGGCCGTGGAGGGATCGCACTGCCTAGAGGAAAAAGGACCGCAGGGGAGAGAACGAGGCTTCCTTGCAATGGCACGGCAGGTACAGAATTGAACATGTCGTTTACAACCCTGGAGCAAACTGGAGGGCTAAAAATGATCCTGAAGTGGCACACATGAATCGGACCCATTGGAGGGCATAAAAATATGTAAAAGGACTACATCTCCCAGCAGACATTGCAATTGAAATTGAGGCACAGCTGAAGCCAATTACAATCAGAATAAAGCACGGGGAGATGTAACCGCAATAATTGGATTTGTGTGATGCGGCCTCTGATGAGAAGCCACAATGCTTCGAAACGCGTAAGGCCAAGGACAACAACACAGGACTTGCAAGCTGCATGTTTCTTTAATAAAGGTTTTGACAAACCGACCTGCGAGTGGTGAGCGGCCTCAACTCCGAGTGTATAGTTTGAATATATATATATGTGTGTGTGTATGTATATATATATATATATATATATATTTACAATATATATATATATATACCAAATCTTACTTGGAAAGGATGTTGTCACAGGCTATTGTAGTGTCGAAGAGGTTTCTTGTTGGCTTCAAATACAATGCTAAACTATATCTAGAGCAGGGGATGCCCCAGATGATCTCTAATAAAACTATTTAACAAAGAAAGGGGGGGTCGTGCCCTGACTGTTTTGAAAACTTACTGTAGAGCAGCTCAATTGAGGGTTGTTACAGTGTATAGCGCTAGGACATCTAAAAAAAAATACACATGGATAAGGCAGAGGTGGGCTCCGTATTGTGGAACCACCTATGGAAAACAAAAGGTAACCAACCAGCGAATGTGAAATGAAATGAAGGTTTTGTACAGTGCAGGGAATCCAACCTCCAGATCTTTCGGCGTCTTCTGAAAACTCAACTCTTTATGAGCCCCTTCTAACCGGTCTCACTTTGCCCCTATTCTGTCCGTCCACAGCGCTACGAGGCCTCAGGGTAGCATGCACTTTACAAAAATCCCTTCATTCATTCATTCATGAGTGCCGAGGCGTCTTAGTGCTAGAGCTTTCATAAAATCTTGAGCAGAGGGAACAGGCAGAGGTTAGGACTTGGAAGCAAACACCCATGTTTTTAGTGATTTTCTAAACACCTGTCTATTGGTTTGATTTCTCAGTGTAAAAGGCAGAGTGTTCCAGAGTTCAGAAGCCAAATAGAAAAAGCTTCTTCCACCCCATTTTACAGTCTTCACCCTAGGAATGACCATCAAAGAGGCAGTTGATGACCTAAGATTGTGTTGTGGGATAGGCCATCTGATGCTGTTACTGAAGTAAGCAGGTCCTGCCCCATAGAGGGTCTTGTGAACAAAGCACAAGGACTTGCATTGGACCCTCGCCTGGACCGGCAGTCAATGCAGATCTCTAATACTTTGGGACACTGGGCTGAATTTAGGGATTTTGAGCAACAGTTGTGCTGCCACATTTTGAAGTGATTGAAGATTGCGTAAGGTCATCTTGTTTGCCCCAGATAAAGGGCATTGCAATAATCAATCTTTGATAACACCAAGGCAACAATCACTGTTTTCCTTAGCTCCATCGGAATCAAAGGTAAAATATTTTTTAGGATCTTCAACACGTAGAACCAGGATGATGTAATAAGATTGACCTGGTCTGACAAGGGCAGCTGGTCGTCTAGAGTAAGTCGTAGACTATTTACCTTCTTTACTGGGGATGGAGAGGGTCCGGCTCCTTCTGGCCAACAAGATGTGTTCCGGAAAGTAGTATTTTAACCAAATAGTACCAACTCAGTTTTATTTGTGTTCAGCTTTAAACAATTGTCGCCATCCATCTGATAATGTGGACCATGCAATTGTGGAATTGTATTGCCATATCATCTGGCTTTGATGATAAAGACACCACTATTTGCATGTCGTCCTCATAACAGATAGCAGTAAAGCCATGAGAGCGGAAAAGTTTAGCCAGTGGGGTAATGTAGACATTGAGCAGGTTTGGGGATAGCGAAGATCCCTGGGGCACCCTGCATGGCGGGGCGTAATGATATGATTTGTGTTCTCCCATCACTACAGTATGTCCTCTGTTAGCTAGGAATGATCTAAGTATATTGGAGGCATCGCCTTTGATCATCATTACGGATAAGCGATGGATGAGTATTTGATGGTTTACCATATCGAATATGGCTGAGAGGTCTAGCAAAACAAGTATTGCCTTCCCTACTCCATCTAGCTGGATGCGGATCTCCTCGGTGGCTGCAACAAGTGCTGATTTTGTACTATGTAAGGGCCGAAATCCATGTTGTGCAGGGTCCATTTTGTTGTTTGTCTCCAGAAAATGTAGCAGGTCATCGTTGAGGGCTTTTTCAAGAATTTTAGCTGGAAACGGCAGGCAAGAGATTGGCCGATAAATTTTAACCTCCTTAGGGTCCTGTTAGGGCTTTTTCAAGATGGGCCGTACTAGAGATTTTTTCCAGATATTTGGAAAGGATCCTGTATCCAGTATAATATTTAAGAGTGGTGCAATGTGGCCTGCAATTGTATTAGGCAGCCATATGAAAGACCATAGCTGGACAAGGGTCCTGTGGGGATCCCAATTTATTTGACAGTATAAGCCTCTCCACTTCTTTGGGCGTGAAATAATTGAACTTTTCTAGGCGAGCTTGCATAGTAGCCTCGCTCTGATCTGGATGACCAGCTGGTCTGGGCTGTCCTCAGCTTTATGACTGGAGAACTCATTGTATCTGTTTATTACTTTATTATCAAAAAAAATCTGCTAGTTTACCACAGAATTCTGTGTTGGGGTGAATTGTTTTCTTTCACCAAATTTCGATAACGTAGGGACTGTTTTAAAAATTTGTCTGGCTACATTTTTTGCAGAACTAATTTTCTCAGTCAAAAAGTGTGACTTTGCTGAAATTATTGCCTCTTTGTACTTTTCAATAATATGTTTTTTTCCACTGCAGAATAATCTTTCCTCCACATTCGTTTTTGGGCCCTACACTTCTTCTTGAGATCCTTCAGCTCGGGTATATACCACAGAGCTAATGGTTGCTTCCTGTGGTTACGTATATGTTTTTCAGTGGCAAGCTTGGTAACCTCTGAATAAATCCAGCCATTAAAATTGATGGCTACAGACTTGGGATCATTATTTAGACAAGGAGTGAGTGAGCATAAGGCTGAGTCTAGATCCAGAGTATTTATTTTCCGCCATGGACATATTGTAACTGTCCTATTCATGTTTTGAGGGTCTCTTCTAGAATTGTTAACTCAAAGAATACAGCACTGTGATCTGTCCAGGCCATAGGTAGCCCTCTGTTAAATGTGAACTATGCGTATTGGTAAAAATACCATCAAGAGTATGGTTACCTGTGTGGGTTGGCTCAGTAATGACTTGATTTAAATCAAAACTCTTTAGGCAGTCAAATAAATTGATGGTATCTCTACATTTAATAGATTCTAAGTGGAAATTAAAATCACCCAACAAAGTGAAGTTGAGTTACTCCATGCGAGTTTCCAAAAAGGTTTGTATGGATGAAATAAAACTATTCCTGGGACCATGTGGCCGGTAAATTAAGGTCCCATTGAAAGCTACCTTGTGGTTCACTATGAAAAAAAACATAGAAGCTTCTTCCTCCAATCGAGGCATAACTGCAAATGAGAAGGTAATGTTAGTACGGTAGGTGATGGTAACCATCCTCCCCATTGCCCTTCTCTATCTACTCTGAACAATTTGTACCTTTTAGGTATGGCATTATTAAGATTAGGATCAGGGGAACTTTTGTCAGCGTTACAGTGGCCAATAAAGTGTTCTAGTTCATATTTATGTTTGGGAAGTGACCTGATGTTCAGTAGTACACATGTGAGGATAGAATCCCTTTACTCACAGCTGTGAGCAGGTAAAGAACTTATGAACCTAGTGTTATTTTTATAGACGTTGTCATGATTAATGCAAGTAGCAAAATTACAAGTGGGGCAGTACCACTCCATGGTGTCCCTCCGAACGTTCATTGGTTTACATTTCCTTTGCTTACTTCTGAGTCCAATGTCCAATAAAGCCTCTCTTGAGTAAGACCAAATGGAATTTTTTGCAGGGGTTCTGGCGCACAGCGCATTTAGGTTGTGGACAGGCACAGACGGGCTTGCCTTTGGCACACCTTTGGTGTGTCAGCGGTGCGCCCGCTGCACGCGTCCGCTTCACGGTCGCATCAACGTGCCCATTTAACCTATCGGGCCTGGAAACAACTAGCACTTTCACAAAAAAGGTGGACCTGCTCTGACTTGCGGGGACCGACCAACGTGCCAATCAGGAAGAAACTGGGATTGTATAAAAGTTTTCAAATCACATCATTTTCACACACAAAATATTGCAGTAAATAAAAATGATGCTTCCCCAAAGAGCATTAACACAGCTCTGTGCTCAAGAAATGACAGCGATGCGCAGTCACGTCAGCGTGCCCATTTAACCTATCGGGCCTGGAAACAAATAGCAAGTTAACAAAAATCGCGAGCCGCTCTGACTTGCTGGGACAGACCAACGTGGCACTCAGTAGAAACTGGGATCGGAGTAAACTTTTAAAATCACATCAGTTTTAAAATCAGACAGAAAGTATTGCAGTAATTAAAGTAATGCTTCCCCAAAGAGCTTTAACACAGCTCTGTGCTCAAGAACTTACAGCGATGCGCAGTCGCGTCAGCGTGCCCATTTAACCTATTGGGCCTGGAAACAACAAGCACGTTAACAAAAATGGTGGCCCGCTCTGACTTGCGGGTACAGACCAACATGCCAATCAGGATCAACTGTGATCGGAGTAAAGTTTTAAATATTAGATCAGTTTTAAAATCACACACAAAGTATTGCAGTTATTAAAAAGAATGCTTCCACAAAGAACTTTAACACAGCTCTTTGCTCAGGAAATGACAGCGCTGTGCAGTCGCGTCAGTGTGCCCATTTAACCTATCGGGCCTGGGAACAACTAGCACGTTAACAAAAATGGTGGACCCACTCTGACTTGCGAGGACCGACCAACGTGCCAATCAGAAAGAAACTGGGATTGTAGTAAAGTTTTCAATTTTTAAAATCACTTACGAAATATTGCAGTAAATAAAAATGATGCTTCCCCAAAGAGCATTAACACAGCTCTGTGCTCAAGAAATGACAGCAATGAGCTGTCATGTCAGCGTGCCCATTTAACCTATCAGTCCTGGAAACAAATAGTAAGTTAACAAAAATGGCGGGCCGCTCTGACTTGCAAGGACAGACCAACGTGCCACTCAGGAGAAACTGGGATCGGAGTAAACTTTTAAAATCACATCAGTTTTAAAATCACACACAAAATATTGCAGTAATTAAAGTAATGCTTCCCCCAAGAGCTTTAACACAGCTCTGTGCTCAAGAACTTACAGCGATGCGCAGTCGCGTCAGTGTGCCCATTTAACCTATAGGGCCTGGAAACAACAAGCACGTTAACAATACTTACTACTAGTAACAGCAAAATATATTACCGTTATGTACATAAACAAGTCATAACACTTTTACAGACTTTCTGTAACTTATATCGTACAACTACTCAGCAAGCAACAACTTACAACAAAGTCAACTTATTATTAATCAGATAGGCAAAACCTAATGCATTTACCAATGCTTAGTAATGCAAATAAGGTACTCCTATGTTAGGTCCCGGACAGCCTGGAGGGCAGGGTGCACTATATTTAAAAAGTGGGACAAGTATATTCATCATCATCATATAAGTCTTTATTTCTGGTCCACATACCATAAAAGAACATTAAAAAGAAAGCCACAATATATAAAAACAAGTTTAAAATATAAAAAACCCAATGAGACTATAAAAAATTGATATTATATATGTGTAAAAAATCAATCAGTATTCCGTTCATTTTTCATCTGCTAAGAAAACCTTATGCACCCGCCACAAAGAGATAAAAAAACATGAAACAGCATATACAATTGGCTTCTGGGTGTTATATTTTAGAAGTCTAAATGCTTCTTCAAAGCGTCTTGTACCTAAATTCTTGCACAGTTGAATCAACCATTTTTGCCTTATTTTCTTATACACCGAACAAAAGAAAAATGCCTCCTTGGGGCTATTGCATGCAGGGCAACGCAGGACAGAGCTGCCAGCTCATTTATTGATGCATGCACAAAGCGGAAGGGTGCCATGCCTGAACTGCGAATAGAGTTTCCTGGCTGATGCCGGTCTTATATCATCTAGACATGGCTCCAATTTATAGGTGTTCTTGACTTTTAGGAAGTTGTCTGTTAGAGGATTAGTGCCTGAATATTCGAAAGGTTGGGCAAGTTTACCCGCCCTATAGTTGCTAACCAATTGTTTATGCGATATTCCAGAGCAGGCTACCTCCGGTTACTCCATAGACTCTCCCTACCTAAGTTGTGAAAACCTGCATTATTATGAGCAAACCATGCCAGCTTCCCAATGCCAGGAATCCCCAGGACCTCCTTCAACTCTGTCCTATATTCCAATTCAGGTGTCACCCATAATCGTCGCCAGTGTGTTAGGGGTCTGCAGCTAATTTCCTCTGTGATTGGTCTTACCCCTTAATCCAAGCGCAGTGGAATGAGTGGAGAACTCACTGGAAGACCAAAAAGCTGCCTGAAATAGTTGTTCTCCATCTTGAAAATGTTTTTTTGGGGGAATGATGCCCTAAAGTTCTACCCCATATAAAGCAGCACCCCTAAGTTGTGTTTTGTAGATCTCTAAAGCAGGGCCTACAGGCTTGCGAAAGGAATTTCTATAAAGCTTGGCCAAACTACCTGTGGTCTGAGCAAGCTTAAGACTTGTTTTATCCATTTGTGGCCCGCAATCTATTTTTTCCGTTAGTGTGAGCCCTAGATAATGAAAAACAGACACCCTTTCTAGTTGGATGCCATTCCTGCGTGGGTTAGGTCAGGTTAAACTAGCGGGGTTGCAGACCATATATTTGCTCTTCTGTAGATTGATCTCCAACCCTGTGTTTTTACAAAACTCTCCAAAGCCGTCAAAGATCCTCTGGATCGCATCGCTGTCATGGAAAGCAAAGGAGTGTCATTTGCAAACCTTAGCACCGGCACTATCCTATGCACTAGCTGGGGAGCATCCATTTCTTTCAGCTCATTAAAGGCACCGACCTAACCAATAATATA
Organism: Lissotriton helveticus; assembly: GCF_964261635.1. Lineage (NCBI taxonomy): Eukaryota > Metazoa > Chordata > Amphibia > Caudata > Salamandridae > Lissotriton > Lissotriton helveticus. The sequence continues at coordinate 480,619,022 of NC_136071.1, read as the reverse complement.
AATACAGAACAAGGTAGGGGCAAGGACACATCCCTGTCTAACTCCTCAGTTGACTGGGATGGGTGAAGTAATTTTCCCATGCTTTCCATAGCTAATTTGGGTGAAATGATCTTTGTGTAGTCTCCTTAACATATTCAAAAGATAGTGGGGGACTCCAAGATCATTTAGTACCACCCGAAGTGCATCCCTGGGTACCAGATCAAAGACACTTTTTAGATCCACAAAGATCACATACAGGCTACCCCCTCCACGTGCACCATTTTCCTGTAAAGGAGCTGTAGCCTAAATATTTGGTGAGTAGTGGATGTTTTGTTCCTAAAACCGGCTTGTAGTGTACTCATTACATTATGTTCATCCAACCATTTTTGGAGGTGGCTCAACAAGATTTGTGCAAAGATTTTTTGAGTTACATCAATCAGGCTGATTGATCTATAGTTAGTGGGTATTAAAGGGGCCCCTTTTTTATGCACAGGAAAAATCTCAGCTCTAACCCAGGTTGCAGAGAGTACCATCCATTGTAGTATGGCATTGAAGAGCACCCATAGGTAAGGCCCCCAAATATTAGGCTCAGCAAGGAAGAGATCCCCAGGTATTGTGTCCAATCGAGGGGCATTACTGGGGGCTGTTTGGCTTATGGCACTAATCCCTTCGGTCAGTGTCAACTTAGGGGTCACCACATGAATTTTGAAGTTGCTAAGTAGCTATGTTTAAAGCACTGACCTCAGCTTCCAGCGGGAGTAGAGGGCCTGAAAGTTCTCTCTCTAGCTGTCGGCTGCTATGTTAGGCTCTACGGCTGGCTTTCCATTGTTACTACTTGTGCTGACAATACTCCAGAAAGCTTTCATGTCCTTGGCAGCTAGGGCCTGTGTGATTGATGATGCTTGATGAATGTTTGCCTGAGTGTGATTGATTGTTTGTTTGAAGTGATGCGTTGGACACCTCTATGCTTTGTATATTTATGATGCATGTGTAAATTATTCTATATATATTCTTTAATTGAAATTATGAAAATAATAAAAATGAACACTTTTTTCTAAAACTGCTTGTGGCTTTATGACATAATTAATGTGTCCTAGTCAAATTCAGGTAACTAGGGATAATTTTGGGACTCAGGTATAGAGCCCTTATGATTGTGAAATCTAGGCAGTAGCTTTTCTTGCTTGGTTGTTTGTATTCTAGTCCCTCGTGCTTCTGCCTAGCATCAGATTCCAGGGGTCCCCCTTTGATTGCCTGTTTCAGGGATGCCCATTGATCGATTTCCCATGTTCTTTTTGCAAGTGTAATGCTATATTTGTAGGGGACCCTCGCTGTTTTAATTTGAGTTCTGTTCTTGATTTTTGAGCTTCTATCAGGGCCCTCTCTGCCTCCCAGCAACTGCCATCAAACCCTGACCGATTTGCCTTTGCACTCCCCCTGTGTACACACAGGACAGAACGTATTCAACAAAATAACTGTTAATGCCTCATGCATTTTGGCAACATCTGTTACCAGTTTGGCAGGATTGTCTACAGCAGAAAGCTTTTCTAGTTTCAGGAGAATGGGTGTGGTAGATTTATATAGGGAAGCAAATCTTTCGGGCAACTTTTCAATCCATGACCATCTAATTTTCCTCCTATCATTGGTAAGGGTTAATCTATCATCTGCCATGAGGTAGAAATCAGAGATGGTCCCAGTGGCAGGCAACTGCAGCTCCAAGATCAAGGCATTATGGTCACTATCATGTTGAGGCGAGACAGTGAAATCGAAATCGTACCATTAGATTAATTCAAAGGCTCAAATTGACAGTTAAGATCTCTCCCTTTGACCATGCAGACATTTTTGGGAATCCTGGGAATAAAACAATGTAATTGGTCAAGGATCAAAGATTCTTGACTGTTCTTAACGGGCCTAGAATAGACAATAAAGAATGCTATTTTAACGTTCAATGGAAAAGTTAGCAGAATATACAGGATATCATCAGAAATGGACTCCAGTTGGGTAGTCATACAGCCCAAGTGGAACCAACCCAGGTACATAACCACCCAGAAGGTCTTCCCTTACCAGAGGAAGAGGCGGCTATTCTGTGTGCCATGAAACCCATGCGTGGCACCTCTTCTATTACCCATGTTTCTTGGAACATATAAATATCATGTGCATCTAAGAAGTCCCCTCCAATCGGAGCAACTCAGCTTACTTTTAAGACCCTCAACATTCCAGGACAGTATCTTCAGCTTGTTCAAGCCTGATTGGCCAGCTGAGGTACCATCCTGGGTGTTAGTGTTGGACAGACAAACACTCCCAATCCAATCGCTATGGTTTTTTATCACGGGGCTGCTAGGGACTACTACCCAAGCACCCGGTCAATTACGTAACTGGGGTTTTATGGATTTCCTACAAGTATATTAAGCTACATGGCCTGGCAGGGAAAAACTCTTGCATTAAATTTTTTGCTACTGCAAGGCCTACATCTCTCATATGATCGCATTGGAGTTAACTTATTACATTTAATAAGCTGTAATTTCCATATAGGAACAGGTGACCAGTTAATGTTTGGTTCATTTGGAATTGTAATGAAAAAGTCATCTTTATTGTAAAGTTAGATTTTAAATTACAATTTTGAAAAAGCCACTTTTAGAAAGTTGGCATTGCCTTGCCTTAAAATCAAAATTCAAGTACCTGTACTTGATCCAATGTGCACAGTTCACAAAGACCAATGTCAATAATTGTGTCTAATTTCTTCAGATAAATTTCCATTTGAAATAGTTATCTTTTCACTTAAATTCATACATAGCATTTGATTATCGCATTATTAAATGCTCTAATATGTACATTAACACATATACTTTTGTGTTTCTTCACATTACTAGTTTGAAATGCATATATTTTTTCTTTCAACATTCATATATTCTTTCATGCCCAATGCATTTTGGGAGTGCGTCCCTTCATCAGGGGACAATCTGGAACGATAAAAATGTAACAACGTACAAAAAAAAAAGCTATCACCATCCTTTTTACAAGTAAAACATTTTCATAGTAAGGTTAAGGAGTTGGGGTCATGAGAAGGTTAGTCACTGCTCGCTCAATGAGCAACTTGAAGTAGAGTGGTACTTGTTTGATCTCACGCTTATTGGTTTAGACTTGACATAATTGAGAACATCACCCAGTGGAGCTTGGCGGGGTAGAAGGTTGATACCAAGGACGGTAGTGTGATTGCTATGAATATAGTACATCATAGGTGATGAGGTTGTTTTTCTCAATACTAGATATCGATTAAGCTACAACCACAGTTTGAGAAACTGCATGATCACAAGTTGACATTTGTCTGATTTGAGCATTAGTATATCTCTCTGCACATCGAGATTTCGCATTCAGTCCATTTATATTATTAATGAGCACCATCACCCTTTTCAATGACCATGACGCCAATTCCTGAACTTCATCATAAACATTTTTTAATGGTAAAAAGGATGGTGATAACTCTTCCCTGTACGTTGTTACTTTTTTATCGTTACAGATGAAGCGACGCGGCCCTAAAATGCATTGGGCATGAAAGAAAGAATATATACATGTTCAAAGAAAGAATATATGCATGTCAAACTAGTAATATGAAGATACACCACATGTATATGTGTTAATATACATATTTGAGTATGTGTATATGTGAGAATCAAATGGTATGTATGAATTTAAGTGAAAAGATAACTAATTCAAATACAAATTATTCTGAAGAAAATAGAAAAAAATTACATTGGTCTTTGTGAACTGTGTACATTTGATCAAGTACAGGTAGTTGAATTTATGAATTTGATGACCCTGAAGCATGTCAGACAGCCTGCCTTCCAGTGTAGCACACTGAAGTATACAAGGATTAACATTTAGATATTTGGTTAAGAATTGGGAGTGCACAACATATTTTCTCACGTTCATTGTTTCACTGTCTACACAGTGTAGTAGCACCCAAGATGTAATTCAGAACAATTTCCAACTTAAAAGACAACAGGGCAAATACCAGAGCTTATACGGCTGAACAAGCGGCAGAATTTTATTTTAGGAAGTTTGATCATTCAAAGTACAGGTTCTATCTCCCAACAACTCAAACAGCTAGAATATCTAACAAGGCGTGAGCTCAATCAACGACTACATCCATCTACAATAGAGCAATATCACGAAGCCTAGAGGATCCCAAGAGGTTTAAGACTTTCAATCAAACCTATTATTTTTAGATTTCTCCAAAATAGCACATTCATGGACAAATGGGTACGCCATTCTTAATAAATGTTCATTGGACCTAAGCCTTTTGTTGATAGAAGAACTATCAAAAGCAATACATGAGTTATCAGAGGAAATCTCAACTATAAAACAGTACTTGGAAGTACGCATGGAGGCCGACACTTGCAGAATCAAACTGGCGGGGATCAATCAAAAATTGGATTCATACAGTAAAGAATTTACAGGAAGGCAAACTACGTAAATTCAAACGTGACACCTTAGATTAAAAATTAAACAACATTTATAACTGGGCAGAGGTGTATGCTCAATGATGGTCTAATTTGAAAAAAAAAAAACTTTGTCAGTAGATAGTGTGGTTTCTGACAGTGAGGCAGACACCAACTGAGCACCAATTAAACAAACAGTGTTGAGCATTGATCGTTCACAGAGAGACACAGACAACAAAGAATCAATACAACCTACAGTGTCATAGCCTTTTTTATCCCAGGTTTCAGAGATAAGCCAACCACCCGGACAACACAGTACAAAAACTAGTTCAACCATAGTATAAAGTGGAGAGGAAAAATAAAAGGCACAAAAAAACCTAAGGAGTCAGAACAAAGTTGAGTGGTGAATATATCATCAACAAGTCTCACACCACAACAGAAGAAGGTTTTCAACAAAAGTGTGGGTTTGTACCAACATATAACACAAATGAGTTGGAGTGTGAAATATCATTGTACAAATGTATACAGAATCTTAGACTGAGACATTTTTTCTCAAATGTACTTCCACCTAAAGAGAATTCACAAGAAACAGAATTCCTCGAGTTCAAACCCAAAGGCTGTTTTCAAGCACCAGTCTCCCATAAAATGTTGGACACATTTGAAATTCTAGTCAAGAAAGACATACCGAATTGAATGTTAAAGGGTACAAAAGACAAAATATCACAAAGTTTGAAACAAATGCATTGAGATCACTATCAAATAATTCAGACATAATTATTCAAAATGCTGACAAAGTTGGAGCATTAGTGATAAGGAACACTGCATTTTATTAAACGAAAGTCAATCAACATGTCTCAGATACATTAACTTACCTATTGATAGAACAAGATCCGACTAACATATTGACCCAGACCTTGGACAAGATACTCCAGAAAGCATTTGGAATGGGATAAATTAGCTCAATTACCAAATAGTTTTCGACAGTTTCTAATCCACAAAGATCACATCTTTATAGGCTGCCAAAAATTCATTAAAATGTTTAAGATCCGATTTTGGCGGGATGTGGCACATTATTTGAAACACTTGGTAAATATCTTGACTTCTTTGTACAGCCCTTTGTACAAGGATGGTCGTCATATGTGAAAGACACAACAGATTTCTCACTGAAACTGTAGCAGTTGACAGACTTAAAAGAAGTGAATTATGTATTATGCACCAAAGATGTAACATCGCTATAGACCTCAATCCATCACATTGAAGGTATGGAAGCTGTTGAGTGAGCTTTATTACAACAGCCCAAGATCAGAGAGGGCAAAATATTCCTATTAGAGTTACTACATTTTTGCCTACATAGTAAGTTATTTACAGTGGGCAGAACCGTTTTACCTACAATTGACTGGTAAATTGAAGGGCTTTGTGGGATGCCCAGCCTATCCAAATACCTTCATGACTGAGTTTGAAAATGACCATGTATCCAAGGATCCATCGTGGAAAGAAAGTCTAAGATTATATTGGAGATTCATAGATGACATCTTTCTTACTTGTACTGAATCAAAGGAGAAACTTGAATTGAAAATTCAGCAGTTGAACAAATATAATTCACACATAAAATGTACTTATACAATGGATGATTGCATGATTTCCTTCTTAGATGTATCTATCAGCAAAATGGATTCGAGTCTACAGACCCAGGTACACAGAAATACCACAGACAAAAACAATGCTCTTTTATATACAAGTTTTTGTTCGACAAATTAAATACGCAATTTACCTTACTCACAATTTCTAATGATGAAAAGGATTTGCTCTGAGACAGGAACTTTGGAAGAGCATATGGCAGCACAAAAACAGAACTACATTGAGTGGGGGTATCCAAATAATGTTCTGGACGAAGCAATACAGAGGACAGCCTCTGAGGACAGAAATAAACTACTGAGGAAACAATTGAAGACAATGTCACAACGACAAATTTTCATTTTAAAATACTCTACCAGCTCTGTGGCACTGAGAAGCATTATCAATTCAAGATGGGATCAGCTTCAGATGAACTGTATTTTAAAGACATTTTCAAACAGAAATCGCTACATGCATATAGGAGATTGAAAAACGTTAGAGAATTATTGATGACACCAACACACAAAGAGAAACTGACATCAGAAGGGACAAAGACATGTCCAAACTGCATACATTGCATTAATGTTATAACTGGAACCAACACCACCCATCCCAGAACTGGTGAAACAATAAAGTTAACACACACAACGGATTGCAACTCCAAGAAATTAATTTACAGCATAAAATGTCCTTGTGGACTATTATATATTGGCAAACTGAGAGAAAAATAAAAACAAGAATATAGGAACAGAAAAGTACTATTCGAACACTAAGCACAACTTCCAGCCTGGCAGTTCATTGGTCTACTGCGGGGCATTCCATCTCACAGTTAAGATTTCGGGTGAAAGAAACACGAAAACCCACCCCTGGTTAAGGACCTCACGAGATCCCTACTACAAAGGGAAATATATTGGATAAAAAAATTGGACACACAACATCCCAGAGGCCTAAATAACAAGGTTGACAGGAGTTGCTTTCTGTGAAGAGTTTATTAGGACAGTAGGTGGTGGTACACTTGGGTCCCACACACACAAGATCTTCCATGATAGCAAAATGTATGTTTAAAATTATGTGTGTATTCCCCTAAATATAAACTATTGTGAAACACTTAACACTGGGAGATATCCAAATGTTTTACATAAAAACACTTCATGTCCGGTAGTCGCACCCTTGATTTTTAACCATTGACACACATCTCGATAATATGGCACTATTGTAAGTCCAGCACTTGAACACAAGTCCATTGTGAAATCAGATCTTGTCATAATCTAGCAACAGCAGCACAATAATATGTGTTGAAGAGCAGATATTGCATAGGATGATTAAGGATTAGATCTGGAAACATTGATTAGTTCCACATTTGAGTAGAGTATTATCCTCTTAAGATGGAGGATTCAGTTCTGTGATTTTATCATTGTTATTTGGGAGTCTGTTTGTGTAGTTTTCATCCAGTTGAGTATGATTTTAAATGACATGAAGGACTTTTGGGAACGCGACTGACATTGGCATCTGAATTCCGTTGAAATCATAATGAACCTTTAAAGGTGAGGGTGGGTAACTCTTAAAAAGAGTTACGGGAGAACATTGCAGTGATCCGGTTAGAAAGTGAACACTTGTGCGAGTGTGTAAGCAGACGGTTTCAAGCTAGCATAGAATCTTGACTAGGTATCAGTTTTTTTCTTGTAGAAACAAGTACCGGTTTCACCATTTTCTTGAAGAAACTGGAGTAACATGAATGAGAAGGTTAGTCACTGCTCGATCAATGAGCAACTTGAAGTAAAGTGGTACTTTTTTGATCTCACGCGTATTGGTTTTGACTTGTAGACATAATTGAGAACATCACCCAGTGGAGCTTGGCATTGTAGAGGTTGAGACCATGTAAGTTGTTGTGATTGCTATGAAAATAGTATACCATGGGTGATGAGGTTGTCTTTCTTAATACTAGATAGCAATTAAGCTACAGCCACAGTTTGAGAAACTACATGATCACAAGGTGAAATTTGTCAGATCTGAACATTAGTATATCTCTCTGCACATCTGGATTTGGCATTCAGTCTATTTATATTATTAATGAGCACCATCACCATTTTCAATGAGCATGACACCAACTCCTGAACTTCACCATAAACATTTTATATTTGTAAAAAGGACGGTGATAACTCTTCCCTGTACATTGTTACTTTTTTATCATTTCATTCGCCCCTGATGAATGAACTGTTCCGAAATGCATTGGGCATGAAAGAAAGAATACATGCATGTAGAAAGAAAGAATATATGCATGTTACACTAGTAACGTGAAGATACACAACATGTAAATGTGTTAATATTCATATTTGAGCATGTGTGTATGTGATAATCAAATGGTATATATGAATTTAAGAGAAAAGATAACTATTGTAAATACAAATTAATCTGAAGAATTAGAAAAAATTGTTGACATTGGTGTTTGTGAACTGTCCACATTGTATCAAGTGCAAGTACTTGAATTTATGAGTGTGATTACCCTGAAGCATTTCAGACAGCATGCGTCCCAGTGTAGCACACTGAAGTATAAAATGATTAACATTTAGATACTTGGTTAAGAGTAGGGAGTGCACTACATATTTTCTCACATTCATTGTCCTGCTTTAGCCATTTGGTGCCTGTAGCCTGTCCCTGGGTCACATGACTGGTTGTAGCTGAAGCCTTTTGGTGCCTGTAGCTTGTCCCTGGGTCACATGACTGGTTGTAGCTGACAGTTTGGCATTGTGTATTTCTCCTAGCCAGCCACAAACAATACAGTGCTTAGTTGTTCCTGAAAGGGGCATCACTGCGGAATGGGAGGTCGTAGCTGGCCACAGCCCTTCTTATACTCGTATAGGCTGTGTCCTGCTTCCACACAAAGGAATGCATACCCCCTGTAGTTAGTCTGGAGCCAATGCGTTATGACTGTAGACTTCAAAGGGAAACCTCTAGAAGCTTCTCCCACTTTAAAGACAGTACATGGGTATACATTCTGAAACTCAGACACCAACTCTTCAGTACACTTCTGTACCTGTGTATACTCTGCCAGGAAAAATGTCCCTTGTGCTGCCTGAAAGGACTGCGACTCGGCTGAACTGCTGCTCTGAAGGACTGCTAACCTGCTGCCTGTCACCTGCCTGCATGGGTGAGAAGGACTGGAGCTGCATCTGTTTAACCTAAAACCCCAGAGAGACTCCAAGGGCTAGATGGCTGACATCCTGATCTGGAGCCTTAGGGGCCTGAAGGTGCTCTGCCAGCCCATCTGTGGCCCCAGCAGAAATGACACATCACCTCTGCTGCTTGGCACAATCCAGATCGATCCTACAGTTGGGCATAGGTTCATCAAGGGATTACTTGTAACTTCCCCTTGACAAGGATTGTGGTTCCTGCTTTAGTAAGGTTTCACCTCCCTCTTCCAGTAACCCAATGTTTTACACAGGATCTGAAGCAGGAGTTAAATACTGCAGAAGCAAAACCAAAACTGGCAAAATGCCTTGAATGTGTGGGAGCCAAAACATTTGTATAGTTCTCAATTTCTCCTATTTTCTAACCAGTAAGAAAATTCGAACATGTTTTAGAAATGCAAAACTCGTTTTCAAAAGTCTCCCAAGTGTTCACCAGTCTTGCAGAATCTTGTAGTCTTTTAAAAAAGCATCTAAGTGAACATAGCTTTCCACAAGTTTATGGGGGATAAGAGCATGGATGTCCGGCACCATTAAGTGCTTTACAACTGACCAGAATATAACTAGTTCTTGCTACTGAAAGGAATTATCAAGGAAAGGTCCATGCGGTCTATTTCAATTTCTATGGGAAGATGTTTTATTCAAAATGTTACTCTAACAAGAAGTTCTGGAGCCATACTCCTTAGTTGTCCAACGCAGAGAACAAAATTATCCAATGGTGCAGTGTATTCTCCAGGTCAAGGGCTTAGAGAGATGTCTTTTGTGCATTTGGATTGATGTATTAATCTAGTAATGTAAGGGAAGCATGGTGCATAGACCTAGAAGCTGTTATCACCCAAATTCTTGGGAGAAGTGGGACTGCCTCTCTAATTCTGAAAAAATGTATATTTAGACCCCATATATTTGGAAAAATCTGAAATGTTGTATACATGTGGCATAAGATTTCCAAAATGCTGTTGGTAATGTTTATTTTGAAGAACATTGTGTTGACAGCAAAGAGTAACAGGAAACTTAAAATCCACCCCTCCCCCAAATTTGATCGATACCTCTAATGGCACTGAGCAAACTCAACCTCTTTATATGTTTTCCCTTTAAGCTTCTATCCTTCGATCCCTCAAACCTGTTAGCTTTTCATTCACCATCCATCATTTCACCATTACATCATCCTTTCACCACCCTATATTTCAATCAATCCTTTCACTCATCCATTCATTCCACTGATCCTTCGACCCATTCATCCATACATCTGATCAGCCAGCCATCCTATACTCTTTCTATCTTATCCTTCCTATACAACAATTGCTTTACCAATCTACTTATCTGTAAATTCATCAATTCTTTCACTCATTCATTGCTTTCCAATCATTCTTTCATCCTTTTAACCATTCATCCATCCTTTCTATTTCATCGAGCCATCCCTTTCGCCCTTCCATCTATCTGCCCAGTTTTCATCCTCTCATTGATAGTTCATATATCTATACATTCTTCCTTTCATCCATCTATTGTTTCACCTAAACACCTATTTATACATTCAGGTATTCATCAGTCTTTTCAATTATCCATCTGCCCACCCTTTCAGCCTTTCACCTATCCCTTCACCATGTCATCTTTTATTCTGTCACTATTCACTCTACCCTCCCTTTCACAATTCCATTGATCCCTTCATCCAAGCTTATACCATGTCACTGTTTCACCTATCTATCCTTTAGCCTGCTGCACAATTGAAGATCAAGAAAGAGGTATCAGATGGATCTTATTCTCTACAATGGAGAAACTTGACTTTGTGGATAACCTAACCTTGCTCTCTCACACACACACCAGCTGGTGTAGGGAAAAACATCTGCACAAGTGGCCCTGACAACCATCACAAAGAAATCATAATTTATGCCACTCAGCATTCTAAACCATTTACCAGGTGTATGGTGTCATGAATGTAGTCCAACATGGTATGAGTGTAACATCTCACTGTAGTGTAGTTCCTATATTCCCAATCGGCTCTGCGCATTGGAATAACATAAATGATAGTTTAGACGTAGGACTTAGGTCGACTGAGTCTCTATTGAATATGTTAGACTTAATTATGAATGCCAGCTAGCTCAGAGGTCACTAGAAACTTTCTCGAGTACACAAGAAGGGATTAATTTCTGACAACCGCATAAACATGACAACTTTGCTCCCCTAGAACAAGGAGTATATCTCCAGAGTTGCGGAAACAATACCTAGCTATTTCACTTAGTCAATCGTGCATGCTTAGTTTCACCAGGAGTGCAGAGAAATAGAGAGACGGGCGTTTTCAATAAAAGTGGTTATTTTTTGAGCAGTCTTCTTTCTCATGCAAGAGAAGTGAATTGCCACAATTGCAATACTTGTCATGAAGTAAAGTGCGTACAGTAAAAGGAGTATTATGAAATAATACTCTAAAAGCCTTAGGTCGGCATCTAGTTGCACTTGCGTCTGTCCCACAGACGCGAGTGCAACTAGATGCCTGATCCAGTCGGCAGCCAACTAACGGAGAGATCGTTTCTCGAACCAGACACCTTTGAACCACCGCCGACCTACACGGACGACGCTGACATTGACAGGTCCGCCGCCCCAGGGCCGGTTTCGACCCCCGCCGCTCGCTTCAGCCTCATAAAATAATGACAAAGTGCCAACGATGACGCAAGCGTTGAAGAGATAGAGCAATAACTATAACGGTTGCTTGCCCAGTTCCAGGTCCTGATGAAGACCCCGCTGCAAGGGCTCCACTAATCCCTGCGACATATTGAGGGTCGAAACGTCGACAACAGTCCCCTTTTCCGTCAACTCCATATATATATATTGACATTGTTTGCATCTTTGGAGTATGACATGTATATATGGTTACACTGAACTATTGGTCCTCTGTTGTTTGTATTAGAATTATAATACAAATGCATTTTCTGATACTACGTTGATTTTACTGTCACAATTCCCGTACCACACTATCCTCACTCAGTCACTTCCCCTCCCCCCGTGGGCACTGTACAACCTATTATACGCTGTAACGATGTGCTAGTATATTTGCTATACCGATCCTCATTGTGAATTAAAACATTGTGGTTTTATTGGTTGTTTTTGAATAATTTTCTCTAAAAATTGTATATTTATTGTTCTCACACTGGGACCCCTCCCTCTCAGTACCTGCAATGCGACGGGCAACCAATTTTAGCGACTGCGTCACAGCCAGCGAGTGTTCGGAGCGCTGCCATTTCACGTTATAGTCCGGAACTCCTGGTTGGGGTTTTCAGAGGTGCGGGGTTCGTAGTGACAAAACGAATTACGCGTTCCTGTCCCAGCAAGACGAACGAGCCGTTCACCAGCTATAAAGCTCCGAAGCTGTGCATGAAGAGTCGAACAGATCTTTAGGAACCTCTTAAAATAAGGAAATGTTATGTGATTTGTTTCCTATTCCTGCTTAGAATGCACACCCCCTACAGCTGATGACTTTTACACAGAACAGGGATTCTCTTATGAGTGTATGGAACTGTTAACCATGCTGCACTTCACATTCCCAGGTACACCACCACTAGACAACCGTCTAAGTGTGTGTTACATACCGCCCTGGTAGCGTCCACCATACCGCAACAGCTTTCCTTGTCGGCTGGTCTCCGCACCATGGATTTGCTCCCCGCACCCAAATGGCGCCTGTAGCTAGTGAATTATGCAAAAGATATGCGAAGAGCTTACAGCTCGCATGCGCCAGGACGCAGAACAAGCCAGGCCCCGTGCTCAAAAACTTTGGTTGATTATTTTTAAAATTTTATTTATTGAAGAGGTTTTATATAGCGCTGGCCAGACCCAAAGGTATCGGAGCGCTTTACAGCAGATAGGAGATAAATCATATAAAGGAGACAAAAGTAAACATAAGTCTTCATAAGTGTTCTAAAGTTCCAGTGTGCTGTGCGTCCGAGGTGCTCCATTGAGGTAGAGAGGTCCAGAGGTAGTCTTGATGCATGGACAAAGTCTTAGGCTAAATCTTCCTCCAAACGGCGGTGCACAAGGAGGCTGTTAGGGAGCGGGGATGAGCTAGGGAGTGGAGGATTATTGCCTGGTGACTGCAGAGTGGAGGCTTGTGTGTTTCAGATTTCAGTTGGGGAAGGCACGGTTGAGGTAGAGGTCTTTTAGGAGTGTTTTGAATTTCACAAAGGAGGGGGTAGGTCGTTGTAAGTTCACGTGACAGGCAATGCTGCGGCTGGTTTCCATGGCAGCGGAAGGGCCTGCACCTTTGCCTATAAACTGACATGAAGATATAAAGCTTGCTAATTCGCGCTACTTGGCGGAAAGCTGAATTGAGAGAGATTGTGGCCTTACGCAGGGCTTTAAGTGCGTTGAAAAAACTGGGGGGGTCTCTCAAAGGGATGTGACCGATGTAATTAAGGGAGTGGCTTAAAAACACGTACACTAAAAACCTTTGCTAAGCATAGTATTCCACCTGACTTATATTTTGCTATTTCTGTCAATGCATCTAGATATATAATACAACAAGTAGGGAAACATCCTTTACAACGCAACTTTTACAACGCACCTCCATTACGACGCAACTTTTACAACGCAAGTTATTACAACGAATTGCGCTGGGGGCGCTCTAGGATAGGGAACAGTTTAATTACTATCCAACACCTTCCCTACTATACACACGGACTGGAGGTGGAATAGTAAATTAAACTATTCACTATCCAGCGCCCCCCAATGCAAGTCGGTGTAACGATTTGCGTTGTAACACCTGTGTCGTAATGGCATGCGTTGTAAAAGCATGGGTTGTAGTGTCATACATCCAACAAGTAACATTATACCTACAAGAAGTCAGGACTATTGGCATTGTCAATGGTTGTTAGTTACATAAGATAAATAAGCAGCAACAATGGCTTGTATATAATAGTGAAAAAGCTTCCACTTAAAGCCCTGGTTACACCATGACAATGTTGGCTCCTGAGTTCCTAAAAGAGATGGGAAATCCAGAGAGAAAATGACTCTCTTTAAAGGATTTTTTCTTCTCCTACAGCGTTTACCTGCCATGACGTCATGCCATAACTTCTCCACTAGTGAGAAGTAAGCAGTGTGAGCAGGCGCACATTGATGTGCCTGCTGTCACTGCCGTCTGGAAACAAGCATTGGCATAGCCAATAGGTCTCGCCTTTGGGACCTTAGAAGTGTTTGCACCAAGGATATTGCACTGCATAACGAAATACTTCAAAGGTCCCAAAGGCGAGACCTATTGGCTCTGCCAATGCCTGTTTAAGAATAGTAATCTGTCGAGAACAAAGTTCGTTATTCCCGCCGATAGACGGGTCAGCCATGTTGAGCATATTTACACTGAGGTGGTTTTGGAACAAACTGACACTCCCTGGGAACCCAGTACTGAGCCGCGTTTGCTATGTTTTAGGGTGGATGAATTACAGAAAATAATTGTGGTCGCCTCAGTCCAAAAAGCCCAGGGCCCAATGGGGTTCCCGCGGATCTTTATAAGTCGGATCCAGGAACATGGGCAAAGATATTGACGAGGGATTTTAATGCTGCTACCAGGGTTGGCCCACCTGACTCTTGGTCCACAGCAGAGATTTTACATAATCACAAAAAGGGTGCCAGGGACAACTCAGCATGCTACCGTCCAATTTCGATATTAAGCCAAAATAATTGGAAAGGTAGTTTTAGATTGCCTAAGCAATTGGTCAGAAGAAAGCAATGTGCTATCGGACTTGCAATTTGGTTTTAGAAAAGGCATGGGAAGAGTGGACCAATGCATGAATGTACTGATGATGATCAGCAAATATACTCTTGCCAAAAAAGGTTGTGTGTTTATGGCATTTATGGACTTAACGTCCGCTTTCAATAGAGTGAATAGATCCAAACTATGGCCTTTACTGTTAGAATTAGGCATGGATGCTGACTTGGTGTCCTTCCTGCATTGGTCTCACCTCTGCTAGATATAATGAAAATGGCTCCAAAACAAAATAATGGAAAGTCAAGAGGGGAGTGAGGCAGGGATTTATCTTGACTCCGGTTTTATTTACACTTTATATTAATAACCTAGAGGCGGTGTTATCAAATGCAAGCAAGGAAACCCCGAGAGTAGGTTCTAATTCCATACCTGACTTCTTATATGCTGATAAAGCAGTTTTACTTGCCTGGACACCAATAGGGCTGAAACGACTTGTAAATACTTTTATTGATTGTATGGTCACACTCAACCTTTCTATCAATTTCTCAAAATCCCATACAATGTCATTGGGTAATATAAAGCGTGAGAAGCGATCACTTAAATGTAAAGGCAGGGATTTGACTAATGTTGCAACCTTTCCAAACTTGGGTGCTTTATTTGATGAAAAGGGATCTCCTGGGTAGCCCAGCGAACACTCAAGAAAAATACCCTAGCAAGAGCAGCAGAAGCAACACTGGATTTTGCCACGAGATTAGGGAGCACACCCTTATTACCATTATTGAAGGTTTACAAAGAGAAATGTGTCCCTATAACAACATATGGTAGTGAGGTCTGGGGCTACAAGGAGGTTAAGGATCTGCAAGGGGCTGAAAATAAATATCCGTGGAAACGTCTAGCTGTTCCTCCGGATACTCCTGCCTGTATGGTGCATCAAGAACGAAGGCAGGGTTACATCACCATGATATGGTGACTAAAAATATGGTCTAGACCCATACCCTGCCTAAATCAAATTATTTTATCTGATTGTATGAAGCTAGACAGGGCTGCAGACATCCCCATGTTAGGTTATGTCTCACAACAGCTCACAGAATTAGAGCACTGTGAGCTTTTTAACCAACCTAGACAGCTGCACCCTGGAGAGGTGAAAGACATTATAAGTCAATTTTTAACCAGGAGAAGGCTGGAAAGGGAAACTAGTGATCTTATTAAACCCACAATTAGACATTATATGATAATAAGCCCTGGGATTGTAGATCAACCCTTTTGGTCTTTTATTAATAAATTGCATCATCGTTTTCTTTTATTGAGATTTAGGTTTCATTGTATTCATTGGTTTCTTTCAATCCCTAAGGGTGTCTCTGAGGCAGGGACCCTAAAGCCTTGTTCCTGTAATGATTTTTCGGACCAAGATTTGATGCACTTCATGTTTTTCTGTGATTTTTATAATGATTTAAGGTCTAAATATATTTTAACTCTTTTAAAAAATTGCCAATTTGCACAAGTGAGACCTGCCCTGATAGATCTGCAAATGCTATCATCTACCCATATTTGTTATGGGGTTGTGGTTTTTTTAGCAGGGGCTGCACGGAGAAGAAAAAGCTTGGGTCAGCCATAGAAATGGGTTGGGTTTTGCAGTTCTGAATGAAGAAATGCTTTAAACTTGTATGATGACCCTTTTTAACTTAGAATTGATATTGTATAACATTTATTTTTATTAAGGCATTTGCTGATGCTATATGTTTTATCATCATATGCTATATATATATATATATATGATGGCTAAATTATAGTTTTTAAAAATAATTTCAAGTGTAAAAGTAGCTCTGCTCTTTTTTTACCATGTATTTGTACTGTATTTGTGGGTTACTTTTTGTGTAAATGTACTTTTTTGGCCATAATAAGGCCAAATAAAGTTTTCTTGATGATGATGATGATGATTATTGCCTATCATTTGTGAAGTACATAACTGCAAAGACATTGCTCTGCTGAATAATAGAAAAGTGCCAGAAAACTGTCAATACGCTACAGGAGTATTTCAGTACTGCAGTTAAGTGGTATTGTTTGAAGATTTTGACCTTGGAGATAATTTTCCGTCAGAGTTGGTATTATTCATGTATCTAAATATATATTATTTGCATGTTGATAAAAGGGAAACATAAAAGGTCTAATGTTTATTGTTACTTGCTCACTTTCTGCAGAATATCAATACAGCGGATTCTTGGAACATGTGACGATTGCTGCCCTGATGAAAAAGGTAATTACTTACCCAGTGAAGATAGAACATTATAGGAAATGTTGTTCATGTTTCAGGGAAATCTCATTAATCATTATTATTCCTTATTTTAGTAAGTAATCAGATAACAAAGACCATATCAGTACATTTTCAGGATAAGGCCCAGTTTTTAATCTGTACCAACCACTATCAGAAAGATAGAGCTGTAAGAAAGATCCTGCTTGACCAGACAGAAGCAGCTGGCGTCCTTCTTTCTTTTTCTTTCTTTTGTCTCATTCCAATTCCCCCTTCCCCTTGAGGGGTTGCACATGTTTGATGTTTTGTAAATTATCATTCTCTGCATACTTTCATAGGGATTTACGGACAGTCCGTGTCCAAGTGGATCCGCCTCGATTTCAGGTGAGTGACATATGGAGAAAACCTAGACATGATTGACAGTTCACCTACATAGGGAGTACTATCAGACATGATGGAGGGTCAGAGGGTGACATAAAGAGCGGACTGTTCAGCATCCTGAAGGCCTTCCTGGCCTTGTTCAATGTGTGGAGGTCATCTCAGTATAGCACCAACACCAAACTGGTGTTTAACCAGAGCTGAGTTCTGTCCACACTCTTTTTTATGGATCAGAAAGCTGGCAGATGAAAAGCAACATCACCAAACTGCCAGCATTCCACACCAGTAACCTGAGAAGAATCTTGCACTTCTTATGACTGCAAATCATTTCCAACTAGGAACAGATCACCAGGTGCAAGAAAGAGCTCATGAACACCACTATTATGAGTAAAAGATGGATATAGATAAGACACACTATCAGAAAAGACTAATATTCCATCACAAAAGCCTTTCTCCATTGGATGATGTGTAAGAGCAGTCCGAAGCAACCAAGGACTCAAAAAGCCTTGAAGGCTGTCTTCAATGACAGTGGCATGCAATCTGCTTAGGCGGAGGAGCGTCACCAGACGGCTCAAAAGGGAAAAATAAAATGATAATAACGTAATGTTATAATCATTTTGTTTTCCCTATTGCAGTCAGTGGCCCGGCGAGGCTGGCCTGATCAGGGGAGGTGTGGTGTGCACTCGCTAAGAGGCTCATGACTGTTTGTCCGGCCCTCTTGGGCTGGCCAAACAGTCATGCGCACTTTGCATGTTCCTCACCAGGCTGCATTACACAGCCTGGTGAGGAACATGCACAGGCCCCTGTCTGAGCGCTGAACCATAGTGCTCAGACCAATCACAACAGTGCACTGCAGCGTTGTGATTGGCTCAGGGGAGCCTGTGTGCCCGGATGCTTCCTGCTGCCGGCTGGGACAGGAAGAAGGAAGCTGAAGAGGAGGAGGACGGAGGACGGAGGTGAGGCGGCGGCCGGCCATTCCAGGTAAGTCGTTTTTTTTTATTCACTCCCCCCTCCTCTACCCCACTACCCAGGTCCAGTAGCAGACACTACTATTCAATGAGCAAATAATTGCAAATGGCGATCTGCTCAAAAGTTGTTTTCCTGTATTAGCACATTAAAATCAAGATAAACTTTATTTTTCAATGCTGGTTTAAAGTTGAGTAATCATATTTTAACTATATAAGGGTGACTTGAAATAGTATTTCAGTATCTTAGAGAGTCATGGGAAAAATAAAACATTTTAGTAGATTGCATGGGTAAGTCATGAAAAAAACAACATTTATTCTCAATTATAGTAAAGAAAGTGACGTTTCTAGGCAAGCAAAGGTCCAGTAAACGCCCAATGTTTACATCATAAAAGTTTTTGGGGCATATTAGCAAGCAATAGCGATAATTATCGCTATTGCTTGGTTAGAGACAGAAATTTACCGCTGAGCTGCGGGGATTTTTATCGCAAATAAACCTTGGTATTACCAAGGTTTATCGCAAATGCGATAAAAATCGGCCGCAATGCATGAATATCGCTGAAAAGTCCGCGATATTCATGCATTACCGAGCTAATGCTCTTAGCCATGTTATCCACCTCCCATTGGATAACATGGCTAAGAACTGCTCAGGGGAGGTGTTAGCTTTTGGAGATATTCGCGCTTAGCGCAAATATCTCCATAAGTTGGTAATAGGAGATAGCGATGTTAGCGACTGTTTCCAGTCGCTAACATCTTGGCACGCCCACTTTGCATGTCATTAGTGATAAATATCACTGACATGCAAAGTGAGCCCAAGATGGTCGCTATCTCCTACTAGCTGTCTCTAACTGGTGTTAGCGACAGCTAGGTAATAGGGAGATAATTTTATCTCCGCTTTCTTGGCTTTTAAAGCCAAAAAAGCAGAGATAAACCCCCTTGATAATATGCCCCTTTGTGTTTAAGAAAATTGCTACTCTGACATCTTTTTTGTTCCATTCGAACCTAGCTGAGCTCACAATGTACTCTTTGGCACAGAAAAGGAAGTAGGAACAAAAAACAACAGAGTAATATAATAACATAAAAAGTCACCGGACAAAACTAGAAGATTTTCCTCTTTCCTGTGTTGATTCATTTAGGCGGTACTGTGCGGTCCCATATTACTGGAGCTTGGGTGCAGGGATGCTCAGAAATGCAGGAATGGCTGGTATGGATGAGACGTGGCGTTGCTAGTGCCTCAGTGAAGAGTCGTTCTCCTGGTCTACAAGTTGTCAAAAATGTAAACGAGCTAAATGCGATATGTTGACTTGTATGGGTGACTAATCTGTGCCTCATGCGTGACACTTACCGTTTACCATTTGTAGAACTTGCCAGGTGTGGCATGCAATTGACAAAATGTTCAGAGAAGACCTAATGTTCAGCTGCATTGTGAAGCCTGAGCACGGTAGAGATGGGCGAGCCGATAAATTAATAAGGTGAGGCAGAGCCGAGCCTAGCCTGACAATATTTGGCATATATATAAAGCAAAAACTAGCATGCAAAAATCATGTAAAAGTCTCTCCAGAACTTACACAAAAAAAATCACTTAATTACGAGGCAGTTATTAAAAATGATAGTTTTTAAACATGAACATAGAAACATTAATTACCTCCCTCCCCGATAACATCAATCCCATTTGCGACCTAAGAGTCAAGTTGTTTATGTATACCCAGTATGTGAACTAGCATCTTATTATACACGAAACAACAATATAGCCTTCATTAAGATACAACAGGTGTTTGTAAACTGCACGTTCTTAACTCAAATATTTGAAGGTGAAATGGTGGTCTAGGATTCACAACTTTTTGTCAAGAGGGGAAGCCTGGATTGATGCTCTGTTTTCTGGTACCATGTTGTGCATTTCAACCACTAGATGAGCATCTCTCGTCCTCGCTCCTTTTTTTACATCACAAAACGCTGCTAAGTTTTTACTTCTTTATGCATGAGGTTAGGGCATGGTTGGCAGTCAGAAGCCACATGAAAACTTCTCTCATTTTGGTTTGAGGGTCCAAGAGGACCTCGAGCTGAACTAGAGCCAGGCGTTTGGCTCAACTTTCAGTTGCTCATTTACCTCTAATACCCAGTCCTCAACGCCTCAGTTTTCCATGTACCAAGAGCGAATGAGAGCAGTTAGCATAATGAACCATGGGCCGTCACTGCGAACCCAAGTTGCAGTTACATCATCGGCACCAGTCTACGTGCACTTAGGGGCCTATTTATGAGAGGCTTTCATCACGTTTACAATAATGCAAAGTGGTACATGCATGACGCAAGCCTCTAAGTTAGATTTATAAAGACGCACAAAACCACAATGCATGTCTTTGGTTGGCATAAAAGACCCGAGTAGGTCAACACAGCGCAAATTGGTGCATTGACTCACTGTGTGTGAGAGAGGCATTCGATGTGCACTGCTGTGGGTGTTCCCAAGCAACTCTCCTGGTTTTTGATGCATTCCCCGATTTACAAAGACTTGTAAACCTGGGAATAGGCCAAAATCGTAGCCTTCCTCAGGGGAGCATAATGAGGAGAAACCTCTTTATTTCTCCTAGTTTTTTCCTCTTTCTATGTGTGCTGCATTGTAAGGCTTACATAGAAAGAGGAAAAACCAGCAGCAGCCGGCACAGGTAAGCACAGTGAGGCAGGGCAGGGATCGGTAGGGGTGAAAGCCATCAGATATCGGAATGTTATTTATTTAATTATACCTATACCGTCTTCTGTCGACATCCCCCCTCCCACCCTGCCCCATGCCACCGTATTTACCTGTGCTGGCCGCGACTGGGCAAAATGGCGCTAGCCCAAGGAGAAAAGACAGGATTGTGCCGTATTGGAAAAATGCTCCGCATTCCTGCCCTTCCCCAGTGACACTCGCTGCGCCGCCCTACACTACTAATTTCATAAATATGCCCCTTAGTGTGTAGATAGGATGAAACCCATGTGCATCTATCAATCGCCTAGTATGCAGGCCACACAAGTACAAATGTAATCTCATGCAATTGTGAAAGCCCTATCCAAGCAGAACATTTGTCAGGTCACTAACTGTGAAGTATTACCAGAATTTAGGTCCTTGTGACGTTTTTAACGCCTTAACCATGGCGTTTTTTTTGCCGCTGTGCGGTCGTTCTAAAAGGTAGGCGGAGCTTTGTCGGCCATTGGCCGACGGCAGCACTGGGGAGGGAGTGCTCCCGTCGCCCAACGGCTGTGTTTGCCACCCGGTGTGCGCATGTAAGAGCAGGGGTTGCTGGCATTTCCTGTGATGGCCACCCTGCATGTCTGCAGGTAAGAGCGAGGGACAGGCCCCTGCCCCAAAACCTGTGCTGCCCTCTCCCCCTTGCTACAATATAACATCTCTTTATTTGAAAAAATTACTAAGTTAGGGACTGATTTTTAGAATGTTATGGGGAAAGTTAAAAATGTGGTTAAAATTTAATTTGTAAAGATTTTGTGAAATGCTTGAGTGTGAACTAAGGAAAACACATTTTTATTTTTACCTTAGATGGCTCATTAACTTAGAAAAGATAATCAATGAAAGAGGGGAAAGTCACAGGACATAGTTTAGTGCTGAGTCTTACAACTGTGAAATGTTTCCCTATGGATTCAAACTTGAAGACTGAAAACATTCTCGTTCATGATGAATGTGGTGGGAAAAATAAGGAGGGTAATGTTGAACAGTTTTCCTTCATCAGTTAGAAATCCACTCAATTTATACACATGTATAAACTAGTAGAGGAAGCCTGGTAAAATGGGCAACAATTTTTGAACAAGATTACAAGACAGTAAAAAGGAAATTAAACCCATGGAGAATGCCATGAAGCTGAACTATATAAATATGTGACCCAAATATTTTCTGAAAGATTGAGAAAATGGGCAAGAATAGGAATCAGAACAAAACGTGTAATAGAGATTAGAAGAAATGAGAGATGATGTGTTGACTGATAATCCTACTTGTGCCTTACCAACTGTGACCAAGGAGGAGAGAGCTTAAATTGTTAAACAATGCAGATGTTAGTAAGTCAAGTTTTTTTTATCAAGGTTTAATGATGGGTCTTTGTAGGAAATGTGTCTTTGTTTTAATCTAATAATGTGATATAGTTCCTTCAAATATAGCAAGACTGTGTATTAAACCAACATGAACTTCAAAATATAGGGACCAAATCCACACTTCTCATCAGTGAATGTTGGTGGGTTTCCAATTAGCTCACAATACAACCTCTAACCCTTAACCCAAACAGGGAATCAGATGTTGTTGGAAATTCAAACATGACACTGATTCCAAAAGAATCCATGGAAATAAATCTAACCTTTTTGTTTATCACTCTTGCACAACCAAGTTAAACACAAGAAAGATACAAAGCATGAGCTGTGATTATCAGAAAGTTGAGACATATTATTGTAATCAGCATGCTACAATGGTAAACAGGATGAACAATTCAAGCATGTTAATTGTTGCTAATGTTTGCCTACTCCTATCTGTACCTACACTATACTAAAGAGAGCTTAGCAATAGCATTATTCTGCTATATCAATTGAGATTGTCTAATCCCCAAACATTGGTCTTCGGTGTCAGGAAGCCGGTTGGAATGCACAGGTTATCTTCCTTAGCGAATGATGGCTGGAGTCAGCAGGGCTGCATCTCAGTCACAGTCTGCAGCGGTTCTGTGACAATTCCTTGCATGGAAATGCTCCTCTCAAAGAGGCTTAGCGTGGTATCCGTTTATATAATAAAATGCTGATCGTATAAAACTGTGGTAAAGGAGCAGAGCAGCTCATTTGGATTTGTCTAGCTAAAATTAAGTGTCTCCTCATGAGCACAGTGAAGAAAGAAAAAGTGTCATTGTGTTCTTCATGTACAAACCTGGAACTAACTGTATAGACTGCTTGGCAGCAATGCCTACCACAAAAAAACATACATCACATTCATGCATTAGCAGAAAGTATGAAAGCGTGGCAAAGGGCACCACAAAATAGAGATGTCAACTTAAGGAGCTGAAATTAAAATGAAGAATACCTGCAAGCCACCCGAAAATAAACCCATTAAGAAGAGAATGAAAACAGGAGGTATTAAACCACCAAGGTAATGATAAATGTAAGCACTAAAGCAAGCAAATGCTTACAAATTCTAAGAACATTAGACCCACTTGTGTGAAGAATGATGAGGCTATAAATTGTAAAACTAATAAAAGGACTGCAACTATAAGGTACAAAACACAGGTTTTAATATTCTAATTTAAATCCATATATGACAATTAATCAAACAAATATTGGGGCTGAGGGCATTCCTACAATTGTAGACATCAGATAGCTACAGGGGGCA
This sequence comes from Lissotriton helveticus, assembly GCF_964261635.1. Lineage (NCBI taxonomy): Eukaryota > Metazoa > Chordata > Amphibia > Caudata > Salamandridae > Lissotriton > Lissotriton helveticus. The sequence goes on along the minus strand of NC_136071.1, from coordinate 480,595,190 downwards.
GAAGAGTGTCAAGTAACTCAACAAACACATGAACCTAGGGATAACTTGGAGGGAGGGATTACTACTACTAGGATTCTGTCTGGGAGCTAATCTAATGGCACACATGTTTACGAATATTTTTGAAAGTTCTCTTTCAGAAATGCCCAAAAATATAAATGTTGTTTCTAATAAAACTAATCTGCTCTTTATACCATGTTCTACTTTACAAGGAGGGTTTGAGACATTTACTAAGAAGAACTTTGAAATTATAAAATCACTTTTGAGAACCAGGGAGCTGGAAATTTGCCCTTTCTGAAAGGTCACCTCATTTGTTTTGCCTTTTTGCTGAAACCTATAGAAGTCTGTTTGCTTTACTCTTGCTAACCAGTGTTAAAGTGTTTGAGCTCCTCCTTTCAACATGGTAACATTGGTATACTCCAGATCCGCTTAATTTAATTTACCTATGAATCCCTAGTATATGGTGCAGAGGTGCACCCAATGCCAGTAAGTTAATTGTCACAAATGGAGAGTAGCACCCATTATGCCATCAACTACAGTGAAAAAAAGAAAACATGATTACAGGCCTGTCACCATTGACATGGTGCAGGTGTAATCTTCAAATTTAGCATTTCAAGGTAACTTCTTTTTAAAGGTCTAAATCCTCCTTTTAAATATTAAAATGTCACCCTTAAGTAGGACTTATTGCCCATTAAGGTAGAATGGTTGGTTTTTAAGAGTGGGATATGTAAAAATGGAGGGCTGATCATGTCCTTACAGTGCAATGTCCCAGAATGCTATCTCCACAGTAGCAGGGTTAGTTGTTCCACAGGAAAGCATTGGGATGCAAAATTAAGTTCAATACTTGTTATTGGACCTTGGGAATACCTAGATAAATGTTTAAAGGCCTCGTTTAATATTGAAACAAAATCCAATTTAATGGTAAACTCAAATTTTGTGGAACTATTATAGAAAAGGAACTTTAGAAAAGTTGCCTTCTGCCTGCTTAAAGCTTCTAAGGCCTTTCAGTGCCTTCCAACTATCACCTTGCTGCTGATGGCTCCCCTTTGGTAAGGTGTGAAGTGCTCCAAGGAGCAGACAATAGGCTGACCTGAATGGGCAAAGATGACCCATCTGAAACTGACAAAATATGCTGGGGAGGCTAAGATGATCCTCTTTGACATTAAGGTGTCAAGACCTGCTTGAATGTTACATTCTCCTCCAAAGGTCTGCTGGGGCATTCCATACGGCACTTTGGGGCACCCTTAAAAGAGGCCTCTCCGGTTACAGGCAAACGCTAGCCAGAACTTGGGTAAGGCCTTCATTTCAAGCAAACCAATGAGGCCCCAGCCACAGTAGTATGTTGTTTGACATTATAATGTCACAGCCTGTTTCACAAGCTTGCTGAGTTGACATATAACATTTGGAAAGCCCTTCAAAGGAGGGAAACAGAATGGCAATACGATGTGTGTGTATCTACTGTCAGGTTGCTGAAAGCTCAGATTTGTTACACTAGACTTCTGTCTCTGTGGTTGTGGTGTGTATAGGGACTACATCAAACTGGATTATGGTGTTGGATGTGGGAAGATACTGGGAATACCATAGTACACTCCCAAAGCATTCCCCCAGTCCTCAGAGTTCCAGGTGTTATGTGGCCGCAGATATATGCCATCTGGAAAATGGCCAAAGTGTGAAGGTTTAGCTCCAGAATCTATTACTCTATTAAGTAGGGTATACCCAGGGATCATTCCCACCCATTAGCTTGTGCCATGCATAAATGTGACACCTCCAGCAACTCACCTGAGGAACACTAATCGACCTGAGGAAGATAAGGAGAGGACCAAACCTGCTATTTGTGACCTGAGAATAGCTCATAAGGACTGGACCTGCTTGCTTTCTTATACCCAGGACAGAAAAGTGAACTTCAAGAGCCATAAGGCTGTCCTCCAGCTCAAGCTACCGGTATAGTACAAGCTCAAAGAGACCTTTGCTGTAACTGTGCAGCTGATCAGTGACAACTGGACCTAGACCAGACCATTCAGTGGCCTCAGCATGACACCCTGAGGTCCCAGGGAGCTTTTGAAGTATGCACTCCTGTAGTAGATTAGGAATTAAAAGAATAAGGGACTGATTTAGAGATGTGCGAATAGGATACTCTGTCACAAACATGACTGATATCCTGTCTGCCGCATAACAAGTTCCATAGGGTATAATCCAATTGTAATACACGCGGACGGGATATCCATCACATTTGTGACAGAGTATCCTGTCCGCCAAATAGGACACACCAGATTGGTGTATACAACCCGCTGTCATTTGGGGTCTGCGTCAAATTGTGACTTGGCCCTGGTCTACCATGCCAATTAACTATAATTGACGCTTTATGCTTCTTGAAGCCATTTCTACTTAATACGTTTACAAATTTATCTCTGGTTCTCATTAGTGGATTTGTGTGAATCAATCAATATAAGGTCTATTTGGTATGTACAAACAACCATAAAAGCAGTTTCAAAATAATTTAAAATATTGTAAAAAAACTAATTTAAAAGGTTTTAGATTTTTGTCATTTTGATGGCATGTTTCTTAGTAAATCTTATTATATTGTTGTAATTTGTTTTGCCACTTTATTGTTTTGCATTGTAAGAAACTGGCTCTATATATACTGCACCAAAGTGAGGTACAGTGTGCATCGAGCCCAAGGGTCTCCAGAGGTTTGGCAGAGGCTAAAGTTAGATAGAACCTTACTGTCTAAAGTGGTAGCTTGGTCGAGCAGTAAGGCAGTATCAAAGGACAGTGTAAAGCATTTGATGTACACACTCAGTCTGCAAATGGTCTCACACACTCAAGTACTGAACTCTAGGCCAATTGTGTTGTATAAAAAATTATACTGTTGTTTTATTTCTAGAACCAACGAAGCCTGTTGCAGGTAAGCATAAAAATACTTTTCAGTAGTAAATTACTTGTATGAACACAGTTCAAAATAGCAGTGTAACTTGTACTGGTTTTGGTTACAGTTTTAAGAAAGCAGAAAGCAGTTTGCAACACATTGCAGGTATAGTACATTCAATTCAATGGGCTTTTTAAGTAAAATGCAGTTAATTACTTTTCAGATTACTTTTTCTAACACAGGACTGGATAGTGGATTCAGTACTGGGACATTTCCTGAAAACAGGTGAGTAAATGTGTTTTGGTTAAAGGTACCATTTTTAAGGAATATTATTTTATTTCAAAGTTGACACTTAAAAACTTTTTCACATAGAATCACCAATGTTATCCTGTGGGAGAAAATTCACTTAGCAGGTGGATGGATGGATGGGTTTTTTTATAGCGCAATATCACCGCCAGGTCTCAAAGCGCTTTGCATTGGGAACCCGTCCTGGTTTTTCCCTGTGAGATAGCCCCTTACTGGGTATCCCCAATGTGAAAGCCAGGCATCCCGCCGCAGGGGGCCGTTGTGGAGATTAAGCAAGCTATTGCCCAGAGTTGCAGAGTGTGAACCTGTGATTCGAGTAGGCACCGAAGCGAGAATTACCGAGTCCGTGGACATTTTGGGCTCAAGACCCTGCCGCATCGGGAATTGAACCCTGGTCCCGGGCCTGATCTCAGCGTCCGGGTCTGCCTCCTCTAACCAGTGAGCCACACTGGTAAGTTAGGTTATCATTACTTTTTCCTACTCAGTACTGGATCCTGGATTCAGCACTGGGACATTTCCTGAAAACAGTTGAGAAAATGTGTTTTGGTTATTCGACTGATTTTTAAGGAATGCTTGCAGTTTTCAAAAGTCGACACAAACTTTTTGGGAGAAAAAGTGTCAATGTTATCCTATAAGGAAAAATTAATTATCGGTTTCAAGTTAAGTAATCGGTCTTTTGAGTTCGGGTTCTGGGGTTAGACTCAGGGGTCTCCCAGGGTCAGTGATGCACTGTTGTTGCACCCTCAGCGGCACTTGGGCGGCGGGTGCAGAGTGTTGAGGCCCAATGTTATCCAAACAGGGATAGGGGGACTCCGGTTGGGGGCGGTTGGCAAGCAGGCCAGAGAGTTGTGAGTGTAAAGCTACTAGGGTTAAGCTCAGGGCAAGTTGGGGACCAAGTTAGCACCAAAGGGGTACGCTCAGTGGTGCTAGGGCAGCCGGGTGCAGGGTGCTGTTTTGAGGTCAGGTGCCCTGTTGATTTCAATAGGAATTCTCCGGGACAATGAAACACTGCAGGCTTGGGATGAGGATCTTCCAGGAGTCACCATCACTTCGAGGGGTAAGTTGGGATGTAGAGGGATTATTAGGCACTGCTGGGATGGGCACACAAAGCCGTGGGGTATCGGGTGCAGGGGTGCCTTTGGACGTCAGATTTTCTTACCCGCACTGGTCGCGGTAGGGCGGGGGCTCTGGATTGAGGCTGCAGGCATCGTCTGGAGGCTTGAGGCAGGTCATGGGTCACAGGATCTCGGGTCAGGATAACCAGGGGGGCCTCCTTGTGGTGTTTGTTCACTCAAACACGGGCCGGGCTTGGCGGGTGCAGAATATGATGGATTTGCGGTTTCTGGGTGGCACCAGAAGCTGCAGTTCAAACACGTCCGGTGTTCACGGGAGAAACAGCTTGGGAAGTGAATGCAGGCAGGTCCTCTGGGGTTTGTGAGGTTGCTGGCTGCTGGAAACACTAGGATTTTGTAGGAGCAGGTTCGAGGGGAGACATGCCTGTAGGGCTGGGGCCAAGTCAGTGGGAGTCATCCTCTTGTTAGCTCGGCACAGCTTCTCGTCCTTCTTCTTTTCTTGTCGTTGCTGGATCTGAAGAAGGAAAGTTCAAAGTGCCCCCAAATACTAAATTTAGGGGCGTTACAGGTAGGTAAAGGTCAGGGACCAATGGGTCCTTTCCCTGGGGTGAGTACACCCCCTAATCTGCCACTCTTTAGTGGGAGGGGGGGCAGGAGCCTGTCCCTTGTTGGCTGGGTCCCCCAATCCTCAAGATGGTGGGGACTCAAGGTTGTGCTTCACCTTGCCTTCCCCACCCTAGGGGTGGAGTTGGCAGAGGTGGGCACACCTCTCTTCCTCACTTTGTTTTACCCACCGGGTCTCCCGCCCAAAGTGGAGGGTGGAACCAGTGGGGACCAGTTGCTGAGTACAGCAAGTGGTCTGGAGAGGCTCACAAAGGCGGTATGCATTTCAAGCTTCTCCTTCATGAACCCTGCCCATCCTGGGGAGGAGGCTTGGCACCTCGTTCCAGGATGTGCATTGTTTCAGACCCCGAGAGCGGCAAGCTTTCAACCCAGGGGTCCAGAAACATGTCTGGGGTGGCAGCATTGTAGGGGTACAGGGCTCATGCGCCTGTACCCTCAATACTGGCATAGGGCACTCAGCTAGAGGGGTGACTGATGTATGCCAGGGCAGGGTTTTGTGGGCATAGGACACAGGGATGTGTGCCACGTCGACTCTTTGTTTTGTTCTGCACCAAGACATGCAGTCTGCCAAGGCAGTGTGTGTGTGTCAGGGCACAGGGCCTCTAAGGGTGGCACAATAAGTGCTGCAGCCCTTAGGGGCCTTCTCTGGTCACAGTGCCATGGGTACCTAAGGTACCATTTACCAGGGGCTGACATGAGGCCAGAGATGCCAATTGGGTTTAGGCTTCCAATGCAGTTTTAGGGAAGGAACACAGGCACTGGGTACGTGAGTGGCAGGAGCCCAGGGCACACTCAGTCAAGGCACATCATCAATTCTGCAAAAAGTGGGCACATACCCTGCAAGAAAGAGGGCACTTTCTCACATGCATTCCTTATTTATTATGGTTTTAGAACTGCACAAATACTGTACAATTTGACTCTAAGTTAAGCCTGTCTGCTTTGTGCCATAGCTACAATGGAGTTGAGCTCAATTTAATTTATTGCCTTTAAGGGTTCACCCTGATAAGGATAGAAGCAGTTACCTGGAGGTGGGTGCAAAGCCCCTCTACTAATGCCTCAATTCCATACACCAAGTAATACAATCCACTCTGCTCCAGATGTTGCAAAAGGTGAATCTATCAAAATAACCTTAAAATGATGATTGGTGATTAAATACAGAATATTTGTGATCAGCTTATTCGAATGAGAATATTGATGGAAGAGAGGGAGCAGGTTGGCTATACCTTCTCACTGAAAAACATGTTCTTTGAATGGATGATCTCAGCCACTTATAATTTTCTAGAACACAACAGACTGCATGAAAAGTTTGGTGTCCATCCGTGTAATATACCTGCCTACAAGTCTAATGTACATTTATGTAACAGTTGAATAGTTAAAGTAACATCTGCATCTAGTGCAGATGTTACTTCAACTATTCAACTGTTACAAATGTACCTAATAATAGGTGGAGGGTGCAGGTAGAGGAAATGTTAAATGGATCATGTGACAAATGCTAATTGTAGTTGTGGGGGGTAAAGGATAATTAATGGTTATTCAGGGTTGACTGAGGTTTCCTAAGATGATCAGGACTGAATAGTAGTTACAGTACAAAATATAAATATAAATAAAGCATCTCCATCCTCCAACCTGAGGGATGAAACCTACTCAGTTGGGAAAGGTAATAAGGATGATAGGCAGATTATTTTTTAGTTTATTACTAGTCTGGAGAAGCCTATGCAATAGCAGTCAATTCATAGCGGAGTCATCTGTCATATTTGAGAATACTTACTTGCTAGTTATTGGGTATATTGTAGCTAAAGAAGTCACATTGTCTTTTATTTAGGGACTGCGTACCTTCTACATACTAGAGCTTCGGAAGAGAAGCTTACAAATGGCTTTGTTAGTTAAATCATTCTCGTGAGAGAATATTATTGGGAGAAACCTTGACTTCTAACAGGTTATTTTAATGGAAAATTGATTGTGTCCCAAATAAATGATGAAGCTATAAATGAACAAATAAAGGTTTATGAGATGAGTGATGCAAGATAGCCTAAACAAAATAATAAATGATGTAGATAGTGGTCAATAATTTATATGAACTCCTGAGTAGCTTGAATAGTAGATTTTGTAATGGCCATAGTGCCCATCGAACACATTTAGATTTCACATTTAATGAATACCCATTTTAATTTAGTGATTATTGTATCAATTGTTTTATAGAATATGTTCATAACAATCAAGTAGTACCATGCAGCCTTGAGTAAACATTCAATAACTTTAGTTAAGATTGGTTGGATGGACTTTATCAGAGATGCTATCCTAAAATGGTAATTCTCAACTCAGAATGCTTTGGAACACACTTTATTCAGCGATCATCATGTCCTGGATTCCACACAGTAATTAAAAAAGATAAATGTGGGTAGCTCAAGTAAATAAAAAGGTCATTGAGAATCCCATATTATCACACCATGGGTTAAAAGAGTCTGTGATAAGTTAAGGAGACAGGTCTTAGCTGTTGTGCGTACAACTGACGCCTCTACCTGTACTCTAGCTGAATACAACCTGTATAACAGACAGAGACTTCTAGCTGCAGATTCCTTACCTTTGAAGTTCGCAGGCGCCAGGCTGGATCTGGAAACTTTTTCTGAGCAATATCCTTTGCACGCACCTTCCAGTGGCTCCATTCGGCTTCGCGTGACGATGTCAGTGCCAACCAAGTGCGGGGACGTCAGTTCTTTTCTTTCGGTGGCAGTTAAGCGCTGATCTGGGAAGAGCTACCACGCTGTCAGTTTTTGACAGAATTTTTCTCAATGTTTTGTCAGCTTCTGTACTTTTTCATTGTGTGAGAGGGATGGCTTTGAGGAAGACGGGGTTTAAGCAGTGTGGGGCATGTCCTCCCACGATGTCAGTCCCCCATCCCCACCTCGTCTGCCTATGGTTTCTCGAGCGCATTCATGATCCAAAGTTGTACTCACACTGTCGAGCCATGGCCCCTAAGATCTTGAGCGAGCGGGCTTTGAAGTTCCTTGCAGCCTGACAGCCGACACCATTGAGCGATTTTCTGCTGAGGTCCTGGTCCCGATCGAGGAGGAAAAGGTTGTGGGACCGATCCAGGAGCTCAAAGTCCTCTTTATCCCAATAGAGGCACAAAAAGAAGCCCGAGCGGTCTTTGTCTTCCCTTCAAATGTTGTCCATTGGCGAAAGAGGTAAGGAGCACTGACGGTCTAGGCACGGTTCTGCGGAACCGGAGCCAGGGTGCCTCTCCCCTTTTTCTGGAACCCAGAGTGACCCCCACTCAGATTAAAGAGTTTTACGGGGCCATGCACCACGCATTTGAGTGGGCCAACCTCTCTGGTGATGTTTCGGGCCCCACGGGGTTGGGAGGGGCATAATCAGATTCGACGCGGTCAGCTCGGACCACGGCGGTGGTGGGGCCTCAAGGATCCGATCATGGATCCGAGTTGACGCCGCTCATGCCACCGCAACCTCCTCGGTCATCAGATCCAAGTCAGTGCCTGCGGTGCTGCCAGTGCCCATTGGTGGTTCCAGACCCATCCTCATCCCGAAGACACGGATCCAGAAAGACGTTGCTCGACTCCGATGTAGATGGAACCCAGAAGTTCTATGTTGTAGCCTGAGCATTTTCTGGATGTGTTAGGTTCTGGAGAGGAATGGGAGGGGTCTATCTACCCTCTAGATCATCGGGATGTCTCTGCAGAGCGATTGGGGTATAGGGAACTTGGGGAGGCCAGTGGACTGGACACTCCTGCAGATACTGGCATGCTCTCTCCGCCAACTGTGACTATGGAGGAGGGTCATCTTATGCCATGGTGATTAAGAGGACAGCTGAGGTCTATGGGCTGGGGCTGCCCTCAGTGAAGTTCAGGACTAACCTCCTGACCGAAGTGCTTCAGCCTGGAGCATCAACTAAGAACCCCTTTTGCTGTTTAATGAAGCACTTACTGATGTCTTTCTAGGCACGTGGTCAAAGCCTAGCACATGGGGCTCCTGTGAATAGGACAATCACCCGCTGCCATCGCCCAGTTCCTCAGCCAACATCTCACCCCAGAAAATTTGGTAGAGCAGGCCTCTACATCCCAGGGCGCGTTCCCTTCCACCCCTGGACAGATTGATTTCCACAACAGTGGCCTTGAGGTGCCATGCCTGGCTTAGCACAACTGGCTTCTCGGGGTATGTCCAGGCAGATCTGATGGACATGCACTTTGATTCGACCCACCATTTTGGAGAAAAGGCAGATTCTGCCCTAGTGAGGTTCAAGGACTCCCATGCTACAGCAAGATCCATGTACCTCTCTAATACTCCTCATGGCCATTCTACCTTTCGCTCCGTTGGTATCAATGGAAAGGGTTTCAAGCCGCGTCAACTCAATCTTAGCAAGCATCCTGTGCAGGCTTCCTAAGCTGTGCAGGGACATGGACACAGTTCATTCTGACCTAGGAATGGAAGCCAGAAGTCGTCGGTCACTCTGCCCTCGGCAGACGAAACCTCCAGGCACTCCCAGTCTGATTCTGCAAAACCACACACCTCTAGTTGGCGGGATAATCCATCATCATCTCTCCCACTGGAGGTCAATAACATCGGACAAGTGGGTCCTGCAGATCATTTAGGAGGTATATTCTCTTTCTTTCCTATCTTTTCCTCATTTCATTCTGCATGCGTAGCTACCCGAAGTGCACTTCGCACTACGTGAGCTACGCGTAGCTACGCAAACTGCATTGTGCACTGTGCAAAATGCTGTTCGCACTGATTGCACAGTGCTGGGTGCTTGTCCGCACTGTGCAAGTAGTGCAAGCCGCATCTTGCACAGTGCAAGCGGTCGTTTTCTGCTGCTTGAGTAGATTTCTGCTCGAGCTGCAGTTTTCTCAACGGGGACTGGTAGTTTCTCATCAGGAGCGGTCGAGACCATACGCGACCACTCACAATGAGAAACCTGATGTCCCCACGTTGAGAATCTCGCCTGGAGGTTTATTTTCCACGCTTGCGATCGGCAACTTGATGTTGCTGATCGCGAAAGAGGAAAAAGTCTCTCCAGGATGTCATTTTGCTTGCTGGCGGTTGCCAACTTGACGTTGAGGACTGCAAGCAAGCAAAAAATAACCGCTACGCTACGCGTGTTTGCATTGTGCTACATGCAATTCACGTAGTGAAAAATAGCACAAACTTCACAAACTACGCAAGTGTATAGCGTAGTATTTGCCCAGGGTTAATTGAGAATCATTTACAATTCTCCAGGAGGAAGTTACAGTTCTCTTGGCCAAGGGAGCTATAGAAGGGATCCCAGTTTCAGAAGTAGGTAGTGGATGTTATTCCTGCTACTTTCTGATTCCAAAGAAGAACATAGCGCTGCAGCCCATTTTGGATCTTCAGATTGCCAATCTCTTCCTGAAGGAGGAGAAATTTAAGATGCTCACTTTCGCTCAATCTATCTGCACTAGACCAAGGACACTGGATGGTAGCATTGGACCTGCAGGATGCAATTTTCACATCCCCATTCTGCCGGGTACTAGGCGTTACCTGCGGTTCAAGGTAGGCCACAAGAACTTTCACTTTACAGAACTCCTCTCTGGCCTTACCAGTGCCCCTCTGGTGTTCACCAGGGTGATGGAGGCGATCGCAGCTCATCTGGGCAGGTCAGGGGTGTCAGTCTTCCCTGACCTCGACGACTGGCTGTGGAATGCGTCCTTGCCCCAGACAGTCGTCGCCTACCTTCAGGCTACGGTGAACCTCTTGCATTCACTGGGATTCTCTATAAATGTGGTTAAGTCACGCATGTGCAGTTTTGGGTCCCGAGCAGCGAGTCCAGGATATTTAGCCTATGAAACTGATATTTCTGCCTCTATCCCGGATTTCGGTGGGACTGACTCTGAGGCTGTTGGGCCTCATGGCCTCCTGCATCCTGTTAGTGAAGCATGCAAGGTGACGTATGCGGGCTCTGCAGTGGGACTTGAAGTTCCAGTGGGTACAGCCTCAGGAAAATCTCACCAAAGGTACTGCGAAAGATCTGCAGTGGTTGTTGACAATCCGCAAATGGGTCAGCAGCAGACCCCTTTCCCTTCCCAAACCAGATCTCACAGTCATGACAGATGCTTCACTTCTGGGATGGGGTGGCCATCTGGGAGAGGTGGAGATCAGGGGACACTAGTCTCCGGTGGAGTCATGTCTCCACATAAAGGTGTTGGAGCTCCGAGCGATTCGGTTTGAATTAAAGGCATTTCTTGCCTCTATCAAGGGGAAGTTTGTGCAGGTGTTCACCAACAACACCACCACCAATACTGCAACAAGCAGGGTGGGGTGGGGTCAGAGACCCTTTGTTGAGAGGTTCAGCGTACGTAGACATGGCTGGAACAGCAGGGCATAACCCTGGTGGTTCAACACCTGGCAGGTTCTCTGAACGCCAGGGTGGACTAACTCAGCCATCGATGCCTAGCGGATCACAAATGTAATTTCTAGTTGGAGGTGGCGCAAGGTCTCTTTCTGCAGTGCGGAGAAAATTAGTTAGATTTGATCACCTCCGAAGAAAACGCGCAGTGTCAGCAGTACCGCGTGCTGGAGTTTCCACTGCAGCTATCTCTCTGTGATGCTTTTCGTTGAGAGTGGAGCTCAGGCCTGCTGTACGCCTTTCCACCCATACCACTCCTTCCCAGGGTTCCGAAGATGATCAGGAACGATCAGGGCCAAGTCACACTTGTGGCTCCGGACTGGGCGAGGAGAGTCTGGTATCCAGAGCATCTGAAAATGAGCATTGATCCTCTGATCAAGCTGCCCTTTCAGGAGGATCTTCTATCACAGCAGCAAGGAACAGTCCTCCACTTGAACCTGACAACTCTGCTCCTCCATGGGTGGAGATTGAGCAGCAGCAGTTGATGGCGTTCGACCTTCCACCCGAAGTATGCAACGGTATTTTGATGGCCAGGCTTCCCTCAACTAAGACAGCATACGCCTGCAGTTGGCATAAATGTGTATTATATTGTACAGAAAGGTCTATTGACCCTCTTTCTGCTTCTCTTTCTACAGTTCTTTTGTTCATTCTTACCCTTGCCCAGAAGGATTCTGCTTTGGGAACTCTCAAGGGTTACTTTTCTGCTCTGTCTGCTTTTTTGCGGGTGCCAGACCAGCCCTCTCTTTTTAAGTCTTGTATTGTACAGAGAGTTCTAAAAGGGCTGGCTCACTTGTTTCCACCCACACCCTTTGTTCTGCCACAGTGGCACCTCAATTTTATTCTCACCTACCTGATGTGTACTCCCTTTTAACCTTGACATAATTGTCCCCTCCGGCTGTTGACCATCAAAACAAACTTCTTAGCGGTAATTACATCTGCCTGGAGGGTGAGTGAGTTGCAGGCGTTATCTCGCTCACCTCCCTATCTAATGTCTTTTCCAGAAAAAAAGGTACTTCGCAACCGGGCTCTCTTTTTGCCAAAAGTTGTGACCCCATTCCATCTGGGTCAATCCATCACATTGCCCACATTCCCCACCTTTTTTGCTCCCCAGCATCCCTCTAAGGAAGAGGAGAATCTCTACTGACTGGACCCAAAAAGCATTGTTGTTCTACATTGACCCCACAAAAGAGTTCACTGTGGATGACCAACTCCTTGTGGGGTACGTGAGAGTTAAGAAGGGTAGGACAGTGCAGAAAAGGACTATCTCTTGCTGGGTTGTTCTCTGCATTAAGATCTGCTATGTTCTGGCAAAGAAGCAGCCTCCTGAGGGATTAAGGGCCCAGTCCACCAGGGGAAAGGCTGGGACTACTGTCTTGGCTCAGGGTGTCCCAGTCCTAGACATTTGTCAAAGCAGCAACATGCTCATACTTGCACACATTTGCCAAACATTTCTGCCTGGACAATCAAGTCCACAGAGATGGGCATTTTGCCAGTTCACTCCTGCAGGACTTCCTAGTTTGAGGTATTGTTCCGCAACCCACCGCCAGGATGGTATGGTTGAGTTTCGAATTCAAAGATAAGGAATCTGCAGCTAGAAGTCTCTATCAGATGAACAAGTTACTTACCTTTTGTAATGCATTATCTGGTAGAGACTCTATGTACCTGCAGATTCCTTACCGGCCCACCCATGCCACCCGCTGTGAGCACATATGTTGTAGGGCTAGGGTTACTCCCCTTCTCAGGGCCCTAGTTTTTCCTCATGACTATGTCAGTTACTTCGTGGCTCTGCCCTTCTGGCTTGGAAAAAACAAAAAGTACTGACGTCTGAACACCTAGGTGGCCCCAATATAGGTACCACAATGTCATAACCAACGCTAGCGACGCTGACAAAGTCATGCAGAGCCTAATGGAATCACTCGACGATGCACACAAGGGATACCGCTCAGCAAATGTTTCCAGATCCAGCCTGATGCCTGGGAAATTCAAAGGCAAGGAATCTGCAGAAAATGCAATACCATGCATATAAAAAGAGTAGAAAATCACAAAATGTACGTTTGGCTAATCAGTCAGGCAAACAGGACAGGGCCCTGTATGCTCACAATTAGCTGCTCATACTGAAATCACCAGAGAATAAAAAACGATCTTTTTAGGACAAGAACAGTCACTCACCCGAAGGTGACATGCTTCATCATTGGGTCCCCTACCTGGACTGCAAGGTCCATCGTGTGGGCTTCAACTCCCCTGGGAGGAGGAGAAGAGGGGTTTTCTCAAGAATGAGCGTTGGAGGAGGGTAAGTGGGGGAAGAGTGCAAAGAAGGTATAATGGTGATAATGAGTAAAACTAGCTCCAGGGGTCAACGTAAGCTTTATTCGGTGGCCTCAGGGATAGAGTTTAAAATGAGGACTGAGGATTAATCAAATATATCCCTCAGAAGCGTCAACATGTTTCTGCCCATAATTAGTCCATAAAGTGATCCCGAGGCATTCGTCAGGCCCTCAAACTTAAATAGTCACTCTGCAAGTACTTGGGTACGTGGAAAGAAGGTTAGAAATAACAATGAAAATATTCTGGCCACCGTAATATTCTGTGGGGACCGTTTTTCTGAAACTTATCAGAGACAAGGTCATAATTCATATCCCACAACAGTATATATGGTTATCACACTGTCAGTGTACTGCTCAAACTGACTCATGACTGTTAGAAATGTTTAACTTCACTCAGTTATCAATGATCAGTCTTACCTAGTGATAGGGGTGTGTAGTCCACTCTCAAACCACTGGATACATCTCGTAGTGCCTAACTGTGAAGTAAAATGCACAGCTGCTGCAGACAGAACATTAAATGTCAGCATAATGTAGGTATATATTTAGGTATATATTTACATAGCAAAATATTTGCATAGCCAACTGACCGGGTCTCTGCAAATTAGGAGATGAACCATGTACACGGATACTCTTCAGTGCATATGGTTTTGTTACAACATTAAAAAAAGGAATAAAAAGATTAAAGGAATTTACATCACATAAATATATTTTAGCTGCAACCTTTTAAAATGCATAATGTAAGTCAGAAGTGGCGCTCAGGGATTCTTGGTCTGGTCAGAAGTGGCTCTTGTGGAGCCTCGTTTAGCCTTGCTCTAATTGAGGCTAAACCCTCGCCAGGAATTCAAAGCGGCAGCTCAATGTGGGGCTTCACACAGCAAGCAAATCCCAGCTTACATTGATCATTGATGCCACATTCAAATGGATGTCCTGGCGAGAGTCAGATGCAATCACCGTCTATGTCCTAATAGGTTGTGACATACGTGATGTGTACAAGGTGACCTACGTAAATTATCCCTTGAGAAGGAATCTTGGGATAAGTAGCCCCAATACTAGACAATGATTTCCAGTAAAAAAAAATCGGAATTTATGTAGTTAATGATGAACTCTTTTTATCATAAACATATTTATGTGTGACAGGGAAGATCCTGTGGAAGTTAATTAAGCTCTTTAGACCACCCTAACTGGTCTTTTGGGAAAGATGAAGTAAAACACCGCCCCACAACCAGGGCATTGACCCTGCCCTGGGACAGTTTGAATATCTGATTATGGCAAAGCACTTGCTGGACAGCTACTTGAGAGCTAATTAAAGGGAAAAGGTAACTTTTGAAATGTTGTTTTTTCCTAAATATTGATTAGAAATATGACTTAACTATTAAATTGTGTTTTAATAGCTATTAGAAAAAAGTGGTTCAATTACTTTCCAAGGTGGTCCAAATTGCAAAGTAACAGAATTAATATTTTAAATTCTACTATCGTATTTTTCATTGAATTGCAAGGGCCTTCCACAATAGCAATAACGTTTGAGGAATTGTCACTGCAGGGACGCCGTCAAATTACATTACTATATGCCCCATTTTTATATATGATGCACCCTACCGTGTGGGTCAGTGCCCACATTGGTATGACTTATTATTATTTAAAAGAAGGTTTTCTCCTGTCAAAAGGGTTATTTTGACAGGCTGAGCTGCAGGTTTAAACTGCCGCAGTTGGGCAACAATGGTAGACCTGAAGCCTTGTCACTTTAGTTGATGGCACAATTAGTGTTACAATCCACAGTTGGCAGCACCTTTACATGTAATGGGGTCCAGTTTATACATCATATAAATTTAGAAACATCTTGAGGATTTTGGGGGCTCTGGACCAAATGTAATTTGGAGGCCCCTGTTCAGAACAGCCTTACATTTATGATTCAGTTTCAGCTCTTTCATGCCCTCTTTGGCCAGGTCACTGGCAGTGCAAAGGCACACTGGTCCAAATTCTAAATGTGTTTACATCTAATAATATTTAGGGTTAGCGGCCTGTGTTTTCAATATTGTAACACAGCAGCAGCAGCGCACTAATATTAATGCAAATAATCTGTGTGACAAACGAATATGTAAGATCCTGTTTTGATCTAAAATAAGCTTTTTTTATGAATGTTGCATGAAACATAAATACAGCATTTCTATGTTAAATGTCTGTAATAGACTCTCACACATCACCCACAATCAAAAAAAATAAAGAACAACGGTATTTGAAACAATCTGCTTAAACATTATTGAAGGTCATTTGGGCATGACTCTGCCGAATAGAGAAGGATCCATCAGGGGACCCCCTGAAAGGGTGGGGCCCTGGGTGAAACCCACTTTGATCATGCTTTAAAACATCTCTGCATATTCTATGGTCATACTGGAGAATTAAATATACCATTCAGGGATTAGCCTATTTCTACACATTTTAGAGTTTACAGCACGTACACTGAACATCGGACAGCAATGGCCCAGTGTGCAGAGTCTATAACCCAGCTATAAAATTTAGCAAAAAGTGGGGATGACAATGCAAAAAGGCGTGTTGTCTCACAATCATATTTTAGCTGAGCTTAGTTGGCACGTCAACTGTGTGTAAATGTGTGGAGTAGAGTAAAACAATGACTGCCTTAATGCACTGAATGGATTTCAATTTTGGTTTCAATGTATATTTCATTTGAAGCATACCATACTTGGCAATGTAAATGACTAACATAGGTATTGATTAAGCAGATTAGAATGCATTACAATAGAGGCTTCTAGAATATTTCCACATCAATAGCATTTACAGCTATCTGGCTACCTATTAGCTTGAGATCACCATTAGAATTATAATATTCTAAGGTATAAAACGGGTTTATTGATTGCCAAGGTGTCCCATTCCTTGTCCCAGGAATGTATAAATCCAAAACATTGACACATATCCAATACTTTGAGTGAGGCAGTCTATTGTAACACACATACGCAATCCTTTTCTGCTGTAAGGAGAAAATAACATTTTAACCTCTTAGATGCTCATGACGGCTCCCGGCCGTCATGAGTCACGGTGGGTGTGTGCTGATGACGGCCAGGAGCCGTCGTGACCACGCCTGAAATTGGAATGTTCAGCACTGCGGCGGAATTCGTGCTGCAGTGATGAGGTTAACAGTTAGCCATAACAAATTAGCTTGCTCAAGCAGAGGGTATTCAGCCCCTTTTCTCCCGTCTGATTCTGATCTTCTTAGGGAGCTTGCGGAATAAAGGAGTGAGATTTCAATTCAATTTCACAAATACAGTGCACAGTCCGTAAGCCTCCTTTCTGGCTGTAATCTTTTTCGCCCTTGACTCCCTTCTCGCTTCCATATCTGTTTTGCACAAAGGAGCCTTCTTTACAGTCATTAGGTAATTGTACCAGGCACCTTGAGAGGGGAGAAAAACACTCCATCCAAGGAGTTACAAACCCAAGTGCTTAAGTCCTTTGGTCAAGTTAAAAATTAAAAACTTCAACACATGTTATAAATAAGTAAATGCATTTCTCATGAATACATATTCCATTACGGGGAACAGCGTTTACAACGCAACTTTTACAACGCAGTACCTTTAAAACGCAAGTTGTTACAACGACTTGCGCTAGGGGCCCTCTAGGATAGGGAATAGTTAATTTACTATCCAAAACCTTCCCTACGATTCCACGGGGACTGGAGTTGGAATAGTAAATTAAACTATTCACTATCCAGCAACCCCCAATGCAAGTCGTTGTAACGACTTGCATTGTGAAAGTTGCGTGGTAAAGGCATGCATTGTAAAAGCATGCGTGGTAATGACATACATCCTTCCATTACATAGCAAAAGAAAAACATCTTCTTAAAATACTTATAAACTATAACTTATTATTACTCAAAACAAAGCATTAGCGAACATACATTTATTAATGTTGTGATTACGTAGCATGTGACTTGGTATGTGGTTTTAAGTGCACTATTCTCTTGCAGGTTATATTATATTGCATGACTACACACACATGTGGCCTGATCAATAATAATGAGGGTATGCTGCTCCAATACCCCCCTTTGATGGTGTATCGAGGCATCACAGATAGCGATCTAATCTTATCAGGCGAAACATCTAAAACAGTGTGGTCTTGATAATCTTTTGTCTAGAGTAGTCCAGATTTTTTATCATTATAGTGTATATCCTGACTCCCCTCTAGTTCTACACCTGCTCTTGTTCACTTCACTTCCTGTCTAACTTGAACATATCTATATCCTTGAAGATCAATTACATGATTATCAAACAAAGATCAATTATCAAAATGGGCTTCAAGATAGCACCCAATGTTCCATTTCCCAAATTTCCAAACCATTTTCCCAGAGCAGACAATCAGGTACCAAAAGCTTCCCAAGCTCCTGTTGCTTTCAACACTTCCAAGTTCTTCATCAACTCAGATATATTTTAGATATACGTATCCAGATGCGGACTCTCGTCAGGTATATAAGAACAGCATTGCTGGACTTTGAGCATCCGACAGACTCCACATTCTTTTGCAAGTAGAAGGTCTAACACAAGTCTATTCTGTAAAACCATCAATCTAATTGAAACAATTTCCATATTTATAAGCAGTACAGCAATTACAGTACTACTGGCGAACTTATCCACTGTAGTAGAAAACTTCCTAATCTTCAGATCATTCAGGATCACACCTGCAAATGGACTGATACCACCAAAAATGTCACCTATTACTTTAGCTGCACTATCACCTCGTTTGTCCTTATGTTTCTAATCCCATATCGGATCATCGAAATGCTTATTATAGTACATTTGTAAGAACACTATACCAAGATAGCGTGTGCCATGCCATCCAAACAGCAATGTGAAATATGTATTTTGTCAACAAATTAAATATACTCCATTAACCACATGATCTTTTCCTTCCAGATAACAAGAAGTCCTTCCTCTTGCTTCAAACTCAAGTTCCCAATCACTTTACCCTAAGAACAATGGATCAAAGTAACTCTGATAAACATGAATGCACAATTTCCACTTATGCTTTCAATTTAAAGCCAGGGCAGGTAGAATTCCCCTTTCTTGCTACTTAAGTTATTCACTACCCAATTTGTTATTTTCTGCACTCTAATCAGTTTCAGCTTGAGTGTTCAGGTCTCTCCATCTATCCTTCAGAAATTTCTTTTCCACATCAGACATTGAACAAGTCAGATTGCGCCTGTGAGTGTAATCTGTATCTAGCGCTTTAAGAGATGTAAAATATTTACCTGCAAATTCTGCACTCTTAAAATAAGGAGTCTTATTCAAATGCTTATAAATGTAAATTTCTTACAGTACTGAATCAAAATTTGAAAAATAATATTGAAAACTACCTTGTCCATAAAATAAATAAATCAAACACTACATGTTATCCCGTATGTCAAAGGTATGTGATGGCAGGTAGTGCTCTGAGGCAGGCAACTGTATACACACATAACAATCTCTCACACTTACCGTTCTCAACATACTCGTACAGCAACCGGAAATACACATTCAAATTATAATCTCCTCTGGACATGTCAGTAGGTAACATTTTAGCTCTCCATATTCGTACTTAATTGTCAGCAGAATTTCTCCTGGCCTATATGTAGCTGGAGGCAACACTATCGGTATCGTTATCAGTACTACTACTATGGCTACTAATATGCCTGTTATGATGCATCTACATCTACTAGAACTAGTGCTAGGTGTAACATAGGCTACAGAATTTGGGGGTATATTACCAAGCAATAGCGATAATTATCGCTATTGCTTGGTTAGAGACAAAAATTTACAGCTGAGCAGCGGCGATTTTTATCGCAGATAAACCTTGGTATTACCAAATGCGATAAAAAACGGCCGCAATGCATGAATATCGCTGGAAAGTCAGCGATATTCATGCATTACCGAGCTAATGCTCTTAGCCATGTTATCCACCTCCCATTGGATAACATGGCTAAGAACTGCTCAGGGCAGGTGTTAGCTTTTGGAGATATTCGCGCTTAGCGCGAATATCTCCAAAAGTTGGTAATAGGAGATAGCGATGTTAGCGACTGTTTCCAGTCGGTAACATCTTGGCACGCCCACTTTGCATGTCATTAGTGATAAATATCACTGACATGCAAAGTGGGGCCCAAGATGGTCGCTATCTCCTACTAGCTGTCGCTAACTGGTGTTAGCGACAGCTAGGTAATAGGGAGATAATTTTATCTCCACTTTCTTGGCTTTTAAAGCCAAAAAAGCGGAGATAAACCCCCTTGATAATATGCCCCTTGGTTTGGTATTGGCTTCCATTTCTACGTTAAAATGTAATTATTTGGGGGGAACATAGCAGCTACAGGATCTTCCTGTCAATTTCCACCTGTGCAAACAACAAAACCAACTTTGATCAATAAGCAACAGATTATGTACAAAGTCTTTATGGGCCTTTTTTGTCTTCCTTGCACCCTATTCAATGTCTCTCATGATAGAAGGATCAAGTTAACTGACAATCAGTTCTAAAAGAAAGTGTTTCAGTTCATTGACTAACACAGATACTCATTGACATCCAGGAAAGGGAGCTCAAGCACTTTAAAAATGAAATACCTTAAAGTACTCAGTCTTATTAGCAACAGAAGTTGAAACGTAAGCTCAAACTGCAGATCAAGTTGCCACAGATTCAGATGAATTTCCTATTCCAGGATTAGGACAATTTGAACTCTCGGTCATTTGTAAAGAAATATATCCACCCAGGAGAAGAGTACCTCCGACAAGGCAATCTTGCTCTCTTTGACCTTCTGAGTGTGTTTTCTTCTCCTTCTTCAGTGTCACCCATATCAGAGTTATCTTTGTCTTCCAGAATTTCTGCAAGCTTACCTTCTCCTTGCGGAACCAGTCGTCCCCTCTCCTGTTGTTTTGACCAATTTTCACCAACTGCCACTCTCGAGTGAACAACACTAACAGGTACATGCATCAACCACTTTTGCAAGAGCACATGATGCAATTCACAAAAATCAGCCGTTTGCGCCCACAAAATGGCTTTTGCGATGAATCAACCTGTCAGCCTCTTGCAATTTAAGAAATCGCAAAATATTGAGATTTCTTAAATTGCGATTGCATGTAAGGAATTGCAAATTGCGATTCCTTAAATGCAATGCATGATGGAATCGCAAATTGCGATTTTGCTTATAGGGGGCGCAAATTACCATAATTTTGTACTTGATGGTAATTTGCAAAACCGTATTTTGCATATCACAAAAGTTCATTGACTTGTTCTGCCAGCATATCAAATGCTGCTGTATCATCATGCTAATCTCAGGTCTCAATCCTGTCACAAATCTGGGCACAAATGTCCTACATCCTTTGGTTCCATTGTATCCACCCCACCATACTGCTTGAAAGCCTATACCAATCTTTCATAGTAAGCATGAATCGTTTTCTTGTGTTCCTGATTCGTATAATCAATTTAACCCAATCCCAGGACCAGCTCCCTTGTTAAAATTCGAAGTAATCAATATAGGATAGCTCTTAGCAAGTGCAAGGAGGCTTTGAAGGAGGAAGCTTGGGGTAAGCTTATGGAAGAACCAACTATCAAGTGTTGCGCTAAGTTTTGGAGCATTATAAACAGCCCCTTTTTGGAAGTAGAGACTGCAAATGTCCTTGATGCACACGTTGCAGAGTATGATTGGGTTAGCCATTTTGAGGGCATGTTTGAGGGAGTTGTGGGCCAGTTACTACCATCTGAGAATGGAGTAGAAATGACAATTCTATCTGTAACAAAGAATGAAGGGAGGCGTGGTATTGCTGGTATTACACGTAATAAGGGCACCATTGCTAACTTCTCTAATTAACGCAGCCCTGAGGTCTGGCACTCCTGCCACCTGGGCCACCTCCATAATTGTTCCAGTATTCATAAAGGGGAAAAGGGAAGGTATCCTATGTTATAGGCCTATATCTCTGAAAGACTGTTGGTCAAAGTAGTTGGGCGAATCCTGTTGGGAGGATAACATCTTCTCAAAGGCCCAATATGGCTTCCTTTCTGGCCATTCCACATTCGATCAATGTCTAAATATTCCTATGATATTGAATAAGTACACGGTAGCCCGCTCTGGTGTCATTCTTTTTTGGTCTTTATGGATCTGTCTTCCACATTCGATTGCATTTAACAGAGGTAAATTGTGGCAGATCCTTCCTACTTTAGGGGTGGATAGGGATATAGTCTCCTTCTTATGCAACCTCTATCGAGACACCACGGCGGCCATGCGTTATTCTACCAGCTTGAAGGTATGACGCTCGTTCCCCATTAGGGGTGTAGGCCGCCAGGGTTGTATCTTGGCTCTGTTGTTATTTAACCTTTACATTAACAACCTGGAGAAAACCCTCTTGGAGCCAAAAGCAGACTTCCCTCAGGCAGGACTGCTGGGCCTTCCGGTCAAGTTACATGCAGATGACGCCGTCCTGATGGCTAGAACTGAACAGGGTCTGTAAACTCTTATAACCTCTTTTGAACAGTTTATTTATTAACAACTCCAATTTTTACATTATGAAAGTAAGGGCTCGGCACAGCAGACCATACACCTTCAAGGTAGAGCTTACCCTGATTCCTAAGTTGAGTGTCTTCTCTTATTTGGGGGCACTCCTGGATGAAAAAATGTAATGGGGGCCTGTTAGACCTGACATCATTGGTGTGAGTCTCCCTTCCATTTTTGACGGATTGCCTCCTCTGTTTTTATATGTTTTTGCTGGATTTATGATTTGGGCACTGTGCCACTGCTAATCAGTGCCACAGAGCAAGTGCTCCCTATGTTAAACTGATATACTAATTGGATTCCATGATTGGGTTATTTGATTTATCTGTCAGCCCCTAGTACAGGGCACCGTGTGTGCCCAGGGCTTGTAAATCAAATGCTGCTGGTGGGCTTGCAGCACTGGTTGTGACACCCACAGAAGCAGCTTGTAAAGTGTGTCTCATCCCTGTCATTGCAAGGCCTGTGTGCAGTCTAGCACTGCCATGTCAACTTGGCCAAGTGCACCCACTTGCCAGTCCCTAAACCTCCCCTTTGCTTCATATTAGACACCCCCCTACCCGTGATGAATCCTAATAGTCCATTTATGAACAGAATCAGACAAGATATTAATCTCACAATTTGGAGGTGCAATTTTTTATTCAAGATGGTCAAGATTACATGCCACTGACAATACAATAAAGAACAAACAGAGTGAATTTTGATGCTTTATACCAGTTGGAAATAAAACAAACTTCTTTGCAGGCATGTGCTAAAGAACATTAAGACAAAGTGGAAATGCACACTGAGAGTTAGAGTGAGGAACTTACCAGTCTCCTACTGCAATGGCACATGTCCGCAATTTCTTTCGCTGCGTAGTTTTTCTCTGTCACACAGAGGCCTTTGCGAATCTGAACTCTGCGAGACTGCCACACGGCAAGGACTGACTACCTATTTTCACTAACACAGGCACTTGTCACCACTGCCTGCGGCTATTACGTGCTCCACTAGATACACAGGTGCACGAAAGATCAAAGCATACTCAGGCCTATAACTACCCAAAGTGTATTATGGGGTGCCTCTCCTCCCAGCACACTGTAACCTGTATTCTCGTTGTCACAAAAATCGGGTAGCTCTCCCTATTCCCACAACACCAAGCCACTAGGTTCCATGAACTTTCCCAAAGAGGAAAACGGGCGCATCCTCTCCTGCCAATACTACTCACCCTCACTACCACAAATGGGGAGTAAGGTATTATCTCCTTTACCTCTGTAAGCCTTTTGGGATCCACTGGACTCTGTGCACACTATACTTTACTTTGGTATAGTATATACAGAGCCAGCTTCCTACACAAATCACTTAATCAGCCCGTGCCCAAGGCATATAATTGTACAAATTTACGTTAAAAAATAGCAATCTCAGTGAGGTGGGGGCAGGCAACCAGTGTTGTGTGAGGAGGTGGGGAAAGATGGCACTGGGAGATTACTTGTGAGACGCATAATGTAAATAGATGCGATAATGTAAACAAAAGACTAGAAAGTATAGAAATCAAATTGAAAGTATGCTGGCAAAACCGGGGAGAAATTCATCAAGTAAATCTATATTCGGCAGCCCGAACGCACTATTCTCACCTGACAAATACTTACACGCAGAGAGAAGAGCTGAAGAGCTGTCGGAGCAAAGCGTGCTCCCCGCCGCAGCAGCCAATTTGTTCGCAGCTGCTTGCTCCCGCGACAATACTCCAAGAGAGTGAACTTTTGAAAAAAGCTGGGACAAACATCCACCATTAGCCATTTTCACACTGCGATTTTTAAAAGACACACAGCTTGGGAGGAGTCAGACCCCATAGAGTACATACAACAGATCGCCTGACAGCGCAAGCGCTGTAGGATTGCCCTAAAAAGTACTCTTTCTGGTCCCAGAGATAGCTTTGTACCAAATTTTGTGTAATTTAGTTAAGCGGTTCGGCCTGTAGTCATGTTCAAAATCCCTACGGGAGTCTGCATGGGGAAAATGTTTTGGGACGCTCGCCCTTTTTCTCAGTCCCCGCTTAATGAGTCATCTTGAAACTTTCCAAAAAGCAGCTGAAGTGAGTGGCAAGCTAGTTTTGAAAAATTTGTGACAATTCACCAAACTGCTCCACAGTTACTAGCAAACCAAGCAATGCTGTAAAAGGGAAGCCAGTAGAACAGGGACGATTTACATGATCTTCAACCCCTTAGAGCGCATAAGACACTATCACAGGTCCTTGACGAAATAAAAAAATAGATAAGGTACATATCTGACAAAAAAGATTTGGGTCCTGATATGCCCAGAAAGCTATAAAAAAACCTTTACAAGACACTAAGAACTATTTCTCTACACCTAACTCAAGAGACAATAAAAAGGCGGCCAGCCACAAAACATGAGAGTTGACAGCAGTGTGTTCATAAAAATCCCAGACCATTGTGGGGATCTGCAACTTTTCATCCTTTCTTAATATGGTCTATGCAGTATTACTATTTTCACAACTTAGGTCATAAGTGATGTGATTTCTTTGTGGCAGCACAAGTGTATTCTTCGGTGTTCAGTCTTTTAAATTGCGCTACAGTGCTTAATTTGTAAAACAAAGTGCAGGTGCTGAAAATTTTGCCAAGGAGGCCACCGCTCACGTCTTCCTCCGGTGAGCCCCACTTTCAATACTCTCACTGACTAGGGGCCCGATGTAGGTCGGTCGGTAACGGCCGAAAATCGGTATTTTCGTCCGTTACCGACCGGTATTTGTGCTTTGGTTTGTAGGGACACATATTTTACAGAATCGGTAAATTTACCGATCGGTAAATTTACCGATTCTGTAAAATACCGAATCGGTATTTCTACCGATTAGGTAAATTTGGTATGTAGGTGGGACTTTTCTGAGTCCCACAAGCCTTACCGATTCGGTATTTTAGCATCAAATTCAATTTGATGTTAAAATACCGATTCAGGTGTGCATGCACATGTGTGCATGCACACCTGTGCCATATGACAGGCAGACCTGCCCTTAGGGCAGGTATGCCTGCCACATGGCCCCCGAACCTTTTTTGGGGGTGCTAGAGGGTGTCAAAGTGACACCCCCTGCACCCTTGTCAAAATCGGTATTTACCGATTCGGTAAATACCGACCGGTAATGCCCCATTCATTCCTATGGGCTTCAAAGCCCATAGGAATGAATGGAGCATTACCGGTCGGTATTTACCGAATCGGTAAATACAGATATTTACCGATTCGGTAAATGGAACATCTGGATGTTCCTACATACCCCCCCTTCCTATTTACCGATTCTTAATTACCGAATCGGTAAAATTCGGTAATTAAAAATCGGTAAATTATCGGGCCCTGGGTCTCTATCTTCTAACCTTGATCTGTTGTCTGTCCCCTAAGTCTTTGCTCTGAGTCTATCCTCTCACCTCTCTAATTGTTTTCTATCATCTTTGTCACACCCAGTATTTCTGATTTGCCATCTATTCATTTTATCCCTGCCCTTTTTCTCTTTACTTTTATCCATGCTCTGCTCTCCCTCTCCCCTCGATCTTGGCTCTTTACTATCACTCTCTAGCAGTGATTAGCTTTGTCTCCATTTTATCATTTGTCTGCTTTTTTTCTCTGTCCTGTCCTCCACATCCTTTCATTCTATCTTCTCTCTTCTTAATGCTTTCTTCTTCACACCACGGCTGTTTTCTCTTTGTATCTGATTTGCTATCCTCCTTTTCTTCTACTTTGCTCCGGTGTATATCTCTCTCCTCTCTTGTTGTTTCTTCTCCTCTTTACTCTTGCTGTCTCTCATCTCTAACACTGCTGCTGCCTGTGACCGCTATCATCAGCCTGTACATGTCCCTGCTATTTTGAACTCTGCGTTTTCCTGTTGTCATTCCTAAAGAAGTGGAAGATAACTTTCTACCCTACACCGAGTGCAAAAACAAAATGTACACCAAATGAAAATGCTTTTTTGCATATATTAATCAGTGTAGTATGACTGGATTTATTGCGGAACAGGCGGCTGCTTGAGCACAGCAGGTCATGTCACTGCTAGTGCTGCCTGTAATTAGTATGTCCAGGGATAGCAACGGCATCGACATCCACTGCTCAGCTTGCTGTGACCCTGCCTGCTACAGCACAGGTATTGTCCCCAGCAGTAATGCTGCCAATGCCGGTAAGTATGGTTCTGGTGCCTACTGGACTCACTCACGCTCATCAATTACCATGCTGGGATTCAGCGCACAGATTCTACAGGTGACGCCATGGCACACAAAAGTTGTGTTGTGCCACAGCTGCATCAAGCACATTGAGGATAGCAGCAATGCAGGGCTGCTGGATATGCTACTCTGGCTACGCCACAAGTGGAAAGTCCACACTTACTTTCATTTATTCTTCCTCAAGATCCCTCACTCCCAAGTTCCAAATGCGCTCTAGCAGCTTCCTTGCCTCAACTCCGTCATGAGCCAGCCCCCAGCTACAATTATCCAATGGGAGGTTTAGGCTCAGGCAGTGGCAGGGTGCAGCAGACTAGGGGAATAGAATGTAAGCTATAGTTTGTCGATGACTTCTTGGATTTGTGATCAGCGTGATGACATCATCACTAACGTGGTGATACACAATCATGCCTGCCTGGACAGCTGTATGCCAACCTGCCTATGAACATTTACCAGCCAGTCACCATGCAATGTATGTTGTTCTTTTTATTTTGAATTTGAACAATTAATATTGAGACCACCACCTGCAGGTTCAGAAATTGTAACCCTGGCCCTGTGGAAGAAGTGCAGGTGCTGAGCACCTAAAAGCACCTGCTCAAATTATGCACTAATTTGCGCAGAACAAGAAATCCACCAGACAGCGATGATACCTTCAGATGCTGAGAAGGCTTTCATTAGACTTTCAATGCAATTTCTGTGGGGCATTTTGCATAAATTTGGTATTGGGTCGAAGTTTATTAAGGTGATCTAGTCCCAGAAGCAGTTACCTCAAATGAAGTACACTTTTCTGAGCACTCGCTCAGGGATACCTCAGGGGAGTTCCCTTTCTCCTAGCAGAGTTTATCTAAATTTTATGGGACTAAAGTGCAGAAGAGTTCAGAGATCTCCCCATTGAAATACACATTTTGCAGTTTCATGCAGGTTTTTGCTTGTTCTGTTGCTGTTTACATCAGTATTTGACGACTTCAAAAAATGTGGAGGGCACCCGGGTTTTTAAAAAGACCTCTTTTCAGGAGAAGTTATATTACTGGATAACCAAGTGGAAGCATATCATGCTCCTAGTATATGGCGACAGGTATGAAATTGAACTTTTTGATACTTATATCAACCCCATCATACAGCACGCCCAATTTACCTTTACAAGTTAGATTTAATACATTATTGACAACGGTTAAAGACAGGTTAAACAGGTTGAAGCTGTTAAAGCAGGGATATCTTGAAGTATTGTACTACAACAGGGGAAGATAATGTTGAAACCGCTCATAGATGCTCAACAGCTCATAAAAGGGACATTCTGGAAAGAAGAACAGAAAAGACACTCTGGAATGCTAAGAGATAAAGGTAAAGATTTTATATTATTTATTATATGATAAATGAGGTAAAATAGATCTTGGCAGCAAACGCAGTCCAGAGCGCAAAGAAATAAGGATTAAAAATAGGGTAAATGATTGTATGGGTTAAATAATCAAGAAAAGTGCAACTCATAGTTCTTCAACTACAAACTGTGCAGTCCTAAAAAAACAACTGACAAGGGCGATGAATGGTGCAGGAAATCTCAATTCTCAGTTTTTCCAGTTTTTGAAAAAGATGTTTTAGGTATCAAAGAAGTTGAAAGACATGCACAGAGGAATTTTCCTGATCAATGGAGGTGGACACCATCCCTCGGAAACTCTCTCTTACTCCCAGTTCATACAAATGTAGAAGTCTCAAAAAATGCACTAATTTCTTTCATCTTGCCATCTTCGTTTTCAGTTGGGCATCCGGTCTACCCTGCTACTCATTTCATTACCAAGATAAATGTATCCTACTGCTTGTTAGGCAACAGAGTGAACCTCATGTCAGATAACATCTTGCTGTATCTTTATAATGTCAGAGCACCAGTGGACCAATTGTCCTTGTGGAAGCTGACCACACAGGAGGATGAGATATCAGAAGTCATGCAGTAGGTTACTATCTGTCAGGGGTGTGGACATTTTACAAAAATCTACTTGGCCAATGGATAAAATGTTACAGAAATCTATTTGTCCTGGGAAGATATCTACTTGCCTCACCTATTCCATAAATCACTTAGGTGTGTATTCACGGAGAGAACCTTCATGGCAATCAGTGCAACATACTAGTTTCCCTATGTTAGACTAATGTTTTGATTTGTTACCTTTGTCTCAAATTGTAAAGCGCTCTGATATCTTCCGGGATCAAGTTTGCGCTATATAAAACTTTATAAATAAATAAGGTAGGACATGCTCTGATGTGTGTAGCATGTTCTAATAGTGAATTACAGCCATTTTCGTTTTTAACTAGTGAAGGCTACCTGTTCTCCATGGGCCAGAATGGGCAGTTAGATTATCACTGTAGCTATCTACAATGGGAAAATTAGATTTTCCATTATCTATGGCGCTGAACTTTGGGGGTTTGAAAACCTATCACCCTTAGTCCAAGCGCAAAAAAGGATCCTAAGATCTTTGATTGTCCTCCCTCAATCTACACCAATTAAACCCTTGCTTTTAGATTTAGGTTGCACCTCCATTGATGAGGTTGCAGGTTTCAGACCCTTAGCCTACTGGAAGAGACTGTGGACTACTGCAGACTGGCACCATACGCTAATGCAATGTTGTTTGTCAGAAACGCAGACAAGGCTTCGAAAATTAAATGGCTTCAGAAGGTTAAGTATACCTTGTTTGAAATGGGCCTCAGCTATCTGTGAGTTGACCCAGTATGGAACATATTCCCTAGTAAAAACGAGTATAAAGAGCTCTACTGGGACATGATAATTAGGAAGAACTTGTCGCAGGTGAGCAGTACGTTGCTTACAGGCATCTTCTATGACTACAAGTTTGCAACAAAAGCAGAACCATATTGGAATTTGTTCACAAAAATTGGTGATAGGAAACTATATCATCAATTCCGTGTGAGTACCCTCCCAGTAAGATCATTTGTAGCTAAATGGGATAAGGTTCTGACGATGAATTGCCCATTTTGCTACACTAGGGAAGAGACAATACTCATCTACTCTTTGTGTACCCGGCTTACCTGGGCCCTCTTCGTAGGTGGCTTAGGCCACTGTGTGCAAACCTTGGTATGAGATCCTGCATGACAGCCATGCGTATACTGATAACGAGTACTGGTCCACATATAGTCATTGCTATCGCAAAATTTTTGAGCTGGGCATGGGTATTGAGGAAGAAACAAATTTATGTCTGCTAAGGAATAGGATCTAGCCCTTGATTGTGATAATGTAAACAGCACATTTTTTAAAAAGAGTAATTGCACAAACTTTTATATATGTATTTTATTCTTATAGCTCTTGTAAAGATTAGAAAATGTTTGGTATCAAATGTCATATGAATTTTTTGCTTTTATGGTGCCAATCCTTTAGCGACACTTTTATGTATGTTAGTGTCTTTTATGATTATAAACTATCGAATAAAGACTAATGAATTGAATTGAATTGATTATTACATTCTGATAATCCTAACTGACTCAGGGAACATGGTAGAAATTTGAATTTAGTATGCCTGAACTCAGAATAATAAAATGCATCTTTTAGTAAAGTTGGTTTTAATATTCTGTGTTTGAAAATACCACTTTTAGAAAGTAGGTATTTTCTTGCCTAAATATCCAGGCGTGCCTCTGCTGGTTGTGTATTCCTTGTCTGGGTTTGTGAGTGACAGGGCTGGGGGATTCCAGGAGACAGGCTGGGGCTGCCCAGTGGTGAATAGAGAGATCTGCATCTAGATGGAAGGGAGGAGTTGCACCTGGGACCCGAATAGGGCTGGGCCTTCCCTCTACAATGCTGGCTCCACCTCCTGCGGCTTGTCTGATGTCTCAGCCCTGCACTGTGAAAGGAGAGGCGGAATCATGTCAACAAAGTGCTCCAGAGCTGTATCTTCCCTTCCCTGTGCTGGCTCCACCTCCTGTGGGGCGGCTGATGTATCTGCCCTGCACAGTGAAAGGAAGAAGAGAGTCATGTTAACAAAGTGATCAGGAACTGGTTTGGACTAGGGAGAGGCCTCTCTGCCTTCAGAGAACAAAGGATTTTGGGGTATAAATATTGGGACCCTGATCCCAAGAAATTAGATCACTTCTGGAACAAGAAACCTTTCTGCCAAGGAGAAGAACCAAGGAAGCTGCAGGAGTTTGGACTGCCCCTCTGCCAGTGTGCTGTTTGCTGGGTTGGCCTGCAGTGGTTGCTTCATTGCCAAGGGAAAGGAGAAAGAACTTTGTAAAGGACTTTCATGTACAGAATATTCTCCAAGGACTTGAACTGTGCTTGCCTCCTGCTGAAGTGTCAGGGACAAAAGACTTCACCTCCAGCTCCCTCCTGAATTTCCTTGCTGGGAATTCTGACTCCAGTCACTTGCGTGCCGCTGGGAGCTGGAAGAGGGACGAATCGAGAAGAAGCGTGTCACCGCCGCATTTGAAATCATCGTAACGTCGGAGAAGCGAGCCTTCTTCGCATCTCCCTGGAAGCGTGTGTTCATCGAAGCTGCCTGCTGTCGCATCACCGGAGAAGCGTGACGCCATAGAGAGAGTCGCCATCACATCACCAGAGAAGCATGTCGCAGGGCCTGTTGCTTCTCCAAAGTACAGAGTCGTCGCAAGGCTACCAGGGCGTCATCGCATCATCATCGCATCGCCGCATCAAGGGCGCCATGTTCTCTCATCGCAACCGGATCATCGCATCGCATCAAGGCGCCATCTTGCGCACCGCAACGGGCCCACAGGCCGAGAATCTACGCATCACTTCCGCACCGGTGAGGATCACGATGAGTCCCCTACTCTGCGCAAGCATTGAGGAAGGACGCAACCATTCCCCCGGGTCACGGAACCAACGCATCACTCCGTTTGCGAGCCTTTTGTTCACTTTGCATTACGCATCCAGGTACTTTGTTGAGAACTTTGTCGCATTTACCAACAACTTTAACTAAGAGACTTTAATCATCTTTTAAGTAATCTTAAGTGTAGTAAGGCGTAAGTGGGACGTCCTCTTGCCATGCCTTCTGTTTGTTTACCGAGAGGTGCCACAAAAGTCTCTAGGGTTCAGCCCCTTGGTGCTTTTGTATTGTTACCCGGTAAGAGGACCTTTGAGTTTGGTAAAGGAAGGCTGGGAGCAATCTCCCAGAAAACCTCCCCAGGATGTATATAGATACATGCTGGCCTTCAGGAACCAGACTCGGAGTTTCATAAATCTCGTCCAGGCGAATCTGGAAACCAGCCAGGTGGAAATGAAGCGGTGGTACGATCAAAATGCCACTCTTATTGAGCTTCAGCCTTGACAGAAAGTTTGGGTCATGGCCCCTGTGGAGCCTTGTGCGCTCCTGGACAGGTGGACCGGTCCATATGAGGTGGTTGAGCGCAAGAGTGATGTCATTCTGCGCAAGCTTTGAGGAAGGACGCAACCGTTTCCCCGGCTCAGGGAACCGACGCATCTCCCCTTTTGCGAGCCTTTTGTTCACTTTGCGTTACGCATCCAGGTACTTTGTTGAGAACTTTGTCGCATTTACCAACAACTTGAACTAAGGAACTTTAATCATCTTTTAAGTAATCTTAAGTGTAGTATTGTGGATTTTTATTGTTTGTGGTCTTGTGTTAAATCTATATAAAGAATACTTATTTTTATAAAAACCTGTGTTGTGTCCATCTTTAGTGTCATCACTATTATATATTAACAAATGCTTAACACACTGCCTCTGAGATAAGCCTGTCTGCTCGTGCCAAGCTACCAAGGGGGTGAGCAGGGGTTATTAAGGAGTGTAATCCCCTTATCCTGACTGAGAAGTAAGACTCCTCATTTGGACAAAAGTGAATACCATTGCCAACTAGAGACCCCCAGATCTAACAGGGCCCCAACTCACACGCAAGAGAAATGATCTCAACAGGGAGACCACAGCAATTTTTATTTTCACTGCCAGACTGAGGAAAAGAACTGTGGGGGCCCTTCTTGAACTCTATAGTGCTAAGTGTATCTCAAAGGCCCTTTATGGCAGTGAAATCTGGGGATACGTCGACACAAACGATATTCAAATAGACGTCTGTTATCAGTTCTCCAGAGTATTACCTCTTTTACTTCCAATGAGGAGCTAGCTATGCCCTATATTTCTGACTTGATAGCCTTTCGCCTGGTATCTCTCTGGCTAAAGATTTGGGTCAGGGAGGGGACCTCGCCAAACAAAGCAATCCTTAAATATTGTTTGGCTCTTGATCACGCACCCAGGGTACCATGGCTCAAACATATTGAAAAGAGCCTCATGAGTGTTGGAAGAGGAGATCTTTTTTTCAGTCCCCAATGTAACGTGCAAGGAGGATTTAGCCCTCATTAAGACAGCATTTTTCACACGCCAGACCATGGTAAGGGAAGTAAGGGAGCTTCTGAAGCCCAGCGTGCGTCGCTTCATCATGTTAAGGACAACTGTGATGGTGGAGTCATACCTGCTGGGGTTCACAAACTCATACGAACGCTTCCTCCTGACCAGGTTCGGGTTTGTTCTCTTTCATTTTCTCCTCGCCCATCCCAGGTGTCAGAATAAAGGGCAGTCTCTTCCGTCCGGCGGCTGCAATTGTATATCTCCACTTGATATGTTTCATTTCACAATGTTTTGCCCATATTATGATACAACCAGGTAATCCTTTTTAATTCCCATCCTGAAACAGGCCAATGTTAGACAAGTACAAACGTTTTTTATGTATTACATTTTTTTAAATCTGCTATGAGGCTTAGGGTGAGTTCTGACTAATTCGGCTGAGCCTAATCACTTTCTCCAGCACTATGCAATTTACCCTGTCCAAATGGCCTGTTTAGTTAACAACTTGATGAAGTGCAAGGTTTTCTCGTATTACTTATAGTGTTTTTTTGCGGGGTATTTAAGTTTGGTTCAGGTGACCTGGTAACTAGATACATTTAAGTGTATACAAAATAAATTGTCTATGAGATGTTTATACGGGGTAGGTTCCCGCTTGGATTGAACGTATTGTATCATATTTTATCCTGGGTTTTACCTTGTGCTTTTCTGGTTTTATCTTATGAAATCGTATAAAGATATTTGACTTAACTTGAACCCAATCAGTGTCCTTGGGTGACACCTTAGATTTCAATTATATCATCACTTGATTATATTTCCTTATCACAATATCTGATGGACCATTAGTCACTGGATTTCTCACTCTGGCTCTCTCTCAGGCCATTCATTCGCTCTTTGGCATTCTGACCAGAAATCTCCTGGAACCACATTATCAAACAAAGTATTCAAATTAGTCCACAAAGCCTTCAAAATATTCACAAACTCCTCAACTTGTTTGTACCAAAGTACAGGTTTCGCTCTCAATTTGGGAAAATCATTTATGAATGATGCAAGATTGCTTCGACTCCATGGTACATGAACATAATCTCTACTAGGCACTACTCGTAAACGTAAAACCTTAAAACATGTTCCTCCATCTTGCGGAGGAGGCGGCTCTCTTAACAGTCTTCCTGGGATTTTTTTCTTTGGCCATCTAACTTCCCACTCCTCCAATGTTCCCCAAATTAGAATACTTCGGATTAGTTCCCTTTTTAAAACTACCATCTTCACGAATTCCAAGTCCTGATCAGAAAAATTATGTTGATGACTTTTCTGTAAAGCTTTAGTTCATTATAAACCTACCTCATATTTCTGTGCCAATACGGACAATTTCTCATGAGCCTTTTAAGTAACTTCCTTGCTTATGAACAAAAGCTCATTTGGTTGATAAGTGTCAATCTGATTTCATTCCAAACTTCCACTTATCATTTCATCCAATTCAAGTTTTAATTTGTATACATTTACCAAATTCACCTTCACAGCTGACTGAATTATTCCCTGACTTATATTTGTACTCTGAGCCTCATTTGATGGAACATTACTTTCCCCCAAAGGAATGTTGTGTTTCCTTTGTCACTCATCTAAGTTCTCATCTGTCAGTATGCGTCGTCTCCGGTGACTTGGACACTAGCTTAACCTTAGGTTTGCTTTCCGGTACATTTGGAGGTGTTTCCTTTACACGGGAACCCAGTTCTGGTAATCCCACCAATGACCTTAAAGGACCAAATCCTCCCTGACTCATAGATGGATCTGCGCTCGCAGCACAAGGAGTATCCTCATTGATATGGGAACTAAGGGGACAAACTGCACATTAGATTTTTTCATTTCTTTCTTTCATTCTAGCATGTGCAGCACGTTCCCACGCATTAAGTGCCACTAACTGTGCAGGTCTGGGCTTTGGATCCATTTTATACAAAATATGTCTTACTTTTTTAATTATTACTATACTGAATGTGCTATAGTGAGGAAACGCTAATGCACCCTCCTTTCAGCGATCTTGTTCTGTTGTTTAAGCCAGACATAAGTGTTGAGCCCTATATTTTCCGTCATATAATGACCTGCTACATCCTCAGGCTGCGCCTTATCTCCCTCTCTTACAGGAATAGACACATCTCCTCTAACCACATCCCATATTACTTGAAAACATTTCATTTTTAATACAGTATATCACAATCACATTCAATATTATCCAATTCAACAGAAAAACAACGATTTTAATGCAATTTATTTTCAGAATCTGCAACTAATACCAGTGCGGCACAATGTGACGTAATCAATCAATAACAGGCCAGCTTCACACCAATCAACCAATCCCAGCATGGGACAGCACAACGTCAATCTCACTCCTTGCAGTGTTCACCCTCCTTTACAATTTTTCAAGAATGCACTCTGTCAGCCACACACATTCAACCAAATACAATAAAACAAGTATCTGCTTTACTGAAGAGAGCAACAGAATTCTGTCACACAAGAATAACTCATCAAGCACACCTTCAAGCGAAACCTCAACCCGCGAAGGATCACATTGATCAATACAGCATTACCCAGCACAATTCTCAACACAGATAAAAAGTCCCTTTCTTAATTGGGCTGTGACAACGTCTCACAATAAATCCGATAAAATTCCAGCAGACAATGCAAGACAGTGTCTTCTACAACTTTTAATAATATCCCAGGATCTTAGGCCATGTCGGGCCCCTTAACAACTTTACCACGTTAAACACCACATTCACACAACATACCCAGCACCCCCACCAGACATCACACAAACATTTCAAGACTCTAACCATCCTACTTCTGCTACAATCTGCTCAAGTGGAGGGAGTTTGGGCCTCTTTGTCCCCTCCAATTAGAATCTTTTTACCAAGCTTGAGGAATAAAGGAGTTAGATTTCAATTCAATATCACAAATACAGTGCAACCCATTTTACTACACAGTAAAGCTACAAGTTTGGAAGTCAGGTTAAACATAGATGTATTACAAAATCAGAGCCAGTCTCAGAAACGTTGCATTGAAATACAAAATTATCAAAGGACTTCAACTCTGCAATCAAAATTAATTCTCCATAGAAAATAACCAATGGGAACCTCAATAGTGATGTTACAAATAACAGAAGCAGAATGAGAAGATTGAAAAGTCTGATCCTCGTGTCTATGACTCGGAAAGATTTCTAATTCCCCAATTAAGCTACACAAAAAGATGCTAAACTAAGCTTCCATTAGATCCATAAAATAAAGAGAAGGGTTTCAGTGTGAAACTGCAGGAGTAGTTTCTAAATTAAAGTATTGCATATCATGAAGCCATACAATGATAATAAAGTATTGAAATGTAAGACAAAGTGGTCTAAACCTTTCCTATTCTAAAGAAATATCAGCATAGTGTGCATTCAAAGCCACAGAACATTACCTGGGTATACTTTCAAAGACACGCCTAAATTATTGGCATACACCCAATTAAAGACGACCTTTAAACAATGCTCTCTTTAGCAAAACACAGTCATAATTCCTTCTTCTTTCAAGTATATTTCGAAAACATGTCAATAACTCGTTCTTCTTTGATCCACATATCTCAAGATGGCCTTGAATGTATGCCTTAATTCCACACAGACAGTAATTCTCCCTCTGGCCATAATTTCTTTCACCTTTCACTCCCTTCTCACTTTCTTAACTGCTTCACACAACCTTCTTTCCATTTAATTCAATTCAGTTAAATTCTTCTTTATTCGATCTTTGTATTGGTCATACAAGCTTTCCATTCATTAGATTGTCATACCAGGCACCTGGAGAGGGAAGAAACATACTCCATCCAAGATGCTGTGAAACCCAAGTGCTTAAGGCCTTTGGTTAAGTTAACAATTTTAACACTTCAATGCACATTATAACTAAATAAATCCTAGTACACGAATAGTCATGCTATAAAAGTAAATGCATTTCTCATGAATACATATCCCATTACATAGCAAAAGCAAAGCATCTTCTTATGAATGCATATAAAATATAACTTTAAGTGCACATCTCTCTTTCGGATTACATTATATCTCATGAATTCAAAAAGCCTCTATATACATATGTGGCCTAATCAATAATGATGAGATTAGATCACATTTTTTGCTGCTCCAAGCCCAATACACGAATACAAGATTTCAGATCTTTAATGTGTGAAGGAGCTAAGCTTTATAGGAGAAAAGCCCCAAAGATAGGTGGGGTAGTTTACAAGACAGACCTCACTCAAAAAAGTTAATGTTTATGGTTCAGAGAGCTCAGTGTTCAGTGTCTGAAGCTTTTGAGGGGAGAGGTTCAACATTTTGCAGGGCCCTTCTTTTGGGTTCTGATCCAAGTAGTTCTTTTCAACGGGAACATGCTTGCTGTGGAATAGAAACACGCAGTATTTGGCACTACCTAACTTTATTGCTGTTTTATCTACATCACAAATGAACAAGTAAGGTTTTCTCTTTATCATATAAAAACATGTAGCAAGAGCTCATGTGCTCTGAGAAAGTATGGGGTGTACGGTGTGCAGGATACAGGCTTGTAATAAGCAGCTATTGTGGGAAAGGGTGACAATTCAATATTATTTGCCTACCTACCGAGTGACACAGCAGAAGTCTGAGGTTAATGTAACAATGGACAAACTGCAGTGCGTTTCTGCTATAGACCATAACAATGAAAATAAAAACGACGCATCTTTGATGCAGCTAAGGCACCAAGCCTGCTGATATTGGATGATGCAGTGTAAAATAGTGTAGTAAATAACAGTTCCAGAAAACAAATACCTCTTTGCACGGCAGACTGCATAAGCAAAGTTCACAAGTAACTGTATGCACAAGTAAGGTATATGTATGTCAGAAAAGCATGCTCGAATCCGAAAAATTACCAGGCTTGAATCATTCAGGCAGGACTGCGCTCTCTTTCTGAAAATTAACTTAAAGTCCACTTTTTTTATTTTTTGTAAATATCATCTGCACGACAACATCTACATCATCTATCCCAGACCACACTGTACTTTGGCAATTTTCTAAACTCTGCTCACCCCGACATTATTTATCCGAGGCTACTAGTTTACTCAGACACTCTCCCTACTCTGCTCAACCCCCATGTTCAAAAATACATCCACACACCCGTTCTCAACCACACAGGCATTTCCCACATGATAACACAGAAAGCTGCCTCTGGCACTATCCCCAGGACTACAATCCCTCTACCTTGTTCTCAGGCAAGGAATCTCGGATTTTCTCGTCATACCCCTTCACTCACACTACAAATAATGTATTTTCCCGTACTTCCATCATTTAGCAGGTTAGTATTTGGCAGCCTTTACCCAAAAAATATGCAAATGTGAATTTGACAAAACAAATTGGACTCTTATTATGCAGAGGGCCCGCTGCCTCAGTCTGCTCTGTCATGCACCTTCAACTGAGGGGTCAGTGAACCCTGTTCCAAGTGCACACTGGGGCATGCCCCGTGGTGCCGCATTAGTAAAAGGCAGAGAGTCTGTTTTAAGAAGACAGGATCCAAAAAGTACTGAAGACACCTTGGCCACAAACCCCTATCACGATCAACCAATGGACAAAATGTAGAGAAAATGTACACCTTGCTCATCACAACACTTGCATTAACAAAGCATCCCTCATCGTCGACCACAACCCCATAATGCAACTCCCTTCACCACCCACACGCCATGCATTCACTCATTTAATCCACCAAACACACCTTTACCCCAACCCACTCAGCCCCTCAAATAGCACATGGCATATATTCAGAGATCACCTCCTAGAACCACCGTAGCTACATTAAACATACACCCGTTCACAGGCACTAACCACCTTATCCGAACGAACCTTCGATGCAACCCTGCTCCCTGTAGAGAGCTGTCTCTGCAACTGTGGAAGAAAAACTAATTCCCTGTGTCAAAATCGAACAGCATCTTTCTTTCGTCTTTGGGTTTCATGCCGGTTTCGGGATGGAAACACCAATGTAGTTCAGCAGGGAAACAACTTTAGAGAGAATCGGATGCTGTAAATTAACCGTGCCATGATCTTTCACAGCTGGGGAAAGATTTGAAGTGTGGAAATGAAAAACTATCTCTGCTCTCCAGACTATGTTTTTTTCTGCACAAACCACACTGTCAGGCCCCCGGGAAAGCATTAAGAAAAATTCTTCACACCAGAGCAGCACAGTTCGAAACCTCAAAAACAGATTCGGTCTAATGAATGCCTTAGCCATTCTGACAGTTTTACCAGCATTCAGCTACAAAGTAAGTAATAATGTACAATAAGATACCTATAGTGACTGAAGTGAGAAATTGAATTATTGTTTGGGCAGGGTGACCACCCACCTCAAGGAATAGTCAGGGTGAACCCTAAAATCAACAAATTAACCTGAGATTAACCCCTTGGTAGCTTGGCACAGAAGAGACAGGTCTAATTTAGTGCAATGTGTAAAGTATTTATGGAGTACCAAAATAGTAATAAATTCGAAATGCAAAACAATGATCTGAAACTCAAATTAGACCAATCTGGTAAAATCTAGCAAACAAAATGACAAAAATCAAATAAGAGGAACCATTTTTTAAACAATTTTTTAAAATTTTAAGTAGTAATAGCACCAAGAAACACACATTGCATTGATAGTCAACCGGGGCCTAGTTACTATTTGACACTGATTGTTAAGGAGTGTGGATTGGATACACAGATCTGATTCGTCCCCATCAAAGATTTTACATTCTGACTGAAGATCTGATGTAGAGTTCGATGGACAGATTACTCGATCATAAACATGAGAAATATCCCATCCGTGGTATGACAAGTGCATTACATCATATTGCACTTGTAATACTTCTAATTAGATAGTTGTCTTGTTTGTGGCAGAGTTTCCCATTGGCCAAATGCTAAATCAGGCCTTTAGTGCTATATTTCCCAGTCTACCAGAGGAGTACACTTCAAAACCTCCCCAGGAACACAAGGGAGGCACTTTTAGGCTCACAGTGTGTCAGACAGAGGCCACAGCAGGGCCCAGTCCAGGTTCAGTTGCCACTGATCAGCTGTGCATTTCCAGGAAAGGGTTCTTGCAGCTTGTCATATACCTGTAGCTTGAACAGCAGGACAGCCTTATGACCATTGAAGTCCACTTTGCTATCCTGGGAACAAGAAGGACCGAGCTCTTCTCAAAATGCAAACATCAGGTTCAGTCCTCTTCACATCTTTAGCTTCCTCATGTCCAGGAGTGTTCTGATGTGGGTGCGTGGTGATGCCCTGTTTATCCCTGGCATGAGGTAGGGGGTGAAAATAAATCCTGGGCATGGCCCAACCAACGTGTCCCCAGTGTTAAAAGTAAACCCAGCAGACTTGTCAAGTTGAGTTTGACATTCAAGCAGGATTTCACACTGTAATGTCAAAAAGGACGCGCACAATCTTACCTAACATATTCTTCCAGTTTCAGAGGTGACAATTTAGATCAGCCCATTTTTTGCTCCTAGGAGGCACGTCACAACATTCTCACACCTGTTCAAATTTTAATTACTGACTGACAGAAGTCGGAGAACAAATGCAAATTTAGCTTCCAGACACTACAGGCAGTGAATAAACGTCCTCAAACTTACCTTTCCTTAATATTTACTAAAAATTTGAATTGGTTTTCTAATAACTATTAAAAATAGTTGTTTAATTATTTTTGGAGCTAGTCCCATTTCTGAGACACAGTATTAGGATTTTAATGTATACTCTGGTTTTGTGTATGAAACAACCAGGACTGCCACAGTGAAATATAGTTTTTTTGGCGTTAGTCACTGGAAGGAAAAGTTAACAGTGCATTTCTAAAGCTCCTTGTGATCGATCCAAGGCGGACACGGGAATCTATGCCGACAACCCCAACTTGGCGGCCGCTCTGCCTTGGCCAGGAAGTGAGCTTTGCCCTATAACAGAACAAGCAGAAGTCTCTTGCCAGCAACCCAGGGTCATGAGGGCGGAACCTGGGATGCCGTATGCCAGTGTCAACAGGAAGACTGAGAAAAGGAGGAGCAATGGAGAAAGAAGCGGTAGCGGAGGGCCACGACAAGAAGGAAGAGACCAACCCATTTCAATAGGAATCGGTGGTGCCGGGACTGACCGAGGCTTTTTCATACGAGGAGGAAGATTTTGCTGCAGAGAACGCTCAAGGAGCAACGTGCCAGAGTCCAGTGCTCCAACAAGGTAAACAGAGGCTGAGACTCCCCTCCCCAGGGCCCCGGAGGGTCATGGGCTCAGGCAAGTGCCCAGCACATGATGATTTTCTTTTAAGGTCCGGTGGGCGGGGTTTATGGGATGCACCATCCTATATTCACCGATTACCCATGCCCTTTGACATGTCATGGAGATAGGGCACTGGTGAATGGTGAACTATACCCCAATATACACCGTCAGGACAGTAGCTTGACCCTGTCTTATGTTTCCTTCCGTTTCCCTTCTGTGTACACAACCCCCAATGCTGTGGAAGCCAGGAACAAGGTGAAGGACAACAACAACTGCCTTTCTCTCTTCTACTTCTCCCTCTTTAATTTTATTCAAGACTGGCCTTAGTCACTTGTACGCCATATCGGCTATAGACAAAGCCATCCCCCACCCCTGTTAGAGCATCTCCCAAGAAGTATTGGGACCTTAACATAAAGGCAAAGGGGAAAACAACAATAAACAGCCCCTCTCAGAACCCAGAGTCCTGTGTCATTGAGGAAGGGAGAGGTTTGGGGCACCTGGTGTGGTCACACCATTAAACTCCTACTTCCAAGACCTACATAGGAGTGACTTATTATGATTTAAAATGGTGGATTTGATCTGTTAAAAGGGTTTGTTTTGACACGACGATTTGCATTTTTTACACTGCTACAGTCTGCCTGCACAGTGTAGGCTGTAAGCGATGTTCGTACTGTGACGGTAGTGGATGTCATAAAAGGTGCTGCAGTCCACAGTGGAATTTAACTTCCAGGCCCCGGTACATACTGCAGGGTTAAAATTCACAAAATTCTAATGCCAGCAAAAATTTAGGGTACTGCAAAAGGTGAAAATGATGGTGGTGACCATGAGATAATGGCAGATTTCTTACAACTGATGTTCCCAATTACTTAAAATAAAACTAATCAAATGCAATATAATAACATGTTGATCACTAACATGGACCCGGTCAATTGATCATATGAAAGTATGTTGAATTTCCAAAATTCTGAAGAAGACTAATGAGCTGATTTAGAGTTAGGTGGATAGGCTACTTTGTCACAAACATGACAACATCCCATCTACTTTATTACAAGTGCAATGCATATAATGCACGTGAGAAAGACGGAAGGGATGTCCATCATGTTTGTGAAGGAGTAAACCATCCGCCAAACTCTAAATCAGGTTCTCTTATTCTCATAAAGTGTGCCAAACCAATAAGAATGCCAAATTCTGGAAACAGCAGCCAGTTCAAAGAGAAACAAATGGAATTTTACAGTAAAGTGTGCTCACGTTTTCTACATCAGACTTCCAATACCGCTCACTATTTTAACACAACATTCCTATCCCACTAAAGTTCTACCCTACCTCTCAAATCCCCAATTATATTCCACTCACAATCTACTCTTTATTTTTAAATGTAGTTTCCTTTGCAATTTTTATTTTCTCTGTCAGGCTTTGTACTCTTTAATGCAAGCCTCCTTCTGCCTTGCAGCTCCCCCTACACATGATATGCTACCCTCTCCCAAGCAAACACCATTTAGTGTACAACTTTTACACATTTCGGTAGTATATCTTTTTTGAAGAAAGTCTTATGTCCTGGCAGTTGGACCATTCAGTTTTCGATTAACATAGGTCATTTCTCTAACCCTCCTAAGCTTACCCATTTCACAGTTAAAAAATGTTATCTTCTTTGTAGCTCTCACTTCTCTTATGTAGCGCTCAATTCACCTTGCTCTCACCACTAAAACTCATAAATATTTTTTGTTTTTACCTTTCCTCTCCTGTACTCCTGTTAACATTCAAACATTCAAATACAATCACACTTTCAAATGATAACTGTAGACTAGTTGGAGATTCTTTTAATTTACCATTACAAAATGGACATAGAAATCCTTAATTTTTGTCTGTAATCTATTTCAATGATTATTGATTGCAGCCATGGTCCGTGCAGGTAAGGGTTGGTGGGTTCTCGTGAGGTGGGATTTCGAGGGATGATGCAAAGAGAATATTTAATAAATAATTAACTTTCCCTCTGCATCGCCCACGAAACCCCCTCTAAGGCGGCCCAACGCCCCACTGCTGTTTCCTGCACGGACCGCGGCTGATTGATTGTGCCCTCACATTTCAGACAATTAATTCCATGTGTTCTCCCCCTTAGATTAAGGATTTACATTTGATTTAGACATGTAACTGTTGGCACACACTGGTGGAGATTCTTATTTTATCATGTTCTTCAACACTTTCAGCAATCACAACACTTTTGTGCTGTAATTTTGTTCAGGACGGACTCAGGGTCAAAAAACTATCTTTTCTTAATAGCACAATATTTATATGGTAGAAATGTATATGTATTAGCTGAATGGATTTTTGTTACTACAGCATAACGGGTGAGATTGAAGATGCCCCCCACCACTTTCTGGGACTCTAGATACTCACTCTATGATAAAAGATGCCTTGTCAAGCCTCCCAGTTTGAGCAGTCAAGTCCTACCTCAAGAAAATGTGGTGCAAAGGCTGGCTGAAGGTACAGTAAAACTCAACATAACAGTTGCACTACATAAAAATTTGAATTTTCAGCCATAGTTGTAATTTTATATCAAAGAACATCCCTGTAGTAGTACCTCAAATATATATTTATGTATACACTTGAAAATCAAAAGCCTAACAATGAAAACTAAATAAAGGAAAAAAGCAACACTCAACGACGTGTTGCTACAAGTGTGAAAACCCAAGTTACACACAATATATACTGTTTATAAGCTTTTCCTGAATCCAAACCCAGCACATATTGTAGATCAAAGATCATGGTGGAATATGATCTTACCACACAGAGTAACTAAACCTACATGGGGAGGAAAACAAGATTCTAAAACCACAGAATGTTGTGCCTTAGTATTCACAACCATGAGGTAGGAGTTATGGCAAAGGGACATTATGTGCTAAGGTCTGCTAGTCGCTTAAAATGAACACTTGGAGTACCTAGGAAGTTAGGAACAATGGTTGCACAGCTATGGGGGGCAGCGATCTAGGGAATCAATGGGGTCCTAATGAGAGAGAAATATGTCTTATTGCACCTCTCATTTTGCATCTTTTCAATCAGTGGGTTTGAACGCAGGGTCAGTTTCAGTAGCAGGGCATCTCCATTAGTACAAGCCTTGAAGAAATGGGAAGTATTCAGTTCCATGCTCAGAAAGTATGGTAGTAGGGCCCATGCAGGTTCCAGTCAATTGAAATCTTTTTAGGGGTTTTGTTTTTTCCAAGTTTAGTTACAACTTTTATTCACAGTTTATTTCTAATGCATCCTTATAGTGCCAACTTCCAAGCAATCAGGATTTGGCAGAGTTTCTTTTCTTAGAATGGCTTATGGTAAGAGACATAGATAACTGATCTCAGGATACCCTGCCTGCAGAGGCTGGCGCCAATGTGACACTAAACAAGTGCAATCACCAGTGGCATGCTGCGGTGGGCATCCTCATGTATTCCCCTCAGTAAGTTCCAAGACAAAGAAAGCAGGAAAGACTGATGAAGAGGGTAACACATTTGCCCTAGTTGTGCCTTTTTGCTGCAATCCCCATCCACCTTACTCTTTCGATTTCATAATACAAATATTTCAGAGCTCATACTTGTGTAACCCTAGTAGCAGGTGTCCGAAGTTAGTCACGATCAAAATTCTTACCTCCCTCCTTTAAACATTCACAAGTATTCACATTCATTAA
Organism: Lissotriton helveticus; assembly: GCF_964261635.1. Lineage (NCBI taxonomy): Eukaryota > Metazoa > Chordata > Amphibia > Caudata > Salamandridae > Lissotriton > Lissotriton helveticus. The sequence goes on along the minus strand of NC_136071.1, from coordinate 480,550,687 downwards.
AAAATAAAATAAACCTTAAATGGGCGCTAAAACACAAAGAACTGGACAGTGGATCAATCTCTTCTAAGGCACCAAACAACAGAAATATTTACCATATCTTAACCTGAACGAAGAAAATCTTGTGTCCAAATCTTTAACAACAGTGCCCTCTGTCCAAGAGCACCACCCTTACCATAGGGTCAAACAAGTATTTTACAATATATATTAAAGTTGCACCACCTCACAGTTTAGTATATATACAAAACTCAATTAACCCCTTCGATGCTCATGACGAGCTCAGCTCGTCATGAGGCACGGTGCTCGTGTGCTCATGACGAGCTGAGCTCGTCATAACCACACCCAGTTCTATTATGGCCCAGCACAGGAGCTGAATATGTCAAGCATCGATGAGGTTAAATGGGTTTTGTTGGGCCCTTGAGTTACTTTAAATGATGTGCAGCAGGCATCACCCCTGGGTATAGCTACGACAAGAAGGGGCTGCGGGACTCCCCTGAACACAATAAAGTACCTCTGCAGTTTTATAGCATACTAGGAGTGCCCTTAAAATAACGTGCAACAAGTGTCATCCATGGAAGGGCCATTAGTATTACAGGATTGGTAAAATTGTACATTTATTTTAATGCCTGAAAGTTTTATTGAACCTTATTTATATTATGAGAAAAATGCATGGTCGTCTGTATAAAAACTGTACATGAGGTATGGCCTTGTCTACTAAAATAATGCAGGGTACTTGTTCAATGAGTTTTCTATAGGGTTTCTAAATTGATGTAGTGAAGGTTGCTTGCTCAGGAAATATTGTCTCAGTACATATCCAATTTCAGGGTTTGTGAAAGACATTTTTTTTAAGTTTTTGTCAGTCACCCAAAAGCAAAAGCATGAGCAAAAGTCAATTATCAATATTTATGTAGTTACACAAAAATAATTTTGTTCAGCCCAAATGAACAAAAGCAAAACTACAGAATTTGCAAAAACTGACTTGAAAGTTATTCAAGTTAACAAAAAGCCTGAGCTGTTTATATAAGAAGGGCATTGAACAGTACACCTCGAAAGTTAAAAAGGTATGTCAATTAACCAATTAAAACAGAAAAATAGGCAAACAAATGAGGAGCTAAAACAGATAATAGAAAGTGAAAAATCTTAGAGCCTATACTCTGGTGAAGGCAGTGAGTGTGAGCCTTAACATCAAGAGACACAGTTGAAACATTAATTTTCGGAGTCACTCAAGCGCACAAATCAAGATGGCCACTTCATGCTAATCACTGTGGCGTCTAGCCTTTATCACTGGCAATAATAACAAAATTAGGCTGGTGTTGCCGTCTATTTTGCCAACGGAAGCTTACCAAGACTAGCGATTTGCGGATTCATGCCTTCCTCAGCGTTTGAGTAAAGTTTTCCAGAAAATATTCAATTGATCCTTTCAGTGGTGCTTCCTTCTAGGTTCTGCCTACTTTCTCAGTCAAGAGGGTGGAGTCACTCAGAGGAAAGGGTGCGGCTGAGGCCTGGTAACTCTCACAGCTGGTTTAAGCTGCTGCAAAGCCTTATATTGTTCAGTCTTTCATTTAGCTTGTCTACATTTTTTATAATTGCTGCACATAGCTTTAAAATAATTTATTTCTTACTATAGAAGGGCAAAAATACATCTGTGATGCATACCAAACATAAACAAAATACTTCTCCTCGCCAATCAAGTCTAAATTGGTAGAAGTCAATAAACCTTCTATGACCATATTATTTGCGAAATGCAACCTATTAATTTAAACACAGACACTATTGCGTCAGAAGTGAAAAGTATACGCAAAGACATGGCCACTCTTTTGATGAAAGTCTCCAAAAACGCAATCAAAATTCAGGACAAAATAATCAAAGCAGATAGTCTTATACCTCTTGCAGCAAAAATAGGGCCAATCAACAAATTATTACTTGACTTAGAAAATCGTAATCAACAGTACAACTTGAGAATTTTTAATTTATCACAAGATGTGGATGGTATTGATTGCAGGATGTATGTGGAAAATCTATTGCCAGGCCTTTTGCGCACAGAATTCCTTCCCATAGAAGTCCAAACCAAACTCCACCAAATGATATTTAAATAAAGTTTTGCATCATCACCATCTAGTGCTGATATGGAAATTTGGAAGGTAGATTCAATTTTCTATGGTAAATGGGAATAACTTTTTTATTCATCAAGATTTTGCCAAGGAGATTGTAAGCATCTGAAAAGAGTTCGCTTATCTTATTCCAAGAATGAGAAGCTGTGGATTCAAATATGGCTTATTCGATCCTGCCAAAATGCGAATACGGAAAGACGGCTTCTCGAAGTCCTTCCAGCATCCTGATGATCTTCGCTTATACTTAGATCAACATTTTAAGCTCTTCATGGAAACCAATGAGAATTATACTGGAGAACTATGCTTTAAATTTCCTTCTAACTAGCCTAAATAGCTGAAATTCTTAAAAGGGGATTACGGATCGGATGTTCTTGTCATGTGTGTGCGCGATTTAAGAATTCTGTTTATGTTTCTATGTTGTCTTTGTTATGTGTTGATCCATGTCTTTCCTTTTCTCCTCTCTTTCTCTCTTAGAGCTACATTTATTCTATCAGTTTTCTTGATTCTTTCTTCTCTTATGTTTTCGATCTTTCATGATGATGTCTAATATTAAAGGTAATAACATTGATTCTTTTAACGTTAAAGGTTCACAGTACCCTTTACTAAGATTTTAGATTATTTAGCTAGACATAAGACTGATATTTGTTTACTTCAGAAGACTCATATGGATGATACTGTTTTATCTTACATGAACATAAATGGTTCGGTAATATTATCTCTTCACCTGCCCTTAATAGTAAACATGGGGTTGCAATATTGTTTGCAGAAAAACTGCATCTTCAAAAATTATACAAACGTTCTGATTCTAATCGTCATTTTCTTATAACTAAAATGAAAATTGATGATACGGTTTAACACCTCAGTAATGTATATGCTTTCAAGAAGGATGACCCCGATTTTTGGTCCCTTTTTACATCGGAGGTTCTAAAATTCGGTAATGTTCCACTTATTATTGGAGGTAACTTTAACCTCATATGTGAATCATTATCAGATAGATTTCCCCAAATTAAATATCATCCTCCAAATGCTTACTTTACTCTAAAATCCTTTGTTAGAACTACTAAATTAGTGTATATTTGGCATTTGCATCATCCAACAGATAAACAATTTTTTTTTCTAATCCTCATAATTCATAATCTCTAATAGAATTTGTATTAAGATCCTGTTATTTAGTACCTTCTATTTCTAATCCTACTACCCAAAATAATAATATTTTAGACCATCTGCTTGTTCCATGCATTTTATGCCCTAACATTTCTCAAGAAATCAAAACATTTATCAGCAATTCATGAGTATTTTTCTTTTAATCCTGAAGGTTCTACATCAATTGTTAATCGATGGGATTCATTTAAGGCATATATCATATGGGTGACAATTTCTATTATGGTGGCTAATAATAAAATATTTTACTGTAAAATGTAAGAATTGGTTAAGCAAACAGCCAAGAACAAACGTCTCTTCATCACATCTAATCACATCAAATACAGGGTACAATGTCAAAACCTTTGGGGGTGATTACAACGGCGGAAGGATTTAAGTCCATCCACCATTATCCCGGGGATTGGGAACGGCCGCCTATATGGCGGCAGTCCCACACATGGTATTAGAATGAGACCACCACTGTGGCGGTCGCATTGTGCATCTTTACCATTGCAGTGGCTGCTGTTAACTGCAGCACCTGCCGTAATCGTAAAAATGCATGGTGTGTATTTCCCTGCACTACGTGGCAGGCACCATGCGATGCTGCCACCTGGTGCAGGGAACTGTAGGGGAACCATAGGTGCCCCCCATGAGCAGATTCAAAGGGACCCTGCACAAGGGGGGCCCTAAACGGGCCCCCAAAGTACATCCTGCCACAGTTGAACCACCACAGACAGGCTGGCGGGGGGCAGCATCAAAATCTGGAGGGCCGTGCCTGCTAGGCACCGCCACCATCTTGTGGATGCGGGGTGAGTCCAACAGGCAATCGAAATGATTGCCTCTGTCGGTCCCGTGGCAGATGGGCTTTCTGCCTGCCAGGCACACCGCCCGCCATCTGTATCTGGCGGGTGGAAAAAGGCTGTATGATGGCAGTGAACCCACCACTGGCAGCCTGCCAGTGGCGGGTTCACCGCCATCATAATCACCCCCTTTGTTATGAATTAAATTCCATACAAAGTACTAGAGCTGGCATACAGATTTCTAATTCTAATGCAAAATTTTGTTTTAATGATAATTGATCTGGAAGATTTTTAGCCAACAATCTTCATATTAAGTAAAAAGATAAAAATCTAATTAATCCTATCTGCAATTCAAATAGTCAAACTGTTTTAACTCATAAAGAAAAAGTAAAACAATTTATGATTCACTATTTAACTTTATATATTAAACGTCCTTCTAATGTTACATTACATATCAATAGTTTTTTAGAAAGGTGTGGTTTATCTAAAATGTCATTGTCAGTTATAAATAAATAAGATTTTCTAATCTACTTAGATAAAGCACATTCAGCTATTAAATCGCTTAAGTTATTTAAATCGCCATGTGCAGACGGTGTCCCTGCTGAATTTTATAAAGAATTTGCTCCTTACCTTTCATCTCATTTATTCAAGCTATTTACTCACTTTAGCATTACAGGGGCAACTTCAGGAACCTTTACTGAAGATTTTATTATAGTCCTTCCAAAACCTAACAAAGATCCCTCTATTGTTTTAAATTATCACCCTATTTCTTTGATTAATCAAGATTGTAAGCTTTATGCAAAGATACTTGCAACTAGGTTGCCTTCTGTGCTTCCTACCATCAAACATATTGACAAATCTGGTTTTATGAAAAACAGACATTCAGTAAAAGATGTGAGATTATTATTTCATGTGATTGAAATTGGATCATCATTGCTTCAGACAGCTGGTGTCCTGGAATTTGATGCAGAAAAGGCTTTTGCCAAATTACATCGGCTGAATATTATTCATACCTTGTATGAATTCAATTTGGGCACCTATTTTATTCGTATGATTTTAGATCTATATTCTGGTCCACCTGTCCAGCTTTTTATTAATGTTCAGATATCTAATCCATTTTTGCTTTTTAGGGATACTAGACAAGGGTGCCCATTATCCCTTTTGCTTTCACCATCGCAGCCTATCGCAGGAAAATAACCCTGTGTCAACGTGGAATTTACAACACGGCGGTAGCATGCGATAGACTGCCGAAAATGCAGACAATGTCCTCGATACAACCACCTCGATGGCAACAAAAACACAAACCACAACACCAAAAATCCTGCGATGGGCCAAAGCGCAATGAGGAAACCAGCAATGAGCAGCACCAGGCCTGCAACATACACCTGGCAGACGGAAAAGATCAACATAAAAGTTGGAAAAAAAAACACAAACTGACCAACACCCTAGCACCATGGAGGCTGCCAGAGCAGGTGCAGAGGACGAGCGCAATCCCACACTCACCCCGGATGACCGGCCTGGGACCTCGGGGACAGGGAAGGTTAAGGACAAGAAGAAGAGGAAGATGAAGTTCAGTCCGCAGGCGAACAGGATTATAGTCACGGAGGTGATGGAACACCATCAACAACTGTTTGTCACCTCCAACATGTCAATCGGCACAAAAAAAGGGAATGTGGCGGAACATTGTGGACAAGGTGAATGCCGTCGGGGAGCACAAGAGGACAATGGACGAGGTCAAGAGGCGATTGAATGACATGAAGCGGCAAGGAGAAACCCTCCGTCAACTGGAAGGTAGCAACGCAGACCGGAGGTGGGGGCGCCATAGCTCGAGCTGGATGACATGGAGGTGAGGGTGTCGACAGTCATCAGTGTGGAGACTGTGGCCAGAGTCGGGGGATCGGACACTGCTTGAAAGGACATAACACAACCGCAACAGGGAGAGTGACCACCAGGTACTGAGGGACGGGTGGAGATGAGCACAATGGCATACATGCACAACCAAGCACAGCACAGTGCACACCCACAATGACTCTGGGTCCTCACCCAGATCCACAGACTGTCACAATGTAAAATGCCATGCTGTCTGAATGTCAACATGTACCATGCTGCTACATACATGTGGACACATCGTAATACACCGTCTCCCCTTCACATCGCAAGGGCACCGTCATCACCTCCTGAAGAGCAGTCCCAGCCACTATTCACTGATGACAAGGAGGACAACACCACCATTGACACCTAAGCCATCCAAGACATCATTGACCTCATCCAAAACTCACCTCCAGGATCAGGGCAGGCCAGCTGCATCAAGGAGACCCCACCCACTACCCGAAGCACCCAGCAGGACACACCCACAGCCCCGGCCCCCCCCAACCCCCAGGAACAACACATGGCCTTCCAACTCTGTCTGCTGGAGGGCCAGAGGGAGACCGCAGAGCAGGTGCGGGTGGGGTTCGACCTCATGGCTACCAAACTTGATGCCATCCTTGGGTGTGTAGCCCCGCTCCATGGTCTCCAACGAGCCCTGACGGACATCGCTGGAGTCATGATGTGGAGAGAAGAACTATCAAAAAGAAAAGGGAATGGCCCAACTATCCAAGGGGCAGGGTACCAACAAATGAAATATAAAAAAATTACAATTCCCTTGGAATATTACAAACTACAGGCACACTCAGTAGTTCATGCTTCACACCACATCCATAATTAGTGCCACAAAGGTGCAAATCCCATGGCTATCAAGGCCAAGCACACCATAATTCTAAAAAAATACAGGAAAGTATTATACCAAAAAATATACATTTATTTGCGGTCAAAAGGTTAAAAACATTAAAAACTACTTGTCATTACACATTGCACATCTGGTAATTCAAAAGACCATTACTTTGCATTAAAACTCATACATAATATACATTAAAAAGAGTAAAAAAACGTGATATTATGATACATCAAAAAAAGTTATTTCATTGAAATCTCTTCTAACTCGGTCAGAGTCATGTATGACAAATGCTGACAAAGTGGTTCCTTGAATTTAACTATATTCGTAGCGTCGACGCATTTTGGTGTATTACTCAATATGCACCACCTTTATCAAGACTGTAAATGATATTTGTCTCTTTCACAAATCTCACATGTATCTAAATAAAAACAGAATTTTTTTTAAACCAACATTAAAATACAATTTAACCAAAACCTAGGTCTTTTCAGCATTATTCAGCCCACCTTACTCATTCATGGTTATATTCTACAAATTCACTTTTTTAACAATGCAACAAACACTTTGTCATACAGTACAAAACACAATATGTAAAACTGTGCAAGAGATATTTAATCTGCACATTGCACTTCCTATTGACATAGCTCAAATTGTGGCTTGATTTTATAGCTGTTACTCCCAAAGTCAATTTAAATCCCCACTATACATTTCCCATTTATTCACATTTCACATTAGGAGTGATTGTTTTCATAACCATGTTTAAATTACGCCCCCGTGGCACTGACTTCATTTCCATACTCCCGAATTTGCATCCATCCATCCATCCATTCTTTCATTCATCTAATACTCAAGCACGAACCTACCTAAAATATGTAGGTTCCCAACAAAGGCTCGTGATTCAAAATCGAGATTCTATTCTTATGTGATGACGATCTTCTGAAAGACAATTGAATTATTTTATAAAACCACCCTTCAGTTCTAATCATCACCTCCATCTCGTGGTCTGTTACCTGTATTAAAAATGTGTACCAAGTCACCCACTAGTCGAGATCCTTCTATGGAATCCTCTGTGTTTCTCTTGGGTATCTCATACGGTTAATGGCACCCCATATTCACTTGCACGTCCAAATAAAAAAAAACTGGAAATTTAAAAGGGTCAACCCTAAATTTGTATAATTATGACCACTTCTCAAAGCAACTTTCCCCTAGTTTGATAACCCCCACTCACTGGGTTAACCCAACATTTTAAATACCTGGGCAAACTTGCGCCTGTATACAGTTAATCCTCCGAGTTTAATAATCCGTCATGCCTCAGGGATTATAATGGCATGAATTTGTCTCCCAGTGTCCATATAAACAATCACAGAAATCACCGAGGTATGGGCCCCAGGTACGGAGAACCCTATAAAACAAATCATAATGCTGCTATCAATCTTCGTTACGTATATCCTCTCTTTTCACTGCAATAATTAAGGTCCAGCCTAGTTAAACAATGGCTGAGCTTGCGCCATACATATGTAAAAGGGCCCATAGCTTCGCTACCCATGTCCTCTCTTATCACTACAATCATTAAGGACCAACTTTGTGAAACATTAGCTGAGCTTTTGCCCTTCATCTATAAAAGGGTCCATAGCTTATCACCACCCCTGCTACCCCTGTAATTTTCTCTATTCCATGCGAGTTTACGACGCTTAAGCCATATTACTAGCGTTGGGCGGGACCCCTCTCAGAAGTTCCATCGCATTGAAGTCCCTTACCTCCTTTCTGGTGATGGACGTGTACTCGCAGTTTGCTTCTCATCTATATCGGTGGTGAATAAAAGGTGTTGTTATGGCTCACCTTTATATATGCCTCATATTACCACTAATGATTACCACCTGTATCTCGGACGTTCACTCTTGCATACGTCCTACGCTGCATTACGCGTGACGTCACTTCGGGAAGTGCTATCCCTCCGTATAAGCCCATATATTGTAAGAGGGCTGCCCCATCAATGTTCTACACATCGAGGCTCAAATAAAGAGAGAAGAACACCTGTCCGCTCAGAGTGGCACCAGCGATATCAGGCATGAGCTGGCACACATGCGGTGGCTCATGGAGGACAGGGTGCAGATGGAGGTGGAAAGGATGGTAACCACTGCTGAACATCAGTTGAATGTATCAGGGATCTACCATGCCCTGCAGATCCTCATCATGACATTGCTGCCACAAGGCATAGCGATGTTGAATGCTGCTGCCCCCTCACCATCCAGATCTCTGCCCCCTGGTGTGGCTATGCCTCCCTGTGTGGCAGTCCTAACCCCTCCGGCACCTGAGGTGTCAGTGGCACACAGTGCGGCAGACGATCCACCTCTGGCACCTGAGGTAAGAGTGCCACACAGTGTGGCAGATAGACCACCTCCAGCATCTGAGGTGACAGTGTGGCAGATAGACCACCTCCAGCACCTGAGGTTACAGTGCCACACAGTGCAGCCGCCGGTACAGCAACACCGACAGGTGGGGCAGGGCACATATCTGGAGACGAGGACTTGGATGGGCCCGTGATCAGAAAGGCTCAGAAGCATTCATTCCCGCCACCTGGCCTGTTTCTGCCTTGTCCCGCACATGGCCTCATGACCTTCCACTGACCCCCGATTCACTCAGATGCACTCACCTTGGACAGCGACATGGACAGCTACGTCCTGTTTGATGACCAATGACACAGCTACCAGACTGCAGACTGCACCACTCCTCTTGTGCGGTACTTGTCTTCCACGGATGTACTCTGGCTGTCCCTCCATGGGCCCATATAGTGTGGTGTATTCTGCAGTGCTCTGTACTGCTCCAGCTGAGGAACAGCACTGGATGTGCAATAAACATCCAGTGACGCACTGCTGTGTCATGTCTTTCACCACAGTGGTGTGGGAGCACTTAGTGTTTTGTAAAATACCCCTCAGGCCCCTTGGTGTCATGCTGCAACATCGGGGTCTTCGCACCCCTCTATCGGGATGCGGCGTGCTGCGACCTACAACTACGTGGGAGCACTTAATAGTTTGGCTATGTGTGGTGCATGTGTGTGGGTATTGTTATGTGAGTGGTGGGACGTGGTGAAAAGGTTAAAATGTACCTGGCTCGTGAGTGTAATGGAAAAAATGTATTTCTAACTCCGGCTGGTACTATTAAAAGAAGTGCAGTGCGAGGTCAGATCTGTCGTATTAATGGACAGGACCTCTGGTGTGCGTCGACATGTTTCGGAGCTTACGCTCCTTCTTCAGGACGGGGGCACAACTTCCCCACCTTACTCACGTTTCATTAATCTTCCCAAAGTGTATTAAGGTTGGAAAAAGTGAAAAAAATTTAAAATTATGTGTAGTACTTAAGGCTATGATGTACTTACAGCGGTCCATTACAAGTGCGATGCGATTTGCATGACCTGAGAAAGAAAAATAAAATTAAAAATCATGGTTACCCATGTAGCAGGTAGTTCAAACAGGTGCAGTCACCTGGAACCAAACCATGTGCTTGTATAAGCCCTGTGAAAAGAAAAACACTGACAAACACACAACATAACACCAACTAACAAGTAGCATTAAGTCAAAAACCTTCTCATATGTGAGGGTTGAATGATTGCGTGTGCTGATTGCGAAATCAATAATGGACACCTTCAAGATAGTTACAGTGTTCCCATCAGAGTTCCATCCTGTACCGCCCTACATCATTTGGGAAGGCCACCATAAGTACACAGGGAGGAGCCCAATGTACGATTTGGCACAGCGTAAGCCTGGTGGAAATCAGTAACCCAATGAGCTTTATGACAGGTAGGAGTCAGGATGTAACTAGTAAGCAGTGCTAAATCATGAAAATAAAGAATTTCTCAAAAATGTGGTGATTTAAAAAGGGGTGGAAGAAGGAAAAATAAATTTATTAGCAACCTTCTACTCCCACTATCTAAAAACAGTGCAAAAGGTAGTGTCAGCAAATTACTACCTGGACAGTTTATATAGTCATGGTCGACATGTTTCTGCAGCTTTACCTGTGCCCCGGGGTCACTTACTGCTTCGTCAGGACCTATGCTGCTACTGCTTAATTAGTGCATGATAAACAAGGAAACTTAAAACAAAGTAAATGTCACCTTTGATTCTCCTGATGAGAGGACCATTGGATTTCACAAACCAGCACACACACGGAAAGAAAAAGAGAGAACACGCCTATTAGCAAATCTCTCTGGCGAGGCTAGAATTCAGAACACTGTCTCGCTCTCAATGGTTAATAATCCATTCCTTTACACACTTATTTTGTTATATCAAATCTTCACAAAAGAGCCCAATTACCACTCGTGTAAAAAAAACACTCACCCAATATTATGGAGAATATTGCCCCACTTCACCCGGCACTAGCTCAGGTACTACGGAGCCCCGCTCTGTGTAAACAACAAACACATAAAGTGAATCAATTAAAGGAAGTACTGTTAGGTCAAGGCAAGCCACTCGATATACCGTGGTTCTCAAGGGCGCTTATTTCTGTCTTCTGACTCACCTATCCGTCGGTACTCCAGACGTCCAACTGGGCTGTCTGTGGGAGGTACCGACGGTCTGAGTCAACTTGCTTTTATAAGCTTTAGTTTACATAAGCCTTAGTTTACATACCGAGAAAGGGACGCCGCGCTCCTTGCTGAAAGCGTCATCCGTCCACTTCCGGGTATCCAGAGGTGTGTCCCAATCGGCCGGCGCCGCGCGATGACGCAGCTGCGTCGCGCCAAGACCTCTGGGCAATGTAGTTCTGAAAAATCCCGTGTCTGATCTGGGACAGCAATTCTACTGTGCAGGAGTCTTATATATTTCCAGTATTGTTATAATTGGAAGGTGGCCTCATCCCAAATATTATCATACCCTCCTCACAGGAATTGAAAAAATTAAAAAGTGTTTTAAACAATTTGTCGGCGTCTTATAATCAAACTGGATAGGGGCGCCAACTTCATCTTTCATCAGACCCCATGTATCTCACTCACGAGATCTCGTTGTGCGGTGAATATCCATGTCATATTAATACTCTGAACAAACCAGGAAAAGCCCAGTGAGGTCTTCCCTAGAGTATCCATACATGATCGCGCCACTCCCGCGCTGTATCATCTGGTTGAAGTGCAACAAACTGGTTAGCACACGCGAGGCTACGAACATAGTGCTACATCCCCTAGTCCGCGAGACAAAGGTGCACACCGAGTTTCCTCATGAAGCCTCTCTATCGAGGGCACCTCCTCCAGTCTCATTTATCCTGTTCTTTACTGAGGAAAGAACGTTATAAATAAGGTCATACACGATATCAGTGATTGATAGCGCCCCTCTGGCAATATATCATCATGTAGGCGTTATACTCAAAACCCACTCACCAGTAAGTCACATAGCACTTGTGACCATGGGAAACTACAGAGATACCTCACTTTGGGCATATGACTCACAACACTGATTATCAAGTGCATCTAGCTTTTGAGTGACATCCAAGGAATATCTTCGTTCAATCCTTGCTTGTCTGTCCCTAATTTGTGTACCCATCGCTGTTCACGCCGGAACAGGAAACTCTTAATATCCGTGATATGGGCTGGTATCAGAGGTTGTTCTATCACAGTCCAATGCAGATCAGACGACGTATGCTTAGTTATTAAAAAGTGGTTCGTCAGTCTGGTCGACTGTCTTGAGCACCGAATGGAGCTTTTGTGTTCACAAATGCGTGTCTTTATTTTGCGAGTTGTCATTCCCACGTATCTCTTATTGCATGGGCAGCTGATTAAGTACACCAAGTTGGAGCTATTACAATTTGTGAACCTTCGCTGCTCCCACGGTCTCCCAGTCCCTATGTCAATAGTCTGAGATTTAGTTGTGTTCGGACAGGCTGCGCAGTTCCCACAGGGATGGTGTCCTGTGGCCGCAGGCATGTCCCATAATGTGCCTAGAGCGCGTGGTATTACTCCTTTGGGACGCGTATGGACCAGTTTGTCCTTTAAACTCTGCCCTCTTTTGAAGGCGAACAGTGGAGCTGGAATAGTGTCGCCTCCAGTATTAAGAATGCACCAACGTTTTTTTATTATTTTCTGAATTGCATTTGACTGTGTGGTAAACGTGCTCACACAAGTCATTCGATTTTGATGAGGTTTGGGTGGCAGTATCTCCAATAACCCCTCTCGGTTGTTGTTGGAGGCTCTCTTTTTTGATCTGCGGACTAGGCATTTGGGATAATGCTTTTGTACAAGATCCTCTTTTAGGCAATCGGCATGGTGTTCAAAACGGTCTTTAGTAGAACAGTTTCTCTGTATGCGCAAAAATTGCCCATAAGGTAAATTATCTCGAAGAGATTTAGGATGACAGCTGTTATAGTCTAGTAGAGAGTTTCGTGACATCGGTTTACGGTATAACTCTGAAGCCAAACCGGTAGAGGTGGGTATAATTAGAATATCAAGAAACGCTAGTTGGAATCTACTTTGCTCCATTGTGAAGCGTAGAAAGCGATTTCTCTCATTCAGCCATTCGTGGAACCTTGTTAGTTCCTCTTCACTCCCTCTCCAGATCACTAAAATATCATCGATATACCGCTTCCACAGACGCACCTTGTCTGTGAAAGGGTTAGTGTCCGAGAAGATGTTGTCTGATTCAAAATTATGAACATACAGATTTGCTAACGACGGAGCAAAAATGCTGCCCATGCTCGTCCCACTGACTTGAAGATAGAGCGAGTCTTCGAATTGGAAGAAATTTTCCGTCATGGCTATATTAGCCAGAGTCATTATGAGATTGACTGGGGTGATGGAGTCCAGATCTCTCTCTGATAGGAGTGCTTCCACTACTTCTAATGTCTCTCTCTGTGGGATCGAAGTGTACAAACTCTCCACATCAAATGATACTAGGATGTCAGTACTACAATCAAAATCGATATCTCTCAGCAGTCTTAAAACATCCTTAGTATCTTTGAGATAAGTGGGCATTTCACTCACCATTGGCTTTAAAAATACATCGACAAACGTCGACAAAGGCTCTAAAAGAGAGCCGATCCCCGAAATGATAGGGCGACCTGGTGGTGGACGCTGGGGCTTGTGTATTTTGGGTAAGTGGTAGAAGTAGCGAATTCTAGGGTTTGCAGTGCATAGGAACTGTCCTTCTTTAGCTGTAATCCAGCCCTCACTGAGGGCTTCCTCCACTATCTGAGCTATTTGCTTCGTCAGTCTTACAGTGGGGTCTGAGGTTAGCTTCTGATACGCCTTGGTGTCTTCTAGTTGGCGGAGACATTCTAACCTATAGGCATCAGAGTCTAGTAACACCGTCGCCCCGCCTTTGTCGGCCGGTTTGATGACCAAAGAGGGGTTATTAGCTAAACTCGTGACTGCATCTTGTTCTCCTCGTGAGATATTCTGGAAAGGTCTATGTTCTCTCTTGAAAAGTTCTTTTAGATCTTGGTCTACAGCTTCTTCAAACGTGATAACTTTAGCTGGCATCCCCACTGTCGTGGGATTAAACGTTGAAGGTCGTTTAAGACCAGTGTTGTCGTCTCTCATAGTCGTTAGGCTGGAATCCTGTTGTTTATGCGCAAAAAGGTAGTGTAATCTTATTTTCCGATAGAACTTGCCCATCTCTATTTGGGTGAGGAAGGGATCACTCCTATTTGTGGAAACAAAGCCTAAACCTTTGTTCAGAACTTTCTCTTCCATCTCAGTGAGTTGGTGCGAGCTAAGGTTTATTACGATGTTTGACCGCTCGACGTCCCGGCTTGGTCCTGTCCTACTACCTTCCCGCTCCTCAGTCCCATTGGCTGAGCAGGTGGTGGAGGTACGTTCCAGCGCACATGACCTTGTTGCGCCGTCCGTTGGCGTCCTCGCCCCCTCCGGCCAGACCCTAAAAAAGGCTGCTGACCATAAGTTTGAAAGGATTGATGTGGATCATACACCCCCATCATTGGAGGATAGGGTCCCCATGGTGAGGGTTGCCACCAAGGTGGTGGTGGTGGTCCAAACTGTTGACCATAACCTCTCCAATTCCTCCTGTTGTTACCTCTTCCTCTCTGTTTCTTAGAGGGGTCTCCCTGTTGAGGAGTGTCTGAATCACTCGATCCGGTATCTGAGCCAGAGGAGCCATAATTAGAACTGACTTTCTGGTTGTTTTTATTATGTGTTGGCGGAGAGTAGTCATCACTAGTGTAGGGATAGATCTTGGTAGTACTGAAGTTCGCCAGATCTTTTTTAAATTTCTCTAGCTTCGTGAATAAAGTTGAATCCCGAAAGTCCTTACTAGTCTTGTTGCCTTCCTCCTGCTTCTTCGAGAAGACTTTGCTAGAGGATAATGTCGCTCTGATTTGCCCTTCCAGGGTCTGGATCTCTACCAAAATATTGTCTGCTGTTTTTTTGGCCGTCTTGATGATCAAGACTAGCCAGTCGCGTGTACAACGCCACGCTATGAGATACCAGTCCCTGAGGAAGTCCTTGTCGTCTAGGAATAGGCGAGGTGCGTTGTTAACTATCAGCCCACTCGGTGCGCAATTGCCGCGCAAATATTCTGCCATTATGGTGCCATGCACACATACCCTAGCTTGGTTCTTTTTAAGCACAAGAACTTTAGTCCAACCTTCATCGGTATTGGTTTGTGCGGCTGGCACCATATCCACAATACTCGGATTCTCATATAGAATACTCTGTATTTCGTCCTCATCAAAGGCTAAACCTAAATTCATTGCCATTTTTCTAAGAAATCACGGTGTCTCAAAGCCTACAGCCTCAACCAATATTGTACCTCAACTTCAACCTCGTCTATCTACGTGTATGTATGAGTAGTGAGCAATCATGAATATTACATGTACACACTATCTAAAGAAAAAAGAAAAATATATTGACCCGCAGCCATGCGGCTGCTCAAGCTACAAACTTCACTAGGGGGGGTCAGAGGGAAAATTTAATGACCAAAAATGCTACGTCCCTCAAGAGTACTCAACACCAACTAACAAGTAGCATTAAGTCAAAAACCTTCTCATATGTGAGGGTTGAATGATTGCGTGTGCTGATTGCGAAATCAATAATGGGACACCTTCAAGATAGTTACAGTGTTCCCATCAGAGTTCCATCCTGTACCGCCCTACATCATTTGGGAAGGCCACCATAAGTACACAGGGAGGAGCCCAATGTACGATTTGGCACAGCGTAAGCCTGGTGGAAATCAGTAACCCAATGAGCTTTATGACAGGTAGGAGTCAGGATGTAACTAGTAAGCAGTGCTAAATCATGAAAATAAAGAATTTCTCAAAAATGTGGTGATTTAAAAAGGGGTGGAAGAAGGAAAAATAAATTTATTAGCAACCTTCTACTCCCACTATCTAAAAACAGTGCAAAAGGTAGTGTCAGCAAATTACTACCTGGACAGTTTATATAGTCATGGTCGACATGTTTCTGCAGCTTTACCTGTGCCCCGGGGTCACTTACTGCTTCGTCAGGACCTATGCTGCTACTGCTTAATTAGTGCATGATAAACAAGGAAACTTAAAACAAAGTAAATGTCACCTTTGATTCTCCTGATGAGAGGACCATTGGATTCAAATCTCTCTGGCGAGGCTAGAATTCAGAACTCTAGCCTCGCCAGAGAGATTTGCTAATAGGCGTGTTCTCTCTTTTTCTTTCCATGTGTGTGCTGGTTTGTGAAATCCAATGGTCCTCTCATCAGGAGAATCAAAGGTGACATTTACTTTGTTTTAAGTTTCCTTGTTTATCATGCACTAATTAAGCAGTAGCAGCATAGGTCCTGACGAAGCAGTAAGTGACCCCGGGGCACAGGTAAAGCTGCAGAAACATGTCGACCATGACTATATAAACTGTCCAGGTAGTAATTTGCTGACACTACCTTTTGCACTATTTTTAGATAGTGGGAGTAGAAGGTTGCTAATAAATTTATTTTTCCTTCTTCCACCCCTTTTTAAATCACCACATTTTTGAGAAATTCTTTATTTTCATGATTTAGCACTGCTTACTAGTTACAGCCTGACTCCTACCTGTCATAAAGCTCATTGGGTTACTGATTTCCACCAGGCTTACGCTGTGCCAAATCGTACATTGGGCTCCTCCCTGTGTACTTATGGTGGCCTTCCCAAATGATGTAGGGCGGTACAGGATGGAACTCTGATGGGAACACTGTAACTATCTTGAAGGTGTCCCATTATTGATTTCGCAATCAGCACACGCAATCATTCAACCCTCACATATGAGAAGGTTTTTGACTTAATGCTACTTGTTAGTTGGTGTTGAGTACTCTTGAGGGACGTAGCATTTTTGGTCAGTAAATTTTCCCTCTGACCCCCCCTAGTGAAGTTTGAAACACACAACATAGAAACATATAAAACCAGGAAAAAGAAGAACTTGTTGGTTCATACTTATAAGACTTGCTTGCTTGCTTCATGAGCATAAGAGACGTCTGGGGGGTGTATGCTAATAGGCAATGTGTTGTAAAAAGTAATAAAGGTATGAATACTCATTTTTACTTACTTAGATGGTTTTAGAAATGCTTATTAATATCATTGTGTACTCACGAACTCGGGATTAGTTATCCTCCGTCTTACCCCACGGCGCTGCTCTGCTGAAGTGAGGAGAGGACAGGGCAATCGGTATTTATACCCTATCTACGGTTAATTAGCTGCCTTATTAGTTCGAAAAAACGGAAGTTGTGCCAGGACCATAATAGGTCTTTCCGCCGTTTCGTAGGTAAGGTTGGTTATACAATTAAGTGATTGCATGCCCTTATATGGGACGTCCGGTGAAGCCAGCTCTACCGTGTGCACCTGCGGTCTGTCCTGACTTGCTGCGGCCGCCTTCCTCGAGACAAACGGATCCCTCGACCTCTCGCAGTCTGGATTCCGGGCCAACCACAGCACCGAGACCGCCCTGATCGCAGCCACCGATGACATCCGAGCACTGCTTGACAACGGAGAAACAGCAGCCCTCATCCTCCTAGACCTCTCCGCGGCCTTCGACACTGTCTGCCACCGTACACTAGTACAGCGACTCAGCAACGTCGGAATCCAGGAGAAGGCACTGGAGTGGATCACCTCCTTCCTCACCGGAAGGACACAGAGAGTCCGCCTCCCCCCGTTCAGATCTGAAGCCACCGAAGTCATCTGCGGCGTTCCCCAAGGCTCCTCGCTCAGCCCAACCCTCTTCAACGTCTACATGAGCCCCCTCGCAGCTATCGCACGCCAGCACAACCTCAACATCATCTCCTACACCGATGACACCCAGCTGATCCTCTCCCTCACCAACGACCCCGCCACCGCCAGAGCCAACCTTCACGAAGGGATGAAAGAGGTAGCCGATTGGATGAAGAACAGCCGCCTGAAACTGAACTCGGACAAGACGGAAGTCCTCATCCTGGGATCCTCACCCTCCGCCTGGGACGACTCCTGGTGGCCCCCCGCCCTAGGCAGCGCACCCAAACCAACAGACCACGCACGCAACCTGGGATTCATCCTGGACTCCTCCGTCTCCATGACCAGGCAAGTCAACGCCGTCTCCTCGTCGTGCTTCAACATCCTGCGCATGCTACGTAAGATCTTCCGGTGGATCCCCACCGAGACCAGGAAGACGGTCACCCAGGCCCTCGTCACCAGCCGCCTGGACTACGGCAACTCCCTCTACGCCGGAACCACCGCCAAACTCCAGAAGAGACTCCCGCGGATCCAGAACACCTCAGCACAACTCATCCTGGACATCCCCCGTCGCAGCCACATCTCTGGACACCTGAGAGACCTGCACTGGCTCCCGGTCAACACGAGAATCACCTTCTGTCTCCTCACCCACGCACACAAAGCCCTACACAACCAAGGCCCAGGGTACCTCAACAGTCGCCTCAACTTCTACGCTCCCAAACGCCAGCTCCGATCGACCGGCCACACCCTCGCCGCCATCCCCCGCATCCGAAGAGCCACCACAGGGGGACGGTCCTTCTCCTACCTCGCCGCCAAGACATGGAACTCCCTCCTGACCCACCTCCGCCTGACCCAGGACCACCTCGCCTTCAGGAAGCAACTCAAGACCTGGCTGTTCGAGCAGTAGCGGACCCCCCTCCCCTAGCGCCTTGAGACCCTCTGGGTGAGTAGTGCGCTATATAAATGCTTTGATTGATTGATTGATTGATTGATTGACTGCGTGATCGATGTGTCCACAATCACATCCCGCATGCGCAAGGTGTACCGACATACACCCGCGCATGCGCAGTGAGGTATGCGGGCTGATGTCGGAAATTCTGAAGCGCATGCGCGAGGCGTAGCGGCAAACACCCGCGCATGCGCAGTGGGCCATGTGGGTTGTGAATTTAGCCCTTAGCGCACATGCGCTTCGGAATTTCCAACATCAGCCCGCATACCTCACTGCGCATGCGCGGGTGTATGTCGGTACACCTCGCGCATGCGCGATGTGATTGTGGACACATCGATCACGCAGCAAGGCAGGACAGACCACAGGTGCACACGGTAGAGCTGGCTTCACCGGACGTCCCATATAAGGGCATGCAATCACTTAATTGTATAACCAACCTTACCTACAAAACGGCGGAAAGTCCTATTATGGTCCTGGCACAACTTCCGTTTTTCGAACTAATAAGGCAGCTAATTAACCGCAGATAGGGTATAAATACCGATTGCCCTGTGCTCTCCTCACTTCAGCAGAGCAGCGCCGTGGGGTAAGACGGAGGATAACTCATCCCGAGTTCGTGAGTACACAATGATATTAATAAGCATTTCTAAAACCACCTAAGTAAGTAAAAATGAGTATTCATACCTGCATTACTTTTTACAACAGATTGCCTATTAGCATACACCCCCCAGACGTCTCTTATGCTCATGAAGCAAGCAAGCAAGTCTTATAAGTATGAGCCAACAAGTTCTTCTTTTTCCTGGTTTTATATGTTTCTATGTTGTGTGTTTGTCAGTGTTTTTCTTTTCACAGGGCTTATTCAAGCACATGGTTTGGTTCCAGGTGACTGCACCTGTTTGAACTACCCGCTACATGGGTAACCATGATTTTTAATTTTATTTTTCTTTCTCAGGTCATGCAAATCGCATCGCACTTGTAACGGACCGCTGTAGTTACATCATAGCCTTAAGTACTACACATAATTTTACACTTTTTTTTCACTCTTTTCAACCTTAATACACTTTGGGAAGATTAATGAAACGTGAGTATGGTGGTGAAGTTGTGCCCCCGTCCTGAAGAAGGAGCGTAAGCTCCGAAACATGTTGACGCACACCAGAGGTCCTGTCCATTAATACAACAGATCTGACCTCGCACTGCACTTCTTTTAATAGTACCAGCCGGAGTTAGAAATACATTTTTTCCATTAAACTCACGAGCCAGGTACTTTTTAACCTTTTCACCACGTCCCACCACTCACATAACAATACCCACACACATGCACCACACATAGCCAAACTATTAAGTGCTCCCACGTAGTCGTAGGTCGCACCACGCCGCATCCCGAAAGAGGGGTGCGAAGACCACGATGATGAAGCATGACACCAAGGGGCCTTTTGGTGTGTGAGGGGTATTTTACAAAACACTAAGTGCTCCCACACCACTGTGGTGGACACTTCGCCCTTACCCCAGTAGGATTCATTTTGTTTATGTAAACTAGTCTGTGGAGTAAGAATCCTCCTGTATTTACTCTGCCTCCCCTTTTTGTTCTTTGTGTGTCATGTCTTTCAACATTCATGTAGGTATGTGTGGATGAATGTAGGGACAGTGATGCACCTTGCATCAATGATGCTCATCCTGAGGGAAGCCAGTCAGAGGATGCTACATGTCGAATTGGGTCACGGGTCCCGTGGACACCACAACAGGGACACACGCACCAGCCACTTTCTTGTCTGAACATGGACTGTACCACGCCCAGGGCACAAGAGTCATTTTTAAAAGCCCTGCCCTGTTCCGGTGTACCGCAGGCCTGGCCACTCTGCTCACGCTTCCAGGGGGAGGGGCCTCATTGCTACCCAGTGCAGGCGTACTCGCTGGTGGTGAGCAGGTCACTGGTCTAGTTGTCAGCATGTGGCAGCCACTCCCTGAGGGCAGGTTTGCACGCATACCACACCCACCCGGTACAGGCATCACAGGCCATGTGAGCAATCAAATATCAGGGGCCGACGACGTCACATACCCCACTGCCGCTGGGGACTGGATGTCGGACCCGAGGCCTTGAGGCCAGTTTGGGCCTGCTGCCACGTGGCACTGACTGTGGGTGAACAGGGTTTGTGGCACCCGAGGCCTTGAGGCCGGCACAGGCCTGCCACGGGGCGCTGACTGGGGTTGGACAGTGTTTGTGGCACACGCTGCATTGCAGCTGGCACAGGTACCCCGCAACGGGATGCTGACTGGGGTTGGACAGGGTTTGTGGCACACATTGCTTTGCGGCCGGCACAGGCACCCCGCCACGGGACGGTGACTTATGGTGCACTGAGTCATTGGCACCTTGAGAAGCTGAGCGGGTGTGCAGTCTGCGATGATGGCCCGTCATGGTGGTTCAGACTGCCCAGGATTTGTGTGCCTTGCTGGCCCACAGTGTAGGCCGCGCCAGCGTCCTGTGTGGGCCTACCGCAACTTGGCCCCGCTTCCGGGGTCACAGAGTCAGTGGCACCCATTGGGCTGAGCGGCTGTGCAGGCTGCGATGTTTCCAGGTGCCCTGGTTCATGCCATGGTGTAAAATGGTCCCAGCACCAGACGTGTTACCTGGCTGCCAGCGCAGCGTGGATGCATTAGGTGGAGGGTGCCATGTCTGCGGACCCTGGCCTTGTGGCTTGCAGCGGCACGTGGTGGGACCTGCAATCTACACGCAGGTGGCGGAAGGTGAGCAGTGTCGCCCGGGTGTGCATGGGCGGGCATGCTCCGATGGGAGGCAGGAGTGCCTGGGATGCCTGTGGCTGTGTGTGCATGGGCGGGCGGGCGACGTTGTCTTGTGTAAGTGTGTGTACTGTGCCAATCATGTCCTTGGACTCTGTTTTAGATGACGGCTCTGTCTCAGATGTGTGACCTGGTGTGCAGCTCTACGTACCGGCAAGTGGTTGGAGTCACACTAGTGGCAGCTGGTGAGCAGTGTGGCCTGGGTGTGCTGGGCCGTCTCTCTCTCCCCCTCTCTTCTTCTCTCTCTCTCCCCCTCTCGCCCCCCCTCTCTTCTTCTCTCTCTCCCTCCTCTCTTCCTCTCTCTCTCTCTCTCTCTCTCTCTCTCTCTCTCTCTCTCTCTCCCTCTCTTCTTCTCTCTCTCTTTCGCTCTCTCCCCCTCTCTTCTTCTCTTTGTCTCTCTCCCCCTCTCTTCTTCTCTCTCTCTCTCTCCTCCTCTCTTCTTCTCTCTCTCTCTCTCCTTTGCTCTCTCTCTGTCCTTTGATGTGCGCAGGACACACCTTCTCTTCATGTTTTTTGTCTTGCAGGCTGTGACCTACAGATTGTGTTGAGGGGAGCTGCCATGTGTCTTCATTTGATTTCTGTATTGTTTCAATAAAGTTTCATTGTTTGCTTCAAATGTGAATGTGTGATGCTCATTTCTGTGACAACGCATGCATGTCACCAGTTGTTATTGTGCGACATTGTGCAGATTATTTCGTACATGTTTAGGTTTAGCTGATGTGGCATGTCTTTGGCAGGGAGTGGCCCGGGGGGTGTTCCTGGGGGTGGTGGGTGTGGCCCTCTTGGGTGTCTGGCCTGCATAGGTAGTTGCTCCATGGCATCTGTTGCCCTTCCAACGACGCAACTGGGCAGGGCTCCCTTTTGTAGTGCAGGCTGTAGTCCAACTTTACACCAGGTCAGAGCAGGTGTAAAATTTCTGCTGCTAACATGCCTTATCGCATGTTTTGTGTTCTTATCGCCAAACTGTCTGGTCGTTGTGAATGTTTAGGTGTGGTGTTTTTGCGGCTTTTGTCACAGGAACGCCTACTCTGCATCTCATTAGCGATAGTTGCGGGGTTCCGCTGTGGCGATGTTTTTTGCAGCTGCTTTCTCTGGAAAAGTGGTGCTGTGGGCTGTTAGCACCTGCTTGTGAATTGTGGGGTAAATGTATCACAACTTTGGCTGCGAGAAAGTGCAGGTAATTCCGCGATAGCTCCTTTTGAATATACCCCATTGTCTTTTTTTGCATTTTTTCAAAACTTGATTTTAAAGAAGCATAGATGTAATAGATGACAACATGCTTTGATTCATTTTCAGATGTTATTTTTCAGTCACGTATGTTTTGCAGCGCATGGTTTCTAAAATCAGCATTACAGCTTTGTAATTCATACTTTTTAATTACTGCAAATGTATGGTTTTATGATTTTATGTATGCACTGCAGATACTTGTGTTTAATGTTTTTGTTGTCGTTATGTCTGTTTTAAAATGTTGTACCTTTATAGTTAATGTGAATATATATGCAATAAACAGTTTTTTAGATTGATTGAATGCTTTCAAACATCTCTAAAAATAAGACATGGGAAACCTAATATTTCGACTGAAAATTTCGAAGCCATAGGTTCACTAACAGAGAATGCTTCCACCAACATTAAACCCCTGGTAGAGGGATTGCTGTAATGAATACAGATTATAAAAATAAAGTCAGGAGACAACATAACTATATTGACCATT
Source organism: Lissotriton helveticus (assembly GCF_964261635.1). Taxonomy (NCBI): domain Eukaryota; kingdom Metazoa; phylum Chordata; class Amphibia; order Caudata; family Salamandridae; genus Lissotriton; species Lissotriton helveticus. The sequence continues at coordinate 480,527,334 of NC_136071.1, read as the reverse complement.
ACAAAAGGCTTTACTTTAATCCCAATAATGAGCTTCAAGAACAAACTGCCATTCTCTCTAAGAGAGGACTGTTCAACGGATGGTTTTCACAAATTGAATTTGACTTCTACAATAAACAAATGTGCCCGAACTCAAGACCTAAATATTATCTAAATTACACAAAAACACTGTTATGACACCTGGTATACCAATTGTTTTGGGAAGTTTTCACTACTTTGACCCATATCCCAATACATCAATTGTTTACGAAATCTGGTAAATCATCAAATTCTATGTCAGGAAATCCATGCACTTCATAAGCTTTGCTAAAACTTACCTTTTAATCCAAAACTGAATTGGTGGTCAATCTACCTTTGTCTTTATTCGACCTTCCGCAGACAGGCCATAAAAGGTACACAGAATAACCAACAACATTAAAATCCAAACTCATTTAAAAGTTACAATCACAGTGCAGGGAGAAACAATAGTTTGAGCAGAGCTAAAGTGGCAGTGCAGATTAATTAGATAGCAGCAAATATAAACCAGTAGCATTAAAATAATAAAATCAGTCTTATAAGAGTTAGCAGCAACAATAAGCATTAGAGCAGCAATACAAATACACTACATGCAGGAGCTGTTAAAAAACATTAATATCAAAACAACATGCTCCTTCTCCTAGCTAAAGTGCACTTCAGAAAGCTCGCAACAGCAAAGCAAACGTCACAGTCATTAAGTTGCTGCAGAAAATACAAAGCCGCTTTACATTTAGAAAACTTATACCTGCGCAAAAGTGGTATTAAGAATTTCTTAGTAAGTGGAAGATACAATTGGAAAAAAAAGACAAAATGTAAAATAGTTTGGCTTGAATGATCATCGCAAGGCCCAATGGTAATAATTTCAAAAGAATACTGGCCCAAGGGGAAGCATATCAACCAGCAAAAAGACCCCAGCCTGTCAGTAAATGCCTTTTGCGGACGTTATTTACATATAAAAAATACAGGGCAATAGTGGAAGGTTCTTGAATAAGGCAATATTCTGACAGTGGGTTTGGACACTTCAAACAGTTCCCTAGAGGATTCTTTATGCTTTCGAAAGCTATCCAACACCCTCTGCCGGTCCCCTTTGTCAATTGATTCTGGGTGCTCAAACAGAGAGACACAACCAAGTTCCATAAGTCAAGTTTTAATATATTGTAGCCAAGGAAGAGAAAGGCCTCGGGAACAACTTAAGCATTCTCTAATAGTTGCCCGGTTTAGTTCAGTCTCTTCGTTTGCCCAAATGGAACACCAGGTGGCTAAAGGTGTTGCATTTGTAATATCTTGTACATAATCAAGACCTAGCTCCAAATGAAGAGAAAAATGTGGCGATAAGGGGGGAACTCCTAAAACTCTGCAACAAAATCTTTTCCCCTCGGTCTGTATAGCATGTACATCCCTACATTGCCAGATACCCACGTCATATGTTAAAATCGGGATACATTTACGATTATAGATCTCTAAAATTTGGGCAATGGGTTTTTTACCCATGGACATTGCAAGGGAGAAGGTGGTCCCAACTGCTCGTGTGTAGCGTATTATTCCATTTTTTATATAAGTATGCCATGTGCAACCTTCCTCGAATTCCAGATCTAAATATTAGAAGGAACTAACCCTCTCCAGCTTCTTGCCCTCCACATTCAAACAGCGGAATTTAGTATTTTTGGGGCCACAAATCATAATGAAAGTTTTCTTATAGTTTGGCTCCAGCCCCAGGTCCTTCATAAAACAGACATAACTGGCAATGAGTTTATTTAGGCAATTCACAGTCCTTGCAAGAAGTACTGCGTCATCCACATACAGAAGCGCTGGCACAGACTTTTTCTCCACGTGTGGGGTGGCAGTCCCAACTGAAACCAAGGTGTTCTCCAATTCATTAGTATAGAGGAGAAATGAGATTGGGGCAAGGACACAACCATGGCGCACCCCGCGCTAGGTATTACACAGATCTGAACACTCCCCGGCATTGCCATACCTCACTGAGATGGAAAGATCGTGATGGAGAAGGCTCAGAAAGGAGGCCAGACCCGTATTCACTCCCATGTTAGTTAAGATGTCCCACAACTTAGAGTGTGAGACATAGTCAAATGCACTGGTCAGGTCCATAAAAGCCAGATGAGTGGAAGCACCCTTTGCGTATTTGCCCAAAATAAGGTGAAGATTAAGGCACTGTTCGATTGTGCCTAGCCCCATCCTAAAGCCATACTGACTGGGGGCAGAAATGTGGTTTACGCTGATCCAGTCCAATAGGCGATTTGGCACAACTCTCCTGATGACTTTGACGGAAGAATCCAAAAGGGATATTGGTCGATAGCATTTGAGGTTGTGCACTTTGACCGATGGCACTCCCTCATTACAAACTGAGTTAAAAACTGCAGTGAGTACCGGAGTCCAGAATGCTGGATCTTCCTTGAATAGGTCCAATGGAATTCCATCTGGCCCTGGAGTCTTCTTGCCTTTGCTTTTCTTAATTGCCTTTCAGACTTCCTCTTATTTAAAAATAAGATTTTGACATACTAGGTTTGACTGCACTGACGGAACTGTAACACCAGAGTCAATGGACTAGAGACCAGCGTAGTCCGTCACCCAAGTCTCAGGTGATATATGGAAGGTTACTGTATCACCTGGTAAATTGGGAGATAGGACTGACCGACTGCTTTCCAGAAGGCGTTGGGATCTTTGGAGCGACAAACACCCACTAATAATTCCCACTTATCCTCCTTCAAATTTGACTTTCTGTTTTTTGTGGTTAGCTTATACAGTCTCCTGCTTTCCCTAATCAAAATCAAGACTCTGGGTTTTTGCTTAAGAGCCCAGCGTAAGATGTTATTAGCTTCTCTGCAGGCATTGTCAAACCATGGATGTGCTTGAAGGCAAGGCTATGTAATGGGTCTAGAGAAAAGAATTTTAACTTTAGCTAATAGATTTGCAAAGCTAGATAGGATATAGCCTCAATCGCTTGGCATGCAAACACAGCTATGCATCAGGACAGAACTGATGGGTATCAACTGGGACATTATGCTGTTCATGTTTGCTATACGCCATCCCACCCTACCCCATGTATCCTTAGTGGATAGTGTCTGGGTAGTTGAAGGCTTGGGCTTGGGCTTGTGGCGCAAAATCGGAGCACTATCTTTGCAGAGATCGGGTTGTGATCGCTATAGGACTGAATAAGAACCTCACAGTCATTAATAAGGGGCAACATGCTCCAGGTGACAAACATATAATCAATGATGGTTCCTGTCCCCACCTATAAAAGTGAGAATGTGTAGTCTGTCACTTTGGGGGCCCTATTAACCATACCGTTTTCTAGCAAATAGAAAAATAGGACCCGCCCCTAACATCATTCACATAAGGTCCGGCTCTTGGGCAATTGGCTCAAAGGTAGTTGGAGAAAAAGATAGAGGTTGCCCTAATTTCGCATGGTAGCCCCCCGCCACCAGCAGCTTAAAGGGTCAGTTCTCTCAAGCCTCTCTCTCCGCAAGCATATCCATCAACACAAATAGGCCGTGGAAGTCCCTTTTGGAAGAAAAATTATTATAATAAAAATTGACCAAAAATAGCTTATTACTATCATTCCAGGTAAGACAAAGGGCCTGTGCTTCCCCCTGTTCCTGGGACAATTGCACAATCAGACCAGCGATTTCCACTTTAAACCAGGCCAACAGACCCCCTTTAGCTCTACCTGCATTAGATGGAATAGTGGGCAGGCTAAAACATGCAAACCCATCAAATGTGATATCCTTGCTCTCCCAAATTTCTTGCAAAAAGACTATATCGTACGTCAAAATACAGGATCCCCAACCCTCCAATATATTCTTTGAAGCTACTCCCGCTATATTCCAGCGTGGGATTTCCAATCCTACGTTATCTATTTGAAAATTTTCGGTGCCTACACACACACACTGGCCCCTAGAGGAGAAGGGTTTTGAAAGGGACCAGGAGGCAGTTGGGGGACAGTGGTTAACCTAGCAAGAGCTTCCTCAGAATTCGCAAAGCGAGATCTGGTACCCCAAAGATCCTCTGAAGGAGAATTATTCACTTGTACAGCTGGGGTAGAGTTACAAGGAGACCCAACCTTCTTCATAGGACCAGGCACCGTGGATGAAGGAATATGTCGGGGTGGTAATTGGGTAAAAACTAATTTATAAGATCACCTATCCACATCCTGGGGGTAAGAACACACAACCACCACCTTAAACCGTCAATTGATATCTTCCAGCCTGACCAATGGAGCAAATCTGTTGGTCAAATGAAGTGATACAGAAGGAGGGGGTCTAGGCGGCACAGAGTCACAGAGGAGAAGACGGTCCGGAGTTTGATATTGATGTGCAAAATGCTAGTAAATGAAGCCAAGTGGGACTACCATGATGGAACTAGTTTTAACCATTCCCATGCTAGCTTTGTGCAGTATTTTCTTTACTACTGTTGGGGTACGAAAATTGACCAAAGTAACATCTCCATTGTTTCCATGACCCCTACTCCCAATGCCTCCCAACCGTTTAATCATCAAAATGTCTTTAGATTTGTCCGAGCTACCAGTGATGTTATTATTCAGCCGGTGAATTAATGTGTTCAGCAGGCTTCTTGTAGTTTCCATCTTGATTTCTGGGAGCTTGGGCATATTATTCAATACCATGACGTACTGGGCAGATGCTGGGGGAAGATCTATCACCAAAGAAATGGCCTTATTTGGGGCACGGAATGCCTGTTGTGTGACAGGATGGATTATAGGTAAATTGGCGTGTGGCTGTACGACAGCATTGCTCTGAGAGGGAATAGTAGGAGTAAAATCCGAGGCCAAATACTGGGTACAAGTGGAAGTCCTAAGATCCGGCGGTTTAGCCAGGTTGGATTAAATTTTCGCTAAACGATCAAAAATAGGGCGTGACTTGGAGTCCAAGAGATTGCCTAGGCATTTGCTGAAACCATGCCAGGTATTCTCGTTAACCTAAAAAAAAAAACAGTCAGGACTCTATCTGTAGCCTTATTATGTGAAGGAATTTTGGTGGTTCTAGGATAGTTTCTCTGCTTGGTGAATTTAGCAATTTTTCTCCTCCGCTTAGCTCTTGGGCCGCTCTCCCCTACAGAGTCGCAAAGCTGATTGCCACCATCTATGCTAATTAGAACTGGCACAGACTGGATCCTCACCCTCGTTGTGGGCCGGCGACACAGAACAAGCCTGGCTCGTAGGTATCGCAAGTGAACTTGTTGCCACTGATACACTCTGTGTTACTAGCAGACCACATTGGCTTTGATCAATAGGTGAATGAATGAGCTCTGCAGGTGTGAGTAAGAGGCAACGCTCTACCAACTAAACCTCATTTGTAACCATAACCACAGCTCGGTTAGATAGTTGTCAATTGTTGAGCGGGGTGCGGGGGGAGGTATCGTGCTGGAGTCGCTTAAGGCACCATTTCTCTTACCCATTGTGATGTCCTATCTGGCTGAAGGGTGGGAATAGAGCACAAAAATAAGGTAAGCAGAATAGATGGGCATAATTTAAGGCAGGCAAACACGACCAGCCACTGCTCTCATAGTATCAAGGAGAAGACAAAACATTGTACCGTGGGACGTATTCTGTGTAAATGTCAGGAAAACCCGCTGCAGGCCTTATGGGGATGGCCCGCCCAGCCTTATCTGGGCTTTGACCGGCCCGCCCACAAGAGAATTTAAAGTGCCTCCAGGTGCAGGAAATAGACGTTGGTTGCAGCGGCCAATCTGGAGACTGGGACTTGTGGTAATTCTCCCCTTCTCCCCTCAGCAACAGGGTGCAGCAGCAGCAGCAAAACGGGCGTCCCTCGCTACGGAAGCCCACAAGAGATTTTAAAGCGCCTCCAGGTGCAGGAAACAGATATTGGCGGCAGCGGCCGCTTGGGAGGCTGGGACTTGTGGTCCTGGTCCCTTCTCCCCTCAGCAAAAGGAGGAAGCAGCAGCAGCAAAATGGGCATCCCACGCTGCGGGTGCCCACAAGAGATTTTAAAGCACCTCCAGGCGCAGGACACAGACTTGGCGGCAGTGGCCGCTCAGGAGGCTTGGGCTTGTGGGCCTGGTCCCCTTCTCCCCTCGGCAACAGGAGACAGCAGCAGCAGCAAAACAGGGAATTGTTGGTCAATTTCAGTGTGTAATCCACATTCATTAATATTCCTCAGTGTGAGACATTGGTGGTCATGAGGGATACCCTCAATAAAAGTGAAGATGTAGAAAAAATCCCAGCAGACTTCATAATTCATGTATCCCATATTGCCCTATTGGAAACCTTTATTTTTAATCAGAACCTCTATCAACAAATCAGGGGGCGAAGGGTTGTGCCTTCGCTGCTGAGCTAGCCCAACAATCCAATGCAAACTTTGTGTGATTAAAGTAATTTACATTACCCTTTCTACAAACAGTGTGTTCTCTTTTGGTTTCAATACCTAGATGACATATTTCTGATTTAGATGGGCTCATCGCCCGGATTACAGTTATTATCTGGTTTAACAGTAGATCATATAGCACGAACTCCTGGCAGATGCAACAATAGTTTCATATCTCGAAATGACAAGAGGCTGGACCCGATAGGCAAATGTTACAAAACATATATAAGTATTTCAAGCATAAGTGTACAACAAACGCTCTGTGCTCCAGGATTACACAGTGTACAATGTCAAACACAATATACGAGTGTGTATGACAGATAATAGCAGTGGGACAGTTCATTGGTATCATACAAGGCACACCTTAAGGTATATGAAAGACAGAAGCATTTCATCACTTTGGTGTCCTCATTGCTACTGTTGTTGATGATGTTTCAATGCAACACTATTTAAGGGTCCTCATCAGGACTCATTTGGAACCAATGTTCATGTCATGCCCTGGCTCCAGGTGTTTTGTGACCGCCACTGTGATAGTTCACCAACTTAACAATGGCTCATGGCCTAAATGTAACCATGTTGAGTAGCCATCTACAGATTATTGTTCTGCATTTTCCTGTGTTCAAGGTGATAAAACTAGTGTATATACCAAATCCAAAGACCGTAATACTTTAAATTGTCAGAATGTGCTTCCACGTACATTGAAGAAGTTCCCCTATGACTAATATTTTAACATTAGGAGAAATTACTTTAGATTATTTTGATAATGCATACCATTTGTGTACTAAATTCACTTGTAGGATACCCCAAAAACATTGTGTTAGGCCCTAAAAAATGGCATGGTACACCCAAAGGTAAACCCTACTAAAGCCCAAATAAACACCTCACCTATCATCCCTGAAGTGTGATAAAATTGCCAACCCTATCTGGAGTTTGATATTGAAGCACTTGCAAATTCTGGAACCCCTTTCGTCAAGAATAGAAGATATTTAAGAGAATCACTAGTCAGGTAGGGCTCACACAAACTCTTATTGCTCTCTAGGGTTTCCGGAAGGGGACTGGTCAGTAAAGATGAGGTGATTGTTTTGTGTGTCAATTTACACCTGATGCCAATGAAATCACAATCAATGGTATAAAGAATCAGCAAAAAATTCTTCAGCTATTACAATTGCAAAAATGTCATGTATGCCATCACCTGCGCTCATCAAATGACCTATATAGGTATGAGAACTCGGCAGATTAATAAATGCATTGGCCTAAACAAGTTACATAAATTACATCATCATGACAGCCCCCCTGATTAGCTATTTTAGAGAATCGTGCTACTTAGCAGCAGATTTCAGATGGTCGCTGTGAGAAAGTGCCATCTTTCTTGCATTGGTATGCCCCCACTTTTTGCTGAACTGCTGATGTACTTTGACTGAGTGTGCCCCGGGCTCCTGCCAACCAGGTGCCCAGGGCCTGTGTTCCTTCCCTAAAACTGCGATGAAACAAAACCCAATTGGCATCTCTGGCCACCTGTCAGCCCCTAGTAAATGGTACCCTAGGTACCCAGGGCATGGTGACCAGAGAAGACCTCTAAGGGCTGCAGCACTTATTGTGCCTCCCTTAGGGGCCCTGTACCCTGACACCCACACACTGCCCTTGCAGGCTGAGTGTCTAAGTACAGAACTAAACAGAGAGTCGACATGGCACACATCCCTGTGTTATTATAAATCACAAAGGGGGAGAAGGAAAAGTCTGTGACCCTTTCAACTTCCTTAGTTTCAATATCAAATAATCAATGGGGGAAGGATCACTTGTCCTGAGTAACCAGGGTTTTGTTGTTGAATCGGATTCTGTTCCGATAAAAAACCCTCATGCACGTCCCAAGGCTCGAATGGTGGTGTATCTTGGTTCTCCCCTTTTTGTTAGCAACATGACAGCATCATTATTGGGTTTAGTTGTATGCTTCCTCCACCCGGAGGTTGACCACTGGTTAGTGCAGTAGTGATTAGAAATTGAAAAAGTGGGGTGTTCAATAAAAGGGCTTCTGTGACCAGTTGATACAGATTTTAATTAATACTGGAGAGAAGCCTGGTTAAAAGAATTGGGTGTGCGTACGAAGCTGGAGTTAGGGGGCTTCCGTATTTACTATTGTCTATAAAAAGGTCGACATGTTTCAGCCACTAAGAGCCCATAAGGGGTCAGGTTGGCTTTCTTCAGGACCTGGGGGCATATTACCAAGCAATAGCGATAATTATCGCTATTGCTTGGTTAAAGACAAAATTTTACCGCTGAGCTGCAGCGATTTTTACCGCAGATAAACCTTGGTATTACCAAGGTTTATCGCAAATGCGATAAAAAACGGCCACAATGCATGAATATCGCTGAAAAGTCCGCGATATTCATGCATTACCGAGCTAATGCTCTTAGCCATGTTATCCACCTCCCATTGGATAACATGGCTAAGAACTGCTCAGGGCAGGTGTTAGCTTTTGGAGATATTCGCGCTTAGCGCGAATATCTCCAAAAGTTGGTAATAGGAGATAGCAATGTTAGCGACTGTTTCCAGTCGCTAACATCTTGGCACGCCCACTTTGCATGTCATTAGTGATAAATATCACTGACATGCAAAGTGGGGCCCAAGATGGTCGCTATCTCCTACTAGCTGTCGCTAACTGGTGGTAGCGACAGCTAGGTAATAGGGAGATAATTTTATCTCCGCTTTCTTGGCTTTTAAAGCCAAAAAAGCGGAGATAAACCCCCTTGATAATATGCCCCCTGGTGTCTATAGTGAAATAGTGAAAAAATGAGACAAGATGACCTTATCTTGTAGGTTAAATTCTGGGAAAACGTTTCCCAATTTAGTAAGGTCTTGTAAGTACCTGTGGGTATAAAAAGAACGGGGGAGGGGGTAAGGGCAGACAATTCAAACACATAGAAAGTGTCAATGCGCAATGTCATAGATGCTGTAGTGCTTGAGAAGCAGAAGGAGGGTATGAAAACAAAAATGGCAATTCTTAGTTACATAAGGCAAAATTCTCTCCGTCCTCATAGGCAAACTTTCTCTCATTGATCACAATAAGCATGTAAATGTGCCTTCATTTAGTTGTGTGAAAGAGTTTCAAAAGCAGTCTCTATTGGGAGTGTGTGTGTAGAGAATGCGTCATGTTTGGTTCGGGACATTCAAGTGTCATTTGCGAATATTGGGTTAACAGCTCTGTGCTTGTGGGATTCATAGTGGCATTGTCTAATGTTTAGGAGACGTGAGCATTCAATGTTGGTCGCCTTGTGCGTGTTAATAAAGGGCCACATCTCTCAAAATGTAAGTGCGTTCTTGATGTTATTTATCACTGTGAGAGCAACACCTTTAATGCTGGTTAAGATGGCGTTACTTCCCGTATTGTAAAGTTTTACACCCAGATAAGGGTCATTTTTGGTTCGGGACATGGCCGCATTCAAGTGTCATTTGCGAATATTGGGTTAATAACTCTGTGCTCGTCGAATTCATAGTGGCACTGTTTAATATTTAGGAGATGTTGGGCGCCTTATGTGTGTTATTAAAGTGTCACATCTCTCAAAATGCGCGTGTGTTCTTGATGTCATTTTAGCACTGTGTGAGCGACGTCTTTAATGCAGGTTAAGATGGCGTTACTCCCCGTATTGTAAAATTTAACACCCAGGTAAGCGTCGTTCAGCTAAATTGCGGGTAAGTTATCTACACGAAATGAGTGTTGCTCCCAACGAGAACCTGCAATTATCATCGCCCATTCATGCCTTCCGTGTGATTAATGGAACGGTCTTACGTGAAAAACCATCTATAACCATAAAAGTGCATACCTTGTTATATCCGTTAAAATACCTCCTCGGGGACTCTGAGAAGTCTGCTTGGAGACAATATATATACAACGCGCGTTAACACTGTGCTTTCCTTGATACATTACGGTTTTGGTGCGGCAGTTCTAGAGATGGTCATTCCACCTCCTTGCAGTTCATTCACGACTTGTGCATTCTCTGCTTCTCAGGACCCGGGAGCAGAGATCGTGTCACTTCCTCCTTGATGTACATGGAGGTGAAGTGAAATAGAGGAAAGACTACGTATTTCGACACCGTATTTCTTCAGGAAAAAAGCTGTAATTAACATATTCCTTTTTCTCAAAAAATATATATTGATATTTCTTAAATCGCTTTAGCAGCTATTAGGGACTTTATATAAAAAAATGTATATAAAAATCTTCTTAACATTTTTTTTTAATAAAGAGGTGTTGGGGAATCATGATCCTGATTCTGACATGATTTACTTGGTCATCGCTGTGTTGAATTTACAAAGAGATGTTCCTGTGTATATTGACTAATGTGGTGTGTAGAGGTTTCTCCTGAAGAGTTAGGTCACAGATCCCTGTTTTCTCTTTAGTCTTCAGTTGTTTAAGCTTAGCCATGGTACATTGTCATTAAGTCCATTGATATTCATCTGTAATCCATGGACCCATCTTTGCTCTTTTTCAAATAGAATTTTTCCGGCATTATGTTTCCTTGTGGGTAAGGTTTCCAGGATTACCCATCTCAAATCTTTCACTGTGTGTTTATACTCAATGTAGTGGTTACTCATTTTGGTGGTACTGCTTTGGCACTTAACATTGCTTCTGTGTTCCACCATCCTTTGCTTCAGTTTACGGCTGGTCATGCCGATGTAGCACAAATTGCATGGACAAGTGATCATATAAATTGCGTGGGTGGTATTGCAATTGGTGTGGTACCTGATCGTTCATTTAAGATTTGGGAAAAGTTGTAGTGTTTTTGTTGCTGTTGTTAGTTTGCACACTGAGAATGTACCACACGGATAGTGGCCCATTATGGGTGGGTTGTTCCATAGCTGGTTAGTGAGTTCTCTCCTTTTTGTTAGAGCTGGTCTGGTGTGTACCAGTATGTATTTTAGGTTCTGTGTTCTTCTATTTGTGAATCTTGGTTTTGGCCAATTTATGGTTCCTGAATTTATGATTCTCCAATTTTTATTAAAAACTTTCTTGATTCTGTTTGAAGGTGCATTTTAGGTGGTAACACAGGTTACCACGTCACTGTCCGTTGTTTTTGGTGTTGTGTCAAGGAGACATTCTCTTGGTTGGTTCTTAGCTCTCTATTTACATTTCGTGATTATCCTCTCTGGGTACTTTCTGGCTCTCAATTTGGTGCACAAGTCCTCAGCTTGGCTTCTGTAATCTCGTGTGCTGCTGCAGTTGCGTCTCAGGTGCAAGAATTTGCTGTAGGGCAGGTTCTCCCTCAGCTGACGTGGGTGGAAGCTTTGGTAAGACAGAAGGCTGTTTTTGGCTGTGGGTTTAAAGTAAGTTCTGGTTTGCAGAGTGACGTTCTGTGCATAGATTGTCCAATCTAGAAAGTCAAGGCTTTTGTTATCGGCAGTATAGGTGAACTTGAGCCACTCATCTTTTGTGTTGAGCCAGTGATGGAATTCTTCCTAATTTTCTTTGTTGCTTTCCCATATGACGATTATGTCGTCTAAATAGCGTCTCCAAAAGAGGATCCTGTGTAGGTATGGGTTAGAAGCATTCTGTACGTGAGTCACATGCACCCATACAGCTCGGAAGATTACAGAGCCCCAGAGAATAGCTTTGATAATAACTCTAGCGCAGGTTCCTCCACAGTCGGCTCAGACTGGAGTGGAGATACCTCATTGTCACCAGAAAGAAGATCAAGAAGAAGAAGACCCGCCGTGCAGCTGCTAACAACAGGGCGACACCAACTGACTTGGCCCCAGCCCTACCGGCCTGTCGATCCTGGAACCTGCTCCTGCTGAATCCCGGCGACTCCTGCGGACAGCAACCTTGGACAACCTGGAGGACCTGCCTGCCTTGACCCTCTAACAGATTGGGACTCCCCTGAGCAGAGGCTCTGCTCCAACAGCAATACCCTTGGTGCCAGCCAGGAACCACAAATCCAGCCCACTCTGCACCCGCCAAGCCTGGCCCATGCCCGAGTGATCCAAGACCACGGGGACGTCCCCCCGGCGACTGGGACCCAAAGTCCAGTGACCAAAGACCCTCCTCGACGACCCAGACGACGCCTGCAGCCTCAGAACCAGGGCCCCCCCAACTGCGACCGGCTGAGGGTAAGATTTCCCGATGCCAAAAGACACCCCAGCACCCGGTGCCCCACGGTCCCCTGTGCCCTCCTTTGGGGTACCTACCTCTTCTCCAGGATCCCAACTTACCTCTCGAAGTGGTGGTCGCACCTGAAGAATCTCTGTCCCCGAGCCTGCAGCCTTTGTTCACTTTTTAACTTTCCCATTGGATAACATTGAGCACCCAACGGCTCAAAAGCACCATGCACCCAGCCGCCCAAGTGCCGCTGGAAGTGCAACTACTACCCTACTCTACTTTCCCTGAGTAAGTGACCAGGAGAAATTGATACAAAAAAGGTCGGTGGTGTGGCCCTCCGTGATTTTAAATACGTGGTTTGAGAGATGAGTAGTCCTAGAAGTAGGTGTGACGTTTCTGGGTGCCGCAAGGGAATCCCTTCTGGCAAGTAAGGGATAGAAATTTAAACAATAGTAATGTGGGGGTGTGGGGGGTTCCCACACCAAATCCTAGCGGTGCTCCTGGATGGGTATTACCCTTCGATGTCAGTATAATTCAATACAAGTTCAATCCAATTCCAAAGAAGGCCTGTTACTACCAAGACTCGCCGTGTGAGCGTGTCTTTCTGACCACGTAGATCATCCCCTGACGAAGGGACATCGTCCCGAAATGCATTGGGATTTGGGACCTTGTTAAATGAACTCGTGGATATTGACATTGTGATGAATCACTGTTGAATTACATTGAAGTCTATATGATTGAAATATATGACAATGGATTAAATATTCTACTTTGAATAACAATCTTTGGAATTGGATTGAACTTGTATTGAATTATACTGACATCGAAGGGTAATACCCATCCAGGAGCACCGCTAGGATTTGGTGTGGGAACCCCCCACACCCCCACATTAGTAAGTGACCAGGAGCCCAGCTCCCACAACCGCGTTGCCTGCTTGCTTGCAGCCACTAACCACAGGCCCCCTCCCCTCCATTGGATTGCATTGGGCCTACTCTCTCTGCACCCGGCTGCCCCTGTGCCGCTGAGGGTGTACCTACTGTACCTTTCTGACCCTGGGAGACCCCTGAGTCTATGCCCGGACCTTAACTTTCCCAGTCGAGTACTCACCTGCAAACCGATAGCTCATTTACTTCGATAGGATAACATTGACTGGTTCGACTCGAAAAATCTTCGGAGTGTGAAGATTTGAAACTTTAAAATATTCATCTAAAATCAGCCGAATAACGAAATCCGAAGTACTCACCTGTGATCACGAGTGAAGCCAATACTGTACCTTGTAGCCCAGTATTGAACCGCAAAAGTAATCCTAAACGTGTTTACTAGTAGCCTGAATTTTCTCCATAGGAAACAATTGACTACTTTTCTGTGAAATTTCTTCAGTGTCTACTTTTGAAAAGTTGAAATATTCCTTAAAAATCGTACCATTTATTGAAGCGTAATTACTTACCTGACTTAAGTAGAGATCCTAGTGCTGGACCCAGGAGCCCAGTACTGGATTACAAAAGTAACAAGAACTTACTTTACCTGTGAACTGAATTTCCTCCCATAGGATAACATAGCCTTATTTTTCCTGAAAAGGTTCTAAGTGTGAACTTTTCAAATACAGTTATATTCTTTAAAAATTACTGCACTAACCAAAACGTTTTTACTAGACCTTTTCCAGCTTAGGTCCCGGGACTGAATCTAGGACCCAATCCTGGAGTTCCAAAAGTAATCCATAAAGTAATCAACCGCATTTATGTAGAAAAACCTATTGAGCTCAATGTTAAATTGTGTTTAGAATTGGGTTGCCTATTGCAACCACTGTACCCATTGTGCTTACAAAGTTTATTGCCTTTCTGAAAAGTAACTACCTGAGATCATTCTTATTGAGAAAAGTATATTTTGATACCTGTTGGTGCTACAAAATAAAATAACTATGGCCCAGATGTAGGTAGGCTTTTACCGGTCGGTAACGGCCGATTTCGGCCGTTACCGACCGGTAAATGGATTGTGAGATGTAGGGGGCATATTCTTACAGAATCGGTAAATTTATCGATCGGTAAATTTACCGATTCTGTAAATTACCGAATCGGTATTTGTACCGATTCGGTAAATTTGAGATGTAGGTGGGACTCTTCTGAGTCCCACAAGCCTTACCCAATCGGTATTTTACCATCAAATCCAATTTGATGGTAAAATACCGATTCCGGTGTGCATGCACATGTGTGCATGCACACCTCTGCCATGTGACAGGCAGACCTGCCCTTGGGCCATGTATGCCTGCCACATGGCACCCGAGCCTGTTTTGGGGGGGCCAGAGGGTGTCAAAGTGACACCCCCTGCACCCTTGTGAAATTCGGTATTTACCGATTCGGTAAATACCGAATTGGTAATGCCCAGTCATTCCTATGGGCTTCAAAGCCCATAGGAATGAATGGGCATTACCGGTCGGTATTTACCGAATCGGTAAATACCGAATTTTACCGATTCGGAAAAAAAACATCTGGATTGTCCTACATCTCCCCCCTTCATATTTACCGACTCTTAAATACCGAATCGGTAAAATTCGGTATTTAAGAGTCGGTAAATATTATTTACCTACATCTAGCCCCAAATCTTTTGATATAACAACACTTGGCCTGGAGTGTGTACAGCAAATGCTTTACACTGTCCTCTGGTACTGCCTTACTGCCCGACCAAGCTGCCACTTTGGAGAGTAAGGTCAGACCTGACTTTAACCTCTGTTATACCTCTGGGGACTGTGGTCGATATACACACTGTACCTTCCTTTGGTCCAGTATATATAGAGCCACTTTCTTACCAAAGAACAAAAAGCAAACATGAGGACTTGCTCCAAGGAGTGATTCACTCTGGGATTAATTATTCTATCCCATGGAACTATTGGCTTTCCCCACATCAGCATGTACTTTCTTGAAAGATTAACTTAAGAACATTGCTTTCTTCTTTTTCACTATTAACATTTTTTCGTTTGAATAATGTACACAGTCACATATAAATTTTTCCTCATGCACTGTTTTGTATAAATAAATGTATGCAAATACATTAATCATATTACATAGCTTTGTCTATGATGTTCTGTTTTACCTAACTCATGAATTCATTTCTTGGGAATTGTTTCCCCCAGGATATGGCCATTACAAATCCACTTTCAAATAGCATTCCAGTGTTCAATTGTTCTCCTTGGGAGCACCCTCATTGTTTTAGGTTTTGCTCCCCACCTCTATGAGATTACAGCGACACACTACACCCTGGCCACGATTGCCGTCCGTCAGCGGCATTCCTTAGGGCTGCAAAAGAGGAAGAAATCAAACAGGGAAAGAGATGTAAGATCCTAAAAGGTAGAGTTTCACCTTCATGTCTGGGGACATAAGATGCTGAAAGACATGGGCATGCTGGGCCTTCAACTTCAAAAGTCACAAGTTGTCAGACAGGTGGTTCATCCTTGAGGTTTCATGAATCCTTTCTTTATACAATGCAGCTTGTATCTTACTGCAAAAAACGTCTCTCCCCTGGAGACATATTGGCGAGTGCACCCTGCTCATTTTTGTAGGTTCTTGGATCTGACTGAGGAGCAGTCGGAATTCTCTTTTCGCAAGAAAGATCCTTTTCTTCCAGCCTGGGGCGGTACTGCGATCCTAGGAGATCACACTTGCATTTTCATCAGCTGGGCCACTATGTTTGTGTGCTGCTTTAGTGGCTGCTGAGCTTGATTAGGAATGCACTTATTTCTTCCTCAGGTCACACCAACTGCATCCCTTTGTCCTAAGACTATAAGCCTACACTATGGAAGTGTACCCAGGTATCCTGCTTCTATTCCAATCATTGTGATGCACTGGTGCAGATATTCCGGTTAAAGCCATAGTTCAATCTGCATGCCTGGCTCAAAGATCCTGCTTATTTATCATACACTGGCTGTTGGAACAAGACCAACCAGCCCTCAGAACTGTTATTTCACTTTAGGTTTTCATGGGAGCCATCACCCGGCAAGAGCAAGGACCTGAAATCTTGGCTTAGGCAGCGGCCTGAGACATGCCAGTGGCCCTAACTGCCATTGTCCACACTGGCATTGAGAGGTACTACATCGTCATCAAGAAGAGCCAGAGTTCCAATGTGGCCCTGGCATCTTCGTATCCAGGTCCCCAGGCTTCCTGAGACAGGCTGCCCCATAGTCGCTCGAAAGGGCTTAGGTGACAGACAGAACAGTGACTGTTCATGGAAACAAGAGAGAGAAAGCGAAACATTGAGAGAGAGATGGATGGATGGGTGAATTTTGAAATGTGAAACCAGATAACCTGGAACCAATACATACTCCCTGTTTGTCTAAATTGTGTGACCCAAGGTATACATTTTATTTCACAGAGCCTTCTTCTTTGGCATCACACACAAGAGCACCTGCAAACCATGAGCTCAAGGTGTGCTTTGCAGAAGCACCTCTTCTGTTTTATTTAATAGACTATCATGTTGCTTCAACTATAATAGGTGTCCAAGCCACTTTTAGGGTTTACATGACTAATGACCTGCCTGCGAGTTCCCTAAAGGCATTATCATTGGAGGGGAGTATGGGGGATAATGCATTAATCTTTCTAAGTTCATGTTTTTAAATGATCACTTTCACTAAATATCTGTCTATTCAATGATACAGTCTGATGTAATAAGGTGAAACACTTCTGTAGGTTATAGAAATATGCTTTTTTTGAATTCTGAAGCCTCTACAATATTTTCACATTGTGTTTATTGCACAATGCACATGCCAAACGTTTCTATGGCTCAACTCATCCTATTAATTTGCAGGCTTGCCCACTTCTATTTATAACTAAGCCTCTCTGTTTTCTGTTTTTACTGATTTTTACAGATAAATACAGACAGAAAACATTTACTTTCTCGTCTGTATTTATTTTTAAATGACGATAAAATGGAAATTGCGTTGCTTTTTGAGTAATTCTAAATGCTATCGGTCATGACTGCTAGGCCAAAAGCTGTGTGGATTGACAGGTATTAGGGTTAAAAAAGAAAGGACTTTTAGTAAAGATGCTTTAACAATAGTAAATATGCACAAGGTTGATACTGAAATTTTCATATTTTCATATAAGTGCATTGATTTATCTTCTGCGGGTGTTCACAACATTGTAACCTGGCAGGCACTCAAGCACAAGTGCATATTTATTGGTTAAATACATGTGGAAATATACTAATTTCAGCTTCATTTTTCCACAAAACCCAAAATAAATATGGATAAATACAGATACAATTAGCAAAACATAATTATGGATAAATACAGATGGATATGTCAAAAAAATAAATACCATAAAACCGGGAGCCCTATTGATAACTTAAGCTTAGTACATGAAGCATCAGTCACTTGATAAGATGATTTATAAAAGGCAAGTACTTGATACGTGCACAGATTTGACAACTCTACCATTAAGGCTTCTCCTAGCAGAGACGTAGGACAGTGCTTGCAGTGAAAATACAATTAATGTAAGTGATCCTAGGGAGGGAACTCCCTTCTGTTGTGTTGTGAGTGAACACAGTCATGAGTTCACAGTGGAGATAAACAGGCCACGATGAAAGGGGTCGAGGCATAACTTCGGTTGGTGTTTGGAGTGTGACATCCCCCAATGTATTCTTGGTTTGTAGTTGTATCTGGCAGCACGAGTCTGCTTTGCTATGGCTGTGTTGCTTTTTCTTGTCCTGCTAATTTTTTTCTAAGAGCTTTCATCTTGTGCATTCTTGGAGTTGAAACTTAAATGTATATGGTTACTAGCGTAACCAAAGAATAGTAATTCTGCACTAATATAAGTACCACCAGAATGGCTGCAAATGTACTAGTTTTTACTAGTTTACTAGTTTAAAAAAAATCACAAACAAACCCAAAATATAATTTGATGAATGATTGCAAATAGTCCAACCAGTGGCAATTACTCCGGGTAGCATTCCAACTCTTAATTTTCACACACTGCGCCACTCTAGACAGAAATCCACTTAATGGAAATCAGTAGTAACCCTGTGTCAACACTCAAACAATATAAACAATTGAAGCGTACTAGTATTTAGGGAGTTGGATCGATAAAAACCTCAAATGTAACCATCAATGCAAAACTCTTCCGTCCACTGTACTTTTCTCCAAAACGTATTGAGGCACATTTCTAACCAACTAAAATGCTCGAAGGGCACATACATTTCGGATATCCTCAGTGCCCCAGGTCTTTATATGGATCTCTGATTTGGGCAGCATTGTTCCATAAGAGCCTTGAGAGGCTCTATTTGCGAGCCATCAAGGCAATATTTGTACTAGCAAAAATCACGCCCGCTAGTCTGTTACGGCTCGAGTTCAGACTATTCGATATAACCTCACTATCTGATGTCAGCTTTAGGAATTGCTGGCAAAGGCTGAGAATGGTATCTGAAGGAAATTTTAAAAGACTGATCTGGAACACACTAGTAACCTTTCATAAAGTTCATCAAGTCAATGGGCTGTGACATCTCAAAGGTATATTGCATGCCTGTTTCGTGGATCAAAGGGCCACTTTTGATTGTGTAGACAGGATACACGATAAAGATCCTATCTAAACTTGTAAATTGGGGATCCCAGAGAAACCTTTGAAAGCTATTTAACAACTCTACACTGATAGGTGGGTCAGGATAAAAATAGGAGATCAAGCAAAGTTCTCTCCTAAGATTCAGATCACAACATGCGTGCTTGCCTGAGAATTGTTCAACCTCTTCTTGGCAAATATCACTGAAGTCTTGGACCAGGCAAACGCCTATGCACCAAACTAGGGAGGAAACCATTTACGAGTATGTTATATGCTAATGATATAGGTCTTCTCAGCGAAACTTAAGTTTGGCCTACAAAGGCTGTTGTCCAAACTAAGGGCCTGATTAGATCAAAACAGATATCCTGTCTTGCTCAAATATAAATCACATAGGATATAATGGGATTTAAATTCCAGCTGATGGGATATCCATCACTGTTATGATGGAGTAACCTGTCCGCCAAGATCTAAATCAGGTCCTAAATAGCTGCACTTTAGTAAATAATCTGGATTTAAACATTGCAAAAACAAAGGTGTTAACATTCAGCAAAAGAACTAACAAACCAGGACCCTGACATCTAAATAGCCACAAACTAATTGAAGAGCAAGCCTACAAGTATCTGGGACTGATAGTTGATAACAATGGCACTTTCGTACGGCACAACGAACAAAGAAAAGCAAAGGCAGGGTCTCTCATTGGGGCTTTTTTATTCCTTTGGAATAGGATTGGAGGCTACTCGCTCCTTCTCATACTGGAGGTCATTAGAACAAAGCTAGCACCTATATAGCCTATGGCTACAAAACACTTTGCAGTCAAGACTCTGAAGGTCTCGAGTCATTAAACCTAAACACTTAATGGGCACATTTTCTGCCTACCCAGGAATGCCTCGCAAGCACAAATTAAGATGGAGATTGGACTTGTGAGGTAAAAATATGCAAGACAATGAGCTTTTGTCGATTTCTGGGAACAATCTGAGAGCAGCCAAATGAGACTAATTATATCAAAGACTCTGGACTGAATTGTCAGCAAACACGGGCCCACACAGTAACTATTTGGAGTCCAGTAAAGAGTTTCTACAAATAAACTAATTGTGGGAACTCTTAACCTCATTTCAAGTCTTAACGAAACATCTTAACAAAATCACCTGTGAGCTCTCTCTTTTGGAGGATAAAAACATCTTCACAAAACACGCTTGCTCATGGATGACTATGTAGGTCTATACGGCTCTAGTGCAGCCGTTGAACCTAAGTAATCTCAAACTTTTTTGACTCACGACTCTCTTCACCCATTGGCCATTGGTGGCAGCTCCCAACTGTTACTTTTTTGGGAGGGTTGGGGGGATGTGAGCCCGGCCTCTGGAGTACTAACATTTTTCTTCCTGAAAATTGTTGGGATGAAGCTGCATTGCCAAAGTGTTTCAGTGCTTGAAGAATATTTGCATGCACTTCCATTTCTATCCATGTCATATGTCCCAACACACCTGTCTCAGCAGAGTGACACGATTTGTTTAACCGCATACAGCTTTATTTTAGCTGTCTCCTCCCTGAAATTGTCTCCAATTCAATGCAAGCCAAATAAATTCCTCTGACTTTAATTTCATTTTTAAACATTCCTCCTTCTTGCTTCCAAATGTTAGCATTAAATCCTATATGGTGTTTTATTTCCCGTCCTCATAGAGAGCTGGCCTGGCTGGAAATGTGTGTGTACTGAAATAAATGTGCACTGGAAGTACCTATGGTTCAAGCACACATTTCAATACTTAATATCACTTAGTGGTTTGAGAGACAGGACAGCTGTATTTTTCCTGATATCTTGCCCTTGGTGTAAAATGCATTTGGAAAAAAACAAAACTATCAACAAGTCTAACAAAATAAATAGGGCGTCTTCCGTTTACTTTTGGAGTGTTGAAACAAAGGGATCGAGTGAAATATGGAGGTCATCTCCCTCGGCATGCCATGAATTAAGCACTACTTTTCCAGCTTTAGGCAAGTCACTTACAAATCATTAACATCATGCGTTTAACTCTAATTCGTTTCACTGAAGTCAACAAACCTTTCAACATTAAATGCATTAAAGTGATTGGTGCGTGGCTGGCCTGGCTAGTTTTGAAGGCTCCACAGGGAGCCACGGAGCACAGATTAGGAACCACTGGCTTAAGATATTGAAATGGAAATAACATGCCTCCACTTGGTTGACTCCCCAACCTTGGACCTTGGACCTTTGTCCGAAATGGTTTGCAATAGAAATTAATAAATCTTGCAGATGCTGTAACCTAGTTCAAGAAATTATTACGCACATTACTTGCTTTTGCCCAACATTCCGAACAGAGAGACAACAATTTTTAAGCCAATCTTTCAGCTTACTGGTGTGTGAACTTGTGGACAAGTACTCATAGATTGTTTTGATGGGGGGAGTAGAAGACTAAAGTTGCACACAATCATGTTTTTGACAGAAGTCGTAAATAAACTGCAACAAAAACAAGCTAAATAAATCTTAAGCCCTACGTGTACATTTCTGTTGGCACCACTATAAAGACAATACATCCTTTCTAAAAAGCACTTTGTGTTTTCTTAGTAGATTTGTCATAGCATTGGTTGTACGATAATACCGTTGGATGTGGTTTTTAAGATGTCTTTCTAATGTAATTTTAAAAAACAAACTTTGATCGTGTCCCTTTTATATGCAGTTGGTTGTTGTTTGCCAAGCATATTTAATACATTACATTTGAATCTGAATATATTGAATAAATACCACCTAAGGAATCTGTGGGAGGCCAGTCAGGACTAAAACTATGTCAAAACAATGGCTAAAATAGACGTCAGGAACTTGGCTTCAGAATCAACTCTGAGGTTTTTGGGAATCTATCAAAAGCACACTTATTTTTGCTATCCTTTACATCATCCCTTACAAAACCGTACCTATCCATCAATTTTAAATATTTGACACACATGAAATACATCAGGTGCAGATTCCTGTTATTACCATTAAAAAAGGGGGGGAGGCCAGGCAAGATGAATGATTATACGCTCTTGCCTGTGCTCCCGCCAGCGATAGATTGATCTTGCTATAATACTGAAGATTCTGCTGCCATCTCCCCCTAATCCGTGCACTCCCCTGTGAATGAGAACACAGGAAGGCAACAGAAAGAGTTTTGGAGCCTCCGGGGGACTGGGTTGCTGCTGCATATGTGTTTCTACAAGGCCGACTCTATTGGGCCTACCTGTTCTCAAGCCCACGCTTGGCAGCAGCTGTCGCTCGTGAGGTGGGGGCCAGCTGGCATATGTGGAGACAATGCTGCACCTCAAGATATTACCCCCTTGTACTGGTGAGTCCCTCTGGGGAGAGCAATCTGTTGATGAGACCGGGGGGCTGCAGCAAGCCCTCCGTAAGTGACTGTCTTTACCCTTGAGTGGTGGGGCCATTCTGTGCTCGACTGTTGCAGTGGGGCTGCGAGCCTACACTGCCCATGGAGATACTTCAGAGAGGCTCTGCTGAAGGTGTCAGGGTGGACCAGGACATGATCCCTGAAGCTGACTGCCATGCTAGTACCACGAGTGGCCGACGTGGCCCCAGAGGAGAGTTCGCTGGGGAACAACAAAGAAGCTGGGCCCCATTCAGATTTCCTCATAACAGGTAATGTGTCGGATCCACTGCCCCAGACCACCTGGTTGCTATGGAAATCATGTAAATGAAGCACATTCTAAGCCTAAGAACCAAACTTGATCTGGTCAAGGAAAAGCAGGCAAAGGAACCGTATGAACAGATCCTGGAATGTGTGCAAGGCACTGTAAGAGATGGAGCTCCATTTATTTAGGCATACTCCCAGCTGAAGCACAACATTTTGGGTCGGCCCATTCCCGGTGGAGTCCTCCCACTTTTTTTATTTCCCTTGCAAAGTTGATTCTAGTCCTCAAAAACGACAGTAGGTGGTGAAGCCCCTCGGCCTGGAAATATTGGGGAGCACCTCGCCCCCGGTCCAGCTATTGGACAAATCCTCTGAGTAGCCACCCCAGAATCTCCTTATCTCATTATCAGAGTGAACACTAGGATGGCTAACAAATTCTGCGCCCTGTGGGACTTCACACACGGCAGGAGCTTCTGGAGCGAACTTCTCTGGAGGCCCCCTATTCAGGTCCTGTTTCAGAAACGTGGGTGCCTTGGTGTTGCAACTTGGGGGAGACCTAAGATCTATGTGACATTTGGTAGGTAAACTGGAAGGATATCCTCTTCCTCTGAAAGAGGCGAGGGAAGATGAAGAGCTTCCAGGAAGCCCAGGTTAACGCCAGAACCTGGGCTGCTATGGGCAAGGGCATATTATCAAGCCCATTATCGCCACTTTAGTGGCAGTTTCCTGCCGATAAAAGCGGCGATAATGAATCGCCCTTTCTGATAATATGGCCCAAAGAGACAAACCCGGAGAGGGGGGATGATAAAAAACCTAGGAAAAAGATAGAGTACTGACAAGATATCAGAATAGTCAAATGAACAAACGCTAGCTTTATATAATGATGCCACTGCGACTAGTACGTCTGTAAATACTGCTGATGATAATTTATTGTGAACTTGTCAGACTATCCTTTAAATGTGCATGAAATCAATGTATTGAATAAAGACCTTGGATACTGTCCGGTGTACGGGGGTTTGTTCACTGATCTCCACATTCATCTTTACTAGTTTCTTTGATATGCTAAGCTCAAATTTCATTTTGCTCTTAATAACTATGAAGATACTAGAACTATTGTCGCTACACCGCAAATTGATGTTACTCTGTCACACGTTAAGAATGTGGCCACGCTTCTCTTTGGACGCTGATAATGAATCTTCATATGAACATGTGCTGAAGAGCATGAATATTCTACAGGATTACACTGTAGTGTAGTTCCTATATTCCCAATAGGCTCTGCGCATTGGAATAATATATCCTATAGATTTGACATAGGACTTAGGTCGATAGGTCTCTATCGCATATGCTAAACTTAATTGTGTGTGTGCCAGCTAACTCAGAGGTCACTAGAAACTTTCTCGAATACACAAGAAGGGATTAGTTTCTGACAACCGTATAAACATGACAGCTTTGTTTCCCAAGAATAAGAATATATCTCTCAGAGTTGCGCAAACAATAGATAACTAGTTGCAGAGAACTAGTGAGACGGGCGTTTTCAATAAAATGATTTATTGAACAGTCTTCTTTCTCATGCAAGAGAAGTGAACTGCTACAATCGTTCGGCAGACTGCAACGTATAATGCGTGCAGCGTAAACAGTAGTATGAAATAATACTGTAAGAGCATTGTATGGTTTCTAAGCCATATAAAAAGACATACATAAATAACAGACTAAAATACTCAACTGGTGCTTCATACGCACATTAAGACCCTCGAATATGGCAAATTGAAAAATCAAAAGAACTAAACTGGAAAGGAAATCTATATTGAGTTTACAACAAGAATACACAGATTATCCTATGATTCAAGACAGACCTAAATAATACCACAAGGAGTCTTGTATTGGACATTGATAATATATTACCACAAAGTTTGCAATTATTTATGTATTTTGTCACTGTTGTGTGTATGTGAGTAAGTATGAGTATGTATGATGTGATGTTTGTTCATATCTGCACATAAGAGAAAAATGAGGGGTTCGACCTAGAACAACAACTTCAGCTAATATGTTGTACCTCAACAAACGCACGTCAATTGATATTTAGTTATATTTATTATGTTTTTTATGTGAAAGAAAATTGCAGAAAATTAAAAAAAAGTATATATTTTTGTATAACGAAGAATAAATTGATATAAAACAACAAATATGTGAGAATTCTATAGTGTCATGATATGAATCCTATGTATAAATAATTGACTTAATTGCTAAAAGTGTTGAATGATATTCAGGTCGTATAAGAGGTTTTTTCCTATGTTCTTGCACTATTAGTTACTCCCACCTCTTGACCATAAACAATATACGGAGTACCCTTGTTCCTATTGCTTCTAAAATATGCCTACCCCAATTTACCTAAATGTAAATGTAAATGTGGTAGTACTTGTATAGCGCCTGATTCGACCCCCGAAGGGGTATCTCAGGCGCTTGTACGCATACCGCTGTGGAACCCTTCCTGGCTTTTCCCTGTGAAGTGCTCACTCCTGGGCACCCCCAAGGTGAAGCCAGGCATCCTAGCGTTTTTGGGGCCTAACCTAAGTCTAGTTCGAGGGAAGAAGTAAGTATTGTTTAGCATAGGTTTCGTTTTTGCCAATAATCTACCAAAGGTTTCTCTGGGTTCTAATCAGCTCCATACCTTAGAATGAAGGAGATCTGGTATCTCTGTCTCGGGAACTCGATTTCCCAGCACCACGCAAGGGGAGCCGGAAACACTGGAGCTGGATTCTCGGCAGTAGAAAAGCAGCTTCCTGATCAGTGCATCAGCTGGAGAGTCGGCTTCCTTCTGCACTTGCTGTAGCAAGCTGCGTCGGACAAGTAGGTCTTCAATCTGCTCCGAACCACCATATCTTGCTATAGCAAGTTAAAGTATATTTATACCTTAAAGGTGTTTAGTAATGCCATAGTTTGACGTAAAGTTGGGCATATGAACATCATAAATGAACCCCTGGGGAATAGTTGATCATTGTAGAGTGACTGAGTTCTTGGAGAAATCAATATTCAAGCAACGGGACGTTCCCTAACGGCTTAAGCTGGTTTTTCAAGAAATCGTTGTGACGTTTAGTGAACGGATGGAAGTAGCCATGCCTGTATTTGAGTAGCGTGGGCTATGCCTAAATAAGGTCTGGATTTCTATGCCTATATAAGGGCAACATGAATTGTACCTATATAAGGGCATGAATCGAGAAAATTCAATCAGAGCCTAAAACGCCACACAACACCCACTCCACTTTCTTATGTACGACATTACTGAGTTCTAAACACGTTAAACATATCTAAACATGATGTGTTAAAAACCCACCCAGAATACATAAAAATGCATTGGTACTGGTTGTACACGAAAAGAGCATATGTGCTGTATGCATTTAAAGCAATGTTTCATTCAAAGCATATAGTTTGATATTTGAAAATGTTAACCAAATGAATCATGAAAAAATACATTTATGAAATGGCTCTTAATACAGAAGAAAAAGTCGAGACTATTTCATGACAGATTATATAAACTGTTTGAATGTGGACCAGGTCAAATATAGTCTTTGGGAATTTTGCAAAGAATTCTAGATCTCTATGTATAGCTCTACTTTAAGTAGATTGCTTTTGTGCCAAAAAACAAACGTTGAATCATAGAAAATGGTCCCCACAGCCGCAGCAATAGTCTTGATGTTTTCCACAATTTGGTAACAGAGGAACTGTACCGCTTAGAGGATAAGCACCAAACTAGATCTAAGAGGTACAATGTGGACAAACTTACACCAGTTGAGAGGGCAGCAATTCAAAATGTACGTACTAATGGTGACATAGTAATATGAGAGGTGGACAAAGGGGGCAATGTTGTTGTTATGAATAGGACTGACTATGAAAGTAAGGTAGAAAGACAGCTGAACAACACTGCACATTACACCAAACTCAATCATAACCCTTGCACCATTGCCACCTTTAAAATAAACACTCAGCTGACACATTGGAAAGAGGTGGGTCTCTTATCTGACACAGAACACAAGTTCATTTCCATCAGTAATCCTAGATATCCATGCATATATCTTCTTCCCAGCATATAGAAGGAGATGTCATTCCCACCGGGACGACCAATCATCTCAGAAATTGGCTCCATGACCAAGGCCCTTGCCAAGTTCGTGGATACCTTCCTGCAGCCGTTAGTGACTAATTTACGCTCATACATCAGGGATAGCATGGACTTACAATGGGACGAAAACATGTGGTTTGCCACACTGGATGTAGAATCCTTGTATACTTGCTTTAAACGAGAACTTGGGGAGAGAGCTGTGGATTTCTATCCCTCCACCAGACATGCCAGTCTATATGACCACAATATGATGTTATTCGAGATGATAGACCTCATCCTAGATAAAAACTTCTTTATATTCCACACCTCGTGGTACAAACAAGAGCAGGGAACCGCCATGGGATCCAAATTTGCGCCGTCGTACAGCAACCTCTTTATGAGATGGGTAGAGCGCACCCATGCATATCCAATTCTGGGGCCGCTATATTGATGACATCATTATCATCATCTGGACAGGCGCTGGTCCAGAACTGAAAGAATTCTTCAATTTCCTCAATGACAACACTCTCAATTTCTCTTTTACCCTCGAAATGTCTCAAACCAAGATACATTTCCTTGACTTGAAACTGTATGTCCAGGACAACACCATTCATAGCACACTACATAGGAAGGAAACAGCTGTCAATAGTATGCTACACTACACTAGGTCACATCCCCCTTCCACAAAGAAGGCCATCCCTTTTGGTGAGCTGCTGCGAATTCACAGAAACTGCGGCGAGGAAGCCAACTTTGCCTTACATTCGTCTGGCCACAGACAGACTCAAAAGAAGAGGCTATGATCCACACACACTTAACATTGCTGGCAACAGGGTCAAGACCATAAAAAGAGAGGACACTTTCAAAAGTAAGAATAGGAAACGGAATCAGGAAGCCCAGAGACTCCTTTATCACCACCTACTCTACATTGAATCAAGAGGTATTTAAGTCACTGGGCAAACATTGGGCATTGCTAAAAGGAGTAACTGGGGTCAATAACATGTTCACTGAAAGACCCTCCATGACATTTAAAAGAAGTATGACTATTTTACTGGACCTGTCGGCCGCATTTAACAAGGTCAACCGCACACTTCTCCTAGCAAGGATGAAGACAGTAGGGGTGGTGGGAGTAGCCCTGGAATGGTTTTGATCCTACTTGACAAATAGACGTCAAGCTGTGGCTCTTCCCCCCTATTGTTCGGATTTTGCCGAGATTAGGCATGAGGTCCCCAAGGGCACAACAATTAGCCCGATACTCTTTAACGCCTATATGAGTCCCCTGATTGCTATTGTTAAGTCATACGGGGTCAGCCTGGTAAACTATGCTGACGATACCCAGCTTATCTTGTCACTGGAGGGAGACCAACCGGTCCTGCTAGAAAATGTTCATGCCTCTATGCAAGAAATGGTGCACTGGTTGAAAAACAACTCCTTGCAATTTAATTGCGTGAAAACTGAGATACTCTGCTGTGCAGCAGGTAAAGTCTCTTGCTCTCTTCCTCTGGGCTTCTGGCCCATCCCCACGGAGACACCCCTGTTACCAGTTACGACGGTACGTAATCTTGAGGTCAGCTTTAATGACAAGCTAAACCTCGAAACTCAGGTTAATAAAATTGTGGGAAACAGCTTTTCGCTCATCAGGGTTCTCCTGAAGATTCTACCGCTACTCCCAAGTCAGGTACGAGTACAAGAAGTAAGGAGCGTCATTTGAGTCGGCTTGACTATGGTAATGCGCTACTGCAGGAATTCCCAAGGTACTTGATTGGGAGACTCCAGAGAATCCAGTTGGTGGCGGCTAAACTGGCCTTATCAAGACCACGATGGTCATCTACATCTCTGGCGCTGGTGGAGTTGCACTGGCTCCCTGCATTCCAGATGATACAATTAAAATCTCTCTGCATTGTCCTTAAGGCACTGCACTGGATGGGGCACAATAGGTAAAGGTCTATAGCTTGTTAGGTCAAATAGTTGACAGGAACTCTAGGTACTCAAAAAATATAAGCAACCACTGATTGGAATCACTCAAATCATCAGAATTGCAAAATTTCTATAAAAATATATATTATTTGATTGTTATTTATGATTGATTTTGAAAATTACAATTATTCTCTATTTTTATATTTTTCAAAAAATTCATATAAAAAAATACATATAATAACATAGACAAATTCATGTGCAAAACATATATTGAATTCAGGTGCAATAATTCATCTTATTCGAAAAATATACGATAGACGTAAAGTTGATGGGGGCAATGCGGTAGATGTGACTACGCGTGTTTCGGCATTGCTGCCTTCATCAGGAAACCGTCTATTGCACTGAAACTACACAAAACATATAAAACACTGCCGCTCACAGCGTCCTTCTCTGCCTGAGGTCCCGTGTCCGACTGGAGGCGATTTGAGACTCGTGGTGTCTTCTTTGCCCAGAACTCTGTTTTAAACTTTGCCTGCATTCTCGGCCCCCGCTCCACGGGTGACGCCTGGGAGACTGCTGACTGCCGCTGATTGGAGGGAATCTCCGGGGGGATTGCGAGGACCAGCAGGCCACACTCCCTCACAGCTGGTGCCTCTTCCCCCGGTGTACACGCCCCCTGTCAGGTGACTACATTAACTTTTCAGCGTCCTTCTCTGCCTGAGGTCCCATGTCCGACTGGAGGCGATTTGGGACTTGTGGTGTCTTCTTTGCCCAGAAGTCTGTTTTAAACTTTGCCTGCATTCTTGCCCCCCGCTCCACGGGTGACGCCTGGGAGACTGCTGACTGCAGCTGATTGGAGGGAATCACCGGGGGACTGCGAGGACCAGCAGGTTACACTCCCTCACAGCTGGTGCCTCTTCCCCCGGTGTACACGCCCCCTGCCAGGTGACTACATTAACTTTTTGCGGCCCCCGCTCCGCGGGAGCCTCTCACAGCGTCCTTCTCTGCCTGAGGTCCCATGTCCGACTGGAGGCGATTTGGGACTCGTAGTGTCTTCTCTGCCCAGAACTCTGTTTTAAACTTTGCCTGCATTCTCTGCCCCCGCTCCACGGGTGACGCCTGGGAGACTCCTGACTGCCGCTGATTGGAGGGAATCACCGGGGGACTGCGAGGAACACCAGGCTACACTCCCTCACAGCTGGTGCCTCTTCCCCCGGTGTACACACCCCCTGCCAGGTGACTACATTAACTTTTCACGGCCCCCGCTCCGCGGGAGTCGCTCACAGCGTCCTTCTATGCCTGAGGTCCCGTGTCCGACTGGAGGCGATTTGGGACTCATGGTGTCTTCTTTGCCCAGAAGCCCGGGCAAAGGGCAGGCCATCTGAGGCCATCCAAGGTCGTTTGAGGCCGGGCTGGGCCACCCCCCTAACCTTTGGTTTGGTTTCTTTTTATCCTAAGCTGTAATAGCAAAGTCATTTATACTTTTTATCTGGCGTTGTGTGTACGAAAGATTTGGGTTACTATGGCTTTACGTTCTGGGAAAGAGAGAACAGTACAAGTTGCAACTAAGAGCGGGGTGGTAACGGGAACATTAGATAATTTTTTTTAACGGGCAACCGGTATCCTAGAAAAGGAAATTGCCTTCGCTGAGAAGCGCCTATCCGTGGATCTCTTAAAGGGTAAACGCTCGTCCTTAGGTGCCATTGGGTCAGCGGTATCCCCCGTTACAACATGTCACCGTGCCCCCTTAATGAACCAAGATTCAGAGCCGGACCCTATGTCGGCAGCACCTCTTAATGAGGTGGACTGTTCCATACTAAATACATCTATTATCAGTACGCCCTCGAGCAGACCTACCCATAGAGATGCTGAGTGTTCCTTGCTATATAGCCCTGTATGTACAGTTCAAAATATGGGAGAATCAAGTAATTTAAATCCAAGTAAAAGAAAAAGAGGGGGTGGTCACCAGAAAGGCGGTGCTGTAAAAATTTCCAAAAAAAACAGTAGAACACAGCCCTCTCATGATTTAACTAGCCCCACCAATACCACAATGGCCCCCTCGAATTGTGTTGACCAACATGCCATTCACAGTACAGAGGAGGGGCTTTTGGGTAAGATGGAAGTTCTTGTTAAATCCCTGATGCTGCCCCTTTTGGAACGAACAAGGCTGATTAATTCCAAACTTGCCCAGCTGGAGATTATAGTTACAGCTAACACGAACATTTTGGACAAATTAGTAAAAGCATTGGAAAGCCCCATAGTTCCTTCAAGTGACCCCCTGGTAAAAGGGATTAGTGACGTAGCCAAGGCGACTATTCCAGTCCCAACTGCACAACTGAACATCCAGCTGGGTCAACCACGTCTGGAGAATCATCCCATCCGAACTAATCATATGGTAAAGCCCAGGGGTAGGGATATTAAGGAGGGCGTAGCGCCTAGCATGCTGCCTGTGCCAAGTGCACAAGATATTAGCAATCGGTCAAAAGAGAAAAACCAACTGGGGAAGGAGGCTAACAAACAGTGTCTCCCATGTGTTAATCTACCCCCTGAGTCTGCTCCCTATACCATCATATTGACGGGAGTTCAAGCCATAGGGAGGGATAAAACGGAATCATACAGGGAGCTGGAAAACAAAGTCTCTTTTTGGTTAAACAAGAACAGGACTCTTCCCCCTCCTCCAAATCAGAGATTTTAAATGTTAGAAGAGTTAGCTGGGTGGGACATTGTCCAAAGGATTTAGGGGGAGACTGTGTAATAATTAATTTTAGGGACCCTTGGGTGGTTGACTTCGTTCGCAGAGATCCAAGATTTGGTAGGGTGGGCGATGTACAATCTTTAGGCCTACAGTACTTTTATCCCAAAGGACTCTGTGGCCCTTATTTCCACACACCCAAGTTCCAATGATCAAGCAATACATACCCCACATTATCCTTATGTGTTTAATCGCTTTGAACCCCTTTCAGGCTTGGAGGGTGTTGATTGACTTTCGTCTAAGCCTGATTGTAAAATTCAACCCGAAAGCTCGGTAGTGGGTTCTAGCATTTTAGAGGTTGGGGTGGTGGATAGCAGTGATCCTGTTCATGGCAGGTCTACAGAGGTGGGAAGGGTGGGCCAGGCCATAGGCTACGGAGCAGAAAGGCCTCCCCGGAGTTCCTCCAGTAATGAATTTATAGATAAATCAATGAGGGCCAATGAAGAGAGTCAACAGTCTACACAGGATCCTCTGCTCAAAATAGTTTCGTGGAACATCGCAGGGCTTAAGGGGAAATTGGACTTAAGTGAATGGATAGACTTTGTAGACGAGTATGATATAATAATCTTCCAAGAAAGTTGGGCTACTGACGCAATTTTGTGTGGTGGTTTCTAAACTTTTATAAACCTGCCATACGGGGAAATAAAGGGAGAGCGTCTGGCGGCCTAACCATTTGGGTTTGTCAGTCCCTCAGCTATAGGCCGACAGAGATGATAGTGCAAAATCCTGATATTCTCGGGATTAAGCTTAGTAAAGTAAATCACCAGGACATCTTTATTATTAACATCTACGCACGGGGTTTACCTGGAGGGAGGTGTCCGACAATCATTGAAGAGCTAGACTCGTTCCTAGATTCAATTGGATGAGACAAGTTCTTAATTGTGGCTGGGGACCTAAACTGCACCTTTGAACCTCTTCTTTGTGAGAGTGAGGGCATTTATGCCGAAGAAGATGAGTTATGGAACGTCCCACATCTTCTTTTAAACCCCATAAAAAGGGGAACTGAGGCAGCTCTTCACTGGTTGGGAATGTGCCTGGATTGGGGGCTGAGAGCAGCAAATGGCCGCACACCCTCTGATAAAAATGGTCGGGCAACCTTCGATAATGGCACCAGTACGAGCAGAATCGATTGTATTTTAATTAAAATTGAGTACTGGTCACTCCTAGAAGATATGTTAGTTTCTGCACGTCCTGAGAGTGACCACAACCCGTTGATCTTAAGTCTGAAACTGAAGGATAGTCCAGAGCGCTCTAGGGCTATAAATTGCGCCACAGCAGAGGCTAGCCTGACTATTGATAGATGTAGGGTCCGATGGAGCAGGGTATTAGAAGACCCAGCCATCTTAGATAGGGTCTCGCATGAAATCTCAACCTCTCGGAGAGCTATTCAGGCACTGTCTAATACCCCAGGATTCTTAGTGCACATAAGTGAATTCCATGAGCAGCTGTTTGATACTCTGAAAGCGATTTTTACAAAACCTGCTAAACCTGGAATAGTCTCTGTAACGGCAGGGAATAAATGGTATGACAAAACTTGCCGATAGGCTCATTGTTCATTGATCAAAGGCATAACATCCCGAGTGGTTGTTGACATTAGAACGGCTAAATCAGCGTATAAGAAAGCCCAAAGGGTGGCTAAGAGAGCATGAAACGATAATCGCTGGCAGGATTTATATGAAGCATGCAGGTCCTCAAACCAGATTAAGTTCTGGCAGGTTGTAAAATGGGGTGGGAACATGGACTCTCAAATCCCGGGGAATCATGTTCCTGCTGAGGACTGGGTCGAGCACTATGCATCACAGTTTAGGGGCTCTGAGTTGGAACAACCTTATATATTGGTCAGCCCTTCCTCTGAGCCTTTAATGTTGAGCACGTCTTTAGTATTTACGAGCAAAGACGTAGAATTAGCACTGAGTTTGGTCCAAGGCGGCAAAGCCCCTGGCATGGACTGCATGCCGGCCGACTTATTCAAGTATGATTTGTGGAATTGGGTCCCTTACATCATGACGTTAGCCAATGCTATTGCAAACGGGGCTAGCATCCCAGATTCATGGAAAGGGGCCGAAATCCTACCCATTTATAAAAAGGGGGACCGTCCATCCCCTGGGAACTATCGCCCGATTAGCCTAATAGATGCACTACAGAAAGTCATAGCAAGGATGGTGCTGGCTAAAATACTGGTCTGGATGGATAATGAGAAAATCCTATCCCCGATGCAAGCTGGTTTTTGATCTAATATCAGCACAATTGACCAGGTATTCAGGTTTATCTTGATATACTGGAAGGTGGTAATCCTGGGTGGTGGAACTATATATGCAGCATTCGTGGACCTCAAATCCGCGTTTGATCTTGTCCCAAGAGATAAGTTATGGGTTGCCCTAGGAAACATGGGAATGCCTCGAGAACTTCTGGACATTGTAATTAGACTACATGAGGAAAATTTTGCAAGGGTTAGATGGGGTAGACAGGGGCAGGTGACAGAGCGATTCCCTGTGACACGAGGCGTCCGACAGGGGTGTGTCCTTGCACCAAGTTTATTTTTGTTATTCATTAACCAAGTTGTGCAGTTCCTTGCAGACACACCCACAGATGCTCCTGTATTGGGCGGTACAAAGTTTCCATTACTAATCTTTGTAGACGACACTCTTATCCTCTCTAAAACACAAAAGGGCCTCCAACTAGCGATAAACAAGTTAAAGGATTTTTGCAAACTTAATGAATTACAGGTGAACGTGAGCAAAACTAAATTCATGGTTCTAACTAAAAATAGGCCGCTGAAGAGCCATGTTAGTCTGAATGGTATCGAACTTGAGCAGGTGGAAGTCATGACCTATCTTGGGGTAATTTTAGACTATAGGTTGAGATGGAATTCACAGATTGACGCACTCTGTCTTGAGTTTGCCAGGTTAACAGGTTTGCCTTTAAAGGAACAAAGACTATCACTAACTAAAAGGATAATGCCAGCTCTAAAAATCTATGATGCGAAAATAAGTTCAGCTATCCTGTACGGTGCGGACTTATGGGGCTTCATGGATTTATCCCCATTGGTTAGAATCCAAAACAAATTTTTACGCAACTTAGCTGGTCTTCCTCAATCAAACCCAATAAAACCCCTTCTGCTCGACCTGGGTTGTCACTCCATTAAAGATGTAGCAAGGTATAGGATGGAAGCACTGTGGAGGAGAATATGGTCAACTCCGGAATTGTCCCTCTTTGCCAACGAGGTTTCGGATCTTAGATCAATCTTAGGGTCTGGGAATCTCTCGTGACTAAGAGCTGTGAAGTCCACACTGGGTAATATAGGCTTAAGCCTACAGTGGTCGGGCCCTGGAAATAATGTCTTTCCATCTAAAGAAGAATTCAAATCTCTTTACTGGGCGTCCGTAAGACATCATTCTGCAGTGTTAACAGAGTCCACTACTTTGACTAGTCGGTTTTTGGTACACAAGCTAGACCCTCAACTAGAGAACTATTGGGATACTATTACTAGAAGTAATGATAGAAAGCTCTATCATCAGTTTAGAGTCGGAACGCTCCCTGTGAGGCTCTTTACTAATAAGTGGCGTGGTCAAATATCTGATAAGTGCCCCTGGTGCACTGACCAGAAGGAGTCTATAGAACACATCTTCTTTGTCTGCCATATTTATATAGCCCCGCAGGGAAAATTGCTAAAACCAGTATGTGTCAAGATGAGAACACGTGTGGGTGCAGAGGCGCTATGGCTTTTAAGAACCAATACATCTGAGATCGTCTCGATAGCAGTAGCATCATTCCTGGGATGGGCTTGGATCCTCAAAGCTAGACACCCTCAAGTTAGTTGATTTACTGAACTAATGATAGATTTTAGTATTAATGAATCTTGTACGTCTTTAGTTATAAATGTAATCATGTTTTATGAACTTGTTAGATTTGTGTAAATTATATTGTGATTATCTGTGTGTGAAGAATTATCTTTTGTATATAAGGTTTTATCTACATATGGAACAGTTTTTTATGTTGGGAAATTCTGTATATCATGTATTGGGCATTTTTATGGATACCTTTTATGATGTCTTTTATGATGAAATATTTCGAAATAAAGACGTATGAAACTGAATATAAAACACTGTTACAATGTGGTTACAGAAAAATATTATATACATAAGCACCTAGAGAGAAATACTAAGCTGTGGCATAGTATTTGACATGTACAGCTAAATATCCTCAAAATAAATGCATGCACAGACTTCCTTTTCATACACAGTAAGTGCATATATAAATTTTTTCCTGACCGAAAAACAACATATTTTTCACATAAATATAATCAACTTTGTGTCACTTTACAACCTTATTTACAATTAAAGAAAAGAAAAAAATAGTTATAAACACAATATAATCATATCTAAACATATTGGTTGGAGGCCTAGATTCAAAATATTATTGAATTTGTTAAGCTATATACTGTTATATTTCTTACATCAAAATACAAAAATTTCTCATATTTTACCATGTTCTCATAAGGAATCTCAGAATACAACATATTTTGGCAAAGACATGATATACACAACACAAAAGTTGTATTTAGATTATCTAAATAGAGTTCATACATATGGTTTGAGCTGTAGCGAGAATCTAAACAGATGCCTATTGTCAATAGAAATACCATGATGAAACCAACATCAAAGGACAATGATAATAGCAGGCATATCACCAGTTGTAATAGACCAAGATTAAAACTAAAGATATATAAGATCACCACTTCCTTCGGTATCTGTAAGCTTGTTTCGCAAGCATGAACCGTAGTTTATACTTAATCACCATCTAATTTAATGGCAACTGTATACGCGGTAGATAAAAAGCTGAAAAAGACATGACGACAAAGTGATACTTTTATTTACTTATTTTTCTAATCTGTTACTTAATTCAAACCTGAGTGTATTATGCCTCATGTACTAAACCCATGGGCTACAAATAATTTCAAATTCTGCGTCAAGGGAGATAGCTAAAGGGCTAACCATTAATATGTAGTGCCACAAAAGAACTAGGGCTCTCTAATAGAGGGCAATGATATTAAATAAATGATACCCAACAGAATATAGCGCCAACTCTAATTTAAATTGGTCTAACGTCCCTATCAAGGCATAGAGGATATAACAAATAGATGTCTCTACTTACATAAAAAGAAGAGAGAGATGACTAACTGGGCCACAGCTCCGCTATTAATGTCGATTTTGGCAGGATATCATACAAGGAACAGTCCATCCATATCGTTATGAATAAGTACTACATCAAAAACAAATTATCCCAAATATCGGTGTGTGGCATGTAAAAATGAAGATTACAGCCTAATTATTGAATAAAGACTTACTAAATTCCAATAGAAGAGCTGTGGATACTATGTGATAAGGAACTCAGACGCCGGATAGTGTGGTCCCAAAAAGACTGGAAATCACAGCTTATTAGAAGCAACACAATGGCCTGAGAAATGCATGAATAGATATTTAATATACAATATATATAGACGTTTGCTCCTATGACTGGGGCACAAAAATGATTAAATAATTCTAAGACTAGACTACGCTCCATACCTTGGTACTGATGAACTAACGTCTCAACAAGACTCCTGCATACAAACAAACGTCTGTGATGTGTCTTAAAGGGCTGCCATAATAAAAGTGGCTCAGTATATATGGGCCTTACTTATGAAGGCCTTGCGCCACCGGTGAGTCACTTTTAACATGGGAAAAAGTGACGCACCGGTGGCGCAAGGCCTTCATAAATAAGGCCGTTGTATTTAACTGTGCCGCAATTCGCGCCAAAAAACGCCTGCTGAGTAAGGAAACAAATGATGGATTGGGCACCTGTGAACGCCCGCCATATTGGATAGGGATCAGACCACAGAAAGATTGAAAACGGACTGTATGTATGTTCCGTATATGTTAAATACTACAATTCATATTACGGGCCACCCGATAAATGAATATTGCAACTATTCACCTGTTGGTCACTCTGTATAAAGTAGGTACAACAGATGTAAATGGTATATTGCATGTCGCCAAAAACAAGCACCAAAGACATGCTTCGATCGATGGAAGTACATAAAATATTATTTCAGTGTAACGCGCAATTAAACTTGCAAAGCAATGTGATGTAATAAAGATAATAATATAAATGGAGAACCATCTATTACCATATTCAAGGACTTTATGCCGTAATTCACGTATATGATGCAATAGTGTTCCTATAACTTAACGATGTATCATAGTTGACATTAAAAAGCAAAATCCCCCTGCTAGAAAAAACATATCTACAATGGTTGAAGATATGAACTAAGCAGCTGTTGGTGTCCTGTATACAGTCAAACCACAAATAGACTCTATGATGGGACCCACACATTAAAAGGCTCTGTAGTGTAGTTGGTTCAAACTCAAGGATATATATATCAAACCCTTGTGTAAACCAAATTGTTAGCAACATCAAAAGACATTTAGAGTATAGATACAGAGGATAGTATATTAAAGTCTCTAAAATAGGGAGCTCTCTATTCGAGCACAGTATAATCTGAGTTATTCATTGAATAAAGCGGTCTCCACATACAGAGACTAACAAAAACTCCTGGAGTTATAATCTGACTAGACCCTCATTAAGGCTATAACCTGAGCCCAGGGTATATCCGAATTCAAGACTAACATGATTAAACCACAGATTATTTTCCAAATGTAACAATATTTGGATACATGAACTAACCAGGACTACAAAGGTCATAATCAGACTTGGTCCTCATTTACGTTATAGCCTGATCCCAGGATATATCCAAATTAAAACCCTTATTTACAGTGTCTAACCAAAAGATCCAAAAAACTTCATGTTTTTTCTGATCTTGTCTGGACATAGTCCTGTCTTGGTTACATTTCTTTACAGAATGTACCATCTTATATCATCAGCACAGTGGTTATGTCCTAAAAAATGTAACACCATCGGTGAGGCCAGTTTTTTAGTTCTAATTGTTCGGTCAGTCTAAGATTAAGTGTTCTCGATGTATCACCTACATAACCCTTATTGCACGTCCAAATAAGCAAGTAGATGATGTTTTTAGTTTTACAATTACTCCTACCTTTGCTTACAATTATTTGTCCATTAAACTCTAGTTCTTTGTCTTCGATAGCAAAAGGACATACTTTACAGGTACCGCATCTATAGTTACCTTCTTTAGGATCCATGCCTACAAATCCTCTCTGTATTAGCTCTTTTTTATCTATGGGCATGCGGGATCTAACAATGAGGTCCTTAAGGTTTCTATTTTTGCGCTAAGCAAACATTTGTTTCTGAAGAATGTCACTTTTGGCCCTATCAATATTCAATAAATGGCAATTGGAAGAGATGATTTGGCTAATTTGTTCATTCATAATTGAATGGCGGGTCACAAAAACCAAATTGGCATTTTGGTTTTGATTAGTTCCTTGTAGTATATGTTGTCGATCATAGAATCTAGCACGTTTATATGCTTCTCTAATTAACCGATGAGTGTAACCTCTGTTGAGAAACTTCTTCTTCATCTCAATAGATCTATAATCATACTCATCCAATTTCATACAATTCCGTTGTAAACGCAGAAACTGTCACAAAGGGATGCTATTTTTCTGTTGGGTGGGATGAAAACTATCGTAATGCAACAGGGTGTTGAGCGTAGTAGGTTTTATGAAAAGATCTACCAATAACTGACCACAGTCATGCTTGATCAGTATATCCAAAAATTCAATCTGTGAGTTGCTAATATGTGAAGTAAACTTCAGATTTGAGTCACATAGGTTCAGCCAGATAATGAACTCAGTCAAGATATCTTCGTTGTCATCCCATATAAACACAATCTTATCTATATAACGTGGCCAGTTTAATATATACTGAAGGAATTGGGCCACCTCATTAAAAATAACTTGCTGTTCAAAGTAAGCCACATAGATGTTTGCTATGGTAGGGGCACATGATGCGCCCATACTTACTCCCTTGGTTTGCCTGTATAATTCACCTAGGAATTCAAATACATTCTCTTTGAGAATAATTCGAAGACAATCACTGCTAAAGTTAGTATTGCATTCGTTATTGTAAAAGTCAATAAACCATTTGACAGCTGTTATTGCTCAATCACAAGGTATGTTTGAATATAAACTTTCGACATCTAGTGTAACCCGCCATTGTCTATTCTGATTAAAAGGTTTTCCTTCCATCGAGTTGATTATCTGACATGTATCTTTTACACATCCAGTATTATCATGTATAAAAGGACTTAAAATCGCGTCCAGATATTTAGATATTGGTTCTGTGACAGAACCAATAGTGGTTACTATTGGCCTGAACGGTGGATTTATTTCGTCCTTGTGGACTTTAGGGGTACCATATAGACTTGCCAGTCTTGGAATATCTATATATGCTCATATATATATATATATTACCTACTGGCGGTCGCCAGTAGGTATATATAGTTAGGATTTTTTCTCTATGGGATTTTTGAAAATTCTATGTCTAATAACTTTAGCGTTTGTGGATGGAATTGGCTGAAATTTTCAGGAAAATGGCACATTTTGTTTCTGAGCAGCCCTTGAAAATTTGGGGGGGGTTCGTCAAGGGGGGGCCGAGAAAAAAGGGGGGTCCCAAAACGTGTTTTTAACATTGAGTTTTCCATAGGGCGGTTGGCCTCACTTTTAGCCCGAACGGCTGAATGGATTTGCACGAAACTTGGCAAAATTGTAGGGACTGGTAGCCCGATGTGCCTTTGCTAGGTCTCAATATATGTGCTCCAGTGGATTTTGAGAAATTAACGTTCAAAAAAAGATATATATCTGTAACAGCGGACCGGGCAGCGCTCCGGTTCGCGGACTTTTCGCGGTACGGAGCTTTGTGAAGCGAAGCTGATTGGTTCTCCGGCGTCTGTGAACATTCCAAACAGTCCGTAGCGGCTGCCATCTTGTCTCTCGGTAGGATCGAGAGACAAGAGGAGGCCAAAGCGAAGGGGCAAATGACCATAAGGGGGCATAGTAGATCCTCGCTGACCGCCTAGGTTTGATGTGGAGGTTTTAAAAGGGTCCCGCGGGGCAAAAAAAAATAATAATAATAATAATCGAACGGCTGAATGGATTTGCACGAAACTTGGTAAAATATTAGGGACTGGTAGCCCGATGTGCCTTTGCTAGGTCTCAATATATGTGCTCCAGTGGATTTTGAGAAATTAACGTTCAAAAAAAGATATATATCTGTAACAGCGCTCCGCTTCGCGTAACGGAGGTTTGGAAGCTGATTGGTTCTCCGGCGTCTGT
Source organism: Lissotriton helveticus (assembly GCF_964261635.1). Lineage (NCBI taxonomy): Eukaryota > Metazoa > Chordata > Amphibia > Caudata > Salamandridae > Lissotriton > Lissotriton helveticus. The sequence continues at coordinate 480,486,661 of NC_136071.1, read as the reverse complement.
AAACATTGCAAACAGTCCGTAGCGGCCGCCATTTTGTCTCTCGGTAGGATCGAGAGACAAGAGGAGGCCAAAGCGAAGGGGCAAATGACCATAAGGGGGCATAGTAGATCCTCCTTGACCTCTTAGGTTTGATGTGGAGGTTTTAAAAGGGCCCCGCGGGGCAAAAAAAAAAATAATAATAATAATCGAACGGCTGAATGGATTTGCACGAAACTTGGCAAAATTGTAGGGACTGGTAGCTCGATGTGCCTTTGCTAGGTCTCAATATATGTGCTTCAGTGGATTTTGAGAAATTAACGTTCAAAAACAAGATATATATCTGTAACAGCGCTCCGCTTCGCGGAGATAAAATTATATCTGTATTACCTAGCTGTTGCTAACACCAGTTAGCGACGGCTAGTAGGAGATAGCGACCATCTTGGGCCCCACTTTGCATGTGAGTGATATTTATCACTAATGACATGCAAAGTGGGCATGCCAAGATGTTAGCGACTGGAAACAGTCGCTAACATCGCTATCTCCTATTATCAACTTTTGGAAATATTCGCGATAAGCGCGAATATCTCCAAAAGCTAGCACCTGCCCTGAGCAGTTCTTAGCCATGTTATCCAATGGGAGGTGGATAACATGGCTAAGAGCATTAGCTCGGTAATGCATGAATATCGCTGAATTTTCAGCGATATTAATGCATTGCGGTCGTTTTTTATCGTATTTGCGATAAACCTTGATAATAGCAAGGTTTATCTGCGATAATTTCTGACGATGCTTAGCGGTAAAAAAATCGTTGCTAAGCATCGTTAGGGATAAATATCGCTTAACTTTGGTAATATGCCCCAACGTCTGTTAACGTTCGATTCGAAGGAAATCAGGAAGTGTTGAAAAACATTGTCTGCGCCATCTTGTCTTTTTTCAAATGCCACACTTTTGTCGTGCACGGCAGTCATTTTAGATGCCTTGACCAGACCCACTCTGTGCACGCTGTCGATCCTTAGCATGGCTCCCCACCCTCGCAAGCATCTCCCCAAGGCAGTGGTCACCCCCGCTCTCTGTCTTATGCATGGGTAATAAACCTCCCCCCATCTGCGCTGCTCTTCCCTGAGAATCACACCCTGTGCCCGCCCGACACCTCCCTTTCGCCCTATTCACTACCGCACCCTCTGACACTCCTTTTCCTCTGTGTCCGATTGTCCAGGCCGGTCCTAGGGTATCAGCTAGCCCTGCAGATGTAGTTTATGGCCCCAGCTGTAAAGAATCACCCCTCTTCAAAGGAGTTATAGTAGATCAAGGCCCACACTCGATGAGATCCGTCACAGCAGACGCGTTCCTATTATCTGAAAACCATCCTGTATTGTGATTGGGGAGGGGACCGAGCCTGAAGCGGAAGATTCCAGGGATGACTCTTTGTACATCAAAGTTTTTACAATTATGTGTCACATTAAAAATATATAGCACTCCGACAAAGTAGTAAGATTATAAAACTTTAATAACTTATAAATATATACAAGAAAACAAAAACAGTAATAACATATAAACATTTTTAGGGAAAAACAACGAAGTAGCGGTCGGCTGTGCGAATAGTCCCAACGCAGCACAACGTCCAGATTTCTGGCGTGGGGCGTCGCGGGGGGTGGGTCATCAGTAGCAAACTGTTGTGCGAATAGTTCCAAGGCAGCAGAACGATGGCACCAAGGTGATGTCCAGTAAGTTGCCGCACTGGTTTTGGTATCCTACAATGCTGCTCCGAATAACGGCGTGGGGTGCCCGAAGGGGGGGGGGGCGGCGTGAACGGGCCTTCCTAGGTGGAGGCTCGTCTGCTGTAGTGGGGCGCCCCTTTACCGTTTCAGTTGCCATTCAGCTGAGTTTCGGCTGCTCTTGATGCTACAGCGACAGGCGGCTGCAACAGGACTCTCAAAATGGCGGCCTGTTCTTTGGATTTGGGCCTGGTCCACTAAAATGGCCCTGGGACACCTTAGAACTCGGACGCTCGATTTTTTTTTTCCTTTCCTGTACATGCAAAAAAAGGCAAATGCCCGGTACGTTACACGCTTCATCTGCCACGATGAACTCTCCAGAGGAACCGAAAAAAAATATAGTTATGGTAACTATACCATGCATCGTCATATGGAGAGGTGGCACCAATTAATTATAGTGCTGCATAAAAGAGAGATTTGGAGGAGAACCCCTGACCTGCTAGTACATTCATCAAAGAAGTGGCACTAACAGCATCAGAGGCAAGGGAAACGGTCCCAAATATTTAGAAGAACTTTGGAAAGATTAAAATGACATGTTTAGATTGTGGCAAATTAATTTCATGTGGACAGATGAGTGTTACTCTAATAAATACAGCATATGAACATCATCATAGTCGATGGTTGGTAGAGACATTTTGACTATATCCTGGACCTGCCCGTCCTCGCCCAAAATGGCGCCGGAATAAATGGGACTCGTAACTCCTTGTTGTGTACTGGTTGCAGAACCTTGAAATCACGAGATACGTATGCAGTTTTGAAGCACATGGCGGGCGGGGACGAGAATTGATTGAATATTTCGACATCCCTATTGATATTAAGTTCTGATGTGTTATTGATTACTGTACTATTGAAAGTTCGAATTAACGTCACCCATGGTACTTGCCCGCAAATGTATATCTAGATAATTTTATTGTAACTGGCCCTGTCGTATTTTAATTATAAAATGTACGTCCACCGATTCCGTAACTGTTAGACACCTTAGTTCTTGCAACCTAATGGCCCGCCCGTTACGTTCCTCTACAGTGTAAATGTCTACTCATCATATACGATTACAGTTTGCTCCGTGGCCGGCCCACGTGGTTATAGGCTCGTATTTGTATAATGAAATTTTCACAATAAAGGTTTTTAAAAGAAAACATGGTAGTAGTATATACATTGGTAAAGTTTTTTAATAATAGTCACTGTTTTAGAATCATTAAAAGGCAAGTGAAATAAAGCAGACCAATTACATGAAGGGTAAAAGGTATAATACGAAGGAACGCAGTAAAGATAAATGGTCAAGGGCTGTTGTGTTTTCTATTCCTGCAACATAAAGTGATCGATAAGAATCTCATATTCAGGCGTATCGGCGACTAAGACAGCAGGTCGACCCTCTTTTGCTCAACGGCTCCGTCATGGGACGAAGAAACGCTCTTTTTCTCGAAAAAAGAATATATTTTACTTGCAGGACAGTTGTAAATTTTCCGGGAAAGTACATTAGCCTGGAACATTATAACATATATTTAAGAAAAAATAATGTTCGGAAGTAATAAAAAGCGTAATTTTTAGGTCATATGACCAAGCCTTTCATCATTAGAATAAGAAAAGTAAAATGAACCAATGAAAAGTTTTATTAACAAGTCACATGACTTGTTATGCTTACGTTACGCGCTGCGCGCCCCGGATGACTTCCGGATGCGCTAACGCGGCGCGTCATATGACGCATTACGCGACAACGCAGGTCCAGAATATAGTCAAAATGTCTCCACCAACCAGCGGTCGGAACACAACCCCTTTCAGCAGGCTAAATAGTTCTGTTAAATGACAACAGAAGGGACAGGCAACAAGAACCATTAGTCAAAGAGGGAAGGGCTAGTTCTTCTCTACCGGGTTACATTGGGGCGCTACCGGAACTGATCGAATTGGTAGTCTACAGTGTTTCTGGATGTTTCAGACTGAAGCTGGGGTTAGCATGAGAGCAGCACCATTTCGTAGCTCCGTCGTGGCCATTCCGCAACCAATCATGGCAGCCGCTCTTTATCGTTATTTTGGGCGGGGTGGGTGGCGGAGCCGAGCTGTTTTGCAGCCATCATTGTGTGGAGTTCAGTTCATTTCACTAGTTTTGTATTTGTCATGAGGGGTTGTTCCTAATGTTTCTATTTTAGCGAGGTCAAAAAGAGATCCCATTAGTGGCCTACTGATTTTGCTCGATTCCTTTTCTTTTTTTTTTACACGATTTTTCGTTATCTGCAAAGACTAAACAGAGTATTGCGACTCTGTGTTTGTTTGTAAATAGAGAATGAACCAAAGAGAACCAAGTCTAAAACAGTAAATACTTGGATAACAATCAATCAAATGGAGAGAGAAGCAGGCACGACGTATTACAACGGGGGCAAAGGCCTGCGTTAACTACCCTTCACTATGTGCAAAGAGAGAGTACTCCTAATAGAAATGAGGGGGGGGGCACCATTCAAAGCAGATCAGTGTGCATAAACACGAAAATGTTTTCACTTACCACGTACTTGACATTCGACAGCTTATGATATTTGCTATTAAAAAACCATTGAAATTCACTGAAAAAACCATAGGTTATAGACCATATATAGTTAGGAATTAGCATTTACAAAACCTTGAAAATTCACTGAAAAAACCATAGGTTATAGACCATATATAGTTAGGAATTAGCATTTAAAAAACCTTATTTTACTCACACAAAACTATTGAAATTCCATATATAGTTAGTTGCACTAACTATATATCGCGCACCCGCAATCCACTGCTGATGATGTCACATATTACATCATTCATGACATGGTCAGTGACATCACTGATGACATCACTGATGACATCTCAAATGACATCACTGATGACATCACTGATGACATCTCATTTGACATCAATGACCACATCACTGATGATATCATTCATGTGACAATACAATGCATCTCCTCACATTTTAATATAACCTCTGTTTCACCCAGTGTTAAATACAGAGTATAATTTTTGAAACCATTGACACACCAATACTAGTTACTACATATGTACTCACTGATTCCTACGTCTACACACACATTCACTCATTCACCCATACAATCATTCATACATACAATCACTCATCTTTACAACACTATCATATGCACTCATACACCTATACAGACACTCACACTCTGCCACTCATCCATGGAGTTACTCACACACCTAGTCAGTCCTGTAAAGAATCAATCACACTTCCATTTTCTTGTCTATACAGTTAAACATAGAGCACCTTACATTTTCAAACATATACTAACACATACTTACCTTGTTATACAATCATTGATATAAGTACACATTGATCTGCACAGAGTCACACACCTCCCAGCCAGCCACACACACACTCAGTCTCCCATACAAATAATTGGACAATCAATCAGTAACCCATATAGTTAATCATATAGCTACTGATCAACACATGCAGCAGTTTACAGAACAACAGACATAATGATGCACAAATTAAGACACTTTAGTCACTAACCCATGCACTCAGTGAGACACATTTAATCACTCACTCATACATTCAGTCATGCACCTACTAAATCCTTTGTCCAGACACTTATACTTCCACTCATTCTTCAATATGTAAGACACATTTTAACTTTACAGAAACATACAGTCACTGGATGTTGTCATCAGTGATGTCATCAGTGATGTCATTTGAGATGTCATCAGTGATGTCATCAGTGATGTCACTGACCATGTCATGAATGATGTAATATGTGACATCATCAGCAGTGGATTGCGGGTGCGCGATATATAGTTAGTGCAACTAACTATATATGGAATTTCAATGGTTTTGTGTGAGTAAAATAAGGTTTTTTAAATGCTAATTCCTAACTATATATGGTCTATAACCTATGGTTTTTTCAGTGAATATATATATATATATATATATATATATATTACCTACTGGCGGTCGCCAGTAGGTATATATAGTTAGGATTTTTTCTCTATGGGTTTTTTGAAAATTCTATGTCTAATAACTTTGGCGTTTGTGGACGGAATCGGCTGAAATTTTCAGGAAAATGGCACATTTTGTTTCTGAGCAGCCCTTGAAAATTTGGGGGGGGTTCGTCCAGTGGGGGCCGAGAAAAAAGGGGGGTCCCAAAACGTGTTTTTAACATTGAGTTTTCCATAGGGCGGTTGGCCTCACTTTTAGCCCGAACGGCTGAATGGATTTGCACGAAACTTGGCAAAATTGTAGGGACTGGTAGCCCGATGTGCCTTTTGTAGGTCTCAATATATGTGCTCCAGTGGATTTTGAGAAATTAACGTTTAAAAAAAGATATATATCTGTAACAGCGGACCGGTTAGCGCTCTGGTTCGCGGACTTTTCGCGCAACGGAGCTTTGTGAAGCGAAGCTGATTGGTTCTCCGGCGTCTGTCAACATTCCAAACAGTCCGTAGCGGCCGCCATCTTGTCTCTCGGTAGGATCGAGAGACAAGAGGAGGTCAAAACAAAGGGGGAAATAACTATAAGGGGGCATAGTAGATCCTCGCTGACCCCCTAGGTTTGATGTGGAGGTTTTAAAAGGGCCCCGCGGGGCAAAAAAAAACCAAAATAATAATAATCGAACGGCTGAATGGATTTGCACGAAACTTGGCAAAATATTAGGGACTGGTAGCCCGATGTGCCTTTGCTAGGTCTCAATATATGTGCTCCAGTGGATTTTGAGAAATTAACGTTGAAAAAAAGATATATATCTGTAACAGCGCTCCGCTTCGCGTACTTTTCGCGTTACGGAGCTTTGCGAAGCTGATTGGTTCTCCGGCGTCTGTCAACATTCCAAACAGTCCGTAGCGGCCGCCATCTTGTCCCTCGGTAGGATTGAGAGACAAGAGGAGGCCAAAGCGAAGGGGGAAATGACCATAAGGGGGCATAGTAGATCCTTCCTGACCTCTTAGGTTTGATGTACCATTTTGCCAAGTTTGGTGTAATTCCGTTCAGCCATTCAGGCTGTAGACGTATGTAAATGTCCTATGGAAAATTGCATGGGGAAAACACATTTGAAAGTGTTGAAATTTAGAACCAATTAAAATGTTACTTTGGTTTGTATTTGTGTGTGATGAAAGTTAATTGGTTATGTATATATCTCAAATGAGAGGAAACCACAGCCATTTTGTGATACTACTGTCTGAGGTACATTTGTGAGGAATTTTTGGTGGTGAATTTCTGGTGTTTGATTTACACAGTACTAACACTTCTGCTACTTTTAAAAAGGTGAGTTGTTAATTTGTAAGGGGAACTATGTTGTACACTTGAAGATAATTTGAAAAATGTTTTCTGTTATTTATTTGCTGTCCTTCTGTTATACTAAATACTTGATGAAGTTAGTTTTATATTATGTATTACTAAAAACGATAAATGAAAGTGATTATTTTTTTCTGCAATTTACAGCAAGCAATTTCAAAATAAAATGGCTCACAATGAAGAGACCGTGGCAATTTCTTTTGAATTGTCCACTACATTGATTGAAATTGAGAGCACCAATAATGAAATATTGTCACAAGGAGGACATGACTTGTATGATTCCATTAGATTGATTGAAATGGACAGCACCAAGAATGAAATATTGTCACAAGGAGATGACTTGAATGATTCCACTACATTGATTGAAATTGAGAGCACCAATAATGAAATATTGTCACAAGGAGGAGATGGCTTGTATGATTCCATTAGATTGATTGAAATGGACAGCGCCAATAATGAAATATTGTCACAAGGAGGAGATGACTTGAATGATTCCACTACATTGATTGAAATTGAGAGCACCAATAATGAAATATTGTCACGAGGAGATGACTTGAATGATTCCACTACATTGATTGAAATTGACAGCACCAATAATGAAATATTGTCAGAAGGAGGAGATGACTTGAATGATTTTTTTGATCAATCTCTTGATGGCGAATTTATCGAGTGTTTGGAGACCATAGAGTTACAAGAATCATCATTGCAGACTTTTAATGAGGAGATTCCAGATGAGATGATTGAAGAGGAAATTACTGATGAGGACATGTTAGTAGTTGTTTCAAATTTAGAAAATTCTGAAGAATAAATTTATATTTAGAAATCAAAAATTGTTTGAGACATTATTTATTTTTATTTTTAATTTATGAGGTTGTAGCGAAGTGATTGTAGTATAAAATGAGACTTATAGTATAGAGTGCAACATTTTTATGTTACATGGTAAGTTTACTCATATTTACTTCCCTTCTGCCACTATATTATCTCCAATGTGTATTTGACATGTCTTCTTCATCTCCGGCCTCCTTTCTCTCACTGTGTGTCTCCGATGCATCTTATCGCTGGTATTTTGTGTAATTACAGAAGAGAGTAAAATAAAATAGTTCGGAACGTGAAAAGGGGGCAAAGTAGAGTACTCCTCACCCCCTAGGCCTTTTTAGGCGGTCCCAAAAGGATCAGTTTCTGCTTTCCTGAGAGATTATGGTATGAGTTCCATATACCACAATAACTTGCATTACAACATGCAAGATATCTATCTCCTATTATCAACTTTTGGAGATATTCGCGCTAAGCGCGAATATCTCCAAAAAGTAACACCTGCCCTGAGCAGTTCTTAGCCATGTTATCCAATGGGAGGTGGATAACATGGCTAAGAGCATTAGCTCGGTAATGCATGAATATCGCTGAGTTTTTAGCGATATTCATGCATTGCGGCCGTTTATTATCGCATTTGCGATAAACCTTGATAATAGTAAGGTTTATCTTCGATAATTTCTGACGATGCTTAGTGGTAAAAAATTGGTTGGTAAGCATCGTTAGCGATAAATATCGCTTAACTTTGGTAATATGCCCCAACGTCTGTTAACGTTCGATTCGAAGGAAATGAGGAAGTGTTGAAAAACATTGTCTGCGCCATCTTGCCTTTTTTGAAATGCCACACTTTTGTCGTGCACGGCAGCCATTTTAGATGTCTTGACCAGACCCACTCTCTGCACGCTGTCGATTCGTAGCATGGCTCCTCACCCTCGTAAGCATCTCCCCCAGGCACTGGTCACCACCGCTCTCTGTCTTATGCATGGGCAATAAACCTTCCCCCATCTGCGCTGCTCTTCCCTGAGAATCACACTCTGTGCCCGCCCGACACCTCCCTTTCGCCCTATTCACTACCGCACCCTCTGACACTCCTCTTCCTCTGTGTCCGAATGTCCAGGCCGGTCCTAGGCTATCAGCTAGCCCTGCAGATGTAGTTTATGGCCCCAGCTGTAAAGAATCACCCCTCTTCAAAGGAGTTATAGTAGATCAAGGCCCACACCCGATGTGATCCGTCACAGCACACGCGTTCCTACTATCTGAAAACCATCCTGTATTGTGATTGGGGAGAGGACCGAGCCTGAAGCGGAAGATTCCAGGAATGACTCTTTGTACATCAAAGTTTTTACAATTATGTGTCACATTAAAAATATATAGCACTCCAACAAAGTAGTAGGAATATAAAACTTTAATAACATATAAATATATACAACAAAACAAAAACAGTAAAAACATTTAAACAACGAAGAGACCGTGGCAATTTCTTTTTAATTATCCAATAGATTTATTGAAATTGACAGCACCAATAATGAAATATTCTTGTCAGTAGCGGTCTGTTGTGCGAATAGTTCCAAGGCAGCAGAACGCGCTGAAATCTAGATGGCACGAAAGTGATGTCTAGCAAGTTGCCGCCCAGCAAATAACGGCGTGGGGCGCCGCGGGGGTGAGTGAGTCCAGTAGGCACCACAGCTATTCTTACCGGCATTGCAGAATTACTGCTGGGGACAATGCCTGTGCTGTAGCAGGGTCACAGCAGAAACAAAAAGGATTCTGTTGAAGATGTTGTTGGTTTTCAATTTGAAAACAGTTCTGGTGTCAACTGCTATGCTAATGTAGTGGTTAATGTTTTGTTTTCTCTAGAAAATGTAAAAGAGGGGGAGGCAGTCCAAAGTTCCGTTAAAAGGGCAAAGGAAAGGATCGGTGGTTTGAACTATCAGTCAAAAAGGGGAGGGGGTGCAATAATTTTTCCTACCGGGTCACACTGTGCTTTCACCGGAAGTGAGGTCTGCAGGATTGTAGTAATTCAAAGTGAGGCTGGCGCCAGCATGGGAGCGCCGACGTCCCGCGGATACAGTTTCGTCACTCCACGGGCGATCATGGCAGTCATTCCCCATCGGGGGTCGGAGACTCCCGCGGCTCCTCTAGAATCTTCAAGGTCGTGGAGGACTACGGTGGTGGAGTCAACCAGTGACCGGGCCATTTCTTTATGTTGGGCCCGCTCTTGCCAGGTCGACCGCCATTTTGAGAGTTCGGCAGCTACCGGCGATCGCGGGGTCACATGAGCGGACGGGCTCCACCCTGCCGGGCGAGACGTTGCAGCATGGCCACAGTGGAAGAACCGTTATCTAGGTCGTTCCGAAACTGTGCAGCACTGGAGTTGTTAGGATGCCACCGCCTGGAGCGCTGAGGGTGCAGCTGGGAAGCCTCCACCTGGGGAGGCGGGAGAGGCCTGTTCGCACCGTCTCTCCCTCCCAGTGCACCCCACGGCGTCTCGCTTGAGATTTGTTATGGCCGGACCAGGCGATGAGGACGAGGGGGGGTCGGAGGCATGTGCAAGACATCCCCCTCCAGTGTTGTCGCAGCCATTATAAAAGAAAGAAGTGTCCCGTCCGTCTTCGGGCCGGGCTTCCGGTGGATGTCGGCCGGACGCCCCTGGCTCTGGCCCCATGAACGGGTTTCTTGGTTTATCGGCTGCAGCCGGATCCCGTCGGCCTCGGCCCCCCGACCGTTGGTGGTCGGACCGGAAGAGCATGTGGCGGGACTACCTGCAACTCTCAAGGGCCACCGCGGCCGGACTGGGAGAGAGAGGGGAGGGTCGAGGAGACATTCCCCCCCCCTGCAACTGTTCAGCGTTGTAAAGGCAATCCCCTGGCCGGGTCCCGCTGGTCTCGGCCTCTCCTCCGGCTACACCCTACGTTAGGATCTCCTGGCCGAGGCGTGGCAGCAGAACCTGCCTTATATGGGCTGCTCCCGGCTGGGCGTAGCCGGAACCCTGCCCCACCTTGGAAGTTTCCAGAGTGGGGGTGGATGTTCTACTGACTTGCATTTTCCCTAGTCTATCGATTTTTTTGGCGTGGCAGGCGGTGGGACAGCGAGGGGTGATTTGGTTTCTCTTACTGTTTTTCTGGTCTCTCACCACTGGCATATTTTAACGTTTTCTTGTTTCTAGGACATTAATAGGTTTTATCATTACGTTATGTTATCGTTTCTTTGTTCGTTGTTTAATAAAAGTTCATGTTCATCAGTGGCCTACTGATTTTCGTTTTCCTATTTTTTTCTTTCCAGGTTGTTTCATGGTAAAGTTTCTGTTAACAGGATACAGTGATCACTTCGTTATTATTGCATATGTCCTTTTCACTAGGGGTGCTCTCTGGTCGGGCCAGATGACGTATCTCTAGTAAATGGTCCGGGTGAAAAAGGTGCATCAATCAGTGGGGAGTAGATAGGCATGACAGATTACAACGGGGGAGAACGGTCCGCATTACGTACCCTTTCACTACTTGCAAAGATTTTCCTACGTTTATTTGCAAACAGGGAATACCTCCAAAAAGAACTAATTCCCAAACAGTCAATGTTCGGACAATCAATCAATCAATGAGGAATGAAATAGGTACGACGTGTTAAAGGCTTGCGTTACCTACCCTTCACTATCTGCAAAGGGAGATAGAATATTCCTATTCTTCCTCGTTTGCAGGTAGAGAAGATCGTTAAGAGAATTAACTTCGAACAATTCAATGCTCGATTGAAACAATCAACAAGGGGTACTGTGAACACAAATGAACGCCGCTTATATACATACGCATTGCTATTTTCAACAGGTTGTTCCTAATGTTTCTATTTTAGCGAGGTCAAAAGAGATCCCATTAGTGGCCTACTGATTTTGCTCGATTCCTTTTGTTTTTTTACACGATTTTTCGCTATCTGCAAAGACTAAACAGAGTATTGCGACTCTGTGCTTGCTTGTAAATAGAGAATGAACCAAAGAGAACAATCAATCAAATGGAGAGAGAAGCAGGCACGACGGATTACAAAGGGGGAAAGGGCTGCATTAACTACCCTTCACTATCTGCAAAGAGAGAGTACTCCTAATAGAAATGAGGGGTGGGGGGCAGCAATCAAAGCAGATCAGTGTGCATAAACACGAAAAAAAAAATTCTTACCACGTACTTGACATTCGACAGCTTATGATATTTGCTATTAAAAAACCATTGAAATTCACTGAAAAAACCATAGGTTATAGACCATATATAGTTAGGAATTAGCATTTACAAAACCTTGAAAATTCACTGAAAAAACCATAGGTTATAGACCATATATAGTTAGGAATTAGCATTTAAAAAACCTTATTTTACTCACACAAAACCATTGAAATTCCATATATAGTTAGTTGCACTAACTATATATTGCGCACCCGCAATCCACTGCTGATGATGTCACATATTACATCATTCATGACATGGTCAGTGACATCACTGATGACATCACTGATGACATCTCAAATGACATCACTGATGACATCACTGATGACATCTCATTTGACATCAATGACCACATCACTGATGATATCATTCATGTGACAATACAATGCATCTCCTCACATTTTAATATAACCTCTGTTTCACCCAGTGTTAAAAACAGAGTATAATTTTTGAAACCATTGACACACCAATACTAGTTACTACATACGTACTCACTGATTCCTACGTCTACACACACATTCACTCATTCACCCATACAATCATTCATACATACAATCACTCATGTTTACAACACAATCATATGCACTCATACACCTATACAGACACTCACACTCTGCCACTCATCCATGGAGTTACTCACACACCTAGTCAGTCCTGTAAAGAATCAATCACACTTCCATTTTCTACTCTATACAGTTAAACATAGAGCACCTTACGTTTTCAACCATATACTAACACATACTTACTCTCTTATACAATCATTGATACAAGTACACATTGATCTGTACAGAGTCACACACCTCCCATCCAGCCACACACACACTCAGTCTCCCATGCAAATACTTGGGCAATCAATCAATAACCCATATAGTTACTCATATAGCTACTGATCAACACATGCAGCAGTTTACAGAACAACAGACATAATGATGCACAAATTAAGACAGTTTAGTCACTAACCCATGCACTCAGTGAGACACATTTAATCACTCACTCATACATTCAGTCATGCACCTACTAAATCCTTCGTCCAGACACTTATACATCCACTCATTCTTCAATATGTAAGACATATTTTAACTTTACAGAAACATAGTCACTGGATGTTGTCATCAGTGATGTCATCAGTGATGTCATTTGAGATGTCATCAGTGATGTCATCAGTGATGTCACTGACCATGTCATGAATGATGTAATATGTGACATCATCAGCAGTGGATTGCGGGTGCGCAATATATAGTTAGTGCAACTAACTATATATGGAATTTCAATGGTTTTGTGTGAGTAAAATAAGGTTTTTTAAATGCTAATTCCTAACTATATATGGTCTATAACCTATGGTTTTTTCAGTGAATTTTCAAGGTTTTGTAAATGCTAATTCCTAACTATATATGGTCTATAACCTATGGTTTTTTCAGTGAATATATATATATATATATATATATATTGACACCAACCAAACTTTCACCATCAAAAGAGGCGCTGACTCCGTGTATCTCAGTTCAAGGGTTTTTATTTGTTAATTCGAAGACAATCAATGCTAAAGTTAGTATTGCATTCGATATTGTAAAAGTCAATAAACCATTTGACAGCTGTTATTGCTCAATCACAAGGTATGTTTGAATATAAACTTTCGACATCTAGTGTAACCCGCCATTGTCTATTCTGATTAAAAGGTGTTCCTTCCATCGAGTTGATTATCTGACATGTATCTTTTACATATCCAGTATTATCATGTATAAAAGGACGTAAAATCGCGTCCAGATATTTAGATATTGGTTCTGTGACAGAACCAATAGTGGTTACTATTGGCCTGAACGGTGGATTTATTTCGTCCTTGTGGACTTTAGGGGTACTATATAGACTTGCCAGTCTTGGAATATCTATATACTCATATATATATATACGCTCATATATGTATGTATATATATATATATATATATATATATATATATATATATATATATATATATATATATATATATATATATATATATATATATATATATATATATATATTCATGTAGTTAAACTCTTTCTCACAGATATGTCCATTTTGTAATGCCTTGGTAGTCATTCTGAGTATTTTAGATTTGATTCTCTGAGTGGGGTTCTTTGTTATTTTGCAATAGAATCTATTATCCATCAACATTTCCTCAATCATGCTGACGTATGTTTCCATGTCGAATATAGCTATTCCACCACCTTTGTTGCAGCTTTTTATTGTGAATTCAGTTGAGTCTTTAAGTTTATTGAGGGCTTCATTTTCCTCAGCTGACATGTTAAAAGGTGTTTTAGGTACATATTTGGTTGGGATTGTAAGTTTATTAAATATAACTTGCTCAAATATCTTTATTTCTGGAGTGACTTGTTCGGCAGTGGGTGTAAATGTAGATTTTAGCTGCCAGGCTAGATTTGTTAATCTCTGGAGCAACATTCTCTTTGTCAGAGAAAAAACTCTTTAAACACATTTTTCGAAAAAATTACATTAAGTCATTAAACAATTAAAATGTATTCAGTCCAGAATGCGGTACAAAGGACAGCCCTTTTGAAAGAAGGGAATAAGTGGCTTCATTGAACATGGATACACTAAGATTAAAGATGGTGATATCCTTCATTGTCTCCAATACCTGGCATTTCGGGTTTCTAAGTATTGGTTCTGATTTACTTGTTGATGGCCCCGATATTGCGTCTGATATTGAGCACGAGGCTGGTATTGTAGTTGAGATTGAAATTCGGCTGGTAATGGGGCTGATATTGAGGTCGCCATTTCCCTCTGTTTTGGTTGCGCCTCCCTAAAAAAGGACGATAGCCTTGATTGAAACGCGGGGTATGTATGTTACCTCTGTTATCTGATGTGGTCATTGTCCCTTCACTATCAGAGTCTGATGTAACAGAGAAGGTTGTGACCTTCTTATTGAAAGATCTAAATGGTTGTTGGTATGACAGAGTTTCAGATCTGGAATTATCAGATTCTACATAAAAACCATCAGCAAGGTAAGGATAGACATGCTTCTTACTAAAATATCTTATATCTTTTTGAAGTTTTTCTGTCTTACGTTTTGTGAGGTAATCATTATATGAACTTAATTCATTCTCTAGTTCATCCAATGCCTTTTTTGCATCATCAATTGCTGATGAGGATTTTATTTTATTCTCTAATTCCAAGATTTCACTCAATAACTGTAACAATAATTCCTTTGCTGTCTCGACTATCAACATCATGAGGTCCCTAGAGCACCGATTGGCGATCAGGGACCACTTTTCTAGAAACTCCTTGATGTGGACAAATAACCCAGGAATATTCTTGATTTGCAGACCCTGTGGGATGATCCCCGCTCGTAGATATTGTAGCATGAATTGTCCATGCAACTCGATTCTTTTAATTTTCTTTTTAAGGGCTAACAAATTTACAAGCTCCTCATTTAGGCCTAAATTTGAAGTAGTCTTATTGTCAAAATTCATAGATGCTCCTACTATGGACACAAAATCGTCATCTGTGAAACCGAAAGTTTTCAAGTTGGCCATGATGTATAATGTAATAACTAAATGCTATATTGCACAATGGACAAGAGTAATAACACAATGTTATTGAAGGCCGCATATGGCAAGGCTAACATACAACCAACATTGTATTGTGACTATACCTAAAACCCAATATATACACAGAAACTAAAAATAAAATGAATATAGAAAATTAGAAAGCAATAAAGTGACAACTGTCATTAGCCATAACAAATATTCTCTATACAATAAGATGTTCAAAAAGCACTCACCTCATAGACAGGCTATGAGAATCACTCTTTAGAAAAAAGGGGGCCCCTATATGTCTAATGAACAAGCTACACATAGGGAAAGAAACACAGTAGGTAAAGGTCTATAGCTAGTTAGGTCTAATAGTTGACAGGAACTCTAGGTACTCAAAAAATATAAGCAACCACTGATTGGAATCACTCAAATCATCAGAATTGCACAATTTCTATAAAAATATAAATTATTTTATTGTTAATTATGATTGATATTGAAAATCACAATTATTCTCTTTTTTTATATTTTTTTTAAAATTCATAAAGAAAATATACATATAATAACATAGACAAATACATGTGCAAAACATATTTTTAATTCAGATGCAATAATTCATTTATTCGAAAAATTTACCATAGACGTAAAGTTGATGGGGGCAATGCGGTAGATGTGACCGCGCGTTTCGGCATTGCTGCTTTCATCAGGAGTACGTCTATTGCACTGAAACTACACAAAACATATAAAACACTGTTACAATATGGATACAGAAAAATATTATATACACCTAGAGAGAAATACTAAGCTGTGGCATAGTATTTGACATGTACGGCTAAATATCCTCAAAATACAACCATGCACAGTAAGTGCATATATAAATTTTTGTCGTGACCAAAAAACAACATATTTTTCACATAAATATAATCACCCTTGCGACACATTTACAACCTTATTTACAATTAAAGAAAAGAAAAAAATAGTTATAAACACAATATAATCATATCTAAACAGATTGGTTGGAGGCCTAGATTCAAAATCTTATTGAATTTGTTAAGCTATGTACTGTTATATTTCTTACATCAAAATACAAAAATTTCTCATATTTTACCATGTTCTCATAAGGAATCTCAGAATACAACATATTTTGGCAAAGACATGATATACACAACACAAAAGTTATATTTAGACCATCTAAATAGAGTTCATACAAATGGTTTGAGCTGTAGCGAGAATCCAAACAGATGCCTATTGTCAATAGAAATACCATGATGAAACCAACATCAAAGGACAATGATAATAGCAGGCATATCACCAGTTGTAATAGACCAAGATTAAAACTAAAGATATATAAGATCACCACTTCCTTCAGTATCTGTAAGCTTGTTTCGCAAGCATGAACCGTAGTTTATACTTAATCACCATCTAATTTAATGGCAACTGTATACCCGGTAGATAAAAAGCTGAAAAAGACATGCGACAAAGTGATACTTTTATTTACTTATTTTTCTAATCTGTTACCTAATTCAAACCTGAGTGTATTATGCCTAGGCTGTGGGGTTTTAGGTTTAAACCTATAATAACTGATAAAACCCCACTGAAAGAAAAATAGCCCTCGCCTGTGAAAACATATAAACACTGAAAAAACACCTGCACAACCACAAACTAAATGCCATTCAAAAAAAGGAAAAAGAAAGTGAAAGAGTTCTTTTGTTCTTACTGAAGGAGTCAATAAAATGTAACTTTGTTATACAAGCTGGCAGTAAGAAAGACTGGCTAACATTACTCTGCTTGAGTTTTGTTCTTTAGGGATGCCACTAAAATATTGTTTCTTCTTCCTTTTACTTTTTTTTAGTTTTATGGCCTTTGGTCTAAAGATGCAGGGTTTAGTTTCACATTTTAGGTTTAGTTTAATTATTTTATAAACTGTAGAGAATCAGGACATATCAAACTCACATTTGATATTTTGGCTGCATTTGATTCTTTCACTGATAGGTAAAATGGCTAGTTTCATAAAAATCTTTCCTAATATGTGTCATCACATTTGTCCACAGAGAATGGGTAAAAACCCTTAATACATCAGACCATAGTTTCTAGTGGGTCAGTATTGATAGTATGTGAATTGCCAACACCTCCGGCTTTAAACATTACATTTAAGGTTTAGTGACAAGTATATATATCACCAAGCATCTGGCATAGTGGTGAAAACTTGACACCAGACTTTTGGAAAACATGGAACGCAGTGTCACTTATGCTCTGCAAAAAAGGTTCTTTCCAAGTTCAACAAAGATTGGAGTGATATTGTTTGACTTTTGTAGTGATTCAGCTACGTATATAGAAAATGTGTGTGATGACCTGTCGAAATTGATACCCGAGCTGAAGTGATTCCCTGTAGGAGATCCTTGCCACTTGTTAGATGGTATGCTGAAAGCATCTTTACAATCTTCAGAGTTAATGAGAGATGCTATTGACTTTTTTGTTCATTCTGGTGCACTGTTTTCTTATGCCCAGGAACTAAATGGCACATATTTATCATTTCGTGCTTTATGTGGCATCAAAGAAAGAGTCATCCAAACTGTGCCCCTCAGCTGACGGTTCTCAACCCAAGGGGCTATGAATGCTGAGAGGGCCTTTTCACAGAAGTTTACATGGGAAGGAAAGCGCGAGCGCACATGACCAAAGACTCACTGAAGAAGTATTGTATGGTGTACTACAATAAGATTAATTTGCAAAAATCTCTTTGGACCTCATATACACTATACGTACACTGTCTATATACCATGTTCTTTCAGTGCAGAAAGCAAGCAATGATAAAAGCAAAACGTTCCATAAACACCGGAAAAACACTTTTTCTGTTGTTTTTAGTGGCGTGAAAATTTGTAACCACTGATAACAACTGTTTTTTAAGATATTGAAAACACTGAAAAAACCCCACCAGAATTTACCAAAAATAGAAACTGAAAACAGGACAGCCTAATTATGCCTCATGTACTAAACCCATGGGCTACAAATAATTTCAAATTCTGCGTCAAGGGAGATAGCTAAAGGGCTAACCATTAATATGTAGTGCCAAAAAAGAACTAGGGCTCTCCAATAGAGGGCAATGATATTAAATAAATGATACCCAACAGAATATAGCGCCAACTCTAATTTAAATTGGTCTAACGTCCCTATCAAGGCATAGAGGATATAACAAATAGATGTCTCTACTTACATAAAAAGAAGAGAGAGATGACTAACTGGGCCACAGCTCCGCTATTAATGTCGATTTTGGCAGGATATCATACAAGGAACAGTCCATCCATATCGTTATGAATAAGTACTACATCAAAAACAAATTATCCCAAATATCGGTGTGTGGCATGTAAAAATGAAGATTACAGCCTAATTATTGAATAAAGACTTACTAAATTCCAATAGAAGAGCTGTGGATACCATGTGATAAGGAACTCAGACGCCGGATAGTGTGGTCCCAAAAAGACTGGAAATCACAGCTTATTAGAAGCAACACAATGGCCTGAGAAATGCATGAATATATATTTAATATACAATATATATAGACGTTTGCTCCTATGACTGGGGCACAAAAATTATTAAATAATTCTAAGACTAGACTACGCTCCATACCTTGGTACTGATGAACTAACATCTCAACGAGACTCCTGCATACAAACAAACGTCTGTGATGTGTCTTAAAGGGCTGCCATAATAAAAGTGGCTCAGTATATATGGGCCTTATTTATGAAGGCCTTGCGCCACCGGTGCGTCACTTTTAACATGCGAAAAAGTGACGCACCGGTGGCGCAAGGCCTTCATAAATAAGGCCGTTGTATTTAACTGCGCCGCAATTCGCGCTAAAAAACGTCTGCTGAGTAAGGAAACAAATGATGGATTGGGCACCTGTGAACGCCCGCCATATTGGATAGGGATCAGACCACCGAAAGATTGAAAACGGACTGTATGTATGTTCCGTATATGTTAAATACTACAATTCATATTACGGGCCACCCGATAAATGAATATTGCAACCATTCACCTGTTGGTCACTCTGTATAAAGTAGGCGCAACAGATGTAAATGGTATATTGCATGTCGCCAAAAACAAACATCAAAGACATGCTTCGATCGATGGAAGTACATAAAATATTATTTCAGTGTAACGCGGAATTAAACTTGCAAAGCAATGTGATGTAATAAAGATAATAATATAAATGGAGAACCATCTATTACCATATTCAAGGACTTTATGCCGTAATTCCCGTATATGATGCAATAGTGTTCCTATAACTTAACGATGTATCATAGTTGACATTAAAAAGCAAAATCCCACTGCTAGAAAAAACATATCTACAATGGTTGAAGATATGAACTAAGCAGCTGTTGGTGTCCTGTATACAGTCAAACCACAAATAGACTCTATGATGGGACCCACACATTAAAAGGCTCTGTAGTGTAGTTGGTTCAAACTCAAGGATATATATATCAAACCCTTGTGTAAACCAAATTGTTAGCAACATCAAAAGACATTTAGAGTATAGATACAGAGGATAGTATATTAAAGTCTCTAAAATAGGGAGCTCTCTATTCGAGCACAGTATAATCTGAGTTATTCATTGAATAAAGCGGTCTCCACATACAGAGACTAACAAAAACTCCTGGAGTTATAATCTGACTAGACCCTCATTAAGGCTATAACCTGAGCCCAGGGTATATCCAAATTCAAGACTAACATGATTAAACCACAGATTATTTTCCAAATGTAACAATATTTGGATACATGAACTAACCAGGACTACAAAGGTCATAATCAGACTTGGTCCTCATTTACGTTATAGCCTGATCCCAGGATATATCCAAATTAAAACCCTTATTTACAGTGTCTAACCAAAAGATCCAAAAAACTTCATGTTTTTTCTGATCTTGTCTGGACATAGTCGTCTTGGTTACAATTCTTTACAGAATGTACCATCTTATATCATCAGCACAGTGGTTATGTCCTAAAAAATTTAACACCATCGGTGAGGCCAGTTTTTTAGTTCTAATTGTTCGGTCAGTCTAAGATTAAGTGTTCTCGATGTATCACCTACATAACCCTTATTGCATGGCCAAATAAGCAAGTAGATGATGTTTTTAGTTTTACAATTACTCCTACCTTTCCTTACAATTATTTGACCATCAAACCGTAGTTCTTTGGCTTCGATAGCAAAAGGACATACTTTACAGGTACCGCATCTATAGTTACCTTCTATAGGATCCATGCCTACAATACCTCTCTGTATTAGCTCTTTTTTATCAATGGGCTTGCGGGATCTAACAATGAGGTCCTTAACGTTTCTATTTTTGCGCTAAGCAAACATTTGTTTCTGAAGAATGTCACTTTTGGCTCTATTAATATTCAATAAATGGCAATTGGAAGAGATGATTTGGCGAATTTGTTCATTCATAATTGAATGGCGGGTCACAAAAACCAAATTAGCATTTTGTTTTTGATTAGTTCCTTGTAGTATATGTTGTCGATCATAGAATCTAGCATGCTTATATGCTTCTCTAATTAACCGATGAGTGTAACCTCTGTTGAGAAGCTTCTTCTTCATCTCAATAGATCTATAATCATACTCATCCAATTTCATACAATTCCGTTGTAAACGCAGAAACTGTCACAAAGGGATGCTATTTTTCTGTTGGGTGGGATGAAAACTATCGTAATGCAACAGGGTGTTGAGCGTAGTAGGTTTTATGAAAAGATCTACCAATAACTGACCACAGTCATGCTTGATCAGTATATCCAAAAATTCAATCTGTGAGTTGCTAATATGTGAAGTAAACTTCAGATTTGAGTCACATAGGTTCAGCCAGATAATGAACTCAGTCAAGATATCTTCGTTGTCATCCCATATAAACACAATGTTATCTATATAACGTGGCCAGTTTAATATAGACTCAAGGAATTGGGCCACCTCATTAAAAATAACTTGCTGTTCAAAGTAAGCCACATAGATGTTTGCTATGGTTGGGGCACATGATGCGCCCATACTTACTCCCTTGGTTTGCCTGTATAATTCACCTAGAAATTCAAATACATTCTCTTTGAGAATAATTCGAAGACAATCAATGCTAAAGTTAGTATTGCATTCGATATTGTAAAAGTCAATAAACCATTTGACAGCTGTTATTGCTCAATCACAAGGTATGTTTGAATATAAACTTTCGACATCTAGTGTAACCCGCCATTGTCTATTCTGATTAAAAGGTGTTCCTTCCATCGAGTTGATTATCTGACATGTATCTTTTACATATCCAGTATTATCATGTATAAAAGGACGTAAAATCACGTCTAGATATTTAGATATTGGTTCTGTGACAGAACCAATAGTGGTTACTATTGGCCTGAACGGTGGATTTATTTCGTCCTTGTGGACTTTAGGGGTACCATATAGACTTGCCAGTCTTGGAATATCTATATACTCATATATATATATATATATGCTCATATATATATGCTCATATATGTATGTGTATATATATATATATATATATATATATATATTCATGTAGTTAAACTCTTTCTCACAGATATGTCCATTTTGTAATGCCTTGGTAGTCAATCTGAGTATTTTAGATTTGATTCTCTGAGTGGGGTTCTTTGTTATTTTGCAATAGAATCTATTATCCATCAACATTTCATCAATCATGCTGACGTACGCTTCCATGTCGAATATAGCTATTCCACCACCTTTGTTGCAGCTTTTTACTGTGAATTCAGTTGAGTCTTTAAGTTTATTGAGGGCTTCATTTTCCTTAGCTGAAATGTTAAACGGTGTTTTAGGTACATATTTGGTTGGGATTGTAAGTTTATTAAATATAACTTGCTCAAATATCTTTATTTCTGGAGTGACTTGTTCGGCAGTGGGTGTAAATGTAGATTTTAGCT
Source organism: Lissotriton helveticus (assembly GCF_964261635.1). Taxonomy (NCBI): domain Eukaryota; kingdom Metazoa; phylum Chordata; class Amphibia; order Caudata; family Salamandridae; genus Lissotriton; species Lissotriton helveticus. Next base: position 480,464,186 of record NC_136071.1, on the reverse strand, counting down.
GCCAGGCTAGATTTGTTAATCTCTGGAGCAACATTCTCTTTGTCAGAGAAAAAACTCTTTAAACACATTTTTCGAAAAAATTACATTAAGTCATTAAACAATTAAAATGTATTCAGTCCAGAATGCGGTACAAAGGACAGCCCTTTTGAAAGAAGGGAATAAGTGGCTTCATTGAACATGGATACACTAAGATTAAAGATGGTGATATCCTTCATTGTCTCCAATACCTGGCATTTCGGGTTTCTAAGTATTGGTTCTGATTTACTTGTTGATGGCCCCGATATTGCGTCTGATATTGAGCACGAGGCTGGTATTGTAGTTGAGATTGAAATTCGGCTGGTAATGGGGCTGATATTGAGGTCGCCAATTCCCTCTGTTTTGGTTGCGCCTCCCTAAAAAAGGACGATAGCCTTGATTGAAACGCGGGGTATGTATGTTACCTCTGTTATCTGATGTGGTCATTGTCCCTTCACTATCAGAGTCTGATGTATCAGAGAAGGTTGTGACCTTCTTATTGAAAGATCTAAATGGTTGTTGATATGACAGAGTTTCAGATCTGGAATTATCAGATTCCACATAAAAACCATCAGCAAGGTAAGGATAGACATGCTTCTTACTAAAATATCTTATATCTTTTTGAAGTTTTTCTGTCTTACGTTTTGTGAGGTAATCATTATATGAACTTAATTCATTCTCTAGTTCATCCAATGCCTTTTTTGCATCATCAATTGCTGATGAGGATTTTATTTTATTCTCTAATTCCAAGATTTCACTCAATACCTATAACAATAATTCCTTTGCTGTCTCGACTATCAACATCATGAGGTCCCTAGAGCACCGATTGGCGATCAGGGACCACTTTTCTAGAAACTCCTTGATGTGGACAAATAACCCAGGGATATTCTTGATTTGCAGACCCTGTGGGATGATCCCCGCTCGTAGATATTGTAGCATGAATTGTCCATGCAACTCGATTCTTTTAGTTTTCTTTTTAAGGGCTAACAAATTTACAAGCTCCTCATTTGGGCCTAAATTTGAAGTAGTCTTATTGTCAAAATTCATAGATGCTCCTACTATGGACACAAAATCGTCATCTGTGAAACCGAAAGTTTTCAAGTTGGCCATGATGTATAATGTAATAACTAAATGCTATATTGCACAATGGACAAGAGTAATAACAAAATGTTATTGAAGGCCACATATGGCGAGGCTAACATACAACCAACATTGTATTGTGACTATACCTAAAACACAATATATACACAGAAACTAAAAATAAAATGAATATAGAAAATTAGAAAGCAATAAAGTGACAACTGTCATTAGCCGCAACAAATATTATCTATACAATAAGATTTTCAAAAAGCACTCACCTCATAGACAGGCTATGAGAATAACTCTTTAGAAAAAAGGGGGCCCCTATATGTCTAATGAACAAGCTACACATAGGGAAAGAAACACAGTAGGTAAAGGTCTATAGCTAGTTAGGTCTAATAGTTCACAGGAACTCTAGGTACTCAAAAAATATAAGCAACTACTGATTGGAATCACTCAAATCATCAGAATTGCACAATTTCTATAAAAATATAAATTATTTTATTGTTAATTATGATTGATATTGAAAATCACAATTATTCTCTTTTTTATATTTTTTTTAAAATTCATAAAGAAAAAATACATATAATAACATAGACAAATACATGTGCAAAACATATATTTAATTCAAATGCAATAATTCATTTATTCGAAAAATATACCATAGACGTAAAGTTGATGGGGGCAATGCGGTAGATGTGACCGCGCGTTTCGGCATTGCTGCCTTCATCAGGAGGACGTCTATTGCACTGAAACTACACAAAACATATATAACACTGTTACAATGTGGTTACAGAAAAATATTATATACACCTAGAGAGAAATACTAAGCTGTGGCATAGTATTTGACATGTACGGCTAAATATCCTCAAAATACAACCATGCACAGAATTCCTTTTCATACACAGTAAGTGCATATATACATTTTTGTCGTGACCGAAAAACAACATATTTTTCACATAAATATAATCACCCTTGCGACACATTTACAACCTTATTTACAATTAAAGAAAAGAAAAAATTAGTTATAAACACATTATAATCATATCTAAACAGATTGGTTGGAGGCCTAGATTCAAAATCTTATTGAATTTGTTAAGCTATATACTGTTATATTTCTTACATCAAAATACAAATATTTTCCTTATTTTACCATGTTCTCATAAGGAATCTCAGAAGACATTATTGTAGCAGGAGACTGCAATTGTGTCTTTAACGGCTCCTTAGATCGAGATCCACCCAAACTCCATAGAAAACCCCATTTGATCAAAGCAGTGCACGACATGATAAGGGAACTGCACCTTCTCGATATATTGAAGGACACACATCCACTTAAAAAAAAACTTTCCTGTTATACCCCTGCAGTGGGTGCCCATAGCCGATGAGACTAACGCCTGCTCTCCAGTGATATAGCACAAATGGTGTTGGGGATCTCGTATCTGGCCCGCTATTTATTGGATCACTTCCCTGTTTGTCTATGCTTTGAGAGGAAGTACAAGTGTCCAACGATATCGCTATGGTGCCTGAGAGTGGAGGCAATGACTGACTCCCTATTCAAGGCCGTAGTTAGCAACATGCTAACACACTATTTTCACTGGAATGGGGCACCTCCGGGAGTAGATCCATGAATGGGAGGCACTGAAAATGATTCTGAGAGCCGTATGTCTCTATATTACCTATGGGATCAAACAACAATTGGAAGAGGATATCCAAATGCGGAAGAGAGACCTACGTGATATCAAGACGAAGCTCCACCTATGCCCCGACAGACTGGTAAAGTGGTGGAAGTCCCACAAAGCTTTTTTAGAAGACTGGTATAGACTAGAGAAACATATATACACCACGTATTGCCAATGGCTGCAACCCAAAGATGATAAAACAGGGGCAATGTTGATCTAACTGGTAAGGTAGGACAATGCTCAGATTTTGATCCTGACTCTGCATGAAAATACAGCCCGCACAGTCTGTCCCCAGCAGGCCCTTACTGGGATATTTCAATCCCACTTATGTAAACTCTAAAATGCTAGAGGAGGGACGTATCAGCTGTATCTAGCAGAAGAATACCTGATGAATATCCCACTCCCCCGACTCGATCCAGATAACTGCAAAGCACCAGATATGTCCATTACACATGAGGAGACTCTTTCTGAAAATAACAAAAATGCTGGGGCGTGATGGCATTCCAGCTAATTTTTACTAGAAGTATGTAGACACAGTGGCTGATAAACTCCTCAAGGTCAATAAAGAGGGTTCCCTCCAATCCACAATGTGTTGTCGCGATAATAGTGATGATAAATTAGCCTATCAAGGACCCTGCCATGGCCTCCTCTTACCAACCCATCTCCCTCTTGAACATTTATGTTAGATACATTTTAGCGACTCAACTCTTCACTTGCCTTCCGGCCCTCATCCATACAGATCAGTTGGGATTCATCCAGAAGAGGAACATCTTGTGTAATCCATGGAGGCTCTCTACCATCTATCACACCCCACAGCTGCCTAATGACGCTTATGCCCTAACTTTGTTGGAAACCAAACAAGTGTTCGACTCCCTAGACTGGACATACCTTTGGCATATGTTGAGGAATGCAGGGATAGTCCCTAAATTCATACAATGGGGTCAGATGCTTTATGCAGCCCCTTGTGCTAGAGTGCGCTCAGGGTCTGTGGTCTCTGACTCCTTCAACCTATAGAGGGGGACAAGGCAGGGATGCCTTTTGTCGCTGCTCCTCTTCGCATTGTGGTAGAGGCAATGGTGGAGAGATTGCACAGAACAATGGGCACTTGGGGACTTATGGTTGAGGAGACCACTTTAGTGGCCTCCCTCTATTTAGATGGTGCCCTGATCTACTGAGCCACTATTCTGTGCCCATACTCCTGAATGTGATGCAGCAATTCTGGGAAATTTCGGGCCTACATGTAAACTCAAAGAAATCTAAATTGTCCCAGTAGAGATCCCTGTCCAGGGTACCGATCACAATACTCCCTGCTGTGAGACCTGCTTGGGAATTGCATAATGTCCGCTATTTGGGCATCCACTTTCCCTCATCGCCATTATAAAAATGGTAATACTTCCTAGATGTCTATACACGCTCAAAGGTGCTCTCTACAGGATCCTTAGATGCTATTTCAAATTGATCCATAGCCTGATTGTTGATCTACTTTGAGCTAACAGTTAGAGGTGCGTGGGGCTTTTCACTCTGAAAAGGACCTGGGACCTTAGAGGTCTAGAGGTCTCTAATAAAGAACTCTAATATATGGTGACACAGCTACAACATGTAGTTCACTGGTTTGACCCGGGGACATGTGGGAAAAGTCCCTTTGATGGGCTTCAATGGCCGGAATACATTGTCTGTGTTTTTGATGAGTGGATCCCCTGTTCCATCAGACATGACTTTCCTTATACGTCAAGTACTCGGGGTGTGAGAGGGAGCAGTTGGAAGAGTCCTCCGGCCTCCGGCACGCCCTTATGCCCCAGATCTACTGCTTTGGATCATTACAAGTGTTCCATAAATTACTTAGTCCTTGTCAGTACAGAGATGGAAGGATGGAGGATGAAACACTCTTGGTTACCTATATCCTGCGAGGCGATTCATCTCTCAGGACGATGCTATGGAATCCTTCATTTTGGGAGGAGGGCAGTATCTGCAATATGAAAAGATATCCACTACAGCATGCGAGCTCTGGCCCCCCTTCACAGGCGCCCCTACAGATTCCACTACCCTATTCATGCTGTCAGGGATGTGGTGGGGTCACTGGCTCATTTCATATATTTATAGAGCACTGCACAGGAATCAACCGGAGGCGCCCCTCCCCATCTGAGTAACTATTAGGATAGCCAGTGTTGGGGAAGGTGTGGGCACGGACACAAGAGGAGGTCTGGATGGTCAGCTCGAACGCCAGGTTTAAACTAATCCAATATAACTATGTCCACCAAACATATCTCTACCACAAAATCCTGCAAACTATATTCCCTACCCAATCAGACTCTTGCTCCCACTGTGGGAGCCTGGCTGTTGATTTCACACATATGGTGTGGTCCTGTATGGCGCCAGCCCCCTGTTGGCAGGAAATGTTAGATAATTTGAATAGAGCTACTGGCTGCCATGTACCACTTGAAATGAGGCAGGTGCTTCTGGGTCTGATTCCCTCCACTCCCACCAGGGCACTTAGCAGGAAAAATGTCCTGCTTGACTGGCTATTGGAAAAATGCCAGATAGTTATCAAATGACCCTACATGAGAAAACAAGTATCAATCTCAACAGCCTGGCATTTCCTGAGCACAGTGGAACTATATCAGAACAAATCAATTTTATTCCAACCTATTTTATAACACCTGACTAGCACAGAATCGTGCTACCCATGCAAAAACACCTGCTTGTGAGACAGGCCTTGATCTGACAGGCATCATCAATATAATCTCAGTCCTGGTTTATCCACTAATCCTGAATGTTGTTATTTACAATGTGAGTGACATTACACTGTGGTATTTTTCTTATTCGTATTTTAATGGTTTTAATTAAGCTAAGAATAAAATTAGTATTGTGTGACTAAAAATAGTAAACCTGTTCCTCATTAAAACAGTTTATACCAGACCATGGTCATCTCACCCCTCCAACCTGCATCCCACTGCTTTTTTAATTGTAATATTTGAGATTCAAACCACCCTCAAATCTCACTGAATAAGCTATGCCCCAGGTGATTGAGTGTGCACAGGATAAGTGTTCTTCCCAGAATATCAAGAGGAAGCCTCTGTTTGGACCCTAGAGCCCACATCTCAGGTGCACATCTGTGAAACACACACCATTACATGGGTAATGCATATAATGGATCTGGATTGTGGGCTAATAATGACAGTTTGCACTATTTTCCGTAAGGTATTTATTTTTTCAACAATATGGAAAAATTCAGCAAGGTCTTCAAATGCAGAAGGGAAGGAGTGTTGGCATGGACCACAACACGCAAACTATGATGCTTTTCTTCGTTAGCTAGGGCATCTTTTAAAATCTTAACCTTGATACAAAACATAATTTTTTGTATTTTAAACATTTACCCTAAAACAGATCTAATTTTATTAGGTTAAAAGGCTCTATTGTTCAAGTGAAAAACATGTTTGTGGTTCAAATCAATTCATTTTGTTACTGTGATGGTAAGAAATGTACATGTGGTGACACTGCTACTATCTTTCATTTTGTTGCATATGTACTAATGCACATCACATGCTAATATATAAAGTGTGATTTTCACATTAAGATTGACCATAGTTAGCATTTCACATTGAGTTAGCCATGTACCTCTAGGCCTCGGTTTAGATGACACAAGCCAACATTGAAAAGTTTGAATTAGGCAAATTGTTGCAATTGTATTAGTTTCCAGTGAGAACTGTTATCACTGTGAGTTTCACTGAAAGCAGAATAATGAGCTTTCTACACCTGTGTTAGTAACAGGCTAGCCATGGTGTTTCATTCTCTGCAAGATATCTCTTGAAGGCAGTGCAACTGTGAGCCTCCTTTGTGTGATGGCTGAGAAGATGGGCCAAGTCAGCTTATCAGAGAACATTCAATCCTGGTTTGTCCTTGTTTCCTGGGAATCGTGGGGAGAATTTCAGTTTACTTCAAAACTATGTTTTTGTTGTTCATTTCTGAGCTAGTCAGATTCAGATATGCAGATAATAAGCAGATGGTCTTTTCCATGCTCTAGAGACTTGTTACTTGCCTTTGCCACTGTCCACAGAGTTAAACTCTTGAGCAAATCCTTTCTCATTTACCCAAATAAACCTTCAATTGGCTCTGTTTTTAGAGGATTTTCTTGCTGACACCTGCTGGCAGATGCATCAAGCAAAACACCTCCCGATAAAATTGCGAATCGGTAAAACAGGCCGATACCGAACGCAAAACCTGGAAATGCAATGCATCAACACAAAACCCTTAAAAAATAAAGAATCGGTAAATACCTCACGCGGTAAAATACCGAATCACATAATAGTGAATCGGTAATACCGAGAAAGAAACCTTCCGCCGGAAATATCGAATCGCTAATAAAGAATCGCTACGAAATGCATCAAAAGTCGCAAATACCGAAAATGGTCAAAATCGCTATTTTGCATAAGCAAAATAAGGGGAATCACAAACTGGAGGTAAAGTTATTGGAAGGTAGAAAAAAAAATATTCCAAAACAGGTGCAGCCACTCAGAAACCCTTCAAATATGCCTGTGGAGACCCTGTAGGTCTTCCAAAATGGCTGCCCCATACATGCTTGTTAGGAGGAGGAGAATCAACGCCCTTGCACAGCGCAGGAGGATGATCCAGGACAGAGTCTTCAGGGTGCAAATGTATGAGACCTCAGGAAGGACCTATATTTCTTTTTAACATTGAGTCAATCTTATCATTTTTTTTGAGAGATGCCAAAGAGAGAACATGTGGGTGATTATTTAAACAAGTTTATTAGTATTTTTACATTTTTTTATATAAAAGAATTATTTTGACACATTTTTGCAACTGAATTGTTCATTGTAGAAACAAGAATTAGAATTACTCAATTTACATATAACATTAAGAGTGCCCTCTAGTAACAACTAATCTAATTTTTCATACATATATACTAACATGGCAATCATACTGTAATCTATTCTAAAATAACATATCTTTCATCACATACACAAAAAACAAATTTATACTAGACACAAGGACTAATACATTTGGCAATTCTAAGGTGTACTAAGTTGAATACACAGGAGATCCAAGATGGTATGGGTCATCTAGTTATGATGGAATAAACTAGTTTGTATCCAAGACAATTGATGTTAGGCCGACGTACGTTTCGGTGAGAAACACCTTCCTCAGGGCCAAGGACAACGTGTACAACAATTTATCAACACAATATATTAAAAAAAGTTGAGGGCATCAGACAAATTTCAAAAATATGATCTTTGTAGACACTGAATGTGGATCCACAAGATCAGTCTGCGCCATGCTGCACAACATTGCCACACGAAGGGGGATACCAATTGAGGTGGAAGGAGAGGACGACTTACGGGCACAGCAACCCCCCCTAACACCAACAGGCACACGTGCCAAATACAGCTGAGGGACAAAGGAGGCGGACATACATCACGAGACATCACTTCTGAGACAGGTATGAAAGAGCCAACACAACATGTATATGTTTGCTATTGTTTAATGCACATGAGTACCTGTCAGGTGCATATGTATGGGACGCCAACATGACGCAGAATCAAATAAACAAATCAAAACATGTCCGTTGTCATCACGGGTGTAACATGTTGCTGTACTGTTGGCCCATGGTTACGTCACCATGGCCAGGGAGCCAATGGATCATGGCTATTTGCGCCTGCCCCATACCCCCAGCCTCCTGTCCCGTGACTCGGCCACACATCCGCGATGTGATTCTGTGGCTGTGGTGCTGCGTGCACTGCGCCTCCTTTCGCTGGCCTCCGGAACAGAGGCGCTGCTCACGCTTGAGGCAGCCTCACTCCCCTCCTCCCCTCCCAAACTGCTGGCACTGAAAGTCCCAGACTGCAGATGCTCCACTGCAGTGGTCACTCTCTCCAGGGACTTTGCGACATCCCCGCAATAACGGCCCAAATCGACCTGCAGGGACACAGATCTGCGCGACAGCACAGCTGTGCTGTTGCACAGCTTAGTGATGGCTCTATTGGTGGCAATGGTGCGGACCATGGTCTGGCGATGCCTAAGGCGCTCGCTCTGTTGGCCTGCAATTACAGCACGTGTGAGTTCCTGCATGCACAGTTTGATGTCTCTGTTGCCCTCGGCAACGCCTGTAGTCATCTCGCGCATTGCGTCTGTCATGGTGCCTATTTTGTTTGTCAGTTTCACCATGTTGATGTTCATAGCACCCATGTGTCTCCCCTGCAGGCGCTGGACACGCAGCATCCGTGTCTCCACCACTCCGTATCCGTGTGTTGGATCATCTGCTCTTTCAACAGCTCTACCTAGGGGCCTGGCCCGCTGCCTGACTGGGACACGTGCTACTGCTTGGGTGATTGGAGCAACGACTGTCTGTCGTGGGACAATTGTGTCAGCTGGCCTCTGCTCTGACTCCATCACCTGCAGGGAGGGGACATTTGCCCTGCGGCTCTGTGGAGTTGGCGGTGGTGGTGGTGGTGGTGGTGGTGATGTCCGCCGTGGTGGTGATATCGGCCATGGTGGTGGTGGTGGTGATGTCCGCCGTGATGGCGGTGGTGATGGTGGTGTTGTGGGTTCAGGTTCCTGCGTGGTCTCGACATCTGTCACCACTGGTCTCTGAGATGACGAGGCATCCGCTGTCATCTGAGTCGAGGGGTGATGCATCTGTATGTGAAACAGTGCATAGTTATTATTTTGCCATGATGTATCAGTGTTGCATGATTTAACCTACATAAAGGAGATTTTGCACTGACATATGGCCATGTGCAGCTGGTTACATTTCTATTACATCAGGGGTCAGACATGCAATCATTCATGATATGACTACAACTCCCATGATGCACTACTCTGGTGAGGGGATATGCATTAGGCGCTGCTACATATACACTGTGATTGGCCTGGGGGGATGGCCATGGGTGGACTACACGCTGCACATCTGCGCTGGCATGCATCTTACCTTCTCCTCCTCCTGCTGCGCCGGATGTATCCAATTGAGTGACCCCCACAACAGCTTCTGGCTCAATTGTTGCCTCAACGAGGTCCTCAAGGGCTGTGTTTGCACTCACGTTGGATGTTCCCCCTCCTGTGCCAGCTGCATCCTTCACCCTTTCGGCAATCCTCTCCTTTGCCCTCTTCCTGAGGTCATACCACCTCTTCTTTAAATCGTCTATGCTGCGGTGGGTGACTCCTACAGCATTGACTCTGTCTTTGATGCGCAGCCACAATTTGCGCTTTTCTGCCTCAGGAACTTTTTGGGACAGCCTCCGAAAAAGCTTGTCGTGTTTGCTGCTCACCCCCTCGATGAGCAGTTCGAGTTCCTTATCAGAAAACTTTCGTTTTCTCTTCCTGGGTGCCTCCTTGTTCTGGGGTGCATCCTTCTCCATCCTGGTAGTCTGCTCTGAGTTTGAATGTGTTCTCACTCTAGCAATCCTCAGCTCCTGTGCTCTGCCTCCTCCTCTGAGCTCCTCAGGGCACTAAATGAAGCATTGGCTGTGTTGCTTCCTGGTTGTGATGTCATCAGCCTGCTGCTGATGCGACTTTTTCATTTTTCCGGATTCGCTATTACCGAAATCGCAAATACCGATTCGGTATTTGCTACCTCGGTATTTGCTCTTCTTTGAAAAGGTGTCTCGCAAACGTGTTTAGCGGAAATTTAACGATTTTTAGCGATTCGGTATTAAATACCGAATCTGTTGATGCATCGCGGTATGCGACTCCTTATTAGCGATTCCTTATTTTTCGCTAATAAGGACTCGTTTTACCGATTTTTGATGCATATACACCCTGGTGATTAACTTCCCTTGCCAGATTTGAACCCTTAGCTTAGCATTAGGGAATTTATGTTCAGGGAAAACACACTTATGCAGTTTGTTCATGGCAATCTTTAAATAACTGGGCTTGTATTGGCTATTTTGACTTGCTTTACATTTTACTAAACAATGCTTTATAAGTTGATTATTGATAAAGGACTAATTTGAATGATTTGAGTTTGTAACTTTGCTAATATACTAATAAGCCTTCATGAAGTGCAAATATTTTACTTTTTGCTGTCCTTTGGGGGCCAATGTGCTTCACTTCTATTAATGTATTGCTGATGTATTCATTTAAACCTCAATTCAAGACAAAGGTCAATCCATTTGAGTGCAGCTATCCTGCGCTGCTTCATTTGCCGTTAAATCACTTTGAGAATACAACCTTTCTGAGCATATACACTCAATTTCTTATCTCCATGCCTGGAGGAGAGTTAAAAGCATGGCTGTTCTAATCCCAGACTATTTAATTTGTCAAGTGTATTGTATTGTTCTCACTTAACTCATCTGGGAGGCAGGGCATATTTATTTATTGCACTATTATATATAGCATGAACCCGGAACTCCTAGGTAGTAGAAGCTTTTCAGAATAACGATAAAGCAACAGAAGCATGACACAGAAAAACATTAGTAGGGGTATACTACATAATCCATGGTTCTGAATTACACATTAATGGGGTATATAAAGAGGAAGCAGTCACAAGCAGGGAAAAGTGACATTGCATAGAGGGATTAAGCAAGAAAAACCACATGGAAAAGGTTATGCACTGAAAGGTAGAGAGCTCAGAATCTCTAGGCGCATGAAATCATACTATAAATAAGACAACCGAGCATAGCCAAATGAGATCTTCTAGATAGCTCTATGAATTCAGGCATAATACAAATTGGCCATATAGGGAGCTCATTTACGTGTTTAAGTGTGAAAGAAAATGGAGAGATTTTATATTTCGCTAAAGCTTTCAGGGAGCAGTTCTTCCTTAGATTTATCAGGACAGAGTTCCTAATTTTGGGAGCACAGTCCCCAAAAGATTGTCAGCAACAAAGCACAGAAGCACACACTTTGCTTTTCCTGTAGGATCCTTGATGAGAAAGTTGAATGTATGAGCAGGCAATTTCAAATTCTTTTCTTTATTCATGACACTGTGGTATATAAATAAATAATACCGGATCTAGGTTTGACTGGACATAGCAATAACAGATAGCTCAATAAATAAGAGTCAAGATTCGAGGTAGTAGGAGTTTGCAGGTTTAATACAGCATAAAGGACAGGAACGGGACAACCTGCACAGGAATAGGATGGCAGAGCCCGGCAGCTGCCGGGGCTGGATCTGGGATGAGCGCGCGCTAACTTTAATAACAGTACACAAGCATATATACTAAAACAGTTGCATTACAATACATACAATAGGCGGAGCAGTGGGTGTGGTCAATAGCAGTCGCGAAAGATAAGGGTGAAAGTGGGTGTAACAGAAGGCGTATACATAGACATGTGATGTAAACGTAACAGAATATGTCATAAATGGGGCGGAAACATGGAGGGGGCTACCTAAGGAGCCGGGACCTCTAACCTAATGGTGCGCACAAACTGACAATGACGTGTCACTAGGAGAAGCTGGGGCTATGAACTCTGTGCTAGGAGCAGAGACTGAAGTCTGGAGAGTCAGGGCGACATGTGCCTAAACAATATCTAGTATCTGATGTTTAGAGAACATGTTGATATAAACTAAGAGTCAGGAGGGGAGAGGCTAACAGACTCTAAGACTGGAGCATGCATTATTCTACATATAGTGCGTGATGAAGAATATTAAATGACCATAAATACAGTATTTCTCTTACATGGAGACGTAAGGGCTAGACGATGACGGAAACTATTGATGCGATTCAGTAGTTTAGGAATGCAGAGAAGGAGGGCTGGACTGATAACTAGAAGCATAACATACTCTTGGCAGACTAGCAGGCAGAGCCAGGCTGAACCGGGCACTGTGAGGCAGGAAGTAAGTGAAGGGTCAGGAACACAGGTGGGGGCTGTATCGCTCCTCAGCGAGGGCTCAGGAGACAGGAGCTGAATCTGGTGTCCGGGCCCTTTTGAGGCCTAGAAACGGGGACTTTTCAATGAAATAACGTGCACACTGAGAAACGTGGCAACGTATCTTTACATAGGCCTAATACTCGTAGCTTTCACGAGAACTGAAAACTGGCATACTAGAGATGGACACAACTGTAGGTGCGTCTTTAATCGAACATGGGGAATACATATGCATATTAATCATGCACACATAACATAAGATGGGGAACACGTAGGGACACAGAACATGGCAAAATTTACTTTTCCACATTCCCTCCTTGTCACTACGTTTCCATCAGGAAACATCAATATTCATGATACCATCTATCATTTCATACAGTATCATTTGCTCGTCTCGAATTTTCTTGGGACTGGATTTAGAACGGGACTTGGGACTAGGAATACAAGAGGTAGCACAAATGCCACAAATCGCAGGGCCACATTGTATACAGAGGCAGCAACTGAATATGATCGCTACTGCAATACCTAGAAAGGACAATACTTTCCATCCCCAGGCGGAAATTATATTCCAGAACCAACCGGACCATGTCCAGGTGCTTGGATCTTGGTGTAACAGATGGGCAATTTTATGGAGTCTGGTTATAGCTGAATAAACAGACGGCGCGTTATTAGGAATGAAAATGCAGCAACTAGATCCGATGACTCTACATGCCCCGCCCCTATCGGCCAGTATGACGTCAAGGACGAGACGATTCTGGAGCACGACAATTCTCATAAAGGATTGCTCCTCGGTTAAATTACCTAGAGCAGAAGTAGTCTCAATCACTACTGCTTCGAGTGTTCTGGTTAATCTACGTATCAGTTTACTATTCACAACAGTACCTAAATAGGGAAATACACCTTTATTGATATCTATATATTGTTCTAGAGCAGTTTCAGTATAATCGACAATCGGGAGGTCTCTCTTGTGTCTGATATGTACTAGGTGGGAATTCCTATGGTAGTCAGGTGGGGCTAGAAAAACTGGTGGCAGTAGGAAGGCAATGTAACAGGTTCCCTCCCAATCGAGGGGCAGACGGACATATGCGGTCTGACCACAAACAAAATAAGAATGACGTGAGGCTTTGAAAATAGATTTCCCACTGTCACTATACTTGACAATAGTAGTACAATCACTATGGCCTACATGTACGGAGCCATTATTTCGGACACATAATTCGCCTTTAACTGGTAATACTGACATAGCAGGTAAGACTGGAGTAATATCAGACTGAACATTCAGGACCATGAAATTCGAAGAATAATTACCTAAATTATAAACTTCATTTTCTAGATCTAACCCTGTTCTGTGGGGAAGACCTTGCTTGTCTGGAAAACATGTACTGTTAAGAAAAGACATATCTGTTGAGGATGACGTTAACGTGGACCATGCTCCACACGAACCGTTATGTGAAAATGGATAAGGAAAGAGTGGCAGAACTCCCTTCGGTGTCTGGAAAGGGGGGAGTCGACCACACACCCAACAATTAGTGGCATTGCTGGTCTGGTGTGAATAATGTAACATGCGGATAAAGGAATTATTACGCATAGCAAGACAATATGAGAGTTCATGAGGAGGCAGATCACTAAACGTGTGCTCTACTGTAGCAATAGAAGACTTATTTACATGAGAAACTGGAAAACACAAATAAAATGCATAACCTGTGCAGGTAATCATGAGGCTGAAAAACAATATGAAACTTAGAAAAACGATACATCGGATTGAGTTTTGACTAACTCTCTCACTATGGGGGTCTATTTTATACATGTCAGAAACCGGTCTAACCGTTTCACCTAGGGGAGGACTTAGACAATCAAACTGGCTGACTTATTTTACTAGACCTTAATTTTAGCTTATACTCCTGTTGCGGAGTTTTCTCTAACAGGGAGGGATTTGTATCATTGTCTTTTGCGGGACAGTCCTTAAGAATAGTACTTTGGCAGTCCTTAAAATCCTCGGAAACGTTCTTGGAAACAGTCTTTAATCCATAAAACTTTTTCACGTGAGACAGGTGGACCCAGCCCTTCCTGCCTTCCAGCTTGACGGCAGTACGGGTGGCCAGGAGGACCTGTTTTGGCTCCTTCCAGCGAGGCTCCAGCGGACTTGAACGATCAAAGTTCCTCACAAGAACCAAACTTCCGGGAACGATGTCATGCGGTGCCACCTCGGTATTGTCTGGAAATGCGGCAGAAACCTGTGAACGACAAGAGTGTAGGGCAGACATCAAGGAAGCTAGGTAATCTGTCAGCATATTACTTGAAACATCTGTAATACTTCGGGGTCTAGGTGTACCCCACACATTAGGGGGGCGGCCGAATACGACCTCGTACGGGGACAGACCTGATCTGGAATGTGCGACCATGCGCATATAAAACAGAGCGACTGGCAGAGCTACTAGCCAGTCCACACCTTTCTCTTTACATATTTTGGCAATGCGGATTTTCAGGGTCTGGTTATGTCTCTCTACGAGACCGGCTGCTTCAGGATGGCGTACACAATGGAACTTCCACTGGTACCCTAACAACAGGGAGATGTGTTTCATAAGCTCAGATGAGAATGGCTGGCCGTTATCAGAATATACGACCCTAGGGAGCCCGTAACGGGGGAAGAACTCACGAACCAACTGCTTGGCAGTGGTCGTGGCTGTGTAATCTGGGACTGGATATGCTTCTGTCCACCTGGACAAAGCGCATACAACTACAAGGACATACTTGAAACCTCAACATCGCTCCATCTGAATATAATCCATCTGGAGGACCTCAAAAGGGTGGTCCGGGGGCTGAAATCCACCTTGTTCCACCGGGACACTTTTACCTGGATTGAACTGGCAACATATCATACAGGTACGGACTTTCTGCTTGGCTGCAGCTCGTAAATGTTTATTGAACCAAATGTTCTGGATACTGTCTAACATAGCTTTTTCTCCTAAATGTGCTGGACTATGTGCGGTATTGATAATGACTTGAACCATAGAGTCGGGGAGAAACCATGTGGCTCTACCCTTCGTTACCCAACCCTGATCTGTCTGGACCCCTCCTTGTTCGGACCATTTCTTGATTTCATCGGGAGTAGCATGTAACTGGATATCTATGACATCTTGAGTAGGGTCCTTAACTGTCATACAGGTAGTCGGAGCTGGAGTATGTGTCTGTGTCGGATTAACTGAAATGTCTGGAGTCTGTGCTGTAAGCTTGGCTGTGCGATCTCCTAGATCATTACCTTGAGAAATAATGTCAGTAACTTTCGTATGTGCTTTGCACTTCATGATAGCAATAGATGTCGGTAAGTGTATGGCATCTAACAGAGCTTGAATAAGGAGACCATGCTGAATCTTGGTTCCATGAGAAGTCATGAAACCTCTCTCCTGCCAGAGCACTCCAAAGTCGTGTACGACTCCGAATGCGTAGCGTGAATCTGTATAAACATTAACTTTCAGGTTCTTAGCGTGTATGCAGGCTTGTGTCAGAGCAACTAGCTCTGCTGCTTGAGCAGACAGGGTGTCAATACGGTGTGTTTCTAGAACTTCAGTGTCAGTAGTCACTGCATACGCGGCTACTATTTCTCCTGTACTTGTTCTCATACATGAACCATCCACATAAAGTGTCAGGTCGGGGCCTGGTAATGGAATATCTGTCAGATCTTGTCTTGGCTTTGTCATAATATTAACTACTTCCACACAGTCGTGTGTGGCAGGATTCGAATTAACTGACGGTAACAGTGTAGCAGGATTTAGAACGTTGCAGCGTCTGATTTCTATGTGTGGCTGGAACAGTGTCAGTTCATAACCTGTTAAACGTGCAATTGTCAAGTGCTGAGTCTGTGTTCGGTTTAAAAGAACTTCCACGGAGTGTGGAACTTGTACTGTCAAGGAATGTCCTAATACTATGGAATCACTTTGTCTGATAGCTAGTGCTGTGGCTGCAACTGACTTAAGGCACGCAGGCAGAGCCTGGGCTACAGGATCTAATGTGCTCGAAAAATAAGCACAGGGCTTGTACTGTCCTGCTTGATTTTGCGTGAGAACAGATAATGCTGTACCTTCGCGTTCTGTGACGAAAAGTGTAAAAGGCTTACTGTAGTTCGGTGTAGCTAGAACTGGAGCTTGGCATAAGGCATTCTTTAACTCATTGAAACTAAGTGTATGTTCAGATGTCCAAGGGAGGACAGTCGATAGGGCTGCCTCCTGTGTTGTTAACTGTATCAGTGGTTTAGCTAGAAATGCATACTGAGGAATCCATTGTCTGCAATAAGAAGTAAGGCCGATAAAAGCACGTACCTCCTTCTGTGTCTTGGGTTGAGGAAGACTCGCTATTAACTGGATACGGTCTGGTGTCAACTGCCTACCCCACTTGGACAGTAAGTGGCCTAAATAGATCACTTGCTGGACACAGAATTGAAGCTTCGAAGGGGACACCTTGTGCCCCATCTCGGCAAGGAAATACAAAACTGTAAGTGATGCTTGCTCGCAAGCACGTTCAGAACGGGCTGTGATCAGTAGATCATCGACATACTGGAGCAGGGCAGTGTCTGTTGGCATGTGAATGTTGTCTAGTTGTCTCTTAAGTGCTTGACTGTAAATGCTAGGACTTTCCGTGAAACCTTGAGGAGCTCGTGTGAACATATAGCTCCTTCCATTTAAACAAAAACCGAAAAGGTACTGGCTATCTGGATGAATTGGAACACTGAAAAATGCGTTTTTGAGGTCTATGACTGTGAAAAATGTAGCTTCGGAATCAATGGCTGTCAATAGGGAAGAAATATCTGGAACAACTGGGTACTGGGGAATAATACATTTATTGAGTTCTCGAAGGTCAATCACTAATCGATATACTGGGGGTGCATTTGGATCAGTACGTTTCATGACTGGAATGATCGGAGAATTACATACATTGGAGTCAGTTTCTACAACTACTCCTTGAGCCATGAGCTCGTCAATAATTTTGGATAAGGCTGCTACAGCCTCAGGTGGCAATCTGTACTGTCTGATTCGTGGTAACACTACACCTGGCTTGAGAGTCACACGATGGGGTGTGATTTGCATAAGACCTACATCAGTTGGACCTTGCGCCCATAGATGCTGCGGAACATTAAACAATCTTGGATCAAAATCTCGTAATACATAGTGACCCTTGAAGTCACGTAGAAACAGTCGTATTCCCTCGGGGGAACAGCAAATAACTGCACCTAATTCTTTCAGTGTCTTAATACCTAACAAATTTTCTGGACACGACTTCGTAAGTAACAGATCAGTAGTGCGGGACAATGGACCTACTTCTAGAGTAACTGGCTTAGATATCTCGTTTACAATAGGCTTTCCTGAAAATCCAAGGGAAACATTTCTAGAGCCTGAGAGCGGAGCCCCTGGAACTTCGGCGTGACTGATGGTGGTCCTACTTGCCCCTGTATCAATCAGAAACTTTCTGTCTTTCCTTAGTACTTGACTATGAACATAGGGACCTTCTTGATCTACAGGAATTTCGATGAGAGGCAAGCCTACCTCCCTCTCTAGGCTGTTTCATGAATATGGCTGATACTCTGGATACTCAGACTGTGCATACTGGTACATCTGCTGTGTAACATGCTGTGTTGCAGCAATAGGCTGCGGTGCTGGAACTGTCTGTTGTGCATTCTGTGGCTGAGAAGTCTGTGAAACTTGTTCTTGTCTAGGCGGACGTGGTCTTTCTTTAGTCTTACCAGTAGCTATATTGTGTTTCAGGACTGCACACTCGTTTATGAAATGACCTGGCTGTTTACAATAATTGCATGTCCCTTTAACGGGAGCTGCAGGATGACTGGCTTGATTCGGACCCCTCTTCTAACTGTCCTGAGGAACAGATTGTGCAACTAGTACTTTCATTTTCGTGTCTTTCATACGTTTTCTCTCATGTTCTTGCTCTTCTCTGATTCTATTCTGGTGGTACTGGAGCATCTGTAACATCTGGGACGGGGTACTAGCTTGCCATGTACTTTCGACTTTCAAAACTCGATTCTTAACTTGTGGACTTGAATTCTCGACTAGTTTAGTAACAAAAAGATGAGGGTATGACTCGCTACTCGTCTTCAAACCACTGTTTATAATAAAACATTTCTCAAATCTAGAATAAAAATCACTAGTGTCTTCGTCTTGTTTCTGTTTACAGGCTGAGATTGCATCCCAGTCTTCCTTTTTAGTGGCTAATAATCTGGGCAAAACTTGTATTAACAATTCTGGTAATTCTTTACATTTCTCTCCAAGACCGGTACCTGGTACTCGTATCTTATCTTCAGCTTCTAGAACTGCCCAATCGATCTTTTTCTCTCCCACCTCCCATTCTTTTTCCTTGAGTTTCTCGTATACCCCTGCGGGCAACAGGACCTTTAGCATTTTAATAATATCTGGATACGTGTATTCTCCCATACGGAGCATGTCTTTTAATTCTCGGTGGAACCCTGCTGGATCTTTGTCATGACAGGGAATTAATTTCTTCATCTCTAAGAGTTCCATCTTTGTAATCGGAGTGTAAACAAACACTCGTTGCATTTCACCATCTGCTGTCCTGACTGGGTGTACTTCTCGTAACGGATTCTGTCTATCTATGTAAAACGGTTTACTTTCTGGAGGTAAAACATGAACAAAATGCGGGTTCAGGAACGTTCTATATTTGTGGCGCTGTTCTAGAATGACACTAATTAAATCGGTACCTAAACCTTTCCATCTATACTGGAGTAACTCGTTCAGGACATCGTGTAACGGACCTGGATCAGAATGTTGACCCTCATACAGAGTAATGAGATGCTGGATCATATACATACCCACCAGTCGTTGCTCGGCTGGGGGCAGTTTCAGAAACATTTGTGCCACTATTTCGTCTGGAAAAGTGGTAGAATCAGTAATCCATCGGACTGCTGATCGGGCTAGTTCTTGTTCATGCATAGTACTTAACTTACTATAACCGATTCGTGATTTCAGAATTTGATCGGTAGCTTGAAATACTTGTTCTAGAGAACCTTGTTCTGGTGCTGGAAGATGAACAGTTTTCTTGCGTTCTAGGCGTAAATGGCGGTCTGGAAATCTAGATTTTCCTACATACGCTATTCTGGCGGGATTCTCGTCGTCTACCTCTTCTGTGGAAAAGTAAATTTTGCCATGTTCTGTGTCCCTACGTGTCACCCATCATATGTTATGTGTGCATGATTAAATATGCATATGCATTCCCTATGTTCGATTAATGACGCAATTACAGTTGTGTCCACCTCTAGTATGCCAGTTTCCAGTTCTCGTGAATACTACGAATATCAGGCCTATGTAAAGCTACGTTGCCACGTTTCTCAGTGTGCACGTTATTCCATTGAAAAGCCCCGTTTCTAGGCCTCAAAAGGGCCCGGACACCAGATTCAGCTCCTGTCTCCTGAAGCCTCGCTGAGGAGCGATACAGCCCCCACCTGTATCCTCGACCCTTCACTTACTTCCTGCCTCGCAGTGCCCGGCTCACCCTGGCTCAGCCTCTGAGTCTGCCAAGAGTATGTTATGATTCCAGTTATCAGTTCAGTCCTCCTTCTCTGCATTCCTAAAGCTACTGAATCGTATCGATAGTTTCCGTCATTGTCTAGCCTTCACGTCTCCACGTTAGAGAAATACTGCATTTAATGGTCATTTAATATTCTTCATCACGCACTACATGTAGAATAATGCATGGTCCAGTCTTAGAATCAAGTTAGCCTTTCCTCTCCTGACTTCTAGTTTATATCAACATGTTCTCTAAACATCAGATACTAGATACTGTTTAGGTACATGTCGCCCTTACTCTCCAGACTTCAGTCTCTGCTCCTAGCACAGAGTTCATAGCCCCCAGTTTCTCCTAGTAACACGTCATTGCTAGTTTGCGCGCACCATCAGGTTAGAGGTCCCGGCTCCTCAGGTAGCCCCCTCCATGGTTTCCGCCCCATTCATGACATATTCTGTTACGTTTGCATCACATGTCTATGTATACGCCCTGTTACACCTCTTTTCACCCTTGTCTTTCGCGACTGCTACGCGTCACGCCTTTTGCTCCACCCACTGCTACGCCTATTGCAATGTAATGCTATGTGTTTGCGTTATGTATATATGCTCATGCACTGTTATTAAAAGGTTACTTCCCCTTGTCCCGACCCTGACACCAGCAGCGCTGCTGGGCCTTGCCATCCTATTCCTGTATTTGCTGTATTAAACCTGCAAAACTCCTACTACCTCGAATCTTGACTCTTATTTATTGAGCTATCTGTTATTCATTTATGCATTCAAAAATAGGGTATTATTTATTTATTTACCACATAATGGCGCCCGAATAGGGACTTGCCCTTTCCCCACGCGTCGGTGAAGCCACGCCGACCCCCTGACCTTCTGCAGTCGTGACGGAACTCTTCTGCGCACCGGCAGATATTTCTGCTTCAAGTATCCCTCAGGCCCACGGAGGAGACGGAGGAGGCGGTCCAGCATCCAGACGAGACGGTGGAGGAACGCGGCGAGTCCCGACCAGAGCCCAAGCCGAGAGTTCAAGGTCCGAGGTATCCGGAGGCCCACCCGTAACAGAAGTCCGAAGTTCGTCCGTCCGACGTCGAGGCAGTCCCGTCCAGTCTGAGGCCTTCCGTTCTTGCTGCCCGGTGAGTACCGTTACTGGGGTAGTATCTAGACAGGGTCAATTTAATTGACTCTGGTCCGTGGGTTGGTGGTACACAGACCCACAAACGAAGTGTCCACTTCGGTGGATGCGGGTCCTGACGTGTCTCTGTATGAGACCGGTAAGTTTCGTACTGTTTCAGCAGTGCATCTAGTTCCTGTTCTAGTCAGTTCTGTTCTCGAGAAAATTCATGTATTCTGTGTTCCGTATTCCAGGTAGTATTCTGTTCGAACTGTTATTTTTAAATGTTCTTCATGTATTTTAATGTCGTGGTATGAATGGGGAATAAGTATCGTGTTCATTGTGTATTGTATTGTGTCTAGATTACAGTCCAGTCATGCCCTTGTTTTCTAAGTTACGTCAGTTAAAAACTAGAAAGGGTCTGCTGGAAGCAGCAGTTCCAGTTCTGCCTAGGGACAGTCCAGGTCATTTTATGTATCAGAGGCATGGCATAAGTGCCATACTATATCTAGATTTATGGGTAGAGTATACCAAACAGTTAGAAGAAAAGTATAGATGGCCCGTATCGGGTACATGGGATGCCGAGTGCATCATGCGAGTAGAAGAGGCATTATGGAAAAAGAAAGCCAGACAGTCACAGAAAGATGCCATCGAGTTATGGCGCAAAGAAGCTCATAAAAGAACTGAAAAAGAAATCAGAAAGTCAGAATTAAGTAGAGAATCCTTAGAACGAGCACAAGAAAAAGAACTAATCGAGATAGGTGAACAAGTCAAAGCCGAACAGTCAGACAGACAGAGGCATGCCCTTATTAGGGGTATGTATCCTCTCCTTGCCGAGGGCTTGCCAAAAGCGACCCCAGAGGCATCCAGTAATTTCCCGCCACCATTAGTTCCGACCAAGCTACGTCACAAACCGACCGCAGCTGATATTTTTATTTCGTCCTATTTGGACGACACAGTCCCAGAATATGCAAATCCTGTTCGCGCTCCGCCAGTCCCTGTAAATCAGGCACTTCCCGCTCCTCCAGACACCGGAGTACCTGTTACGGTACCCCCGGTCCAGCCCGCCATACAAGTCCAGCCTACATTTCCATTTCCCACTCTGCCAGGACGAAGAGCCTCAGTAGACGACTCTAGTTTAGGGGCCGCAGGGGGAGGTACTCCTCAAACCCCGCCGCCACACAAGCGTTTAACGACAGCCGAATTACATATACAAGCGTCACAGCGTACGCCCAGACATCAGACTGTAGCAGAAATAAGAAAATCCCTTGCCGAATGCGGCTATGATCCAGTCCCAGGCGAGTATAATATGGTTTTATATTCATTCCGCGTAAGAAAGGTGGCCGAGTATCTAGTCACCCTACCGAATATGAAAGAAGATCTAGACAGAATATATCGCTTCATCCGTACAGGGGATGATCCAGAAAGCATTGGCGAGGCCATGTCTCAAAGGAAAGCTGAGACCCAGCTCATGATATTAAAGTTTCTGATCAATTGTCTAATAAGAGAACAAGATTACCCGTCTAAAGATCCGGCTGAAATGAAAACCCTGACAAGGTGGAGTGATAATATAGCCGAGGGTAAGCACAAGACCGTCGGTGCTATGGAGAGTATGTACAAGAAAATCCGTAAAGAAATAATAAAGTTACACGAACAGCGTAAAGCAGCACAAGTAAGCGAGAAAGAAAGTAACTCTGATCCTGAAGAGTTAGACGACGAGAATCCCGACAGAATAGCGTATGTAGGAAAATCTAGATTTCCAGATCGCCATTTACGCCTAGAACACAAGTCTATTTTCCATCATCCAGCACCAGAACAAGGTTCTCTAGAACAAGTGTTTCAAGCTACCGATCACATTCTGAAATCACGAATCGGTTACAGTGAGTTGAGTACCATGCATGAACAAGAACTAGCCCGATCAGCAGTCCGATGGATTACTGATTCTACCACTTTTCCAGACGAAATAGTGGCACAAATGTTTCTGAAAATGCCCCCAGCCGAACAACGACTGGCGGGTATGTATATGATTCAGCACCTCATTACATTGTATGAGGGTCAGCACTCTGATCCAGGCCCGTTACACGATGTCCTGAACGAGCTACTCCAGTATAGATGGAAAGGTTTAGGTACCGACTTAATTAGTGTCATTCTAGAACAGCGTCACAAATATAGAACGTTTTTGAATCCGCATTTTGTTCATGTCTCACCCCCAG
Source organism: Lissotriton helveticus (assembly GCF_964261635.1). Classification (NCBI taxonomy): domain Eukaryota; kingdom Metazoa; phylum Chordata; class Amphibia; order Caudata; family Salamandridae; genus Lissotriton; species Lissotriton helveticus. The sequence goes on along the minus strand of NC_136071.1, from coordinate 480,440,737 downwards.
AAAGTAAACCATTTTACATAGAGAGACAGAATCCGTTACGAGAAGTCCACCCAGTTAGAGGAACGGGTGGCGAACTAGAACGAGTGTTTGTTTACACTCCGATTACAAAGATGGAACTCCTAGAGATGAAGAAATTAATTCCCTGTCATGATAAAGATCCAGCAGGGTTCCATAGAGAATTAAAAGACATGCTCCGTATGGGAGAATACACGTATCCAGATATAATTAAAATGTTGAAAGTTCTGCTGCCCGCAGGGGTGTATGAAAAGCTCAAGGAAAAAGAATGGGAGGTGGGAGAGAAAAAGATCGATTGGGCAGTTCTAGAAGCTGAAGACAAGGCACGAGTACCAGGTACCGGTCTTGGAGCGAAATGTAAAGAATTACCAGAATTATTAATACAAGTTTTACCCAGATTATTGACAATTAGAAAAGAAGACTGGGATGCAATCTCAGCCTGTAAACAGAAACAAGACGAAGATATTAGTGATTTTTATTCCAGATTTGAGAAATGTTTTAGCATCAACAGTGGCCTCAAGACAAGTAGTGAGTCATACCCTCACCTTTTTGTTACTAAATTAGTCGAGAATTCAAGTCCACAAATTAAGAATCGAGTTTTGAAAGTCGAAAGTACCTGGCAAGCTAATACCCCGTCCCAGATGCTGCAGATGCTCCAATACCACCAGAATAGGATCAGGGAAGAACAAGAACACGAGAGAAAACGTATGAAAGACACGAAAATGAAAGTACTAGTTGCACAATCTGTTCCTCAAGACAGTCAGAAGAGGGGTCCGAATCAAGCCAGTCATCCTGCAGCTCCCGTTAAAGGGAACTGCAATTATTGTAAACAGCCAGGTCATTTTATAAACGAGTGTGCAGTTCTGAAACACAACATAGCTACTGGTAAGACTAAAGAAAGACCACGTCCGCCTAGACAAGAACAAGTTTCACAGACTCCCCAGCCACAGAATGCACCACAGACAGTTACAGCACCGCAGCCTATTGCTGCAACACAGCACGTTACACAGCAGATGTACCAGTATGCACAGTCTGAGTATCCAGAGTACCAGCAGTATTCATGAAACAGCCTAGAGAGGGAGGTAGGCTTGCCTCTCATCGAGATACCTGTAGATCAAGAAGGTCCCTATGTTCACAGTCAAGTATTAGGGAAAGACAGAAAGTTTTTGATTGATACAGGGGCAAGTAGGACCACAATTAGTCACGCCGAAGTTCCAGGGGCTCCGCTCTCAGGCTCAAGAAATGTTTCCCTTGGATTTTCAGGAAAACCCATTGTAAATGAAATATCAAAGCCAGTTACTCTAGAAGTAGGTCCATTGTCCCGCACTACTGATCTGTTACTTACTAAGTCATGTCCAGAAAACCTATTAGGCATTAAAACACTGAAAGAGTTAGGTGCAGTTATATGCTGTTCCCCAGAGGGAATACGATTGTTCCTACGTGACTTTAAGGGTCACTATGTATTACGAGATTTTGATCCCAGATTGTCTAATGTTCCGCAGCATCTATGGGCGCAAGGTCCAACTGATGTTGGTTATATGCAAATCACACCCTATCGTGTGACTCTCAAGCCAGGTGTAGTGTTACCACGAATCAGACAGTACAGATTGCCACCTGAGGCTGTAGCAGCCTTATCCAAAATTATTGACGAGCTCATGGCTCAAGGAGTGGTTGTAGAAACTGACTCCAATGTATGCAATTCTCCGATCATTCCAGTCATGAAACGTACTGATCCAAATGCACCCCCAGTATATCGATTAGTGATTGACCTACGAGAACTTAATAAATGTATTATTCCTCAGCACCCAGTCGTTCCAGATATCTCTTCCCTATTGACAGCCATTGATTCCGAAGCCACGTTCTTTACTGTAATCGACCTCAAGAACGCGTTTTTCAGTGTCCCTATTCATCCAGACAGCCAGTTCCTTTTCGGATTTTGTTTAAATGGAAGGAGCTATATGTTCACACGAGCTCCTCAAGGTTTCACAGAAAGTCCTAGCATTTACAGTCAAGCACTTAAAAGACAACTAGACAACATTCACATGCCAACTGACACTGCCCTGCTCCAGTATGTCGATGATCTCCTGATCACAGCCCGTTCTGAACGTGCTTGCGAGCGAGCATCCCTTACAGTCTTGTATTTCCTAGCCGAGATGGGGCACAAGGTGTCCCCTTCTAAGCTTCAATTCTGTGTCCAGCAAGTGGTCTACTTAGGACACTTACTGTCCAAGTGGGGTAGGCAGTTGACACCAGACCGTATCCAGTTAATAGCGAGTCTTCCTCAGCCCAAGACCCAGAAGGAGGTACGTGCTTTTATCGGCCTTACTTCTTACTGCAGACAATGGATTCCTCAGTATGCATTTCTAGCCAAGCCACTGATACAGTTAACGACACAGGAGGCAGCCGTATCGACTGTCCTCCCTTGGACATCTGAACATACACTTAGTTTCAATGAGTTAAAGAAAGCCCTATGCCAAGCTCCAGTTCTAGCGACACCGAACTACAGTAAGCCTTTTACACTTTTCGTCACTGAACGCGAAGGTACAGCATTATCTGTTCTCACACAAGATCAAGCAGGACAATACAAGCCCTGTGCTTATTTTTCGAGCACATTAGATCCTGTAGCCCAGGCTCTGCCTGCGTGCCTCAAGTCAGTTGCAGCCACAGCACTAGCTATCAGACAAAGTGATTCCATAGTCTTAGGACACTCCTTGTCAGTACAAGTTCCACATTCCGTGGAAGTTCTTTTAAACCGAACACAAACTCAGCACTTGACAATTGCACGTTTAACAGGTTATGAATTGACACTGTTCCAGCCACACATAGAAATCAGACGCTGCAACATCCTGAACCCTGCTACACTGTTACCATCAGTTACTTCGAATTCTGCCACACATGACTGCGTGGAAGTAGTTAACATTACGACAAAGCCAAGACAAGATCTGACAGATATTCCGTTACCAGACCCCGACCTGACACTTTATGTGGATGGTTCATGTATGAGAACAAGTACAGGAGAACTAGTCGCCGCGTATGCAGTGACTACTGACACCGAAGTTATTGAGACACACCGTATTGACACCCTGTCCGCTCAAGCAGCAGAGCTAGTTGCTCTGACACAAGCCTGCATACACGCCAAGAACTTGAAAGTTAATGTTTACACAGATTCACGCTACGCATTTGGAGTTGTACACGACTTCGGAGTGCTCTGGCAGGAGAGAGGTTTCATGACTTCTCATGGAACCAAGATTCAGCATGGTCTCCTTATTCAAGCTCTGTTAGATGCCATACATTTACCGACATCTATCGCTATCATGAAGTGCAAAGCACATACGAAAGTTACTGACACCATTTCTCAAGGTAACGATCTAGCAGATCGCACAGCCAAGCTTACAGCACAGACTCTAGACATTCCAGTTAACATGACACACACTCCAGATCCGATTACATGTATGACAGTTAAAGACCCTACACAAGATGTCATAGACATACAGTTACATGCTACTCCTGAAGAAATCAAGAAATGGTCCGAACAAGGAGGGGTCCAGACAGATCAAGGATGGTTAACGAAGGGTAGAGCCACATGGTTTCTCCCCGACTCTATGGTTCAAGTCATTATTAATACCGCACATAGTCCAGCACATTTAGGAGAAAAAGCTATGTTAGACAGTATCCAGAACATCTGGTTCAACAAGCATTTACGAGCTGCAGCCAAGCAGAAAGTCCGTACCTGTATGATATGTTGTCAGTTTAATCCAGGTAAAAGTGTCCCGGTGGAACAAGGTGGATTCCAACCCCCTGACCACCCTTTTGAAGTCCTCCAGATGGATTATATTCAGATGGAGCGATGTCGAGGTTTCAAGTATGTCCTTGTGGTTGTATGCGCTTTGTCCAGGTGGACAGAAGCATATCCAGTCCCAGATTACACAGCCGCGACCACTGCCAAGCAGTTGGTTCGTGAGTTCTTCCCCCGTTATGGACTCCCTAGAGTCGTATATTCTGACAACGGCCAGCCATTCTCATCTGAGTTAATGAAGCATGTTTCCCTGTTGTTAGGGTACCAGTGGAAGTTTCATTGTGTACGCCATCCTGAAGCAGCCGGTCTCGTAGAGAGACATAACCAGACTCTGAAAATCCGAATCGCCAAAGTATGTAAAGAGAAAGGTGTGGACTGGCTAGTAGCTCTGCCAGTCGCTTTATTTTATATGCGCATGGTCGCACATTCCAGATCAGGTCTGTCCCCGTATGAGGTCATTTTCGGCCGCCCCCCTAACATGTGGGGTACTCCTAGACCCCGAAGTATTACCGATGTTTCAAGTAATATGCTGACAGATTACCTAGCTTCCTTGATGTCTGCCCTCAACTCTTGTCGTTCACAGGTTGCCGCCGCATTTCCAGACAATACCGAGGTGGCACCGCATGAAATCGTTCCAGGATCCATGGTCTTGGTCCGCAATTTTGACCGCTCAAGTCCGCTGGAGCCACGCTGGAAGGAGCCCCGACAGGTCCTCCTCGCCACCCGTACAGCCGTGAAGTTGGAGGGTCGCAAAGGCTGGGTGCACCTTTCACATATAAAAAAGTTTTATGGACTGAAACCCGTCTCAAAGAACATTTCCCAGGATTTGAAGGATTGCCAAAATATTGTTCTCAAGGACTGTCCCGCAAAAGACATTGCTACAAACCCTCCCCTGTTAGAGAAAACTCCGCAACAGGAGTATAAGTTGAAACTCCGGTCTAGTAAAATAAGTCAGCCAGTTTGATTGTCTAAGTCCTCCCCTAGGTGAAACGGTTAGACTGTTTCTGACATGTATAAAATAGACCCCCATAGTGAGAGAGTTAGTCAAAACTCAATTCGATGTATCGTTTTTCTATGTTTCATATTATTTCTCAGCATTATGATTTCCTGCACCAGTTATGCATTTTTCTTGTATTTCCCAGTTCTTCATGTAAATAAGTCTGCTAATGCTACAGTAGAGCACACGTTTAGTGATCTGCCTCCTCATGAACTCTCTTACCGCCTCGCTATGAAAAATAATTCTTTCATCCGCATGTTACATTACTCACATCAGACCAGCAATGCCACTAATTGTTGGGTGTGTGGTCGACTCCCCCCTTTCCAGATACCGAAGGGAGTTCTGCCACTTTTTCCTTATCCTTTTTCACATAATGGTTCGTGTGGAGCATGGTCCACGTTAACGTCATCCTCAACAGATATGTCTTTTCTTAACAGTACATGTTTCCCAGACAAGCAAGGTCTCCCCCACAGAACCGGGTTAGATCTAGAAAATGAAGTGTATAATTTAGGTAACTATTCTTCGAATTTCATGGTCCTGAATGTTCAGTCTGATACTACTCCAGACTTGCCTGCTATTTCAGTACTACCAGTTAAAGGCGAATTATGTGTCCGAAATAATGGTTCCGTACATGTAGGACATAGTGATTGTACTACTATTGTCAAGTATAGTGACAGTGGGAAATCTATTTTCAAAGCTTCACGTCATTCTTATTTTATTTGTGGTCAAACTGCATATGTTCGTCTGCCCCTCGATTGGGAGGGAACCTGTTACATTGCCTTCCTACTGCCACCAGTTTTCCTAGCCCCACCTGATTATCATAGAAACACACATCTAGTACACATTAGACATAGAAGGGAGTCCCCCATTGTCGATTATACTGAAACTACTCTAGAACAGTATACAGATTTCAACAGAGGTTTCTTTTTCTTTATAGGACCTATCCAGAATAGTAAACTGATCCGTAGGTTAACCAGAACCCTTGAAGCAGTAGTCAATGAGACTGCCTCTGCTCTAGGTAACTTAACTGAAGAGCAATCTGCTATGAGATTTGTCGTTTTACAGAATCGTCTCGTCCTTGACGTCATACTGGCCGATAGGGGCGGGGCCTGTAGAGTCATCGGATCTAGTTGCTGCATTTTCATTCCAAATAACGCGCCGTCTGTTTATTCAGCTATAACCAGACTCCATAAAATTGCCCATCTGTTACACCAAGATCCAGGCACCTGGACATGGTCCGGTTGGTTCTGGAATATAATTTCCGCCTGGGGATGGAAAGTCTTGTCCTTTCTAGGTATTGCAGTAGCGATTATATTCAGCTGCTGCCTCTGTATACAATGTGGCCCTGCGATTTGCGGCATTTGTGCTACCTCTTGTATTCCTAGTCCCAAGCCCCGTTCTAAATCCCGTTCCAGGATAATTCGAGACGAGCAAATGATACTGTATGAAATGATAGATGGTATCATGAATATTGATGTTTCCTGATGGAAACGTAGTGACAAGGAGGGAATGTGGAAAAGTAAATTTTGCCATGTTCTGTGTCCCTACGTGTCATCCATCATATGTTATGTGTGCATGATTAAATATGCATATGCATTCCCTATGTTCGATTAATGACGCAATTACAGTTGTGTCCACCTCTAGTATGCCAGTTTCCAGTTCTCGTGAATACTACGAATATCAGGCCTATGTAAAGCTACGTTGCCACGTTTCTCAGTGTGCACGTTATTCCATTGAAAAGCCCCGTTTCTAGGCCTCAAAAGGGCCCGGACACCAGATTCAGCTCCTGTCTCCTGAAGCCTCGCTGAGGAGCGATACAGCCCCCACCTGTATCCTCGACCCTTCACTTACTTCCTGCCTCGCAGTGCCCGGCTCACCCTGGCTCAGCCTCTGAGTCTGCCAAGAGTATGTTATGATTCCAATTATCAGTTCAGTCCTCCTTCTCTGCATTCCTAAAGCTACTGAATCGTATCGATAGTTTCCGTCATTGTCTAGCCTTCACGTCTCCACGTTAGAGAAATACTGCATTTAATGGTCATTTAATATTCTTCATCACGCACTACATGTAGAATAATGCATGGTCCAGTCTTAGAATCAAGTTAGCCTTTCCTCTCCTGACTTCTAGTTTATATCAACATGTTCTCTAAACATCAGATACTAGATACTGTTTAGGTACATGTCGCCCTGACTCTCCAGACTTCAGTCTCTGCTCCTAGCACAGAGTTCATAGCCCCCAGTTTCTCCTAGTAACACGTCATTGCTAGTTTGCGCGCACCATCAGGTTAGAGGTCCCGGCTCCTCAGGTAGCCCCCTCCATGGTTTCCGCCCCATTCATGACATATTCTGTTACGTTTGCATCACATGTCTATGTATACGCCCTGTTACACCTCTTTTCACCCTTATCTTTCGCGACTGCTACGCGTCACGCCTTTTGCTCCACCCACTGCTACGCCTATTGCAATGTAATGCTATGTGTTTGCGTTATGTATATATGCTCATGCACTGTTATTAAAAGGTTACTTCCCCTTGTCCCGACCCTGACACCAGCAGCGCTGCTGGGCCTTGCCATCCTATTCCTGTATTTGCTGTATTAAACCTGCAAAACTCCTACTACCTCGAATCTTGACTCTTATTTATTGAGCTATCTGTTATTCATTTATGCATTCAAAAATAGGGTATTATTTATTTATTTACCACACTTCAGTAGAAGAGTCATTCTCTTTCTCGCTTACTTGTGCTGCTTTACGTTGTTCGTGTAACTTTATTATTTCCTTACGAATTCTCTTGTACATACTCTCTATACTACTGATAGTTCTGTGTTTACCCTCGGCTATATTATCACTCCACCTTGTCAGGATTCTCATTTCGGCCGGATCTTTGGTCGGATAATCTTGTTCCCTTATTAAACAATTAATCAGAAACTTTAATAGCATTCGCCAATACTTTCTGGATCATCCCCTGTACGGATGAAACGATATATTCTGTCTAGATCTTCTTTCATATTCGGTAGGGTGTCCAAATACCCGGTCACCCGTCTTACACGGATGGAATATATAACTGTGCTATCATCACCTGCAACTGGATCATAGCGGCATTCAGTAAGAGCTCGTCGGATATCTGCAACGGACTTATATTTGGGCGTACGCTGTAACGCACTTTCATGTAACTCGACTAATGTTACACGTTGGTGTGGTGGCGGGGTACCAGGAGGACCTCCTCCTGCGGCCCCTATACTGGAATCGTCGACTGATACTCTTCGTGCTGGCAGAGTGGGAAATTGTAATGTAGGCTGGACCGGGGGTACCGTAGCAGGTACTCCGGTGTCTGGAGGAGCAAGAATTACATGATTTACAGGGACTGGCGGAACAGGATTTGCATATTCTGGAACCGTGTCGTCCAAGTAGGACGAGATGAAAATATCGGCTGGGGTCGGTTTGTGACGTAGCTTGGTCGGAACTAAGGGTGGCGGAAAATTACTGGATGCCTCCGGGGTCGCTTTTGGCAAGCCCTCGGCAAGAAGAGAATACATACCCTTAATGAGGGCATTCCTCTGTCTGTCTGACTGTTCGGTTTTAACTCGTTCACCTATCTCGATTAATTCCCTTTCTTGGGCTCGTTCTAAGGATTCTCTACTTAATTCTGACTTTCTGATTTCTTTTTCGGTTCTTTTATGAGATTCTTTGCGCCATAACTCGATGGCATCTTTCTGTGACTGTCTGGCTTTCTTTTTCCATAATGCTTCTTCTACTCGCATGATGCACTCGGCATCCCACGTACCTGATACGGGCCATCTATACTTTTCTTCTAACTCTTTGGTGTACTCTACCCATAAATCTAGATATAATATGGCACTTATGCCATGCTTCTGATACATAAAATGACCTGGACTGTCCCTAGGCGGGACAGGAACTGCTGCTTCTAACAGACCTTTTCTGGTTTTTAACTGACGTAGTTTAGAAAATAAAGGCATGACTGAACTGTAATCTAGACACAATACAATACAAAATGAACACGATAATTACACCACTCTCATACCACGACATTAAAATACATGAAGAACATTTGAAATAACAGTTCGGACAGAATACTACCTGGAATACGGAAAACAGAATACATGAATTTGCTCGAGAACAGAACTGACTAGAACAGAAACTAGATGCACTGCTGAAACAGTACGAAACTTACCGGTCTCATAAAGAGACACGTCAGGACCCGCATCCACTGAAGTGGACACTTCGTTTTGGGTCTGTGTACCACCAAAACCCATGGACCAGAGTCAATTTGATTGACCCTGTCTAGATACTACCTCAGCAACGGTACTCACCGGGCAGCAAGAACGGAAGGCCTCGGACTGGACTGGACTGCTTTGACGCCGGACGGACGAACTTCGGACTTCTGTTACGGGTGGGCCTCCGGATACCTCGGACCTTGGACTCTCGGCTTGGGCTCTGGTCGGGACTCGCCGCGTTCCTCCACCGCCTCGTCTGGATGCTGGACCGCAACCTCCGTCTCCTCCGTGGGCCTGAGGGATACTTGAAGCAGAAATATCTGCACGTGGCCGGTATGGTTCCGTCACGGCTGCAGAGGGGCAGGGGGCATACGTGGCTTCACCGGCGCGTGGGGAAAGGGCAAGTCCCTATTCGGGCGCCATTATGTGGTATGTAAATAAATAATACCGGATCTAGGTTTGACTGGACATAGCAATAACAGATAGCTCAATAAATAAGAGTCAAGATTCGAGGTAGTAGGAGTTTGCAGGTTTAATACAGCATAAAGGACAGGAACGGGACAACCTGCACAGGAATAGGATGGCAGAGCCCGGCAGCTGCCGGGGCTGGATCTGGGATGAGCACGCGCTAACTTTAATAACAGTACACAAGCATATATACTAAAACAGTTGCATTACAATACATACAATAGGCGGAGCAGTGGGTGTGGTCAATAGCAGTCGCGAAAGATAAGGGTGAAAGTGGGTGTAACAGAAGGCGTATACATAGACATGTGATGTAAACGTAACAGAATATGTCATAAATGGGGCGGAAACATGGAGGGGGCTACCTAAGGAGCCGGGACCTCTAACCTAATGGTGCGCACAAACTGACAATGACGTGTCACTAGGAGAAGCTGGGGCTATGAACTCTGTGCTAGGAGCAGAGACTGAAGTCTGGAGAGTCAGGGCGACATGTGCCTAAACAATATCTAGTATCTGATGTTTAGAGAACATGTTGATATAAACTAAGAGTCAGGAGGGGAGAGGCTAACAGACTCTAAGACTGGAGCATGCATTATTCTACATATAGTGCGTGATGAAGAATATTAAATGACCATAAATACAGTATTTCTCTTACATGGAGACGTAAGGGCTAGACGATGACGGAAACTATTGATGCGATTCAGTAGTTTAGGAATGCAGAGAAGGAGGGCTGGACTGATAACTAGAAGCATAACATACTCTTGGCAGACTAGCAGGCAGAGCCAGGCTGAACCGGGCACTGTGAGGCAGGAAGTAAGTGAAGGGTCAGGAACACAGGTGGGGGCTGTATCGCTCCTCAGCGAGGGCTCAGGAGACAGGAGCTGAATCTGGTGTCCGGGCCCTTTTGAGGCCTAGAAACGGGGACTTTTCAATGAAATAACGTGCACACTGAGAAACGTGGCAACGTATCTTTACATAGGCCTAATACTCGTAGCTTTCACGAGAACTGAAAACTGGCATACTAGAGATGGACACAACTGTAGGTGCGTCTTTAATCGAACATGGGGAATACATATGCATATTAATCATGCACACATAACATAAGATGGGGAACACGTAGGGACACAGAACATGGCAAAATTTACTTTTCCACAACACAATTCTGTACATGGCATGAAGAATTTCACCATGGAGGCAGCCAACAAGTGTTTAGTTCACAGTACCTCTTCAAGGCTTCAAAACCATAACTTACAATTTCAAATATATTTTATCTAATCCATAAGTGCATGATCATAAATTCATACCCAATCAACATAACAATGTGCCACCATAGAAACCAAGGAGGAAATGCACCGCCAAACCATGTGCCAAGAAAGACTGAATGTAAAACAACAGTTTGCAAAACAGATCAGTCATGGAACTGAGGAATAAAGCCACCAATCATCCATATGTGAGTAATGATCACACCTCAAGGTCAATAACACCTCTGTAGTCCAAAAAGACCAAAAAGGAGAAAAAGAAGTTTCCAAAATGAAAATTTGAAAAACGTAATAAGAGTTACCTAGAACAATGTCCAACTACAGAGATAGTGGACTAATATACAAGGAAAATCTGCTGTGCTTACTAGGTCCTTCCAACAAGAACTCACTTTTTGATAGTTGCATAACAACCATACCAATCTTCCAAAAAGTAGTAACAGCCAACCCGGCCCAAATAAACACTGTAAGTGAAAAATGTAATCACATGTCAAATTGTGTAGTCATCTAAGGACGACAGTAACCCCTTTTATATATGAGCCCTGCCTGGCGGTGGCAGGGCCCTCTTAGATTCAAGTATGGGTCACGGATAATAGGCCGGTGGTGTGCATCATAGATGACCATAACATACGTATGCAAAAAGAACAACTGACGGACAGAATGCAGAACAATGTCATACATTCACCACAGTACAGAGATATGGACCTAAATCCATCGTTTTTTTGCTCACCATGCCATTCCAGTTTGGACCCAGCCATATGCAAATCAGTCTTGACGCTGCACCCAATGCAAATAGTCCAGCCCGAAATGCCAGGCCAGGTCCTCCATGGACTGGAAACAAGCATCCTAGAACCGGTTTCGGGTTTCACCCCTCTTCAGCCAGGATAGATTGATACCAGTGGCATGGGGAGCATGGTACTCGCGTCTGAGCATACCTGTCCCACTCGGGATGACAAATGCAAAAATAACTATTAATGGACAAAATGCAGAACAATGTCATACATTCAGCCCAGTACAGAGAAATGGGCCTGTTTTTTTGCTCACCATGCCATTCCAGTTTGGACCCAGCCATATGCAAATCAGTCTTGACCCTGCGCCCAATGGGAACAGTCCAGCCCATTCTGCCAGAAACCGGTCCCAGGATGCTTGTTTCCAGTCCAGGGAAGACATGGCTTGGCAGTTCAGGCAGGACTGTCCCCATGAGGCAAAGGGTCAGGCTGATTTCCATATGGCCATGTCTGAACGGAGGTAGCAGAGTGAGCTGAAGAATGTTGATGGATTAAACCCAGATCAGTTGACTGGGGGTGGGTGCTTGCAATGTTCAACACTCCGTCCATCATCCCCTTTGGTTTTGCTTTGTTCGCCCTAAGTTGGCAGGGTATGCCCAGACGTGGGTCCCTTGCTCACTTTGCCACTGGATTCAAGCCAGCCTGGCTGATTATGGCTGATTAGCCACAAACTTGTCCCAGGATGCTTGTTTCCGGTCCTGGGAAGACATGGCTTGGCAGTTCAGGCTGGACTGTGCCCATGAGGCACAGGTTCAGACTGATTTGCATATGGCCATGTCTGAACTGGGGTGGCGGAGTAAGCTAAAGAATAATGATGGATTAAACCCAGATCAAACTGAGGGTGAGTGCTTGCAATGTTCAACATTCCGTCCATCATCCCCTTTGGTTTTGCTTTGTTCGATCTAGGTTGGCAGGGTATGCCCAGATGTGGCTCCCTTGCTCACTTTGCCACTGGATTCAAGCTAGCCTGGCTGATGACGGCTGAATAGCCAGAAACTGGTCCCAGGATGTTTGTTTTTTGTCCAGGAAAGACATGGCTTGGCAGTTCTGGCTGGACTGTTCCCATAAGGCACAGGTCAGACCGATTTGCATATGGCCATGTCTGAACTGGGGTGGCGGAGTGAGCTAAAGAATGATGATGGATTAAAAACAGATCAGTTGACTGGGGTGAGTGCTTGCAATGTTCAACACTCCGTCCATCATCCACTTTGGTTTTGCCATAAGATACGTATACCTATTTGGCCCTTGCCACCCAAATCACCGGCATGAATTTGTTTGCCGTCTTCGGGCCATTACTGCAGTTGGCATCATGGTCCTCGTGGGAAAAGGTGCCTGATTTGAATTTACTCCATTGACAATTCCCGTTTGATGGTTACTTGTTGGCATTTCTCTGTAGTTACTGGTTTGGGGACTTTCTTTGGTCCTGCTTTGAATGAAGTGCCTGATTTGACTTTGCTCGATTGGCAAGCCATAACTTACGTGTTTATTTGGGCCAGGTTGGCCGTTAATACTTTTTTGGAGATAGACTTCTTGTTTGAATTACCTACTAAGCATGACGGATTTTCATTGTATATTAGTTCACTATCTCGGTAGTTGGACATTGTTCTAGCCTTGAAAAAGTCCTGTGGCTGAAACACATGTCAAAGACATACATACCTCTTCACGACAAAAATTAGCTAACATAAAAAGTGAAACAATGTTCGTCACTGCCAACAAAAAGACAAAAGTCAAACAGAGAAGTCTGGCTCACATTACACCATACTCTGTACTCAGCTCATCCAAGAGGTATAAAGAATCTTCACTAAGCACTGGTATCTACTAACTCAGGATCACACTTTGAAAAATGAGATCGGGGATAAACCTACGCTCACAAATGGCAGGGGCAAAACACTTAGGCAGCATCTATGCCCGAGTCTCATACCTCCCAGTGTTAGGGGTTCTTGACTACCATCCCCACCTGAGAGTTTCTATAAATGTGGCAAAGCAGCATGTGATTCTTTGCTCTGGATAAACCTATTACTTTCATATAGAGCACCAAAAAGGCTCATGTGCTACACAAATGTTTCAATTGCAAAACAAATTATTTTGTTTACTGTATTTGATGCATATGTAAACAGATTTACATTGGCAGCACTTTGAGACCATTGAAATAACAGATATGAGAGCACTTGAGGGCTATAAAAAACAATACTGATCATTACCCAGTGGCTGCGCATTTTAATTCAATGCATAGGACCAATGAAATGGTTAATATTAGATATCATGGGATAGATATGGTTGGTACCATGCCAAGGGGGGTGACAGGACTTCTTTGCTTAGACAACTAAAAAGTAAATGGCTTATTAAAGTGAGAGCAGTGGAATTGGGATTGAACATGGATAAGGAGCTAAATTATTTTTGCAACATCTGGGCTGTTATTGTTCAAAAATCCAAATATTGTATTGTATTGATGTCATGGATCGTGTTGCGATATATTATGATGTGTTCGAATTCCATTCCAGTAACCGCATTCATCCTTGTACAGTATATATATTTAACATAAATTAGCGAATCATTTGTACCATCAGGGCATTCACAGGCACAATGGATAACCAAAATCTGTATGACATTGTTTATGGGACAGCTGTCTACACTGTACAACACATATGGACAAGATTCGACATTTAGTATGTCTGTATCTTGTACATATGTAACCCAATCTTGTAATCATTTGTACCATTAGGTCATTTGCATGCATATTATATAACCAAAATGTGTGCAACATGGTTTGTATGCCAGTTGTCTACACTGCATATCACACATGAACAACATTTCACATCCAGCATAACTCTTTGATAGGTGGCACTATTCCCTCATGCGTGTGTGCTGGGTTTCTGGCGTTTTGCACTGTGGGTGTATTAATTATGTTTTGTCTGAATTGAAGTGAATGGTGATTTGATTACCTTCTGGGAACTAGTATTTTATCAGTTCATTTGAGCACGAATGCTCGCATACCTGTCAGATTATAGGCACCTCAGTTTGTTAAAAGATTACATTGTTTCAATTGATTACGCACAAGAACCTACAGGTACTACATGTACCATGCAGATGAATACTGCCCCAAAGGGGATGCAATACACAGATATTGCAATGTTTTATCATTTTCATGCCCCAGGGATGTGTATCGTCTTTCTTTCCAATGCTTTACGCTTGCGGTTCTGAATTTTGAATTGCACTCACTACTGTGATTTGTAATCTCTTCCCTTTTTTGAATGAGAACAGACGGCAGCCTTCATTAATTTCTAGTTACGCTTGTGTCAATAGTATGTCCTTCACCCGCCTTCGCCATGGTTACACATACTGTGGCATCTTCAGGCTATTACTGGTGTCGTGCGAGTGGGCAACATTAAGGCTTACATAGTGTTTTTAGAATACTTCACAGTGTTCTTAAAAACCGGATTGTCCCTGATCAATGTTTAATTGATTGCGTTGCAGCAGGCATATCATGGTCCTGAGTGGAAAAAGTGCCTGATCTAGCTTTACTCCATTGACAATCCCAGTTTGACGGTCACTTGTTGGCGTTTTAGGGTCGTTGCTGGTTTTGGGGTGAGTTTGTTGACAGCAATCTGGCTGAGATTGTGTTCTAAGAATACTTCATGCACTATAAAGCTGGTTTGTCTATGGTAAGCGTCTATGTGTTTACTCTGTGTTTCAGCAGGTTTTCTTTTGTCCTGCTTTGAAGAATGTGCCTTATTTGGATTTACTCAATTGGCAACCCATATCCGACGGTAGGCAAAGTCTTGATATATTGTCAATCGTTTAGACTCATATACCTCAGCACTGAGATATGCCAAATGGGTATACGCATGTTACACCCATCAATGATGCACACAAGCAGCATACTATCTGTGATCCATAGTTAAAATGTAAATGTGCCCCGCAACCACCAGGTGGGGCTCATGCATAAAATTGTTTACAGTCAACCTTAGATAATTACACTATTTGACAAGTGATTCAGTTTTTCACTTACAGTGTTTATTAGGGCCGGGTTAGCTCTTAATACGTTTTTGAACATTGATAGGATTGCTCGCAGCTAGCACAAATTGACTTCTTGTTGAAAGGACCTACTAAGCCCAGCAAATTTTGCTTTAATATCAGTCCACTATTTCTGTAGTTGAACATTGTTCTAGGTAATTTCTGATTACTAATAGCATGGTTTTAATCACATTTTTCAAGTTTTTATTTGGGGACTTCTTTTTTGTCTTCATGGACAACACACATGTTTTTGGCCTTGAGATGTGATCATTACTCACATATGGGTGATTGGTGGTCTAATGCACTGTTCCATATCTGATCTGTTTTGCGAACTTTTGTTTTGCATTTGTTCTTTCTTGGCACATGGATTGGCTATACATTCCTGCCTTGGTTTCCATGACAAATGCAAAAAGAACAGTTGATGGACAGAATGCAGAACAATGTCATAGATTCACCCCAGTACAGAGATCTGGGCCTAAATCCAATTTTTTTGCACTCCACACCACCCCAGTTCAGACATGGCCATATGCAAATCAGCCTTGACCCTGTGCCTCATGGGAACAGTTCAGCCCGAACTGCCAAGCCATGTCTTTCCTGGACCGGAATCAAGCATCCTAGGATTGGTTTCTGGCTATCAGCCGTCATCAGCCAGGATAGCTTGACTCCAGTGGCGTGGAGAGCACAGGACTCACGTCTGAGCATACCCATCCCACTCGGGGTGACAAATGCAAAAACAACAATAGATGGACAGAAAGCATAACAATGTCATACATTCACCCCAGTACAGAGATCTGGGCCTAAATCCATCGTTTTTTTGCACTCCACACCACCCCAGTTCAGACATGGCCATATGCAAATCAGCCTTACCCTGTGCCTCATGGGAACAGTTCAGCCCGAACTCATGGACCGGAATCAAGCATCCTAGGACCGGTTTCTGGCTATCAGCATGGGACTCACGTCTGAGCTTACCCATCCCACTTGGGGTGACAATTGCAAAAACAACAGTTGATGGACAGAATGCAGAACAATGTCATACATTCACCCCAGTACAGAGATCTGGGCCTAAATCCATCGTTTTTTTGCACTTCACACCACCCCAGTTCAGACATGGCCATATGCAAATCAGCCTTGACCCTGTGCCTCATGGGAACAGTCCAGCCCGAACTGCCAAGCCATGTCTTTCCTGGACCGGAAGCAAGCATCTTAGGACCGGTTTCTGGCTATCAGCCGTCATCAGCCAGGATAGCTTGACTCCAGGAGTGTGGACAGCATGAGACTCACGTCTGAGCATACCCATCCCACTCGGGGTGACAAATGCAAAAACAACAGTTGATGGACAGAATGCAGAGCAATGTCATACATTCACCCCAGTACAGAGATCTGGGCCTAAATCCATAGTTTTTTTGCACTCCACACCACCCCAGTTCAGACATGGCCATATGCAAATGAGCCTTGACCCTGTGCCTCATGGGAACAGTCCTACCCGAACTGCCAAGCCATGTCTTTCCTGGACCGGAATCAAGCATCCTAGGACCGGTTTCTGGCTATCAGCCGTCATCAGCCAGGATAGCTTGACTCCAGTGGTGTGGAGAGCATGGGACTCACGTCTGAGCATACCCATCCCACTCGGGGTGACAAATGCAGTTTGGGCTGGACTGTTCCCATGAGGCACAGGGTCAAGGCTGATTTGCATATGGCCATGTCTGAACTGGGGTGGTGTGGAGTGCAAAACAACGATATATTTAGGCCCAGATCTCTGTACTGGGGTGAATGTATGACATTGTTCTGCATTCTGTCCATCAACTGTTGTTTTTGCATTTGTCACCCCGAGTGGGATGGGTATCCTTAGACGTGAGTTCCATGCTCTCCACACCACTGGAGTCAAGCTATCCTGGCTGAAGACGGCTGATAGCCAGAAACCGGTCCTGGGATGCTCGATTCCGGTCCAGGAAAGACATAGCTTGGCAGTTCAGGCTGGACTGTTCCCATGAGGCACAGGGTCAAGGCTGATTTGCATATGGCCATGTCTGAACTGGGGTGGTGTGGAGTGCAAAAAAACGATGGATTTAGGCACAGATCTCTGTACTGGGGTGAATGTATGACATTGTTCTGCATTCTATCCATCAACTGTTGTTTTTACATTGGTTTCCATGACTGCACATTGTAATGTTGATTGGTTATGAATTTAGGACAATGTACTTATAGATTAGATAAAATATATTTGAAATTGTAATTCATGGTTTTGCAGCCTTGAAAAAATCCTGCGGATGAAACACTTGTTGGCTGCCTCCATGGCGAAGTTATTTATGCCATGTACAGCCTTTGCCGCGAATAACAAGAAGAATTTGAATTGCTTGCTTACATTTGACAAGGATTCTACAGGAACAGCAAGGTGAGTCCTTCGGTGCTTTGTTGCCAAGTTGTCCGGACTACCACATAATACAGTATTTTGCCTCCCAGGTGGCTGAGTGCTGTCACATTGTGGGCACCACTGGAAAGGACTTCCTTTTTTGCTTTTGATACTTGACACTCGTATTGCCCACCCTGCACAATTGATTTAATGTGCAAGCACTTTGAATAGCCACCTCTGATTCATTTAGTTATGATTCATAACACGTGTTAACTTAGAAGAGCTTCTCAAAACATGGTGTGGTGGATGCACTTCTATAAACTATGAATTATTTTTTTAGGTGTGAGAATAGACATAATTGCACAAGTGGATACTTATCTCTAGGGTGTTCTGAATCACAAAAATGGAACTGTCATTGACGTGGATCGCTGGGTCCATAGGAATTCTAATGTAAGAGAATATCCAACCTTAGGCCTCTCCGAAAGACCTGTGCAAGAGACTTATTCTCCTTGATAAGGCCCCCTTATAAAATCTCACTTGACATTTTCGAGCACAGCATACAGTCACGTGGAAAGGCTTCTGGAGTTACCAGTGAAATGTATTTCTCCTAATATGCCTACATTTACAAAATGATGTACACTTTGATGAAAACAATTAAAACATTTGACCTTGCAGACTCGGGAGTGACATACATCCAAGCCTAGCAGCACAGGATAGCAACAAGTGGAATATTTTATGGAATACAGCCGGGATCATCCGAAATCCAGATCCTGGGGCATGGTTAAGCAATATAGAGTCCATTCAGAAAGACTAATTGCAGCCATTACAAAACTAGCCAAGGTATTGCTCTGAGAAGTCAATTCATGAGTAGGTGGGAGCAAGTCAGAGGAATGAGCATTATACATTCACCCATACTACATGGCCTTTTAATTTTACTTATCAGAGTTCGTGGGCCAACCACCTTGTGTAGGTGGATTTATGGAATCCAAGAGGGAGGTTGCAAATATTGAATTTGTGGAAGGAATGTATTTCATTACTGAACATGAACACGAAAAGGAGGCGGGGATAGCCAATAAAGAATGTAAGTGGAGTGAACCAAGGCAGGGGCTTTGGCCCTAGACCCTTTCAGATCCAAATAGGGAAGTTGCCACAGGAATTCACTCTTGATCTTTCCGTCCTATACCTGGATGTTCAGGTTAGACACTCAAGACTGAGTGCTTAAGTATGTTGGGAGAAAAGTGCACAGCATGCTGGGGAAAGGACTGGCTTGGCGAGTGTTTGCCTCTCCCAATCTCCCACACTTAATGGACTTAAGGACAGAGAGGGATGTGGGACACAAAACACACCCAATGGGAGACAGCTGGAGGCAGAGCAAAGGTAAAAAATGGAAGGAGCAGTGATACATAAAAACTGCAGTCCTCGTTTATGAAAAGTGACGCATTGCTGAGTGAAAACACGATGCGTCACTTTTCATTGTGCACTCCTTGCGACATGCTGGATGCGTCATATTTACAGTATGACGCATCATGTCGCAAGGACTGACAGAAACGTCAGTATTTCTGACATATCTGTAGGCGCAAAAATGACACATTGCTGGAGTGTGACACAAAAGTGACGCAACTCCAACAATGGGTCATTTCACATGGGCAAGTCCCATTTCAAATGTGCCTGCATCAGTCTTACGCCTGCTGTGAGGCATGTGTAAGATATTAATGCATTTGAGTCCTAGAAGTGACGCAGTGAAATCTTATAGTCAAGTCAAGTCAAAAGGTTTATTGCATAATTAATTAAAATTATTACAAATTTCACATGGTAAAATAACATTACTAAATAAAATGTCCATGTCTTCTTACTGCTCAGCGTCTAAATAATCATGTAAAATACAATTTTTTAAAAACTTTCGCCCCGGGTGTCTCAAGCCGACTCAGAGTGTTAAAGAGTTTTTACAATTTGTAACTTCCGATGGGATAGCTCCTCAGTGTTCCCCTGCTCGACTTGACTTAGGCATTTTCTCATCTCTGCCAGGAATTTAACTCCCTGGCATGCCAGGATTATGGAGGAACCTCCCAGCCAGCTTGTTACTGCGTGCCTGCCTGATCGAATGTTTAGCTCATTAAAAATGGGTTTCAAATGTCGTCGCCTATGAGCCATGAGAGCTGGACATACACATAAGAGATGGACTAGAGTTTCGGTTTTGTAACCGCAAAGACGGCATTGCTCCGTCTGTTGTGTGCGTTTCCAGGATGGTAATAAATCTTTCGAAACATGAAGACCCATCCGGTAGTCTGTAAATGCTCTTTTTAAATACCCGCTAAAATGAGATGAGAGATAAGCTTGAGGTGTTAATGCAGTAAAGGAGTTGATGATGGTCCATCCATGCCGACGTTTTGTAAGAGTATTTTTGTCCTCCAAAAAGGATTTCCTTTTTGCTGCTAGGTTAGCTGATCTACCTAAACCTACTTTGTCCAACCCAGTTGTCCATACTAATTCCAGATCCAGCTCTTTCATGCTGGATTTCAAATGCGATCCCCAGATGCTCGGGGATACGCTGTCCGCCTGTTTTTTTATTTCTTCCCAGCTCAGCCAGTCCATTGTGTCTGGGTCTGCACAGCGTAGTGTGTGACAGAGCTTCACGAAGCCGCTCATGCTCCGGAATCTCTGATTTTGCAGTCCAAATTCAAGCCTGACTTGCGATGCTGAGGCGGATTTTGGGAGGTTAAAAACAGCTTTGTAGATTTTAATCTGTAGGTCATTTAATAGATCGGCCTCCTTGCCGCACCAAGTAACTAAACCGTAAGATAGGGTAGGCATGATTTGGGCTGCCATAACTTTTAATAGGTGCTTGTAATTAGGGCAATCCATTTTTGCTATTAGTAAACGGTAAGCGAAAATTAATGATTGAGCTTTGGCTTGCATTGCTACTTTGTGATCCTTATGTTTTGCTCCTTGTGATATTACTCTTCCAAGGTACTTGTACGACCCTTGTTCTTCCACCGTTTCCCCATTCGCCATCCATTTGTACTTGAGCTTTTGTGGATCTACTAGCCGGACTACTTTTGTTTTTTCTTTGTTTAGTTCCAGCCTTTCCTGTTTCAAATAGGATGTTAGATTATTTATTGCTCTTTGTAGGCCGATAGGTGTTTTTCTCAGCAATACGATGTCATCTGCATATTGTAAAAAATGTATTGAGTTATTGGCCAGTAATGGTGGATGACATTCAGCCGATTGCAGGACACTTGTGATATCAGAAAGGAAAAGGTTAAAAAGGGTAGGGGCCAACACGCAACCTTGTTTGAGGCCTTGGTGTGTTGAAATACTCGAGGTGGTGTTGCCTCCATTACCCAATTTCACTCTAGCCCAAGTGTTTTTATATAGGACTTCTATTGCCTATAGATTTCATTGCGTCACTTCTACGAGGCTTACTTGCGTCAGAACGCCCACCCTGAATACGTTATACCTGGTGCAGGTATAATGTGGCGCAGCGGTTTACAAACTGACGCATCTGCCTAGATGCGTCACTTTGTAAATATGATGCAACATGGTGCATTTTTTACCCTGCTTGTGTCTGTCACAAAAAGTGACGCACTTGCGGCGCAAAAGTGACGCAAGGGCTGTCGATGGCCATTGGCAATGGGCTGCAGGGGGTTTGCCAAAGACCTGTCCGCAGGCCAACCTCCCTCACGCATTGACAATGGCTGTGCACGGCTGGGAGTTGGCCATATACTTATCGCAATAAGATATTACTTTATGTTAAAGCATAATTATATGTAGGTCTTCTAATAATTAAAAACTACTGTATAAAAACAAAAAAAAACACCGACATTCACAGTTTATATGTAACTGAACTAAGTATAACTTACACCAGTGATGCACTGCCTATGACTTCACATATTACATCAATGACAATATATGAAATCTATGGTGGTGCAAGGTATACTGAGGTGAGCTGCTTATGACTGGTGATTTTTTTTTTGTCTTAAACAGTATTTTTTTAGGTCGAGCCTGAGTCTGCGCGCAAGCGATGCTCTGGCGATCTGGGGTAGGTACTGTACGGATGAGAAGCCCCGCCCACATTTTTCATAGGCTTGTGTCTTTGTTCTTCGTAAATGCTGGCCTCTGATTCTAGAGGTGGGCGGAATTTGCTTAATCGCGTTACGCAAATCTCTGCGAAACGGTAAAACATTTCAGCGAACGCGCGGAAATTCTGGTTTACAATGCTTTTTTTACTGTTCACAATCACTGTTTGAGTGCTCAGGGGGAAATATCTCACGAACACGAATTTGAGAACGCGAACAAGCATAACATTTTGCGAAGTCGCGTAACGCAGAATTTTGGGCAATTTCATGTTCTCCGCAGAACGCGAAATTACCCAAATTCGGCAAATTCCGCGAACGGAATGGAATTTACCGCCCAGGCCTATCTGATTCCTTAATAGGCTTGTCAGTCCCACCTTAGTACGGCCATGGTTACTGGCCTCTTTACTGTGTAAGAACCGAAGTAAGTACTATATTCTTTATTTTCAGTACTGACGCCTCTGAGGGGTTCGCGCGCAACCGTCGCAGTGTGGCCCCTTTACTGTGTAAGAACCGAAGTAAGCATTATATTCTTTATTTTTAGTACTGCCACCTCCGAGGTGCTTCGCGGGCAACTGTCGCAGCGGTATACACACACGAGCTGGATGGAGAAACGTTACTGTTGTAAGTACAACAAACCCTGAGGCTGTGGGACGGGGTTGCTGCCTTCTCGTGGGCTCACACCACGCTCTGCCAATAAACCCGCCAACAACTCTTCAGACCACTACTGATTCCGCCTGTTCTACGCTTCTCTTCACATTGTGCCGCCTGCTCTCCCTATGGTTTCTTTTCTGTTCTGTTGGGGGAGATGGGTGCACACCAGCCTTGTGATCTGCACGCCTCTGTGTGTGGGGTTGGGTGTTATGGAAGGCACAGTTATATCTGTGTATGCTACCAAACCAAAGGACGAGGCGCTATTTCATTTGCCTTCGTTGGGGTGCATGAGGAGGTGCTAGTGGGCAGCAGCCTGTAGCAATTTCTATTAAGCTAACTGCTTCACTATAATCGTTCCCTGATTTGAATACTATTGCCGCCTCCATGTGCATAACTTTTGTGTGCACGGGCGCCGTGCACTGAGCACGGCTGCACAAGCTGCACAGAGCTAGGCTCTAGTGTAACCGGTGCCTATTCACAGCCTGGCGCGGCATGGTTCCTTTTTGGGGTCAGCTCCAGAGCCGCCCGCGGTCGTGTTGCGAGGGTCAGTGATGTCTGTGTCACTAATCACTATCCGGTGACCATGATGCTGCAGTCGTGGTGTTTAAAGCAGTAAAATGAAATCAAAGTTATTTCGCCACACTTCATTTCATTTGGTAAGGCTGGAGAAAGTTATACTTCTGTGCGCCAGTGAAAAGTTTTGTAATATACCTGCATAATTGTACTGAATTTACTTTTCATCAAAAGTCTTTATTTCGGCATAGTTGCCATAAAAGATTCACTACACATACAAGCAATATAAAACATTTTTACATAAAAACATACAAGCAGATAAAAAATATACAAATATTCATACTAAAGTAAGCCATAACTCAAACCTCAACTAGATATTTAGAAAAACCCAACTATTACAATATTAATCCAGTTATATACAGTGATGCATATTTTTACAGACTTTGGCCCTTTTTTTTCCTTAGGAAAAATATTGAATATAAGAATCTACTAACACTGAATATTATTGTTTGGTTTGTGTTAGTTCTAAGGATTCTCAGTGCCTGTGAGCATGATCTCACTCCTAGCAGTAAGCATATTGGTTTTATCCATTTTTTCCTGGCCAATGCATAGGCGGAGCAAAAAAAAAAGAATATGTAACTCATTTTCAATCTGACGGGATTCACACATGGAGCAAGTCTCGTCAGTCGCTAGCAATGTATCTTTGGGCTTCTTTGCCCAACGTGCCAAAGTTGTTTTTAGTAACAAATTCCCATATCTTAATTTAAGGAATAAAGTTTTGGCAAGGGGGGGTTCAATCTCATCCATAAAGATCTCAAATAATGGTTTGTTCTTAAAGCTAAGAAAGTTAATAGCTAAGGTCCCGGCATTTAAGGCACTGGTTGTCATGTTGATAATACAACTCCAAAAAGCCCTTTTTAAAATCATTTTCGAATTGGGCGGTAAATACTCAGGATTCTCCCAGAAGTGTTTTAGGCCTATTTTAGTGAACCAATTTGTAACATGCTTTAACCATGGAATCGTTTTTAAGTTATCTAGCTCCATGATTTCTTTTAGCCCGTCCCCATAATCATATAGTTCTGGGACACGCCATAGTCTAATCCATAGCATCAATGGCCGGATTATAATAAAATGATCGGTTCTTTGAAAATTTAGATCTAATTGAAGTGGCACCAAAGGGGTGCCTCTTGGGACCCTTGCTAAGCTTCTCATAAATGTATTGTCTAGGACCTTAAAAGTGTCCTTAGACCCTGGTCCC
Source organism: Lissotriton helveticus (assembly GCF_964261635.1). Taxonomy (NCBI): domain Eukaryota; kingdom Metazoa; phylum Chordata; class Amphibia; order Caudata; family Salamandridae; genus Lissotriton; species Lissotriton helveticus. The sequence goes on along the minus strand of NC_136071.1, from coordinate 480,416,330 downwards.
CATATTTCTGCGCCATATAACACTGCTGGTTGTACCTTAAATTTAAAAAGTTCGATCGCCGGAGACACAGCTTTACTAGTACTCAAATTTTGCTCCCTGAGGATTGGTTTGCATTTTGAGTAAATGCCATTTTGCTTTTTTCCATTTGTGGTTTCCATGAGAATTTTGAATCTAATGTAACCCCAAGGTATGAAAAATGAGAAACTGATTCTAATTTTGTTCCTTCCAAAAATAGACACCCTTTTTCCGATTTTGCTGGATTTAGGGTCATACATTTAGTTTTTTTCCCATTGATCTCCAGTCCTTTCTTACTGCAGTCTTCACTGAAAGAGTTCAGGAGTGCCTGGAGTCCTTTCTTGGTTTGGGAAATCAATATGGTGTCGTCGGCGAATAGTAGGGATGTAACCCTTTCCCCATTCAGTTTTGGAGAGTCATTTTTGCATCCCTCTAAATGGGACGGGATGTCATTCACGAAAAGGGAAAAGAGCGTGGGTGCCAATACGCAGCCTTGGCGAACCCCACGCTCAATAGGGATTTTTTGGGTTAATTCCCCATTTCGGCCCCATCGAATTTTTGCAAAGTTCCCTTTGTGTAACTCTTTAATCTGAACTAATAAAATAGTTGGGATCCCCACCTCGCACAACGTTTTCCAAAGAAGATTTCGTGGCACTAAATCGAATGCCGCCCTTAAATCTACAAAGGCGACATGTAAATGACCCTTTTTAATTAAAACATATTTCCAATAAAGACAACAAAATCTAAATATCTGGTCGATTGTGCTAACTTTACATCGGAAACCAGATTGGAATTTGGTTAAAATTGCGTTACCCTCCATCCAGTCACTAACGCGGGATAGTATATGACGTGAGTAAATTTTCTGGAGGATATCCATCAGGCTGATTGGCCGGTAATTTGAGGGATCGTTTCTATCCCCTTTTTTGAAAATTAAAACAATTTCCGCGCCCCTCCAACTTTCCGGGAAATCCAAAGTGAGAGATAACTTATTAAAGAAAAGATTGATATATGGAGCCCATACTTTTAGGTCATGCTTATATAAGTCCCCTGGGATTTTATCTATGCCTGGTGCCTTACCGGACTTTATTTGATTTATTGCCAGCTCGGTTTCTCCCAATGTAAAACCCAGCCCATCTGTTGGTAATGCGTAACATGGGGCAACCAAGTCCAAATTGGAATCTTCATAGTTTTTATAGAGACTAGTAAAATGGTTAGTCCATGTCTGTTCGTCCAGATAAGTGTCCTTGGCAACTCTCCCTATATGATTTCCGTTGGCTATTAGCCTCCAGAAGCCTATATTATCTCTTGTTTTTGACGCCAAGAGCAAATCAGCCCATTTTTCTTCTTCCCAGGCTATTTTAGATACCCTTTGGGCTACCTTATAGTTATTTCTTGCAAATTGTATGTCTGAAGGGGACTTAGATTTAATTGCCAATAAAAGTGCCCTTTTGGATTCTCTACATGATCTGCCATACCAAGGTTTACTATGGGACAGATTCTGTGTCTTTTGTTGCTCCTTTTTGGGCATTTTAGAAACTAAAACTTTGATTTCATTAAAAAAAAGTATTGTGTAGTGACATAAGGTGAGATGGATTTACCTCCTCAGCCATAGACCCTGCATATAAGCCAAAAGTGTCTGCAAAAAGGGTATAAATTTCCGCCAAAATCTCGTGGTGGTCTAGTATATATGGCCATTTTAGTGCACGTCTATTATTATTTACATGAATCTCAACTTTATCAATGTTGCTATCATCTAGTGGAAGAGAGGAAATTACTCCTTCAAATAAGGACGCTTCCATTAAGAGGCTAATAGGAAAGTGATCGCTTTCTAGCCTATCCTTTACCTCAAGGTCTAAAATGTCTCGCCAGATAGACATGGAAGCAATCACAAAATCCAAGTTACTTCTGCAGTTATTCCTACCAAAAGTTGGTATTTTCAAGCTATCAGACGGGAAACGTCCATTACACGCTCTAAGGCGATACTCCGTACATAATTTTGTCATTTGGAGAGCCAGAACTGAACATTTAGCGGGTTTCGCATTCTCCAAGGCAGGGATATTGTTAACTTGGTCTTCCTCTTCAAAAATTTCGCATAGACCCAAGATCGGTTCGTAATTACAATTTAGATCACCTGCCAAAATGACATGTTCCTCCCTGCCAACTAGTGTACATAAAAAGCAATGTAATTTTGATAATGTTAGCGACTCTCTTGAAGAAGGTGATGGTCTGTTATAGACGTTTATTAAGACAAATTTTTTACCCTTCATATGCAGTAATTTTTAAAGCTAATATGTCAGGCGAATTCGCATCCAGCACCTCAATTTGTGCCCTTATGTTTATATTCACCCAGGTTAAAAGTCCACCCGAAGGCCTTCCACTTCCAGATTGGATAGCACCTATTCCAAAAGACTTGTAGCCAAGTCTATGTGGTGTGACTACAGCCCAGGTTTCCTGTAACAAGCAAAAATCAAACCCATCAATGAATTTTGCCCATTCTGGGTCCCTTAAGTTTTTTGTAACACCAGCTATATTCCAGGACACTAGTTTTACAGGTTCTCTAGGTCTTACTGATGTCTCAGAACTCAAGTCAGGTATCACTCTTACCCTAGTTTGTGTCTCAAATTGTGTAGCCAGGGATATCTCCTCACTTATCAACATTGAGCGGCCCTCGCACTCAGTAATTCCATCCCCCTCGGCCAAATTTAGTAAAAGCGGAACCCCAGAGTTCCCCATCACTTCTATTCCATTTACAACACCCTTTACGTCACCCTTTGCGTCAAAAGCACATGTCCCACTTTCCTCATTTCCCATGCATGAAAACCGTCAATCACAATCATCAAGACCATTAAAAACATCAAATCTGTTCATAATCTCAAGAGGTGTGAATGGGTGTAAGTGATCCATTCTCATATTGTTTACATTGTTGGATCTAGCTGGGACATGATTCCACCCGAAAGGGTCTGGGATTGACATAGGATGGGGCACGTGTTGGGAATGACTGACGCTTGGTGCGATCGGGGGATTGAAATTCAAGTATGGGTAAGTTAGTGTAGGAATGTGCGGTTGATACTGAGTTGGAAAGACCACCGATCTTGGATAAAAATATGTCAATGGTCTGGGGGTTATACAATTATTGCTATTGCCTTTTGGCCAGCTTAGTATAAAATGTACAGCATTTGGGTCCCTGAAATTTACAACCAACACGTCACCCTCGATGTCCTTGGGTCTGCCCCCCAACCACTGGAGACGGCGAACATAAACAATGTCGCCGTTTATATTATTTGTGAGAGGTCTAAATAGACTCAGCCAGTGGATAACCTTGTTTTTTAATTGTGCAAAACCCTCCCTTTTGTTTGGTTCCAACTCTGGCACCCCTGTCAAGACTATAACATAAGGTACAGCCTCTGGTGGGAGTTCTGGGAGTGGGATCCGTTTCTGTTTCCCCCAGTTATTCCTAGTACCATCCACCTCCCTTATCGGTCTCCCCAGAGGTAAACTCGCTATGCCGTCATTTGATTTAATAGCTGGAATAGCCGGAGTCCCATCAGATTTATCTTGGGGTGGCTTTGGGGGAGGATTAAATTGTTTGGTGGACTTGTTTTCAGAGTTTTTTTAAATTAGTACGTTGGTGGTTGGAACGAGTTTCGGGGCGGTTACAATAGCTTGGGTTAGTAGTACAGATTTTTGGGGGACATTACTTGCAGCTAGCTTACTACCTGCTCCCCTACTGCTCAAATCTTGTTCAATTTTCCCCAGTCTATCCTCTACTTTGCTCAATCTCTCTAGGATTTGGGCTAGGTAGTTTCTAAATAAACTCTCTATACTGTGCAGTGTGACTGGTTCCTGATCTACTTGAGGCACATTATCAACCGCACCGATCTCTAAGCTGTCCCCATTAGCAATCAACACACTCGGGGAGGATGGAGATAAGATATTAGTTCCTTCAACTAAATCTGATTTCTCCTTTGAGTTTTCAATCAAGATCTTTGGCTTTTTCCCAAAGTCTAAGTGGCTCAGCTTTGCTTGTTGTATTTCCCCCGTTTTCCGCCGTTTTTTAAACGGGGGAGGGCCATGTATTTTGGACAAAGACATTGCTTTTTTCCCCCTATTGCGTATTGTTTTAACTGCAATAGAGGCAGGGGCAGTTGGTAACCTCGTTATTTTGGGGGTACTAGTCTGACTGGTTAACAGAGGACCACTCATAGTCGTTACAGAGCAGGTGTTCTCTATATGTGGGTTATCATTTGAAACTATTGGTTGACTTTCCATCAAGTGAACACTAACATTAACATTCGCATACTGGCTGCCCTCTGCAGGAGAAGGTAGGGGTAGGGATGAAGCGTTCGCTTGACTGTTCTTCATACTTTCAATGGAACGCCGACGTTCCGCTCGTCGCTCTTCTAGTGTGCTTCCCTCAGTGATATTAACAGCATGTTTTGAGAAGTAATTGCCCAAAGTATTGTTTAGCAAACCCCCTTGCTTGTCCGCCATAACTAAATCACAGCTAGGCTGGGATAATGGCAAATAGCAACAATAAACACTATTTATATTAAATCAAACAAACCTTAAATATATTGTGACTTTGAGGCAGGGGGTTATGCCCAGTCCAGTCTCCTCGGGCCTCTGAGGGCCACAGAGGGCCCGCCCTTTGCCCGGGCTTAGCCCCGGGTGCTCCCACGCGCTACCGCGCTGCGGTAAAAGTGGCTTGTTTATGAAGGGCCAGTTGTACGGGGGGATGTCCTGTTGGGCGGGGCAGTTGGGGAGAGCACGCCAGGTGGTTTCAGGCACTGATTAACCGGGACTCCTGGGAAAGTGAGTCCCGGTTTGTGTACTCGCAGCCCCGCTGTTCTTGCCCTCGCCCACAACAACTGATGAAGAAACGATGCGGGACCCGCGAAGCGGGTACCGCGAGGAGTAAAGGCACAACACCCAGCAACGCTCCTTACAGGTGACAAGTCAATTTAGGAAGGCGTCCCACGTACTGTAGAAGTCCTGGTGCTTTTGTGAAGTGAAGTCCGGTTGGGCGGGGCAGTTGGGAAGAGCACGCCAGGTGGTTTCAGGCGCTGATTAACCGGGACTCCTGGGAAAGTGAGTCCCGGTTTGTGTACTCGCAGCCCCGCTGTTCTTGCCCTCGCCCACAACAACCGATGAAGAAACGATGCGGGACCCGCGAAGCGGGTACCGCGAGGAGTAAAGGCACAACACCCAGCAACGCTCCTTACAGGTGACAAGTCAATTTAGGAAGGCGTACTTTCATGTAGGTCGTCCACCTCCTCACGTGACGAGGTGATGGTCTTAGCTGTGCTCCAGTGCCCAACCCTCTGCTGCCCGGCGGGGCATTCCTGGTTCCTGACAAACACACTCGGAGTGGAGGGGGATGGTTCATAAAAAATACCAAAGTCAACTAGACTCCGGCAGTCCTCTGGTCAGCTATGCGGTAGACCATGAACTTTATCCAAACCGAGCTGAATAATATTGTATGACTCACAAATGATTCCTTTATTAGGGTCCCTCTTCTGTTTTTTGTGAAAGTGCCCTCGGACGTAACTGGCCCTTACGTAACTCATAGAAGCCACGTCAGAGATGTGCCTTTGGAAATGCTGGGTAGTTTGAGGCTTGTTTTCGTGCAGGTCAGATGTTGTGGATGGACTGTTCAGTGGGCCTGTGCATGCAAAGAACCCCCAGGGAAGCAGCATCAGAAAACGGCTGTATACCTCACCCTTTAATCCCAAGCCTGTTTCAGCTGTTCGATCCATGAGAAATCTAACTATTGTCACATTTCTGGACGCTTCAGTATCACACGCGTTAAAAACAACCATTGTATTATGGTTAAGAATGGAGCACAGACGGACCAATAGCACTTTGTATAGCGTACCATACCTTTGACAAGGCCTGGTTAGCACCCAAAGACATGCAGAGTCTTCTCTTCAAGAAAAAAACCTTTGATAGGTTACTTCATGCCTGACTGTTACCCAGTGCGAATAGAAAGGCGGGGCCGGCATTGGCTACGCCAAAGGTATGCCGGTCGTGCTGGCTCCCGACGACCATACAGGGGCGGGCCTGTGGTGTGCAGGGATGACGCGACAGATGCGCCTCACCACTAATTGTTCTAAGTCCGTGGCGTGACCCGGTAGTGATTGAAAGCACTTCCGGGTCACGCATTTGGGCTAACGCCAGGCCGGTTAGAACTGGCCTGGCTGTTAGCTTGGCAATAAAAGGCTGGGGAGCAGCAGTCTGCCTCTTTGCTCGCCGCTCCCTCAGCCTACCATTAGTCACGCCAGCCTCGCTAGAAAGCTGTATTTCAATTTCTTTGATTTTTGTCTTGCAGGTCACTGGGGTGGTATCGCGGAGGATTCGTTGGCTGAAAGTTGGAGTTGTACTGCCTCGTGGGGAGGTTTCTTTTCCCCAGTGTTTAGGAGGACCGTAAGCGAGTAGCCGAGATTCTCGGTCCTCGAGTCCGCCTCAATGGCTTTTTGGCAGCGTGAGGAGTAACTCTAAAGGCAACTGCGCGAATGCTCGTTTTCTTTGGATTCCAGGATTTGCACTGAGCGAGGGCAGCATGTGGTGAGCGCGTTGGGAGTGCGATGGCAGCTCCGCTGGTGTGCCGCTTCTGCTGGGGCTGACTCTGCCCTGATTAGCAGGGTTCGCGCCCGCTCTCCCAGATCCTCGCAGGTATCATGCTGTATTTGTGCCTGATCCTGTTTTAAAACAAGGTAATAATTGCGTCTTGAGGCAGGCTTGGGCAGCGCGATTCCGGCATTTTTTTGCTGTTTGTTAAGCTTATATGTGTGACCCCCCGCGGGCACCGTAGTGGATCTTGCATCTATGTGTCCCTGCGAGGACACCGTACCAGCTGATCTGCTCACCAGCTGTCAGTTGTGGTTGACAGTTGACAGCTGGTGATCCGAGGCAGCTACACGTACTTGCGCTCCACCTGCGGAGCTGTGTTGGCTTTCATAATAAAGAACTTGTACTACATGAATTACGACTTCGGAGTTCTTTACAGTGGCGACGAGGGATAACACCGGAACCCATATAATAAAAAAAGGATCAAAAAGATACGCAAAATAAAAGAAGAAAAACTGAGAGAAGGAAATAAATAAATATACAAGAAAACGTGAGGAAAATATTCAAATAAGGATCACATGGAAATTCAAAAATAAGGTGCGTGAAAATTACAAGTACAAATACATGCGTGTGAAGAACAGTAATTGATAAAAACCCAAAAGATTTAGATGTACTTATCTAAAGAAAAGAAGCAACATCACAAAGACTGCATCCGCAGAATTCTCTAAAACAATTTATATAAGCAGAATTAAAGTATTGAATGGAAAGTTTGTGAAAGAAAAAGCACCTGTCAGACTCAGTGGCAGTTAAACGAACTCACCAACCGTCAGCTGCCAACTGTCAGCTGTGATTACGTCAGCAACCTGAAACTCCGCACTACGCAAATACGTGGAGAGAGAACAGAAATCGGGTCGGCAGTCCAGCACTCCACATGACGCATGACGTCAGAAAACGTGAGGCCATTTTGTGTAAAATGTAAACAGAGCACCGAGTCAATTTCAGAAAACTGACATCGCGCACCCGCGCACAACAAAAAAAAAATAGAACATTAAATAAAAAAGATTTTCTGGCATCGGAAGGCAGCGCAAAAGACCAGGTACAGAAAATACGCAGATACAAAAGAATATAAGATAAAAGTAAACAGTGTTTTTATATTTAAAAAAAGGTAGGTTGCAGGACAAATAATAACAGTATTAAACCAATGAAAAAGTACTTTTATTAGTATCAGAAAATGCAGAACCATAGGAAATAATAAGAAAAAAAAATAGTAATAACCTACATAAAAAATTGTGGCTTCTGGCTATCTGTGGAATCTCTCTCCACCACAATCCTTCCTACCAGGTAAGGGAGAACCAGTACTAAAATGGGAGGAATGGAGGGAGTATTTCAACAATTACATCTCCCAATTTCAAGAAGACAATGAATTCACACCTAAACAGAAATACAAACTCCTACTACATTGTCTAGGGGCTGGTGAAATAAAAGTCTACAACAGTATTAACAAAAAGACAAGAGGGGAAAGTGAAGATGATGTTTATGCAAATGCAATTGATGACCTCAATACATACTATAAACCCAATGTGTGTGTGGGCGTGGACAGGTACAAATTCTTCCACAGGAAGCAGGGCAAGGAAGAGTCAATCGACGACTACGTATCCGCACTAAAAGAATTAGCATTGAACTGTTGTTTTTGGACCCTGCATGACGAATTCATTAGGGATCAAATCATAATGCAAGGGTCAAATGCAAACATCCAGGACAGTTTATGGGCTAAAGGGGAGTACCCCCTTCAAAACATAATAGACGTTGCAAGAAAGGCAGAGTTAACTGGACGCTGTGCAAAAGCTGTCATTGCTGAGAGCAGTGAAAAAAAAGAAAGTAGTACAGTAAACAGAGTAATACACGATAAACACAACCGAAACAAAACATGGAGCAACAAAAGCAACAAACCCACATACAACAAAAATGCAAACAACAAAATGAAACGTTGTTACAGGTGTGGCGATGACTCACACTGAGCTGATGACAAGAAATGTCCGGCTAGGGGAGTAAAATGCACATACTGCGGAGTGATTGGACATTTCCAAAAGGTATGCCGCAGGCGCAACGCCCGTACTGTTAAAATAATTAACGAAGAAGATGTTCACCAACCGGATACTTCAGATGATGAAAATATCAATATGTGTGTCCTCAGCATAGAGGACGAGGAGGAAAACGAGATCAGTACAGGTGAGACCACCAAAAAGAAAAAAAACATCTGTGATATGACCATCGAGGGTGTAAAAATAAGCATTGTCACCGACTCAGGCTCACCCTACACGATTGTGAACAGCAAAGTCTGGGAAGAAAGGTTCGCTGAAAGCATTGGTAACCAGCTAGAAAAGGCAGACATTTCCATAAAATCATTTACAGGTGAACCAATTGAGGTACACAGATACAGAAAACTTAATTTTGAATATAAAGGGAGGGAGTCTGAAGGAAAACTGTACATATCTTCAGTTGGACCCTCCGTACTAGGATGGATGGACCAAGGCAATTTGGGCATCATTCTTGATCCAAGCAAATCTGACCCCGTCCTAGTCGTGCAAAACTCAGACGACTATTGCAAGTCCCTGTTAACCAAGTACCCGAAAGTATTCAGCGACAACATCGGAGCACTGAAGGGATACCAACACAAGATTATAGTAAAACCAGAAGCCACACTGGTCATTCACAAGACACAGAATCTTCCATATGCAGTGAAGGATGAGGTCAAAGCACAAATAGTTAAGCTTCAAAAAGAGGGCATCATAGAACAGGTGGAGGCAAGCGAATGGGTCGCCCATTAGTTGTGGCAAAACGACCAAACGGAAAATTGAGGTTATGTGTAGACATACGTGACCTCAACAAGAATATAATTGTTGAACAATTTCCACAACCAAAGATTAGTGAAATGCTAGCTACAACAAAAGGCATCAAATGGTTTTCAACAATAGCCTTAAAATCTGCGTACCACCAGGAACCATTACATCGCGAAAGCAAAAAAAAGTACCGCTTTCATTACAGCCTTCGGGTGTTTTCAGTTCACGCGAGTGCCATTTGGACTGGCATCTGTGGCAGCGATGTTTCAGAGACTCATGAACAATATTTTCAAGGAAGTCACAGCAATACTGATGTTCCAAGATGACATCCTCGTAATGGGAAAGTCTAAAGAGGAACACGATAGGAAAGCACAACAACTGCTGGAAATTTTAGAGGCAAAAGGTCTAACGGCAGAGTACAACAAATGCAAGTTTGCTCGTGAATCAGTGAGTTATCTGGGACACGAAATTAACGGTAATGGTATTAGGCTCAAGAAAGATTTACTAGAAGCAATAAAGAATTGGCCTATCCCAAAAAACAAGGAGGAATTTAGGTCATTCCTAGGCCTTGTTGAATTTTACGCAAAATTCATAAGAATCTTCTCTAACAAAACCTATGAGCCACGACAGCTACTTAAAATAAAAAGAGAATTTGAATGGGCATTGGATGCCAAGAAGCGTTTACCTCTCTTAAGAATGAGCTGTACAGTGCTATACCCCTGCAAGGATTCGACCCGTTACTCAGCAACAGCATCACTACGGACGCAAGCTCTAGGGAACTAGGTGCGATCCTAACAACAAAGGAGCAGAGTACGCAATTGCCTTTGCATCACTATCCTTAACACAAACGGAGGAAAAATTCTCAGTAATCGAACGTGAGGCATTGGCATTTTTATGGGCCTTGGAGCACTTTCGGCACTTCGTATGGGGAAACAAAGTGACTCTATGCCGGGATCACAAGCCACTCACAAAGGTTTTCACAATGAAGGGCTTGTACACAGCTTCCCCCAGGCTAACTCGACTATCTTTTCGCCTTTTTGCTTTTAACTACTCCATTCAATACGTACCGGGAGGGAAGAATATAGTTGCGGATTACCTGAGTAGATCACCAGTGGAAACAAATGATAAGATCAACCCTACACAAGTGGAAGAATATTGCATAGCAAATTTGGAAGATTGTCTACAAGGAATTTCAAAAGAAGAATGGCACATGGAACAAGAAAAGGTCAAGGACATTTGTCAAGTAATCGAAATACTGTCTGGAGAATGGTCACCCAAAAATAGACTCAGCGAACAACTGAGACATTTTTACGAAGTTAAGGACAAACTATCACACGAAAATGACTTACTTGATGCTGTATTTATAAGAGTAGGCTTACCCAAACAAATGATCAGCGACAATGGTCCACAGTTCATTTCTGAAATGTTCAAGGATTACTTGTCAAGACACACAAAACCACATCGGTGTACCACCCAGCTGGAAACTGCGCAGTGGAACGATTCAACCGAGTACTAAAGGGTATCATCCAGATGGCTAACATCAACAGACTGTGCTGGAAAAAAGAGATCCTTAAAACCTTGTGGGCTTACAGAATTACACTATGTGACACCACAGGTCACAGCCCATTCGTACTCATGCGAGGTAGAACACCCCTCACCAAGGACAATGTGGGCTGGATCTCAGCCGCAAAAAGAGTACACTGGTCTACTGACCAAGTGAGAAAGAGAGTCACACAAATACAGCCCAAATGCAAAAGCCAGTACGATATCAAACACAGTTGTAAACCGGTGCAGCTTTCCGTAGGAGACGTTGTAAAGGTTAAAAAGAGTGGACACATAGGCAAGGGACAGGATACGTTCTCCCCTCCTCTGACCATTAAGAAGGTGTACTGTAACTCTGCCCTCTTGAGTGATGGTAGGGTGTGGCACTTTTCAGCCCTCTCTGCGTTCAAACCCACATCAGAAGACTGCACCAATACACCCAGTGTTTTAACAGACAGTAGACAAACCTTTGTCCACAAACGACAGAACACCCTATCTGACTCGTCAGACTGAGAGTCTGTTAATGATCCACTCACGCCATGAGCATTGTCATCCAACCCAGTTGCACCCACACCTGTGGACCACAACTCTGGTAGGGTGGTCAGGGTTCTGACCCCCACTCCTGGGAACAACGGATCGCCCCATGTCAGCACCAGCAGATATGGTAGAAGGGTATTACCCCCAGTCAAACTCAGTGATTACATTTGCGATTAAGCTTCTGTTAATGCAATATAATGTACTGTGCATCTTTCTCTTGTTTTCTCTCTCCCCTCTCCTTCTATTCTTTCTCCGCGTTCCTTCTTTGTTCCTTCTGGGGGAAGATGTGTTAAGTTTATATGTGTGACCCCCCGCGGGCACCGTAGTGGATCTTGCCCTGTCCATAACCTCATTGGGAACAGTGTCAGGTTGAGGGAAATATAACACTCCTTAGAGTGAGTGAAAGGCCCTCTCATTGGATAAATTATTTGGAATATCATTTGTTCTCTCAACTGGGGTCAGTTTGTTAGTTCCTAAGCATGCCTCCTATCATATAGATCGAGATTTGGATAAAGATCTGTTAAAATCATGTCCTACTATGTTAGGGCTCGGTTTGACCCTGAGAGAACCTTGTTGTAAATGTCTACGTTAAACAAGGTACCTATAATCACTCATGAAATGAAAGGTTATTAATGAGATAAATGACTATACAAACAACAAATAATAGTTTTTAAGAAAGTATGTGATTGTCCCTATGTCTGTGCTTTGTATTTTATCAGAGCGGTGCTCTACTTACCTGAGCCGCAGCCAGGTGAGGCGTAGCAATCTCCTCCTACCTACAAGGTAAGCGGATCAGGGCTAACATTAAGAGCCTAAATGTATTTATCTGACATGAATTATGGTAAACTAATTAGTGGTTACCGATATTGACAAACATTATTTGATTTGTCTTTTTGTGTGTTCTATGTCTTTGTCTGTTGGTGTATAACTCTTTTTCTTGAACTCCAGCCTATGTCTAGCAGGATCAATACTGTTCAAGAACATCCAGGTGACACTTATAAACACGTAAAGTAAAAAGTACAATTTCTATTATTGTATTGTTTTAAAGCAGTAGCGAGATATGGAGCCGACACCAATATGGGTCCATTTACTGCAGAAACATGTTGACCTTATGTACATGGTAGTTATTTGGTAAACCTACCACTATTTCTGCACTGGTTTTATAAATTTGGAAACATGTGAGGTACCTAATAAACAATTTTCCCTCCCAGTTCTCCAATTTTAGTACTTGTACCTTGTTACACATTATTATTTTCCTTATTCACATCATTTTTCAAGCACTGCTTTGCAGTTATCAGTCCATGGTCACCATCCTGAAAATAATCCACACACGGGGGCACCCACTTTGGGACATCATAAGTGGCTGCAAAAATACTCTCCTTGGTGTGAGGAGGCCCAGATGATGAGAAGGGCGGTACCGGACGTTAACTGATGGGTACTTTTTCAGAACATGGGAGTATCCTGCTTAGATTGTGAATGTTTGGGCACACTATATAATATAATTTGGAATTGAGCTACACCACAGACACTGTGTCATGGACCATTTTGTCTAGACCCACAGATACTCTTTGTTGTTCAGACACCTTGAAGAGTACCTCTGCACGCGTGTGCTGTTACACGTGAATTAAGGGTCTGTGTCAAAGCATCCAGGTACCCATTGCAGGTGCACGTATGCTTTAGAAGCGCGTTATGTCACGCAGTGCCTCTGCACCGGTGCGCTTATACAAGTATGCATTATATGCCGATAGTTTGTCACACGTTGCCTATGCACTCTCTTGCTCATACACGTATGCACAATAATATATTGTCACACAGTACCTCTACACCCATGTGCCTGAACACTTGGGCATTGGATGTTTGTGTGGCATCACATGGTACCGGTGCACCCCTGTGCTTGTACAATTAAGTATTATATACTTGCGGTTTGTCAAGCGATTTCTCTGCACCCTTGTACCTGAACACTTATGCAGTGAGATGACTGGTGCACCCCTGTGCTTGTGCAATGAAACATTATATACCTGTGATTTGTCAAGCGGTATCTCTGTACCCATGTGCCCGAACACTTTTGCAGTGAGATGTCTGTGTGGGGTCACACCTTACTGACGTCCTTGGGCCTGTACAATTAAGCATTCTATTCTGGTGTTATCACATTGTACCTATTCGCCTTGGGGCTTGTGCACATTGGGTGCATTTGGATGCCTAGGTTGTCATACAATACCTGGGCACCATGAGGGCGCTTACAATTTTGCACTGGATACAGATGTAGGTTCACGCAGATTTGATGCATCCGTTTGCCAGAACATTAGATGTCCGTGTTGTGTCCCGCATCACCTATGCACCCTGGGCTGGGGGTGTGGGTGGAAAAGAGTGGTGCAGTCTCATGAAGTAGTCGATGGGTCTGGCATGTAAACTGTATCTTTTATCCAAAGGCTAAAGCACTAATAATTTGTGTCTGATTTTCATTTATGTATGGCTGGATCCATGACTACGATACCCGGGAAGTGCTCCACACCGCAATGACTGCAAGTTGTGGACAGGCAATGGGACTGAAAGATCCGGAATGTGAGTGGCAAGCAACTGCATCAAGTGTGAAGGGCCATCAATTCAAGGGCTCACGAGGTGCCAGCATGCATGGGTGAGATGATGCGGCTCATGCACTGTATTGGTTGTGTATAGGTTTGACAATCATATTTTGTGTCAGCTGGGGTACTTTAGCAGTACGCTACTTTACAGGTGTAGGTATGGCCAGTTTGACTAAACCCGGGGTAACGGGCAGATGCAACACCTCAACACCCCTGTATTATTGACGTATTCTTCGACTACGGCGCCTGTGCAAGCAGGTGCCATCTTAGTGAACACTGCACGGAGTTGGGATGCACGGAGTAGAAAGAAGCTTATACGAAGCCTATCCCCGAACATAGTGGCCAAGAGTAGGCTGGGCGCGCATTCAATGGCTATGTTTATGGGAGATCTTGGGGCCTCTGGGGCACTCCCTGTGTAGTCTTCCAAATGTTACATTTTCAGGAGTCGGTCGATTATTCCAGAAATGGCACCAACCCTCTTGAGATGGGTGCAGTGGCACCAGCAAAGAGTATCATTGTCTGGGGCATCATGTCTCTCAGGCGCATTGTGCTGTTATCAATTAAGGCCACTTAGGGGCTCCGAGATGGTATGTCAATCTCCTCTTAGTTTGCCAGCCCTAGCATTCTTATCCTGCACTTGGGGGGAAATGACTTGGTATGCCTGCGTAGAGGGTGGGGTGGGTCGTATCACTAATCACTGAAGTGGGTTGGTAGGCACGTCAATGCCCGGGGTACACCCTGGTCTGGTCACAGATGGTGCAGAGATTCTAATGGCGGTGGAGGGAGTCTGTGAGGGCATTGACCCTCTCGGTAAAATACTTATTAACAAATTTGTTGAGGCCATCTAGGGCTCTCCACTTGCAAATTATAGCCCATGGGTTGCATCTGGGGGGTGCTGTGCTTCTTAAAAAGACGGCACATATTTGTCCAAATTAGAGAATGAAATCTTCATAGAGGATCTTCTGGTGTGGTTAATTGTGTATAGGGTCAGGGCATGACCTTTCAATGAACATTTGGGGGGCCTGATAGTCGGGCAACTATGCAGGCCTGTGGCGGTAAGGTAATGATTGGTGAGCAGTAAATTTAAGGTCCTTAGAGGGCGGCGACATTCTTCAGTGGGGTCGCCCAAGGGGGAGGGACAAGTGGTCTATCAAAGAACTCCAGGGGCAGTTACAGCCGGTTGGCTGGATGGGTGCGGGGGATTGGGAGTTAAGCTTTCCAGTGGGCTGCTTGTCCACCCCGCACGTGCACAATGGCGCAAGTAAATGGCGAATAACTGCAAGGGCCTTATTATATTATGGAGATAATCTACAGGGCATACGGGGGTGACCTGGGGGGAAGTACCCTCACGGTGAACGGGCCCCCTGTGCATGCACACTCCGGTTGGAGGGCGTGAATAATTTGATACGGATCTGGCACCAGTTATTGACCTTGCGGTAGGCTCAAAATAGGGATACGCAGAAAAATGAAATGTTATTCTTATGATTATCGATTGTGGTATGTTTAGATTCGGATAGAAATACCTTTGTATTAGAGATATGTTAAGTTTAGCCGTCTGACATCTGTACCTATCAATAAAACGAATGTAATGTAATGGTTTTCAGCGTATTGTGTAAATATTGTATATTCATTTTGTTTATAAATTTGATGTAAATAAATATGGCCAGGGGTTTACGACCCCCTAATCCCAAATCCTCCCATGTTATTATTGTGATATTGATAAGGGAGGAGGGCTTCTAGGTAGTACCTGGCCATATAGAAAGGCGGGGCTGGCATCGGTCACGCCGAAGGTATGGCGGTAGTGCCGGGCCCCGGATGACCATACAGGGGCTGGCCTGTCATGCTCAGGGATGACGCGAGAGGCGCGCCTCGCCACTAATTGGTCGAAGTCCGTGGCGTGACCCGGAAGTGATTGAAAGCACTTCCGGGTCACGCATTTGGGCTAACGCCACATCGGTTAGGACTGGCCTGCCTGTGAGCATGGCAAAAAAAGGCTGGGGAGCGGCAGCAGGGTCTGCCTCTTTGCTCGCCGCTCCCTCAGCCTGCCATTAGTCACGCCAGCCTCGCTAGGATGCTGTATTTTAATTTCCCCACCCACAGTCTCCTAAAAGCAGCGTTTACAGGGTGTATTGTTAGGAGTTTTAATTTTCAGGTTGACATTGTTATGTTTATCATATGTGTGATAATTTTCTTTCCCATTGTTTAGGAGGTTTTTTCCTTGTACAGGTTATGTTATTTTTTTTTTTTTTTTGAAAACCTTTATTGAGACAAAAATAGGAGATACATGCGCAAGCCCACAACCATCACGGCCGGCCGCAAAGATAGGCGAGAAAAAACAGGAGAAAAGTATATCAATATACAATCAGGATATTGCGAAGTACGTCAGAAGTGACTACGGGGTGCGCAACACAGGAGAGGAGGTTTTCGTTTTAAGTTAGATGAAGCGAGGGGGCTGCAACAGGAAGGACTACACACCTTACATAAAGGGACACAAAAGAAACGCAGCAAGAGGGGCGTACCCCATTCACAATCGAAATTAGGCTATAAGTACAGCAACTATATAGGCTAAGCAACCGCAACAATGAGACCGGATAATAAGCAGCATTACAAGAAAACAACAGTTCCACGCGTAATCCCAGAAAGCCCACCCCCAAGAACAGGAAACAAAGATTTATTGAAACACAGGAAGAGAAAAGGCGCAAGACCCAGAAACAGCCAACCCTACGAAGAGGAAAGAACCCTCCCAAAGCCGGAAAAGAGCGATAGGGACCATAGAACAAAACAAACTAAAATAACAAACCCCCCCCCCACACCCACCACCCCGCACTCCTGTAATGGCTACGGCCAAACCCACTAACAGCGTGCCTGTCGCCCCGGAACTGCCCCATAGTAGGGAAAATATAAAGATATAAAGAGTGGAGGAGGAGAGAAACAGACCCGCACCCGGCATGTAATATTCGGGCCACCCATCCCTAGACCCCGTCACCAATACAAAATGAACGTACAGTATCCCCGGCTCACCATCAGCATCCCAGCATTACGAGCAACAACAATCCTGACGTGAGAGGAGACACCCTCAACCCCCCCCCCCCGCGGCCCGGCGTAGCGACAAAGTCCAACTTCATAGTAGCGTCCACCCCCTGCAGCCCCGACAGTATACGCTACCACAGTCATTGATAGGGGGAGCTCAGCCCTGGCCCCTGCGATCGGGAATATCGACGTGGTCCAGCTGCACAGTAGCCATCTCGAATGGGACAAACAAGCAAAGTGACCCCAGCAGAGCACAGCACCGTCCAACAAAGTCTGTCCATTCCAATGTCATGCGTGCGAAAGCGACATAAAGGTGGACATCGCACTGTAACAGTCCACCCGGCCAGGGCAGTAGCAGCAGCTGCAGAACAACGTAGAAAGCGTCTCCGATAGTCCACAAAGGAGTATCCAAACATGGCGTCCCAGGACGAGACCCCATATAATGAACAAGCACGCAGACATCAGACCGCTGCATCTCCATCGCAGACAGCATCTCGGGAACATAGGGAGCACATACCTCCAGCACCTCCGGGCACCCCTGGGCAGGCAGTCCACAGAAGTCGGACACAAGATGTGGCTCAGCGTCCCGCAGTCGTGAATGTGCTCGGTCAAGCAAGGGCACAGCAGCGAGAACAGCATCCAGACGGTGCCCCAGGTCACAGGCGTCGCCACATAAAGCAAATCGAAAAAGATCCAGGGCTCTCAGAATGTCCGCAATCCGCACCGGTGCCTTAGGAGGGGAGGATGTAGCAGATCCCTGCACACGGGGCTCGGAAATTCGTTGCAGCCCACAAGACTGGTCATCCACGTCGCCATCACAAAGCTGAGCACCACGCCGGTGAACTGTAGAGCACCACCTGGCCGGGGGCACAAAGGGAACACAGACCATGCTGCACCATGCAGGTGGAAACGCATCGACCGCAGTGGCCATGTCACTAGTTGCAGCCCGGGATCGTGAAAAACAAGGTCCAGTTGCTCGGCCTTTAAAATGGCGCCCACCTCATCACGGAGCGAGACAAGAAGCAAACAAAGGCATACACAAGCCTGGGCGGTGACACATTGTTGCACTCTCAGTTGATATGCCTTCCGCGTAGAGATGAGTAGAGCGGACAGAATGTAAACACCCAATTCAGCCGCTGCGAGCCGTTGGCCGGCTCGACTCCGTCCACTGCGGCCGCTGTTATTGTGGGCGAAGGCAGCCAAAGTCGAAGAACAAAGACCCGTCAGCGCCGGGCAGCGTCCGGGAGAAGGCGAGAACGTCCCACCGGTTCCACCGCAGGGAGCGCTTAAGAAAACACACCATTGGAGTCGGGGTCACCTCCCGAACCCGAAAATATAACTCAGGAGCAGGATTGATGCCAGGATTGGTCCCGGGACGGGAGGAAAGCGAAAGGGTCGGCGGAGCCGAAGGATTAGGCGGCCATCATGGTTGCAGGCTAGGCTCCTCCTCCAGGTTATGTTTATTGTCGTATTTTTAGTGCTATTCCTTGGTCAGGCGGTAAGGTCATGATTGGTGAGCAGTAAATTTAAGGTCCTTAGAGGGCGGCGCCATTCTTGAATGGGGTCGCCCAAGGGGGAGGGACAAGTGGTCTCTCAAAGAACTCCAGGGGCAGTTACAGCCGGTTGGCTGGATGGATGCGGGAAGTGGGAGTTATGCTTTCCAGTAGGCTGCTTGGCCACCTTGCACGTGCACAATGGCGCAAGTAAGCGGTGCAAAACTGCAAAGGCCCCATTATGGAGATAATCTACAGGGCGTACGGGGGTGACCTGGGGGGGAAGTACACTGACGGGGTACGGGCCCTCTGCGCATGCGCACTCCGGTTGAAGGGTGTGCATAATTTGATAAGGATCTGGCGCTAGTATTGACCTTGCTGTAGGCTCAAAATAGGGATACACGGAAAAATGAAATGTTATTCTTATGATTATCGATTGTGGTATCTTTAGATTCAGATAGGAATACCTTTGTATTAGAGATGTGTTAAGGTTAGCCATCTGACATCTGTACCTATCAATGCAATCAATGTAATGTAATGGTTTTCTGCATATTGCGTAAAAATTGTATATTAAAAACGTTATGTAAATAACTACTGCCTGGGGTTTACGACCCCCCTAATCTAAAATCTTCTCATGTTATTATCGTGATATTGATAAGGGAGGAGGGAGTCTGGGTAGTACCTTGCCATACTAAAAAAATTGAATTGCCACAGAGTTTCCTTTGAGCAGAGCTTTAAGTGGCCGGTGTCCTGCCGGTGCTCATTACTAGCAGTTCTTATAAGCAGGCACTGAGACGGATCCCTATCGGGCTCTCAGTGTTTGCCCTCAGCCTCAGGGTGATACAAACATCTCAACTCTGCAGCAGTACCACTACACTTTAAAGATACTTGTTTTAGTTATTTCACAGTCTCATCATTTCAGAACTGAAGCATTTTTAATATTCTATACAAGAAAGTCATTGTTTTTGCATATTTAACTACCTCTATTGACAAAGCCAATGGTCCTGGCTTGTTCTAGGTATATTGCTACTTGTTGTATCATATATCTAGATGCAGAAACAGCAAAATACCAGTTGGATTGCGCACACTCCCTGTACGCAGCACTTCCGGTGCCGCTGCTTTCCCCTGTAATCAATACTTGTGTTTTTTTGTGCGTTGGACAATTCTTGACACCTTCCCCACTCCAGTGTAGGCAATCTCTTTTAGTCCCTCTGCCCGCCCCCTGTGCACTTTCTGTGAATTATTTTCATTCATTCCAGATGCCTGGCCTGCCCTGGATCCGACTTCTGCATGGTATTTCAGGGGTCAGTGGCTTAATACTTCATTTGCTTGTTAGTTTCTTGTTGTCGGTGTGATATTAGTGTGAGTCTGCGTATGTATAATGCCTTTTTTCTAGACTGTGGGGGTGTAATACATAAGCAGTTGGGGCGGGGTTGCTGGGATCTTGAACATTCTAAGGGTGATGGTGGATGGTGCTTGAAGAAAGGCCAAGATTTCTTATTTGACTGTGTTATGCGGGAGAAAGGACTTCACTGGTTGGCAATTCCACCTTCTACTAAGACATATTTAGTGACGGCAAGAAGTTTTGTGGTACACTGTGCCAAATGATATGGAGCAGTTGCAGAGGCACAAAGTTGGTCCTAGTTTATGTCCGAGGCTGGGCCTTTTCTAATGTTTCTACATCACAGGTGGAAATCAGCTAGAAGTCACTGAAGGAGTTAAAAGTTAAAAGACCTGCTTGATTCTTGTAATTTGTTTAAATGACCACAGGCAGGGATAGAAGTAACAGTTTGGCTGGTCCCTTTCCAGGTTGGAATCTTATGTAGTCTGTGCAGAATGAAAGTTGTTGCAAACAATGGTAGTGCTGTGGCATGAATCCTTAATAGGAGCCTGAAGGAAGCGGAAATAATTCTGATACTAGTTGCATACATGCCCGCTTAAAAAGAGAATAGGAGCTTGGAAGTGGAAGCTGCCAGGTTGGTGTTATTTTATGTTATGTTAATAACTATTTATAGAGCGCACATACACCCGTAGGTTTCATGGCGCTAAGGCAGAGAAAATAAAACCACAATCCCTAGACATATGCTTGGTCAAACAGCCACGTCTTCAAGGCCTTCCTGAAGACCAAAAGATTGTTACAACTCCTGAGTGACAAGGGGAGAGTGTTCCAGAAGGTGGCGGCCAAGTAGGAGAAAGAGCTACCTCCTTGCCGTTTCCGTTTAAACAATGGGGTAGTTACTAAGAGGAGATGAGCAGAGCGTAAGTTGCGCTGAGGTTTATAGTTATTAATCATATTTTTGACAAATTTGGGGCCATTTCCCTGTAGTGCTTTAAAAACTATGCAGTCCGTCTTGAAAGCGACCCTTTAGGCCATCGGTAGCCAGTGTAGTTTTGACAGTCCCGGTCTGGCTGACTGCCATTTGGGTTGTTTCCAGATAAGTCTTGCTGCCTGGTTTTGGACTATCTGGAGTCGTTTTAACAGACCTGATGGCAGGCCAAGATATACAGCATTCGAAAAATCGAGGCGCGAAAGTACCAGGGCTATCACTACCTATATGAGTGCGGAGTGGGCAATTTTCTTAAATTTCCGAAGTTGGAAGAAGCTAGAGGAGACAACAGCTCCCACCTGTCCTTTAAGTGATAAGTCAGCATTTAGGATGACCCCTAAACTTTTGACCGAGGGGGAAGCTGTGGGGGGGAACCCTTATCCGCCGGCCCCAATTGATCACACTCTTCCCAGGCAGTACTAGTTCCGTCTTGCCTGGGTTGAGTTTTAGGTGATTCAAGTCGTTCCAAATCCATATGTGAGTCATAGTAGCCTGACATTCTGCAGCTGCGTCTGGAGAATTCAATGGAATTATCAGCTGCAGATCATCCGCATAATTAAAAATGGTAATCTTGCATTTTTTTAGGGAGTGTATCAGGAGTCTGAGGTATAGATTGAATAGTAGTGGCGACAGTGACGATCCCTGAGGGACCCGACAGAGGGAGGGCAGTCTCGGGGCGGTAAATGTTCCTAACCTAACTGATTGTGTCCGAGCAGTGATGAAGGACGCTATCCAGTTGAGTGCGGGTCCCCTTAGACCAGCTTGTTCGACACGGTTCAGCAGTATGTTATGATAGACCGTGTCGAACGCGGCCGACAGATCTAAAAGCACCAGGGCCTGGTGGATACCCCTGTCCGCATTTTTTCTAGGGGTATCCTGAACTGCGAGAATCACTGCTTCCGTTGAGTGTGACGGGCGAAATCCAGCTTGATTGGGTTCAAGGTAATCAGTGTTCAATGAAATTCGAGAGACATCTTGATACGTGAGCCTCCAAAATTTTGGCTGTGAAAGGAAGCAGGGAGATGGGACGGTAGTTGGATGGGTCCGTGGGGTCAGCCCCAGGCTTTTTTATGAGGGGGATGACTATTGCGTTTTTAAAGGCGCAGGGAACTTTGCCTTATGCTAAACATTCGTTGAGGAGGGGAAGTATGCTCTGGGGTATGGCCGAAAAGACCTCTTTCATAATGTGTGGTGGGCAGTTATCATTGGGCGACCCAGAGTTGACATGAGAGAACAACTCCAAGAATGTTTTAGAGTCGATTGGAGGAAGGACATCAAGAGTATGATGATTGTTACTGATGTCATCCAGAGGTTCCAAACTAATGGAGTTAGAAATGCTATTTTTAATAGCCAGTATTTTATCTATATAGAAATTATTCACTGAGTTACCAGAACTCCTGAGTAGGGGTCAAAAGGGGAACAGTTCTCTCACTATTACAGAGATCGTTCACTATTTTGAAGATGTCTTTTGATTTATTTTGAGAGTTTAATATTTTTGTAGAAAAATATGCCGCTTTTCTATTTAAAATATTTTTTTATATTCCCTATGAGCTTAGGAAAATTCCTCCTTATCTTTCATGATATAGTTTGGTCTCCATTTCCTTTCTTTTTGGCGCAGTTCAAGTTTTAGTTTTTTGAGATCAGAGGTGAACCATTTGCGAGCATCCACACGTGTGCGGGAAAATTTAACAGGAGGAGCGTGAATATCAATGGCCGCCGATAGCCAGTTCGTGATTTTTTCTTTTGTATTGTTGACATCCGGACAGAAAGTAGATAAGGTGTTTTTTAGACTATCGACAAAGTCCTGTGTATTTAAAGATTTCCATTTCCTGGACACTCCTCCCACCTGAGGTGGGTGCTTTATATAGCCATTGACAGTAGTTATGAACTGAATCATATAATGGTCAGACCATAAGCAAGGCGCGATGGTAGGTGTCGAGAGTAGAAGATTATGGGACCTTACTTGATCCAGAATGTGTCCTTTTTCATGGGTGGGAGAGTATATATGTTGGACCAGGTTGAGGTTTAGAAGGAACTCAGAAAGTTCAGCCGCCTGGGGACCACCTGCGATGTTGTTAAACCAGTAATTCAGGTCCCCAATTAAGAGAACTTTATCGAAATTTACCACTAGCGAGGCCATCTGCTCACCCAAGGAGGTGGGGAAAGTGGGCATAGTTTGTGGGGGATGATAGATCAGCACTAATGCCAGCGAACCTGTATCTGTGTCAAGTTTAATAACTAGGTTCTCGACCTCCGGTAAGACAAGGGGGGACAGAGCGACGAACTTATGGTTTTTGTGAATAATAGCTGCCACCCGGCCTCCAGGTTTACCCAGGGGGCAGTTTGCAGATAAAATATAGTATTCTGAAGGGGAGAGCTGCTAAAATATCAGGTAATGAGCCTGAGTTAGCCACGTTTCAGTAATTAACAGTATATCAGGTTTGTCCGAAGAGAGCAACATAAAGATATCAAGTTGATGTTTTACAAGAGATCGTGTATTAAGGTATAAACACTGAAGATCCAGGTGCGAGATTATAGTGAGGTTAGTGACATCAGGAGAAGCAGCACTGGGTTCAACAAAAGAGTGCTCTGATTGGACCATAGAAATACCATTCATGTAGATGCTGTGATGAATGCTAGGGTCCAGAGAAGGGCAGAGATGTATAGGAGGCCTTAATGATTTTAATTCCCTAGATGAGTAAGTCAGATTTCAATTTTGGCCATAGTCTATGGCCCCTGGGCCCGGCCTGGCGTGGACGGGCGTGGACGGGCTTGCCTTTGGCGCACCATCGGCGCGCCCGCTGCGCGCGTCCGCTGCATGTTAGCATCATGATGCAATCTATATAGCATGGTGGCAGTGGCAGTGGGAGCTACAAGAACATGGGAAATTCAGTGCTAGGGTGATGGCCCCCCAAGCACAGGTGTGCAAGACCATAGCTCGTGGTTGATGAAGTCGACTCAACTTGTGGGATGCTGTTCCTAAATCTAGGTTAGGCGTGTTACCTGTGCCTTTATTAGTTACTTTTCCCTGCCGCTGTTTTTATTAACTGTTTTTTGATAATTGGTTTCCGCCCATCAATGTTTTTTAATAATTGGTTCCCGCCCGTGGTTGTTTTTATTATTTGTATTACTTTCCAGATGATGCTATGAACATCTGCCCTCAGGAACGCTGGACATGTACCCCACGGTTCCGAACACACTCCCAGCCTGATGGGCCAGCGCATCGCTCTGGAGGCACCTGCCATTTTGGAACGCCCAGACATCCGCCTGACTGCTCTAGCGGTGCACGTGGAGCACGAACACACAATCTCCTTTCTAGGGGACAACTGTGGCTGTCTGCATAAGGTATGTGCACTGTCCTCTACCGTGGCTGAATCCATGTGCTTTTCTGAGAGCTAAGGTACATTTGTATAAACATATGTATAGATGCATTGTAGGTTAATTGTACAGCGCACATGTCTCCAAAAGCTGCTTCAATGCACTTGTTCTGTTTTGATTATATCAATATATATTTAGACACTTCAGTCTTTTCAGAAACGTTGGGTTTTGATGAAAGTTCTTGGGAAGTGCAAGAGGGGTCCAAAGATGGCTGGGTTGTGGGGCAGAGGTGGCTAACAGACATTGTTATGAGCATGGCTTTAAGTGGGCCTGGTCCTGCCAGTGCTCAACACTGGCATTTTTAAAAAGCAGGTGCTGCGACGGGTCACTCTCGGGTTCTCCATTTTTGCCCTCACCATCAGGGAGAAAAGAAATCTTAACTCTGCAGCCATGCCACCCTTCACTGCCTTTGATGTAACTCAAAAGAGACTTGTTGTAGTTCTTTCTCAATCTTTTCATGTCAGAACTGAAGGATTTTCATATTGTATACACAATAATGCCATAGATGTTGTTCATTTATCTTATTCAACTAACAACCAATGACAAAGCTGATACTCCTGGCTTGTTGTAGGTGTAATTTTACATGTTGTGTTATATATATATGTGGAGGCAATAACAGAAGCAGCAAAATACCAGTTGGGCGACACACTATGCTAAGCCCAAAATGTAGTTTGTGTTTTGAAGCCACGCCCTTAATTACACTGACCACGCCCATTTGAGAGAACTCCCCCCCCCCCCCAGTTTTGTCATCCCACTTAAAGCCTACTTATGAGTGTAGTGCCAACCGTGTAGTGCCTAGGTCCGGAATAACATTCCAAAAAGTAGCATGTTTAGTGTGTTTTTCATACACACACACACTATGCGCCCTATGTCTCCACTCCATATTAGTTGTTGTTAAATACAGTGGTTTCAGGGCGTTGGAGGTAGATAGGGGCGGGGGTGTCACAGTATTGTTATGAATGTGCACATCCCGTAGGGGTGCTGTACGGTCTGCCCTGTACCCTTAGTGTCCTGTATGCATCTGTGTGCTGTATTCATCGCGCTGTCCTCTGGGTCAATTTGTCTTACAGCGGTCCCTTTATTTGATGAAATCTGGACATCTGGCCTCAGATTCTGTAAATTGCCATCTTGCTCTATGCCATTCGCCTGATTTCTTGACTTTGCTCTTCGTAGGATTACATTTTTTAAAACAGAGTCCTTGGCCCCTCTTGTACCACTGTAATCGATCTCTTCCAATCACTTGCCAACTTTATATTGGAAAATTCATAGAGGATTTATTTGGGGTCTCCTAGATTTATAGTGGGGGCTGCTAACCTTGGGTGTGGAATAACCGAGAAACAGGCTGCCACATTTCAGAAACCTTCAGGTCTCTCTTAGAGCAAACTGGGCTGCTAAAGGGGCAGAAATATGATGCTTTGTAAGTTGTTTATCAAACACATTCTCATGCACACATTTTCTCTCAAACGCACGCACCCAATTTATACCCATACCACATTTCTCTTGCACATGGTTTCAGACACCCCTCCCTTCTCACACACACACACTGTTTCACCCTCACAGACACACACTCTCGCTAAAGTTCTCTCAAGCACACACTCAGCTTGCCCTATCTGATACATTCCATCACCGGTAACACTCGGCATTTTGAACAGATGAAAGAAAATAATACCTTTTTCTGTTCTTCATTCTCCCCTTAAATATGTTGCTTTAGGCAACCTCCAACTTTGGGAAGAATTACGTGTTAAACAACAGTAGCTGTTGCAGTGCCCAGTATAATGTGCTGCATACTGATAAGGTCCCAAAAGCGAGACCGATTGCATTGAAAATGTGTGTTTATTATTGGAAGACCTAAGCATAACTCCACTTTAATATGTGTGTGTATGTCTCTCTCTCTCTCCCTCCCCCACCAGTACTTTCCTCATTAGACGTTTTTTACCTAGGGCAAAAGAGAAAAAAACACAGGAGAGGAAAGGAAGAAAAATAAAGTGGCAAAGAAAGTAGAGATAAAAAGGGACCGCCCCATTGGTGGAGCGGGAATTAGTTTCAATTAAAATCCCAGTTTACAATCATCAGGGCTATTCTCCACTTGGCCTCTGGCATATGAACCTTCACCATTGTTTTGGGGAAGATCAAGAGCTGTACATCACAGAAAACTATAATTACAATCACTAATCTATTTTTACTCAATAATGAGAGATTGAATGATTTAAAGAGTTTTATTAATCCAAGCCATTAGTAATTCATATTTGTAAAAGGCACAAATGATTTTTTATTAATATTGATCATCAAATATGAACATAAATTGATAATCAATATTAATCAATCAAATGATCATAATAAAGGCATTCAGCACATTCCATAAAGGAAATAATCCCTTTTCTAGGAATGGGGAGGAAAGGTGTCAGTCAGAACCCACAAAGAGCTCCAGTTCAAAATAGTGACAGAGTACTGTAGAAAAGTAGGATCTGCTTCTTATGGTTACTCCCACTTTTTGCTTGATGTTACACTGTTTTGACTAGTGTGACTGAGATCGTGCTAATCAGGACCCCAGTCTAACTGCTTTCTCCTTAAAATGTTATGCCATGTACTTTGGTACTGTCAGAAATTGGATTTTTGGTAGGTTAGGGCGTGTGCCAAAGCCAGGCAGAAACCACCACTTTAGTCAAGATGAAGGAGTTACATTCCTAAAGTAACCCCTGCTCACCCCCTTGGTAGCTTGACACGAGCCGTCAGGCTTATCCTAGAGGCAGTGTGTAAAGCATTTGCACAGTAATACAGTGTAAGCACTACAAACGGACACTACACCAGTTTAGAAAAATATCCAATATTTTTATATACTTAAGACAAGACCAAAAACAATAAAAAATCCACAATACAGTACTTAAAAGTCTTCAGTTATCAGAATTTGCTTTAAAAATAGTTTGTTGATGTCGAGAGCTCCGTCCGGGGCTATCACGGCGTCATGAACAAACAAATCTAAACAGTTCTGGCTGGCCATGGTGTCGCGGGCCAGCTACGGTGTCGGGAAGACCCGCAAACAGTACCTTTTTAGAAATGCAGGGCGTCGGTGACCTCTTGTTGAGCTTCCGAAAGCATGATGTCCACAGGCGTCGGTTCCGGAGGACGGTGCAGGTGTCGTCGGGGTCCTCGAAGTCACACGCATTGCAGATCAAACTCCTCTCTGTTGAAGTCAGGAGCACTGGCATCGGTAGGCGTCGGGTGCTGCGGTGCGTAGTGCAACGGTACGGCGTGTAGTGCCCTCAGGTTGCGATGCGAGCAGCAGCTCGGTGGCAGCATCAGATGGCGTCGTTGGTGAGACATTGCCGCAGTGCGAAGTGAATGCAGTGCTCATCGCCATGCTGGCAGGTAGTGGTGCAAGCAGGGTCATCGTCGTTGCGGAAGCACAGTTGACGGCTGATGAACGGGAGTCGATGGCGCCGGTAGGCCAAGGCTGCAGTGTGGGATAAGGGAGATGTGTCGTGTAACTTTATGAGCGGTGCCCTCGAACCACGGTGCAAGCAGCGGCGAAGATTTTGGCTTTGAGCGTTGTTGTTTTGGATACCAAGGCATCGTCGTGAAGCGAGGTGGTGCGGAGTGAGGTGCCCACAGGTAGCGGTGCGAGCAGTGGCTTGGTGGCGGCATCAGCAGGCATCCTCAGTGAGACCAGGGTTGCGGTGCAGCATTGCGGGGATGCTCTCTGCGGTGCCTTCAGGACACGGAGTCGGCAGCGGCGTCGTCTACGTCGTCAGGTTGCTTTTTCTTCTGTTGCAGCACAAAACACACAGTCCCTAGTGTTGAGGGCAGAAGAGCTTGAATTCTTTGCTGTTCCTGAGACTTTGAACGGGGGGTGTTGGAAATGGCCCTTTTTGCCCAAACCTTTTGCTTGTTCCTTCTTTGTTTTTCCCGACCTGTGGTTGTTGGCTCTAGCACTCTGGGCACTTTACCACTGCTGATCAGTGCTAAAGCGCATATCCTCTCTGTGTAAATTGTTATTGTGATTGGTTATCCATGAATGGCTTATTTGTTTTACCAGTAGGTCCCTTGTAGAGTGCACTGAGTCTGCCAGGGCTGGTATCAAATGCTAATAGTGAGCCTGCAGCACTGATTGTGCCACCCATATGAGTAGCCCCAATGAGATGTCTCAGGCCTGCCTCCGCAGTGCCTGTACGCAGTTTGCTAACTGCCATGTTGACCTGGCCAGTGTACCCACTTGCCAGGCCTTACCCTTCCCTTTTCATACACATAGGACACCCCTATGGCAGGCCCAATGTACCCCCCCCCGGGAAGGGTGCAGTGTATGTAAAAGGTAGGATATGTACTAGTGTGGGTAACATGTTCTGATAGTGAAATACTGCCAATTTTTAGGCCAGAATGGGGAATGCTGTGTAACATGTCCACCTGCATATCTTCCCATAGGAGTGAGATAGTAAACTAGAGTCTGGTATCCCTGAACTAAGAATTTAATACATCTTTTAGGAAGGATGGTTTTTAAATTCTGTGTTTGAAAATAGCACTTTAGGAAAGTGGCTATTTTCTCGTTCAACCTTTCTGCGTGCCTCTGCCTGTTTGTGGATTCACTGTCTGGTTTGAGAGTGGCAGGGGCGGGGTGGCTCCAGGAGTCTGGGTGAGTCAGCACAAGGCTGAATAGGCCAATCTGCATTTGGAGTGGTGGGAGAAGTAGGACCTGAGCCTGAATAGGGATTGCCTGCCTTCCACAATGCTGGTTCCACCTCCTGTGATGCATCTAATGACCATGGCCCACACTGACAAAGGAAGAAGTTGTGCACTGGCAGAGTGCGCCCAGAACTGGTTTGGACTGGGTCCAGGACCCCTCACACATAGAGAACAAAGATGTTTGGGGTATAAATATGAGAGATTAAACCCCTGAACTTTAGACTACTTTGGAACCAAGGAGGAACCTTTGCTGAGGAGAAAAGCTGAGGAGCTGATGGAGAAGTACTGCCCTTACTGTGTGGGGTTGGCCTATAGTTGCTATTTCTGCCAAAGGAAGGACAAGGGACTTTGCTGTGTGCTGTGTCCCCCTGCTTGACAAATACTTTGCTGTGTGCTGTGTCCTGAAAAGGAAGTCTCCAAGGGCCTGAGAAGAGCTGGCCTCCTGTTCTGGAAACACAAGTATATAAAAGTTTCCAAGACTACTTAGTGATCAAGAGGAATCTGTTGCCAAAGGGGAAAGCTGAAGAGACTGAGAAGTACTGCTCTTGCTGTGTGTCTAGAGCTGGCCTGCAGTTTGCTATTTCTGCTAAGGAGAGAATCAAGGGACTTTGCTGTGTGCTGTGTCCCCTGCTGGAAGAAGGACTTTGCTGTGTCCATCTGAAGAAAAGTCTCCAAGGGCCGGAGAAGAGTTGCCTCCTGTTTCTGCAGTCCCAGGCACAAAAGGACTTCACCCCCAGCTTCCCTGACTTCCTTGCTGGAAGTTCTGACCTACCCTGAGGTTCCTGTAACTGTGTGTGAGGCCCTTGCTGCTGGGAGCTGGAACGAGGGAGAAGTGTGACACCGCTGCAGCAGGCACCATCACATCGCCAAAGAAGCGTGTCGCCGCTGCCGCTGATCGCCATCGCATCACCGGAGAAGCGTGTCACAGGGCCTGTTGAGGCTCAAGAAACGACCAATTTTGCCACACGGCTGACAGGTGTGCACGCATTGCATCCACATTGACGCATCGCACCAAAGACGCCATTTTATCACATCGCTTTGGATCATCGCAACACATTGAGGCGCCATCTTGTCGCATCGCAACCAGAACACAGGAAGAATCAATGCATCGCCTTTTCTGCAACCCTTTTGTTTGTTCTGGGTTACGCATCTAAGGTAATTTGAGAGAAAGTGTTGCATTTACCATCTACAAGTTTATTTTCATGGGGTCACAACCCCTATATTTATATTAGAAAATCCCTTTGTATCACAGCACAGGGCTTGGGGATACCAATCAGGATGGTTTTAGAGGGGCTTTGGAGCACTTTGTGCCCAGCTCCTCTCTCCTTTGTAAAGTCAGGCTCAGTGATCAGACACACCACAGGGGGCGGCGCCAGCATTGAGGAGGGAAGGCACAGTCCTATTAGGGTCCCAGGTGCAACTCCTCCCTCCCATCTGCATGCAGATCTCTCTATTCACCACTGGGCTGACTCCCCCTGACTCCTGGAGCCACTCACACCTCTTAGCTCCTGTCAATGACAAGCCAGACATGCAATTCACATCAGGCAGGCACACACACAGTACACAGAAATGGCAACTTCTAAAAGTGGCATTTCTCCACCAGTCACCATAAACCTGCACACACCATTGCGCAGCATTTATCATCACAAGTTCAAACATACTAAACTCGCCCCTGCACTCCTCTCATACCAGGAATTATCATGGACACACATATCCCCATGCATTCCTATGGGAGGGCAGGCCAATCTCACCACACACACTCAGAGAGCTCACCCACTTTACACTGGGCCACAGTGCTAAAGTGCCCAGAGGCCTAAAATCACTATGACCATATCAGAGCTTAAGGCAAAAAGTTCAGGGGTGAACCTGCCAAAAGGGCCAAGTCCAACAGTGACGCACAGTGATAGGTGTACATCACTGGACTAGTGCAGACCCTTACCCAACCACATACTATTTTTCCCTGTTTCCCTCTTGTTAGTTGTTGCACCTGTTGGGCCTTGTCAAAATGGAAGTCAACTTTTGGCACCTAAGGGACCTAATAGTATTTTGGAAGGAGAGGGGGCTACCTGTGAAGAGGAGATCCACAAGGCAGGATCTTGAGGCAGCCCTGTATAGCTATGAGGTGCTACGCTGGGAAGCAACAATAGCAGATGACTCTGAGGAGGAATCTGAGGGGGAGGATCCCCAGCCAGAATACCCTGAGGAGGAAACATTTTGGGGAAAATTGGCTCGTGAAGATAGGAATCAGGAATCAGAATCATGTTTGTGACTGGAGGCTGAGGCAGATAGACCGGGATTGCAAGGAGATAGAGCGAGCCTTAGCTGAAAAGGAAAAGGGTGAAGCTCAGGAAGTGAGGTTTGCTGAATTGGAGTCCAGCTCAGATGGTGGCAGCAAGTTTGTGTTATCTAGTGCTGAGGGAGCAGTGCACAGACCCAGAGATGTGGCGCCTGACTTGAGGGAGGTGGAACCAGCATTGTAGAGGGAAGGCACAGCCCTATTCAGGTACCAGGGCAACTCCTCACAGCCATCTAGATGCAGATCTCTCTATTCTGCACTGTGCTGACTCACCCAGCCTCCTAGAATCCCCCAGCCCCTGTCACTCAGACTCCAAACAAGGAATATACAACGTAGCAGAGGCAGGCTTGGATAGTTAGACAACAAAAAACCTACTTTCTAAAAGTGGTATTTTCAAACACAGAATGTTAAAACCAACTTCACTAAACGATGTATATTATCATTCTGAGTTCAGGCATACTAAACTCGAATTTTCTACCTAGTTCTGAGGTACTGGGTTTTTCAGAACCGGCACAGACACCGGTAATCCAGCAGTGTCAGGGTACACCCAGAGACCTCGGGTTCTTCCTGATCCAGACCACAGAAACTCAGAGTCTTCTAGGTGAAGTCAAAGATCGATTTATTGGCTGCAACCAAGGTAACAAGTGTCCTAGAAGTACAACACACGGGGAAGTATATTCTCAGGAGACTGCTCGAATTTACAAAGTCAGGCTTCTCTTCTTATACACAATTTTAAGCTTCAGGCAAAACATTCTTGGTTGTAAAGTAAATCGTTAACATATTTCCAATACAAAGTAAAAGCAGAGTCATGATGACATGTACATATTTCGCGTCGTGCTGCCCATAACAAATCACCCGGCAAGGCCCAACATTTCATCAGATATTGGTGGACCCCCAATAAAACAGGCACCTCCCCACCATAAAGTAAGTGAAGCAAAAAGAGTAGAGACAGATGGGAGCAAGATACGGCAGGTGTGCGCGCTGAAATGGTTTTATGGCCTGCTGAGCCCTGATGCTATCTTGTTCGGCCACTGGGAGGGGAACTGACCTAACGAGTTCGGCCTGGGGCAATGGTTCTGACTTGCACAGGTCATAGGAAAGTCGATTAAGGAGTAGGTGTCCTTGCTGAAATGAATTTGGCTGGATTAAGGCCTATGTAAAGGGCAACACACAAGATGGCTGCAGTATATAAAATGGAAGCCAAGGGTTCTGGACGATAATGACGATTTCGAGGAGAAATCGTCACTCGAATACGCTGAAAATATATGTACATGGTGTGCTCGCCATTCTCGGTCTTTTGATACCAAATTCGTCATGTTTCGATGAAGTTTTAATTCTCGAGTCCAGAACGATTACATGAATCCAGAATCTTCAGAACCACAAACCCTCCTTTTGCCCTTACATAGGCAATTAATCTATCCTCATGTTAATCTGAGTCCAGCTCTATATTCCTAAAGTCATTGAGATGTTGCTGTAACATCATTCTAGTACTCAGTTCATCTCTTGATACAGGCTTCCTTACACATGATGTAACACAGAGGCCATATATTGCAGGATTACACTGTATGCACAGACAGAACAGAAAAAGAATGGCTAAGACCATCCCAATGACCATTAGAATTTTCCATCCCCAGGCAGATATCAGTTCCCAGAACCATCCCATTAACGACCAATCTCCTTTATCCACATGAATAGACTCGGAAATCTTATGTAGTTTGGAGATGGCCTGGTATACTGTTGGAGCGTTATCAGGGATGAAAATGCAGCAACTCGATTGGATTAATCTGCATACCCCACCTCGGTCTGCAAGTATGACATCTAAAGCGACCCTGTTCTGAAGGGTCATAAGTCGATCCGACTGGAGCTCAGCAGTCAAGTTACTAAGGGCACCAGTAGTTTCAATCACGGTGGACTCAACTACCCTTGTCAATTGCCTAATGTTCCTGCTGTTAGCCATGGATCCCCAGAACGGCAGAAAACCCTTTGCAAAGTCTCCAAATTCTTGACCTGCAGTGTCTTCTTCACTCAAAACACCTCTAACTATCCTTGTCCTGTGGTAGTCTGCCGCTGCTGTGTAGGTGGGAGGCAACAGAAAGGAAACAAAACATGAGCCCGAAAAGTCAGGGGGCAACCATGTATAGGCTCTATCGTGGCAGATGAAATAAGTACCCTTAGCTGCTAAAAACTCAGGGGAAGTCTGAGATTCAAAAACATACATTTCAGTACAGACACTCTTCCCTAAGTGAGCCCTGGGATTCGTGCCATTACCTTGCAGACAAAGATGACCCTGATGGGGTACAATCCAAATCGGGGACGATCTCTTAGCTTGCTGTTTCTCACTCAGAGTAGCTCCATATCCAGTCATGTTCCATCCTATGTATAATAGTGTCTCATCTCTAGGGATAGTGTCATAAGAAATACCTTCCTTAATCATGTCTACTATACCCTTGACTAGAGCACTCTTTCTAGGATTGTCTGTTACAGAACGCAGGGGGTAGATTTCGTGTGCATATATGAACATTGTCCTATATGCCCATACAGAACCATTGTGACTAAATGGCAGGACCAAATAAGGGATACCTTTATCCGTTGTGTGAGGCATAAGACCGCACACCCAACAGTTAGTTGTGTTCATTACAAGTTGGTGTCGGTGTAACAACTGAACAAAGGAGTTATTAATGAACTCCAATCTCCTATTTGATTCGTGGTCAGGCAGAGGGTGGAAAGAATGGGAGGAAACAGTGGGAGGAGGTATGGGGGATGCAGTGGGTGCAAATGTTACACGAAAAGAGAATAAAACATAACTTATTAAAAATACCATGACACTGAATAGCATGGAAATACACAATATGATAAAGCTTTTCTCTGTCATCACATTACATAGTCTGTGCTTTAAGGTCGTTTGTTTGGCAGGTCTCTCCACATCGGGAAACTCCATCCTCTCTAAATTGCTGCCCGCGGTGGTAGGTTGCCTCTGCTAAGGGATGCTTCTGTCGGTCTAGGGCAACTCCCTTGGACCAACCAGAACTACCGACCTATCGTCCTTAGCTGTACCCCAAAGACTTTAATCAACCGCGGCCCTAGCAGCGGAACCCGGATGGCGGTTCGAAAAACAAAAATAAGCAAGTTTCCTAGATGAGAGAGCTGCACTTTCAAAAATAGTACTTGGGAAAAAAATATCTCTTTATTAGTCCATGGATCTTAGTCTCAAATTGCAAAAGAAATTGTTTTATTAGTTCGTTTTTCTCGGTCTCGAATTGTATCGCTGTTTCCCAGGTATTGTCTGGTCCTGGAACAAAAGGTCAGGCTCTGTAGTGTTCAATCGCTCGGATGGTGTCACAGCCTTGTGCAAAATTTTCTCATTTTCTGGTTCAGAGTCAGTTCTCTTTACGTGCAAGTCATGAAAAGGGACGGTACGTGACACGGTATCAGATTCTGGGTCAGCGACACCCTTCTGGACCCACTGGTCATAGGGTAGAGAGAAAGGGATTTTTTTACAATGGATCCCGTGGACCCAGTTGGCCTTCCCCTCCACCCGAACGGCTGATCTTGTAGAAAGAAGGACGAGGTGAGGCCCGGTCCACCTTGGCTGGTCGTTCTTTGTTCTTTGGAAGTTCCTTACAAGGATCCAGGAACCGGGGTCAATGGCATGACCCGGAGTCTCAGAGACCGGAGGCAGGGTGTTGTGGACCTGTTGATGCAAAACACGCAATTTAGCCGTCAATTCATACAGCTAGTTAAGCAAAATAGGGTGCTCAAGCTCGCTGAACTTGGTGGGTCTAGGCACTCCCCATATGTTGGCTGGCCGGCCAAAAACTATTTCATATGGACTAAGTTTCACTCGTGAATGCACAGTCATCCTAGTGGACAGGAGTGCTAAGGGTAGAGCGTCAGGCCATTTAAGACCTGTGCTCGCTTGGATTTTGGCCAGTTTAAGTTTTAAAGTGCCATTGTAACATTCTACTAATCCAGCTGATTGGGGGTGATTTGCAGCGTGGAACTTCTGCCGGATACCTAGCCCTTCACACACTCTTTTCATCACACGACCCGCAAATTCACTCCCGTTATCAGACCAGACCATTCTAGGCATTCCAAACCTGGGGAAGTACTCTTTCACAAGGGCTTTTGCTGTGGACAAGGCAGTATTGTCTTTTAGGGGATAGGCTTCTACCCATCTTGAGAAGGCACAGACAACAACGAGTACATATTTTAAATTGTTGCACCTCTCCATGTGAATGAAATCTAGCTGCAAAACCTCGAACGGGTACGTAGGAGGTGCAAAATGACCAGCTGGAGTTGGGGTTCCCCTACCGGGATTGTGTTTCAAACATACCATGCAATTCTTGACAACATTCTCTGCACATTTGGGAATCCCTGAATTCTTCCATACTGGGGCCAACAACTCGCAAATCCCTTTCACGCTGATATGAGCCATTCCCTGAGCCATTGTAACCACTGCAAGCACATATGCATCGGGTAACAACCATCTCTGATGCTCTGATGATTCAATCCAGCAACCATTTGCATCCATTCTACCCGTACTTTCTCTCCACGTACTCAATTCTTTCTCTGTGGCCTCAGCTTGGATGGACTTCACACTCTCTATCGTGTCTTCACACATTCCAACATCACCAGTCCATCTTGCAGGGCCTGCAACATACATTCGGCTCATTACATTCTTTGCCGTTTCTTTCGCGATCTCATCAGCAAATGCATTTCCACGACCAACATCATCAGTCACCTTCTTGTGAGCACTACATTTCACAATCGCCATTTGCAGGGGCAAGGTCAGTGATTCAAGAAGCTCATTCACCAACTGACCATGCTGAATCTTAGCTCCATGCGAAGTCAGGAATCCACGTTCTCTCCACAATCACCCAAAACTGTGAGCCACTCCAAATGCATACTGACTGTCAGTGTAGATAGTCACTTTCATCCCTTTAGACAACACACATGCTCTCGTTAGTGCAATTAATTCTGCTGCCTGAGCTGAATTGTGCGGCACACGTGCAGCTTCAACAACTGTATGCAAAGTCGTAACGGCATATGCTGCAGTCGTGTCACCACTCGGGAGCTTGAAGCATGAACCATCCACCCACAATGTACCATCACATTCAGCAAGAGGAGTATCGAATAAATCTATTCTCCCTTTCGTCTCTTCCTCTGTTCTAAGAAAACAATCGTGCTGTTCTGAAACATCTGATTCCTCTGTAATTGGCAACAACGTAGCTAGATTTAAGGTACTGCATCTTTTTATGTGCACATGGCTCGCTAGCAGTGTCAATTCGTAACTGGACAGTCGAGCACTAGTTAAGTGCTGTGTCTTGGTTCTATTTAACAATGTGTCTACTGCATGTGGGACCATCACGATTAGTGTATTATTCATTACTAGACCAGCAGACTGTCGAATAGAGACAGCTGCTGCCGCTGCTGCTCTTAAACAACTTGGCAATGCTTGTGCTACCAGATCCAAGGTCGATGAAAAGTAGGCACATGGACGCTGTCTACCTCCAAACAACTGAGTCAACACAGACAATGCACAGCCCTCTTTCTCGTGAACATATAATGTGAA
Organism: Lissotriton helveticus; assembly: GCF_964261635.1. Lineage (NCBI taxonomy): Eukaryota > Metazoa > Chordata > Amphibia > Caudata > Salamandridae > Lissotriton > Lissotriton helveticus. Next base: position 480,379,477 of record NC_136071.1, on the reverse strand, counting down.
AGGCTTACTGTAGTCGGGGGTACCTAACACAGGAGCCGAACACAATGCTGTGCGCAATTCGAGAAAACTTTTTTGACACTCTTCAGACCAAGGAATGGGATTGGGTGTATTTTTGCACGTCAATGCCACCAAGGGTTTGGCTAATAACGAAAAATTTGAAATCCACAGTCTACAGTACGATGTAATGCCCAAGAAAGCACGCACTTCTCTCTGTGTTCTTGGCACATTCAATTTCGCTATTGCCTGAATTCTTTCTGGGGTCAGTTTCCTTCCCTCCTTTGATAAGAGGTGACCTAAGTAGGTCACTTCTTGTCGGCAATATTGCAGTTTGGAAAGTGACACCTTGTGATGAAGATCACACAGATGACGCAACAATGACAGTGTGGCCTTTTTACAAATGTGCTCAGTGTCTGCAGCAATGAGTAAATCATCCACATACTGTACAAGAGTAGCACCTTTAGGTAAAATAATCGTATCAAGCTGTGTTTTTAGAGTTTGACTGTATATTGATGGACTTTCACAGTAGCCCTGAGGAGCGCGTTTAAACCGGAAGCTGCGACCTCCTAAACTGAAGGAAAAAATATCCCTGCTCTCTTCAGCAATCGGGATGCTGAAGAAGGCATTCTTCAGGTCAATCACCGAAAACCAAGACGCAGATGCTGGAATCATAGTCAATAGCGTGGTAATGTCGGGGACAACTGGGAATTGTGGCACAACTATTTTATTCACCTCTCTCAGATCAATCACGAATCTGTACACAGGTGGCTGAGAGGGATCAGTTCGTTTTAAAACAGACAGAACTGGACTATTGCAAACGTTGCCTCGTGTTTCTTCAACCACATCTTTTTCAATCAATTCGTAAAGGATCGCTAGCAAAGCTTTTTCACCCTCACTAGAAATCCTATATTGTGGAATTCGTGGCATTTTAACATTGGCTTTCAGTGTTACAACATATGGTGGAATTTTCAAAAGGCCTACATCATTAGGACCAACGGCCCAAAGAATGTCTGGAAGAAACGACAATTCTGCTGGAAGTTTATCCCTCGACAAGTACATGGGAGAAACTACTTTCTTACCTAGAGTAAGGTGTACTTCCGAAGGAGAACAGTACAAAGTCGCATACAATCTTTTTAACAAATCCAATCCTAGCAAGTTTTCACCACAACCTGTTGTCAGAATGAGGGGTGCTTCGAATTCACAAGGACCAACAGAAAGAGACAAAGGGTCAGAAATCGGATTTCTAACTGGGGCGCCAGAAAAACCTACAGAAACGTTCATTTTGCCAGACAAAGGTGCGCCAGGGAGTTTGGAGTGCATAATAGAACTCTTTTTAGCACCAGTATCCAACAGAAAAGGTTCTGACACACCTGATGTAATCACCTCAACGTATGGTCCACTCTGATCTACTGGAACTGAAACAACTCCCTCTCTTTGTCTATGGCTGTCCTAGCAATCATTACCTTCCCAATGCTCATCTTCTGTGTAATAATCATCAACGTAGTATTGAGGTGTCCTATCAGATGCAGTATTCTGCTGATCGAATTTATTCATAGAATTTTGTGGTGGAAGGGGACGTGCGTTCTGAGGGGTGTTTCCACGCCCTCTACCTCTAGGTGCTTGCTGACTACCACGACCTCTTACACCAGAAGCTCCATTTGCACGTTGTAATAGAATAGGACAGTTATACTTGAAATGACCCTCTTCTCTGCAATATGAACACTGGTTGGGGCCTACAGGTGCACGGGGTTGAGTATACTCGACTCTTTGCGAGTTCCTTTGATACTGTTGAGGCTGCTGAAAATTACTCTGGTAGTTATCCTGACCATTATTATTTTGATTACCACCACCACGTGGCGGATATACTTGCTGTAATAAAACCTTCGTTTTCAATTCCTTGGTTTTCTTTTCTACTCTATCTTTCTCATCCTTGTCTCTATTTTCGTAATATTGGGCAGTCACTAATATCTGCGCTGAGGATGAGACTGCCCAAGAACTTTCTGAATCCTTTAACTTTTTACACAATTCTGGAAGCAGATTGTGCACGAATTTATCGACAAACAATCTCTGACCACCTTCTGTGGTCATATCTTGACCGCTGTGGTCGACAAATGTCTCCTCAAACCTGGTGAAGAAATCTGAAACAGTTTCCTCTTTCTTCTGCTTGCATGCAGACAACTTATCCCAATTTACACGTATTGCAGGCATTATCGTCTTCATGTAATCAACTATTCTACCAGGGAGTTCTGCTATCAGAGGCTCGGGCTTAGCACCACCAACTTGTCGGGCGTCTGCAGCGGCAATATTAGCCCATGAATCACCTAACTCTTGATCGTGATCTGTGTGACGAATTTTACCCCATAAAGGTTGTGGAACAACATTCCCAAATAGCATATCGATATTGGCTAAATTCATTATACATGATCCAGCAGTTTGTGACAACTCTTTATAATACCCTGCAGGATTTTTACGCGGATCAGGCAATGTCTGTTTAAGGGCTAAAACTTCAGCTCGCTTCCATGGGACATGTACCCATACACGCTGAAAGTGTGGCAAAATAGGTGGGTTAGCAGTTGTGTCACCCTCTCTCCATTGCGGGGGAACTTCTCTCATAGGGTATTGTCGCGCCTTTTTCCTACTAGATGCACCAGGCTCAGATTGTGACCCAGAACTGCTTCCCTTACTCCGATATGATAACAACATTTCAACTGCTTTCTCCACATCTGGACCTACAATCATGCCCTCTCCAAACTTAAACCGTACATGACACATCTCTTGCGGGATGCATTCCAGATCATTGTCTTCCAAATCCTCGCAAAGGAAAACACACATCTGTTCAAAAACGTATCTCTGTGTTGGTGCTTCCCATTGATGGAAGACTTCCATGACCGACTCTACATCGTATTTTACGGTGTCCATAACCCACTTTCGTGCTAAACGATTCAGTGAGTCTCTTTCCTGATAGTCAGGCAGTCGACTTCGCAACTGTCTTCGTTCCATTTTAGGGGTCGTGGTAGGCGACCCAAAAAGAGGAGAAAGAAGGTTAGTGACAGTGCTGGCCATTTTCTGCCGAATGGAAGGTGAAACTGAAGGAAGAACGGGGTAAGATAAGGCAGAGGCAGAGATACCAGCAGAGGAGGCATCAGTAGACATAGAAGGAGCACTAGGCAAAATCGTAGAGGGAGCATTAGGAGAAGTAGAAAGTACAGTAGGCAAAATTGGAGAAAGTACAGGTGTGATCGGTGGGCCTTGAGAACGCTGCACCAAAGGAGTGGGAGCCAACTGAAGAGTAGCTGACGGTTGCTGTGAAGGAGCAGGAGGCATAACAACCACAGGTTGTGCAACTATGGGTTGTGGAGGTGCCGTGGCATTTCGTGCATAGGGAGGTGGCGAACTTAATAAATGTGACATTAATGGATCTTTTTCACACTCTTTTGCTGCCTCTTGCTGAAGAGACGGCAAAACTTGATAACACTTATCTATCGCCATTTTACGTTGCCTGTGCAACTGCTCACTCATCTGCTCTTCTTCATTGTCTTTAAACTGCATAGCAGCTTGCATTACTGAAATTCCTCCTTCTCTCTTATTTTTCTTAGCTAATTTGATTTCTTTTTGTTTGGCCTCCTTACGCCATAGGCGGAAAGAGTTGAACATTGCCGGCCGGGCTTTCTTTTTGAACAGTTTAACTTCAAGGTTATCTAAGATTTCTGTATCAAAACTACCATATTGGGGCCATTTTAAAACACCATCTTTTCTTGTGTATTTGATCCACACTTCGTTGTATGTGATGGGGCCTACCCCATTTTTCACATATAACTCGTAAGTTGGAGTTCCAACTGGAGGAACCGGGCATGAGTCCTCCAATCGGGAGTCCCTATTATTACAACCAAGACAAAACAAATTTCCAAGTCTAAGACTAGGCATTTTCGCTCTTTAGTCTAGTTCCAAACTTCAAAGGATTATCGATTGCGATATTTCTCGTGAATACACGAGTCCTTCGGTTTTGGTGCTTGCAAGTACCAACAATTATCCCAAAGGATACCCAAGACTAAGACCAACTAAGGACTGGGAGACGCTCCACTTATACTTAACTGAGATATCGATGACGTCACCAGAAGACTCGTCTTAGTGTTTCGCTCTACCAAACTTCAAGGGTCCAAATCAGGGCGATAGCCAGGGCAGCAGTCCTTCGTAGCCGTCGGGAAGCGGGGAACCTCGCAGCAAAGACCTTCGGACCACGTCGACATGCAGGGATCGATGAGGTGGTTGGCCGTCCTCCGGAATTTTCACACGAACCTGTGGCTGACTGGTACCACTGGAATCGCCCCACGATGGGGGCCAACTGAGGTACTGGGTTTTTCAGAACCGGCACAGACACCTGTAACCCAGCGGTGTCAGGGTACACCCAGAGACCTTGGGTTCTTCCTGATCCAGACCACAGAAACTCAGAGTCTTCTAGGTGAAGTCAAAGATCGATTTATTGGCTGCAACCAAGGTAACAAGTGTCCTAGAAGTACAACACACGGGGAAGTATATTCTCAGGAGACTGCTCGAATTTACAAAGTCAGGCTTCTCTTCTTATACACAATTTTAAGCTTCAGGCAAAACATTCTTGGTTGTAAAGTAAATCGTTAACATATTTCCAATACAAAGAAAAAGCAGAGTCATGATGACATGTACATATTTCGCGTCGTGCTGCCCATAACAAATCACCCGGCAAGGCCCAACATTTCATCAGATATCGGTGGACCCCCAATAAAACAGGCACCTCCCCACCATAAAGTAAGTGAAGCAAAAAGAGTAGAGACAGATGGGAGCAAGATACGGCAGGTGTGCGCGCTGAAATGGTTTTATGGCCTGCTGAGCCCTGATGCTATCTTGTTCGGCCACTGGGAGGGGAACTGACCTAACGAGTTCGGCCTGGGGCAATGGTTCTGACTTGCACAGGTCATAGGAAAGTCGATTAAGGAGTACGTGTCCTTGCTGAAATGAATTTGGCTGGATTAAGGCCTATGTAAAGGGCCACACACAAGAAGGCTGCAGTATATAAAATGGAAGCCAAGGGTTCTGGGCGATAATGACGATTTCGAGGAGAAATCGTCACTCGAATACACTGAAAATATATGTACATGGTGTGCTCGTCATTCTCGGTCTTTTGATACCAAATTCGTCATGTTTCGATGAAGTTTTAATTCTCGAGTCCAGAACGATTACATGAATCCAGAATCTTCAGAACCACAGTTCCCTGAGTCAGTTAGGATTATAAGATGTAATAATCAAACTACCCAGTCTGGCCTATGGGGAGTAGGTAGCCTTGCAATAGTTAAAAATGAAAATGTCTGTAATTCACTATTAGGACATGCCACACTCATCAGGGCTTGTCCTACCTTTTACTTACAATGCATCCTGCCCTTGGGCCTACCAAAGGGGTGTCTGATATGAAGAAAAGGGGAGGTTTAGGGACTGGCAAGTGGGTACGCTTGCCCAATCAACAAGACAGTACCAGACTGCACGCAAGCTTTGCAATGGCAGACCTGAGGCACACTTTTACAGGCTGCTTCTGTGGGTGGCACAACCAGTGCTGCAAGACCACCAGCAGCATTTGTTTAACAAGCCCTGGGCACAGCAGTGCACTGTACTAGGGTCTGACAAGTAAACCAAACCAGCCAATCATGGAGTCACTAATCCATACATCAATTTACAATAGGGAGACCATATGCACTTTAGCACTGATCAGCAGTGGTAAAGTGCCCAGAGTCATAAAACAGCCAACAACAAGTCAGAAAACATATAGGAGGAAGGCAAAAAGTTCAGGGATGACCCTGCAAAAAGGTCCAAGTCCAACAGTGGAAGAGGTTCAGAGTAGCCCAGCTAGGTCCCATTGTAGTTGGAGGGGTGTAAGGGCTCATGCCCTGTCTCAGCAGAGAAGGAGTGAGTGTGGGCTGGGTCCCAAGGTGCCCGGAACCCAGTCTAAGGCCCTAGAGGGTTCCCTAAGGGAACACCAGGTTGGGGGCCTAGGCTTTAATAAAAGACCATTGCAGGGGGATCTCCTAGTGTCAGGAGAACCTGGAATGTCTGTAAACGGAGCTCCAGTGGTTCTGGCCTCTAGCAGTACTATGCCTCCCTGGAGGAAGCAGGAGTCCAGATTGGGGGTTGAGAGGGGGATGTGTTCCCTAGTGGGAGAACCAGTGGGTCAGGGGCCAGCCAGAAGGGCTGAGTCTCCTAGGAGTGATTATGGTAACACCACGTCTGTCCTGGGGGATCATTCAGTACTGTCAGATGGACAGGGGTCGGGAGATCTGTGCCAGGCAGACTGTCACACAACACATGAGTCATGTGTTGCCCTTGGGGGGATACTGTGTGAGTCCTCAGAAGTCCTGGTGTGCCAGGCAAATGTTCAACTGCAGGGTTGAGACCCTGGGTTGGGAGGCCAGGTTCAGGTTCTGCCTGACCTGGAGGGCAGGATTTTTTAAATCAGTGTCCTGATTTACAAGCCCTGGGCACACGCAGTGCACTGTAATAGGGTCTGACAAGTAAACTAAACCAGCCAATCATGGAGTCACTAATCCATACATCAATTTACAATAGGCAGAGCATATGCACTTTAGCACTGATCAGCAGTGGTAAAGTGCCCAGAGTCATAAAACAGCCAACAACAGGTCAGAAAACATATAGGAGGAAGGCAAAAAGTTCAGGGATGACCCTGCAAAAAGGTCCAAGTCCAACAGTGGAAGAGGTTCAGAGTAGCCCAGCTAGGTCCCAGTGTAGTGGGAGGGGTGTAGGGGCTCATGTCCTGTCTCAGTAGAGAAGGAGTGAGTGTGGGCTGTGTCCCAAGGTGCCCTGAACCCAGTCTCAGGCCCTAGAGGGTTCCCTAAGGGAACAACAGGTTGGGGGCAAAGGCTTTAATAAAAGACCATTGCAGGGGGTCTCCTAGTGTCAGGAGAACCTGGAATGTCTGTAAACTGAGCTCCAGTTGTTCTGGCGTCTAGCAGTGCCACTCCTCAGTGGGGGGTGCAGGAGTCCAGATTGGGGGTTGAGAGGGGGATGTGTTCCCCAGTGGGAGAACCAGTGGGTCAGGGGCCAGCCAGAAGGGCTGAGTCTCCTAGGAGTGATTATGGTGACACCACTTCTGTCCTGGGGGATCTTTCAGTACTGTCAGATGGACAGGGGTCGAGAGATCTGTGCCAGGCAGACTTTCACACAACACATGAGTCATGTGTTGCCCTTGGGGGGATACTGTGTGAGTCCTCAGAAGTCCTGGTGTGCCAGGCAAATGTTCAACTGCAGGGTTGAGACCCTGGGTTGGGAGGCCAGGTTCAGGTTCTGCCTGACCTGGAGGGCAGGATTTTTTAAATCAGTGTCCTGATTTACAAGCCCTGGGCACACGCAGTGCACTGTACTAGGGTCTGACAAGTAAACTAAACCAGCCAATCATGGAGTCACTAATCCATACATCAATTTACAATAGGCAGAGCATATGCACTTTAGCACTGATCAGCAGTGGTAAAGTGCCCAGAGTCATAAAACAGCCAACAACAGGTCAGAAAACATATAGGAGGAAGGCAAAAAGTTCAGGGATGACCCTGCAAAAAGGTCCAAGTCCAACAGTGGAAGAGGTTCAGAGTAGCCCAGCTAGGTCCCAGTGTAGTGGGAGGGGTGTAGGGGCTCATGTCCTGTCTCAGCAGAGAAGGAGTGAGTGTGGGCTGTGTCCCAAGGTGCCCTGAACCCAGTCTCAGGCCCTAGAGGGTTCCCTAAGGGAACAACAGGTTGGGGGCAAAGGCTTTAATAAAAGACCATTGCAGGGGGTCTCCTAGTGTCAGGAGAACCTGGAATGTCTGTAAACTGAGCTCCAGTTGTTCTGGCGTCTAGCAGTGCCACTCCTCAGTGGGGGGTGCAGGAGTCCAGATTGGGGGTTGAGAGGGGGATGTGTTCCCCAGTGGGAGAACCAGTGGGTCAGGGGCCAGCCAGAAGGGCTGAGTCTCCTAGGAGTGATTATGGTAACACCACGTCTGTCCTGGGGGATCATTCAGTACTGTCAGATGGACAGGGGTCGGGAGATCTGTGCCAGGCAGACTGTCACACAACACATGAGTCATGTGTTGCCCTTGGGGGGATACTGTGTGAGTCCTCAGAAGTCCTGGTGTGCCAGGCAAATGTTCAACTGCAGGGTTGAGACCCTGGGTTGGGAGGCCAGGTTCAGGTTCTGCCTGACCTGGAGGGCAGGATTTTTTAAATCAGTGTCCTGATTTACAAGCCCTGGGCACACGCAGTGCACTGTACTAGGGTCTGACAAGTAAACTAAACCAGCCAATCATGGAGTCACTAATCCATACATCAATTTACAATAGGCAGAGCATATGCACTTTAGCACTGATCAGCAGTGGTAAAGTGCCCAGAGTCATAAAACAGCCAACAACAGGTCAGAAAACATATAGGAGGAAGGCAAAAAGTTCAGGGATGACCCTGCAAAAAGGTCCAAGTCCAACAGTGGAAGAGGTTCAGAGTAGCCCAGCTAGGTCCCAGTGTAGTGGGAGGGGTGTAGGGGCTCATGTCCTGTCTCAGCAGAGAAGGAGTGAGTGTGGGCTGTGTCCCAAGGTGCCCTGAACCCAGTCTCAGGCCCTAGAGGGTTCCCTAAGGGAACAACAGGTTGGGGGCAAAGGCTTTAATAAAAGACCATTGCAGGGGGTCTCCTAGTGTCAGGAGAACCTGGAATGTCTGTAAACTGAGCTCCAGTTGTTCTGGCGTCTAGCAGTGCCACTCCTCAGTGGGGGGTGCAGGAGTCCAGATTGGGGGTTGAGAGGGGGATGTGTTCCCCAGTGGGAGAACCCGTGGGTCAGGGGCCAGCCAGAAGGGCTGAGTCTCCTAGGAGTGATTATGGTGACACCACTTCTGTCCTGGGGGATCTTTCAGTACTGTCAGATGGACAGGGGTTGAGAGATCTGTGCCAGGCAGACTTTCACACAACACATGAGTCATGTGTTGCCCTTGGGGGGATACTGTGTGAGTCCTCAGAAGTCCTGGTGTGCCAGGCAAATGTTCAACTGCAGGGTTGAGACCCTGGGTTGGGAGGCCAGGTTCAGGTTCTGCCTGACCTGGAGGGCAGGATTTTTGAAATCAGTGTCCTGATTTACAAGCCCTGGGCACACGCAGTGCACTGTACTAGGGACTGACAAGTAAACCAAACCAGCCAATCATGGAGTCACTAATCCATACATCAATTTACAATAGGCAGAGCATATGCACTTTAGCACTGATCAGCAGTGGTAAAGTGCCCAGAGTCATAAAACAGCCAACAACAGGTCATAAAACATATAGGAGGAAGGCAAAAAGTTCAGGAATGACCCTGCAAAAAGGTCCAAGTCCAACAGTGGAAGAGGTTCAAAGTAGCCTAGCTAGGTCCCAGTGTAGTGGGAGGGGTGTAGGGGCTCATGTCCTGTCTCAGCCGAGAAGGAGTGAGTGTGGGCTGTGTCCCAAGGTGCCCTGAACCCAGTCTCAGGCCCTAGAGGGTTCCCTAAGGGAACACCAGGTTGTGGGCCTAGGCTTTAATAATAGACCATTGCAGGGGTCTCCTAGTGTCAGGAGAACCTGGAGTATCTGTATACGGAACTCCAGTGGTTCTGGTGTCTATCAGTGCCACTCGTCAGTGGAGGGTGCAGGAGTCCAGATTGGGGGTTGAGAGGGGGACGTGTTCCCCAGTGGGAGAACCAGTGGGTCTGGGGCCAGCCAGAAGGGCTGAGTCTCCTAGGAGTGATTATGGTGACACCACCTCTGTCCTGGGGGATCTTTCAGTACTGTCAGATGGACAGGGGTCGGGAGATCTGTGCCAGGCAGACTGTCACACAACACATGAGTCATGTGTTGCCCTTGGGGGATACTGTGTGAGTCCTCAGAAGTCCTGGTGTGCCAGGCAAATGTTCAACTGCAGGGTTGAGGCCCAGGGTTGGGAGGCAAGGTTCAGGTTCTGCCTGACCTGGAGGGCAGGATTTTTGAAATCAGTGTCCTGGTTGGGGGATACTGGGTGAGTCCCTAGAAGTCCTGGTGTGCCAGGCAAGTATTTAACCACAGGGTTTAGACCCTGGGTTGGGAGGCCAGGTTCAGGTTCTGCCTGACCTGGAGGGAAGGACGTCTGTAACCAGTATCCTGACCGGTTTGGCTTCCAGGGGTATCACTCCAGGTGGGAGGGTACAGCACTCTGGAAGGGGGTGCAGAGGGAGGGAGTCCTCGCCTCTGACCCTGGTTCAACCTGAGGGTTTAGATCCTAGATTGGCAGACGAGTTGCAGGAGAGAGGTACTGAACTGGAGGGAGAGTTGTGTTCTGATGATGCCTCTCAAAGGAGGGGAGTGCGGAACCCCAGAAGGAGAGATATGGGGAGGAGTGCCTTGCCTGTGACCTCTGGTCAGCCGAAGGTACAGCCCCGGGCTGGCGGGCCAGTGTCAGAATGCCATACCTGACTTGGCAGGAGGGAGAGTGGAGAAAAGGTGCCAGGCACCTGGGGCTACTGCTCCCCACTTTCTGACTCCACAGAGGTTAGAGAGCACTGACAGGCATGAGTCCTGGCTCACATTACTGACAGCTGTCAGTGGCCACTATGGCTGGTTGTCCTGGTGGACAGAGTTGCCCCTAGGAGGGGGGCTGGAGTCACACCCTGGGGGTGGACTGGGCAACACTGCTGTGTTGGCTGGGTGGGTACTATCTACCAGTGCGTACACATCTGTGAGCAAAGTAAGTTTAGGCGCTGCACAGATGGGGTCCCCAGGTGAGGAGAAGGGTCCCCCATGGGTTAGCCCAGTGGGCCCAGAGAGAATAGAAAGAGGGATCAAACTGGATTCAGGAAGGCGTAGAGCAGGAATAGACCCCTGCTGTTCGGGTCAGGTTCCGTGTTCTATCGCCCCAAGCAGGGAATCCCATGAAGGCATTGATTGGTCTACCCTGGCTTTAGGCTGGAAGGGGGTTGTGTTGGAAATGGCCCTTTTGGCAGTGTTATCCCCAAACCTTTTGCTTCTTCCTCCTTTGATTTTCCTGTCTGGGCCCCAATATTTATATGCCGAAATCCTTTGATCTCTTGGGCAGAGAGTGTCTATGCCCTGCCAGAACCAGTTCTGCCTTCTCTGGTGTGACTTCCTGGCAGGAGGTGGAGATGGCATTGTCAGAGGCAGGCCAGGCCCTTTGAGGTGCAAGGAAATCTCCTCCCCCTTTCCCTATTGCAGCCCAGGTCTGTTCATCCCTTTCCTGGCCCACCTAGACTATCTGGAGCCACTACTGCTCCCCAGTCTTCTGTCATCCAAAACCCAGACAGGCAATCCACATTCCAGCAGAGGCACACAGGATGACTGAGCAAGAAAATACCTAACTTATAAAAGTGGTATTGTCAAACACAGAATGTAAAAATCACCTTCTCTAAAAGATACCTTTCTAGATTCTGAGTTCAGGCATACTAAACTTTATTTTCCTACCTAATTCCCCGGGCCAGTTATGTTTATAAGGTGTTATGAACAAACTTCCCATTCTGTCCTATAGGGAACAGGTAGCCTTGCAATAGTGAAAAACGAATTTGGCTGTAAATCACCATCAGGACATGCCACACACACCAGGGCATGTCCTACCTTTCACATACACCGCACCCTGCCCACAGGGGTACCTTGGGCCTACCTTAGGTGTGGCTGATATGTAAGAAAATGGAAGGTGAGAGACAGGCAAGTGTGTGCACTGGCCAAGTCGACATGGCAGTTACAAACTGTGTGCAGACTCTGCAATGGCGGGTCTGAGTTACCTTTTCAGGGCTGCTCACGTGGGTGGCACAATCAGTGCTGCAGGGCTGCTAGTAGCATTTGATTCCCAGGCCCTGGCACACACAGTGCACTTTACTAGGGACTAACAAGTAAATCAAATATTCAATCATGGAAACACCAATCCATAACACAATTTACCCCAGAAGCACTTACACTTTACCACTGATCAGCAGTGAGAAAAGAGTGCAGAAACACTACGCCAGCAAAAACAGAGTAAAAACCGGGAGGTCAGAAAGCAAAAACTCAGGGGAAACACGCCAAAAGATACCAAGTCTAACACATGTTCCCTACAGCTGAAAGTAGGGAGAACTAACCACCCTCCTGGGAGTTCTCTTCACTAAAGTGGAACTACCTGGAGAGACCACCTGTATTGGCGTGCCTGTGCCATGATGGTGTTCCACCGTAAAGTCCATTCCCTAGAGGGAGATGGGGCACCTCAGCAGTTTCGGCTTCTCACCCCTCATGTACATCAACCATCTGAGGGGCCTCTGGTCTGTCTGAACCCAAAAGTGAGTCCCAAACAGGTATGGTCTCAGCTTCTTCAGTGCCCAGACCACAGGGAAAGCTTCCCTTTCTATGGCACTCCACCTCTGTTCCCTGGGGAATAGTCTCCGGCTAAGGAAGACTACAGTCTGGTCTAGGTCCTCTTCATTCAGTTGTGAGAGCACCGCTCCCACTCCATGCTCTGAAGCATCAGTCTGCACAACAAATTCCTTGGAGAAGTCAGGGGCCTTGAGCACAGGTGCCGTGCACATGGATCCCTTCAGGGCATCAAAAGCCTTCTGGCAGGACTCAGTCCAGATCACCTTCTTGGGCTGCTTCCTGGATGTACGCTCTGTTAAGGGGGCAACAATGGTGCTATACCCCTTAACAAACCTCCTATAGTACCCAGTGAGTCCTAAGAAGGCCCTCAACTCTGTCTGGGTCTTGGGGGGCTCCCAAGCCAGAATGGTGTTAATCTTGAGTTTTTGGGGCGCCACCTGGTTGCTTCCTACCTGGTGTCCCAAGTACACCATGAACCCTGCCCGATCTGGCACTTACTGGCCTTGATTGTGAGGCGTGCCCCCTGCAGCGCCTTTAACACTTCACTGAGGTGTGGCAAGTGTTCTTCCCAGGTGGAACTGAACACTGCAATGTCATCCAGGTAGGCGGCACTGAAATCATCCAGCCAAGCCAACATCTGGTTAACCAACCTCTGAAAGGTGGCAGGGGCATTCTTCAACCCAAAGGGCATCACCCGGAACTGGTAATGTCCTTCTGGGGATAAAATGCTGACCTCTCCTTGGCCCCATCTCAAGGCAATTTGCCATTCCCCAGACTTTAAATCAAATGTGCTGAGGAACTTGGAAGCTCCCAACCGATCAATGAGCTCATCAGCTCCGGGGATGGGGTGTGCGTCAGTCCTGGTGATGGCATTGAGCCCACGGTAGTCAACACAAAACCGCAGTTCTGGAGTGGCACCGAGTATAGCAGCCTTTGGGACTAAGACCACTGGGCTGGCCCAAGGACTGTTGGAAGGCTCGAAAACCCTTGACGCCAACATCTTAGAGATCTCTCTTTAATGCTGACCTTGACCCAGTCAGTCAACCTGTAAATCTTGTGCTTCACAGGAGGGTAGTTACAGGTGTCCACGTCATGGGTACACCAGTGATTAACACCTGGGGTCAGGGAGAACAGTGGGGTAAAATATCCAAACAACTGGTGACAGTCGCTCTGGTGCTCTGGAGTCAGGGGAGAATATCACACCTTCCACTGACCCATTGCGCTCCTTGGTAGACAGGAGGTCAGGGAGAGATTCACTCTCCTCTTCCACCCCATCATCTGTCGCCAAGAGCACGCTCACTTCGGACCTCTCGAAGTGGGGCTTGAGGCGGTTCATGTGGAGGACCCTCAAAGGGTTCCTTGGAGCCCGCAAATCCACCTGGTATGTGACATCACTTTTGTGCTCCACCACCTCAAATGGCCCAGTCCACTTGTCCTGCAAGGCACAAGGTTCCACTGGGGGCATGACCCACACTTTTTGCCCAGGTTGAAATTCAACCAGAGTGGCATTCTTGTCATACCACTTCCTCATTTTTTCCTGGCTGGCTTCTAGGTTCGCCTGGACTAGTTTTCTGAAGTGGGCAGGTTGGTTTCTGAAGGCCAGCATGTGGCTAAACACATCCTGGGGAGCTTTCCTGTGAGCTGCCTCCCAGCCTTCCTTCACCAAACTCAGAGGTCCTCTCACAGGGCGACCATACAAAAGCTCAAAGGGTCTGAACCCAAGAGACTTCTTTGGTACCTCCCTGTATCCAAAGAGAAGGCACGGCAAGAGGGCCTCCCACTTACACCTCATGGGTTCTGTTAGACCCTTAATCATGCCTTTCAAGGTCTGGTTGAATCTCTCCACCAGACTGTTACCTTGTGGGTGGTAAGGGATAGTTAACTTGTAGGTTACACCACACTCCTTCCACAGGGATGTCATATAATTGGATATAAAGTTAGTCCCCTTGTCAGAAACCACCTCTCTGGGGAACCCCACTCGGGAAAAGATACCCATTAATGCCCGGCCCACCACTGTCACCGTCGTTGCCCTGAGAGGGATTGCCTCCGGGTACCAGGTTGCATGGTCAACCAAGACCAGGATGTACCTGTTGCCCATGGCTGTCTTGGGATCCAGTGGTCCCACAATGTCCATCCCTACCCTTTCGAAGGGTGTTCCAACCACTGGAAAAGGATGGAGTGGAGCTTTGACCTTCCTCCCACTCTTACCACTTGCCTGGCAAGTTTGGCAAGACATGCAATGTCCATCTGACTGCCTTCGCATTTGGGGCCAGAAGAAGTGGGTGACAAGCCTGTCAAAGGTGTTGTCCTACCCCAAATGTCCTGCCTAAGGCACGTCATGAGCCAGACCCAATAGGAAGGTCCTGAAGCACTGGGGTACCACCAGCTCACGTGCAGACCCAGACTCAGTGACCTTAGGCTCACTGTACAGGAAATTATTCTCCTAGTAGATCCAATGTGAATGTCTGATCACCATCTGCCTGGTCTGCCGCATGCCGCCACAGACCCTCCAGAGAAGGGCACTCCTTCTGCTCCTTGCAGAATTCCTCCCTGGTCGGACCCTCTTCTTGCTTGCTGCCAATGGGTCAGCTCAGACATGTCCCCCAGTTTAGCTACCTGCTCTCCTGTAGGCAGGGGGTGTCCCCCTCAAGGTCCGCCTCCTCCCGGTACTTGAGAACTCGAGGGGCCGGTTTCCCGTGCCCCTTGCCCTTTCTCTTGGCAGGGACTTGGGCCACTGTTTCAGGCTCCAAGTCCTCTTGATCACCCTCTCTGGCCGCCATTGACCGAGTGGCCACACATGCCCACTCTGGCTACCCAAGGATCTCCAAGTGAGACCTGAGCTCAACATCCTTCCATAAGGACTAATCCAGGTAGGTTGTTACCTAGCAGACACTCTACAGGCATTGAAGGGCTCACAACCACCCTCAAAGGACCTGAGGACCCCCCCACTCGAAGGGAACCTGTGCCACCAGACACTGGCACTCTGAATTGTCCACCGCAATGACTTGGTGAAATGCCCCTGGGACTACCTGCTTCTCATAGACCAGGTGACACCGTCTGAGGTCACACTGGCTTCCGTATCTCTGCAAGCCTCTACACTTTTCCCATTGATGGTCACACAGGTGCTGTATTTCTTTGTGTTAGGGGGCACTGGGTTTCTGGGGACCATCTCACTGACCCCTAGTGAGATGAGGGTCATTTCTGCGGGGTCCCCACCCTCCTGTGGGTACTCCTCCTCCCCAAGCTCTACACTAGCAAACACCTTGGACTGCCCACCGGTGGGTGGGTGTGCCCCCTGAGGGCAGTTGGGGGTCCCCCTTCGTGTGACCTACCTGGTCTCATGCAAAACATTTGTGGGGGCAGGTCTCAGCAGGCTTTCTTGATGAGATCCCTTTTTACTTATCTCCTGAGGTATGGGAACCTTTACTCATGGTGTTAGTTTGGGGCCCTTTAGAGAACTCCTGTATTTTACCCTTGTTCCCCCACTTTTCTGTTGGGGACTCTGCCCACCTTTGGCTGAGTCGCCCCCATATGCTTTCCTGTAGACCCTGGAACTCATCCAGTGGTCCACCTCCATAGCAAGCTACCTGGGGTCAGTCAGCTTACTATCAACTTGATGCTGGTGCAGATCTGCAACACATAGACTAGACAAATGCTCCCATGCAATCAAATTGTAGAGCCCCTGAAAAACTATCACATTACTGCCCTTCATCCAGCCATCCAGTGACCTGCAAAACATATCTACACATTCCAACCAAGTGTTGGCATCAGACTTCTTACTGGACCTCAACTGATCTCTGTACTTTTCAGGGGTGAGACCATACTTAGTGAGAACTGCGTCCTTCATGTCTGGATAGGTGAGGTGATACCCTAACATAAAGCTATTAAAGTATCCCTTGCTTCTTCTGGGAAGAGAGCCCACAATCCTGCTCCCTAATTCTAAGTGGCAGTCTAAGGAGGATCTTCAGGTGTAGGTCACACTGCGCCGAAGTTTCAATTGAGAACCAGAGTCCGCAGAGTCCGTGTCCGTGTTTTGCAGAGGAGCTGCTGAGGGAGGAGTGAGGGAGACTGCGGGAGGCTGTGGGAAGGCTGCAGTGGCGGTGAGTGGCGTCCGCTTTGGCGCTGGTGTACGGGGAGCCGGAGCCGGAGCTGCTGGTATTTGCACACTGGGCATTGACACCCTCTCGGCATCCTCTGGACTGCCGAGACCTGCTGAGCCCACTGAGCATGCCGCCGCCCGCCCGCCAGTCTTCCACCATCCGCCATCCGCTGTCTGCTGTTTCTCTGACGGCGAGTGAGGGAGCAGGGCGATTGGGGCTGCTGCTGCTGCTTCTGTTCAGCTGCTCAGCTGCTCCGCTGTACCTCGATCAGTGCTCCCGGCCCAGCGTGGACGGCGGCGGTCGGCTGTGAGCCCCCGGGGGCTGTGTGCGAGAGCAGGGGTACCGATCACCTCAATCCCAGCGCCGGTCCGCCTCCCACACGCCCCCCCCGCACCCTAACTGCAGGAGCAGTACTAGGAGCGGAACTAGGCACAGGGTACAGGAGAGGAGAGGGGCCACGTACAGCCAACTGCCATCAAAAAGCCCACGGAAGCCCCCACCATAAAGAAATGGTTATAGGTGGAAATGGAGGAGGATCAAGCTTTTGGCCCTGCACTGCCCCCCCACTTACACGCTGTCGTGTTGTCGTTTTGGTCTGTGCTGGCTCACACCAAGACCCCAGTACCTCACCATTAAGGGGTTACAGGGGGACAAGGAGGCACAAGAAAGAGCACAAGGCGGAGACAGCAGCACATCACCAGTACCAGCGGTGGAAGGAAACCGCAAAGAAACCCCACTGATTTATAGTAGGAATCAGCACTGCCTGAGGCCCAGAACAGCTCACGGATCCCCGGGGGGGGAGTTAGGAAAACATTAAACCATAAAGAGGCAAAAGGCAGAGTGGGGGAGGCAAAAGGCACCGGGAGATGGTCAATAGAACACCGACATGAGGTCTGGAAGAGTAAGAAGAACCCTCACAAGGCCTTATCTCAAACCAAAAAAGAAGGCAGTCTTACAGCCATTCGATGGGAGTAAAGAAACCTCAGAAACAGATGATCCCACCGGGTGCAACACCGAGGACAACGGTATCATCAGTATAAGCGACACCCAGGAAACAAACGTCCGTCTAACAGTCGGCCCAACAGAAAACCGAGCAAAGAACTCGCAACCTACAATGGACCTAAGAGGTGGAAACCAGCTAAAAGGAACTCCCAAAAGAGTTAAAGGAGCCAAAAGGAAGAAACAAGACGAGATTGTGGATATAGACATAGATACAGATGGACAGTCATCTAAAAAGCACTCGAGTCTTTATCAGCCTAAAATCTACACAAAATTTACCTTTCTCAAAGATCCTGGGAACATAATCTACTCAAACAACTACATCATTACGGGTCTACAATCCCCACTGCGACCGGATTTGGCGGAAAGCCAGTCAGTAGCAGAACGTCAGACACTCCAAGCAACTGGAACAACAGTCGTTGAAATTCATAAATCCCTAACTGAAATGGAGACAACAGCCCATTGGAAAGCCAAAAGGGGGGACGGAGTACAAGGGGGACAAAATGGTAACAGTGCAGAAGCATCTGATGCGGATAGCGGCCAGCTTAGTCGCCACACCAACTCCTCACCATATGCAGGGCACCCGGTACAGAGCTTTGGCAAACTCATGCCCGTGAATGAAAAGAACCCAGAGAAGAAAAATGGGGCCTTACAACCTAATGACCTACCTGAGCATCAGCAGGCCAACGACCTGAGAGAACACTCCCCCTCTTCTCTAAACCCTCAAATACATCAGAACTCTCAGAGCAAACATGAAGGATTATTTACAACTCGCCATGCAACACACTGCACCCCAAATAAGCAACCAGTCACGCATCATGACAACCTAATAGCCGAGGAACAGCAAAGGAGCTCCAATCTACCAACTCACCCTTCACAACTGTCACCTGTGGACCTCAGTAATCCAGACATGACTTTTCTGGCAACACAAGAATGGGAGGACTTAGTAGCTTCATACAGCGTAAAGCCTACCCACAACAGCTCTACAGAAGACCTCGCTTCCCCGTCCATCGTAGGGAGTAACGGTCCCACCAACATATTTTGGGCAAACTTATTGAACACAATTCAACTGTCGGTCACAGCATTGCAGTATCAATCAGACAAACTGGACCTGCAGCTAACCGTCCTCCAGGCGCTAGCAGATGCCACAACAGGGATAGAAAATAAACTATCAGATCTTAATGGCCTTATAAAAAGAGGGCAAGAATCAGCAAAACTATCACAAATAATAAGAACTGAGTGCATCTGCCCCCCATAATTGATAAGTTATCAACATTACCGACAATTCTGGGGAACCTCCTGGTGGACTTAAAAGAAAACATTACAACGCACCTAGTCACAGAGGCAAAGACCAGCAGTACAGGTCCTAGCCAAAAAAACCCAGGTGGCAAGACCCACCTCATCACCAGTAAGCAAGGCGATTTATCCCCGAAACCCATAAACATTAGAGTTGATTCCTTCCTGAACACTTCCACCATCGGCAGGGAAGGTGCAGAGACATCTACAAATGCACGTGCCCGCCGCAAACAAAAAAGGAAGGGCAGGAACAGAAAGACAATAGACACTTGTTGTATTAACGAGATTGAGTCAATAACAACGCCAGGAGATAAAGAACAAAAACGAAAAAACAAGAAGCTCACGGAGGACATAAAGTCACCCCCACAGATATCCAATCTACCGACACTACGACTCTGGAACTAGCAGAGACCTCAACACGGAAACAAGCAAAAGAGGGAGCAGGCAAACAGACGGAGCAGGAAGTCACCGGCCCAGTCATCAAAAACAACTTACCCCTGCAACAGATTCGGCACACGACATACGGAGTATTGGAAGTATAACAGAAGTTAAAAAGTCAATAGTACTGTCACAACAAACGCAATGTGGAATGCTCAACAAAGATCAGGCCCAAGGGGTTTTGACCCATTTCAGTAAAGACAATATAAACACCAACCAGCCAATAAACCGTGCTGAACTTTGCAAGGACACCACCCCCCGGAATCAACATGGAATCACCACTACTTACAACGACACGTTATATAGTGCCGAATCCCCAAACAGTGTCAACCAACACATGACACTCACTTATCCGTGCAGACAGTCCCCAGGAACAAACGAGACAGACATCATTCTGTTCATCCCCGACTTCAAATCTAGAGGTAGAGTGGAGACCCTAAACAGGGGCAATATACTAAGACTCATCCACTCAATCGAAAGTCTATCACACATTAACACAGCAGATCTGCTATCAATCGAATTTTACTCACCGTCTGACCGACGAGACAGTGAAACAACAAAGTCAGTATGGAAAACAAAAGAAATAGCAGGTCGAATTTTTGGGGAAACACTCAGATTCTCCAAATGGGGAATAAAATTGGTACCGGGAAAGAGACCCGCTTATCCCACCCCACTCCTAGAAGGAAGCAATAAAGACCACCCAAAAAAAGTCAACTCGATTCTAAAAGGAGCACGCAGTAACTCACCAGGACTGAATGACACTTTAACATCCTCGATAACTTACCAACTTAACCCAAGCTGGGCAAACATACGGCGGACAATAACCACAGGCGCCACAAAGTGACAAAGGTCACCAAGCCAGTCCTCTATAAAAGCTGACACTCCAAACATAAAAATATGCATTTGGAACATAAACGGTCTGACTAGTAAACTAGACGACCCAGACACACTAAACCGCCTAAAAACATTCGACCTGATTCTGCTCCGAGAAACCTGGGAGGAGAAAGAGTTCTCTCTTCAAGGATACTCAACCCAAATCCATCCAGCCATAAGAAACTCGTCCTATGGTCACAGCTCAGGAGGTCTGGCATCGCTAGCTTCAATACTCACCATAGGAAAAATGGAAGCAATAAAGGCAAACATTACACCTCCAAGTGCCATACAGGCAATAGTAATAACGATCAAAATAAACCAGGTTGCCCAACAACTGCATATAATAAACACATATTTACATCCCAAGCATAGATCAAAAGGCGCAGGAGAATTGGTCAATGAGGTGGCAAGATTGATGGAAGAAAGGGAAATAGAGAACTTACTCCTGGCAGGAGATTTTAATCTTCAACTCTTCGGAGATAAACCAGAAGACGAAATGGTACAAGACCTTAACATCGCTCGGGGAATTCCTAATCAAGCCGCACCCACTCCCAATAAGCAAACAAGATGCTCAAGTCAGCTATTAAGAGGCCTAGAGCAGCTAAATCTGAGGGTATTAAATGGTCAATTTGAAGATGACATCCCTCCAGCATTCACGTACTTTTCTTCATCTACCTCTTCTCATCTCGACTTCACCCCCGTAACACTCCCTCTGTTTGACGCTATTTGCTCATTCAAGATCGGTGTAAATGGTGAAAGCGATCACCAACCACAGGAAGTGGAACTATACGGTACCAGAGGGATTGACCTGGAAGAAAGAAAAACTGCTGGCACTGAGCACACCTCCAATCTCAGATGGATAAGGTGCAAGGGAGAGGTGTGGCGCCGCGGCCAGGGCGACTGACGCTGGAATCTGGGGATCAGGGTTCGATCCCGGCTCCAGCGGCAGGTCTGCCCAGCACCATGTGACTCTGGGCAATAGCTCGCTTAATCTTCCCGACGGCCCCCAGCGCCTAGAGACCCTTACGGGTGATTGTGCGCTTTACAAATGTGGATTATTATTATTTATTATAAGACTAACAAAGTTGAAGAGCTTACAATCAATGCAAGAGCAATCCTGAATCAGATCTCAAGTTCTTCAAGGAACCCACTGGAGGCCTGGGAAGACTTTGTAGCAGAACTCGGAACATAATTTGCCACAGAGCAAAAATCCTACACTTCGACCTCATCAACCCACATAACAGTGAAAGTAACTACACAGGAGATAAAAAAACTAAAACGGGAAATAACTATGATCCTTAGGAAACTCCGTAAACAACCAAACAATGTCCCCTTGTATGAGGAGCTGCGATCCCTAAAGACTCGGCTCAACAAGTCAATCTGGGAAAGGAAAAGGAAAATCAACGAGGACCTCTGGGCGAAAATCATACACGACTCAAAACAGAACAACAGCGCCAGGTTCTGGAAAACAATACAAAGCCTCCAACGTCCAAGCCACAAAGGAATAAATTCCCATGTATCTGAACCCGAATGGGCCCACTATTTATCAACACACTTCAATGACAAAACTCCTGAGATGGGCTTACCTAGAGGAAAAAATCTAACTATGAGGATCATAAAGAGCAATATGAAAACGACACTCAATCATCGAACAAATGCAAACGAAAACAAAGACACAATTCCGGTGAAGACATCATGCAACTCTGCAACGCTGGAGATAGACGGAACATCAAGCTTTAGACCACCTTCAGGCAGCGAGGATAAAAAACATACAATAACAGCAGCCAGGATTAAGAAACAAATCTCCAAAGGGAAACCGGAAGGAGCTCCTGGGCCCAATGGAGTCCCACCAATAATGTATAAGCACGAAGCCAACTTCTGGAGCGAGACACTGGTGCCAACCTTCCAGGAAGTTAGGGAAACAGTGACGTGCCCTTCAACCTGGAGCGGATCAATACTTAGTCCGATCCACAAACAAGGTGATAGGAGCACTCCAAGTAATTATCGCCTCATCGCCCTAATTGATACAGAGGCAAAGTACTACGTGGGCCTCCTCCTGGAGGAACTAACATCGTGGGCAACCCTAAAACACATCATTCCCATTAACCAAATTGGATTCTGCAGAGGACAGGGCACAATCACTAATATCATGGCGCTAACCCTACTGACAGACGCTGCCAAGACAACCAAGAGCTCACTATTTCTATGTTTTATAGATTATAGTGCAGCGTTTGATCATGTTGACCGAACCAAACTCTGGTGGAAACTAGACAAGTGGGAGATACCGGGGCCATTACTGCAGCAGCTGATACTACTCCATACTAACACCTGGGTCAAGATCAAACTTGGTAGCGGGACGCACCTTTCCAGGCAAATCAACACCACTAAAGGTCTAAAACAAGGATGCGTCCTTGCTCCCATGTTGTTTAATCTTTTTCTCGCAGACTTGCCTGGAGAACTGGACAAAACCAATTCACACGCGCCAAGGCTGGGAGACATCTCGCTATCAAACCTTCTTTATGCCGATGACCTAGTCTTGGTAAGCCGCTCCCCAATTGGACTGCAACATCTCCTGGACACTACCAATCAATTTTCAATAAAAAATGCTTTGAAGATTAACTTAAACAAGACTAAAGTCATGTCAGTGAATTACAACAAATTAAAGAAATTGGCATGGTCCTTGGATGGTCAAAGGCTGGATCAAGTTACCAACTATAAATACCTTGGTGTATTACTAGACAGTAGAGGCTTGTTCAAACCCCAGCTAGAGGCTATAGCACGGAAGGGAACTACCTTTCATTTCTCAATGAAGCCGCTACAAAAAGTACTCCCTGAACGATCATTTGGCCCCCTCCTACAGGTGATTAATGCACGCCTCCAGCCTATGCTCACATACAGTAGCGAACCCATGCAAGGGAAGGACGCTAATGCCCTAGACAAAGTAATCAGCAGAGCATACAGGGCAATCTTCCGTCTGCCAAATTATGTCTCTCCTGCCCAAATCCGTCTCGAATTTGGCATCCAAAAACAAACGGTAGAGAGAAGAGGCGCCTATATAAAATGCTGGCGCAAAATCAAATTTTTACAACAACAGTGGTCCCATGCATAGATAATGTAAGAACACCAATGAATATAGACACAATGGAGACTATATTGACTTATGACTTGTCCAGCCGGACAGAGGTCCAAGGATTTTTACTTTTCAAGGATAGAGTCACGCAAAATACCTTCAACAATTCTCTGAAGCAGGGCACAAGCCTGTACCCTAACGCTTACAAATTGGCATGGTGAAGGATAGATCAAGAAATAGAGCAGGGTTTTTAGGCAGAAGCTACAGATTTATGTGAGTAAAGCAATTTACAGAATTCAATTAACACCATTACGAGCATATCACATACAGTATACAATTACAGTATATGGTGTTTAGAAAGGTCGGCGCAAAATCAAAGGCTCAGAACTAGGAACCCTAAACGCTCACCTATGGACAGAACTGTCAATACGATCATACTCACCCGCTAAGAAATACCTTTTAAACTCTTTGGAATATCTGGACCTAACCAGCCTTTGGGAGTCATCAGCTGACAACAACAGTTTCAAAAAGGTGGTAACAAAAGTTACTAAATTAATATCATCTATCGAAGATAAAGACACCCTGGCCAAGAGGGCACATGGATGGGTCGTGCTGAAAGATTAAAATGCCCTGAAACCGCAAAAATATCTCAAAATGGGCCTCACGCGGAAGACAAAAGTTACATTTCTAAACCTGCGCTTTGGAATTGTACCAATTCTACCTCACTTGGCACCATGGAAAATGAGGCCAGATGAACATCTTTGCCGGCTTTGCAAATCAGGGAATGAGGATTTAATCCACATAATCTGTATCTGCCCTAACCTGATAGACATAAGGCGCGCCTTATTTCGACCACTTTGGAATCAAAAAGGTGTAAAAAGCTGCAGACAAGCCGTGATGATATGCTTCAACCCAGAAGAGGTCCAGTTAAATTGCAGACTGACGAAGTTTTTTGACATTGTATCCACAAGACTTACTCAACTACACGGCACAGTGATCAACGGCATCTAATAATCTCGCCAATCAAGAAATAGTCTGCCAAGGTCCTGCCAAGCCAAAGCAAGCTGTGAACATTGACTCACACTTTTAATTTTCACAAGTGGGTTAGAGACACTGTAATCGAGAACGATAACTCAATACGGTTTTATATACCTTTTTTCCTTTAACAACACACGCGCTTTCAAGCTTATAACGATTTTAATGATGTACGTTTTATATTGTGAGTTTTAATTAACTGTACAATAAAGTAAACTAAACTTCTGCTCCCTAATTCTCCCCAGGGACCCCATTCATGTGTATCGCTTCCTTGTAACCCTTAAACCACCTTTCTAAGTCATCCCCATTCTTGAATTCTTTGCCTACATTCTTAGGGATGTGCATAATACTGTCTGACTGTCTTGACGGGTTGCTGCAAGCATCTGAGCTGGCTCTACTCTGCTGATCCAGCTCCTTAACCTTGAACTCATGCTCTAACATCATCCTTTTCTCCTTCATGGCTAACTTAAGCTTCTCCAGTTCTACTGCAACTCTCCTTGCTTCCCGCCTGTCCTCCAGCTCTCCTGGGGACAGGCCACTGCTGCCCGGCCTCAAGGGTTCCCCACTCCCAAAAGGACATCCACCCTAGGAATAGGCTCCTCCGCCTCTCCACTAATATCACCAGTCTTCTCGCTGGCATGTCTGGCCGCTCAATGCCTTTTGTAGCTCCTCCTTCCTCGTGAGGCCTCTGACTTGGACTATTACGTTTTTGCAAATTGATTTTAATTCACTAACCTTGTAGGATTCCAACCTATCCTCCTCAAAGGCAATTTCCAGGGATGCAACAGATGATGCTCTTGATTCAGGCATGATGAAGTAGCAAGTTCAAACTAGCAAGATCATAAATAGGCCAAAAAAAAAAGATATGGTAGTAGTGCACAAAAATCACTGTAAGTCAAGTGCAAACACAAGCCCTATCCTCACCACTGACAACCAATGTTAGAAATTGGATTTTTGGTAAGCTCGGGAATGTGCCAAAGCCGGGCAGAAACCACCACTCTAGTCAGGATAAGGGAGTTACACTCCTGAAAAAAAAACCTGCTCACCCCCTTGGTAGCTTGGCACGAGCAGTCAGGCTTATCTTAGAGGCAGTGTGTAAAGCATTTGCACATAACCAACAGGAATACAGTGTAAGCACTACAAAAGGACACAACACCAGTTTAGAAAAATATCCAATATTTTTATATACTTAAGACAAGACCAAAAACATAAAAAATCCACAATACAGTACTTAAAAATCTTCAGTTATAAAAAATATGCTTGAAAACAGTTCCTTGATGTCAATAGCTTTGTCCGGGTATATCAAGGTGTTGTGAACAAACAAATCCAAACAGTTCTGGCTGGCCGCGGCGTCGCGGGCCAGCTACGGTGTCTGGAAGTCCCGCAAACAGTACTTTTTTTAGAAATGCTGGGCGTTGGCGATCTCTTGTTGAGCTTCCAATAGCATGGCATCAGCAGGCGTCTGTTCTGGAGGTCGGTGCAGGAGTTGTCGGGGCCCTCGAAGTCACACACGTTGCAGATCGAACTCCTCTCTATTGAAGTCAGGAGCGCTGGCGTCGGTAGCCCTCGGGTACCGCGGTGCAAAGTGCAGCGGTGTGGTGTGCGGTGCCCTCACTGGTGTTTAGCTGTACCCAGACTTCTCAAACCTAGATTTTTGCAGTAATTTACATAAAATGTTTATTTTACTGCTTTTAAGGAAATGTGATTTTGCACAAGTGAAGCCCTTGATTTCGTTTGGAGTTTCTAGTTTCCTTAGAGGTGCACTGAGAAAAGGAATAAGCTGTGTAAGGAATAAAGAGTCCCTCTTGTCCTTTTGTTGTGATGAATTATATATGGTTTAGTGAGGGCTGTTTTACAGTTATTCTGATTGCACAATATTTTTTGTACGTTATATTTTACTGTACAATTCAATCTGCACTCTAAACGCCTTCTTTATAGTTTAAATTGTACACTCTTTGTGCGTTATCATTATTGCCTCGTTTTATTTTTATCACCTAAGGTTTTAGATGGTTTAGACTTGTCTAAATGGAGATTGTAGTTGAACTGCTGGTCCGTTTTTATTATCTATTATGAGCTGTTTCTGATTTTAGTATTTATTGTGTCTTCCTTGTGCTTTTATGGTCTTTGTTGGCCGAATAAAGATTTATTTGACTTGACACTACATAGCAGCTTTCAATGTTGCAACTATTTCTTATCATCAAGCAGTTTCAATTGGACTACTGAAGATTAATTTTCTTGTTCGAAACTACTTTCCCATGAGGTAAATATAATATCTATTTTCAAAATAACAGACTTATTAATTTATTTGCAGAGAACATTGAGTAAGAATAAACTTTTGCAGATTTAGATGAAAACATTTATGCAGCTATTATTCGTTATGAAAAACTTGTCCATGGGAAGGTCAGGAAATCAACATCTTATATGTTATATGTCTGAAGCATTATCTTAGTCATGTCAGACTTTCAGGCAATGCTGCTTCAGCTATTGAGCCCTGGCATGTGTAAATACTACAATTTTTGCATCTTAACATTTTTTTTTCTTTACATCCCACACGCTAAGTCTTCAAATGTTTATAAACTGTATTATTTTCTCTACATTATAAAAATGCTTTAGCACCGGGGTGGATGAAAGGGGCATAAGGTGGAATCAAGAAAATGCCGCCTTAGTATTCAGTCCCCCTACATTCAATATTGCCGGTCTTGAGCTTCTGATTAAACTTTGGGTCAGCATGTATTCTTTTAAAGTTAAGCACTATATTTATCTTGCACCTGCACTTTACACTCGCACCTTTAAATCCCACCGACATATACTATTTTCATAAACTGGGTTTCGAATGGTAATGTTATGGCAGTAGATAAACCTTCGTAATCTCGCTGTACTGCTTTCACTCTTTATAACGACACGATGTCCATTTTCACTTTAAATACCATTATCATTTTACCTTTTTCTGTTTTCTCAATAGGTACGGAGAAGTGTATATCAGTGGGATGGATTAAACTAGGGGACTTTCTCAGGCAGGTAGATGGAAGTTCTTGACTTGATGATTGCAATGCCTGCTCACTTTGTCTATGCAATATAAGTGTTGAGAAATAGAGGTTTGCTCCAGGCAGAGTTTATTTATCTTGCACTGTGCAATCGCCATTGATCCCTTTCTGGCGCACTGGACGCAGCTCACATTAAGCAACCCGTACTGCGATGTTTAATCTGCCTGCAGCTTTGAAATGGAATATATGGCTCCGAGGAGGATAAGTCTAAAGAAAGTATCGTGCCCTTGGGAGCGTCCCGGTCCGACCTCATTACCTGCAGCTGAGATACACTGCAGTAAAAGCTACAGTGTTCCTAATGCGGGCAATGATATATTAGCCCCGTAGTCACCCGCAACAGTTAGGGTCCGCTGAGCCCGTCAGTGCCTTGAACCTTGGTGCTACTGCACTATTGATGGCCATGACCCCACTAAACAATCGATCCAGTGAAAACGCGATGGGACATTTATTCTCAGTCTTGAAACTGGTGACCCCTGCAGGGCAGCGCATGCTGTACCTGTTATAAGCACGGCATATTACAGGAGTTTTTCAGACGCTTTAGCTCAATTGCAGTTTTGCTTTTAATATTGTGAAAGTGGGCACACATTCCCAGTATGTGAAGTGCTGTTTGCTAGCATGCCAGAATTGGCAAAGTGTCATAACTAACATGGAGCCATTTATCAGCTATGCTCTAAAAGTTGGCTAGGCCATTCCCAATACTGCTTGTTTCACATGTAAACCCAAAAAGTTAACTATTGCATTAAAAAAAGCATTGGCAATGAAAATGATGTAGTTTGTGTAGTGGAAAGCTTCACAACAGAAAGTCCCAAGAACAGCAGCAGTGTCACCTTCCCTATCATAAACAAGTAAAGTTTAGGTGGGAGCAACAAGAGATCATCATACGGTTCTCTCGCACATACAGACAGATGCAATACAGGTTCCCAACACACTGAAGAGGGAGGGAGAAGAGTAAAGCACAAATTTAACATACAATGAGTACTAAACTCCTGGAAGATGCATAGGAACCTAGAGCAGGAATCTACTGCAACCATGATATACTTGTAAGCCCCATCAGATTGTAAGGGGCTGCAGTGGTCCAAATAAACAAATGCAAGTGGTTTATCTGATATTAATAAAGGTGTCTGCGCTGGACGTGTTACGGTGGAGCCTGTCATCTGCTGGCAGATGTCACATTTCCAGACCTAGGCCCCCATTAGGATGGCGGGCGGACTTTGCCCGCCCGCCACCCTTGCGGAAAACAGGACCGCCCGCCTAAAGGGCGGGGCTCCCGAGGTTAGCACAGTGGCGGACGTATCCCTCATTTCTAAAATTGTGGCGGGCGGTGCTCACTGCACCGCCCGCCACAATGTCAGAAATTCATGTATGCATTTGCATACATGAAGCGGCAGACACCGTGCGGTGCCTGCTGCTTTGTGTATGCAAATGTTGGGGGTACCACAGGTACCCCCCGTGTACACCCCCCACTCCTCCTTCACTCTGGGGGCCCGCAGTGGGCCCCCAGAGTGAAGACCGCATGCCTTTCATCTGAATTGGCCCATTGTAATATGGCTGGCAGTGTCTATTAGACACCGCCACCATATTAATCCTTTTCCGCCCCGGCCGCAAGACGACCCGGGCGGAAAAGCGGCGGACGGTCTTTCCGTCCGCCGTGGTCCCCCCCGCCATACTAAGGCGGCATTTTCTTGATTCCACCTTATGCGGATGTCGGGAGGATTGCCCCCGCCAGGCCGGCGGTGGCTACCGCCAGCCTGGCGGGGGCAATCCGCCCGACATCCTAATGGGCCCCATAGTCTTTAGTCTGCCTTCTTAGCCCTGGTCACCAGTAGCATTGTTTTTTAAAGAGAAGCAGTAGTCAAAACTTTTGCGTGTGCAGTACCTATTCCCTCATGTGCTGCTAGAATTAATCCTAACCTTCGATCCATATTTGGTATTACTCTGTCCCCAGTCCAGGAATCTGAGAAAAGGGAACATTGCTTACATCTAAGTCGTAGGAGTACTTGAGTGGAAACTTTTTTGGTACTGCGGAGTTATTGAGTGTAGCAATAATCGCAACCATTATTTCTCAGCCTATTCTCGTTTTTGAACGAGTGATTGCAGCTATGGAAGCTGTGCGTACAGCCCCCTTTGAGGCTTCATCAGCCAATGAATTCCCTTCAACGTGAATGCCATCATGTTTATAACTCAGTGTGTGTATCACGTGAGCCCTTGGTAGTTTGTTTTTCAACCCCACTACCTGTTATCATAGCATTTTGTACTTAAAAGTGCCACCTTTTCAATCTTTAAACACATTTTGTCCCTAATGGTGTAGATATTCATTGTATGTCTGTACACAGTAAAATGAATCACATACAATTAGTGTGGGGAATTCTTGATCCGTATTTACCCGTGCCAGTATTAGTGCTTTTAGTTCTGTCAGCTGCGCCATGCAGTCTCCAAGAGACTGTATTTTTGTGCAATTTGGATGAAATTTATCATCCTGCATCCGTCCCTTAACGATAGCAAACGCAGTGCTATATTGCTGTTTACTCCCAATGTCCGGTTGCGCAGAACCATCAGTATAAATAATGTATTCATACTGATCAAGAGGCATTATTTAATTTGGTAGAGGATAATCATGTTCGTATTGCAGAAAGGGCTGTGTTTTTAGGTTTGGGTCGTAACTGTATTCTACATCTTTTGCAGTGAGAGAATTGGCCCATTGTATCTATCTTGGATGTAAGGCTTTAGCGCTTGGAACTCTTGCCTATGTTGCAGCCTCTTATGTTGGAACCGGGGTCCCAACTATTATACATTTCTCTTGAGCCAGGGTTCTTTCTCTGACTACAGCAGTCTGTTCTGCTGTTAGAATTTTTTCTGTAGATGCGAAGCGCATCTCAGCATTTGTGTTAGATAGGTGTTAGATAGATGTACCCTGACTGACCCCCAACTATTCGAATCACCAGGTAGCGTACATTTACGCGTGTCTGTAAGTGTTTTGAAGCTATCATGTCAGCTTGTAAGGAACAAAGTGTATCTGTGTGTTCCTGTGTCTAGTTTGTAACTGAAAAATCGGGGTTTATTGAATCATAGAAAGTTTTTACTCTTTCTGCGTAATCCAAAATGTATGTTCTACCAAAATTAAGGAATCCTAGTATCGATTGTAAGTTTTTTAATGATTTAGGAGGTTGGAGCATCACACATTCTTCTAAAAAGTTAGCTGCCAGGCCTTTTACTTCAATTGATGCTCATATCCCAGAAATCGGACATTTTGACGGGCTATTATCGATTTTTTTAAGTTTAATTTGTAACCCACAGAGGTGAATTCTAATATTATGGTATTCATTCTGTTCAAATGTTCCTCAAGGTCATCGTCCGTTAGATAAATATCATCCACATAGGATAATTCATCTTCATCCAGATTTTGAAGTAATTCAGTTACTGTGGCTGAAAACAACACCGGCTGTTCTTATACCCCTGGGGTGGTCGGCAAAATTGCTCTAGGACCCTAGCGCTGAGAATGCTGTCAAGTATCTGCTCTCAGGCGCTATATTTTGGCAAAAGAATCCATTTGAGTTATCTATTGGGGGTTTTTCCGCACAATGTTATTAATCAATGCGGCACTGTGTGCATTTTGAACTGCAAACTTCTTAGTGCAAGTATTTAAATGTCTGTAATCTAAAACTAGACAATGTGAATTGTCTGGTTTTGATACTGGAAACAAAGGATTATTCATTTGTGAGGGACATGTTTCCATCACTCCCAGATATTCAAGTTGATCTAGGATCTCCCTGCCCTGTTTTTTAGCTTCTTGCGTTAAAGGGTACTGCCTTTGTGCCGGTGGAGCGTTTTTTGGTGGAATAATGTGGTGAGTTGAGTTCTCTTCCCAACCTACATGGTTTTTATATAATGCTGGAGTTTGGACTACTGCCCACTCCTGCACATATGCATATTTTAAGTGTTTTGTGACATGGTCAGAAAATGCTGGTAAAATTCCTGTTTCACCCCTTGGGAAATCCATGATGAATGCTGGCGGCTAATCTTGTTCAGCTAACAAAATTTCATAGCCAAACATCAGGTTATCCCAAAAGAGACCTTTAACTGTCCTATATTTGTCCTCCTCCATTTGGAGTGTTTTTTCATAAAATGTATATGATGTGATATAATCATAGTAGTCCGCTGTCACCAGAATTTTCATCAGGTTCTGGTGAGCTATTGTTACTTCTACTGCACTGTCTAGCATCGTCAGAGCCCATTCCCCGTTCAGTAGTAGAGTCCTCAGAATTCTGGGCATATCTGATATTTAGACCTGCAACCTTCTTCTTTTTGAACTTTATCTTCTTTTTTGGAAGTATATTCTTGAGTGTGCTGCTTGTCTTTGGACTTTGTATGCTCTTCTTGTATTTCTGACTGTCCTTCCCTCTCAGAGTTTTTCGATGAACCCTGATAGGAATGAGAGGAACGTGTATCAGTATCCTGATACCTGTCAGGTTTCCTAATGTTATCCCTATTCCCAACGTTATACATCCATTCGGAGGGCTCCTGTGGAGGAGACATACCTCTGGACTGAGATCTGTTTTCTTTAACATTTAGATTTTTGTATTTTCCCCCTTCCTTTTAGAAGAAGTAGGTGTCTGCTTGAAAGTCTCCTTCTTGGAGCTTCCCACGAGTTGTGGTTTTCATGCTTTCCCACCCAAATTGTCCCAGCCTAATTCTGCATATTCAGTTTCAATTATTTTGGGTAGTTCCTGCTCTTGTTGTAAAGGACTGAACTCCCTTAGGCGTTGGCGGATAGCCATTGATGCTGCTTCACCTTTAATATTTGCCAATATTATCGCTGATACCTGGGCATAGTTATCTAGTAACTTCATCCCTAAGTTTAGAGCAGGTTTTGCTCCGTACTCATTTTGTATTTGTCTTAATATGTCTTAATATGGCTGGCACCACTGCTAATAATGGGATACCATGAGTTTTGGTATATATGGAAGCGAAAACTGTACCCCACGAGGTACAGTCCTCTAGTTGTGGTGTGATACCCATGGGCAAGCAGATTGTTAGTATTCAGTGTTTTCCATAAGGGCTAGTATTCAGGAATACTGTTTCTAGCTGTGTTTTTTTCTGAGCTATCCAGAATGGCATTTGTTCACTTTTGCAGGCATTTTACCCATTACTGTGTGTAATGTTTGTGGTGTAATTTTAGTTGTTGTATTTTGAACTTGAGCTGTATTTGTTGTTACTATTGCTGGCTGGACTGTAAATGGCCTCATGATGTATTACGTCATATTTCTGTAAAGTTTCATTCATTCTTTGTGAAATATGAGTAAGTCAGGTCCTACCATAATTTCAATGTTAGGATGTGGTATATAAGTTGCCAATATTGGGCATGCCGCTCCTTCTCTCCTGAGCGGACAGAGTCTTACTCTTCTTATTCTATGGGGTACGGCACCTTTAAACCAGTGTAAGTGTTCCTGGTAGGTAAGCGGAACCTCTATGTCCTCAAACTGACAATATTCTGCTGGTGCATCACCTTCGGTGTAGAAGCAACATTTTTTAGTTCTTGCATTTGCTGCTGGGAATGTAATCCATGAATAAAATACCTATGTTCTGTATGTTTCATGTGCATCGACCACGAAAGCAACTTTGCCGCCCTGGCTGTTATACCATGCGCAAGCAGTTTCAAGGTGACTGTCTTTCTAAAATTATCTGCAATTGGAATTGCATCAGCGTTTTCTTCTTCATCTGAGAGGTGCAAATTTTGCACAACTCCACCCACATTATCCCCATCTTCAGTCATTGTTTTGAAGCTGAATAATTATTCCATGAAGTTTAAGGTAAAGTGTTTGCACAATTTTAGGAACTTTGTGTCCTTCAACTTGATCAACCAACAGCCAATAAATAGGATGTTTGCCTACTCAGCTGTGGCGAAATTTAGCCTACCCACTCCAGACGTCTCTGGCGTTTTGTGACTAGGGATTTCTGAGAATAGCACACCTGAACTACTCAGATTCTACTGTTAAATAAGTGCCCAACCATGGTTGGCGGCGCCATGTCATGTAGTTCCTATAGACAATATACAGGATCCGCGCTTTTAGACAACATACACTGTAGGATTGGTGTCAGGCGAACTCTGATCACCCCCACAGGGTATGTTAGCCTTTCTGTATCAGCTAGCTCACAGTGCCACTATGATCTCCTCTTAGCAAAGAGAGAATAGTTTCTGGCAACCTCAGAACATGACAACCCTGATCCCTCAGGACTGTGGAAACAATGCACTATCTTTTGCTCAGTCACTCGTGCTTACTTAGTTTCTCTCAGAGAGATACACCGACTAACACAAGCTGGCCATTTTCAATAATCATTTATTGAACAGTTGTTATTGTGGTGTAGAATAGATATGCTGCAACAACCGTTAGACAGTATAGGATATAAATGATTATCAATACTATGAAAGTAAAAGGATGGTATAATTCTACAATCTTACTAAAATCATGAATACATTCAAGTATATAAAAAAATGATAAAAGGTGCGTACTCCTATGATGCCTCCCTATCTAGTTGTACCTATGTCTACCTAGCATGGGTGTAGGTGGTAAGCCAAGAATTAGTCTAGGATCTAGTCAACCCCATTACCTTAAGTGAGACCGTGGGAGCCCTTCTTGATCTCGAGTTGGACACCCCGCAAGGGATGTTAGACCACTGTGAGCTGGAGTGTCTGCATGCAGGAATACCAGCGTCTCTGGTCAGTTTGTCTGCAGGGAAGTCTTGATCTCCTCTAGCTTTCTTAGCAAAACGTGATGTATATATACCCATGGGACATCCCAGGGGTCCTACCTTGCTGTGTTACTGTGTCAGCCTAAGGATGACGTCGGGCCTGCACTTTGTACATAGATTTTATACAGGAGATGGTAGTCCTGCTGTGCTTCCAAGAACCCTCATGCTTATGTATGAGTTTTCGAACTAGGGAAAACCTGGGTTCTGAATGCAGTGTAATATCTAGGTAAAAGGTCAGTCCCTGGAAACCGTGACAAGTGTAATGTAGGGAGAGAATATAGATGAAGGGTAATGAGTTTACCGAGGCCTATATTATAGTGCCTACATGGAATATAGCAATTTGCTGTGTCTATATGTGCTGCAAAATGCACACAGAAAGAGCAAAATATGAGGAGAAATGAAACATTTCTCCTCGTATCGCCTGCTTAAGACCAGATATTCCCTGGCAATATTCTTGGCACAGTTCCATACCTTGTAAATATGAGGCAGCATCAAAAACCAATGGGTGTTGTATTAGAATGAAAAATAACAAGTGGGAGGTGCACAACCCGATTCACTGTAGTTTAAATGCTTGTTTAAAGCGAGGATGGGTGCACTCCAGGGAGGCGGTACCGTCAAGCGCCTGGAAATATAAAACTAGTAGGTGTACGCAAGAATTTGCGAATACATCCCCTGTATGAGGCACTCCTTTAAATGTTCATCGAAATGATTACAAGGTTCAAACCTTGTATTCATTTCAATGAACATTTAAAGGAGTGCCTCATACAGGGGATGTATTCGCAAATTCTTGCGTACACCTACTAGTTGTATTAGAACGCCCACTGCAACACCCATTGCATGCCCCTTTGACGCTTGGTGCTGCATGAAGAGGTGCATTCTTTATAGGGCAGTGTTAAGCCATATTAAGTGGCTTAACGCTGCCTTGTAAATGAGGCAAAGAACTTAATGCCACCAGAATGCCAGAAAAAGTGATGTTCTGGTGGTGTTAACTCCTTTCAAATATGCCCCAGTTCTCATACCGGTATGGATGGTGAAGAGTGTGGAGATGTGACCGTTACAAGCCACATTCGTAGTTGGGTGACAGTAAAGTTTTTTAACCCCAGCCATGAATGATGTGTCTGTTTCTTTGTATAGCAGTACTTGGAATATATAGTCCCACTCAACCCATTCAAATGCCTTTATGGCCTTGAGAGAGACTAACAGTTTTTTGTCTTTGTCATTGTGTGCCTGTCAAAGAACATGGGATTCATCTTGGAGATGGGATATGGAAGAGCGGTGGGGAATAAATCCCAGTTAGTATAGATGTATTGAAGTTGATCTGCCATTAATTTGCCCAAACATTTAGTATCTGTGTTAAGATTAGAAATCTGTCTATAGGTTGTACAGTGCAATGGGTCCTTGTCCTGTTTTCAGGTAAGAGTAATTATCGCACTGTTGGCCTCTCAATAGGCCAGGCTTTGTTTATGAGAAGACTTTACAAAGTAGGGGTGCTAGGTGGTCCTTGTGTATCTTGAAATATCAGAGGGGTACCCTTCTATGCTGGGGACTTGTCATATGGCAGACTCTCAATAAGCACCCTGACCTCTTTCTCATTATTGGCAGCCTAGAGTAGTTGTTGTTGTGTTGGAGCAAATCTAGGGAGCCCGTTATATGTCAGTAAAGCTATGTCTTCAAGAGCGCTGATGATGTCTGAAGTGTATAAGGCCACGTAGAATGAATGAAATGCTTCCAGAATATCAAATGGCTGTGGGTCAGGATGTACTGTCAGCATGGAGGATGGCTGAAATAATGCAGGAGGCCTCTTGTGGGTGGGCCTGTAGGGCCAGGAGTTGCCCAGATTTCTCCCCGCACCAAAGTGGCACTGTTGAAGACAGAAAAGGGCAGTTGCCTCTCTAGTAGTGTAAAGTGAGTTAAGGCTGTGTTAAACCTGCAGCAAGGCCCCCAGTATAGCTTATGTGGGAGAAGAGGGGTATTGGAACGTGATTGCATAGATTTCCTGTTCTAACCTGTGTCCTGTCTGTAGTGCTGCATGTTTCCTTGGTGCTGTGTCCCGCATTATGCCTTCCCTCACTGTTGCTTTCTTTATCGTGCAAGGATACCCAGGGAAGCCTCAGCATCCTAATTACGATCTAGCTAGGTCTGGAGGTGGCACAGAAGCACAGTTTATCATCTGGCATTTTGTGTTGGGAGAGGTTCAGTCTCCATTGTGCTGTAGGAGGAAGCAGCGAGCTAAAATTAAACTATACTTGCTCTGCATCATGATCAAATGCCTCAGTAGGGTTAATGGTAGCTTCTATCCGGTGGGCCTGTAGGGGCGAGGATAACAGAAAGAAGTCTATCTGCATGCTAGTACCATGTACGAAGGAAATTATTGTGCAGCCCTGCATTGCCTGTACCTTGTTGTTCCTAAATCTCTGATCCAGCATTTACATATGGTTCAAAACATGGCATCCAGAGCCATTTCTAATGCTAAACCTAGATCTAATATAACTCCGATTCTTACAACGTTACATTGGCTTCGCATAAAAGAACGGATAGACTTTAAGGCCCTGACCATCTTCTTTAAAGCATTCCACAACGTAGGAGCTGGCTACCTAATCAAACAGGTTAACCACTACACTGCCTCTAGACCGTTACGTTCTTCCAATGCCAACTTGGCCTGCCTTCCCAGGATACGCCTGACCCGGATGGGAGGCAGATCCTTTGCTATCCTAGGCGCAAAACTGTGCAACAGCCTTCTGGTGGCCCTTAGGCTTAATACAGACCTACTTTCCTTTAGGAAAGATTTGAAAAATTGTTTTTTTAATCATTAATATGGGTCCTTCTCACTCTCCCCCCCCCTTGCTGTCTAGGTGCCAGGACACTCTAGCTTGAGTAGCTGTGCGCCCTTACAAATACCCTATTTCATTTCATTTCATTGTGGAATGTAACAGCCTCCTGGGGTCAACTAAAGAGAAATCAGCTACCAGGTCAATGAGGAGTCCACTTTCCAAGGAGTCATGGGAAAGAGGGCTGTTGGACTTATCTATATTTGGATCTAGTATCAAACTCTAGACCCTTAGTAGGTTACATTTTGCCACTAGTACGAGGACTCCCTGTTCATGGTAAAAAGTTGTTAGTGTGAATTTCACCCCACCCTAGATAGTCTTACTAGTGAAGTTTTTGGCTTTCAAGTATCCGTTAGGTGGGTCTTTTATGGAAAATTAGGTCAGATTGTAGAGAACATGTATAATTGAGTGTTTTTTTTATTTGACGTCATTTGAAAGGCCTTTGACGTTTGGGGAGACTAGTGATATGCTTAGAGTTTTTGATATGACACAACTTAGTTATAATGGAGATAGTCAGAGGGGAAATATGGAAGCTGAATGGGTAGTCCAAAAGGTAATAATCTGATAGGACAACCCAGGGCAAGTTGCTAGGTATTCGCTCTGGCCGGGCAGTGGGTTGCTCTGGGGACACGGTAGCCCAGGTGGGGTCTCCATAAGGATTGGTTGTGAGAACTCGCTGAATCAGTAAATAAGAAATCAGGAAGTGAGAGGCAGTACATAGAGGACAAGGAGTCTGCTAGTCTGTAATATGATTGGTGAGGTTGTGAGTAAAAGAGATCTTGTAATTGAGGTGGAGACCTAGAATTATCTCTCACTTGAAAATGTTCATGGAGCAGTCTTGTTTTTGGGGCTATGGACTATTGGATGGATGACTTCCTCCAGTCGGTGACATTCTTCTTCTGGGGTAGAATGCTTGGTATGGTGAACAGTCCGCTTGATACAGTGGGTCAGCCGCTTCACTGCCAACGTCCATCTCATGGAGTGCTAAGGAGTCCAGATATAAATCCACTTGTCTACGATCTCAAAATTTTATTTCAAGACCGTAGGCTACCATTATGCATGAATAACTTTTAATGCCACTCCTGCAGCACCTTTAAAGAACCCACAACTCATCAAACACTAGAACCGGAACATTCAAGTCTATAAATAATCCTTCCACTGTACATTCCTCCTCTTTTATGTGCTGCTCCTGAAGAGATAAGTACACCTTTTAATTCCTATTTGTTTAGGAAAGTAAGATTAGATACAGTATTGTATGTATGTACTATTCAAAACTTGGTTATGTCAAGCTAGCATCTAATTATGAAAGCATACGCTGTAGTATGAGTGCCTAATTGGGGTATGTAGCAAGGAAAGATTAGGATGCAAGATCGTCGAAATAATATAAGTGAAGTTTTTTGTTGAATTAATTTATGGAGCATATGAATTTTGATACATTACCAGCATCTGTATTTCATGAGGACACACTGCACTGCTATAATGCAGAATTCAAAAGATGCAAGTCTAACTACTCTTACCTGCTTTGCTGGTTTAAGTGGGAACAGCGCGAGGATTGGTGCACGCGAAGGCATTTTGCCTTGGGACCGGTCTCTCTTCTCCATGTGTTAATCTGAAAATTCCCTAACTGTGTTATTCTTGCACAGTGCTACATTACATTATAAGGCTAAGTTAGTAGCCGCTGCCACATTTTTCTATGTAATCCACTGAGCTGTCCTAATAGAATGCAGGCTTAAGTTAGCACCCGTGGCTCCATTTTGAATTTCGCAATCCATATTAGACTGTGACTGAATGTGTATGTACTGCTTGCTTCAGCAGAAAGCTGCTGGGGTACATTTTCTCCTAAGGTTGAGCCTCGCTGTACTAGTGGATATATAGTTTATACTTCTGCATAGCTTACCCATGAGACAGAGCCTGCTTCCTCTGGCTCAGCTGCAGGCACAAACTGAATAACCTTGCCAGAGAAAGATAGTGTATACCCGGCCTCGGACTCTTAGCTCATCCTTGTGTGCCCATCTTTGTCTCTTGCTGCCTTCTGTGGAAAGTTACTCAGTGGCTTTGTCTTGTGCTCCTCCTGAAATGTATACCTGTTACTTCTATGACTGGGAAAGCCAGTCCCTTGGCAGACATCTTAGGGTGCAGGTCTGGATGGACTCCTCTGCAGAGTATAGCTAATAAAATGCCTATTGGTATTCTCTACTGACTGACCGACTCTTCATTTGGGACGGCATAGCAGGTGGTTGTATAAAACCCGCGCGGCCCTAGAGGGCCCTGTTCTTCAGTTTGTGCCTGAACAGGGACCCCATGAAGTGTGGCCCCCTCACCCGTAATCGGGTCGCAGGGGTTGGTGTAGTGTCTGGTTGGTTGGGCGGATCTGGCCCCACAGCCATAAGACTGAGCTTGGTTCTCACAGCTGCCCTGCCCTTCCGATCGGGCGGATCCTTGGCTAGTGGTCACCAGCTGGGGTCCTGAGAAGGCGAAACCTTGGAGGTGACTGTTTGGGTCCGAAGAGTTGGCAGTGGTGAATAACTTGACTCAACCTGAGTGCACCAGGTGAGTGATTTTATTCTTGGAAAATGGTGCCTTGCTTGAATGGCACAAGCCTGTGGGCTGTGTCTGGTACAGTCTGTGGACTGTCTTGTCTTGGAATTGGTGGGTCTCTGAACCCTTGAGGGACACAGATCACTTGTGAGCAGTCTACCAGGCCAACTGTTAATTGGCCTCTTTGTGAAAAGGTCCGGGACCATTCACGGGTAACCTTCCAGACCAACTGGTAATTGGATTTGCTCTTGAAAAGGTCTGGGGCTGACCAGTCCTAATATATTGGTACAGTCTCTGAACTGTCTTGGGTGCAGTTTGCGGACTGCATTGCTTGGATAACATGAGTCGATGGGCTGTGTCTTGGTTTAGTCTTCGGACTGTCTTGGTTTGAATTGGGCGGGTTTGCAGGCCCTTGGAAAAGAAACAGAGTGTTCGTGAACAGCCTGCCAGGCCAACTGGAAATGTGGCCCATGCTCGACAGTGTCTGGGACTGTTTGCAAACAATCTGCCAGGCCAACTGGTAATTTGGACCATGCACGAAAAGGTTTGGGGCCAGTGCCTGTCTTCCTGAACTTGGTTCAGTCTCCGGGCTGTCTACTTGTCTTGGTGCAGTCTTTGGACTGTTTTGTTCTGATGCAGTCTCCAAGCTGACTTGTGGTTTGATTGTGATGTTTGGGTGCTACGAGTTGTGTGGACCGACTTCGGTGGTGGTGCTTGTGAAATGCTTGTTTGTGTGAGTAGCGACTGTGCTTTTTGTGTGGAGGTAAGGATGCCTTGCCCCAGCAAGCTGTGTTGTGAGGGTTTTTTTGTATGACACGGTCTGAGGACCGTCTTTGGGAAAAGTACTTGCAATTTCATTTGCCAGGCAAAATGATGAGTGTGGCTCCTTCTTGAAAGTGTCTGGAATAAGCTTAATTTGGTCTCTTGTTGTCAATGTGTTCTGCAGATGCCCATTGGAGAATGACACTTCAAATTTTGAAAAATAAAAAAATAATAATACATAAATAGAAATATGGTTTGATAGGAAATATTAGCAAGAATGTGAGTACGCTATGGAGCAACTGGCGAGCTTACTGGACCGATACAGATGGACTGTGGGGTCTGACATGGATGCGTACTCGCTCCCTTCCTATTCTGCTTATATATAAATGATCTAGAAAGTCACATCAGAATTGGAAATGTCGACGCCCCCACAATAGGCCACAGGATTTTACCAGCCTTGCTATATGTGGATGATTGTGTCCTAATGTCGAGAACTGGGGTGGGTTTACAAAGGCTTTTAACCAGTTTTAATGAATTTATGAGCGATCTTGGACTAAAAACAAATGTTGGCAGTCACTTGTCTTGGTAGCAGAAAAGGTTCCCTCTAGGATGAAAACGTTTTACATAAAGAATGAAATATTATGTCAGGTGCCAACTTTTTTTTATTTGGGTATCCTTTTTAATGAAAAAAATACATGGTCTCACCTAGTCAATGCCAGGATTGGGGGTTTTAACAAAAATATGGATGCCATTTTTAGGCTCTTGCCCCATAAAAGTAATTGTTGACATTTATAAGGCACAAACCTGCGCTGTCACACTATATGACACTGGAGTTTGGGGCTGTTCACACATATCGGGCCTCCAAAGAGTAGAGAACTTAACCTGTTCGACGCTCATGACGGAACGGTCCCGTCATCAGCATCGGTTGGGCTGTGCTGATGACGGAACCGTTCCGTCACGACCACGCCTGTTTTTCGAACCTTCAGCACAGCGCGAAAATTCGCGCCGCGCTGAAGGTGTTAACACTAAAACGTGTGCTGACATTACCCCAAAGCACCCCTGCAACTATGTGTTATAATGAATTAGGCATCACTCCACTATCTTTTTGCATACAATTAGCCCAATTGATGCTTCGGCGCTGCATTTGGGTAAAAGAAGAACCAGCCCTGAATCGTGACCTAATTTTAGATTGCTTGAAATTGGACCATGCTAAAAAAATCCCCTGGCTCTCTAACCTGCAAGATCAATTGGAGAAGCTGGGTTTGCAGGATTGTTTCAAACGCCCGGTAATTCCTAAGGCTAAGTTTAAAAGTGATTTTCTTTTACTTTTAAAGCATGAAAGAGACAGTCTAAAGTTGGTAAAAAAAAGAGTTGTGGAGCATTCATTGTTAATTAGCTCCCCAAAATTTGAATCCTATCTTTCTTTCCATTTTAACCAAGCGAAGATGTTTTATCTGATCAGGTTCAGGATGGGTATCGTTCATTTATTGGTCTCATACCCACCTTGCACTTTATGTTTTTTTGCAAATTGTATTTTAACCCAAGACGTATCTTTTTAAAACCATTATTACGGTTTTTAAATATTAGAAAGTGTCAACCTGCATTATGTCATTTACTTCTTTTAAACAATGAATTTACTTGCCACATGGTTTATAAGTATTTCTCTGCTGCAGTTCGACTTCGTAATATTGTTGGAAAATGAATTCCTGGGTAACATTTGAGTCGGTTAAAATGTTATTATGTGTATTACTGATAACATTTTATTTGTTCTTTTATGGCTGTCATTTAGCCGAATAAAGAATTTTGACTGACTGACTGAGCAAGAATGTGCATTTGTTTTGACATAGGAAGTGCAACATGATAAAAATGTAAGGAGGGAAGGCGCATTTAAATTGAAAACAGTGTTTTGATGATTCATGGTAATGTATCTTTGTGCTCAACAGGCACGTATTCTAAAGGTGCAGTAAGGAGAGGTGAAATACACGCTCGTAATTCAGCAGCAATGAATGTGTTCTCTCTCTTTATGAAAAAGGGGGGGCAGGAGTCCTAGAAAGGGAGCAGTGTGTTTGTATTTAGAACTTTCCAGCTTCAGACACAAACTACTAAGTGGGTGTGTTTCATTTTGATATGCCCACAATAGAACGTGTATTTCATTTGGAAAAAGTATTTCAAGCTCTCCGGGCAGTGAGTCTTTACCTGAATAAAAAGGATTTTCAAAGTTGAAAGACATAGCATGGGAATTCAATTTGTGGCCGGCTTGCCTTGACCTTCGGTGTGGTAAGAGAGAAATTCCCAAGTAGGAGGCTCATCCAGCAGGGAGACTCATAGCAAAGCAGCAGACAAGAGAAGGTGGGGACCATGCCCAGCTCCTCGCACAGATAGGCAGAGATGCACAGCGCAGTGCTACTCTATTGAAGGGCAGAGTGCCAGTAAAAGAATGTTAATTGGGTACAGCTTGAAAGAACAACACAGGAGCTAAATGATTTGGTTCATGAGTTTTGTGAATGTGTGTTTTCACAACACTGAGGGATAGAATGTCCTGGAGCCAGTGGCATGAGATTCTGTGTGGATTGGATTAATGTTTTCTGATCATACTAGTGTGCATGTACAGTAAATATTGGTTTGTTTTCAAGGAATGAAG
The DNA here is from genome assembly GCF_964261635.1 of Lissotriton helveticus. Classification (NCBI taxonomy): domain Eukaryota; kingdom Metazoa; phylum Chordata; class Amphibia; order Caudata; family Salamandridae; genus Lissotriton; species Lissotriton helveticus. The sequence goes on along the minus strand of NC_136071.1, from coordinate 480,336,776 downwards.
TAGAAAGAGTTTAAAGTAAATACATATGAGGGTCGGAGATGGTTTGCACAGAAAAGTTTTCAGAATAAGTGGTTTGCAGGGAAAGAAAGTGAGTTAAAGGATGTTGTTTCACAAGCAGAACAGATATGGATGTTGCTCAGATTAATTTAAATCAGTTGTCCAGAGCAAATGTGAATTATTTACAGAAACAAAATGAGAACACAATTCAACAGGTTGCTGTGTTTGAAAATGAGAGTTTTAACCCTAACAATTCAGGGGCAGATTTACAAGCCCCTTGCTCCACCGGTGCATCACGTTACGTGACCCCGCTGTGGTGCAGCTTGCTGAGTGATATTTACAAGCACAGGTAAAGTCACCCTGCGTGACTTTACCTGTGCTTGTAAATATTGCCCCTGTTCATGCAACACTTTGCATGTTAGGGGCCTGACATGGATGTTGCTGTGGGTGTTCCCACGCAACACCCATGTCCACTGATGCATTTCCAGATTTACCAGAAATCGTAAACCTGGAAATGCATCAGAATGCTACGCCACTCTAGGAATGGTGTAGCGAGGTGCAACGAGTTTACATTTCTCCTCGTTTTTTTCCTCTTTCAATTCATGCCGCATTCTACAACAGACATTGGAAGAGGAAATCACCTCAATTGATTGTTTTTGTGCAGGAAGGTGCCCCTCTTGCACAAAAACAATCTTCCTACGAAGCAGGCATCCTTGCACCATGGTGCAAGGATGCCTGTACCGCCGCATGGCAGCAGTCTGTGTGCCAGCGCAGGGGGAAGCACAGAGATGTGACACATTTTTGTAAATATGTCTCATCCCTGTCCTTCGAAACTAACACAGCATGGCACAGCAAAATGACTTGTGGCACTGCGCTGTGTTAGATTCTTGTAAAACTGCTCTTCTGTATTTACCAAGTCTATTGTGAAAAAAGTGGAAGACTTTGTTGTAGGAGTTTTAAAAAGAGAAATTACAAACCCAGTTTTAGAGAAGGTTGCAGCAGAAATAGGCCCATTTGAGAAAAGTTGGCAATTTGTTGTTTGTGATACAGGCCTAGCAGGAAAATAATTATTTGCAAATTAAATAGCACAGATTACTGTACACCCGATGATGTTAATTATCAGATTCCTGATTAAGATGCACATTTTAAAATGGCCCAGCCGGTGACAGCTGTAGCATTGTTTTCAGAAAAGTCAATTTGCAAATGTTGTCCTTTTCTTTCTGCTGACCCCCTGCAGTGACGTTTAGGCTGTTCTGGTTGTTGCTGTCAGAAGACAGATGAGAGAGTGAAGGTGGTATGTGATTTTAGTGGACAGGATTTGTGTCTTAATAGAGGAATTTGGTTCTTTATTTGCAGATTCGTTTTTATTGTGTTTATGCAATAGCTACTTGGTTGTAGATATTGGGAAGTGTTTGCTCTGCATTGTTTCCTTCTGTTATGTATTAAAGATAGTACAGTGCTATGCGTGTATTGGTGGGTGTTTCAGACGCATTAGTTTAGCACATGTTTTGGGCTCTCTTGCTCTGATCATTGGACTTTTTTATTGTGATTTTTTCATTTCATTTGAGGCCTAGCTGTGGTGAGCATGTGATAAGTTTAGTAGTGTTTGTTTTCCCTTGAGTTTTTGCTGATGTGCCACCCAGTTGATGTAGAGCTGGGATTCCTGCAAATTTCACGAGCCTTGTTGTGCATGATCCCAGATTTGGCTGAGAAAGGTGTTGGTGAGGAGAAGGCTGGTACATTATTATAGTCCCTCTATTTCGATTGTGTTCAGAATTTGTGACTGACCTGTGTGCAGTTCAAAGGAAAAATAAAAATGTGGCCCTACAGTTGTCTGCTGCTCTGGCTATTTTTATGGTTCTTTGGCTGCTCCATATCATTTTTTGTCTTGTCTTTTTTTTTGTTTGATCTAAAGAGCATTCTTTGGCAGTATTGCTTATAGAATATATGATACCATCGGTTAGTAGCCCTGATCGACAATGAAGCCAAATATTTTGCGGGAACACTGCTGGAGGAATTGACAATCTGGGCAGAAAACAACGAAATAATCTGGCTAAACCAGACAGGATTCCGAAAAAACTCTGGCACATTATCTAACATCATGGCAATGTCATTGATAATGGACACGGCAAAAATCAGGAAAACCCAGTTGCATGTCTGTTTCATTGACTACAGCGCCGCGTTTGATAACATGGAGAGGTCTAAACTGTGGTCTAAATTAGCCAGATGGGGCATCCCTAACAACCTTCTATCAATGATTATGCTCTTACATACCGACACCTGGGTTCAAGTCAAATTGGGATCAGGAACGCATCTCTCAAGAAAAGTCAAAACATCCAAAGGTCTTAAACAGGGCTGCGTGCTGGCCCCCATGTTATTCAACCTATTTATGGCGGACTTAACTCTGGCACTTAAGAACTGCAATTCACATGCACCCAGACCAGGGGGCTCGCCAATATCCAATTTACTTTATGCCGAGGACGTAGTCCGCCTTAGCCACACGACAGTTGGCTTGCAACATCATCTCAACTGCCTGGAGGTCTACGTAGAAGAAAACAGTCTCTCAATAAACTTAAATAAAACCTGGACCATGAAAATCAATAGGAAACTAAAAAAGAGCTACCTATGGTACCTGGGCGACAATTACATTGAAACAGCGGAGGCTTGTAAGTATCTGGGAGTCTATATAGACAAAGAAGGATCATTCAGCCGTCAGCAAGAGGAGATTAAAAGGAAAGGGATGATCCTTGCACTGTCCATGAAAGGTTTATCAGCTAAACTACTTGGCCCTACCTTGAGCCCTCACTTAATGGTAGTCCGGGCTACAATTCTACCTTCTATTACCTACGACACTGAAGCACTTCGAGGGAGAGTTAGCAATCTTATGGAGAAAACGCTTGTAAAAACATATAGAATGATGTTCAGCCTCCCGTCTTATACCTCACCTGCGCAAACTCAACTGGAGTTTGGTCTGATAAAGCAAACCTGGGCCAGCTACGGAGCATTTATCAACTGCTGGCACAAGATCAGGACATCATACCCCAACACATTAAATCATCTCCTGTGGCAAGATATTCAACAGAGGGACAATTCGCCCGCACGTCTATACCTTCAGGAGGCACTGACAAATACAGGCCTTTCTCCCCTATGGGAAACACACACTGCCACCATGCAGCCTTAAAAAAAACTGTGTGGAAGTCGCTGAAAACACACTCATTGTTGGAGGACAAAGCGACTTTTTCTGTCAGAGCGCACGCTTGGCTGACTCTGAACTCATATAAGATCCTAGCCCCACAACAATATTTTAACTTGGATATTCAAAAGTACTGAAACTAAAATTCCTAAAGCTTTGTGTGGGAGTGTAACCAACTACGCAGCAGCTCCCTCCCTGGAAAAGGGTGCAGATCTTCATACTATGCAGCCTGTGCAAAAATGGCCAGGGTGACATCATACATACTATCTGCACTTGTACAGAGATGCTTCAAGAAAGGAGGCAGCTGCTAAAAACTCCCTTTAACCAAAGAGGGATTCGGACAAGGAGACAAGCAGTTTTGGCATGTTTTGACCCCGCATTGCCACAATTGAACACTAGACTAGTGAGATTCCTTGAAGTGGTTTGGGCAAAAATGCCAAACTGACTCTTAATCTGTATGGTATTGGAACATTGGGGAAAAATATTTTACTAAGGCGATGACTAATTGTCACAGCTGACCGCATTTTTCTAATAGGCTGCAACGGCATGGCCAAATCTGTATTTTAAAACTGTAATGATACAGAAGCGTTTTAGATCTCCAACATCATGACACTTATGATGGAGCACGAACATTTTAAATTCGGTTTTATTTTGTATGTATTGCAATGGGTTTAAGTAACTCTGCAAATAAATACATTTGAACTGTAGAATATATGATAGGTCTTTGTTTAGAATAACATTGGCTGGTAAGAGATATAGGGTCTACTGCGCCTTTTAGGGCCATGCAGAAAGACAGGGCATCTATACCAAGTTTAAAAATACAAGGTAGTTACTTGCTTATCGTTTGAGACACAGCAAAAGTTGCAGGGGGTAAAGGCAAATAGTGTTAGACATGGCATCCTTGGTGTGGTTTCCCCTGATTCCTTTGCGTCTTCCTCCTATGTTTTGATGCTGTGCTGGTTTTCGTGTTTTGCTAGCGTAGGTGCTTTGGATATGTTGCCACTGCAGATCAGTGTCACAGTGTGAGTGCTTTCTGTGTAAATTGATATTGTGCTAGGTTTCCCCTGATTGGCATAGTGGTTTTACTAGTACATCCCTAGTGAAGTACACTGATGGTGCCTGAGCTGCTAAATAAATAGCTACTAGTAGCCTTGCAGCGTTGATTGTGCGACCCACATGGGTAGCCCAGAAAAGATGCCTCAGGCCTGTCACCCCAGTGCATGGTTGCAGTTTGTACATAAGACCCACCTATGGTAGGCCCAGGGTACACCCCTGGGAAGGGTACAGTGTTTGTGCAACTCTGATATGTGCTGATGTGTGTGGTGTGTCCTGGTGGTGAAATGCTGCTATTTTTCCTTTTCACCATTAAAGGGCTGTCCTGCTGATAGGCTGGAATGGGGAGTATTTATAACATCTAACAAGTATATCCTAGGGATAAGATAGAGAATAGGAATGAGCTCAGAATTTGATAATACATCTTAGAGTAAGTGTGGTTAATAAGGTCTGTATTTGAACACAGCACCTTTAGGATGCAGATTTTTCTTGGTCAACATTTCTGTGTGTTTCTGTCTTTTTGTGGATTGATTGTCTTGTTGGTGTAGTGTCCTTTTATGGTGTCTTTACTGTGTTACTGTGCGTATTGGTACAAATCATTTATACATTGCCTTTGGGGCCAGTCTGTCTGCTCATGCCCAGCTACAAAAGGGGTAAGTATTGTCGACTGGAGGTCACCTATTTAGGTCACCTACTGTCGAAGGGGGGTAGGGGATTAGCTCTTTGGGTAACTCACATATTAAATGGGGTGCATGGGGTGCATGAGCCTCAATTCTGAATACATAACACTTGAAACTGCATTTGTCTTCTTTGGTTGCTGTGCTTGGTACATATATTGCTCTATGCTGTGTTTGTGTAGTAAGCACACAAGACAGCTTATTGTGTGCTTTCTGTCTTTTGAGCCCGCCCGAGATGTCTAGGAATGGTCATGCTAGTAGCCATTTCCATAAGACAAACGGTTGAAGTCGCTTTAGTCACTCATTTCATAGGATGCTGTGAACATGCCCTTGAATAAACAGAGACACAGCACCTCACCTGTGCATGTCTAATTGGCAATAAAACAACACAGTTCGAAAAAATTGTCATGATTAGAAAAATGTGTCACCTTGAAGTTGGCCATGTTACTGCCCCTCCCTTCAGCAAATTGCAGGCATAGAAATTGAAGTGGAGATGAAAGGACTGGTAGACTAGACTGATGTTCCCTTATCTGACCCTTTAGGGGAACTATATGTCGGTGGCTTTCATTTGAATGCCCAGATGGCACCACCATCATTGTTCATGTTACCGCAACACTACGTACAGTTGTAGAGACATCACTAGTCCTTTATTAGTTAGTGTGAGTAACTGGGTTGTAACAAATGATGTGGGATAGAATAATGCTTTTGCAGAAAATGATTAAAATGAAATAAAAGAATGTTTGTAGTAGGCCCTGCTGGGTGGGTACTGAAGTCAAGATGTCTATGTTGAAAGTAAGGCACATTGTCAGGATGAGACATTGCTCAACCTGTGTACTGTATGGTGCACATGACGCACATTACTAGGAATGGTGCCTGTATGCCCCCTGTAATTGCGCACCACACATTTTAGTGGTTAGCAGTTTGAAGAGCAAGTAGCCCTACAGGAGCTTGTTTGGAATAACACGTTTTGCTGCAGAATTCATGTACTTGCTACATTATGTTTAGTTTGTCAGTTATATATAATGAGCAATTTTGGTCACACAATGCAATACTCATGTTGGCTCCCTCGGACAAATAATTCTAGAGGTGTCTGCAGACCTGCACAGCAGCGAAGGTTCACAAAGTAGAAGTTGTGTTGTGATCCCTATGACTTAAAAGCCATTGCTTTAAAATTCTCTTTTTGAGATTCTTCAGATTAATAATATAGAAATGCACACATGCAATGGTCCGGAATATGTCCGTATTGTTTTTCTTCAGATCTTAGTAAATGAATTAAGACCTACCTGGCTGCTTGGTGTTGGGAGAGAAAATAAGCATTTATTGTATGACGTTTTATCCTTGCCAGTTAATTAAAAATATGCATTTAACCCACTAATAGGCCCGGTACACCCTGCAGTAATAGATAGACGGGCCCTGAATGCGCCTGGCTGTTTGTTATAGAACATCCATGAATTTGATTGTGGCAGAGCTTCAGAGCAACTAAATGCTGGACGACACAGTACCACTAAAAAATAACTCAGAGAGAGGGGCAATCCAGAAGCCCCAGCATGTTAGTCCACCTGTGCTTGAGTCCTAGCCCATTGAGCCCAGCCTGTGGGCTCGCCTGTGTTTGAGTCTCTGCCCCCTGGTCCCCTTGAATCTGACCCCATTTCTCTTTGACCCCCTTGTGCCTAGAGTATTGAAACACCATTTGTGCCCAGACAGAAGGACAGAGCACCAGAGGGAACGTTGTATTAGTAGGGATGGACTTCATGGATGAAGAATAGGGTGCAGGTACCCTGTCTAAGGTACCGGCAATAGAGTAGGGGAAAGAGATTGGCGCACTGGCCTGAACACTGGACAGGATTAGTTGAGGGTGTCCTCCCAGAACAGAGGGTGCCCTATCCTGAGTGAAGACAGTTTTTTCCGGAAAGAGCTAGACGAGTAGCTCCACCGACGGTGCTCAACAGCGGCTATGCCAGATGAACAATAGGAGCCTACCAGTGATGACTGTCTGAAAGACACTGGAAAGAAGAGTTTTGCCCATCGTGTTCCCTGGTCACCAATTCCTTTGTGTTACATTTCTCTCCCAATCACCATGTATCCGTTTGGTCACCCAATTGAAGTGCAAGTTGCATCCCTTGTTGTTATTGTGTTAATAATAGTGTTTGGAACATCCTACTCCCTGAATGAGAAGTATCCTGTGCACTCTTTGGTTCATGCAGCACCTGCTTCTCTTGTGAAAATGTATTTGTCACTTTGGCTCCTTGCACAGGGGAGCACAGGAGGATGTAAAATGATGATATAAGTGTCTAGATTGATGTACCTTCGATTCTGTTCTCCAGTCCCAGATTTGACATGTATTGATTCCTGCACTGCAAATGAATGCATAGTTAATATGACAGTTAATTTTTGTGTCCAGGAGCGGGGGAGATTAAGGTGGGTGAGAACATATGACTTCATTTACAGACCGAACATGACAATATGCCTGTCTTAAATCCTGTATCATAATGTTCACTTTGCCCGTGGATCACAAGTTCATACTTAGCATCTGAGGAGATGGTCTGCAAATGTTGCCTTCCTTTTCTGTTTTTCTAACTGTATTTGTTCCCCCATCTACCTATTGAACATTCCATCAGCTACAATGTAAGAGTTTGTTACATGGAAAACAGGCCTTTGTACGCACTGTTCCTAAGCCTGTTGTGTCTGCTGAGTAGGTACCCCAACTCCTATGTATAGGATATTCATGCAATACAGATACTAAGACCATGCTTCAGAAAGAGATCGAAGCGTTAATGAGCATTGATTTAGATACTTTTTTTTAGGCCAACATGTCCCTTATATTTTCCCTGCTTAATAATGAGCATTTGAACATTCTTGAGTATTAATATATTGATCATGTAAATAGAGATTTCGCATCCTGATTAGAATTGTAAAGACCCTTACTTGATGGCAAATAAAGCTCCTTAGCTATATAATGCTAAAAAGGTGGTCTGTTACTGTGAAAATCCCCTAGCTGTGTTATTCTGTGTTATTCTTGCACTATGCTATATTAGGTTAGCAATATAAGGCTAAGTTAGTAGCCGCTGACACATTTTTATGTAACCCACTGAGCTGTTCTAATAGAATGCAGGCTTACGTTAGCGCCTGTGGCTTCTTTTAGTATTTCGCAATCCATATTAGACTGTGACTGAATGTGTATGTACTGCTTGCTTTAGCAGAAAGCTGCTGGGTGCATTTTTTCCTAAGATTGGGCCTTGCTGTACTAGTGGATATATTGTTTATACTTCTGCATAGCTTACCCATGAGAGGAGCCTGCTTCCACTGGCTCAGCTGCAGGCACAAACAGAATGGCCTTGCCAGAGAGAGATAGTGTGTACTCGGCCTCAGACTCTTAGCTCATCCTTGTGTGCCCCTCTTTGTCTCTTGCTGCCTTCTGTGGAAAGCTACTGGAAGGGTGGTCTTGTGCTCCTGTTGAAATGTATAACTGTTACTTCTATGCCTGGGAAAGCTAGTCCCTTGGCAGACATCTTAGGGTGCAGGTCTGAAGGGACTCCTCTGCAGAGTATAGCTAATAAAATGCCTATTGGTGTTTTCTACTGTCTGACCGACTCTTCATTTGGGAAGGCATAGCAGGTGGTTGTATATAACCTGCGTGGCCCTAGAGTACCCCATCCTTCACATGGCAGTAGGTCAGTGTGCTAGTGTGAAGGTTCTCCCTGCGGGCTCGTTCCTGAAATAGAAAGAGTGAAGTGTAGATGTTCTCCCCGTGGGACCACTCCGGGAATAGGAAGAGTGGCCATGCGGTGTCGGAAGAATGATAGATTGGCATCTCTCACAAGATGAGAGTGACCATTTTAAATAGGGAGCTTTAGAATAAGGATTCATTTTGGTTGTGTCAGAGCAAAACAGTTGAACGGTCAATCGGATGCGCACCATTAACGATTGATTTAGCCTGGCATGAGTTAATTTTACGGTTAGTGGGAAATTTGTTAGAGTGTTTGGGTGATTTGGCATAAGTTTTAAAAAGATATGGATAAAGAGCAGAATAATGAGTTTACTGTTGCTGGGAGTATGGTAAATGAGGAAACAGTTAAAAAGCGTATTCAATTTCAAATGAAAACACAAGCTACAGAGACAATGGAGGATATTCTCAGTAATAGGAAAATAATGAAGGTTGAATCAGGCGAAGAGTTTTATTCCCTTTCAGAGGGAGAGGGAACGAGTAGTGAGGTTAGAAGGAAACATACAAAGAAGACCAGGCATATTGAAGACATTGATTTTTCAAAACAATGTAAGGTTAGCTATAAGGCAACTGCAAAGAAAGTTGTCCCTAGCGGCACAAGTAAAACGGGTGTCCTTAGCAGCACGCATGGAAAGGATGCCGTTGGCAGCACACAGGAAGAAGATTTTGAAAGCGATGTGCTAAATGCTATGTCTGGTAACAATTTGAGATATTTGGATGAATATATTTGAGATTTACAGGAGGCTTATTTGAAGAAATGGAGGTAGATAGTTCCAATGATACAATTAGGGATCTGTTTGGGGGAGATATGTTTACACCTCTTAAACTTTTAAACATAGAAGAAGTGGAGAATGGTGGGTGATGGATCATGTAGGGAAGTTTATAAAGCCATGGATTAAGAAACCATTAAATAGGGAAGTTTGAAGATTAATGAGAGCAGAAAGTTCCAAGCCAGGAATTGAAGAAAAGGTATGTGCTACCCCATATTTGGACCCACATCTTACTAGTTATTTGTTTTGTTTGGATAGGGACCCAAGGAAAAATTTGGAGAGGTCCTTAAAGATATGCCAGGATAAACTACTGGATGTCTTTGGCCACCTGGCCAGGATTTTTTATGTGGCAGTGGCGGCTTATGCAAATGAGGAACAGGTAGATTTGGATTTGTTAAGGGGATGGAGCCAAAGAGCTGTGGTACTTTTAGAGAATGCGAATGCAGAATTGTTACAAAAAAGAAGGATAGCTATTCTTATGAAAATAAGTCCAAAATTGGGAGATATGGCACAGACTGAGGCAAACAAAGAAGTGAAAGGATTACTGTTTGGAGAACGTCTAGTGAAAGGCATTGGAAAATATGTCAATACATTTACGGCTTTGGATAAAGCACAAGGGAATATGAAAAAGGTCTTTTGAGTTTTTGAAGGGCTAGTAGGAGGAGACACTTTACTGGCAATGGATTGCAGAGGTCCCAATTCGGTACACAGTACAGTTCACAGTGTGGAATTCAGTGTAGAGGAAGAGGTTATTGTTCATGCCTAAGGTTTTACCCTAGCAGAGGAAGAGCAGGGAGGCAAGGCAGTAGATATTCATGAGGAGAAGGTCTACTCAATAGGACAAGGTGGGTACAGGGATTATTTTGGGTTCTTTTCACAAAGAAATAGCAAGACGTTTGAGGTATTTCAAGAAGGAATGAGAAAAGTTAACTCAGGATCCATTAGTTTTAGGCACAATTCAAAGATATACAAGATATATTGTGAGTTGTCCTTATCAAAGGGAAGAACAAAGCGAGATAAAGATGTCAAAGGAATAGGAAGGGATCATAGATTCAGAGATATAATCTGTTATTCAAAAGAGTGCAATAGAGCAAGTAAAATAATCAGCAAAGGTTTTTGAGAGCAGCTTGTTTCTGGTGGAAAAGAAGGACATGAGTTGGCTTCCAGTCATAAATCTCAGAGAATGAAACAGATTTTTAGTTTCTTTGAATTTCAAGATGGCAGGGATTCATTGTCTGAGGGATTTGTGCACAGCAAATGATTGGTCAGTAAAGTTGTATTTAAAAGATGCATATCTTACTGTTCCTAAGGCGAAAATGAGCCATAAATATTTACAATTGAGATGGAGAAAGAGGTTTTACCAATTTCTATGTTTGCCTTTCGGTCTTTCCTTAGCACCTTGGTGTTTCACGAAGGTGATGAGGGTAGTTGTGGAATTTTTTTCATCATAGAGGTATAGGTATAATGATCTACTTAAACAATATCCTGTTATTGTCACAAATTCAGGATGAATTGAAGAAGGAGATACAAGAAGTAATGCGCAAATTAGAGGATTTAGGATGCATTTGGAACGGGGAAAACCTTGTTCTGGAACCTACTCAAAAATGTGAGTTTTGGGGGTTTCAGGTAGACACAGCAGAGTGTCTTTTGAGTCTACCAGAGAAGAAGATAAAAATGATAAAGAGGGAAATTTAGTAGATTTTAAAAAGAGAGTTTGTGACATTGATAGAGTTGGCAAGGATTATAGGTCTCTAATATCTTCGATATAAGCTTTTTTCCCAGGGCCTCTCCATTATCTTACACTGCACATGTTGAAAGGTGAGGCATTAAAGAGAGGTTTATGGTATGGAGACAGGATCACTTGAAATGCAGGGGCAAAGGAGGAGTTACTCTGGTGGATTGACAATTTGGAGGCCTGGAATGGGAGAGCAATTTTTGGAAGTGCCTCAGATTTTGTCTTTGAGACGGATGCAAGTTTAAGTGGCTCGGGAGCACATTTAGGAAAAATGGAAACAGGTGGTGTTTGGACAAAAAAGGAAAAGTTAGGTCACATAAATTGCTTGGAATTAACCCCTTCGCTGCTAGGCCTATTCCCCTCCTGTGCTCAGCCTTTTTTTGGCGATTTAGGGTAGTGCGCGCTTAGGCCCCTGTAACTTTTTGACCACATAAGGTATCCACGCCAAATTTGCGTCCTTTTCTTCCAACATCATATGGATTCTAAAGGTGCCCAGGGTTTGTGGATTCCCTTGGAAGGGTCCCGGAAATTAAGAAAAATTCTTGTTGTTTTCAGAAAAATGGGAAAAACGGGTTGCAAATGAAAGCCTCTGGGTTTTTCCCTGAAAATGTTATCAAAAAAGGGTTTGTGGGGCTGAAATCAGCATTTTCCCAGCTTTTAGGGAATGACAGTCAGAGAACCAACATTTTTCACACAGTTTTGGCATTTTTGTGGGACATAGCCGATTTTTGCTATTTTTAGTGCTTTCAACATCCTTCCAGTTAATGGTAGAAATTAGTTTTAACCACTTGGCTGCTAAGGGTCCTCGACGAGCTCCATTGACTTTCCATTGAAATCAATGGAAAGTCCATGACGAGTTACCCTTGTCATTAGCGCTGAAGTGGTTAAAGCAATAATGGATCCTGGAAAGCTATACATTTCCAGAAAGTAGACAAAATATAAATTGAGATAGGGGTCATTTGTCTAAATCCATGAAGGTTTCTTTATAGAAACTAACAGTTAAATATTGGAAAAATTGAAAATTTGTTGAAAAATACAGCCTTTTGTCTCAACGTTTTCACCTGTAACTTCTTGTAATTTTGACAGTTCTTTGAAACCAATATACCAATTCATCCGTTAGACCTCCCTGGTTGTGGGGATATACAGGACTTGTAGTTTCGCCAAGAACCCGACGAACCAAGAGCTAAAAACTGAGCAGCAACTTGCAATGGTATTTTATTATGTACCGGGTATAGAGCAATTATTCTGGGAAAATGTATATATGAAAAAATCGGTATGAAAGACACCTATGTATTTTTGGATTTGGTACAAATTATAGAGTTTAGAAACAGTATATATTTCCACATTTTCAAAATTGGGAATACTCATACTAGCATGAGAATTATTGGTCATTTTTCAAAATCATTTTTTTTTACACAATGTCTTTCATTCTGAAGGGAGAAATGTGTGAAAACTCAAAAGGTAATACCAGTTGATTTACAATTCTGAATTACCCTAAGTCTCCCAATAAAAATGGTACCTCACTTGTGTGGGTCGGCCTTGTGCCTGCGATAGGAAACGACGCAAATTGCAACGTGGTCACACCTCAATTTCGCAGGGAAAAATGACCATGTTTTGGCAAAGTGACTAGCTGTAGTTTTTTAACCCTAGCTCTGCCGGCACCTAGGGAAACCCAGCAAACCTATACATTTTTTAAAAGTAGACATCCAGAGAAATTCAGGATGGGGTGACTCGACTGCCTCCCACCAGGTTCTGTTACCCAGAATCTCTTGTAAACCAAATAAATTAACCAAAAAAAAGCAATTTCCTCACATTTCTGTGGTGGAAAGTTCTGGAATCTGGGTGGATCAACAAATTTCCACCCACCCCGCGTTCCCCAAAGTCTTCTGAGAAAAATGGTACCTCACTTGTGTGGGTCTGCCTAGTGCCTGCATCAGGAAACAGCGCAAAACGCAACGTGGTCGCACCTCAATTTCGCATTGAAAAATGGGCCTTTTTTGGCAAAGTGCCTACCTGTCGTTTTTTAACCCTAGCTCTGCCGGCACCTAGGGAAACCAAGCAAACCTATAAAAATTTTAAAATTAGACACCCAGGGTAATTCAGGATGGGGTGACTCGACTGCCTCCCACCAGGTTCTGTTACCCAGAATCCCTTGCAAAGCTAAAAAAGTGAAAAAAAGAAATGCATTTTCCTCACATTTCTGTAGTGGAAAGTTCTGGAACAACAAATTTCCACACACCCAGCGTTCCCCCAGGTCTCCTGATAAAAATGGTACCTCACTTGCGTGGGTGGCTTAAGGACCCGCAACAGGCAAGGGCCCAAAACCTAATGAGGCGACATCAAAATTACCTATCACAATGCAACCTGGTTTTGCAAGGGGGTTCCCATGAGTTTTTGGCCCGGGGCTCGGCGGCCATCTAGGGAAACCTACATAACCCACACATTTCTGGGAACTAGATACCCAGGGGAGTCCAGCAAGGTATGGCTTGCGTGGGTCCCTCATCATTCTCCTACCCAGAATCCACTGCAAACCTCAAATCTCGCAAAATAAATCGCTTTTTCCTCACATTTCTCACATTTCTGTGTGGTAAATTTGTGGAATCTGCGTGGATGCTCAAATTTTCTCCCACCCAGCGTTCCCCCAGGTCTCCTGATAAAAATGGTACCTCACTTGCGTGGGTAGGCATAGTGGCTGCAACTGGAAAAGGCCCAAATCGTACGGTGGAGACTTAAAAATTACCTATAGCAAAACTACCTTATTTTTGAGGGGGGGCACCTGAGTTTTTTGCCCGTGCTCAGCGGCCATCTTGGGAAACTACCAAACCCAAATAGTTCTGAAAACTAGACACCAGGGGGAGTCCAGCGAGGTATGGCATGCGTGGGTCCCCCAACGTTTTCCTACCCAAGAATTCCCTGCAAACCTTAAAATTAGGTTAAAAAAACACTTTTCCATACATTTTTGCGTGGGATCTCCATGCCGGCACAAATGTCCTACCACCCAGCGTTCCCCTTGTTCTCTCGAGTAAAATGATACCTCACTTGTGGGTCTTCCCCTGCCTTACCCAGACAAACGAAGGAGATCGGGCCAGCGCTCCCCCCGTGGGTTTGGCTCATGACGAGCTGAGCTCGTCATGATCACCCGAGAGGTGTATGCCATGACGAGCTCAGTCATGAGCATACAAGGGGTTAACAGTGGAATGCTTTGAAGAGTTACAGGAAGGTACCGAAGGAACATGCTGTGTTGATGAAAATGGACAATGTGTCTGCAATGACCTATGTGAACAAATTAGGGGGGGGGGGGCGAGATCCTGAGGTTTAGTAGATTTGCCAAAGTATTTTTGGAATTTTTGCCTAGAACAAAGGATGGTGGTGAAGGCAGAATACTTACTGGGAGAATTACAGATAAGTGTGGATTGGAATTCACAGAATTTGAGTGATTTCAGCATATTGGAAGCTGGACAGAAGTTGTTTTGTAGGATAAACAATGTGTGGTGTCCCCAAATAGTGGATCTTTTAGCCAGCCAATTATCGTACCAGGTGGTGGAGGTTTTCAGTTGGAGAGTGGACCCCCTGGCATCAGCTGCAGACACATTCCAGCAGGTGTGGAAAGGGAGAAAAGGCTATGCTTTCCTCCATTTGCTTTGATACAGAGAGTGTTTGGTGTTGTGTGTCATGCATGGAATCAGGAACACTGCTGTGCTCCGGATTCCATGGGATGACAGTTACGACCCAGGTTGCTTGATGAGATGTGATTTACACTGCTCTTCAATAAATCTCCTTTTAATACAGTTTTCCTGGCTCCAGAACCGACATTATTTCACTGGCGACGATTGGGCAACGACCCTAATTCAACCTGGAGTCCCTACCTGCATCGTTGCACCTCGTCTGATGCGGAGGATCACGAACTGGCAAGTAGAGTTGACGGCGGTGTCTGCGCTGTGTTCCGGACCGTGTGAGCGTCTGGAAAGTGAAATCGCCGCTGTTTGAAGCTTTTGTGGGAGGAAGCTGAGTTATTTTGAACAGATTCCTGTTTCCCCGGTGAGTCGCGCTGCTCGAGCCGGTGCGCATGCGCATGACGTGACAGCGTCTACGCGAGCCTGTCTTTACGCGAGCCAACGTCTAAGCGAGCCTGTACAAAGGCCAGCTGCCCAAGCTAATGCGCATGCATATGATGTCATAACGTCATTTCACGCACGGCGGCCATCTTTTGGGAAGAAATCCCATACAAAGCATTGAGGATCTTCAGACATCGCGCAAATAAGTAATTTTCTCGATCTAAACTGAATTTATGCACCTATCTTCGACATAAACTAAGTTTATGCACCTATTTTCGACAATTATTCTTCAAAAAGTTTATAAACTCCATTTAATATCTAAATTCAATTAAAAAAAAAAAAAAAACAATATATATTAAGAAAGAAGAACACTACATAATGTTTTAATACATTTACTTACATTATTATGGAGAGTTTTTCTGCACCACCACCATTTCTACCTAATCCAGGCGAACCTATACTAGAATGGAAAAGGTGGAAAGAAGGCTTTCATGCTTACATTGAAGCTATTGGAGGAGATGACTATACTGACAAACGTAAGCTAGCCATCTTAAAACACTGTTTGGGTGCTGAAGTAAGACATGTCTTGAGTCATTTACCTTTGTCTGCAGATGGTGTATCTACTTCGGAAAGTACAATTGATGTTTTTGAGGAAGCGATTAAACAATTAGATAAACAGTATATTAAGAAAATCAACATTGTAGTTGCCCGTCACAAATTCTTGAGTAGGGGTCAATTACCAAGTGAATCTGTTGACTCATTCATGAATGACTTAAGAGTTTTGGCATCCAAATGCAAGTATTCAACCTTTCATGATCAGATGCTGCGTGATCAAATGGTTCACAAAATTGCTGATGTCAAGCTACAAGGGAAACTGTTAGATACAGAGGATTTGACTTTAGACAAAGCGTTAGATATCGCTCATCGTTTTGAAAATATGAAGCTTGGGGTGAAGGAACTCACAGAAAAAAACATTGCCGAAGTCAACCTTGTAAAGAAATCTAGTTTTGAAGAAAGACCTTTCAGAAACAGAAACCAACAGTTCCAACAAGGGAGAGAATTTGCATGTTTTAAATGTGGTAGTCCAGATCACTTAGCAAATGACAGAAAGTGTCCAGCAATTGGTCAAATGTGCAGATATTGCAGAATGAAGGGTCATTTTAGCAAAATGTGCAAGAATAAGAATAAGTTTAAGAGTAAAGGTTTTAGTCAAAAAAGGAGTTCAGATGAGCATGTAAATGAAATTGAAGACGATTATTTAGAAGAAGAATTTCTTTTTGCAGTATATGAAGTCAATGCTGGTGAAAAAGACTCGCCTTACTGCACTGTGAATGTTGGAGGGAAGGAAATTAATGTCATGGCTGATTCTGGGGCAAAACGCACTCTCATTGGTGAAGAATGGGTGAAAGAATTTCCTGGTTTAAAATTATCTCCTCCAGACATAAGGTTACTTGGTTATGGCAAGAAACCCATTGATATCCTTGGTTTCTTTACAACGTCCCTTAGTTTCAAAGGTAAAACTATTAATTCAAAGGTTTATGTGGCCAAAGATGGCTCTTGTTTGTTAGGTTGGCCTCAACAGAGGGACTTAATCATAAAATTAGATCCCGATCATCCGGAACAAGTACTAGGGTATTCTGATTTGGTCATGAATGTAGAGTCTGATCTCGGCTCTGAATGTGAAAAAAAAATTCCTTTGGTTTTTTCGACCTCCAAGTTGGGTCTTTTGAAAAACTTTGAACACAAAATCATTCTAAGGGAAGATGCCATACCAAAAGTTCACAAGGTTAGGAATGTCCCATTACATTTAAGAGATGCAGTAAAAACTGAACTTAAAAGGTTATGTGATTTGGACGTCATTGAGGAGATAGAATCCTCTGTTTGGTTATCCCCAGTCGTTGTCGCTCATAAGCCCAACGGCAAAGTAAGACTCTGTGTGGATTTGAGGGATTTAAACGGGAATGTTTGGGTGGATAGACATCCACTCCCTAATATTAATGAAATGTTTACGAAATTGAAGGGGGCATCGATTTTCTCCACTTTGGACCTGTCAAATGCTTATCATCAGATAGCATTGCACAAGGATAGTAAGCATTTGACATCCTTCATCACTTCGGAGGGTGCGTTTAGGTACAAGAGGATGCCTTTTGGCCTAATATCAGCATCTTCCGTCTTTCAAAGGGTCATGCATAATCTTTTTAAGGATTTTGTCAATGTCTTGTATTTCCAAGATGACATTTTGATTTTCGCATCCAATCCATCTGATCATTCCGAAATTTTATATAAAGTTCTATGTGTGTTACAAGATAGTGGTCTAACACTTACGAAAGAAAAATGTAAATTTGGTGTATCTTCTGTTGACTATTTGGGGCACACCATAAGTAAGGAGGGCATTTCCCCAAAAATGAATTTAGTCAAGGCCATAGAGTTAGCTCCAGACCCTGTTGACAAAGATCAGCTCAGATCTTTCTTGGGGCTTGCAGAATATTATTCAAAATGTATCCCCCTATTCTCCGACAAGACTGTAAGCATGAGGAACTTGATGAAAAAAATGTCCAATTTCTTTGGGATGATAATTGCAAAAAAGAGTTTTTATTGCTAAAAAAAAGTATCATATCTGCACCTGCGTTAGCAACGTTTAATACTGCTAACAGTTCATTTGTCATCACTGATGCTAGTAATGTAGGAATTGGTGCAGTATTGATGCAACGTCAAAAAGGTCAATTGGTGACGATTGGGTTCGCATCTCGACCCTTGAGGGATGCTGAATGCAAGTATTCCACATTAGAAAAGGAAGCTCTGGCTTGCTGGTGGGGCATTGAATACCTCCGCAAGTATGTGTATGGCACTGTTTTTAAGCTTTGGTCAGACCATCGTCCGTTGGTGGATTTATTTACTACCAAGGGCTGTGGCAAAGCGACATCAAGAATTGCCAGATGGCAGTACAAGCATCAGGACTTTCATTTTAAAGTAGAATATATCCCTGGCATTAGAAATGTCTTAGCCGACTGTTTGTCTAGATTGCCCGTTCCCGATGACAATGTTGTAGAAGAAGATAAGGATGATGACAATGTTGTGTCAATTTGTGAAATCTCCAAAGGTTGCATTGGTGAGGATGCTTGGACGTTGGCATGTGTTAATGATTCTATTCTTAATGATATTTGTAATTTTGTAAAAACCCAATGGCCTCGTAAAGAGTTGTTGTCTGATGAGTTTCTTCCTTTCTTTCATGTTGCACAGGAATTATCCATTGTAGAAGGTGTTTTGTTTAGAGGTTTACAATTAGTGGTCCCTCATGACTTACAACCTAAGATTTTAGATATGGCTCACGAAGGTCATCCTGGAATGACATCCATGAAAAGAAGGATTAGGAGTGAATTTTGGTGGCCAGCAATGGATAAGTGCATAGAACGTCAGGTTAGGGGCTGTCTGGATTGCTGTTTAAGCGATAAATCGCAAAAGCACGTTAAGTGTGAATTGTTTCCCATATCTAGACCTTCACGTGTTTGGGAAAGTGTGTCGTTGGATATTGCTGGTCCTTTATCGTTTAACAAGAATGTGATGTACGCAATAATTCTGGTAGACCAGTTGTCTCAGTGGCCTGAGGTAAAGATGGTTTCTAGTGTAACATCGAGTGTTGTAATCAAGTTCTTAAACGAAGTATTTGAAAGGGAGAGTTTTCCAGAATCTATCACTACTGACAATGGAGTGCAATTTGTATCCTTGGAGATGAGAGAATTTATGGAGCGTCATGGTATAAAACATAGACGCGTGTCAGTGTACTATCCCAAAAGTAACGGCATTGTGGAAAGATGGATCAGAGTATTTAAGGAAGGTCTTCAACTTGCCTTGCAAAATGGAAGGGATTGCAAACAAACCATTAGTGAAGTTCTGTGGTGTTATAGAAACACACCCTGGAGCATGGGTGACTTGTCTCCTTTTGAAAAGATGAGAGGGAGGAGGTGTGGTTCCAACTTGTCTCAACCTTGGATGAGAATGCTTGGCTCTAGGAGTTCTGTTGACATTGATCGTGCTCCTTGTGGTGGTACTTCCCAGTTCAGTGTCAATGATTGGGTCCGTGTCAAGAAGTGCAGGAATGTCAAGTCTGGTGAGTCTCGGTATTCCAGTCCTTTGAGGGTCATGCGTGTTGGAAGACAAGTTGTCGAACTTTCAGATGGAAACGTGTGGAACTTGTCCAGGGTTGTTAAGGTTCCTAGGTGGTTGTGGCCCAAGGATGTGTCTCCAGGGTCTAAAGTTTCATCTGGCTTGAAGTCTTCCAATGGGGCAAGTAATTGGAGGAAATTCTCGGATTCTACAACTCTTCACTGTTCTCCTGAAGTTAGGTCTTCCTGTACCTCTGGCGACAATGTGTCAGTCCAACGTGTACAGAGGAAATGTCATGTTCCAGTTTGGTCTAAGGACTATCATCTTTATAGATAATTCAATTTGCGTATTTTGTATGATGTTTTCCAGATATTCGTATTTATGTGTTTTATTTCCATATTTCTCAATGTATAATATTTGCTAGTTCTCGTTATTTATCTTTTCATTGTGTTCCTGTAATTCTTCCTTTACGAAGGGGGATGTGTGGTGTTGTGTGTCATGCATGGAATCAGGAACACTGCTGTGCTCTGGATTCCATGGGATGACAGTTACGACCCAGGTTGCTTGATGAGATGTGATTTACACTACTCTTCAATAAATCTCCTTTTAATACAGTTTTCCTGGCTCCAGAACCGACATTATTTCAGAGTGCTAATGAAATTGAGACAGGAGAAGAGTCAAATAGTGCTTGTTACACTTTTTTGGGTGTTGCAGGTTTGATTTCCGTTGGTGATGGAGTTAGCATGGTGTAAGAAAGTGCCGTCTTTTTGCATGGTTGCCCTCACTGTTTGCCTAATGTTGATGTACTTTGACTGAGTGTGCCATGGGTTCCTGCCAACAAGGTACCCAGGGCCTCTGTTCTTTCCTTAAAACTGTACTGTTGCAAAACCCAATTGGCAACTCTCTGGCCACATGTACGTCCCTTGTAAAAGGTACCATAGGTACCAAGGGCACTGTGACCAGGGAAGACCTCTAAGGAATGTATCACATATTGTGCCACCCTTAAAGGCCCTGTACCTTTACACACACACCCTGCCATTGCAGGCTGCATGTCTTGGTGCAGAACAAAGTGAAGAATCAACATGGCACACCATCCCACGCCTACAATCTACTGACCTGAATAGGTAAGCCACCGCTCTAGCTGGGTGCACTATACCAGTGGTGAGGGTACAGGTGCATGAGCCCTGTACCCCTACAGTGTCTAAGTCAAGATTTGAACATTATAAGTGCAGTATTGCCACAAAGAGTATATGGTCCAGGAGATTGTCATTACGAACTCCACAGCACCATAATGGCTTTACCGGAAACTCGGATGTTTGGTATCAAACTTCTCAGCACATTCAACCTACACTGATGCTAGTGTGGGATTTAATTAAAAATGCACTCAGAGGACATCTTAGAGATGCCCCCTGAAAAATGACCTAATTTTATTGTCCTGGCTGAGTGGCTGCTCAAGTCCTGCGCATAGTCCTGTATGTGTCCAAAATGCCAGCAACACATATTGAACCTGTGATGCACATTTTGTGTTGAAGAAGTGGAATACTTGGGGTATACATTGTCTTCATATGGGGGGAAACCAAATAAAGATTTGCTAGAAGCAATAAGAAAAGTCAAGTCTCCGCAGTATAAAGATCAACTTAGGTCTTTCCTTGACCTAGTAGAATATTATGCGAAATGTATTAAGAATTTTGCAGAAAAAATAAGCATTTAAAGAAACGTGTAAGGAAAGGGTGTGTATTTGAATAGGCAGAAGACCAGGAGAAGTCTTTTCGAAATATCAAACAGGAAATATGTGATGCAAAAGTTTTAACTCTTTTTTTGACACTAGGTCTTTATCAATTCTTACAGTAGATGCTAGTGCTGGGGCTGTTTTTTCACAAATGCACAAAGATGGTGAACGCACCATTGCTTATGTTTCCCGTTCCCTCACTTCTACTGAACGAAACTATTCAGTGGTTGAGGGCCATTTGGATCAAACCCTCACCAAGAGAAGACTATGAGAAAATCATTGGTGGACAGGAATGGATCAAAATACCCCTGACTGGGTTATTGAGTGTATAGATTGTAAGGAAGGGGAGAAAAGATTGAGGATAGGTAATCAGTCACTCATGGGGGTAATCTCTAATCCTGGTAAACCATGGCATACTGTTTGCTTTGACTTTATCGGGCCAATGAGGGTTCTCACTTCTGAATGTAGGTTTGCCTTAGTTATGGTTGATGTGCGCTCAAAATGGGTAATAGTTAAGTTTTCACGTGAAATCACAACCAAGAAAACTATAGAGTTGTTGGAGGAGGTTTTCATAGAGAAAGGATATCCTGTCAAACTTATAACTGACAATAGTACGCAGTTCACGTCTAGAGAAATAAAGCTGTTCCTGGAGACTTGCGGTATATGTCACTCTCACTGTAGTAATGCTTATGGGTCCATTGTCGAAAATTGCTAAATTAACATGAGCTTCGCTGTCATGAGGTTGCTTTTGCGCACAACACTGCAAGCATCTATTTCGCAAGACTTTATTTGATGTTCAAGGGTAAACAACACTGTCCCTTATTATTCTGTTCTGATCTGTCCCTCGCACCTAGACATAACATGCTCCACACAGCTGCCCTTCTGGAAATCGTGTACTTTAATATTACAAACACAACCTGTTTTTGCTCACACGGAGAGACACCTTTCCAGAGAGAATACCTGTGTTTGTCCCGCGATGTGAACATTGCATCTAGGCCTTGAGGTATGTGGGTCCTCTGACAAAGACCAGAGGTCTTCTGTTTTATTATAAACTATCTCTTGTCACAGGGAGGGTGGTTAGGTCGTTTTCATCCTTTTCTGTTGTTTTCTCTAACATGACATTCCTGTTTGTATTCTATGAAATTGTAACAATGCTGACTCTATTGTGTTTATGCATTCTGCTGCTAGTGTTGGCTCGTGTACTGCACCAAAGAGCACGGGAGTTGAAATAAACATTTTAAACTATGCAGCGTTTCAGATTATTAGCATTGTGGACAAGTATGAGTAGCTAAGCGAAAGAACATCTGGCACCTGCGATTCCCAAGATAGAGTTATGTGTTCTGGGTTGTCTAATCATTGGTAACTTCGCTGTAGACGGAGAATGAATGAGACACTATAGCTAGTCAGTTAGGGATTTTGACTACGGATGTGGTAGGTTGGTACACCACCTATTCACTGAGGTCCTGTTTTCCTGTGCATAGTTCTGTGTATGTGCAGAATCCCCACAGCATGGTGCCACCAACATTTGGTCTGGTTCTTATCTGCAAGATGCTTGAGCAGTGTTTGTGCTTGTCCATGATACCCTCACATTCACCTCTGGAGGCAGCTGTGTGCAGGACTACCTCCTATATCGATGTGTTTATAGGTCTTTCAAGCTTGAAGATATATAAAAAAAGGTTGCTCTCTCTTATTAGCCCTTGCTGTGCTGCCTGTCATTGAGTTGTACATCTTACTCTTGTGATGGGGCATGAAATCGATGAGGGACTACTTACAAAATTTCTGAGTTCCTGATGCAGTGTTTGATTTCATTTTTGTAGTAGAAGCGGATCCTATGTATCCGTATGTAGTCTTTTATTCTTGGGTCACTTTTTCGGCAGTTGAAGCGGATGATAATCTGTTTCATGAGTATACCGCCTCTGCGGTTCCGGTCGTGTATCGTCCATATCAGGCCCTAGAGGTTCCGCTATCGGCTTGGCAACACTGAATCTGGTTTAATTTCACCCTTCCTCACCCATTTACACCTGTCCATTTAGGTCCGTTATCAATTGAAGGAGCCTCATGGCAGGTGTTAGCTGGGTATGCACCGCACCTGCATGGTTTGACAAACGCTACTCTCGATGAGTTGCAGGTGTTGAATACTTCCTTAGTTCATGTTCATAGAGCTGTTATACAGTTTGTGTCCTGTGCTTTTCAGGCAGCTCCACCTGGGGTTGTCGCACAACCTGCTGGGACTGGTGGTGTGACTATCAGTCCCGCTATGGTTAATTCGGTAATGGGCAAGCGTCCGACAAATAAGGATGAACTACCTTATTGGCTTGCCGAGAAGTTTGGACAGCTTGAGGCTGTTTTTCCTAATAACTCGCCTGTAGAGAAACACCGAATTTTAACTATTAGTGTGCCTAAGGATTTGATTCCGCAGTTAGCTGATTGTAACACCTGGGGAAAGGTGTTTGCTGCTGTATACTCAAAGTATTTTGGCACGCCGTCCATGACTGCCCTCCCCTCCGTGATAAAGCACGTTCAAGATGAACATGGCGCTGAAGCGGCAGTGGAACTGGGGATGCGTCTGGTGGGAGTATTCGACGTGGTGGCGGATTTGATTCTTGCCAATGTCAAGGGCGACGATGTAAGCTTCCAAGTTGCTAATAACTTGGCGGCTGTCCCTGAACTGGACAAACCACATAAATTACCAAGAATTATTGCACAGGCTTATAAAACCACAATAGTTTGGGAAACAAACCTTTTAATCACGCGCAAACACAGGCTCAGCCTGAAGTTCCATCTGATACAGATGGACACCCAGTCTTTTCTAAAAAGAACTGAAGAAATAAGAAAAAGGGGCAACAACCACAACAGAAATAAAGCTAGCGTACTAGTTCCCCCACACATGAATCTGCTGAGCGTACTTATGACTTGCGCAACCGCGCGAAAATTAAGACTCCTGATAGATTTCAAGTCCCTGATCAGCATTCTCCTCATTCTTCACAGGACACATCCGGTTCACAAGCTGGTGGTGGGGATCGCCTGGATCGTGCCAAGAGTCAACATACCCCAAGGGGACATGGTCAACCTTGTTAGTTTGACGCAAAGGGGAAATAGGAAGAGCAAACAAGTTTCCGAGCCCCTTTTCTAAAGAAAAAAGTTGCCGCTTTGACAGCGAGCTATGCCTCAGACAGTGAGAACACGACTACTTAATTGGACTTGGGTGGTAACCCTGCCTGACAGCGCTGCAGAAGTTACTATAGTGCGAGAGGCATTGCGTCCTTGTCTGGAGGTGGCAGCTACTGAAACATTCATCACTGTAGATAGAGCGACACACGGGTAGCCCTCCCAGATCAGTTGTACGAAATAGTTTTTCGTATAGAGGGTGACATTGAGCGTGTAATAACTGGGATTTTTGGGGAGAATCTGACCCCTTCCAATGACATTCTGCTAGCTGAGGCAGACTGGTCCCCATCTTTTGTTCTGGCTGTGGCTCGAGGGTAGGGCGTGATACTTCCTATTTTTTCATGTTACGTTCCCAAAGAGCATGCAGAGGCTTTTGCAGCTGAGTGGGCCTTGGCCCTAGCTCCAGCTGTTTATAGCAATCAGGTTGGATAAAGATTCCCTGCAACTTGATATTAATTTAAGGTCGATGCCTCAACCACAGCTCCAATATCCCATTAGATGGGAAGCTAAAGGTCCTGCCGCCAACATTCTCACTCAGTTGGAATATCAAGGAGAGATTGAGATGTGTATATCGCCAATGAATAATCCGCTCTTTACTGTATCAAAACCAGATGGGTTGCACCGCATAGTTTTTGATTACCGGCATTTGAACTCCCATTGCTAGACATTTGCGGTACAGAATACCCATAGTTCTGCCTTGGTGGACAGCATAGTTCGTAAAATATATAAAAAATAACACTAGATATTTCAAATGGTTTTTATAGCCATAATCTGTCCCCTGAAAGCAGCCAATGGACAGCATTCACAACAGGTGGAATACAGAAAAAATACCGGAATTTACCAATGGGTTAAAAAATAGCCCCGGAGTATTCGCTGCACGCATTGTCTCTTTGTTGGACCGCATTGACCCAGATGCATATTCGTATGTTGATGATATCTACCTCACCAATGGCCGCATCTGAGCCGAGTTGACCACATAATTCTGCACTATGTAGATTACAGTTACAACTTTAATTTTGCCAAGCCTCACATCGCATGTTATGCGGTACTCTTTATGGGCTATGAGCTCAACAATGAAGGTCGAGTCCTGGCTCCTCATTTTCTGGAAAAATGCGCACGGTTGCAATCTCCAACAACCCTGAAAAAACTTCAGTCCTTGCTTGGATTTTAACATTTCAGGCGTTCTTATATTCCCGAATATGCCCAATGTATCAAGCAACTTTATGCCTTCATACAACCTACCTTTTCAAAAGCCAGCTGGTTACTGGAACATTCTGATATTTTGCTTTCTTTGCCTTCTGATTTGCTTGAATCTAAATACTTGTTGACAAGTGACAACCACACTAACCTTGTGAAACGAATACTACGAGGCGCTGTGGGTTTCACTTACTTGACATACAATGAAAGAGACACAGTGCCAATCTCATACAAATCACATTTGTACACTTCGGCCGAAATGGGGTTCCAACTGTCGAGAACGTTTTGACAGCTGTCCATATGGTGGTTCTGAAGGAATGCGCCCTGGCGCAGGGAAAACGCATTTTGGTGGTTACACCTTACCCTGCCCTGGAGGCAGTAACGAAGACAAGTGTGCCAAACTCAAAAGCTTCACATCTCCGTTGGATACCATGGGTTACTTCTTTGACGTCTCCGGATGTCACTTTTATCTTTGACGCTTCTCTTCAGACACAGGAGTTCTTACAGTATGAACATGTTCATCCACCTCCTTTGTCTTTACTTCCTTTGGAAGACTACGCATGTGTTATTTACACTGATGGTTCGGCGCAACCGGCCACAGATTCTAAACATGTTTACTCAGCAGCTTGTGCTATAGTCGCAGGTACGATGGTGAATGGAGAATTCAAATCTTCCACAGTGCATACGTAGGCACTAGGAGACTGTACTGCACAGTTGGCTGAGCTGCGTGCCTTAGTTCCTGCTCTTGAGTTTGGTGATCCAAAAATTTTGACTCTTATTGTCTGCGATTCTTATTACTGTGTTCCGTCTTTCAATGACAACTTATTCTTCTGGTCTCAAAATGATTATCGAGATTCTAAAGGCAGCACAATTTAGCATAAAATGCTTTTCGCTCCAGTGGCATATATAAAAAACAACGTTTGCCACTCACTCATGTTATACATACTCTTGGCCATTAGCGTGTTGGAGCACACGCTGTTGGGAATAGTTTGGCTGATGAAGTAGCTAAATCGGCAGTAGCCACGTGTTCCGTAGCAGCAGTTACTAGATCCAAGACGAAGATTGATAATGACATTTTGGCAGCGATTGCTGCAACAAAGGAGGGCCTTAATTACCCGCACGGTTTCAATTAGAAATATTCTTATCAGTTAACTCCCGAACAAGTTCCTTTTGCTAGGAATACCAGACGTTGGAGATTGGTTGATTCCCAACACAGAACGCAGACACACTTTAATCAAAACCGCACATGAAGGCATGGCTTCGGCGCATGCTGGAGTGTCTGCTACTGCTACTGTTTTGCAGCGGAGGTAATGGTGGTGTGGTTTATATAAACAGACCCACAAATATGTGCTTTCTTGTGACACCTGTCAGCAAATTAAGCCTTCTGTGGTAACATGTCCACCTCAAAGACCGCTTAGCATTGCTAATCGGCCTTTTGCTTGTGTATATCGTGATCACTGCGGTCCTTTTTCTTCAGATACTGCATATAAATATATTTTAGTTGCAGTGGATTTGTGTACTAGATTACTTTGGGTGGGGCCACAACCCAGTGCTGACGCTCGAACTGTCATCAGGGATTTGCGTGTCTTTGTAGAGATTTTTGCCTGTCGCACCTTCCATTCCGATTAGGGTCCAGAGTTTGCCTCTAAGGTGTACAAGAATGCTATGAGGCCTTTGGGGGTGCAGGTGCAATTTTCGTCTCCGTATAGGCCTGAGGGCAACTCAATTGTGGAGCGAATGGACCATGACTTAAAGCAATCCTTGACAGCTAGAGTCTTAGGTACTGGCAGGAACTGGTTAGCCCATTTGTATGGCGTCCCACGTGCACTTAACAATCTCCCTGGAAGACTTCTGGCTGGGCGGACCCCATACGAAATGCTCTTTAGCATCACAATGTTTGTGCCAGACCTTGCCGGTCTAGACATTGTGGCGGCTGCCGCAACCTTAGATAATCATTCTGCTATGGTACAGAATCTACAAAAGGCCCGAATCAGTCTTGCTACTGAACATTTGCCTTCAGCAACAGAAGCAGAGCTACAGAATCCAGTGGTCGACTGGCTTCCAAATGTTGGAGATCTGGTCCGAGAAAAGGTGGAGAACAAAAAAAAAATTGGCCCCTCTTATTGTGCACCGGTTCCAGTGCTTGGCTTGAAGGGTACTCGAACAGTAATTTTACCTCCTCTACCAGGTCGCAAAGACAACAGGTACATCTCAGTGGACAATGTCAAGTTACAACATCTGGCCGATTCTGAATAGTGTGACACTTGCTGTTTCCTGTCCCACAATTTCAAGAACTCGAGAGAATAAAACATCATCCTCTTTGCCAAATGACACTGTCGTCGAGATGGTCACTGTAACTGAGCCTCCTACTGTCCCTCTTGTGGCAACAGATATGACACATGCTGAATACACATATCCCATAACTGACTCCTTGCATGATTTGCCGGATGCTCCTTTACACCATGGCAGATTTTCATTTGACTCATCCTCCACATTATCAGGTGACCCAACAAAATTGTCAATTTTTTTATCTTGGTTTAAAAATACTTATTTGGTTCCTTCATTGACATACATTTGGTTGACACTATTTCTAATTTTTCCTTTTTATGTCCATTTGGTTTTTAACTGTATTTTTTCAACTCATCAATGGTCACTACTTGCCTGAACGCTCCTCTGCAAACTTTTTCGATGGAATTTTAGCCCCACATTCATCTTCACACATCATGTAGCGTGACCAGACCTTTGTTAACATTTCAGCGTTCCCTGTTTCTGATGGTGTTGTTTGGGATAAAGTGGGTTTTCAAATTCATGGTCTGACAGAGCTGATTAACGTACCATACGTCTTTAGAGTCGCTATGGGTGATGTTGTTACACAAGACATTCGTTCAGATGATTGGGATGTACATGTGATTCAAGTTTTGTTTTCAGATTTAAAATATTGTGCTGCTTTTAATGTTGAAGACTTGAATATGAATTCTGCTAATTATGCTGACCTCTTCTGTTATCAACATTGTGGGGATCAATCCATACACAAGACTAGTACATTACGTTCTGTCATAAATTACACTCAGTGGAAGCATTGCCCTACACCAGTAGAAGGCATCATTCTCACACATCATTATATAATCCACAAGGAAATGGTGTTGTTGAGGACAAATCGTTTAATTAAGGATGTGGTGCAAAGGGCCTCTGCAGGGTAGGTAAGTGTGAAAAAATTGGTTAAGGAGCTTGTATGGGCATATTGCACCACAAAAATGGTGTCACTAAAAAAAATCCATTTAGAGTGATGAGGGAATAAAATGCTAATACCAAAATGTCTCCTGCTTGGGTGAAGAACATTTCTGAAGACAGTTATGATACGGTTGTTGCCTCAAACAAAATGGTAGGTTTGAAACTTGCTAATCTTGTCAAAGTTAAAAGTGGTAGATTTGAAGGGGCTTGTATAAAGTTTCATGGATCCTTCCGGGCGAAGGGTGTGCATGAGATGCATGTTGTTTTGGAAAATGGTGAGAGGTGGAAAAAGTGCAGGGTGGCTTTCTGTGAGAGGATCCGAATAAATGATACTGGTTCTTTTAATAAAGATGTGAGTAAGGAGGATAGCTGTAGTGCTTATATGTTGATGGATGAGCGTGAGGTCTTGAGTGGAAGGGTACAGGGTAGTAGAATGGCAAGAGGTGAAGGACATTTCAGGAATAGATATCCACCTAGGTACTTGAAGGATTATATCTGCAAGTGATGTGATTTTTAAGTTATTTTCCATTGTATTTCCTGTTCATTATATCACAATGTGTTTCTATGTGTAAAGGGAAAAGGATGTGTTATAATCTGTTGTACACCTTTTATTGCATTTCTGTACTGTGATTCTGTATTCGAACATTCCTAGTAGTTCTTGCAGTGTGTGTTCTTTTGACAAACAGTTGATTGCTGGCTGGAAAGGGAGCATCACCTGCAGTCATTTGCTTCTCCATTAAATAATCTAAACTTACAAGGACTACGGGTTATTCTTACACAACATTTGCAATTCGATAGGTCTCCTATTTGCAAAGGTTTCAGCTTTTGGCATTGTAAATGGCAATGCCTTTTTTATGTGTTGTTTTTTAAAACAGATAAATTAAGGGCATCGTCATTTACAATGCCAATAGCTTAATGTCTCGCAAATGCAAGACTTATTGCTTGATCTGCGCCCCATGCAGCTTCCAGGCTGCGATGTTGTCACGACCATGAAACCAGTGAAAGTTAGTCTAAACTTAATGTCACCTTTTATAAGGGATGATATTTCTCAATCACAAGATCATCAATGGTCAATCCCCCAACAGGAGCTAGGAAAAAAGATTAATTCCCTCAGTAATAAAATCGGAACACAATTTGTTATAGACATGGAAGCGATGGGTTTGCGAATTCTTAATGGTCGATTTAAAGCAGATATGCCACCAGCATATTCATACTTCACGCACAATGCAAGGACGAGGATTGACTACACAATGACATCACTTAATATTTTTCAGAACATTATCTCATATCAGCTAGAGAAAGTTATGGATAGCGATCACTGTCAGCAGATAATAACAATTAATATTAGGAGTAACACAAACCAAGCGTATAAAACTGTCCAGGGGTGCATTGGAACTGGTAAAATATAAAAAATTGTTTTAGACTGTCGGGAATAAGGAAACGATGAATGAACAAGTTGAGAGACTAATGGAGATTTGCTTCAATGATAAAACATTGGAAACATCGATAGAACAGTGGGAGAATTTTACCAAGAAGTTGGTTAAACCCCAATCACAACCTCAAATGCGATTTAATAAAAGGAATCAAAATGAGGAAAGAAAGGAAAAGAAAACATATGTAAACCTTCCATATACAATTACGAAATTAAAAAGAGCTCGAAATAAGATGAGAAGACAAATCAAGAAATTCGTTGCTAATGAGGAAATACCTGGCAAATTGAAATTACTAAATCAAAACTTGAAGAAATGAATATGGAATGAGAAAAATCAAGCAAAACAAGTATTATGGGCAAAAGTATTCCACGCAAGCAAACAAACAAATGCAAGAGAGTTCTGGAAAATCATAAACGGACTGGTTCGACCAAACAAATTGGTGGTTTCATCATCACTAACTGAGCAAGAATGGGTCACATTTCTTAGAAAACATCTAAACCAGAATAGTACAGTAATGAGGAAAATAGAAATGCAATCCATAATCAGTTCTGATGGTGATACGGAAGAACCTATCTTAATAACAAAAGATCAACTAATACAATTAATTAAAAAACAGAAAGATGGGACACCAGGACCAAATGGTATCCCGTTTACGCTACATAAAGAAAATCCAGATCTATGGGCAGTATATTTAGAAAAGCTATTTAAAGAAATTATACACAAAGGCGTTATTCCTGAGTCCTGGCGAGGGTCTTTAATCACGCCAATTTTTAAAAAAGGAAACTGGGCACTTCCGAAAAACTATAGGCTTATTACCCTACAAGACACAGATGCCAAGCTCTTTGCTAGGATCTTGCTTACAAATTTAAATGAATGGGCAATAAAAAATAAGATACTGCCACTGAATCAAACTGGCGTTATTAAAGGCCTGGGGACAACGACAAACATTTTGGCATTATCACTTCTAATGGATAAGTCAATCAGAGTCAAACAACCCCTTTATCTATGTTTTGTAGATTTTAAATCTGCCTTTGACTGTGTCCTAAGAAATTTATTATGGAAAAAGCTCCAAGAAAAAAATATTCCAATGGTCCTGTTGAAACTGATTCAGCTCTTGTATAGTAAAACCTGGGTTAGGGTGAGGATGGGGGATGGCCAAACGCTATCAAAGGAAATCCCAGCAAACGAAGGCCTAAAACAAGGTTGTGTATTGGCCCCACTCCTTTTCAATTTGTTCCTGGCAGATCTAACTGGGAACTTGGATGAATTAAACGCTCACTCTCTCCGAAATTAGCTGATAAGCATATCTCTAGTTTGCTGTATGCAGATGATGCTATCCTTTTAAGCCACACTAAAGTTGGAGTACAGCGTCTAATCAATCGAACATATATGTACGCAAAGGAAAACGGGATGGTGATAAATGAAACTAAAACCAAGATCATGGTAGTCACCAAGAATATCAACTTAAGACATAAAAGCAAATGGTACATGCAGAATACCCAACTGGAACAAGTTGAAGTATACAAGTATTTGGGTGTACTTTTTGATGAGAAGGGTAATTACCAGCCACAAAAAAGGGATATTCAAAGGAAGACAAATGCCTTGACCGCAGCATTTAGAATCTTACAGAAATCACTTGGCAACCTCACATATGGGCCGCTTCTGAAGATTATAGGGGCAAGACTGCTACCAACCATCACATATGGCAGTGAAGCATTAATGGGAAAGGATACTGAAATAATAAATAAGGTCATATCTAAAACATACAAGTCATTATTTCATCTCCCAAATAATGCCTCACCGGCACAAATTAGACTGGAGTTCGGTTTAAGCAATCAATATTATGCGAGAAAGGGTCATTTTGTATTAAAACCTGGAATCGGATAAAAAATGATCATGATAATCAGATATCACAGTTATTATGGAAAGAAATAAATAATAACGTAAACTCAACTGCATGGAATTATCTTAAGGAAGCGATAGATGAGTTTGCGGTTATTACAATCTGGAAAATTACGATAAGTAACACATCGTTCAAAAAAATAATCAATAGAAATACAAACCACCTATCCCTCGTAAATGACAAAGATAGCCTGACAAAAAGAAAACATGCATGGACAATAATAAATGGTTACAAAAAAAGAAGATACAACAATACTTGGAAACACCCTGGTCAGAAAAAAATAAACAAGTTCTTCTCAAAGCGAGATTTTGAATTCTCCCGGGACTTTGTCATCTTCCCCCGTGGAAAAACATTGAAAGTGGCACACTATGCAGACTCTGTAAAAAGGGAGAGGAGAATATTGTCCACCTTTTATGTATTTGTCCTGGACTCCAAAACAAAAGAAGATCTTTACTCAAATCACCTTTTAATGTACGTGGAATAAGGACATGTAGGCATGCTCTGACATGCTGTCTCCAATCGAATGATATAAGTATGAACGCTACCTTTGTAGGGTTCCTACTAATAACGAAAACAAAATTAGGAGAGTACATTTTAAAATGAAATAGTTTTAATGATATCTAATTAATTTTATGGTGTAACGGTTTTTATTATTTGGTTTTAATTACTACAGCACATTTTATGTATTTGCAATATTGTAAGATTTTAAATAATCAAACAATAAAGAATTACTTAATTACTTACTTACAGTGAAAGTTAGGAGAAAATGAAACTATAGTTATGCATAGCTGCAAGGTTTCAGATTGCTATGTGTGACATTTGATAAATGGCAGTCTAATTATGAGTGACATTTCAATGACTATGAGTGACACTTTCTCCCAGTCAAAATCAACCAATGAAGCAAACACATAAAAATCAGAAATGACATCCATTTGAGCATCATGAAACTCTAAGACCTTGAAACTGCTGCACACCATTAGAAATAAAAGGGGCACTAACATTGCATCCAGTAACTCACAGCGATCCTCATAAACAGTTTTGCGATTTTTGCCTAGTTGAGTGACATTCTTTGCAGCAGAGATATTAACCCTCTGCGAGGGAGCATGCATAGGGAACTTCCGGTAGACCAATCTCCAACATTCGAACTGGAACATATAAGTACAGCAGCCTTAGTTTTTGACTTACCCAAGTCTCTGAGTCAAAACAATTCTACTGCTGTAGATGTGCTGTTGCTGAAGTGTCTCTGAGAGTCCCTGTAACACTCACTGGCTGCAGACAGAGTTGCTGTAGTGTAGATTAGATTGAAATCTGTATCACACAATGGATGGTGAGAAGAGCTGCTTATGGAAGGAGTCGAGTCAGTGATAGCACCGCTGTTTTGAGAGCTGTGCCATTAAAAGACACTCTGGGCACATACAGCAGGGCAAATCATATGGACCCCACTGTGTGAATATTTTTGTTGCCGTCAGAAGATGCCACCGCGGCTGGCCTGGGCTGCATTTCACAGCAGCAGCTGTAGTTAGATAATGCAGCCACAGTTGTGATCCGGGGGTCGACCTGTGAGAGCCTCAAGGTGCCAAAGGAAAGAGGTCACTGACTGGGGGTGGCACCAGTACAAGTTGCCGCAAAACAGCAACACTTGCATCGCAACCCTAGGTAATTATGCCCTCTCCTCTCCATGGACTTCTGCAGGCAGGCTACATAGCAAAGTCAGGCTCAAAGGTCATGGAGCCAGGCCAGCGGGGAGTCATCTGCTGCTAATGCAGTCAGTTGAGCTCAGCCCCACCACAGCAAGAATAAAGAATGCACTGCTACAATTAAGACATTA
This sequence comes from Lissotriton helveticus, assembly GCF_964261635.1. Classification (NCBI taxonomy): domain Eukaryota; kingdom Metazoa; phylum Chordata; class Amphibia; order Caudata; family Salamandridae; genus Lissotriton; species Lissotriton helveticus. Next base: position 480,302,979 of record NC_136071.1, on the reverse strand, counting down.
GTAGTGATGGTCTTAATTATAGCAGTGCATAATTATAGTTTTATTTTCTCCTAACTTTCATAATCTCTTCAAATATCAAGCAATGGGGGAGAGGCAGCTGTTGCGATGGAATCTTGTATGCAGAACTAAACAAAAAAAATATTTGAAGAAAATAGTGCGCACAGACTCAAAAAAGATACAGTGTAACCACACCAGTAAAAAGTCCAGTCTTCAAGGGATTTACTAAGGAGGAACTAAGAAGCCTATTAATAAATCACAAACAACCGTCCACACCTGAATACAGCATGCCTCGCAGAGCAGCGCATTTGCTGCCAAGGCTCTACCTAAAAAGGAGTAGGTCTCATAAAACACAGGGATCTTATTTAAGCTCTTCTTTTAATTGACAGTATTATAATAGGTTTTGACAAAGACAATAGGGCTAGCTTTAAGGTGGCATCACATATAAATACAGATATTCATAAATTATTTTTATGACATTCAAATCAGTCTTTTTGGCTTGGATGGTGCTACAAAAAAGTACCAAAGATTTACTTGCTTTCTATACATAATGCACATAGGAGATGAATATTTGAATGTGACATTGCAATCAATCAATCAATCAGTATTTGTATAGTGTGGCTTATCACCCCGAGGGGTATCCAGGCTCTGAGGGTTGGGGAGCCTTAGTCAAAGAGCCAGGTCTTGAGTCACTTCTTGATGTCAGCGAGTGAGGGGAATTTTGAAGGTGGAGTGGGAGCAAGAGGTCGTTCCGGGACTTGGCTGCGAGGTAAGAGAAGGAGTGGCCTCCAGTGCGGCTCCACGTGATGCGGGGGATGTGTGTGATGGAGGCAGATCAGACTTGTTTGGTCGGCTGGTGGAAATTCAGGTGATGGTTGATGTAGGAGGGTCCAGCTTTGTGGAGGGCCTTGAAGGCGAGGGTCAACAACTTGACTGGCATCTCTTCTGGACGGAGAGGCAGTGGAGGTTTCTGTGATGTGGGATGATTCTGGTCCATTTGGGTAGTTTGAGGATGAGTCTGGCTGCGGTGTTCTGTATAGTCTGTAGACATTTGAGGAGGTGGGAGGTTGCTCCAGCATGGAGAGCATTTTCGTAATACAGTTGGCTGGCGACGACGGCTTGAGTCACTGTTTTCCTGGTGTTGACGGGAATCCATCTGAAAATCTTATGAAGCATGTGGAGGCAGAGGGTGTGAAAGCAGGAGGAGGCTACTGTGTTGACCTCCCGCTTCATGATGATGATTGTGTGCACATTTCAGGTAAACAATGGTCCCCTATGCATTCCAATGGAAGCACTTCCTAGAAGGCAGAAAGATGCACCAAATAGTCAACACCTTGAGGTGAGAGAGTGGATATTGATTGAGTCAACCACTACTCTGTCTATTTTAAAGAGTTGGTTACAAAAGGTCAAGTAGACAGCACAACAGTCAAGAGAGACAACAAAAACCAGCATTGGCACCATGATGCATGATGGAGTGGGTGTAAGAAAAATGTGAATGACAGAACCACAGACTAATGGACAAAGTCTGCTTGAATAAACATAATTTTAGTAAAATGAAAAGGACTTGGCTAATGAAGACTTAAAAAAGTCACACAGTCTGGCATTATTTGCCAGCCTGTTGCCTTTGAGAAAGAAAGAAAGAAAGAAAGAAAGAAAGAAAGAAAGAAAGAAAGAAAGAAAGACAGACAATAAAGAAAGGCAAGATAGAAAGACAAGTATGAAACAGAGCAGGAAAGAAGGAAAGGGAGAAGAAAAGAGGTAAATGAAGGCTATAAAGAAGCAAGGCAAGAAACAGAGAAAGGCAAAAAAGAAAGAAGGAAGGCAGGCAGGCAAGAAAGAGAGGTAAAAGAAAGTGAATGGAAGAAAGAAAGAGGAAAAAATGAAGAAAAGGGAAAAAATGAAGGAACAAGAAAAGTTAAGAAAGATAAGAAAGAAGAAAAATAAAAAGAATGACAGAGTCAAGAAAGGAAGGAAAGAGGAAAAATGAAGAAGGAAGCAATACTGGATAGAAGGAAAAAAAGGAAAGAGGAACAAAAGAAAGAAGAAAGAAAGAAAGCAAGAAAAAGAAAGAAGGTAGGAAAAAGGGAAGGAAAGAAGATAGAAAAAGAAAAAAAAGAAACAGGAAACAAAGGAGGAATAAAAGTGAAGAAACAAGTAACGAGTAAAGGCAGGAAAGAATGAAAGAAGAAAGGAAACAAAGTATGAAAAGACAGAGGAATGAAAAAAAAAAAGAGGGAAGCTAGAAGGAAGAAAGAAAAAGTAAAGAAAAGGGGAAGAAAGAAAGAAAAAGTATAGAAAAGAAAGAAAGAGGAAAGAAGGAACCAAAGCCAGAAAAAAGGAAAGAATGTAAGTAGAACCAAAGAAAGATTAAAGAAATTAGAAAGAAGACAGTGGAGGTATGGCACTCTTCCCCTCAGAGTATTTACAAGCACCTGGTCCCTTTCTTCCTCCGCTAAACAATGCACCGCGTGTCCATCTCAGCTAGAAAAGGAAATACACGTTGCATTCTTCTGTAGAGCTTATCAAAAACCCAGAAAGTACTGGCTTGTTCCCCTTCTTAAAAACTTAGGTTTCAGGCATTCCACCCCAGCCTACAGAATACTAAAGACGGATCTATCACCCCCAACTGTGTTTGCGATAGCTACATTTTTAACTGCGATGTGGCATATGCGCATTCGTTACATTTTGAATTCTGATACAGACTTGGTACAGGCCTCATAATCATTTATTGCATAGACTAGCCCAAATTGGAATGATCTGTAATTGCTTTTACCAATCACTAGAAATATGATTTTCATAGTATGCACTCGGATTTGTACCTTGCACTAGCACTTTGAACCTGTACAATAAGATGACAATTGTAACTATTCTTTTTTAACTATATCTATTATTCAGAAATGTTTTTAATCTATGATTTACATCTTTTATGATCCAAGTGATCGAAATAAAGATAGGAAAAAAAAAGAAAGAAGAAAGCAGGAAGTAAGAATGAAGACAGAAAGAAAGCAAGAAGAATGAAAGAAGACAGAGAGGAAAAATGAAAGAAACGGGATGAGAAAGAAGGAAGAAATAGGGAAGAAAGAAAGAAAGGAAAGAGAAGAAAGAAGGAATCAAAGACGGATAGATGGAAAATAGGAAAGCAGAATAAAAGAAAGAAGTAAGTATGAAGCAAGAAAGCAATAAGAAAGATAGCAGGAAAGAAGATGGAAAGAAGGAAAGAACGGCAGGCATACAGTTAGGGTTTCAAAGATAGAAAGTGATGTTAGCCAGGGGCTGAAGTAGTCTGACTCTTTACCTCATGGTAGTGATGGAAGCAAAATCTGAATGCTACAATAATAGGCAAATGAATGAGGAGAGGGGGATAAAAGTCTGTTTATGTAAGTATATTATACACATATTTTTTGTAAAATGAAAAAGTATTAATAAACACTGTTAGAAATGGGATTTCTGGTTGGCTACGGCTAGCGCCTAAACCAGGCAGAAACCACCACTCTAGTCAGGGCAAGGGAGTTATGCACCGAAGATAACCCCTGCTCACCCCCTTGGTAGCTTGGCAGAGCAGTCAAGCTTATCCAAGAGGCACTGTGTAAAGTGTTTGTGCAACACACACACACAGCAGCGACATACTAGGCACACCACAAAAGAAACTCCACACATGGTTATGTGAAAATTGCCTTTGTATTATCCATAAAACACATTAGAACGTAATCACATATACACACTGTGCCACCTGGCACTTATAATGACTTTACAGGGATTATATACACTACAGGGCAAATCGGGCCACTATCACAACCTCACCACTCACAGTTAGTGAGGTAACCAGAAACTACTGTAACAAGTGCACTTATCATGAACCTTTATGCATAAAATATCATCAGCAGTGCATTGGACCCATAACCCATCATGCCCCTCTTAGTCATAAACATAACTGCACATTAGGCCACATATCATAGCCACACCAGCAAGACAATAACCATGGCATAAACACCATCAGCAGCAGTGCACATTAAAGCAACATCTTGCCCAGAAGTGTACCTTAGTAAGCATCATTAGTGTGCATATAGCCTAAGCACATCAGGCCCACGGCTGCAGGAGCCATGATTCACCTAGAAGGCATATTTACTGCCCTGGCCTACTCATCGCCATTAGGGCACCTCACTCCTGTGCTCCTGTTAGGGATTGCGGTACTTCTCAGAAGAAAATGCCCTGAAGGAACAAGGCAGCTGCCTAAAGACACATGGCGCAGCCGCTCGATCGAATTGTGGCTTGGTCGGGGCTCAGCCCCTCTGTGCAGGCCAACGGGACCCTTACCACCCGTATCTGAGGCAGCTCCAACAGGAGTAAGGTATTTAGCTGCCCGGAATCACCCTGTACTTTCCAGGTGCTCACAGGCCGGTATCTGCTTCCAGGGGCAGCTACTCTGGTGCGGCGGCATGAAGAGGGAGGCGCTGCCTCCCTCACAGAATCGGGCTTGCTGCACGACGTCAGCAGAACTCTTCACCTCCTTATCTGAGCTCACTCTCCTTCCTTTGGCCCACGAACACGGGGTAGGCTCCGGCCTGAATTTAGGATCTGCGGCGTCTCTCCTCCTTGCTAGAGCCACACCCTCAACCAGGCTCAGCCTTTGCCAGCCTTTTGCCTGGTTTCCATGTTCAGCTTTCTGTCCGGAGGCTCCGCCCATAACCAGGCGACAGCCGCCTGGCTTTCGGTTCACGGCACTGCTGCTCTCGCCATGTTTTTACATAAGGAGCCCACTTCTCGGCTCGGGGAACAAATTGCAAAGCTCCCACCACATGCAGCACTGAGCAGGGGCGCACACCTTTGGGTAATATGTTTTTCAGCGCCCTCTAAGCGCACCATGACAAAACCAAAAACCAAGCCCTCTGCCTGCGCTCAGCCCCAGGAGCAAAGTCAGAGAATGTGAAGTGCTTCACCAGCGCTCATACTTCTCCAGCACAGGGGCAGTCCCATCGTGCTGGACTCTTTGAAGAGTACTAGGGAAACACAAGTCCAGGAGAGCAGGTGGCAGACAGGCACACAGGGTCCTTGGGCATAGAAGCTGTCCCTCCAGCAGCCCAGCCCACAAGGCACAGTCACATTCCCTGCCAGCACTGCAATCATCTGGCCCTACACAGTCTCTTCCAGTTCCAAGCAAGCACAGCTTCTCTTACATGGGGCCTTAGCTCCAATACTTATAGTGCCCCATGTCTTTGTTCTGCCCTGCATAGGGCCTTGTACCAAGTCCAAACCAGTTCTGGGGGGCACTTGACAAGTACACAACACTCCCCATTGTCAGTGTAGGCACTGGCCTCAGACAAACCACAGGGGGGTGGAGCTAGCATTGTGGAAGGCAGGCACAGTCCTATTCAGGTGCAGGTGCTACTCCTCCCACTACTCCAAATGCAGATTAGACCTATTCAGCCTAGCGCTGACTCACCCAGGCCCTCCCCAGCTCCTGTCATCCAGAGCCAGACATGCAATACAGGCAGGCACAAAGACACATAGCACACTGAAATGCTGACTTTCAGGATGTGGCATTTCTAAAATAGCACCAAACTTGATCACGCTACCCCTTTCAGATCAAGAATTACCACTGAAGCACATATCAGGTAATCACCAATGCATTCCTTATGAGAGGGTAGCCTCACAGCAGTGAGAAACCAAATAGGCTGTTTGTCACTACCAGGACATGCTACGCAGTTAAGGCACATGCCCTACCTTTTACCTACACCGCACCCTGCCCATAGGGCTAGCTAGGGCCTACCTTAGGGGTGACTGATGTGTAGTAAAAGGGGAGTTTCTGACGTGGCAACCAACATTATGTGCCACATCACAGCGGCAGTAAACTGCACACGCAGGCCCAGCAATGGCAGAGGCCTGAGATAGGTTTGAAAGGCTACTTTGGTGGGTGGCGCAAGCAGTGTTGCAAGCCCACCAGTAGCATTTAATTTACTGGCCCTGGGTATATGAGATTCCACTTTTCAAGGGACTGATAAGAAAATTAAATACGCCAAACAGGTGTAGATCAATCTTACCAAGTTTACCATAGAGAGCACATGAACTCTAGCACTGGACAGCAGTGATAAGGTGCCCAGAATCCTAAAACCACCAACACCAGTTCAGAAAATATAACAGGAAGAAAGCAACACGTTCAGGGATGACCCTGCAAAAAGAGCCAAGTCCAACACACACACATTGTGCTTGTCCTGATATTTCTAACAGTGCTCCAATCTACATGTCCCAGTGAAAGGATTCCATATCAATACCGGTAGGCACATTGCTTTCAGAACAAGTTCTGTGTTTAAGACAGCTAAGTGCTTTCCAAACCTGCAGTCAGTTTGCAAACAGACAATATTTTAAGAGCCTCTTCTCTTTCCACATAGAAGCAATATGTATGGCAGTATGGTTTCCTGACAATTTCTTCATGTGGAGAGAGGAAGAACATTCTTTCAGAGATTTCTCTGTACTCAGCGCAGAGAACAGAACTAAACCTTTGCCTCGAGCCGGTTTTTGATTTCTAGCTATGCCCTTTTGATTGTGTTTTTCCTACCCCATTTGCCGCCTTCGAGAGAAAGGGTTTTGCTATATTATATTGTGCCTCCGGCGGGAATAGAGGGTCATTGAGGTTGTGTCGGAATCACTGAGCGCTCTAAAACTAAAGGTTGTCCAGAGATCTTTTCTCCATGTCACGCAATCTCATCACCCGTTTTCCATAAACAAGCACACGCCATTCTACATGTCAAGTGTCCTAAATCAGTCAGCACTGTAATGATAACAGCTGACTCGACTATGGATTTTGTCTTCAACATGGCAGCACATCAAGCTCAAGATGTACTTTACGAAAAAAAAAAATCCAGCAACTTTTATCCGTTCTTATTTGTTTACTCTCCTTCGGCTAAAATCCATCCTTGCCACTGAAAGTTGCAGTTCGAATGCAATTTGTTGCAGCATTTTTTTGTATTAATGCGGCTATTTAAATGCAAATGTTGACTTTCTCTTTGTAATCATGTAAATGTTTGGCACTAAAATTGTAATCAGAAATGTCATTTTATGAGAAAATAGGAACGGACTGCTAGAGCTGTAAACGACTCACCACTGATTGAGTTTGATACAGGGCTTGCTGTCCAGCAGAATTGTCATTTATCGGACACAGACTTCGTCATTTAAGAGCGATCTATTTATTTTGTCATTTTCTGCGGTATAAATGGCCCTACGATCTAGGACATTTGCATATAGGCAAAAACAATCCCTGCATTAATTACCGTGTGCAAAATTTAAACAGCATCATTACAAACCACGTGAAGAAATTTCCGATTGAGTAAGTCGTCATTTTTATTAAACCCACCAAACTGAACCCCCGCTTTGAACCAAAAATAAAATACACGTCTTAAAAATGTAGGTTTAAAATATATTTTGAACGCAGAATACTATGACAATACCACTAATAATATCAAGTAGAGCTTGTTATCCTTTTTCTAAATGACATGAATGTATACAGTTAAAGTTACTGAGGGCTGGACAGAAGGGAGTGCAAATTGGCAGTCACTAACTGGCAACTTCCCATTTAAAAAAAAAAAAATTCAGAAGCGGTAAGTGCAAATCTTGTGAAGTTTGAAAACAAAAGGAGATAACTGTAGTGGCCTTTGATGGTTGTGAAAAGCTGTTCTCGCCGCCTTTCACAGAAGGGGCCAGTGATGGACATCTGCTTCTTTCTAGTCTTACCTGTTCCCTCCTCGTATCACCCGTTATCCCCCGGCAACATTAACCTACAAGGGCTGCAGTATGAAAAGACACTTAGGCACAATTTAATGCTGCAGGACATTGCACTCTTCGTGGGTGGGACTTTCTGTGGTGGGATATCCTCACCACTCATGGGCCAGGCAAGTCATCGCTCAACTGACTCAAGCCGGCAATGTTTGCCTGCCTTTACAAAGGCTGACATTTCTTGACTCTGCCAAACTTTGCAGGCAAATATGACACTTCACCAATCCTAGATTACAGTTTCACGGAGCATGACTATATTGAGAAGTTGCTTTAGTGTATAACTTCAGCAAGCAGAGGATCAACGTCTGATTACACATTGTACCACATATGGCTACTTCACAGTGTTCTGACCTCAACACCGCCCTCTCGGTGTCAAGATGACCCGGAAAAACCCACCTTGTAACACCCTCTGGCCAGGCGTGGCCAGAGGTTGTAAAATACAGGGGCAAATACAGCTTGTGGTCTTCCACCAGCAACAGTATAGTACTGTGCGTGCATTTTATTTATTACTGCCTGCGGCGCGCAATAAGTAAATCCGCGGCCTGTGGCTAAGAAGGAGACATCTTTACACTGGTGATGAGGTTGGGACTCTCTCCACCCCGACAACCACCATCATCAGCACTACCGGTGGCTGCCCACACTGCTAGCTTGCCCAGAATGTCTGCACGTTCTTACCTAGTCACAGCTACCGCTGTGCGGTGGGCCCACTGAAGTTGGCCGGGCCCTCTGCACAGTCTCTGCTGCCCTGTGCCGCCTCCTGCTGGCTGGAGTGCCGTGAACACATCCGACAAGAGTACAGTACCAGACAAATGCGGGCGCGCAGCCGGCTCCCGCAGCAGGAGCTGAGCCGTTCCTCGTGGCAGACCCTCCCTCCTGCTTAGATGAGCGTCCCCAGTGGGCTCCTCCCTGGATTTTCGGGAGCCTGCTGCCCGCCCCAGGCCCAGGAACATCTGAATCTCCAGAATGTGCAGGGCCAGGAATTAAAAACAACGAAAAGAAGAAAAAAAAAAATATATATATATATATATATATTACCTACTGGTGGTCGCCAGTAGGTAGTTATCGTTAGGACCTCTTTTCAATGGGAAATCCGCAACATTCTATTCCAAATAACTTTGGTGCCGGTTGACGAATCTTTGCGAAATTTTCAAAACTTATGGCCAACTCCAGTCCGCTCCTGTCCTGAAAGTCTTGGGGTGATTCGTCAAGAGGGGGCCAAGAAAAAAGGGGGGTCCCAAAATGTGTTTTCCCCATGCATTTTTCCATAGGAACCTTTAGTCGCAGCTACAACCCGAACTGCTGAATGGAACTACACCAAATTTGGCAAAGAGGTAGTCCTTGGTTCAGACATGTGCCTTTTTGTTAAATGGTGTAAATCTGTTCAGTAGTTTTTTAGATATTAAAGGAAAAATATATATATATATATATGGGTGGAGCCTAACCACACATCTCATCGTGAGATCTGATGCCATGGCTGTCAGCACTTCATCCAAGATGTGTTGAAAGCCCTCTTGGGACCAATATACATGATAGCACCTCATTAAAAAGCATTGCAGTTAATAGAAGGTTTTAAGACTTTAGTTACATTTTAAATCATTTGTTGATGGTACCATACTCATTTTAGGAATTGTGGTGTGTTCTAAGGTGATTTTACCATGTGAAAAAGCCTTCTGATTGTATATAATGAATCCTGTTTGAGAGAAATCTATATTTCTCATGCTTTTCCCACAGAGGTTTGGAAGGTGATCTATAAGCTAAACTGAGAGCATATTTTCTGTAAATTCACATTATCTTTCTCAGTCATGTGAGAATGAAGTCTGACATTCTCAGTAAAACACGAACATCCAACAAGGGTAGAGACTGTCAGTTGATTCCTTTGTGTTCTACTGCAGCTTCCCAGAGTGTTTTAAAGCACAACTAGAGTGCTAACAGCCTTACTTATGACAAAAGTATAGCACACCTGAAGCCATCTTGATTGGAATAAAGTCGTAACTCTTAAAACATTTAATTTAAAAAGGAACAAAATGAGGGGGTTCATTTTGTCATAGAAAGTATGATTAGTGCTGCAGAAAGAAAAATTAGGGCATGTTTTGAGTGACTTCTCAAATCCTCTTCTATTTCATTTTAAAAAATTCTGACACACGTCTGAATGCCTTCTTGATGGAACCAAAGTAAAAAACTGAAAGTATTTCCTACTGAGGAGACTGCATTAAATGAGGAAATTAGGAAACTTCATAACAAATAAGTCTCCCAAGATAGCCACCAGAGACAAAAGAGCCCAAACATAGCACAAATATCATCCAGATGTAGCCCACGTATAGCTAAATGACAGAATGTCCCAGAGTGTTCTTAAGAACAACTAGAGCGCTTACTGTCTTACTTATGACAAAATTATGGCACGCCTGAAGCCATCTTGGTTGGAATAAAGTGGTAACACTTAAAATATTTAATTTAAAAAGGAATACAATGAGGGCGTTCATTTTGCCATGGAAATTATGATTAGTGCTGAAGAAATTAAAATGAGGGCACATTTTGAGTGACTTCTCAAATCCTCTTCTATTTAATAAAAAAATTCTGACATGCAGACTGAAACATGCACTTTTAATACTAGCAGCAGATTTCCGTGGTGAGCAGTAGCTTTACTACAGTGATCTATTGAGCAACAAGAATGCTAACATTCAGAATTGATGGCAAATCAGTGACATATCTGATTACCTTCTTGGTAGAATCAAAGTAAAAAAACTGAAAGCATTTCCTACTGAGGAGACTGCAGTAAATGAGGAAATTAGGATACTTAATAACAAATAAATCTCCCAAGATGGCCACCAGATGTAGCCCACATGTAGCCCAATGACAGAAGTGTGCAAAACACTTATTATTTTTTTGTGTTTTTGCAGTTTTATATAGTGCAGACTTGTCAGGTATTGGAGTGCTTTACATGAGCATTGGTTACATCACACAAGAACAAATTCATTTTGGTTGTAGACATGAGGAGATTAAGTGATTTGACCAGAGTCACAGAATGTCGAGCTGAAGCGGAAACTCCAAACTGGTTACGCAGTTGCAAAGTCTGCAGCTCTGGAAGTAACACCACACCCTCTCCCCTAAGTGCAACATTTAATCAAGTGGTCAACTGGATAAAAAAACATAAATATAACGAATAATTTAAAAGTGCTTTGTCGCTATTTGAAAACTCAGAAAATATGTCCTCATTTTAGTTTTTTAGAGCACTAACCATAATTTTGATGCAAATAAGACCCTCTCATATATGTAATTTCTAAAGGAAATGCTCAAGGTATTACAGTTTTGATTACATCAAGATGACGTCAGGCATGCCACACTTTTGTAATAAATATAGAATGTTAGCAATTTAGTTATTCATTAGGATACTGTTGAGAGGCAGAGGCCAGGGGCATGGACTCTGAAAACTGAAGGAAGGTAGGAGGGTGCAGAGGCAACAATTTGACCACGCTGGGAAGGCAGGAAGGGCAGTGGCAGCAAAACAGACTATGGAGGGCAGTGGAAAGGGGGGAAGGGGCAACAAACCAACAATACAGGACTGGCAAGAGAGGCTGTGGCAATATAATAAACTATTGTGGGCAGAAGGAAGAGGCAGTGGTAGTACAACCATAATTCCAACAGACCCGATTCAGCCAGGAAACGTCCAATGTTTTTAAGCCCAAATGGACTTTATTTGATCTGTCTCCTGTCTACAATCTCCTTTTTTTCAATGTAAGTCAAAGGGGAAAATTAATACCCCAGTTTTTTTTCAAAATCTCCCTCTTACCAAGTTCGAAATGTTAGCAAGTATGGTACATTGGATCATGGAAGGCAGGAGGAATTGGGGTAGGGACATGGACTCGGATAACAGAGGACAGGAGGGACATGGAGAGGTGCACAAAACTGACCCTACAGGGCAGGCATCAGGGTTTGCAGCAGCACAATGCACCACACAGGGCATGCAGGAAGGGAGTGCAGCACAACAATCCATAGAAAGCAATAGGGAGGGGACAGGACCATGCACATGGACAACAGAGAACAGAGGGGAAAGAGGCAATGGTAGCTAGCAGACCATAATGGACAGACAGGAGAGAAAGCTGCAGCATAACGGACCATAAATGGCAGGAGGGACGGATCAGGGGCATTACAATGGAACAGAGAAGCCAGGAGGGCGGGAATAGGGGTCTGCACATGAAAACAGAGGGTTGGGGCAAGGGGGCAGGGCAGGAGAAGCAAATGAATATGGAGGTCAGGCAGGATGGGCACTAGAAGCAAGACACACCATGGAGAGCAACAGTGAGGCTATAATGGCATACACATAGACCATAGTATAGAAATCTGGGCCTAAATCCATTGTTTTGTTGCTCACCATCCCATTGCAGTTGAACCCAGCCATATGCAAATCAGTCTTGACCCTGTGCCCCATGGGAAGAGTCCAACCTGAACTGCCAAGCCAGGTCCTCCCTGGACTGGGAACAAGCATCCAAGGACCAGTATCGGGCTTTCAGCCCTCATCAGCCAGGATAGCTTGATTCCAGTAGCATGGAGAGCACGGGACTCACGTCTGAGCATACCCATCCCGCTCGGGTGACAAATGCAAAAACAACACTGGATGGACAGAATGCAGAACAATGTCATACATTCACCCCAGTACAGAGATCTGGGCCTAAATCCATTGTTTTTTTGGTCACCATGCCATATCAGTTTGAACTCAGCCATGTGCAAATCAGTCTTGACCCTGTGCCCCATGGGAACAGTCCAGCCTGAACTGCCAAGCAGGTCCTCCCTGGACAGGAAACAAGCATCCTAGGACCGGTTTCCAGCTTTCAGCCCTCATCAGCCAGGATAGCTTGAATCCAGTGGCATAGAGAGCACGGGACTCACGTCTGAGCATACCCGTCCCACTCGGGGTGATGAATGCAAAAGCAACAGTTGATAGACAGAATACAGAACAATGTCATTCATTCACTCCAGTACAGAGATCTGGGCCTAAATCCATAATTTTTTTGCTCGCTATGCCATTCTACTTTGCACCCAGTCATATGCAAATCAGTCTTGACCCCGTGCCCATTGGGAACAGTCCAGCCCGAACTGCCAAGCCAGGTCCTCCCTGGACTGGAAAAAAGCATACTAGGACCGGTTTCGGGCTTTCAGCCCTCATCAGCCAGGATATCTTGATTCCAGTGGCATGGAGAGCATGGGACTCATGTCTGAGCATACCCGTCCCACTCGGGGTGACAAATGCAAAAACAACAGTTGATGGACAGAATGCGGAAAAATGTCATACATTCACCCAAGTACAGAGATCTGGGCCTAAATCCATCGTTTTGTTACTCACCATGTCATTCCAGTTTGAACCCAGCAATATGCAAATATAATGTTTTGTACACTATGCATGCAGATCTCTAACAAGCTACATACTATTAATACACTCTTCTAAATACCCAGTTAATATATATGCAGTGTTGGAATCCTTCTGTATGTGCCATGTATTTCTCCAGTCACCCATACAGCACTATCTAAGTATCCTATCACTCCGTCAATACCTAAGCACTTATAAATTCAACATGTACTCCCTTTGCAGCACTGAAATTATTCTAGTTACTAATCATGTACCTAAGAAATGGCCGAGCCAGAAAAAACTAGTACAGCTACAATAGTCTGTGCACTATGCATACAGACCTCTAATCAGCTACATAGCAATGATACAGTCTTTTAACTACTCAGTTAGTACCTATACAGTCTAGAATTTCTTCTGTCTGTCCCATGCAGTTCTCCATTCATCCATCCAGCAATATCTACGTATCCTATCACTTCACCAATACCTAAGCACTTATAAATTGAGAATGCACTCTCTTTGCAGCAACGAAATTACTTGAGTTATTAGTCATATACTTAAAGAATGGCCTAGCCACTAATACAAGTGCAGGTACAATATTTTGTACACTATGCATGCAGACCGTTATCCAGCTACATACTATTGATACTCTCTTCTAAATATCCAGTTAGTACCTATGAATTCTCCTGTCTGTCCCATGCATTTCTCCAATCACCCATCCAGCACTAGCTACTTATCCTATTACTCCACCAATACCTAAGCACTTATTTTAACTGAAAAAATGTTTAGCATTTTTTGATATGTACTACTGTCAAGGTAAGATTAAGTAATCCAGACACTATCTATGCACACCTACATTCAGCTGTGCACTATATATATATAAACCTCTAACCAGCTACTTAGTAAGGTACTACCCATGCAACCTAGGAATCCTCCTGTCTGTCCCATGCACTTCTCCAATCACCCATCCAGCACTATCTACGTATCCTATCACTCCGCAATACCTAAGCACTTATAAATTCAACATGTACTCTCTTTGCAGAACTGAAATTATTCTAGTTATTAGTCATATACTTAATAAATGACCTAGCCACTAACACAAGTGCAGGTACAATATTTTGTACAGTATGCATGCAGACCTCTAACCAGCTACATACTATTGATACGCTCTTCTAAATACCCAGTTAGTACCTATGCAGTCAAGGCATCTATCTGTCTGTCCCATGCACTACTCCATTCTTCCATCCATTCTTCCATCCAGCACTATATACATGTCCTATCACTCCACCAATACCTAAGCACTTCTAAATTCAGCACGCACTTTCTTTGCAACACTGAAATTACCATACATTCAAAGCCTTGAAATATAACCAGGAGGTCATCATAGATCTACCTCACGTTTTGCTTATAAGTTGATATGCACGGAGACCGTTTAACATTCTTTTTTCCCCCCAATAAACAAAACGACCAATCAATAAACCCTAGAGATGTTTTATCTATATTCGTTTCTTATCTGATATTTCGAAATACAATATACGAGGCTATTAGAAGTCTACTCATTGCCCCACCTAAAATATGATATGATAACCAATTTAGAGCGTTGCTCCATCTGAAATATTACATTTAATAAAAGCCAATAAAAAGGGAAATTCGTCACTATCTAATTTAGAATTCATTGATTTGGACATGATAGATAATGAAAAAAATATTCAACTATTATTTAGATCCAAGTCGCGAACCTGTTAAATAAACATGGATCAATTGAAAAATATAACTTCTTAAATATCTCCTTGTTTACATTTGGAAAGGAGAAAGCACATCTAGATTGTGCGTGGTTTCCACCAATACCGCCTTTTGTATACATCAGAATAACCAATAGCATGGTGGTATTGTGCGTGTTTTCCACCAATACCGCCTTGAGTATACATTTAAGTAACCAATAGGATGGCCACTCCAAACAAACATCCAATCAAGTGTAAGCATTATTTAGATCGAAATAACGAATATGTTAAATAAACATTGTTCAAATTAAAATATAACTTTTTAGAATCCTCTAGGTTTACATTTGGAAAGGAGAAAGCACATCTAGATTTTGCGTGGTTTTCACCAATACCGCCCTTTGTATACATAGAATAACCAATAGCATGGACGTATTGCGCGTGATTTCCACCAATACCGCCTTGAGTATACATCTAAATAACCAATAGGATAGTCACGTCGAACAAACGTCCAATCATCTGTAAGCTTACAAAACTACGCTGGCCTAACCTTAAAACTTCGCGCCAAGGAGCCGAGGAAAAAAAGAAAAAAATAGATAAGGACCAGGTGTAAGGAATCCCAAACAATCAGGTGATTACGTGAACTCCAATATAAACGCGTACTAACAATCAGTCGATCATCATTATTCGCCGCGCTCAGCATCCGACGAGACGTACCGCCCGCCACCGGACATAGGGAGCCCTGCCAATCGTTATTCGGTAAGATTCTGACCCTGGAAACCTTGTAAAACTTAACGTTAGGAAGCAAGACTAACAAAATATACTATCCGCCGCTTACTTATACCGTTTCTCTTATTACAGGCAGGGAGATCTTTTAATTAGTTGAACTCAGCGCCATTGAGAATCAAGACACTCTTTTCTGAAACGGGTAAAAGAGAAGCCCCAACATTGCAAGTAAGACCTGTGGATATATTAGAAGAGACCATACTTATATAAAATAACTATATGATAGCGGTTGGTTGAATATATTTTTTGATATGTTTCCTCTAAAGGGCTCATGCCGGTATCACAAAGGAAAGAATAGACCGAGAAACCACAAGCTAAACCTAAAATATAATGGGTAAGAGTAACGCAGCCATTACCTTTGAACTCTTGAATTAGGAGAAGTATAAATAAATAGAGATGAAACATCCCTTTACCTCTCTCCTCCCTGCCAGAACAAAGATCCTAAACCTAGACCATCAAGGACAATCCTTACCAAGCACCTATCTACTCTAAAGGGTTCCGGTTGGCGGGCGTTGATTCTTATAAACCTATATCAGGTATCAACAGTGATAACTGATACTACTGTCTAAAGAAATGCACAGCTATTCCTTTATACTAATAAATACTTATGTTACTGTGCCTATATTTTTTTATCCTTAGTCATATCCTAATCGAAATTGAAAGGTTTCCAAAAAGAAAGAATCTGAATACCCATTGTTTTTTTTAAAAAAAACAACTTTCTTCTGCTAACCATCTGCTAAGATCATTATTTAGTAAGTATCAGATCAATGCTAAAACATGCATGATTTTTGTAGTGCCAGATTAAAACATCATAACTTTATCTAATAAGACTCTTGGCCCAGACCATGCCAATGTTACCTCTCTAATTAAGTCCCCTAGACCTTTTGTGGCAATTATAGTATATACTGTACATCAAAGCACGGCCAAATAATTGGCACTGGGAATCTCGTTTGATGAATTAACAGATACCTGCCCATTATAGGCACCTGTTTTAGGACATAATTCCCAAAGAAATATTCGATCCTCCCCTCTCATTTGAAATGAATAAATCCAATTCTCATAAGGAAATGACAATACTATATGACAAGATAAATGCAACTCTTTATATTATTTTTATCAATCTACAGCTGCTGCTTAAATTGTTTCTCTTATTTCTATTTTTGTTAAACAAAATGCATAATATTTAGATACATGTTTTATGAGCAAGAATCGATATAATTGTATATATCTTCACCTTTAGATATTGTGTGGCTGCTCCAGGAAGAAGGCGCTGGCCGCCGAAACGCGCGTAGAGACCGAACTTTCATGCCACCCATCTTATATAATTTTTAATGTTCATATAGTGTTAATTTATGTTCGTCAATTGCACCCTATGGAATTTTTGTATTTGTGTTGTGATTTTAATGTGATAGAATGAACTCTCATTTTTTATTTGTGTTAATTAATTAATAAACATATGTTTTTTAAGCAGCTGTAGTCCATTGCTACATATCCTTTGATCTTGTAAAGTATTATTGTGTCCAATTGCCTAGGCTGTTACTTCTCAAATATCTTCTTTTCCCTGACCTAGGAATTATAAATTCGTCTATTCAGGGGGTCCTTGTTACATACGCAATTGTCCCATGCACTACTCCATTCTTCCATCCAGCACTATATACATGTCCTATCACTCCACCAATACCTAAGCACTTCTAAATTCAGCACGCACTTTCTTTGCAACACTGAAATTACTCCAGTTATTAGTCATATATTTAGGGAATAGCGTAGTCACTAACACAAGTGCAGGTACAATATTTTGTACACTATGCATGCACACCTCTAACCAGCTACAAATATTGATATGCTCTTCTAAATTCCCAGTTAATACCAATGCAGTGTAGGGATCCTCCTGTCTGTCCCATGCATTTCTTCAATCACCCAACCAGCACTATCTACTTATCCTATTACTCCACCAATACCTAAGCACTTATAAATTCACTATACACTCTGTTTGTAATACTGTAATTATTCTAATTACTAGTCATGAACTTATGGAATGGCCTAGCTACTAACACAAGTACAGCTATAATATGTTGTGCACTATCCAAGCAGACCCTAACTAGCTACATACTATTGATACACTCTTCTAAATACCCAGTTAGTACTCATGCAGAGTAGGAATTGTCCAGTGTGTCCCATGCACATCTTTAATCACTTACCTACCACTATCTACTTATCCTATCACTTCACCAATACGTAAGCACTTATAAATTAAGTGTTCACTCTGTTTGCAGCACTGTCATCATTCCAGTTACTAGTGATATTCTTATAAAATCACCTAGTCACCAACACAAGTACACATAAAATATTCTGTGCATAATCCCTACAAATCTCTAAGCAGTTACATACTATTGGTCCACTCCATTAAATACTGAAGTAGTAGCCATGAAGCGTGGGATATCTCCTGTCAGTCTCATGTAATTCTTCAATCACCCATCCAGCACTATGTCCTTATTGTATCAGTCTGCCAATACCTAAGCACTTATGGGGCACCAGTACATCACTTTTTGTAACGTAGTGATTGCGCCAGGCACTTCTTCATATTTACAAGAAGAGAAAAAGCCACCCTGCGTGGTTTTTCCTCTCCTTGTAAATACAACCCCTTCATACACAGAACTTTGCTTTGAAGGTGGTTCCATAGGTGGTGCTGTGGGTGTTTCCATGCAACACCCATAGAACAAGACACATCTCCAGATTTATGAGAAATCGTAAATCTGGAGATGAGTGTGAATGCTGCGCCATCCTAGAGTTGGTGTAGCAAGGCGCAATGAGGAGAATTGTTTTCATTTCTCCTAATTTTTTCCTCTTTCAATGCATGCTGCATTCCACAGCATACATTGAAAGAGAGAAATGCCTTTACTGGTGGTTTTTGTGCAGAAAGGTGTCCCTTCCTGCACAAAAACAATCTCTGCACGGCACAGACATCGTTGCACCATGGTGCAAGGGTGCCTGTATCACCGCATGGCTGCAGTTTGTGCAGCAGTGCAGAGGGAAGCACAGAGTTGCAACATATTCATGTACATTTGTCAAATCCCTGTGCTTTGGAAGTGCCACAGTGCAGTGCAGCTAAAGAGCTAGCAGTGTCACACCGCAGTACATAAATCTTCACCTATAAATTCAACATACACTACTAATGCATTCTTTCAGTCAATCTTGCTGTATACATATATTCAACCAAACTTTCACACATTACCTTGCAATTATAGTTCTTTCTTTAACCAGATAAGGTAGTTCTGATTAGAACTTTTTTTTTCTTTTATATCTTTTTTTTGGATACATTTTGTATTTCTTTGGTGTTTTTTCAAAAAATGAACAAAAAAAGAAGGAATAAAACCGGAAACTTTTGGAATTACTTATCATTCCAAAAACAAACAAACAAAAAAATAACAACGATGGTTGCGTTGCGGTGCACAAACTACATCCACCGACAGCTCACCGAAGCATATAAGTTTCTTACACTTCAGGCAGTGTTGCTCGAGAAAGGCGAATTCTGGCCTAATGTCCATTGCAGGTGTTTCTGAGGATGCTCTAGACGTAGTTGTCACAGCAGGTGAGGGGTTCAAAGCAGCTCGCCTCATTTCCTCCGGAGCAAGATTGAGAGGATGTGTGGTCTGGAGATGCTTGTACATAGAAGCAGTGCCACAAGAGTATTTTCTTTCTCTGCCTCTTGACAGGACTCGGTCACAAATTTTGCACGTCACCTTTCTCGTATTTACTTTCTTCTCTCCAGGTAGAAAAGTGAAGAATTTCCCCACGACAGATTCCGGCCTCTGTGGACGTGGTGCCTCCTGCAAGAATTCTTCTTCAGAAGATACCTCCTGCTGCTGCTGCCCAGATGCCATTTTGTTTGATATTTTTTTTAAAACACCAACAAAACAAGCAAAAAGGGTTCTTGCAGGAAAAGAGATGTCTCTCCGAAGATGCTCCAACAAGAATGATTAAAATGGGTGGGGTCCTACAATAGTTACAGTGGGAAATGTTATGAAACAATGAAATCTTTTTTTTTAGGTCAAATGGTATCTGCGCACTCTGCGCTCACGAAGCACGCACCTGACGCAACTTGCCGAAAATATATTTACAAATAATATAAGTTCATTATAAGTACAAATATATTATTTTATGAATATCTTAGATAATCTCTTGCCCTAATATGTATATTAAAGACACATACATATCATTCGTAGAACATAAAAAAAAATTGCGGGAGTCATGCACCCAGCACGCCCCAACACGCATATGATGTCACGTGGGACCCACCACCGCGCAAGCCTCGCGACCATAATGCGCATGTGTCACGAATGTGCAGGAGTCACGGACTGGTCGCATACTTATCATGCACATCACGTAATATTAAATGTATATGATGTAACTGAAAAACACGCAGCCATCTCACACTGTACGCGGATCCTTCACGACTTTTCTAAAATGGCGGCTAGAATCTGCGCACCCACCGTGATGTGTACCTTTTGGGTGCGTGACTCAGTAAAAAATTCGGATTTTTAAAAAAAAAAAGAAAATAATATAATTATATATAAAGAAAAAATAAAACAAAAAAATTAAACAATATTTTAGTTAGATTTTTTGTTGCAATACCCACTCACTGATTCCTAAGTCTACACACACAACTACCCATTCAACAACAGAATCTCTTATACATGCAGTCACTAATTATTAGAACACTATCAAATGCACTTATACACATATATAGACATTGACACATCAGCAGTCATCTTAGTCGGTTATGCAGTCATCCTATTCACTCATGAAAAAAATTATTCACACATACATTTACTCATTACACAATTATACACAAAACACCACATTTATTCAAAAACATGGTAAATCATAGTTAATATGTTAAAAAATCACCATTACAATTATACACTCATTCATATTTTTACTCTCACAATCACTGACTCTTACATATACTTATTTATATACACCAACTCTCACATACAATGCCTTTTATTTTTTTACTTTGTTGAAGATGTACAACTAAAACATATATTCGCTTACCAACACACAAATAAATACACTCAGTCACCCAAATCTATACACCTAGGGGTCGATTAGGATGGCGGACGGAAATGGGTACTGTCCGCCATGGTGGTGGAAATTTTACTCCCGGCTGCGCCGCGGAGATTCCGCGGTTGGGATTAGGATAATCATGTCACGAAACTCCGACCGCGGCGGACGGAACACATCCAACTCCGTCCGCGGCGGACGGAGTCCAATGAACAACCACTGCCGCGGACGGAAATGACAGCGGAAAATAACACATGTACCGCCATACCTGTGAATACTCCGTGGCCGCAATTAGGATAAATCCGCCCGTACCACGGAACGCACAGCCATCCACGTCCGCGGCGGAAAGAATGCAACGATAACCACAGCATCACTGCGGAAGGCCAACACGCACAACATCCCTAGCGGCAAACAAATGTTAGAAAGTGTACCGCAAGTCCAAAGCAAACATACGAACATTGACAACGCCCCCCCCATACACCAACACCAAGCACAAGCCACCATGACACGTCCCAAGTATCCAATAATGCACACTAGTCAACACGCCCACCTACCACCTGACTGCCAACAACCATTGAGACACGACTATAAAATGACACCCACACACTACCACAATCCTTTGCATCACAGCATTGCTGCTAGCAAGAGGCCACATTCGAGATACTGCTAACTCACATAGAAGACACACAACCACCACCCTACCACACCCACCACACAAACACCCACCACACAAATCCTACACATCACACACCACACACCTGCACCCCCCAACTCACTCAACTCACACACTGAGCACCACACACCATGGCACCCAAAAAAAAACCTAAATTCACGGAGACAGAGTTGAGGGTAATGGTAGATGAAATAATCCGTGTTGAGCCCCACATCTTCGGGGCCCAAGTCCAGCAGACGTCCGTGGCGCAAAAGAACCACATGTGGGACAGGATCGTCACTCGGGTGAATGCGTCGGGGACTGTGCCGAGGACGAAGCATGACATTCAGAGGCGGTGGCATGACCTGAAGACCAGGGTGAAGGGCATCCGAGCTAAAAACTTTGCTAGAGCCAATCATACTGGCGGTGGCACACCCCCGGAGCCCATACCCTACACCGATTGGGAGGAGAAGGTGCTGGTGATACTACACCCAGAGAGCCTAGACGGACTTGACGAAGGAGAAGAGACTGGTGAGTACAAACCAAGCACCACGATCAGCACGACATGGTCAGGCTCACACAACTGAGAAGAAACATCTCCTACGCCCCAACCCATGCACGTTGGACACCAACTCACAAACATGTACATGGCTCCCAACAGGCCCTCATGTTCACGGGGAGGGTGGTGGTGGTGGAGGGTGGGGTGTGTGAGAGGCCCAAACTACAACTCCCAACAGGCCCCCATGTTCACGGGGAGGGTGGTGGTGGTGGAGGGTGGGGTGTGTGAGAGGCCCAAACTACAACTCCCAACAGGCCCCCATGTTCACTGGGAGGGTGGTGGTGGTGGAGGGTGGGGTGTGTGAGAGGCCCAAACTACAACTCCCAACAGGCCCCCATGTACACGGGGAGGGTGGTGGTGGTGGAGGGTGGGGTGTGTGAGAGGCCCAAACTACAACTCCCAACAGGCCCCCATATTCACGGGGAGGGTGGTGGTGGTGGGTGGGGTGTGTGAGAGGCCCAAACTACAACTCCCAACAGGCCCCCATGTACACGGGGAGGGTGGTGGTGGTGGAGGGTGGGGTGTGTGAGAGGCCCAAACTACAACTCCCAACAGGCCCCCATGTTCACAGGGAGGGTGGTGGTGGTGGAGGGTGGGGTGTGTGAGAGGCCCAAACTACAACTCCCAACAGGCCCCCATGTTCACTGGGAGGGTGTTGGTGGTGGAGGGTGGGGTGTGTGAGAGGCCCAAACTACAACTCCCAACAGGCCCCCATGTTCACGGGGAGGGTGGTGGGGGTGGAGGGTGGGGTGTGTGAGAGGCCCAAACTACAACTCCCAACAGGCCCCCATGTTCACGGGGAGGGTGGTGGTGGTGGAGGGTGGGGTGTGTGAGAGGCCCAAACTACAACTCCCAACAGGCCCCCATGTACACGGGGAGGGTGGTGGTGGTGGAGGGTGGGGTGTGTGAGAGGCCCAAACTACAACTCCCAACAGGCCCCCATGTTCACGGGGAGGGTGGTAGTGGTGGGTGGGGTGTGTGAGAGGCCCAAACTACAACTCCCAACAGGCCCCCATGTTCACGGGGAGGGTGGTGGTGGTGGAGGGTGGGGTGTGTGAGAGGCCCAAACTACAACACCCAACAGGCCCCCATGTTCACGGGGAGGGTGGTGGTGGTGGAGGGTGGGGTGTGTGCGACAGGAAACAGAAATGTCTACAAATCTATATGACCATGTAATGTCCACATTACTGACCAGCTCTATCTTGTCCCTCAGGTGATCGTCAACTGACTGGGGAAACCAGTACCCGGCCGACAGCCTCGCCTCACACACATACAGGACTCTCTGGTGACGAGGACACAGGCAGCTCCGGTGCGGAGGATGGAGCAGGACCAAGCACGCAGCCAGGGCCATCTGGCTCACAGGGACTCCCGGGACCGACCAACGTCGCATGTGTGACTCCAGCGACACCTGTCTCTGTGATCTGCACAGTCCCCACCACCACCAGTACCACCAGTACCACCAGTAACACCAGTACCACGACTCCTGCCTGTGCCACCCAGCATAACCCAGCGCACGACGCTGGTCCATCGGCCTCACACACAAGCAGGGTGAGTGGGCCACAAACACAGGCAACGGGACATCAGCCAATCAGGCGAGCCACACACCGCCGTGCAGAGGAAGGACAGCTACCCCATCCAGTGGCACAGTCCCTACAAGCCCTTGCCAGGTGTCAGGCGTCATACGACCTGTCCCAGGCAAACGCTGATCGTGCACACCAGGACTCAGTGGACAGCACCAACATCCTGCGCGAAATCTCTGGCTTCCTTGGCCAGATGGTGCACATCATGGGCCAGCAGGAAACGATGTGGAGGGAATGGGTTGGCCAGAACAACCCCCCCCCTCCACCAATTGTCGTAGCGCCACCGCCACCGTCACCTCCGCCTCCACTGCCACCGTCACCTCCGCCTCCACCGCCACCGTCACCTCCGCCTCCACCGCCGCCACCACCACCTGTGCCCCTGGCGACGGATGTGGCCCATCAACAACCTGCCCTCCCAGCTGACTCTGTTCCACCTCAGAGACGGAGGGGCCGGCCGAGGCAGGAAGTGGCTGAGAGCAGTGTTGGAGCGCCATCCACACGCTGCAAGAGGGGACGCCAATGACAATGTCACTGCCTGTGCCAGGCATTCACCCTGCTAAGTATCCTGTCCCACAGACAATCATTCCCACTGGTCTGCTGGACTACCCTGACACCCCCCAATGTGGTGTCAGCACGGACATTTCATCTGCCATTACCTTCAACTCCAACTCCCTCCACCCCACTTACTTGTAAATATTCACCAGCACAAAAGCACAACCTGTAAATAAATTGCACTTACACACACAATGATGTTTTGCCTCCATGTTTATTCACATGATTGCCTTCAGAAACAGACGTAAACAGGTTCAGGGATCATAGTCGTACATGATCATGGCGCTGCGGGAGTGACCTAGGGAAAATCAGAGACAGCAAACACACGTCAGGAAACAGATTCACACACATCACAACACAATGCACAGCAACATTACACAAACGACAACCATCACAAAAGCATGGGATGAGAGCACACACATCATGGAGACTAGTATGTCCAAAGACATGAAGACACACATATGCAACCATCACAAACAACACCCAGCTGATGAAGCCCACATCCACACAACACCAGCAAACATACATGAGGCAATGTCAACCGCCACTAGAGGTAGTTACTCACATTCAAGGGAAGTAGCGATCTATGAGCTGGCGCCTCTTGTCCACACCTTCCTCCTCACCACTATCCTCATCAGTCGACATGGGTGGGATGGGAGGCCGAGGAACTTCTTCGTCTTCAGGGTCCAACAGCAGTTCAATGTCATTGCGTACTGCCAGGTTGTGGAGCATGCAGCAGGCAATCACGATCCTGCATACTTTCCTGGTGAGTAAGGCAGGGCCCCTCCGGTCTTATCGAGGCACCGAAACCTAGACTTTAGCAGTCCAAAGGTACGTTCGATGACTCTCCGTGTCCTTCCATGTGCATCATTGTACCGCATTTCACCCGCTGTTGTAGGATTACGTAGGGAACTGAGGAGCCAGGGCCGGTTTGGGAACGCCGAGTCGCCTATGTAGGGGGATGACAGACACAAACATCACAACAAGATATGGTGGGTACCCCATGCAACACAGAGATCACAAGAGTCCCCACTGCACACTCACCAACAAGCCACGCTTGACCGGGTCGCAGATTTGCCATGAGTCGTGGGACAATGCTGCTCCGCATGATGTGGGCGTCATGTGCGGAGCCAGGAAATCTTGCACACACATGGGAGATGATGTTGTTTGCCAGGCACACCACCTGCACGTTCAGCGAATGGAAGTGTTTGCGATTCCTGAAAACGTGCTCCCGTGCCCGTGGTGGAATGATAGCGATGTGTGTGCCATCAATTGAACCCACAACGTGAGGTATGTGGCCCAGTGCATAGAAGTCAGCTTTGACTGCTGCCAACTCTTCCGGCCGTGGGAAATGTATGTAGTCATTCTTGTACAGCATCATAGCTGTTAAGACATCCCGAAGAACCGTGATGAACATGGCCTGTGACATCCCCCCGGCATGTCCAACTGTGTACTGAAATGTGCCAGTAGCAAAGAAATGTAGTACCGCCATGACCTTTGCAGTGGGTGTAATTGACCCAGGATACGTCCTACGTGGCTGCAGATGAGGAGACAATTGAGCCACAAGCTCCAGCAACCGACGTCGATCCAGCCGGAATTTCCGAATCACCTCCTCGTCAACCATATCCTCCAGCACAGTGTATGGGCGATGCACATTTGGAGCCCTCCTGTGTGGGAGAGAGATGTAACTTAGGTCAACTTACAAACGACGCATACGTGTACAACTCCATTACATGTGAACCTTACTGACAAAACTTCAGTCTTCACCCTAATGTTTAGTAGCCACATCACAGACACACATGCAACTGCATGCACACAAACGATAATTATACACACGCCATGTCATCAAGCACAAATGCCAACACCAATAATGTTGTGCATACGGTAATTACATGCATGGTGACACAACGTCCAAAACACATACACGGAATGCATGTGTACCACCACCACTGTAGTCACCTCGCCAGAACAAGACACTGACAACAGATGCATAATTTGGCCATACAGCCGTGATGTACTGTGTAGTTGTGAAGATGTAAGAACGTCTGTAGGGTCACACCCGACGTCAACACGTACAAATGCACATCTGTTGCCCATTGTGTGCCGACCGATGGGCATAGTATGGACACACATGCTATATTGTATGACATATGACCTTTCCCTATCACGCTCACAACCCTCATGACGCAACTGCACACAACACATCACGGTGCAGCGTCTGACAAGATAACATAATTGGCGCCGCCATGGCGGTGCACAACTTCCGCTACTTCCCAAAGGCCATACGCGGCCAGCGTCCCTCTTCCCATTGGCTGCATGTGCAGGGACCGTCACGGGCACACATCGGCAACCGCACGTGCAAGCTTCAGGCACGGATGCTTCAGTTGCAACAATGTTCTATCACTGGCGCCTCCATGGCGGTGCACGTACTCAGCGGGGGAGGTGCAGGCCTATACACCCTGTAGATGTACTCAATGGACATGCCAGTTCATGACCCCCCTTACAGTCACATTGCATCATCCACCGTACACCGGCCAGAGCGGCCGGGCCTAGGACGGCCGTGCCCGGCCATGTCCACAACCGCCGTGCCCGGCCATGTCCACAACCACCGTGCCCGGCCATGTACACAACCACCGTGGCCGGCCATGTACACAACTACCGTGCCCGGCCATGTACACAACCACCGTGCCCGGCCATGTACACAACCACCGTGGCCGGCCATGTACACAACCACCGTGGCCGGCCATGTACACAACCGCCGGGCCTGGCACGGTGGTTGTGGACATGGCCGGGCACGACGGTTGTGTACATGGCCGGGCACGGTGGTTGTGTACATGGCCGGGCACGGCGGTTGTGTACATGGCCGGCCACGGTGGTTGTGTACATGGCTGGCCACGGTGGTTGTGTACATGGCCGGGCACGGCGGTTGTGGACATGGCCGGGCACGGCCGTCCTAGGCCCGGCCGCTCCGGCCGGTGTACGGTGGATGATGCAATGTGACTGTAAGGGGGGTCATGAACTGGCATGTCCATTGAGTACATCTACAGGGTGTATAGGCCTGCACCTCCCCCGCTGAGTACGTGCACCGCCATGGAGGCGCCAGTGATAGAACATTGTTGCAACTGAAGCATCCGTGCCTGAAGCTTGCACGTGCGGTTGCCGATGTGTGCCCGTGACGGTCCCTGCACATGCAGCCAATGGGAAGAGGGCCGCTGGCCGCATATGGCCAATCGCAAGTAGCGGAAGCAGTGCACCGCAAAAACAGGGCCAGTCATTGGCCCATTTCACGAACACGCTTCCAGGGCTGACCAATTGCTGGCGACGTATGCCACTGACACGTGCTGAGGGCCCTATATATGTGTGTTGGCCAAAATGACACTTCCTACCCTGGGGACCAGTGCTGCCTGTTCACCTCGACCTGCTGCTGCTGCTGAGCTGACCACCGACTGCTGCCTGTGACCATCACCTCGACCTGCTGCTGCTGCTGAGCTGACCACCGACTGCTGCCTGTGACCATCACCTCGACCTGCTGCGGCTGCTGAGCTGACCACCGACTGCTGCTCTAGTGCCATACTCCGTGATCTTGCCATGTCGAGAGGCAAAGAGATCCGGTCTCGACCCTTCACCGCCGCGGAGCTTGATGTCCTCGTGGACGGTGTACTCCGCAACTATGGACGCCTCTACGGCGCACCAGGACGGGTGGTAAGTGCAGTGTGGGACATGTTGGTGTGCATGAGGGGGCCAAATAATCAGGCCTATTTCTATCTTAGCTGTGTAGTGTGGGCTAGGCATATGTTCCTGATTGTGCATAGCTGCTGACAGTTACGTCTTGCCCCTATGTGTGTGACAGGCCAACTGTCCACTGACTTAAACCCTTTTGTCTCCCATCATGGTAGGTCAAGCTGCACCTTCGCAAGGACCTGTGGAGGAGCATAGCACGGGAAGTACGGGCATTGGGGGTGTGCAACAGACGACATACACACTGCCACAAACGCTGGGACGACATTTCCAGGCTGAGCAAGAATGTAGCGGAAGTAACACTGGGCATGATTCCAAGGACGCCCCGTCTGGCCCGACGCTCCATGACCCCTCTCATGCACCGTATCATTGCAGTGACGCATCCTGAACTGGCCGAACGTCTGAGTGCCGATCAACAGCAAACTAGCGGTGAGCATACTGTCTGTGTAGGAAACCTGTGAGTGCTATGCATGTATTGGTGCACAGACACAGTATTGAGTTCCGTGTTGCGTATGTATCTCTGTGATGCCATTTTGGTCCCATTGGGTGGTTCTCATTTGACATCCAGGTCCGCCATGTTGACACGCCACTTGCTTCGTAGTTGAGTGTTGAAGCACATCCCCTAGTGGTCCATGGCCCCATGGCAGGAAATGTGAGGATGACTGGTAGAGGTGGGCCGTGTGCAGGATGAGGGCTACTAAATCTTTGTCAGCTATGTAATTTGGCAATCCTGGTCCTTCTGTACGTCAGTCTGCCCATGACTCACACATCTTTTATGTGCATTTCAGCTATGACAGAGGACACTCAGCCACAGACGGTGGAGAGTAGTCGAGGAAATGAGTCCGGCTCAGACTTCGCACACACACAGACTGACACAGAGGAGGCCAGCGCCGGAGAGGGGGACAGGACCGTCCCTGAGGACTCGCATGTGGAGACACCATCGTCCTCCTCGTCGGACACTCTTGGTGAGCCTGCACTGTTGTCACAGACTGGGAGTGGGCACTCATCACCTTCTGTCGGAAGACAGCACACAGGGCCCACACTTCCGCCAACTGCACCATGTACTGTTTGTGGCCGGAGGAGTAGGGGGAGCAGAGTGGCGTTCGGTGCAGGCACCGCTGCCCCTGCCACGGTGAGCCAAAATGCACTGTGTGCTGAGGCCGTTGATCTGCTGCGACAGCTGTGTGTGGGGCAGACCAATATGACAAATGCTTTCCAGGACCATGATAGGAAGTTGGGGCAGGTGGTGGCATTCATGGAAGGGATGCATGGCGATCTTGCAGGTCTACACAGGACAGTGCAGTCATTGGCAAGCAGTGTGTCGTCTGCAATAGTACAGTCGCATGAACAGGGTGCTACTTCTGTTTCCCCATCTACACCACTGGATGTCTCAGGGGGTAGTGATTATTCTGAGCAGGACTCAAATACAGGTTATTGCACTAGAAGCAGCGTCAGACAGCACGTCAGGGCACGCAGGGCACAGACCCCATCCCCTAGATCAGCTAAATCTGTTCACGTAGACAACATCAGATACACTGGAGTACACACACAGGATCCACAAGTGTTGTTGGGGGACATGCCTTCAGGAGCTACACAGGCATTCAACACAAAAGGTACTCCCAAGGCAAGGGATACTCACATGTCCATGGACTGTACCTTGGACAAGGCCAGTCAGAAGACAAAGGCACCTCCTAAGAGCAGGGAGACTCCCAAGGGCAGGCCCACAGCAGAGGAAAGGGACACTCCCAAGGACAGTGACAAGACAAAGGCACCTCCTAGGAGCAGGGAGACTCCCAAGGGCAGGCCCACAGCAGAGGAAAGGGACACTCCCAAGGACAGTGACAAGACAAAGGCACCTCCTAGGAGCAGGGAGACTCCCAAGGGCAGGCCCACAGCAGAGGAAAGGGACACTCCCAAGGACAGTGACAAGACAAAGGCACCTCCTAGGAGCAGGGAGACTCCCAAGGGCAGGCCCACAGCAGAGGAAAGGGACACTCCCAAGGACAGTGACAAGACAAAGGCACCTCCTAGGAGCAGGGAGACTCCCAAGGGCAGGCCCACAGCAGACGAAAGGGACACTCCCAAGGACAGTGACAAGACAAAGGCACCTCCTAGGAGCAGGGAGACTCCCAAGGGCAGGCCCACAGCAGAGGAAAGGGACACTCCCAAGGACAGTGACAAGACAAAGGCACCTCCTAGGAGCAGGGAGACTCCCAAGGGCAGGCCCACAGCAGAGGAAAGGGACACTCCCAAGGACAGTGACAAGACAAAGGCACCTCCTAGGAGCAGGGAGACTCCCAAGGGCAGGCCCACAGCAGAGGAAAGGGACACTCCCAAGGACAGTGACAAGACAAAGGCACCTCCTAGGAGCAGGGATACTCCCAAGGGCAGGCCCACAGCAGAGGAAAGGGACACTCCCAAGGACAGTGACAAGACAAAGGCACCTCCTAGGAGCAGGGAGACTCCCAAGGGCAGGCCCACAGCAGAGCAAGGTCCATCTCCCAAGGGCAGGGACACACACAGAGAGCAGGTGTCTACTGGAGACAGGTGCACCACAGACGACAAGTCTGCTGGCAGGAACAGGGCGGCAACCAGGGCACAGGCTACATCCAGAGACAACACTCCACCTAAGGATAAGACACATCATACGGACAAGGCATCTAGCATGGACAATGGCGCAATCAAGGACAGGCATACTTCACCCCTGGCTGCACTGAGGCTGATGTTTTCTACTGAACGCCAAACAGATGTCTCCGCGGCGGAGTCCCCCCATACCTCCACTCCCATCCAGGCCAGTCAGAAGCAGAGGAGGGTGTCCCCTGTTGTTGCATCCCCCATTACACATGATTCCGAGTCCAGGCGGCAGGCACAGAGCAAACGACAAGCAGGCTCCAGCACGTCCCCAGAAACCAGATCCCCGGCTGCAGATGCTCCACCTATGGTGGGTGGTGATTCTTTAGAGTCCCCACCACTTGGCAGTCCTGTCCTGTCCAGGGTGCACTCACACATCCCTAAGAAAAGCAGACACACACCATTGACACCTGCCAACCCCGATTTGGCTCAAGGTCAGCTATCCCCAGCTCCCAGGCCCACCCTGCCTCCTGGCCCATACAGCCCTGTGGCTCATCATTTCAGTTGTCCCAGTGGCGCTGGTGCAGTTGACTCTCATGTATCAGATGGTGGCACTGTGTCTGTTGTTGGCTGTCATGCATCATGTAGTGGCACAGTCTCAGTTGTGCTCTCTCCTGTTGCAGGTCCTGGCAGTGTATCTGGGTCTATGGCTCACGTGTCAGTTAGAAGATCTGTGGCTGTGTTGCACACTCCTGTTTCTGGTGCTGGCAGTCTGTCTGGGTCAGTGGGTCACGTGTCAGTGACTACATCTGTGGCTGTGTCTCACATTCCTGTTGCTGGTGCTGGCAGTGTGTCTGGGTGTGTGGCCCATGTGTGTGTCACTCGGGCTGTGGCTGTGTCTCACACTCCTTTTGCTGGTGCTGCCAGTGTGTCTGGGTCCGTGGCCCATGTGTGTGTCACTCGGGCTGTGGCTGTGTCTCACACTCCTGTTGCTGGTGCTGCCAGTGTGTCTGGGTCCGTGGCCCATGTGTGTGTCACTCGGGCTGTGGCTGTGTCTCACACTCCTGTTGCTGGTGCTGCCAGTGTGTCCGAGGCAGGTAGTTCACGCAGTCCCCCTGATTCTGTGATGTGAGGTGCTGAACACTTCACTCAAATGTTATTTCACATGGTGTGTCCATTGAGAACTGCATGGCACTCTTGTGGTTCCTGTGACGGGTTGGTAGGGACACGTACTTGTGCTGCCTCTGATGGACCTGCTCTGTACTGCACAATGCCCTGTTGATGCTCTGATACTGCATTCTGCCCTCTCGTTAACTGCCTATGATGTACCTGCTCTGTACTGCACAATGCCCTGTTGATGCTCTGATACTGCATTCTGCCCTCTTGTTTACTGCCTCTGATGTACCTGCTCTGTACTGCACAATACCCTGTTGATGCTCTGATACTGCATTCTGCCCTCTCGTTTACTGCCTATGATGTACCTGCTCTGTACTGCACAATGCCCTGTTGATGCTCTGATACTGCATTCTGCCCTCTCGTTAACTGCCAATGATGTAGCTGCTCTGGTGCCCACTTTGCCCATGCTCACGCATACACTGTGATTATACCCCTATTTGGTACAATAAAGGTAGTCTATCAAGTCTCGTGGTCTGTCGTTGTCATTCCTGCTTGCGTACTACAAATGTGTATTCGTATTTGCTTCTCATCAGTGGTTTCGGTAACATGACACTCCCCCTCCCTACGTCACGTCCCTTGCTGGTATTCCCCTCCAGACAGCCAATGGTTTGTGCCTTACCTGCGTCGTCGTCGATAGTGGGCCATGACTAGGACGTGGTGGATCGCGAAGAGCATCGGGAAAGCGTGTACCGCTGGGTCCATGGTGGTGGTCAGCTTGCGGTGGGTATCTCTGCTATGTCACCTACGTTCGCTGTGGGGATTCCGCCGTGTTCAGACAGGTTGTTTTTCCGCTGCGGTTTTATGTGTATTTTCCGCCATCTTGATTTGGGGGACGGTCTTAGACGTCAGTACGTACGGCGGGGCCTCCGGATGTGTTCCGTCCGCCACGTGGTCGTGTGTAGTTCGGCGGCGGTGCGTGCTTTTCCGTTGCGGACGGAAATTGGACACGTTTTCCTATCCTGATATGGCGGACTGAGTATCCGCGGCAGGCGGACACGGAAAAGGCTTTTTCCGCCTACTCCAGGGCCGCGGTGGCTCTTCCGTCCGCCATCCTAATGAGCCCCCTAGTCAATCAACCATTCACACATTTATGCATAGAATTACACACACCCCATCCAACCACACACAAACTCAGTGTCCCATACAAATACTCACCCAACTAATCAATAAATAATATACACACTCATATAGTTAGTGACCAACTGATGCAGCATGTTATACAACAACAGAGACAGTGATGCACACATTCACATAGTTTAGTTACTAATCCATGTATTAAGATAGAGGGGGAAATGAGAAAAACACCACTCGCTTCATTCGGTTATTTTATTAATGAAGGAATGCCCTTAGTGGGCGTGGCATCACATGACAACCAGCTGCATGCTGGTAATTACAGTCCATGAGATGTGATGCAATAAGTCCTTAAGTAGGTTCAGTCCCCCTGTTTGTATGCCAATTATAATTCCTTTAGTAGGTAGAGTCACTAGTTGGCAAGTTCGATCCCCTTCGGGAAAGCGGGGTTCACAAAAAGTTTCCTTTCAAAAGCATTTTCACCCCCAGACAACCAGCATGCTTTCAGTCTGAGGTGAGAATGGTGCTCCTTTCTACGGCCAAGAGTGGCCGTATGATTAATGTGTCAAACAAAGGCCCTCGAGCTCTGAAAGAGCACACTCCACTCTCCCCATCATCCGATGTGCAAGCCTTGCAGTCACTTGCCTTCCTGTGACTCTTTGTTTGATAACATGGTCTGACGCGTTTCAAGGCTAAGTACGCCTCTCCCTCATGGACAGGCACAGGGGATAATGAGAAAAACACCTCTTGCTTCATTTGGTTATTTTATTAATGAAGGAACGCCCTTAGTGGGCTCCCTGGCGCATACTGGAGGTACCCGGTGGGCTAGTTGGCTCACAGGGGGCCTCAGGATTGAAGAGGAATTAATTCCCCAACCTAACATGCGTGTTTGCACACATGTCACCTCAGGCCCCGCCCCCTTCCTTCACTATTGAGCGAAATATTCATCAGCCGAACTACGAATTCCGATTAACTCACCTGTTATCAGGAGACACCTCAGTGCTGCATCTTTCAGCCCACTACTGATTCTGAAAAGAAATTCTAACCATACTTACAGTAACTTGAATTTCCTTCCATAGGCTAACATTGACTGGTTTCACTTGGAAATTCTTCTAAGTGTGGAATTTTGGAACTTTAAAAAATTCCTCTAAAATCAGCCAAACTACGAATTCCGATTTACTCACCTGTTATCAAGAGAGACCTCAGTGCTGCATCTTTCAGGTCACTACTGTTCCTGAAAAGTAATTTTAACCAGTAACTTGAATTTCCTTCCATAGGATATCATTGCCTGCTATATAAAATATATATAAATTAAAAAAATATAAAATTTAAAAAATAAATATTACAATTTCAATATTTTTCAAAACATTTTTATTCAATTTATATTAAAAATATGTAATGTAATTTTAAAAATAAAATATCTACAAATAAATACTTTAAAACAATGTAGTAAATCAGTATAAAAAAATAACAATTAATACATTTAAAAATTATCATTTACAAAACCTTTGAAATTTACTGAAAAAACCATAGGTTTCAGTCACGTTATAGTTAGGAATTAGCATTTAAAAAACCTTAGCAATTCACTGAAAAAACCATTGGTTTCAGCCACATTATAGTTAGGAATTAGCATTTAAAAAACCTTAGAAATTCACTGAAAAAGCCATAGGTTTCACACATGTTATAGTTAGCTGGATATTTCACTCATACAAAACCATTGAAATTCCCCCGTTATAGTTAGTTCAGCTAACTATAACTCGCGCGCCCGCAATGCATTGCTGATGACGTCACATATTACATCACTCATTACATGGTCAGTGACATCACTCATGACATCACTGATGACATCTCAAATTACATCACTGATGACATCACTGATGACATCATCCTTGTGAAAGAGTGGCAGACTTCCTCTCAAACATTTTTAAATATATTTTATTTTTTAAGGAAGGGGGCCACGTGGCCCCCCTTTCCTGAGAGCCCCCTTTCGCGGGCCCCCCTCCATTTTTTATTTTATTTTAAAAAATGTATCAGGCTCCAGGGGCTGGTGTCCCCAGGGCCCACAATGATCAAGGAAAGGGGGGCCACACAGCCCCCCTTCCTAGAATAAAAAAAAACAGAAGCCGGCAACTCGCCGAGGCCTCGCCCCTTTCTTCACTACTCTGACAACGTGCCTCCTGGCAGGCTCTTGGTTAGAGGATGAAGTCCCCTTCGTGGCTGAGGGTCCTTAGGGGCCAACTAGCCCACCTGTTACTTCCATTGGATGTGGTGAAGATTTCAACCGGTTGTGCCGGTATTCAGACAAAATATCGAGTTTGTAATATCGACTTACACAATTATCGAGTTGTAACTATCTTGACAATATCGTGGACAAGAATATCGATTTTCAGGTAAGTAATATCGATGTTTAAAACATAGAAGCCATTAATATCCATTGCAAAAATATAGTTGTTTCAAATATCGATTTTTTAATTCGTCTCATGTATTTTAAATGTATGTGATGTACTTCTTGAATAAATATTGTTTATGTTTTTTAATATATGTGTTAAATTTTGAGTAGTTAATAATTTTATTTTAATTACATTTTGCGTTATTTAGTTCCATAGCGGGTTGTGGGTTTATAGGGGAATTGGGTGGGAAGAAATGTAATTATATGATATTTATGATTAGTTGTGAATTAATATTAATTAATTAATGAAGGTAATTCTGAAAAGAAAATAGGTGTGTGTTGTGGGCTTTATTGGGGTATAGGGTGGGAAGTAATATATTTTTAACTAATTCATAATTAGTTGATAATTAATATTAATTAAGTGATAATTAAATATGGAAGTTGTGTGATTTATTTTACTTGCGGGTTTTGGGGTTTATAGGGGGTAAGGGTGGGAAGTAATTTACTTTTAATTAGTGAGCAAGTTGTTGATAAAAGATGAATTAATAATTAATTATGTTAATTGCATAATTACATTTTTTGGGTGCGGGTTTTGGATATATAGGGGTTAAATTTTGGAAAGTTATTGATTTTCAATTAATGCGTAAATAGTTATTTATTAATAATAATTAATTGGTAATTAATAATGTTAATTGTTTAATTACCTTTTTTGCGTGGAGGGTTTCAGTTTATAGGGAAAAAGATTAGGAAGGTAATTCATTGTTATGAATTTTTATTTGTTTTTTATTTAATAATATTTGTTTAACTGATAATTACTGACTGGAATGGTAATAGTATTTTTTGCCCCTCCGCTATCCAACACTTTTCCTACTGCTGCACTAATTGGAGTGGGAATTGCAATTTTTACCCCTCCGGTATCCAACACTTTCCCTATTGTTGCACTGCCTGGATTTGGAACAGTAACTTTTATCCCTCTGCTATCCAACACTTTCCCTACTGTTGCACTCACTGAAGTGGGAACAGTCATTTTTATCCCTCCACACTCCAACACTTTCTCTACTGTATTGACTGGAGTTGGAATAGTATATTTTATCTCTCCGCTATCCAACACTTACCCTACTGTTCCACTCACTGGAGTGGGAGTAGTCATTTTTACCCCTCCGCTATCCAACACTTTCCCTACTGTTGCACTCATTGGTGTGGAAATAGTAATTTTTGCCCCTCCGCAATCCAACACTTTCCCTTTTGTTGTATTGACTGGAGTGGGAATAGTACATTTTATCCCTCTAGTATCCAACACTTTCCCTACTGTTGTACTGACTGGAGTGGGAATAGTTAAGGTTATCCCTCTCCAATTCAACACTTTCTCTAACATTTAATACACATACTATTCCGCCTACAATTTAAACACAACTACGCAAACTATTAAAGTAAATATATATAAAAAGTTCTACTCCCACTTAACGCAACACATAAATATTAAAACTTGATCAAAATAAATTAACAAAACTCCCTCCAATAAATGCAATAGTAATAAAAGTGATAGATTGCATATAGGGAATATTTACTGCATCCATTCCAGCCGATCACAAAACTAGGGAAACTGTTAAAGAGCAGAGGGGTAACATTTATTATACCCACTCCACTAAGTGACAAAAATTCAGGTTCCTACAGTTTAGCAGAACATACTAATTGTCCAAGAAATTGTCCAAAGACTTCTGAATGAGGATCTCTGATGCGGTTGCATTATTTGTCTTGGCTTAAACAATCTTCTTGCCTGTACCAATGGAACATTCCCACCCATAGATGTCTACTCTCCGCCTTAAATCTAATTCTCTCATGTTTTACTCTCTCTCCTCCTGCCTACTCAGATTGTTTCTTTCACCTTTTCATTCCTTCTACCTGAATAATTACAATGGACTAGAATATCTTATTTAAGCAGTGCTTTAGATGGAAATATAGAAGTGCAGGTACTCACCATTTAAAGTGCCTGTGTGCTCCTGAGAAGTGCTAATACCCTCCCATTAAATGTATTGCAGCAGTGCTGAAAAGTGTAGATACTCTCCCTTTCAAATTCAGTGCTGGTACTCAGTACAGTAGAAAGTACCTCCCTATTTCAATCAATCAATCAAATAAGTCTTTATTTCGACACATGTCATAAAAGACTGGACAATATATAAATTCACATTTTAAAAAGAACAGAGACACAGCATAAAACCCCAGAAGTATCTGGGACACAGAGTTCCTACCAAAGACCTACAGGTTTTTCCGTTACAGTGTGATCATAATTATATTTGTTTTTAAAAAGACAATATACGATTTAAAACCTAGTCAATAATTTAGTTTAAAAAGGATTTAGAGGTCGTTAGGAAGTTCATGACACAGTAGTGGTAGTATATAAAGTTAAAAGAATTAACCCAGGTTCAATTAGAACATAACTTTCTCCTCCTTATGGCCCACATCCAATGCAACAATTTAGAAACAGAAATGACAATACTTTCAGAGCAGTCTGTTTTAAAAATCCTTAGTGCACTGTGGTAGGTAATGACTTTCAACAAACATATTGACTTAAGCTACTTGTGACGTGGATGTTTGTACTCTGGACAGATGAAAAAGATATGGGCTAGGCTCTCCAGCTGGGTACTACAGAATGGACATGATAGATCTTTTCCTACAAGCCATTTGCCTGTGAAGGAATTGAGAGGAAGAGTGCCCATCCTGTACTGATGGAACCGTTTCCTATCTTCAGGAATTGTAATGATTTCCAAATAGCCTTCATAAGCTGGTTCCTGCTTGAGCTCTAAAAAGTCTCTTGTTAGTGATGGGCCAGTACACGTACGAAAGTTACGCATTGACACCATTGACCAATACTGCTCTTTTAGGACCTTACGTGGCAGGAAGGTGTTAACTGCTGGATTCTCCCACCGTATGCCTAGGCCCATGGCATTGTAAACAGCCTTGACTTCTCTAAACCAAGGGATTTTGTTAGCTGTATCGGTACTCCGGACTTCGAGGAGGGCCTGGGCATACTGGGAGAGTTCCGGTGTTACCCAGAGCCTCCTCCAGTATGCCACTGGTCTATACCGCGCCACATCCTCCAGTCGTTGGCATCCCAGGTCGTAATATAAGGGTAAAAGGGGCGTGGAAGGTGGTAGACCAACTAGTCCCTTCACAAACTTATTTTGAGAATTCGCTAATAGGGTGATGTTACTAAACCCCCATAATTCAGCCCCATACAGGATGGAAGCACTTATTTTGTTGTTGTAAATTTTAAGTGCTGGGCGATAGGTTTAGTGGCCGAACATCGCAATTCCTTTAATAGTGCTCCTGCTAGCTGGGCATGTTTAGTAGTTAGATGGTTGGTGTGAGGTTTCCATTCAAGCCTGGAACCCAATGTAATTCCAAGGTAGGTAAATGAATGAGTCGGTTCCAGCGGTTCACCATTCAAACTGATACACCCTTTCACAAACTTATGTTTGTGCATAACCATGAATTTGGTCTTTGACACATTGATGGTGAGGCCATAGTCTTTGCAGAAAATTTCAAAACGCCCAATGGACTTCTGTAGCCCCTGTTGCGTCTTAGAAATTAAAAGAGTGTCATCTGCAAACATCAACAGGGGTACTGCCATTCCATTCAGCTTGGGGGCATCCGTGGGGGGGTCCTTGAAATAGTCAATAACCCTGTTGATGTATAAAGAAAACAACGTTGGTGCCAGGACACACCCCTGTCTTACCCCTCTGAGGATCGGAAACCTATCTGTTGTTTGGCCTTGTTCTCCCCTTCGAACCTGGGCAAAGTTTTCATCATGTAATTTGAATAATAAAGAAAGTACCTCCGGTGGCATACCTTGTTCCAGGAAGACACTCCACATCTTGAGACGCGGCACTAAGTCGAAAGCCGACTTAAGATCGACAAATGCCGCGTATAGTGTGCCGCCTCCAAGAACAACCCACCGCCAGTAAATCATAACAAGTCTAAAGACCTGGTCTACGGTGCTCGTGTGTACACGGAACCCAGCCTGGAGAGGAGACAAAACATTAGCCTCATCAGTCCAGTTCAGGATCCTTGACAACACGAGCCTTGCTACCACCTTCTGGACACAGTCTATCAGGCTGATCGGCCTGTAGTTTGTGGGGTCAGAACGGTCCCCCTTCTTAACTATGGGGATTATCACGGCTCCCTTCCAGGTGTCAGGTATAGGGGAGCCTATGGTGATGGCATTTACCAGAGACTGAATGTAAGGTGCCCACACACCTTTCCCATGTAAGAAGAGGTTCGCAGGTACGCTATCCGGCCCTGGCGCTCTGCCCTTTGGGACACAATTAAGAGCAGATTCGACATCCCTTATACTAAAATATAACGGCGTAAAGTTTACAGCAGGGATGAAGCTGTTAGGATTCATCCCAGAGTCAAGGGGCGGGCAGGCAAACTGTGTCTTGAAATGCGAGACTCACGCGTCTGGAAGGACATGATTATGTGGGTGATCCCTAGGGCGCCCCTTCCCCCATTTCACCAGTTCCCAAAATGCCACCATGTTCCTAGTTCTGCTCGCATTGTATAACTCTGACCAATATTGGTCTTCCCAGGATTGCTTTGCTTCCCGTAGTACTTTCTTGTACATCCCCCTTGTAACTCGGATTCGATCCCTGTCTTTGGATCTTATTGCCGCGGCTAGTGTTTATATGCGGTACAAAAGGGGGTGGTGATGGACGGAGCAGCTGAACCAATCAAACACTCACACCCAGTTAAGAGATCTGGGTTTAATCCATCACCGTTCTTTAGCCCACTCTGCCACCCCAGTTCAGACATGGCCATATGCAAATCAGTCTGACCCTGTGCCTCATGGGAACAGTCCAGCCCAAACTGCCAAGCCATGCCTTCCATGGACCGGAAAGAAGCTTCCGAGGACCGGTTCCTGGCATTACAGCCATCTTCAGCCCGGCTTGCTTGAATCCAGTGGCAAAGTGAGCAAGGGATTCATGTCTGAGCATACCCTGTCACACTTATGGCGGCCAAAGCGGTACAAAAGGGGGTGGTGATGGACGGAGCATCTGAACCAATCAAACACTCACACCCAGTCAAGAGATCTGGGTTTAATCCATCACCGTTCTTTAGCCCACTCTGCCACCCCAGTTCAGACATGGCCACATGCAAATCAGTCTGACCCTGTGCCTCATGGGAACAGTCCAGCCCGAACTGCCAAGCTATGCCTTCCCTGTACCGGAAACAAGCTTCCGAGGACCGGTTTCTGGCATTACAGCCGTCTTCAGCCCGGCTTGCTTGAATCCAGTGGCAAAGTGAGCAAGGGACTCACGTCTGAGCATACCCTGCCACACTTATGGCGTCCAAAGCGGTACAAAAGGGGGTGGTGATGGACGGAGCATCTGAACCAATCAAACACTCACACCCAGTCAAGAGATCTGGGTTTAATCCATCACCGTTCTTTAGCCCACTCTGCCACCCCAGTTCAGACATGGCCATATGCAAATCAGTCTGACCCTGTGCCTCATGGGAACAGTCCAGCCCGAACTTCCAAGCCATGCCTTCCCTGGACCGGAAACAAGCTTCCGAGGACCAGTTTCTGGCATTACAGCCGTCTTCAGCCCGGCTTGCTTGAATCCAGTGGCAAAGTGAGCAAGGGACTCACGTCTGAGCATACCCTGCCACACTTATGGCGGCCAAAGCGGTACAAAAGGGGGTGGGGATGGACGGAGCATCTGAACCAATCAAACACTCACACCCAGTCAAAGGATCTGGGTTTAATCCATCACCGTTATTTAGCCCACTCTGCCACCCCAGTTCAGACATGGCTATATGCAAATCAGTCTGACCCTGTGCCTCATGGGAACAGTCCAGTCCGAGCTGCCAAGCCATGCCTTCCCTGGACCGGAAACAAGCTTCCGAGGACCGGTTTCTGGCATTACAGCCGTCTTCAGCCCGGCTTGCTTGAATCCAGTGGCAAAGTGAGCAAGGGACTTACGTCTGAGCATACCCTGCATTCCTTATGGCAAATAAAATGTGAGGTTGATGCAGGCAACATTAATAAATGCCTGCAAAAATGGTTTTCTTCTATTTGTAGTAGCTGCGAGTTACTAATGCTCCATATTCCTGCCCCATAGGTAGCAATAGGTACACAGTGAACTGAATATATTTGTAGCACTGGGACAAAGGCCCTTCCTCCTGATGGTGATGGCAAGCTCAGGAGGAAGCTTACTGCTTTCTACAATTTCATTATATTTTGCGCAATTTGAGACGCCCATGAACTAGAGTCACTAAATAAAATTCTTGGATATGTAAAAGTGCTAGTTTGCAATAAGGTATTCGCCCTACTGTGATGGGTGAAGATCGTATGCGTTTCAGGCCACAAGACATTGCAAAAGAGTTTTGAGAAATTTTTCCTTAGGTCTAATTTCTCCATAAAATCCACAAAAGAATTGATTAAAATACAAAGGGTTTTTGGGGTGCGGGCCATTAATACAGCGTCATCCACATATAAAAGTACAGGAATGGGAGCGCATTTCATCTTGAGAACATTGTTGGTGCTGTTCATAAGCTCCGGACTGAGTTTATTTATACATAAAATGAATAACAAAGGGGTAAGCACACACCCTTGACACACACCTCGTTTAACATTAAAAACGTTGGATACTTCTCCACCAGTCCCAAACTTTACACATGCTTTTATCTGATAGTGCAAAGATATTGAAGCATACACCAGTATTGGGTCCATCTCATTTCGATTAAAACTTGCCATAACTTAGCCCTGTTTACACTGTTGAAGGCCGTCAATAAGTCCATAAAAGCAAGATACAGGTTAGATCGCTTCGCCACAGTGTTTTTGCCTATAATATGGTATAAATATAGGGATTGTTCCACCCTACCTATTCCGTTTCGAAAACCCAGCTGACATTCATTCAAAACATTATTTTAATTGGCCCATGTTAGTATCCTTTTGTATAGGACTCTTCCAAAGATTTTATCAGGGATGTCT
The DNA here is from genome assembly GCF_964261635.1 of Lissotriton helveticus. NCBI lineage: Eukaryota > Metazoa > Chordata > Amphibia > Caudata > Salamandridae > Lissotriton > Lissotriton helveticus. The sequence goes on along the minus strand of NC_136071.1, from coordinate 480,261,027 downwards.
ATCAGGGAGATAAGGAAACCGTTTTTAGGTTAAGTGTGAATCCCCTTTCTAAAAATGGGTACTATAACTGAAAGGGCACAGGATTTTGGAATGATGGCTCATGAAATTAAAGACATTTGTCAGCAAAGGTACTCATAAAATTGGTTCACACTTAATTATATCAATGAGAACATGGTCAGTGCTGGGGGCCGTTTCCGCCTTGCGACAAAGATAGTAATAATAAAGTGGAAGTATCAAATTTGACAATGTCAATGTTGGTTTAGTTACTGACAGCATAGATGGCTTTAAAATGCGCAACATAATCCTCCCCCCTTGTATGGCAGACAATAGTGGTGCCGGTTTGATCTATTGCCCTCATACGTGATACTGTTCTCCAAAAAGCCTTACTATCCTTCAGGTTTGTGGTGTCTGTAAGGGTAGCCCACTGGTCAGTGACAATTTTCTTTCTTTGCTTTCTAGTTACAGACTTATACTCCCTGCGCAGAAAGGCCACAAGATCTTTATCTTGAGGGCCAGTATTGAGTGCCTTGCGCAGGAGGCGATTAGCCAGTGAGCACACAGGATCAAACCACCGGGGGGACTGTAATGCTGATTTAGCAGGCTTCAATAGGGACACCCTACTTTCAGCACAAAGGACTACAAAACTGTCCAAGACCTTCTCTCGACCCTTTATTTCCGTTAAAAACCCCATCACCAAAGACACATTTGCACCTAGTATTCACCGCCCACAGAGCTTTTGTTGATTCAGGTATCTTCCAAGTCAGTCTAAGGCTGTCTGGGGTTGGCTCTACACTACTTAGACTGGGTTTTCTTTGGGTAGGATTCCAGTTAGGTGTTGCTAGAGCCATCTCAATTGGATTGTGGTCACCAAAATTGGTGCAGATTATGGAATCATACAATCGATGGTTTACCACATTTTGTGAAATAAAAACTAACCCTGGGCGTAGTTTGTGTAGTTACACTACGCGTAGCTGCACAGTGCACTTCACTCTAGGCAAGCTAGGCGTAGCTACACAAACAGCATAGTGCAGTAGGGAAAATGCTGTTTGCACTGATTGCACAGTGCCGGATGCTTGTCCGCACTGTGCGTTCATTGCAAACAGCATCTTGCACAGTGCAAGCGGTCGTTTTCTGCTGCTCGAGTAGATCTGTACTCGAGCTGCAGCTTTCTCAACGCGGACTGGAAGTTTCTCATCGCGAGCGGTCGCGAGCATACGCGATCACTCGCAATGAGAAACCTGACCTCCCTGCGTTGAGAATCTCATCGGGAGGTTTATTTTCCACGCTCGCGATAGGCAACTTGATGTTGCTGATCGCGAATGAGGAAAAAGTCTCACCGGGATGTTGATTTTGCTTGCTCGCGGTCACCAACTTGACGTTCAGGACCATGAGCAAGCAAAAAATTCCCAACACACTACACTACGCTACGCGTTTCTGCACTATGCTATGTGCAATTAGTGTAGTGCCTAGTAGTGCAAACTATGCACGCTCCGCGGGCATAGCGTAGTCCTACGCCCAGGGTTTATAAAGACATAGTCTATTATAGGGGAACTATATCTCCCCCTAAAATCGGGTGGCCCTTGCATGCCTAACCCTGCCCCTCTACTATATCATACAGGTCTGCCACAGAGAGCAGCGCCTCCAGTTCATTCACTTTTGTATCTGATCTCGACAATGTAGCTGGATCTATTTTTGCTCTGTTACTCGGTAAGTTAGCATTAAAATTACCTGTTAGACACAGGTGCGGTTGTTGTCCCTTCTGTGATTTGCTCTCTACGATGGAAGAAATGAAATTAACTAAAAGAGCATTATAAAAGTAATTGTCATAAAAATGTATGAGACAAAGTTATGGACCCTTAATATAGGACTGCTTGATAATCGCTCCCTGGGGTTTTCAGAACTTCCACCTGCCTGCCTACTAACAGATTAATCCATATGGATAAGCCACCCCAAACACACCTTGCATGCGATGGGACAGCAGTATGCTGAAGCACGAGAAACCTTCAAAGATCCCAGGGACAGGTTTTGCATGTTTCTTGGAAAAGCAAGATCTCCTAGGCCTATATAAACATTTGCCGTTCTGGGAGTGATATTTTAGATAGGAGCCCGGCTACGTTCCAGCTTACATTTTATATTGAAGAGGCTTTAACTGTGGGGGGTACTCTTGCAGATTCCATTATCTGGCAGTGTTGTGGTATAAGCTTTCCCATCTTTCGCCTTAGACTTGGTGTAAGGTGGACCCACTCTGGTTATGCTGTCCTACTTGTGCAAACCAGTGGTTATTTGTCAGTCAACCTCTGTGTATTCCCCAGGCCTGCATACCTGTTGTTACATAACATACGCTGATGTAACTGGTGTTGTTGAAAACTCTGGTGGGGTACCATTATCCCATTCGGTGGCTTGTAAAAATAACCCAATAGAAGAGTAACAATATTAGTTACCATATCCCATACCAGTTAGTTCAGGCCCAGGAGTTTCCTTACACTACTTGGATTTCTAAAGTTGACAACAATACAATCCCCAGCTATATTTTCGCAGAGGCGCCAGTCCAACCCACCCTCGGAACCACAATGATCTCAGGACTCTTTGCAACATCAAAATTCTTATGTGCATTGCACCAATGGATGACCTTGTAACATAGCTCCTACCAAGATTCCTCCTGATTCTGTCTTAATGGTGGTACACCTGCCATTATCAGAACATATGGATGGGCCCCTGGTGGCAGGTTTAGTTTAGTAGTATCTCACCTATTTCCCATGCACCTGGTTTCCCTGCTGGCTCCTCCGTCTCATCATGTTAGCTCATTGTGCCAAGTTGTTGATGTAGCAGAACTGTTGACCCTGACCGCCTGGTTAGAAAACATTCATAATGGTTGGTCTCGGGCTATCGGTCATGTTAAAGGGAAGAGCTGGTTTGACCGTGCCTGTCAGCAAATTAAACGCTTGCTGAGTCGAGCAGCTAAGCAAGCTAGGCTGTGCCCAGAAGGTGGCTTCAATAAGGAGCTTTCTAAGCTCAAGGGTCAATATAGACAACTGGTTAAAGTAAAAGAAAAATTGATTTCTATCACAGCAATTGGGATGAGAAGAATAAGATCATTCACCCTGGGGATCAATGGGAGTTGTGGGTAAAAGTAAATGATTCCAGTGGCCCCAATGCTTGTTTTTTAAAAAAAACTTGTATGACTCCCAAGGATGTATGGGCAGTGTACCTGGCTGATCTGTATGGTAGTCCCTTATCCTCAGTTAGGCTTGGTTCTCAGAAAAAAGAGTAAGGGCGCTAATTGACCAGATCAAGCTCTCAAGACCCACAGGCCTCAGTAATATTCCAGCAGTGAATATTAAATCCAATAGTGACTGGTGGGCAACAGGTTTACGCTCTCCTGTTCTGCTGGATACTTTTACCCCTAGACTTGGAAGGGGCCAATAGTGAAACTTATGTGAACAAGCAGTTGCAATATAATATGTCTTCCATTCACATGAGTTTCAGGTATTGGCATTGTAAATGACAATGCCTTTTATTTATGTTTTGGGTTTTAAAACATAAAAAAAAGGCATTGTCATTTACAATACTAATAGCTAAAACTCTTGCAAATGCAAGACCTATCGCATTGCAATAGAGGGCCTTCTCAACCGCTTGTTAGATTGTAAATATCAGAAGAAGAGACCGGCCTGCGATGTCTTCAAAGTAGTGATGAATAATGCAGTGGAGAAGATGTGTCAGTGTTGTAAATTACACAAACACAAAGTGTGAAGTGAGAGTTACATATGATCGGAGCTATAAACACTCACACTCTAAAACACCTTTCGCTCTGTGATTACAATATTGCGGCTCAGGAGGAAGGGCGGGAGGGGGGGCTATTTCCTGCCCTCGCCATGATTTGAGTGTGCAGTGTGTAATTGCGTAATGTCATTGCTATCTTTGGCCTAATAAAGACACTCCAGCTGTAGTAGAGTCCTGGTTTCATCTCCTGGTGCAGACAAGGCTGTGGTTTATGTCAAGTATGGAGGGAGGGATGGTCTCGGCTGCCGCTCTGGCCTCGTACAGTGCCTCTGATATTACTAGTGAGCGAGAGGCACCGAGGTAGTGGTATTGGTATTGGTGGTGATGGTATTGGTACTGGTGGTGGTATTAGTGGTGGTGGTGGTATTAGTGGTGGGCAATGTCAATGAGGAGACAGCACCGAAGTATGATGTATCCAAAATCCAGATGTGCTGAGACAATGCGGAGATGAATCAGGCACTGCGTGGATTTCACAGTAAGAAGCTGTTGATGCATCGGTTCTTCAGCCGCAAATCAAGGCTGCATTAGAGTTGGACCGGGTGCCACAGACATTGGTGACACAGTGCTCTGTACTCAGACTGCAGTGAATTTTCAGCCACACGGCAGACACTGTGTCAATCCTTCATCCGCACAGCAGTCCTGCAACGAATATAAAAGCGGGCGCTGAGGGTTGATGCGTGAATTTCCTCACTAGTTTGCACTTCCAAGAGCCCAGAAATTCGACTTGGCACCACTTGGCAAGTCAGGGCTCTTAGCAGAAGAGCCCTGGTACTCGATCCCATGAGGCACAGGGTCGGACTGATTTGCATATGGCCATGTCTTAACTGGGGTGGCAGAGTGGGCTATAGAACGGTGATGGATGAAACCCATTAAATTAAATGATTAATAAATTAATAAATTAAATGATCTCAGGACTCTTTGCAACGTCAAAATTTGTATGTGCATTGCACCAATTATTTTTATAATTAATAAAAAAAAATAATAATATATATATATATATATATAAAAAAAAAAAATCTGTTGACTGGGTGTGAGTGTTTGATTGGTTCAGATGCTCCGTCCATCACCACCCCCTTTTGTACCGCACTTTCTAAACTCTGCATTTTCAGACACGCAATTTGAAAACCAACTTCACCAAAAGGTGTACTTTTAATTTGTGAGCTCAGAGTCCCCAAGCTGCAAATCAATATCAGCCCCAATGAGAAGTTACACTTAAAAGATATTTCAATGAAATCCCCATGTTACCCCATGGGAGATATAGTCCTTGCAATAGTGAAAAAAGAAATTAGCAGTATTTCACTATTAGGATATGCAAAACACACCAGCACATGACCAGCCTTTTAAATACCCTGCACCCTGCCCCTGGGGCTGTCTTGGGACTACCTTAGGGGGACTTACATGAAGTAAAAGGGAAGGTTTGGGCCTGAAAAGTGGGTGCAATTGCCAGGCTGAAATGGAAGTTTAAAACTGTGCGCACACACCCTGCTGTGGCAGGTCTGAGACATGTTTGCAGGGCTACTCATGTGGGTGGCACAATTAGTGCTGCAGGCCCACTAGTAGCATTTGATTTACAAGAAACAACAAATAACTGTGGGTCTAATAATCAACTCAAGACATGATATGTATAGCTGGCTATGTGTCTGTTAATGCTATTCAAATAGGAGACAGACTGGACAGTTAACCACTGTGAAAAATGTCCATCAGTTACTCGTTCTTAGTCGCCCAGTACATCATCTGGTCTACTCCACAGTAGTTTGACCACCACTCTATCCCCACAGATATAGAGGAGACAAGTAGTGTGAGAGATGTCTGGTAGGTGTTATTTGTTCGTAACTGAGAGCAGTGCTTAAATAGTAAGTGAAGGAAAAATATAAAGTGTAAGATTGGATAGTGCATACAATATTCACTTTATTCTGGGGTCATGCACCTCCAATATTAAAAACAACAATAGTGCAAGAAAGTCAGGTGGTTCAAACAAATACCTTCTGACTGGGTGATCTGGTCGACATGTTTCTGCGGACTACGGTCATTTACTATACCAGCCGCTTCCTCAGGACCCATAAACTTAATTGCTACTACTTATGTGAATTAAATAATAAGTGAATAACGGGACATTCGTGAACAGAAAAAAGTGTCACCTGTACACTTCCATTTTCCTCCTATAAGTGTCCCGTTGTGATTAGGCCAGCATATCCACATGAGATGAGATATAAAAAAACAATAATAATAATAACACCTTCGTTAGTAAGGGCTATACAAGAGACATTGCTGAAATCATATTAGTACCACATCATGGTCAAATGACCCTATTGTAAATTTCATTGTATGCGTAATCAATGCCTCACCTTAATTTGCAAGAGGGAATTGCCTCACCTCACCTGGCAAACAGCTCAGGAAAATGAAGCACCGCTCTGTAGTACAGAGAATATAAAAGTCAAAATTAAAAACCCGTGTCAGGTAAAGTTAGTGCAGAGTCACAGCCTGTGGGATGCTAAACAACACATCCTCGAACCCTTAAATAATTGTTTGTGTATTGCATTTGATTTACAGACACTTGGTGCCCTCTACTAAGGACTTACTAGTAAATCAAAGATGCCAGTCATGGATAAACCAACCTCCAATACAATTCAGATGGAGGACATATGCACTTTAGCACTGGTTAGCAGAGGTAAACTGCAGAGAGCCTTAAAGCCAACAAAACAGGTATGGAAAAATAGAAGGTTGAAGGCAAAATGTTTGGAGATAACCCTGGAAAATGGCCAGGCCAAAGCTTGGAGGCGATAGTGCTGCTGTCAGAAATGCGCTATTTTAATGTGGCATTAGGAATTGCTCTTTTTATGGTTACTGTGAAACAAAGTCTTAAGAATGGGTTTAGTAGGAAGTAATGCTGGAGGGAGGGGCTCAGGGTCAGATTGGGAAGGCGGGCAGTCGGGCAGTCGAGCATTGGCTGATGGGCAGGTGCCTAAATGTCACCTGTTGGCTGGTTTTATTAAGTCCTCTGTTACCCGGCCCAAAGAACCTTGCTATCCTCACCAGCCCCCCAGCCAGGGGGCTGTATTAAAAGGCAGGCAGATTGTCAGGGCAGGGACTTGACAGAATTCATCTTAGCCCTTGTGGGGCTGCACAGACACCCAAAGGCAGTGTTCTTTCTCTCCTGTCAGCCTATTAAACAGAGGTTGGTACGGGAAGAGTAAAGCAGGCTGTCAGGTGATATGGCCATTGGGTCATCTTCACTTCAGCCCCCACTTTCCCACCGACCTCCGAGGCCGGCCCAAAAGCTTTGATCTTTGCTTCCTTCCATCTCTTTCAGGCCACAGCCCTGAAGCTATAGTGGGCTGCGGAGGGGTGAGTGGGAAGCTGCTTCCCTGGGGGCCAGTCCTTTGGTTCGACCCAGCCCAAAAGCACTGTCTTTCCCCTGGCCCCTCCCACACTGGGCCATTTCATCACATTCAGGCCTTGGTGGATGGGGAGGGAGAGAGTATGCAGGGGCTTTGCTATGGGCCAGGTATTGTCACCGCAGCCCCAGTGTCTTGCAGGCTGAGTGTAGGGTGAGGAGTGGGGGGGTTGGAGGGGTCGCCGGTGTGTTTGCATAGGCCTAAATGAGGGGCTACATCGACCAGAGTTGCCAACTTTGGAACTCTGGAACTATGTTGGAGCCCTGGCGTTAGCTCAGCATCCTGTGATTCTTATCACTTTTTCTCCTGATGATGAAAAATAAAAACGAATTTGATCTCCACTGACGCAACTGGTGCTCATATAAAGAGATCCAATGCACTTGGGACCAGTTCACACTATATAAAACTACAAACAACATAAAAAACATACCCAGCCATTGCTCTTATTTTTAAATTTTGCAAATGCCAGAGCATGATAATTAAAGACTAATTTAATAAAATATATATTGAAAATATAATAAAACTCTTATTCCTTTTTAACATGGCTTTGTGCCTTTGTGTATATGTGATGATCAGTCATGGACCATTAAGGCAGCTTTAGATTTCAATATAAGGTGCATTTGCTTTACATGTACTGCTTAAAATACATACTTTCTACATCTTTATTGTCTGATTAACAAAAACCATTACTATTGAGAAAAATATAAAACCATAAAATACATACTGAGTATGGGAAAACATACTGGATTCAGGTTATTTTTGACATTTTGGTTCAGGCCAGGCTATTAAAATACCCATCAGATTAGGTGTTGTGGCCCTTGGACCATTGTATTTCACCTTGCCCGCTTAGCCGAAACTCAGTGGTTCTAGTTTTTACCAACGTTACTGATTCTATAAGCTATAAAATGTTAAAATGTCCAAACATTTCCATCAACATGTGTCCAATGAGACTAATCAATTGGCGTTTCCTGAAAGGGCCTGATACGGGAATGTGGGCTATTTTATTTTTGAAGAGAACAGGCCTAATTGTGATTCAAATCCGACCCTGGTAGGGCTGACGGGATTTAGTTCAATGTAATACTGTACTTGTGTCTACCTCTGCTGTGTGTTTGATCTCTCCTTCAAATTTCATATCGATTCCTTCCATCTGCTTCTCTTCACTCTTGCTTGTATAACCTTGACAATCTCTCCGTACCAACTATGATCAGCCATTCAGTCTACAGTCAAGTGTCTCCGAAAGTCTGTGTTGTCAGGGTCAGGCTGGGAAAAAACTAGGCCTTGGTACCAAAATAAAAGTGGCCATCATTAGCAAACCAGCTAGCTAAAAGGGGCCCACATTAGCAAATCATGCCGGTTTTGAACTTGTAAAGCTATGCTGTATAGTTATTTTGCAAGGTATGGGAGACTGCATGCATTTGTGTTTTCTGAAGACAATGCTTGTGGTAATATCAAGAAAATCAATAGTAAATGCCAACCTACCTAGCCATAAAACAGTCCCACAAACTAATAAAACAAGCATTTGCAATGCAATAGGTCTCACAGTTACCCGAGTTTAAGCTAATGGCATTGTAAATGACAATGCCTTTTATTCATGTTTCTAAAACAAAACCAAAAATAAAAGGCATAAATGCGAGACCTATAGCATTGCAAATGCTTGTATTGCCTGGCATCCTCGGCCTCTCAAAGCCCCCTGGGCAGCCCTGCCAAGTCTTAAAATTTGAATTCCACTGTTAGAGGTCCTTTGGCCAAAGTTTCTGAAATGCAACCTGCCCCCTTTGTTGCCACACTTGCGCGTGCTTTTACCCCTCTTTTTGTGCCACCTCTATTTTCTAACGCAGTGTAGCCGGTGTTCACTTCCCTTGGCTGGCATAGGGACATGTACTTGTAGGTACTTCCAGCTTGTGACTAAAGAAACGCAGCATTTAAGAATTTGCAGGGGCTAATGCTGTGCTCAGTAAGCGCTGCTGCTCGGGCACCTAGCATAGCTAAAAACCCATGACCCCTCCCAACCTCATTGTACCAGGACCCTATCTACAGCCATGTGGTGCCAGGGCGCGTTTCAACATGACAGGACTTCTTCGATGCCCCATTTGCCTGCACCTTAAAGCTCGCGGGCTTTGTGGTGTCCATGCTGGTTTAAAACACATCCCTTCGCTCTTCCTTCTTTCCCTTCCACTCTCTCCTCTCTTAAGAACCTATATATAAAGTGCTGCACTTTACTTTATCTGGCATCCATTTGTGTTGCTTTTTTCCCTGCTATTGGTTAATAGCTAACTCATTCATTTACGAAGCATTGCTATTTACAGCGCCAATACCCCAAAATCTGACCATTGTGAGACCTATTGCATTGTAAATGGCTGTTTAAGTTAGTTTTCAGGCACACAGGTGCCTGCAGGGACTCAAGGAGCTATCTTACCAGTGACTGAACGTGCAAACCTGCAGGTTACACAGCGATCTCCGCGACATTGACTACATAGTTGGAATGGAAGCCACACTGCATACCCCCAGCGAGCGCAGAGCCCCTCCTCCCCGCCCCCACCCCCCCAATCTAACTCACGATGATTCAAGTCTGCGATGAGAGATCTCATACACAGATCCCTGCACAGACAGACCCCCAGGATATAGCTGCATGGATTAGCACCTTTTGCGGCACAAATATGGAAATTTAGCGGCACAAATATGGAAATTTAGCAGCATTTTTGCAGCACTTTATTTTACTCCTAATCATTCATTTTCAGCATTAAAACAATGGAAACTGTTTTAGCAGAGTATTCCACTTTGTAATAGGCCCTAATGTGAAATCATTTCCTTTGATGTCCCTTCCAGTACCCCTAGCATTTTAGTGAATTGACGCCCATGCTCTAGTTGGCCATGTTACCCCCTCACCTTCCATGTCCAATGTGCCTGTATTTGAAATATATCTTGATGCATTGAGACAACCCATACTTTCATATATTAGAGCAACTTTTGAATTAGAAAGGTTTGTTCTGTCCTACACGGAGAGACGGGCAGCTAAGCTTAGGTTCGCCTTACGGGATGTGGCTGAAATGGGATTACTGAAATGACAGTAAAACCCTGTATCTTGTATCGAGTTGTGGAAAAGTAAATTTTACCATGTTCTGTGTCCCTACGCGTCCTCCATCATATGTTATCTGTGCATGATTAATATGCATATGTATTCCCCATGTTCGATTAAAGACGCAATTATAGTTGTGTCCATCTCTAGTATGCCAGTTTCCAGTTCTCGTGAATACTACGAATATCAGGCCTATTTAAAGTTACGTTGCCACGTTTCTCAGTGTGCACGTTATTCCATTGTAAAGTCCCCGTTTCTAGGCCTCAAAAGGGCCTGGACACCAGATTCACCTCCTGTCTCCTGAGCCTCGCTGAGGAGCGATACAGCCCCCACCTGTGTATCCTCGACCCTTCACTTACTTCCTGCCTTGCAGTGCCCGGTTCAGCCTGGCTCTGCCTCTGAGTCTGCCAAGAGTATGTTATGATTCCAGTTATCAGTCCAGCCCTCCTTCTCTGCATTCCTAAGCTACTGAATCGCATCAATAGTTTCCGTCATAGTCTAGCCTTTACGTCTCCATGTAAGAGAAATACTGCATTTAATGGTCATTTAATATTCTTCATCACGCACTACATGTAGAATAATGCATGCTCCAGTCTTAGAATCAAGTTAGCCTCTCCCCTCCTGACTTCTAGTTTATATCAACATGTTCTCTAAACATCAGATACTAGATACTGTTTAGGTACATGTCGCCCTGACTCTCCAGACTTCAGTCTCTGCTCCTAGCACAGAGTTCGTAGCCCCCAGCTTCTCCTAGTAACACGTCATTGTCAGTTTGCGCGCACCATTAGGTCAGAGGTCCCGGCTCCTTAGGTAGCCCCCTCCATGTTTCCGCCCCATTCATGACATATTCTGTTACGTTTGCATCACATGTCTATGTATACGCCCCTGTTACACCTACTTTCACCCTTATCTTTCGCGACTGCTATTGACCACACCCACTGCTCCGCCTATCGTATGTATTGTAATGCAACTGTTTTAGTATATATGATCGTGTATTGTTATTAAATGTTACGCCAGTCCTTTCCCCAGAGAGCGCGCTCATCCCAGATCCTGCCCGGCAGCTGTCGGGGCCCCCCTGTCAGGCCCTGCCATCCTATTCCTGTGCAGGTTGTCCTGTTCTTGTCCTTTATGCTGTAATAAACCTGCAAAACTCCTACTACCTCGAATCTTGACTCTTATTTATTGAGCTATCTGTTATTCATTTATCCATTCAAAAATAGAGGTATTATTTATTTATTTACCACATAATGGCGCCCGAACAGGGACTTGCCCTTTCCCCACGCGTCGGTGAAGCCACGCCGGCCCCCTGACCCTCTGCAGCCGTGACGGAACCATACCGTGCACGTGCAGATATTTCTGCTTCAAGTATCCCTCAGGCCCACGGAGGAGACGGAGGAGGCGGTCCAGCATCCAGACGAGACGGTGGAGGAACGCGGCGAGTCCCGACCAGAGCCCAAGCCGAGAGTCCAAGGTCCGAGGTATCCGGAGGCCCACCCGTAACAGAAGTCCGAAGTTCGTCCGTCCGGCGTCGAAGCAGTCCAGTCAAGTCCGAGGCCTTCCGTTCTTGCTGCCCGGTGAGTACCGTTGCTGGGGTAGTATCTAGACAGGGTCAATCTAATTGACTCTGGTCCGTGGGTTGGTGGTACACAGACCCACAAACGAAGTGTCCACTTCGGTGGATGCGGGTCCTGACGTGTCTCTTTATGGGACCGGTAAGTTTCGTACTGTTTCAGCAGTGCATCTAGTTTCTGTTCTAGTCAGTTCTGTTCTCGAGAAAATTCATGTATTCTGTTTTCCGTATTCCAGGTAGTATTCTGTTCGAACTGTTATTCTGAATGTTATTCATGTATTTTAATGTCGTGGTATGAGTGTGAAGTAATTATCGTGTTTATTGTGTATTGTGTTGTGTCCAGATTATAGTTCAGTCATGCCGCTCTTTTCAAAACTGCGTCAGTTAAAAACCAGAAAAGGTCTGCTAGAAGCAGCAGTTCCTGTTCCGCCTAGGGACAGTCCAGGTCATTTTATGTATCAGAAGCATGGCATAAGCGCCATATTGTATCTAGATTTATGGGTAGAGTATACCAAAGTTTTGGAAGAAAAGTATAGATGGCCCGTATCAGGTACATGGGATGCCGAGTGCATCATGAGAGTAGAAGAAGCATTATGGAAAAAGAAAGCCAGACAGTCACAGAAAGATGCCATCGAGTTATGGCGCAAAGAATCTCATAAAAGAACCGAAAAAGAAATCAGAAAGTCAGAACTAAGTAGAGAATCCTTAGAGCGGGCCCAAGAAAGGGAATTAATCGAGATTGGTGAACGAGTTAAAACCGAACAGTCAGACAGACAGAGGCATGCTCTTATCAAGGGTATGTATCCTCTTCTTGCCGAGGGCTTGCCAAAAGCGACCCCAGAGGCATCCAGTAATTTCCCGCCACCACTAGTTCCGACCAAGCTACGTCACAAACCGACCGCAGCTGATATTTTCATTTCGTCCTATTTGGACGACACAGTCCCAGAATATGCAAATCCTGTTCCTGCTCCGCCAGTCCCTGTAAATCAGGCACTTCCCGCTCCTCCAGACACCGGAGTACCTGTTACGGTACCCCCGGTCCAGCCCGCCATACAAGTCCAGCCTGCATTTCCATTTCCCACTCTGCCAGGACGAAGAGCATCAGTAGACGACTCTAGTTTAGGGGCCGCAGGGGGAGGTCCTCCAGGAACCCCGCCGCCACACAAGCGTTTAACGTTAGCCGAATTACATGCACAAGCGTCACAGCGTACGCCCAGATATCAGTCTGTTGCAGAAATAAGAAAAGCCCTTATCGAATGTGGCTATGATCCAGTCCCAGGCGAGGATAATATGGTTTTATATTCATTACGCGTGAGAAAGGTGACCGAGTATCTAGTCACCCTACCAGATATGAAAGAAGATCTAGACAGAATATATTGTTTCATCCGTACAGGGAATGATCCAGAAAGTATTAGTGAAGTCATGTCTCAAAGGAAAGCTGAGATCCAGCTCATGTTATTAAAGTTTCTGATTAATTGTTTAATACGAGAACAAGATTATCCGACCAAAGATCGAGCCGAAATGAAAATCCTGACAAGGTGGAGTGATAATATAGCCGAGGGTAAGCATAAGACCATCAGTAGTATAGAGAGTATGTACAAGAAGATTCGTAAAGAAATAATAAGGATACACGAACAACGCAAAGAAACACAAGTAAGCGAGAAAGAAAGTAACTCTGATACTGAAGAGGTAGAGGACGAGAATCCCGACAGAATAGCGTATGTAGGAAAATCTAGATTTCCAGATCGCCATTCACGTCTAGAATACAAGCCAGTTTTTCACCATCCAGCATCAGAACAAGGTTCTCTAGAACAAGTATTTCAAGCTACCGATCATATTCTGAAATCACGAATCGGTTATAGCAAGTTAAGTACTATGCATGAACAAGAACTAGTCCGATCAGCAGTCCGATGGATTACTGATTCTACCACTTTTCCAGACGAAATAGTGGCACAAATGTTTCTGAAAATGCCCCCAGCCGAGCAACGACTGGCGGGTATGTATATGATCCAGCACCTCATTACATTGTATGAGGATCAACATTCTGATCCAGGTCCGTTACACGATGTCCTGAACGAGTTACTCCAGTACAAATGGAAAGGTTTAGGTACCGATTTGATTAGTGTCATTCTAGAACAGCGCCACAAATACAGAACGTTTCTGAACCCACATTTTGTTCATGTCTCACCCCCAGAAAGTAAATCGTTTTACATAGACAGACAGAATCCGTTACGAGAAGTGCATCCAGTTAAGACAGAGGGTGGTGAAATGCAACGAGTGTTTGTTTACACCCCGATCACAAAGATGGAACTCCTAGAGATGAAAAAGTTAATTCCCTGTCATGATAAAGATCCAGCAGGGTTCCACCGAGAATTAAAAGACATGCTCCGTATGGGAGAATACACGTATCCAGATATTATTAAAATGTTAAAGGTCCTGTTGCCCGCAGGGGTATATGAGAAACTCAAAGAAAAAGAATGGGAGGTGGGAGAGAAAAAGATCGATTGGACAGTCCTAGAAGCTGAAGACAAGGCACGAGTACCAGGTACCGGTCTTGGAGATAAATGTAAAGAATTACCAGAATTATTAATACAAGTTTTGCCTAGGTTATTGACAACTAGAAAAGAAGACTGGGATGCAATCTCAGCCTGTAAACAGAAACAAGACGAAGATATTAGTGATTATTATTCCAGATTTGAGAAATGTTTCACCATAAACAGTGGCCTCAAGACAAGTAGCGAGTCATACCCTCATCTTTTTGTTACTAAATTAGTCGAGAATTCAAGTCCACAAATTAAAAACCGAGTTTTGAAAGTCGAAAGTACCTGGCAAGCTAATACCCCGTCTCAAATGTTACAGATGCTTCAATATCACCAGAATAGAATCAGAGAAGAACAAGAACATGAAAGGAAACGTATGAAAGACACGAAAATGAAAGTACTAGTTGCACAATCCGTTCCCCAAGATAGTCAGAAAAGGGGTCCGAATCAAGCCAGTCATCCTGCAGCTCCCGTTAAAGGGAACTGCAATTATTGTAAACAGCCAGGTCATTTTATAAACGAGTGTGCAGTTCTGAAACACAACATAGCTACCGGTAAGACTAAAGAAAGACCACGTCCGCCTAGACAAGAGCAAGTTTCACAGACTCCTCAGCCACAGAATGCACAACAGACAGTTACTGTACCGCAGCCTATCGCTGCAACACAGCATGTTACACAGCAGATGTACCAGTATGCACAGTCTGAGTATCCAGAGTATCAGCCATATTCATGAAACAGCCTAGAGAGGGAGGTAGGCTTGCCTCTCATCGAGATACCTGTAGATCAAGAAGGTCCCTATGTTCATAGTCAAGTATTAGGGAAAGATAGAAAGTTTCTGATTGATACAGGGGCAAGTAGGACCACTATAAGTCACGCCGAAGTTCCAGGGGCTCCGCTCTCAGGCTCTAGAAATGTTTCCCTTGGATTTTCAGGAAAGCCTATTGTAAATGAAATATCAAAGCCAGTTACTCTAGAAGTAGGTCCATTGTCCCGCACTACTGATCTGTTACTTACTAAGTCATGTCCAGAAAATCTATTAGGCATTAAGACACTGAAAGAGTTAGGTGCAGTTATATGCTGTTCCCCCGAGGGAATACGATTGTTCCTACGTGACTTCAAGGGTCACTATGTATTACGAGATTTTGATCCCAGATTGTCCAATGTTCCGCAGCATCTATGGGCGCAAGGTCCAACTGATGTTGGCTTTATGCAAATCACACCCCATCGTGTGACTCTCAAGCCAGGTGTAGTCCTGCCACGAATCAGGCAGTACAGATTGCCACCTGAGGCTGTAGCAGCCTTATCCAAAATTATTGACGAGCTCATGGCTCAAGGAGTAGTTGTAGAAACTGACTCCAATGTATGCAATTCTCCGATCATTCCTGTTATGAAACGTACTGATCCAAATGCACCTCCAGTATATCGATTAGTGATTGATCTCCGAGAGCTTAACAAATGTATTATTCCCCAGTACCCAGTTGTCCCAGATATCTCTTCCCTATTGACAGCCATTGATTCCGAAGCCTCATTTTTTACGGTCATAGACCTCAAGAATGCGTTTTTCAGTGTCCCCATTCATCCAGACAGCCAGTTCCTTTTCGGTTTTTGTTTAAATGGAAGGAGCTATATGTTCACACGCGCTCCTCAAGGTTTCACAGAAAGTCCTAGTATTTACAGTCAAGCACTCAAGAGACAACTAGACAACATTCACATGCCAACTGACACTGCCCTGCTCCAGTATGTCGATGATCTACTGATCACAGCCCGTTCTGAACGTGCTTGCGAGCGAGCATCCCTTACAGTCTTGTATTTCCTTGCCGAGATGGGGCACAAGGTGTCCCCTTCGAAGCTTCAATTCTGTGTCCAGCAAGTGGTCTACTTAGGACACTTACTGTCCAAGAGGGGTAGGCAGTTGACACCAGACCGTATCCAGTTAATAGCGAGTCTTCCTCAGCCCAAGACCCAGAAGGAGGTACGTGCTTTTATCTGCCTTACTTCTTATTGCAGACAATGGATTCCTCAGTATGCATTTCTAGCTAAACCACTGATACAGTTAACGACACAGGAGGCAGCCGTATCGACTGTCCTCCCTTGGACATCTGAACATACATTTAGTTTTAATGAGTTAAAGAAAGCCCTATGTCAAGCTCCAGTTCTAGCTACACCGAACTACAGTAAGCCTTTTACACTTTTCGTCACTGAACGTGAAGGTACAGCATTATCTGTTCTCACACAAGATCAAGCAGGACAATACAAGCCCTGTGCTTATTTTTCGAGCACATTAGATCCTGTAGCCCAGGCTCTGCCTGCGTGCCTCAAGTCAGTTGCAGCCACAGCACTAGCTATCAGACAAAGTGATTCCATAGTGTTAGGACACTCCCTGACAGTACAAGTTCCACACTCTGTGGAAGTTCTTTTAAACCGAACACAAACTCAGCACTTGACGATTGCACGTTTAACAGGTTATGAATTGACACTGTTCCAGCCACACATAGAAATCAGACGCTGCAACGTTTTAAATCCTGCTACATTGTTACCATCAGTTACTTCGAATTCTGCCACACACGACTGTGTGGAAGTAGTTAACATCATGACAAAGCCAAGACAAGATCTGACAGATATTCCATTACCAGATCCCGACCTGACACTTTATGTGGATGGTTCATGTATGAGAACAAGTACAGGAGAACTAGTAGCCGCGTATGCAGTGACTACTGACACTGAAGTTATTGAAACACACCGTATTGACACCCTGTCTGCTCAAGCAGCAGAGCTAGTTGCTCTGACACAAGCCTGCATACACGCCAAAAACCTGAAAGTTAATGTTTACACAGATTCACGTTACGCATTTGGAGTCGTACACGACTTTGGAGTGCTCTGGCAGGAGAGAGGTTTCATGACTTCTCATGGAACCAAGATTCAGCATGGTCTCCTTATTCAGGCTCTGTTAGATGCCATACATTTACCGACATCTATTGCTATCATGAAGTGCAAAGCACATACGAAAGTTACTGACACTATTTCTCAAGGTAATGGTCTAGCAGATCGCACAGCCAAGCTTACAGCTCAGACACCAGACATTCCAGTTAATAAGACACCGACACACACTCCAGATCCGATTACATGTATGACAGTTAAAGACCCTACTCAAGATGTCATAGATATCCAGTTACATGCTACTCCCGATGAAATCAAGAAATGGTCCGAACAAGGAGGGGTCCAGACAGATCAGGGATGGGTAACAAAGGGTAAAGCCACTTGGTTTCTCCCCGACTCCATGGTTCAAGTCATTATTAATACCGCACATAGTCCAGCACATTTAGGAGAAAAAGCTATGTTAGACAGTATCCAGAATATTTGGTTCAACAAGCATTTACGAGCTGCAGCCAAGCAGAAAGTCCGTACCTGTATGATATGTTGCCAGTTTAATCCAGGTAAAAGTGTCCCGGTGGAACAAGGTGGATTCCAGCCCCCTGACCACCCTTTTGAAGTCCTCCAGATGGATTACATTCAGATGGAGCGATGTCGAGGTTTCAAGTATGTCCTTGTAGTTGTATGCGCTTTGTCCAGGTGGACGGAGGCATATCCAGTTCCAGACTACACAGCCGCGACCACTGCCAAGCAGTTGGTTCGTGAGTTCTTCCCCCGTTATGGACTCCCTAGAGTCGTATATTCTGACAACGGCCAGCCATTCTCATCCGAGCTAATGAAACACGTTTCCCTTTTGTTAGGGTACCAGTGGAAGTTCCATTGTGTACGCCATCCTGAAGCAGCTGGTCTCGTAGAGAGACATAATCAGACCCTGAAAATTCGAATTGCAAAAGTTTGTCAAGAGAAAGGTGTGGACTGGCTAGTAGCTCTGCCGGTCGCCCTGTTCTATATGCGCATGGTCGCACATTCCAGATCAGGTCTGTCCCCGTACGAGGTCGTTTTCGGCCGCCCCCCTAACATGTGGGGTACTCCTAGACCTCGAAGTATTACCGATGTTTCAAGTAATATGCTGACAGATTACCTAGCTTCCTTGATGTCTGCCCTCAACTCTTGTCGTTCACAGGTTGCCGCCGCATTTCCAGACAATACCGAGGTGGCACCGCATGAAATCGTTCCCGGATCCATGGTCCTAGTGCGAAATTTCGATCGTTCAAGTCCGCTGGAGCCTCGCTGGAAGGAGCCCCGACAGGTCCTCCTGGCCACCCGCACAGCCGTGAAGTTGGAGGGACGCAAAGGCTGGGTGCATCTTTCGCATATCAAAAAGTTTTATGGATTGAAGCCCGTTTCAAAGAACATTTCCGAGGATTTAAAGGACTGCCAAAGTACTATTCTTAAGGACTGTCCCGCAAAAGACACTGATACTGCACCCTCCCTGTTAGAGAAAACTCCGCAACAGGAGTATAAGAAGAAATTAAGGTCTAGTAAAATAAGTCAGCCAGTTTGATTGTCTAAGTCCTCCCCTAGGTGAAACGGTTAGACCGGTTTCTGACATGTATAAAATAGACCCCCATAGTGAGAGAGTTAGTCAAAACTCAATCCGATGTATCGTTTTTCTATGTTTCATATTATTTCTCAGTATTATGATTTCCTGCACCAGTTATGCGTTTTATCTGTATTTTTCAGCTCCTCATGTAAATAAGTCTTCTAATGTTACAGTAGAGCACACGTTTAGTGATCTGCCTCCTCATGAACTCTCTTACCGCCTCGCTATGCGTAACAATTCTTTTATCCGCATGTTACATTATTCACACCAGACCAGCAATGCCACTAATTGTTGGGTGTGTGGTCGACTCCCCCCTTTCCAGACACCGAAGGGAGTTCTGCCACTCTTTCCTTATCCATTTTCACATAATGGTTCGTGTGGAGCATGGTCCACGTTAACGTCATCTTCAACAGATATGTCTTTTCTTAACAGTACATGTTTCCCAGACAAGCAAGGTCTTCCCCACAGAACAGGGTTAGATCTAGAAAACGAAGTTTACAATTTAGGTAATTATTCTTCGAATTTCATGGTCCTGAATGTTCAGTCTGATTCCACTCCAGACTTACCTGCTATTTCAGTACTACCAGTCAAAGGCGAATTATGTGTTAGAAATAATGGTTCCGTACATGTAGGACACAGCGATTGTACTACTATTGTCAAATATAGTGACAGTGGGAAATCTATTTTCAAAGCTTCACGTCATTCTTATTTTATTTGTGGTCAGACCGCATATGTTCGTCTGCCCCTCGATTGGGAGGGAACCTGTTACATTGCCTTCCTACTACCACCTGTTTTCCTAGCTCCATCTGATTATCATAGAAACACACATCTAGTACACATTAGACATAGAAGGGAGTCCCCCATTGTCGATTATACTGAAACTGCTCTAGAACAGTATACAGATTTCAATAGAGGTTTCTTCTTCTTTATAGGCCCTATCCAGAACAGTAAGCTAATCCGTAGGTTAACCAGAACCCTTGAAGCTGTAGTAAATGAGACTGCCTCTGCCCTAGGTAACTTAACTGAAGAGCAATCTGCTATGAGATTTGTCGTTTTACAGAATCGTCTCGTCCATGACGTCATACTGGCCGATAGGGGCGGGGCTTGTAGAGTCATCGGATCTAGTTGCTGCATTTTCATTCCTAATAACGCGCCGTCTGTTTATTCAGCTATGACCAGACTTCATAAAATTGCCCATCTGTTACACCAAGACCCAGGCACCTGGACATGGTCCGGTTGGTTCTGGAATATAATTTCCTCCTGGGGATGGAAAGTCTTGTCCTTTCTAGGTATTGCAGTAGCGATCATATTCAGTTGCTGCCTCTGTTTACAATGTGGCCCTGCGATTTGCGGCATTTGTGCTACCTCTTGTATTCCTAGTCCCAAGTCCCGTTCTAAATCCCGTTCCAAGAAAATTCGAGACGAGCAAATGATACTGTATGAAATGATAGATGGTATCATGAATATTGATGTTTCCTGATGGAAACGTAGTGACAAGGAGGGAATGTGGAAAAGTAAATTTTACCATGTTCTGTGTCCCTACGCGTCCTCCATCATATGTTATCTGTGCATGATTAATATGCATATGTATTCCCCATGTTCGATTAAAGACGCAATTATAGTTGTGTCCATCTCTAGTATGCCAGTTTCCAGTTCTCGTGAATACTACGAATATCAGGCCTATTTAAAGTTACGTTGCCACGTTTCTCAGTGTGCACGTTATTCCATTGTAAAGTCCCTGTTTCTAGGCCTCAAAAGGGCCTGGACACCAGATTCACCTCCTGTCTCCTGAGCCTCGCTGAGGAGCGATACAGCCCCCACCTGTGTATCCTCGACCCTTCACTTACTTCCTGCCTTGCAGTGCCCGGTTCAGCCTGGCTCTGCCTCTGAGTCTGCCAAGAGTATGTTATGATTCCAGTTATCAGTCCAGCCCTCCTTCTCTGCATTCCTAAGCTACTGAATCGCATCAATAGTTTCCGTCATAGTCTAGCCTTTACGTCTCCATGTAAGAGAAATACTGCATTTAATGGTCATTTAATATTCTTCATCACGCACTACATGTAGAATAATGCATGCTCCAGTCTTAGAATCAAGTTAGCCTCTCCCCTCCTGACTTCTAGTTTATATCAACATGTTCTCTAAACATCAGATACTAGATACTGTTTAGGTACATGTCGCCCTGACTCTCCAGACTTCAGTCTCTGCTCCTAGCACAGAGTTCGTAGCCCCCAGCTTCTCCTAGTAACACGTCATTGTCAGTTTGCGCGCACCATTAGGTCAGAGGTCCCGGCTCCTTAGGTAGCCCCCTCCATGTTTCCGCCCCATTCATGACATATTCTGTTACGTTTGCATCACATGTCTATGTATACGCCCCTGTTACACCTACTTTCACCCTTATCTTTCGCGACTGCTATTGACCACACCCACTGCTCCGCCTATCGTATGTATTGTAATGCAACTGTTTTAGTATATATGATCGTGTATTGTTATTAAATGTTACGCCAGTCCTTTCCCCAGAGAGCGCGCTCATCCCAGATCCTGCCCGGCAGCTGTCGGGGCCCCCCTGTCAGGCCCTGCCATCCTATTCCTGTGCAGGTTGTCCTGTTCTTGTCCTTTATGCTGTAATAAACCTGCAAAACTCCTACTACCTCGAATCTTGACTCTTATTTATTGAGCTATCTGTTATTCATTTATCCATTCAAAAATAGAGGTATTATTTATTTATTTACCACAGAGTTGTGGTATTTCCGCGTTCGTAGGTAAACTTTACACATGTTAAAATTAACCTGTCCTGATACTCTGAAAAAAGAATATGCAATTACATTTGCAAATAGCAATGGTCCTTGAGGTCGTTCTAACTGCAAAACAATTGTTGGTAACTCACATCCTGCGGTAGATTTAAAATGTTTGGAAGCTGTGCGCCCTGGTGTAATAATGCATCTCTTCTTTCGACATCCACAGACGTCCAGGCTTACTCTTGGACATACTTGGCATACTCATATGCCACTGCGTTGTGCAGTTCCTGGCATGTAGATTCTAAGAGGCTTAATGGCACAGGATTTGTGCTGACCAGCCATATTCTGCAAATGAAGCCACTTCATTTTCGCGGGCACTTATATAAAAATCGCAGCATTTTTTAAAAAGTGCCGATTTCGCGGCAAACTGCAAAATCACGAAATCGTGAAATCCTGGAGGGTCTGATTAGAGCTACCCTCCTACTTTTGGGGTTGTCTGTATGGCAATCCAAGGAGGCGGCTATGAATCAAGCTATTATCAAAGATTGTCTAGCATGTGACCAGAGCCTTAGAAACCCATGGTTATCATATGTGAAAAACACCTTTGATGAGGTTGGGCTGTCTCAAATTTGCACTGAGCACTGTTCTAGCAGAGGATAGGAAAAAAGACAGTGAACACGTTGTTGCTAAATCATGCTCCCTCACAAAGGTTAACAACAGAATGCAAAAAACCCTCAATCTCAGTTTATTTATATTTGACACCTCTAATGCTCCGGGACAATATTTATTTAGTGCTCGAGGTCGCTGGGAAAGACCCCTACTATTCAGCTTTAGGGTTGATGCTGTAATCTAATAACTTTTTTATGCAATGGATTATCAAAGAATCTTTAGTGTGCGTCCTTGTCCCTAGGATGGAAGATCCACCCAATCAGTGCTGCACTTCTTTTCTGATTGTAAATTTCACAGAAAATACACCAAACAATTTTTAACTCCGCTTATTAAGTCACGTAATTTTCGGCAGTGTAGACCTATTTGACTGTATTTTGCAATACTGCTGTGAAGCTTGTCTCTGGCTCACATTGCCTGATATAATTAAGGCACTATCAGAGCCACTCCATTCTGGGCTCGCCACTGAGTCCCCATTGAAGGACTAATCATTGTTAGGAGGTGAGTGCTGAGAACTCATTTAATTACTAATGAAGAGAGATGCCGTGACATTCGTTTTTCTATATTCTAATGTTAATAAGTAAATCAGAATGATTGTTTTGTCAGACACTTGAAAAATTATAAAATCTAAAAAAAGATTATTAAAAAAAAAAAATGATAAAACACCCAATAACTCTGTAAGGGCTTGTTGTTGTAAACTTAGTTTGGGTTCCTCTGTATTTTTTCGTTCTGGTTTGATAGTTTTTCCATATAATAGTTGCCGAATTTGTATCCCTGAAAGCCTCAAGCATTCTGACTGAAATTGTATTCACAGACCCACTGGAGGGCTGAACCTATATTTATGTCTGGTCAATTGGGTTTTCTAAATTAAATAATTAAGTAGTTTCTTCAGACTAAGTGGCAAAACTAAATGACATTCCTGAGACATGTTCCCTTTGTGAGTGGTGTGGACGGTTTGTGGAATTCGGGGCAGGTCAAAAGAGTATTACCAACTGACTGACACTTTCTCACCTGTCTTAAGCTATTTCAGCTGATGTACAAAGACAGAGGGTCAGACAGAAGCAATCTTCTTGTTCTAATTTTAAGGACAGATAATTGCTGCCTCTCAGTTGAGCTTTTGTATTTTATTTTCTTATTTGTGTTTCACTGTGTATGTATGTATGTCAGGCAGCATAACACAGGAATTAATAAAGTCACCTTTGAATTATATTAAGCAACTAGCTTACCCATCGCGCGTTGCTGCGATCTCAGAAGAAAGGAAATTTAAGGAAACTTGTTATGATAACATTCAATTTACATTGTGTCATTTTTATTGAAACTTATTCATTTTAATATGGAAAACGTTTCAAAGTGTTGTTTTAATTCAGTTTTTTATTCGAGTGCTTGTGGATACAAGATATATTTTTGTTTTTCCGTCTGGTGCGTAGACGAATAAATCAGAAGGTTTTCCGACGTGTGGGCTGGCCACATACAGTTGTCCATGTGAGAAGCACGGATTCTCCAAATCTAGTCCACACACTTGCAGCGATTGTCCTTGTGCTTTGTTGATGGTCATTGCAAACCGCGAAATCGCAAAATCCTGGAGGGTCTGCACAGACCGCCAAAGCCATGTCACCAGTATGAAGCCCCAAGCCTTGCTGGATATACAGGTGTGCAGCAGATGCCCTCACCCACTGAGCCGTCTTTAAGGATGTGCCTTTGACAGCAGGGAAATGTGGTATTAAAACCGGTGGCTGACTTTTAGTCAATTCATTTATTTGGCGGTGGAGTTCACAAACTAACGCCCATTTAGTGCCACACAGGCAGATTCTACTACCCCCAGGAAAGTCCCCCGCCTCCACACCCCCACGACTCAGGTAGAGTCTGGGGACCCCGAGTCCGACCCCAGACCCTTTGGTCAGCTGCACCACCCTCTCCTAGCCCGGGACTGAGCCTCGGGTATAGGCAGGGCACAAGTCCTAAACAAGCAGCATGCGCTGCCTTCCCCTTGCGCACACCGGCTCCTTGAGCATGCGCAGCTGCCATGTTTAGGTCAGGCAGTGATGCTCAAGGACAAAAAAAAGTCAGAACAGTGCGGAGTAAAACTGTAGTTGGTGGCCGCTGCTTCCGGACTACACAGAAATCAGAACAGCCACTGAAAACAAAGGTAGGAAATGAGCGATCAATAGTAAGCCAATGGCAAGCAGCAGGAGAAACTACCGGCTGCTTGCCAACATATACAGATTACTTAAAGTCTCGCTGAGACAGCTCAAGCAGCGCATGCGCTGAATCAGTGAGACCTAAAAACAACCCACACACTGGTCTTTCAGATTAGCCAATCTGCCACTGCCTGATTTCACTGTAGGCCAGTCCCACACTTTGTGATGGTAAGTGGCCATACCTGGCCCATGAATCTTCCTAACACTCCTTTGAATAGTAGTGCTGTCACACTGGGAGCATGATCGTGTTTGATAACATGTTTTGTGAATTCCTAATGCTGGTGAATTGTGCTGTGGCTGAGAAGTTTTAAGGTTTAAACACCAGGCTACATACCTCAAGACATCATTGTGAGTACCATAACATTCTATAAGCCCGGACTTTCAGAGAATCACATCCTGACGGACTCACTTGCACAACTGTAAAAAAGAGGAATCTGCAGAT
The DNA here is from genome assembly GCF_964261635.1 of Lissotriton helveticus. NCBI lineage: Eukaryota > Metazoa > Chordata > Amphibia > Caudata > Salamandridae > Lissotriton > Lissotriton helveticus. The sequence goes on along the minus strand of NC_136071.1, from coordinate 480,236,151 downwards.
TCATTAAGAGTTAAAAAGGTCCAACAAGCCTATGTAATACATTTAGCAAAATGGAGTCTGAAAAGATACCCGAAAAACAAGATCAACAATTTTGAGGGTCGAAATGAGCAACATTCTCTCTCTAAAAAACAGTCATAACAGGGTTTCAGTCGCTCCTGGAAGCCTCTTTAACAAGGTTCCATACTACTATGGTAGATGACCTGACAGATGTGTAGATGCATATTTCATTCCATAACAAATACTGGCATCCTACACAATTACTCATGTAGGGGATGACTGTATGTCTTTGCTCTGATCGAATCTCTCCTTCCTAGACCCACAATAGTTCGAGTGACTGGTCTAATTACTGTCCAGTGTCCAAAAGGTAAATAGAAGCATGAAGAGCAAGAACAGCTTTTATAATCCTCAAGAAACAATGGACAAGCAGAGTACACCTTAATACTAGCTAATTATAATTGTAAGCACACCGAGCTCTCACATATCCTTCTCACGACACCGTCATCTAAGCACTGTAATCCAAGACCAAAAAAGAGCACCATTCCGGTCACTCACACAACACCAAAATACACCCCGCATAGCTCACTGCGAGAATATCACCTTTCTACCACAGACTCCCTGACAGTGTGGAGTGTTGCCTGTCCTCAAAATGCTTCAGCACCTCATCAGAGGTAGAAAGCGCTTTATAAATGCGACTACAAAACAGTCTACTTCATTGTCTCAAATCGGCCTGCAGAACCACAGACCCACATTAATGCACACATGTCTGCAGTAATCCAAGCAGATACCTTTTTTCCTAATGCACACAAGCACGTTTACTTACTGTGTTCGGATCTCAATATCTCCAAGTTCGACAGTGTTTGGAGTTCTGTGCTCACCTTTCAAGATTTCTTTCATTTTTGTGATGTACAGTCCCTGCCAAGGAAGTGTAGAGGGTTTGGAAAGATGTGACCTGTGCAGAAGCAAGACAGTTTGATCGCAGAGACACAGCTGTAATCCTGTGCTCACCATCCTTTACAAGTCAGCGAGAGGGCAGGCATTTTATATTCCTTCTGTAGTTAAGTTTACATCGAAAAAGAAAAGTAGGCCATTTTGTGAAACTTTGGTTCAGATATACAGGTTGGTTAATATCGGAGAAAAAAACATTTATAGCCTGATTTTGATCATAAATTATAAATCCCAATATATCCTGTGGGATTTATATTTAGTCTCGCAGGATATCTGTCACGGTTGTGCCGGAGTAACCCGTTCACTGAGATCTAAATCAGGCCCTAAGGCAGCAACATAACATCATTTTGGCACAGCCATGCCAGGTCAGTCCCAGTTCCTACAGCCATGATGTATAAGCATCTATTTTTCAACTTTAGGTTTTCCAAGCCACCTCAACTCTGACGTATAAGTGCTGATGTTCTCTGCTATCCTGTCCCTGGGACCCCAGGCTGCTCTATCACGTGCATCTCTGCTAACAGATAGTCATATAGCTTTGCCTCATATTCCATTTGAGGGACCTACCTGCAGCCCCATAATGCACCACTTTCCAAACCTGTAAAATATCATTGTTTTCCAGATCAAAACCAATAAACTATTTCTTCAAATGCACTATTTTTTTTGTTTTGCCAATAGCTTTTGGTTCGCTTGACAAATCTTCATAACTTTTTCAAAACGTATACTTGAGTTAGTTCAGTTGCTGTGTTGAAAGTTTTGGGTGATGTGTTAAGTGAGGGCCGGGAAAAGGGTGGTCCCAAAACGCTTTTTCCCCATGTTAATGCCCAAAGGACATTTGAACATGTGTACAGCCCGAAATGCAGGACCGAATTACACCAAATTTGGGAGAAATGTAGATTTGGCGAAGCAGATTACACTTTTTGTGATTTGGTGTAAATCGGTTCAGTAGTTTCTGAGAATATAGATATATAGGGACGAGGATTCTCTGCGGATCCACTGCGGGTAAATTCGTGGATTCATGCGCCAAAGTACAGCTTCACAGAAAATTTGCAGCCACCGTTTTCATTTATCAGGAATTGGTTCTTGGGCACAAATATGGGTTGTAATGTTTATAAGGGGTCAGGGTAGAGAGTCCATGACTACATGGGGGGGATACAAATAGGCTGTAAGCATAAGTTGTCAAGTTAAAATAGATGTATGTATTTTCTTTTTGACGTTTTCCGATATCTGCGGATCCACCCACAGGGGTTCAGCGCAGCCCGCTGTGAACTCAAGGACAGATCTGCGAATATCAGAAAATGTAAAAAATATATATAATTACACACCCACTCAAACAGGCAGACAAAAACTCACAGTGACTCTCACACCCAGAGAAACTATCTAACATTCATTGTCACTGCCAGACAGACACTTTAGGAAAGTGCCTCTTTTGAAATGGTTATCCCCCGCTGTTTGCCTGATGTAATTTCGAATGCAAGTGCCTTGAGTCCTGCTAATCAGGTTCCCAGTCCCAGATCTCTTTCCCAAAAACCGTACCACTATTGGCACCATTTCAGTTACCTCCATAAGTCCCTAATAAGATCCTACAATTTCCAGTCCATTCGGAGAAGTAAGTGCGCAGGGAAGCCATAAATAGTACATGGGCTGGATACATGTCAGCATGAGTTTCCTAGCTCCATGATGACTTCATTGATGACTAAGGTGTTTCGTACTAAACATCTTGTCTTAATAGGTTCCCACTGATGCCAGTGTTAGATTTATTAATAAAATCACATTGGAGACTGTTTTAGAGGGTCCCCTGAAAACCTACCAAGAAATGGTTTGATTCCAGACTTGGTTTTGCCAGCTTGCCACTACCAGACATGTTTCTGATGGGATGAGAGCTAGCGCTCTCAGAGGACAGAGACAAAGCTTGCTCTGGGCAAAGGTGCTTCACACCTCCTCCAGGACAGGCTGGCCTTCCTGGGTGGGAAGCTTCAATGGCAATGCCGCCTTCGACATCCAACCCAGGAACATACAGATAGTGGGGGAGGCAAGGCCCCCTTTCATGCTCCACATTTGATGGGAAAAACATTGTGAAATTTAGTTAGATTAGGAGTCCCCACTTAGTCTACACCACCCCTAGGGTGCTGCAGGTGAGTTGAACGCCTTTCTGGAAAATGGTGGGAAAACCCATTATCAGGGCAAGGTTAGTACCTCTTCCCACAGGAAATGGTCAATAGAGGGTGTAGACACCCTAAAGATAAGTAGCCCATTGGCTACTACCTGTCTTACCTTAAGGCACCCCTAAATTCAGTGTTTAGGTGGCACCCAGAGAAGTGAACATCAGATTCAATTCACAAGACAAGGCCAGGACAAAGAAAAAACCCCTGCTGAAGAACTTAAGCCCTGCTGCAGGAGAAAAAGGCGCCAAGTCCTCCCTGCTGCTCCCAGGACTTGACAATCGCTGCTGCTGTATTGTCCTGAAACCTGAAAGGACTTCAAGAACCCTGGAGAACTTCCAGCCTTCAATTAATTGCCATGATTAATGGAGTGAAATTTTAAGTTCCCCGCTCAAAAAAGGCATCAATCCTGTGAAGTCCGATTTGTTGATTTTCTGCAACCCGATGATCTTGATGTAGCACAGAAGCAAGAAAAGATACAACAGCTCTGGAGGGTAAAATCAGCCTACCCCCCAGGTTTTCAGGCACCAGGACCAATCAGAGCCGAGATATACCAATACCCGGGGTACCGGACCCACAACGGCAAACATCAAGAAGAAGATTCCACTCTAGACTTCCGAAGTGTCAGAAGCAAGAACCCATCATGGGGCATCGAGGCACACAAGACCCACTTCCTGAGCGGCCCAGCTGTACTGAGATCGCATCTTCATGATGCCTACTCCTGATTGTGTGGACCTCAATACGCACAACGGCCCATTTGTCTTTGTGCACCAGCTTCCAAGACACTCAGCATTCTGCTCCCGGCCGATCTGGGATACTCCCAACTTCTCCTGCTGGAAGTTTGGACCTGGTCCCCATATCAACCTAAAAAGAGAAGGTGAACTTCGTCAGAGCATTGCCTGAATTTTTATGCATTGTTCTACTTTTCTCCATTGTTTCCCTTGGTGGAGGAATTGTCACAAAAGTGATACATTTTCTGAACTTTGAAAAATCGTAACTCCGAAAGTATTTACCTTAGAACTGAACTGTATTTATAGTCTTAAAAATTGTATACAAATCAACATTATTTTTACAAATTGGTCTCAGATTTATTCTTGAGTTTGTGTTTTATTTATTGCCTCTCGAGAACAACAAATTTGTAACACTACCCTCTGATAAGCCTAATTGATCACTCACACTACCACAAAAAGAGAGTTAGTATTATCTACTTTTAACTCATCATGCCTTTTGGTGATTTCTCACTCTCTCTACATAGTGTACTACCTTTTAATACACTGTACAGCGAGGTGTTTTCTTACAGACACCCTCACATCCCCTGTCACAGGCAGGGACACCCTTTGTCACCCAATGCAACATGAAGACAGAAACTCTTACACACATGCCCATTCATATACTGTCGCACCCGGTAAACAGCGTTTACCACACATCCGAGACAACGTATGCCATTACAATGCAGTTTTACAAAGACCGTGTTGTTACATCGCATACCATTACAATGCAAGTCGGAACAACAACTTGTGTTGTAGGGGGCAGAAGGTGTTGGATTTAAAAGCTAACACCTTCCCTACTGTTGCACAGACTGGAGTTGGGATAGTAAATTATACTATTCCAACATCCAGCGCCCCCTACAGCAAGTTGTTACAACTTGCGTTGTAAAGGTGTGCGATGTAACAACGCGGTCATTGTAACAACCGTGTTGTAATGGCATGCGTTGTTAATGCATGCAAACTAACGTCCCATATTCGTCACACCCATTCACAAACCCATACATACACTGGCTAACCCATTCAGATACCCTAAGAACACTGTTACACCAATTCACAAACCTATACAAAGACTCTTATGGTCACACTTACACGTTTAGACATCCTCTCACACCCACTCTTTCACCCATACAGCCACTGTTGTACCCATTCACAGACCCATGCACAGACTCTCATGTTCGCATTTACACCCATACACACACTGTCACACCCATTTGCAAACTTGTAAATATACTCTCACATCCACACTTAGATGTATATACAAACTCTCATACCCACTAATATACCCATTCTGGCACTGTTACACAATTCACTTACTCTACATACACTGTTACAACCATTCACAAACCCAAATTGAGACTTTCACACCCACACTTACACCCAAATAGAAACTCTCACTCCCACTCACATACCCATACAAACCCTCTCAGATCTCGTGTTACACCAAACAGATACTGTCACACCCATTATCAAACCCGTAGACAAATGTTCATATCCATTGACAAACCTATACAGAGACCCTTACACCCATACTTATACCTATTTACACACTCTCACACTCACTGACATCCATATCGAGATACTCTCATACCCATCTAGAAACCAATACAGACACTGTCATACCCAATCAGAAACCTATACAGAGACTCTCACATCCACACTTACATGTATAAACATACTCTCACGCCACTCATATAGCCATGCAGAAACTGTTACGCCTGTTTATACACTCTACAGACACTTGTACACCTATTCACAAACCCATGCATATACTCTCACACTCATACGTACACAGTTACAGAGACTTTGACACCTACTCACATACCCATATTAATCCTCTCAGACGCAGTATTACATTCATACAGACATGGACATACCCATTCACAAACCTTTACAGTGACTCTCACACCCATATAAATACTCTCACTCACATATACAAACAGATACTCTCACACCCACTCACATATCTATGCAGACACTCTTACATCCACTGTTACATCTATGCAGACACTGTCATATCCATTTAGTAACCCATACAGACAATGTCACACCCGTTCATAAACCTATAAAGAGACTGTCACACCCACATGTATACTTCTATACATACTCTCACACCCCCTCATATAAGCAAACAGGCACTGTTGCACCCATTCACATACTCTAGAGAGACGGTTATACCCATTCACAAACCCATAGAGATTCTCACACCCACACTTACACCCATATACTCTCACACTCATTGATAAACCCATACCAACACTATCACAGCTATTTACAAACCTATACAGAGACTCTTACACCCACACTTACACATATCGATATACACTCACACCCACTGATATTTCCATACAGGCAATGTTACACCCATTCATATAATCTACAGACACGGTTACACCCATTCATAAACTCATACAGAAGATCTCCCACCAACAGTTACACTCATAGAGATATTCTCATAGCTACTCATATACTGATACAGAGAATATAACACCCTCTGATATATCCATAGAGACATTGTTACAGTCATTAAGATATGTATAGAGGCACATATGCACCAAAAATAATTCCAATTTAGAGTCTCTTATATCCATTGTGAGACTCATTTAGAACTCGAAATGTTAAATTTTCTGTTTTGCATTGAATGTATGCTTTTGGTTTGAGGATCCAAGATGGATCTGTGGAGTTGATACATTTAAAAAAAAAAAAGGATTTACAATTAAAAATAATTACTGTTTGGAAAATAGGGTGGCTTTTGGAAGAGCTGTTGTGTTCATTGTGTGTATATGATGACAACATATACGATTGGATGCAAAGTTTCAAGTTGCTCAGAAACACTTTGTTGCCTTTGACCGTGAAGTGAGTACCATCTCTTCCATATATACTCCCTGCATGTTGAATCACAGGTTACTATTGTAGATAGAGCACATGTTAGGGTCCCTGAGAAATGCTGAAACAGTTTTATTAAATTGTTTCCTGGCTTTGTCTATTTGAGGACAAAATTGAGATGACCAGTTCCATTTCTGCCTCTGGCAAATGTTAGAGAACACAAAGGGAGTTTGAGGGAAACGTTTCATAATTTGTCCAAAGGTATCTTTCATTAGGATTTACAGTCCTACCCCAGTCAGTGTGCTCAGGACATTGCCACCATAGTGCACAATCATGAGGTCTGGATGTTGGTTACTCATAATGCTTTCAACTAATGGAAGCAATTAGTGCCACTTTAACCATCTCTGCATAAACCAACTGATATTCATGTTAGGAAAATCCAAGTCCCTGCCTAAGCCACTCTCTCTAACATATTCTCTAGCCCAGAACACAAAGCTGTGACCCACACCACACACTCCAACCATTTTGAAGGATGAAGCAGTAGCACACAGGAGAAAGCTGCAGCTGAATGAGGAAGTTTTAAAGTGAAAGGCAGTTGAAAATGGAGTTTAGTAGCAAGAATTTGAAAGATCACATTTTATTGGTTGTTCTAACTATATTGGTGCATGAAGCTAGGTAGTGATTTTATGATAAAAGTAAATAGATGTTAAATTGGCTTTTGAGAAAGTACAGAAAGTGTTGGTATTTGGGATATGCATAGTATTTGAAAAATTCAACCACACCTGCTGTATTTGATTTACAAGTGAGCATGGTGCTTGCAAAAACTCTTATGAACTTTGGACTTACTCGTCCTAGAGAATGTTTCAAATTCTGTTACCATGTTAGCTGAGCTACAGGAGAATTAGGTAAACGGAATAGAAATTACTGGACTGTGACTTTGTAGTTGTAGTTCTAGTGCAAAAATTGATTGAAACAAAGATTAGGTGAAAAGAGATTTTTGTATTCAAGGAGGAGTAAATATGGGATTGTTTGATAAGAACTTGTAAAAATGTATTTCATACTTCCTGTGAATCCACAGATCCACTCACGGAGATACACGGGCCGCCCCGAGCCTCGCAGATTGGTCAACAGAGTCACATGGTGGACCGCCCTGAGCCCGGCAGAAAGATCCACTGATTCTGCAAAAACTGGTATGAAATTGGACCATGATCTGAGGAGTGTTGGAAAGGATTAAGTATAACAAACAGTCAGCAGATCATTAGCATAAATTCAATAAGAAAGAGAGACTGTTATTTGCTTTGTGATTGAGTAACCTTAACAGCAAAGTTGGAAAGGTTGCCATTAATGGTTGACTTGTATGAGAGTTGTGTACCATTCTTTAGCTTGGTTTTCACAGATTATCAGTGAGAAAAAATTCTAAGTGATATTGAAAGACAAAAATACAGATCAATAAACACACTTAACTAGTATGCGTAGTAAAATGTAGTTTAATTGAAAAAGTATTACTACAGGGATCATTGTATATAATGTGAATGAAAGTCAGCAGAATGTTCTTAACATTGAAAAATGAATATAGATAATGTTCTATTACTTACCGGTAATCTTCATTACTGCGGGTCCCGTAGTCCTCGACACCTTCATAACTAAGTGAGATAACCCATCTCACAGACAGAAAAAAAGAACGAAGGAATGCTGGACCTACCCTCCCCCTCCCGCTGGGAGTACATAAGCGTACCGGTCCCAGCATTCCCTTTGAAATACCAAGCCATGGACGAAGGCCGGCAGATCGGGAGGGAGGGAGGGAATCCATGAAGGTGTCGAGGACTACGGGACACGGAGTAATGAAGATTACCGGTAAGTAACAGGACATTACCCCCAGGTCCCTCCGTCCTCGACACCTTCATAACTAAGTGAGAAATACCAAAGCAAACCTCGGCATTCATCCAAAAACACAACAAACCACCAGGACACAAAGAGCCCAGGGATCCATCGACAAAACCAGAAGAAACCAGGAGCGAACACAGCCAAGCCCAGAACCAGCAGGAAGGAACAAAGGACCCGACCCGGCAGTCCCAGAAGGAAACCCAGACAACCCACAAGAACGCCAAAGAAAGAAATTGCCAACAGAGCGCAGGCACAAGCACCCAGACCAGAAAGGAAGGAGAAGCACAGGACAGAAAACCGGACCACAACCCCAAACCAAAGAACACAGCCCAAAGAGATCAGAGGAGGAAAGCCGCCCGAGGAGGCCCGGAGCAACAAGAGCCCAGGAGCCGAACAGGATCGGGAACCGGAACCAAACCGAGAAACAGGGAAGGGAAAAAACCCCAAATCCTCAGAAGACCAGAAACCCCACAGGAAGGAGGCCACCAAAAAAAACTGGAAGGCCACCAAACCCAGAACATCCCGGGCAGAGGAGCCCAAGCCAAGGATGCACAGAGACTCCCCCAGACACCAGCCGAAAAAACGACCAAGCAAGGAGAGGCCAACAAGACCGGGAACCAACAAAAAAGAAGCCCAACAAGGGCCAGCACAGAGCCACCGGCCCCATTCCCCAGACACCCCCGAACCCAAAAGGCAGGGAAAACAAGGCCGGAGGGGAGCACAGAGCAAACGGGAAACTCCAGCAGCCCCAAAACCAGGCACAGAGGACAGCACCAAGGAGGCGCCCACATGGCACAGGACCGCCCCAACACCCGCCAGGGCAGGAACAGTGGACAAAAGAAAGCCCCAGGTAGCACAGCAACCAGGCCACAAGCCCAAGGCCCGAACCCAGCAACACCGGAGAGGAGCCAAGCCAACAGTAGAAAACAGGGCAAAAAACGCCAAAGGAACCAGGAAGCCAGGACCAGAGCCAAGCAACCCGACCACGCAGGAGGACCGGCAGGGACAACACACCCAGAAGCAGCCCACGCAGAGCCCAGACCAAAACAAAGGGCAGGAGGAACCGGGAACCACCAGCACCACACCGCAAGACCACACCGAAGACCAAAGCAGAAGCAGAAAGGCAGAGGGCCAAGCACCAGGAAAACTCCAGGAGGGAGAGGCCCACAGAGGCAAGATCAACCACAGAACCGCACCCCAACCACAGAGGGGGGGAGAGCCACCCAAACAGACCCCCACCAGGAACAAAGCCCGGGGGGCAAGGGAGGCCGAAGCGAGCCAGGACACTAGAACCAGGAAAGAAAAAAACCAGGAAATGCCCGGCAAAAACACTCCCAACAGCAGCCCGGAAGGTGCAGCACAGACAAAAACCCAGGAGGCCAGCCCGACCCACAGGAGGCTTCAGACCGGGAGCCACAGGACCCCAGAAGGACCCAAGAGGACACCGCCACAACAGCAGAGCACCCCGCCAGGACCCAAAAGAGAGCCCAGGCAAGGAAACAGAGCCCAACAAGGGGCGGAAAGCCCAAGCAGACACCCAGGCATGGGAACCAGCCGAGACCAGAACAACCCGGGATCAAATACACCTGAGTGCAGACGGAACCGGTACAAAAAAGGGGAACAGGACCACAGGCCACTAACCCGGAGAACTCCAGAACAGGGAAACCAGGCGGCACGCTAGGACAAGGAAGCCACAAAGACAACCAGGCCCAGACAACAACGGCCCAACCCCCAGGGACCAAAAGGCGAACCACCACCGGAAACAAACCCGAGGGAGGGGGGGGCAGGGCGGCAAGAAAAGAAGACCATCCGCCAAACCACACCCAGCCCGAAACCCCCAACAGCCACCCTAAGGAGCCCCCCCCAGCCAGGAACAACCAGGCAGGAACCAAGACAGAACCAGGAGGGGCGGCCAGGAACACCAGAAGCAAGCCAAAGGCATGCACAGGAAGAGCCATGGTCGAAGCTGTCAGACCCCCGAAGCAACCCAAGCTCACAGAAGGCCCCGGGACAAACAACCAAAGTACCAGGACGGAGCGAGGGAGAAAAATCCGGGAAGGAGCAGGAGGAACCAGGCGCAGACCAAAAAAGCCAGGAACCAGGAGCCCCAAGACCGAGGGGACCATAAGGCACAGTGAAGGCGAAGAGCCATCGACCAGGAGACCGGCGCCCGAGACCACACGGCAAACCCGACCGAGGCCAACCAACCAAGCAGAAGCCAGGAAGCGGAGGCCAAGAACCAGGACACCCAAGCAGAGCAGAGGCCACAACAGCCAGCTCACAGTGAAAGGAAGGGCACAGAAAGGAAACTGCATGCATCAGATCCAAAGCCCGGACACTCGCAGCTGAGACAACCCGAGAAGCAGAGGAGCAGCCAAGAAAGCGGGAAAAAAAGGCAGCAGGGCAACAGGAACCCAGGGGATGCAACAGGACCCCCCCACGGCCCAAACAGCAAAAAACGACCCACCACCATCAGGGGGAGGGCAGCCGGAAACTCGGAGGAGCCAGAAGCAGGAGGGAACAGAGCCGCACATCCAACAGGCAGCAGAAGCGAGAGTCAAAAATGCCACAAGAGCAGCAGGGGGCAAGGCAAAGGCAAGCAGGCAGGGAGACACCAACAACACAGGGAACCCAAAAGCAAGCACAAGCACATCCAGCCAAAAAAGGAACCAGTCACCAACCAGGCGACCGGAACCCACGCCAATACCAGGTAGGAAGAAGCGACCTAAAATGCAGAATACCCCCAGCACGCCCGACCCCATAGAACAAAGAGAGAGCAGGGGTGAGCAGGAGGTAAGGCCGCAGGCCATGGAGACCAAGAAAGAGGAGCCCAGGAACCAGCGCTCACGACCAGCACTGAACCCGAAACCACAGCGACCAACTGCAAGGGAATCCAGAACAGTAGCGCCACACTCCACCACCAGCGAGTGGAGAGCAGACGAGAGCAGGCGCAGTCAGGGTGGCAAGACCGCAGGCACAAGAACAAGAAGTACCCGGAGGCAGAAGGCCAGGGCAAAGACACGGGCAGGGCACCACATGAACTGACGCAACCACCCAAGGAATGCTGGGCAGAGAGCCCCAAAGAGCACCAGGACGGAGCCCACACAGGAAGTACAGACCCAACCGAAGGGACACATGACCAGGGCAACCAACAGCGGGGGAGTGGAGGTAGGAGCAGGACAAGCAGGAACGGAAACTCCCAGCAAGAGAAAGAAACATTGCCAAACCACACTCGAGGAGAAGGCGGCCACTGGAGCCCCGGCATTCGTCGGCAGATGCCCCGGCCGCAGCGCCACACCATCACCCCAAACCTGAAACAGAGCACCAGGAGGCAGCCGCTGGAGCCGACGCACCAAGGAGGACAGCAGCGGGGATGTAGCTCAGTGGCAGAGCGCATGCAGCACACGCATGAGGCCCAGGATTCAAATCCCGGCATCCCCAGGAGTCACCCGCGCGCAGCGAGGCACCTGCATAGGGACGAAATCAACCAGACCACCCATACAAAGGACAAGACACATGGCCAGAGTAGCAGGCAAGTGCGAGGCAACTGGGAAGAACGGAAAACCGCTATGCGGTACTCACCACAGGGGCAGGAATGACACCAAGCGACCTGCCCCCAAGAGCCAGCCCAGGCGCCACCCAAGACACCAGCGCCGGGCAGGAAAGAGGACTGCAGCCACCAGAGTAGGAACCAGGGCCAACACCAACCTCCGTCAACACCACGAACTGCAGGGCGAGAGAGGAAGAAGCACAGCAGCACCTCCACACAACCGGAGAAGAATCCCTGCAGGAGAAGGTAGAACAGACCTTGGCAACACCAGGCACCACCTCCTCACACCCCGGAGCAACCAAGAAGGGCAGCCAGCATCACGCCATGAAGCCAGGCAGGGGGCCCAGGAGCACCACCCGGCGCAGCCCCTGGGCCCCCAGAACAGCCGCCATCCACAGAACCGGGGAAGAAGCCCAGCAGGAGAAGGTGGGACAAACCCCGGCATCATCAGGCATCACCTCCTTACACCCCGGAGAATCCAAGAAGGGCCGCCTGCATCACGCCAAGAAGCCAGGCAGGGGGACCAGGAGCACCGCCCGGCGCAGCCCCAGGGCCCCCAGAACAGCCACCTCCGTGCGTCCTCCAACAGGCCCGGCCATAGGAAGACGCGCGCAGCAACCCAGAAGGAATCCTGGAGGAGCGGCGCCCCAGCCGCAAAGGGCCGGGCGCCCATCAACGCGACTCCCAGCAAGCCCGCAGGCCAGGAGAAGCGGACCAGGAAGACGAATCCACGTATCACACAGGTAAGCAGCAAACATGTCCAATCTGTCGGAGACAGAAAAAAAGAACAGAGGGAATGCTGGGACCTGTACGCTTATGTACTCCCAGCGGGAGGGGGATGGTACGTCCAGCATTCCTTCGTTCTTTTTTTCTGTCTGTGAGATGGGTTATCTCACTTAGTTATGAAGGTGTCGAGGACGGAGGGGCCTGGGGGTAATACCTTTGTGATAACCTGAAGGAAAACCTGAAGAAATAGCAAGGGAAGGTTGCAGTTTCCTTTTAGCAAAGAAAACTGAATTGTGAGGTAGGGTATAGGCAGGGATTACAGCAGGGGGCTTTTCTAATAAGAGCTGAAATATATTCTTGTCAGTTTTAGTGAGTTACATATCGACTTGCAGTCATTCATGCCGACATATATATGTATTCAAACATGCATGCTGCAATGTACTTAGCCAATAATAGAAGGGAAGAGCCAGTGACACGGCTGGTGAGAAACTGAGAAGAGTGCTTACATATTCAGGCACACACCCAAATATCTCTTATTTTACAATAGTATTTCGACCAGTGGATTAGGTAGTTATATATCTTACTACTTACCATATTTTCATGAATATCTGGTGGGTTACTTATAGAGGTACTCATGCACTAAGTGAATTATGTAGCCAACGTAAAAGAATATACTTAGGTATTCATACAAGTACTTCTTTAAGTATACCTCAGTGCTTACACTGTAGATTGTGAGTGTGCACCTTTAGTGCCAGATTGATTAGGGAGAAGAGGATTGATGGGGGAAGCCTACAAGCCACAGGTGACATTGCAGCAGGAAGCAGCGACACCGCAAGCTTGTGGTGCTCCACAAAATACTGCTGGGGCTCCAGCTGTGCAGGGAAGAGGATTGGCCAGAGGCAGCCTACAAACTGCATGTGACATTGCGACAGGAAGCCGCTGATACCACCGACACCGTCAGCTTGTGCCTGGAGGTGCACTACAAACAATTGTTGGGGCTTCCGCTGCATGGAGAAGAGGATTGGACGATGCAGCCTACAAGCCCTAGGTGACGTCACTGTAGCAAGGCTCCGACACCACCAGCTTGCACCTGGAGGCGCTCTACAAAAAACTGCTGGGGCTCCTGCTGCATGGGACATGCCCAGGAATATGCCCGGATGAAGACCGGGCCAAAAGCAGGCCCATCTGCGCCCTTCAGCATCCGGTTGAGGCTGGGTTGGGCCACCCCTCTTGGTATCTCTTCGGCTCATCAATATTGAGATATTTATATTTTTATTGTGCCCGCTTCTGCTGTCTATCCCCCCAGAGCATTTAGGGGTTTGTTGCCCACTTGAGTGCTCCTGCCCAGGCCAACATAGAACAATAGACGCCAGTTCGGGCCAGCCTATTGTTATTGTACTTCAAGGGTCATTTTCTTTTCAGCATTGGGAAAGCAGAGAGCACGGATGAAAGAAAATAGAGTATCGACATATGATCGTGACCTAAATAGAGAACTTATCCTGCCCCATAGAACAATATACCACATTAATGCATAGTTCAACCTAATGCCATCAGGATAGTGGTATCCTTCGTTTCTGCTACCCAAGTAATGCGTACATCAATATTGTGCAACCACTTGGCAGGAAGATTCTGAACACCCATTGAGAGGCAATTAGACGTACAGCAGGAAGGAAGAAATACTGATAGCATCTTGAGGAGGTGTACCTGCAGCTGCATAGCAATGATATCTAGATAGTGGCATAAATAGAAGATTTAAAAAGAAGCCACCACATGTCCGGGATAGAGACATTATATGTCTCATATTACTCAAGGACAGTGCTACCTAGACATCTACGAGTAACCACTGTGACGGAGTCCTGACGAAGGCCAAGCCGAAACACGTTGTTTGTCAACAAGCCGCCAGTCTCTGTGCATAAAGTTTTATGATTTATGGGTTTTAATATACACTTCTTTTGACTAAAGTTGAAAAAGAGAAAAAAATTATGTGTGTACATATGAATTGAAATTATGTCAATCTCGCTACTTGAAACACAGATTCATGATAGCATATGAAATGTACCAACTGTCAAAGTGGTTCAAATTTAGTATTAAGATTGTAAATATATTTATCTTGATCTATACATGATTTAAATAAATATTCTACAAAAAAGATATAAGAATATTAATAATCAAACAATAAACTGTTTATACTTATTCCGTATTAGTATTTGTGTTTTCACTGATTGGGTAATTAACATTGTCTAGAGTTGACATGCCTGCCTAATGTAAAACATACCGTGCTCGGTGTTTCCGCTTTTCCAAGCAGTCATTTTTAGGTGCATCCACTAGC
The DNA here is from genome assembly GCF_964261635.1 of Lissotriton helveticus. Classification (NCBI taxonomy): domain Eukaryota; kingdom Metazoa; phylum Chordata; class Amphibia; order Caudata; family Salamandridae; genus Lissotriton; species Lissotriton helveticus. The sequence goes on along the minus strand of NC_136071.1, from coordinate 480,220,968 downwards.
ATTTGTATTGCCAAACGTTAGTCATTATGGGCAAATGAAAGATGAATGCAGGCACACCTGGGAGAGACACTATTACTACTATAGACTCCTTTTTGGTCAGAGCAGAGAGAGTTAACTGCAAGGAAATAGCCCTGAGTATAAGGAGACCTTCTCTGGGACAGGGAGAAGCACTCAGGGTGTACATCCCCCTGTTGACTTTGAGGGAGCAACTTGTACCTTGCCAGAAGTTATGCTAACCTTTGAATTTACGCATGCTGATGCCACAGAGACGTTATCAGATGATGACACCAAGCTAGTTGACCCCCCGGTTAAAAAGAAGAGGACAAGGGGAAGAGAGCATCCCAGACACACAAGAGGGATGGTCTCTCTGGTTACATGTGCCAACTCTGACTTTGGTCATGTAATGGAAAGGTTACTCCCTAAGCTTGAAACATTGTTTAAAAACATGTTGACCCCCATTTTGTTGCATCTTGAAGGGATAGAGGTTTGGTGTGACCTCTTGATTTTAGTGCTCCTAATAGTAAGGCCATGACAGCGACCATGGAATCCAGTTTTCAGGCTGGGTCGTCATCTAAGGATTGTTCTGTTTTGGAGGGGCTCTAGTGAGCATAGTCGCCCAGCACCTGGGGACCAGAGTGTTATGTCAATCATCACTCAAGGAGGGTTTTATGGGACAGGATCAAACTGTGTTGTGCAGTCCGCAGCTGTCCCCCGTCAGTTGGAGCTCCTCGGAGGTCCACTTCAGTCCACTAGAAATAATGCTATTACACCCACATTGAGTGGGCCTCTCATGGCACAAGTGGGTGACACTACCTCCCTACACCTACCCCCAAAGTCAACACCCTTGGTTGTTACTTTCATAGGAGTTCCACCTATTCAGCAAGGCACAAAGGACTCCACAGTAGACCTTATGCATAAGGGGAAACACTAGTGGGATAGTACCATAGTGAAAAGGCATTTTTTTCATCCCCATACGTTATTATGACAAGAAGAGTTGGTTGGGTGTGTTCTAGGTGAAGAAAAACATTGACAGGGAATGTGTCCTGGTCAGTTTAAGGCACCCTACATATACAAAAGCCCTAGTTCAGGGGAACTCTTCCCAGGACTTAAGTAGAAAGTTCAAGATTGTTCCACTACAATATACTTATCCCAGGTAGTAGTGGTCAGTTTCCCCCCAGGCCCCTCAAGATGTTTCAGGGTGAATTTCCAGGACTGATATTTCACTTGAATATAGGTTAACACCCTTGATAGGGCTAGATGACAACGATTTACAGATGTCACAACAGGATAGGTTGCTGGGCCCCAGGTCCACCGGTCCAACATATTCTGTATCCATTTTGTCCTATCACCTAGCCCCCAGTTCCTCTTATTCCCTCTTTAATGAGGGCTATGACATGGAGTTTTGCAGGAGATGAGTAAAATGGTTAGAAACTCCTGGGGGCTGTCACATAGTTGCTCAGCAGGAAACATGGGACACTGGAAAATCCTTCTAAATGGATGGATTTTCCTCTTTTAAGGTTGCGTTCCCTTCTCCGGCAGGACAAGCTAAGGGAGGCTTTCTTGTCCTGGTCTCTCTTAAAATTCCATCCACCGCCAGCGTGGTGGAATGTTATTCACCCACCCTGCTGGCAGAGTTGCTGTTCAAAAATAATCCCCTTTTGATAGTAGTACATTTTTATAATTCCTTTTGTAGAAGTTCCGATATTAAAATTTTGCTACTATAGAGTTTTCTTTAAAACATTATGCGGAGTTGAAGACCTCCTATCTTCAGTTTTTAAACATGGGTGATATTAACATGCATCTATGTCAACTAGGCTGCACCCTTGTAAAAGGTCCATTGGATGCAATTTTCACGGTCACCCATTTCGAGCATAAAGAACAAGGGGGCATATTACCAAGCAATAGCGATAATTATCGCTATTGCTTGGTTAGAGACAAAAATGTATCGCCTACCTGCGGCAATTTTTATCGCAGATAAACCTTGGTATTACCAAGGTTTATCGCAAATGCGATAAAAATCGGCCGCAATGCATGAATATCGCTGAAAAGTCAGCGATATTCAGGCATTACCGAGCTAATGCTCTTAGCCATGTTATCCACCTCCCATTGGATAACATGGCTAAGAACTGCTCAGGGCAGGTGTTAGCTTTTGGAGATATTCGCGCTTAGCGCGAATATCTCCAAAAGTTAGTAATAGGAGATAGCGATGTTAGCGACTGTTTCCAGTCGCTAACATCTTTGCACGTCATTAGTGATAAATTTCTCTGACATGCAAAGTGGGGCCCAAGTCCCACCCTGTTTAATGTGTACATGGCCCCCCTTGAAGATGTCGTCACCCCTTACGGGATAAAAATAGTAAACTATGCAGACGACACTCAACTTGTCGTTTCACTATCCCACCTGGACAACCACCCAGACAACCTGCTGAATTGCCTCCAGGATATTCACACCTGGATGTGCGAGTCCTCCCTGAAGCTCAATGGAGCAAAAACCGAAATCATGCTCCTGGGTAATAAATGGACTTCCATTCCTCCGTCGGTCTGGCCGGACGTTTTTGGTGAGATCCCATCACCAAAAAAAGAAATTAAGACACTGGGAGTATGGCTAGAACCTGACCTAACCATGAAGACTCAGGCAGCCAAAACTGCTGGAACATGCTTTGGACTCATGCGATCTATTCGCAAGATCCTTCCACTCCTCCCTCCCCTGTCCAGAAAACTACTGGTTCAGGGTCTCATCCTAGCCCGGCTTGATTACAGCAACGCCGTCTACCTCGGCGCACCTGAGTTCACTTTGGCAAAACTCCAACGTACTCAAAATGCGGCGGCGAGGCTCATTATGAATCTCTCCTCCAGAGCCTCGGCCAAGCCTGCCCTTAGGGCCCTGCACTGGCTTCCTGTTCGCCAGAGAATAGAATTTAAGGCCTTGTGCATTTCCCACAAACTCATCAACGGTGTTGGTCCAGCCGCCCTGAAAGACATGGTCAACCCCTATAAAGCTCCCAGACTCCTTCGCTCTGACAACGAACACTTGGCCATTGTTCCCAAATTCAGGAAGGCCCGCACCGGTGGGCGACGCTTTGCGGTCAAAGCCTCCTCAGGATGGAACTCACTTCCCCGCAGCTTGCGTCTGGAATCCTGTCACGCCCTTTTTCGTAAAAAATTGAAAATGTTCCTTTTCCCCAAATAGTTCCATCCCCCCTCCCCCTTTTTGGTCTCCACTGATTTATAGCGCGGGGATGCCTCCGGGTCACCAGGCGCTCTACAAATCGCCAAATAAATAATAAATAATAATAATAATAAAATAAGATGGTCGCTATCTCCTACTAGCTGTCGCTAACTGGTGTTAGCGACAGCTAGGTAATAGTGAGATAATGTTATCTCCGCTTTCTTGGCTTTTAAAGCCAAAAAAGCAGAGATAAACCCCCTTGATAACATGCCCCAAGGTCTTTGCTTGGAGGAGCTTTTAGAGGTTAAAAAACCTGCACTGCCTGGAACAGTCGGGGGAGGGTGACATTGTTCCTTCTTTTTCTGGTAGGGCTTGTTCCTCTACTATTGATTTTAATATGTTATCTGTCCCTCTGGTTCCTGCAGTTAATGCAGAAAGAGTCTCCTGGAACATCTTTAGTGACCACAACCCCATAAAACTGGAACTGGCCTAGAATCTAGATATAAATAGGAAGAAGGGGAAGAGTCTTCCGAATAGTGACATTAGTACAAGGAACCAAGCTTGTATGCTTATGTGGGAAACAGTGATAACAGAACCTTTTTTAGAGAATTTATGTTTAGCAAGTGTGGGTGACATTGCATTATGTCTCAATAGTGGAACAGAGGACAGGCTAGTATTAGACGCTCTTAACAAATTAAGTAATGAGATTGCTGATAATTTGACTTCCCACAGAAAGATCAATAAAAGAAAAGGGGAAAGACGGTTTGATGGTAACTGTTGTAAGACCAACAGTTACCAAATAATTGCACTCAATCAGCAACCTAGGGAAGAGGACAAAATCAGGGCATTCATGAAAGCTCATAAATCTGCGACCCAGCAGAGGAAAAAGTTAATTAGTGGGTAGGTGTGGAAAAACCTGTGCCAGGCCAACGTGTTAGCTAACAGTTTTTAATTTTAAGAAATAGTAAACAGCCCATTCTTTTCAGGCTCAGTAAACTCTAGAGTGGACTGTACTATTACTTCGGAGAGATGGGTCCAACATTTTGCAGGGATTTACAGCATGGAGGACATGGGGAGCTTGATACCCAGTGGGAACCAGGGATTGAAACCTCACCTCTGATTTTCAACTTTGAAGAGGTGCTGAAAGCCATCCTGGCCACAGCAGGGGGGAAAGCGCAGAGCCCGGTTGGGATACCCCTGGATCTTTATAAAACTGACCCTTCGATTTGGGCTAAGATTTTGAGATGCGTCTTCAACGCGGCCTACATGTGCGATTTCCCCGCTTCCTGGTCTAAAGCTATTATTTAACAATTTTTTTAAAAAGGGGCGAGGGATGAACCATTCTGTTACTTGCCAATTTCCCTTCTCGATTCTACTGCAAAAATTATGGGGAAGGTTGTCCTGGAGCACTTAACTGCCAGGCTTGATCATTTTAATGTTATTTTAGAACTCCAAATTGGATTAGTGTGTCAATTTACAGTTGATTGCAGGAAAATACACTACAACCAAGACGGATTGCCTGCATATGGCTTTTATGGGCTTAACCTTTGCTTTTTAACCGTGTTAATAGATCCAAGCTCTGGCCAATCCTCTTGCATCAGGGTATGGGTGCGGATTTGGCGGCTTTCCTACATACCTCCCATTCTAATTTTACAGCTTTGGGTTAGGCATAATGAGAATTGTAACCTGTCTGCTTCCTGGGGGTCAAGAGAGGGGTAAAGCAGGAGTGTATTTTGGCTCCCCTGCTGGTTACCTTATATATTTTTAAAAAGGGGCGAGGGATGAACCATTCTGTTACTTGCCAATTTCCCTTCTCAATTCTACTGCAAAAATTATGGGGAAGGTTGTCCTGGAGCACTTAACTGCCAGGCTTGATCATTTTAATGTTATTTTAGAACTCCAAATTGGATTAGTGTGTCAATTTACAGTTGATTGCAGGAAAAAACACTACAGCCAAGACGAATTGCCTGCATATGGCTTTTATGGGCTTAACCTTTGCTTTTTACCGTGTTAATAGATCCAAGCTCTGGCCAATCCTCTTGCATCAGGGTATGGGTGCGGATTTGGCAGCTTTCCTACATACCTCCCATTCTAATTTTACAGCTTCGGGTTAGGCATAATGAGAATGGTAACCTGTCTGCTCCCTGGGGGTCAAGAGAGGGGTAAAGCAGGAGTGTATTTTGGCTCCCCTGCTGTTTACCTTATATATTAACAAGCTGGGGCTGTATTGGCAGCAGCCTGTAGAGATGTTACCAGGGTGGGCACCAAATGAATACCCGCAATATTATATGAAGACGATGTGGTGCTGCTCGCATGGACTGCTGTGGGTCTCCAAAACCTTCTAAATGCTTTTGTTGATTTCATGGATTCCTTATATCTTTCTATCAATTTTACTAAATATCATACTATGACTATTGGTAATCGGAAGGCCACTAGATGCACTCTTTTCGGTGGGGGGAGAACTTACCAAAGTCTCAACCTTCCCCTACTTGGGGGTGTTGTTTGGTGATAGAGGATCATGGGTCGCTCAAAGAGCCCTTAAAAAGAATATATTGGCAAGGGTTGTTGATGCTACCATGGATTTCACTAATAGATTAGGGAATAAACTTGCACCCGCCTTGCTAATGGTTTTAAAGAAAGAATTATTCCTTTGCCAGCCTATGGGTGTGATGTGTTGGGGTAAAAAGAAGCTAGAGAACTGCAGGTGGTTGAGAATAAATGTCTATGCAGACTTCTCACTGATCCGACTAGCACCCCCCGCTTGGAGTCGGCTACATATCTGACCATATTGCTGTGGCACACATAACGCTCTGGCTGAGAATTTGGTCAAGTCCTTTTCCCACCCTGAATCAACATGTATTAAAAGATTGCAGTGCTCTTGATGTGGCTGTGCGTATCACATGGATGGGCTATGTTAAGGAGCAGCTGATGAGGTTAGGTTGTTTGGATCTATTTACTACCTTAAGACCAATATGCCCCAGTGATTTGCGGGTTATCAAATACATGCTTTTGAGCAGGCAGCTTGGTGAAAGGGAGTATAGGGAACTTGCTAAACCTACTGTGCAACAACACATATTGTTGAAAACAAGTTTACTGGGGGAACCCTACCTGTCATTTATTAACAATGCCCACCAATGTTATTTATTGACTAGATTGAGAGATAATTCCATACACTGGTTTTTAGCAGGTACCAAGGGATTTTCTAACCCAGGAACTTTAAAACCCTGCCCATGTGACATTTTTTTGGAGAAGGATACTTTGCACTTTATATTTTTTTGCGATTTTTATTGTGTGTTGAGGTGTAAATATATTATCCCGTTGGCAAGAAACAACCAGTTTGCACAAGTAAGGCCTGCGTTGTTATTTTTACAAATGTTATTTTCCTTCATGATTTTCTTCGGAGTTGCAAGTTTCCTTTCAGGAGCCTTCAGGCACAGGAAAAAGTTATTTAAGGAATAGAGGGCCTCCTACTGATTCTGCACACATCGGTCAATAGTTGCATTTATTTAAATGTATTTTTATGTTAAGGAGGGAGCCTGTCAAATATGATTTTGTTAACAGACTGAGCCACTCCCACTTTTATATATATATCTCATTAGTTTTTAATTTGCATTTTTTACAAAGGTTTTTAGATTAGTGATATACATGTTGAAATGAATATATAACAAATTCATCCTTGATGTAATCATGTACATATCATGTAATCATCATTCGTAATTTGTATCAAAACTAAATCTTTCTTGTATAACTTTCCCTGCATCCTTCTGCATAAAATACACCTACAGCTCACAAATAAAGCATAAAGAAATATTAAGCTAAGCCTTATTATTATTATCTGCATTAGTATATCCTTCAAGGTCCATTTTCCTGAGGTTGAAAACCAGTTTCCATTAATTCTCTCTCGCTGCAGAAACTTTTCAAAAATACTTGGTATTTCCAATTAGTGTAATTCAGGTTCTACACCTAAAATGTTCTTTGCATAGGCTTCTATTCCCTTACTTCCATCAGGAATGTATGTACAGTAGTCAGTAAATTTGAGCATTTGGCAGACTTTGCCTTTTTCTTTGGTGAGTAAGATATCTAGTGCAAGTCTGTCTTAGAGTACTATAGCCCTTATAGCAATTAGCTTAGTGTTAATTATAAGCAAAACTCTAGATGCACTTATTGCCATTGTTTCACCATTTAAAATTGTTCCTACGGGGAATCATTGCTCCAAGTATGTCTCCTGTTAGACCTGTTGCAGAATTAGCATTTCGTTTTTGTCTATGTGATGGTGTCATAGTTAATGCATATAAGCTTTTCACATGGTACATCTTAGGTATTAGTATGCCTAAGTAACAAAGACCTTCCCAGTCTGTTGCCAATAAGAAATACGCATTTAATCCCCTAATATAGTAAACTCCAGGAATTGCATTCTCATCCTCCTGCAAGATCTGCTAAGTACTCCCCTGTTATTTCAGAAGTGTGTTCACAACTGCTTATTCCTACATGTTTAGTTTGCTTAGGTGTCCCTCTCCTTTAAACCAAAGTTTTCCTTTGTGCTGTGTTTCCAATCTCAATCTAGGGAAGACTATCTTCTTTCTAAATTCATTGTCTTCCTTTTTCCAGGCATTTCTAAAACATCACTTCTCTTGTCACAAGTTCAATTTATGTTAGTGTATTTTTCCTCTAAAGTCATTATATATTTTTTACACTGGCCTCATTAAACAGGTTAAGTTATTTGGTAAGCCTGTATAATATTTATAGACCTACCCAGTAAGAAATACTACCAGGTATTTTCCATTTCTTTTGCTTGCAGGTTTAAATTGATGCTTTCTATCAAAGGAACACTAGAAAATATCAGATAATGTGTAAAATAAAAATATTTGAAATGTCCTTTTCTATAAACTAAGAAAAGTAGAATGCTACATGAAATAGCATAAAACAAATGCATGTGGTAGTATGTTACTTCTTCTGAAACTTATGTGGGTAAGTGGGCGCAAACATAACAGTCTTTAGCATTCATATCATTAGTGTATTCTTGAACCAACCTGAAGTAAACATTAGCAGAAAAATCATCTTTATTATAGCTCAAAAGGAATATATAACTTGATCTTCTAAGCTAAGGTATCCATGTGGTTTAGTAGAATTCTGTTTTTTGTTCTCTGCCTCAGGTGTTAAATATAATCCTATTTTTACTATGGAAATCAGTATTAGAGTTATTACAAAAAGTGAACGTATGTTATATTTACAGTTATTTCAATGTAACACATTTCTTTCTGAGTCAATTTCATGCTTCTTGTGTTCATCAGTTTGTCTCTTGTTTTGTTCTTCTTTTTCCTATTAAATTATTTAAAGCCTGGTTACTGAATACATAATCCATAACCTTAGTCCATCTTCTTCTAAAATGTTATCCCTATTAATCTACTGCTCACTCAGACCTAGATTGATCTTCTGTAAAATAAAAAACTAAAATAATGAAGGTCTTATAACACAATTAGTTTTAGCAATGAGTTCTTTAAGGTTTCTTCTTCTTCTGCTTTTTCTATTATTTTCCCCTTAAGCTTTCCAGGTTGTTCCCAAGGGGGCTCTAACAGTTCAGGGTTAACTTGGCACAAGTCTTCTAAGGTGGCATTCAATGCTGTGTTCACGTAGTATGACCACTCTGGTGCTGAGTATCTTTGACAAAGCACCCTTGCTATTTTGGAGTTTGTTATTTCTGCTCTGAACAACTCTCATCACTGGATTCAGTTTCTTCAGGTATATCCTCTGGCATTTATGCATTCATTGTGCTTATTTTCTGGTTTATATGCTCATAGCTGTGTGGCCAAACATCTTGTCTTTTTGATCCAATACTCATTCCTTCTCCTGGGTCTTGTGTGTGTGCGCATAGATACCAAATGAAATACCAGGGTGAGAACTAGTTCCATATGGTCAGCTTGTTCATGAGCGGTCACAATTTGCTGGGTTGAGTGAGAATTGGAGTGTGTGTTTGTTTGATGTGCAGCCAGAAGATGTATTAGCTTACTTGCAAAAAGTTCCAATTGAAAAAGGAACAGAATTTTGTACTTTTGGTCAAAGAGGCTGGATCCTTTTAAATGCTTTTAGGGAAATGCATGACAAATTTATTCAGTTAGGAAAAGTGCATAAAGTGATGGAAGAACAGCTAGTGGAAGCCAAAATACTTCTGTAATGCTGTCTTGTCAGATCAAATTATTTCAAGAAAAGCTAGAAACTTATCAGCTAGTGGCTGAAAGTGTGGTGGTGCATGTAGCAAAATCTAAGTGGAAAAAGTGAAGAGGAAGGGTTAACAAGAGAAAGGTGCATTTGGCAGGGGCTCATGGAGTGCATTTAGATCACGGAGACGCAGCAAAGTTTTGTATACTAAGCAATGATCCTGTTGTGCTAGATGAGTTTAGGAATTTTCAGGGAAATTTGCTGATCACTTTACTGCATTTAGCAGCAGATGGATGTTCACACAAATACCCAACTGAGTCAGATTGGCCGCCAGCAGATTTTGATTTGATTTAATTTGCAAAATGCAACACATGACCTAGAGCCTCTTGGCACTCACTTCAATGTGGAGAAGCGTGGCTCAGTGGTTAGAGGTGGCAGACCCGGAAGCTGAGATCAGCCGTGGACCAGGGTTCGATTCCCCGCCTCGGCGGGTCTCGGGCTCAAAAATTCCACGGACTTGGCAATTCTCGCTCCGGTGCCTACTCGACTCATGGGGTCACACTCTGTGACTCTGGGCAATAGCTTGCTTAATCTCCACTACGGCCCCTCGCGGCGGGATGCCTGGCTTTCACCTTGTGAATACCCTGCCGGGGTATCTCACAGGGGAATACCAGGACGGGTTCCCTAAGCAAGCGCCTTGAGACCCCTGGGTAATTAGTGTGCTATATAAATCGAAATACATACATACATACATACAATGTAAGGAAAAGGAGATCAGGATATAGAGTCTACAGAGGGAAAGTGAATAGCCAAGTTTTAAATAGCTTTCTGAATGCCAGAAAGTTGGGGGTATTCCTTAACTACTCTGCCATTTGATTCCAAAGACAGGATGTGATGTGGAAGAAGCATCTACCTCCCCATGTGGTAGAACGTAGTGATCTGTTTTCGGTGTACCATGAAAATATGTTCATCAGAGATTCAGGGCCTTGAAGGTGCAATGTTTTTTTAGCAATACAGAGTTCTTTAAAGGCAACTTTTTTTTGACAGGCAGCCAGTGGAGTTTTTCCCTAGCTTTAGTCGTGAGTTCAAACTTTGTACTTTTCAGGACCTTAACCGCTGCATTTTGCAGTCTCTGGAGTCTACCCAGAACACACCGATGGGCTGTAACATAGAGGGCATTGCAATAATCTAGTTTTGATAGAGCCAGTGAGGTGTGACCACTGTTTTATGTAAGTTTGATGGTAGAAACGGAAGGTTTTCGTCAGAAATTTTACTGCGTGAAAGCATAAGGATGTTAGGTGGTTGGCTTGGTCCCTAAAGGAAAGGTTTGTATCAAAAACTATTTAGAGATTCCTTGTTTAAATCACTGGGACAGGAAGTGAGCAAAGAATGTCTGGGCACCAATACTTTTTCCAAAAGAGATGTCCGACCCAAAAAGGAGAAGCTCAGTCTTTCCTGAGTTTATTTTCAGGCAATGGGTGCTCATCCAATGAAGAATAACACTTATGCATTTGTTGAAATGAGAATCCACCTCTTCAATGTTGTTGCTTATGGGAACAACAGTTTGAGTGTTGTCCACATAAAACACTTTAGAAAACCCGTGTGGCCTTATCAATCCCATACGAGCTGCCACTTGGATATTGAATAAGATGGGGCTTAGCGAGAAAGTCTCAGATACTAACAGTTTGTCCTTTTTCATCCAAGAAGGCACAAAGAAGCTTGAAATCAGAGCCTTGGGCACCTATGTCTAGCAAATGCTATTTCAAAATGGTGTGGCTTACTGTGTCAAAGGCTGCGAATAGATCCAGAAGGATCACAGCAGCACTATTTCTGTGATCAAGGATTTCCCTAACCTCATCTGATACTGTGACTAGTGCAGCTTCCATAATATGGGCTTTTCTAAAGCCAAATTGGGATTTATCCAGGATGTCATTTTGATCCAGAATGTTAGTAAGACAGAAATGGAGTTGTCTTTCCAGCACTTTGGCTAGGAAGGGAAGCCTCAATATAGGGTGGTAGTTCTTTTCTTCAGCTGTATCAAGAGATTGTTTCTTTAAAGGTGGCAAAATGGAAGCCATTTTCCATTCTGTGGGGAAGGTCCCAGTTTTTAAATGATGCTAAACAGGGAAGAGAGGGAAGGTGCAATAAAGTCAACTATTTTGTACAGCACACTAGTGGGATATGGGTCTAAGGGAGCTCGAGACTTGGTATGTTTTAAAAGCTCAATCATACGTTCAGGAGGGATAGCTGGAAACTCACAACAAGCCTGTTGACTTTGATCTGGTTGAGTGATGTCTTGTAATGAGTAGTTGGTTATTTTTTAAGTATTATTTATTTATTTTGAGAATTTATAGAGCGCACACTGTCACCGTTGCAGGCATCCTGGCGCTAACAGAAACCAAGAGGGGTGGAGATCAGATACCGTAGGAGAGGCTAGCAAGGGAAGAGCCAGGTTTTCACCTTTTTTCTGAACTGCAAGAGTTCATTTGTGGACCTAAGCTCGATGGGGAGGGAGTTCCAGAGTCTGGCGGCAGTCACCTCGAAGGATCTACCTCCAGCTCTGACCTTCCTAAATCTGGGAACGACTACCAGTCTAGCATCAGATGAGCGAAGTTGTCTAGTAGGAGCAGTGCTTAATTTGTAAAATATGAAGTGCAGGTGCTCACATTTAAGGAGGCCACACCCACTTCCCTCGGCTCCACTCTCTTCTACTATTTGCTCCACCCACTTACTCTAGATACCCCACACACATCCGCAACGGGCACTTCTGACTCTCAAGTACCAGAAAGCTAGCACATGGTGACAAAGGTTCATTTAGTGGATCCTGGACAGATGCAATATGGGAGCTTCCATGCAAGACGGTGGCTGAAGTGAAGCAACATGACAGTTACAAGTATTGGGTCCTCTACAGTCCCTATCACAAAGAAATGTAAGAGAGACAGTGTTGAAAAGGAAAGGAGATGCCTTTTAACTTTTTAGGTCAGGATTACATGCTATCTCCACTTGAAAGGTCTATCTCTTTGTTTCACAGAATGTCAGCACTTCATGTAGATCTCCATTGAGCAGCTCCAGTCAACCCTTTCCCTTAATTTGTGCACATTCTTTTTCGTTACTGCTTTCGTCCTGTGTCGCTGTTTTTCCATATTTCTCTTCCTCTTTCTTCTGCTTTTTATGTTTTTGTCTCTCTGCTTTGGGTGGAAGTCTGATAAATTAAAATCGGTAGTGGTCCCCAAAAATAAGTGCTGGTGGGCCCCACCTGCAAAAGCCAGTTCAAATTAAGCACTGGAGAAAGCATATGTAATCTAGCTTTCCATCACGGTCACGGGCACCAACTTCTCAACTAGGTTTAGGCTCCACACTCACCAGTACTTGTATACATATATACCCAGAATGTGTCAGCATTCATAGGGTTAACACGTGTAAACTCAGTAACAGTCTGGTTTTGGTTAGATAGAGAAGCATGTGAAAAGCCAAACATTGCCATACTGTAGATATAGCAGTAATTGTAGGCACTAGAAAAAGTAGCTGCACTGTCTGAAATTAAAGACCGGAGTTCAGGAACTCACTATGGCTGCACTTCCAGGAATATTAGAAGTGGTGCACAAAGGCGCCAGAGCTAACTGCAGTCTCACTTAAAAAAACTGGCTGCACTTTTAGGTGCTGGAGCACTTCACAATCACAAGTGAACGGAACGCACCCAGATACTGCATATGGAAGTGTGTTAAAGATTGCTGAAATCCATCCACTAATGTCAGATTACAAACAGCAAATTAATCTGCACTTATAGGCAGAGCACAGGAATGCACTCTCGTATTATTATGACCTAATCACAAGCTTTGGTAATGTTTTTGTTCTTTTTACAGACAACGTAGATTATTCATCCACATAACAACATCACAGATACACAGAGTATGCCATTCACGATGGGAGCTATGACTTTTATACTTCACACACAAACTGCAAACATTGAAATGGTACAGAGAAGGCTATTGAAAACTCAGAGGCCCTGAATTGTAATAATTATCCAGCCATCCCAGCACTGAGCTGAGGAAAGCAGCACAGAAAATTAACCCCTTTACAGGCCAGACGTAGTGAGGAACCAATCTTGTTTTTTGGGAGCCTTCCCCAGCAAGAAACTGTTGGTTACTCAGATCGAGAGCTGCCACAGCCTTACAAGACAAGAGTTAGGAATAAATACTAACTCTACTTAAGTGTGAGGGCAATTTTTAGCTCGGCATTTTTTCCAGAGACGAAAGAGAGTCTGCCTTGAGACACTACAAGTTCAAGAACCAACCACTCAAGCTCTTAAAGATTTAAGGAAACGTTAGCTACCAGGGATGGGATCGGAGAAGACAGTGCGCAATCACAGCACATGTAAGAAGTATGAGAGAGGCACCAGTGTAAGAAGAATGTAAAGCAGATTGACAATAGAAGAAAGAGAATATTTCATAGATACTCTTATTATGTTACTTTGGGGGACTGGTCCACAGTATGTAAAACTACAAAAAAAGAAATATACACAGCGAGAGAGGTAGAGAAAAGAGAGAGTCAGTGAATAAGAATGAGAGACAAAGGCGGGAGGAAACCGGTGGGGAATAGATAGAAGTATAGAGAACTAGAGAGAGACACATGCAGAGAATGGATAGAGTGAGTCACAGTGAGTGTGGGAGGGAGGGTAACTAAAGTACAAAAATGGTATTTCCTGACCAGATCCCATATGTGGATTACTAATAACTTCTTGAAGTTATAAACCACTAAAATAGAAATTCTGCTTGCCACCAAGGAATCGGACAATTAGAATAAGGTAGAGTGGCCCCAGATCATGCGTCCTGTGCTAAATCTGTCATTAGAAAGCAAGGTTTCCAAAGTTTCAAGTTTCTGCTTACCCCATCTGCAAACACAAAATGCGGCTTCCCTTGCCTGACCCCAGGTGGTGATACATCCTTGTGGCAACTTGTGATGCACTGCTGCAGAATCTCGGAACGCAATCAATTGTGTTTTCATTTGTGAAGGTTTAACTGCAGCGATTTAGCCATTTCAAAGCAGTAAAGTGTTTAGGGGAGCGGGAGCCTGGAGGATAGATACTTCAGGCCCAGGGCAGGGGCCGGGCTACATCAGCTAAGAATGGAAAATTGCAGGCAGAGGGGCCCAGAAGCACTGGAAGTTGATTAACCAACTAATGGGTAGCGAAAGTAAAATCATGCCCCCGCTGACCTCCAGTGTCATCGCAGGGTTGACTCCTTTTCTCCTCCTTAGTCCGTCAACATACTTCTGTTTGCTAATGAGGCGTCATGCAAGGATATAGGGAGAAGTGTGAAAAGTAACCTGGGTTCTTAGAATCCTGTTTATAGTCTGTCCCTTTTGCCTTAACTAACTACGGAGACATATAGCCCTGAAGCAGCTCACTGTTAGGGGAGCGGGAACCGGGAGGAAACTAAAGGCGCCGGGCAGGGCCTTTAACTTAACTCTGGCCGGCCGGGGCCCTTCTTCGTGATATATAATAAATATATCTGACTGTGTATGACCGCCGCTACTAGGGCAGGCAGAGGCAGTAGCGCAGCGGTGGGGGGCAGCAGAGTAGTATCATTAAAACACCGGCGTCACATCACCACGCTAAAAAACAAATAAAGCAGCGTTGGTTTGGCGTTTGACAAGCCTTCCGGTTATTACTCACTGTTACGTGGTGGGCCGGGTCACTGCCTTAATTCACTGAAGTAGGCCTAGTGTGGTGCTGCTACCGCTCTCAACGCAGATGAGCTTACTTGAATGCTGCTGATGACTCAGGCCGGGCGTGGCAATCTAGAACAAAATCTGCGCACGCTCCCTGGCTGCCGCATACACCCTTCACCTGCCGGACCAAATCCAGCCCAAATTGCCTAATTAGTGTCCCGCCAAGCGGCAACACTGAACTAAGGGCCGCAAAAGCAGTAATGCCATCATAATCTTCTTGGCTCAGGCTCTCACAGCCGTAGCAACACTCTTCAAAGGGACTTGGGAGAGGAGAACAACACTCTGCGCCTATACTAAATATAAATCATCAATATCACATTTGAGTCACGTGCAGCAGATGCGTGTAGACCCGGCCCTGAAAGTGCCGGTGCTAAGCACCGGCACAAATTAAGCACTGGGTAGGAGTGTACCAAGCAAACTTGGATTGTAGAGGGGCTGGACCGCATCCATGAAGAGCCTTAAAAACTATGCAGAGGGCTTTAAATTGGATTCTTTGTCTAAGAGGAAGCCAGTGTAGTTTTGCCAAGGCCAATGGTCCATGAGATCTTCTAGGCATCCCCAAGGCCAGTTTCGCGGCCGCGGATTGAACCCTTTGAAGCCTGTCCAGTAGATATTCAGGGGCCCCGAGCAGGAGGGCAATACAGTAATCCAGCCTGCTCAGGATAGTGCATCTGACCACTTGGGCGCGAGCAAAAGTGGGTAAGAGAGGCAGAACCTTCCTAAGTGAGCGAAGGATGGCGAGGCAACAAGCCGATGTTTTCTGCACGTGGGTGTCCATGCTGAGCCCCTGGTTTAACATGACCCCTAGGTTGCGGACAGATTCCGCAGGCCGTACGTTGGAGCCTGTTTCTGGGGGACAGAAGTTGTTAGGAAATGGGCGAGGGATCCTTGTTCCAGCGCTAAAAAGCACTTCGGATTTCCCGACATTAAACTGAAGTGAGTTAGCCTTTAACCAACTTGACGTGTTCCGTAAACAATTGTGAAAGACCTCCACGGAGATAGAATCCTCTCCTTCCAAGGAGAGGATCATCTGCCTGTCATCGGCATAATTAACAGTTCTAATGCCGAATCCTTTAATAAGCCTAATTAGTGGCCTGAGGTACACATTAAAAAGAATTGGGCTGATAGCAGAGCCCTGAGGAACTCCGTGCAGCACCGGGGAAAGGCATGATTGGAAAGGCGGCATAGAAACTGCCTGCTGCCTATCATGCAGAAAAGAGTGGAACCATTGCAGTGCCGAGTCTCTCACTCCTACCTCAGACAGCCGCCTCAGTAGGATCTTATGGTTTACTGTGTCAAAGGCGGCAGACATATCGAGCAGGATCAGAAATGAGGCCTGTCTTCTGTCTGCACGCCTTTGCAGTTCGTCCATAGCGGTGATGAGAGCTGTTTCGGTTCCATGAGCAGGCCGAAAGCCGAATTGGTCCTCGTCAAGTAGGAGATGATGTTCCAGGTGGGTGGAGAGAATGTTACTAACCACCTGCTCAACTATCTTGGCGGGGAACGGCAGCAGTGAAATGGGCCGATAGTTTTTGGAGCAGTCGGGATCCAAGGAAGGTTTTTTTAACAAGGGGGAGACTAGCGCCCGTTTCCAGTGAGCAGGGACGGTGCCAGTCACCAGGGATTGATTCACTAGGTTGTCACACAAAGAGTTTTGAGGGGGGTATTATAGAAGAGACAGACAGAGTAGAGAGGCTAGATACCATCTGAAACAGCTCCCCGGACGAGTTAGCAGCAGATCTGATTTTATTGGTGAAATAACTATTTTTTTCAGAGATGGTCAGATTCTTGTATTCCTAAATTTGTAGTTTATATCTCTGCTTTTCCTCCGGGGCATAGTTACTGCGCCAGATCTTTTCCTGACGACAACATGTTTTGTTTTTTATTGCCTTAAGTTCTCAGGGTACCAGGGGGCTGATGGGCGTGCAATATGGTTGATGACTTTCTTGTATGGGGCCAATTTGTTTGCTGCTAAGCCCTGGTTTACACTAAGGGAATGCAATGCAAAGAATGAAAGAGGATATTATGAAGATTACAATTTTCATAGGTGTTTCTCATAATTTGATGAATGGATTACTAAATACATCAGTGTGAAATAAGTAAAAGATTTTGGCCCTTTGTACAATGTTACATGAAAGAAACAGGAGTTTTAGTGGGTAGAGCAGCAACAAAATGCATAGGAATCAGCAAAAGAAGCTATACAGCGTGCCTTGAATTTGTGGCCCGTAGAACAGGCGGATGTTGAGCTAAATGTGACAGTCCAGGGGCAGTATGCTAATTGGAGTTTGTGGCAGAAGCAGATGAATCTGGGGCACAATGTGATTTTGAGACCTCAG
The DNA here is from genome assembly GCF_964261635.1 of Lissotriton helveticus. Classification (NCBI taxonomy): domain Eukaryota; kingdom Metazoa; phylum Chordata; class Amphibia; order Caudata; family Salamandridae; genus Lissotriton; species Lissotriton helveticus. Next base: position 480,203,578 of record NC_136071.1, on the reverse strand, counting down.
ATTCCGATAATGCAATGGGTGATGAGTTCCCTCAAGACTTATAGAATAGGGCATGCACAAGAAGCCAGCAGAATCAAGTGGAAGTGGTACATACAAGATAGAGCCAGAGTGGCCCCAGGTTCTGGGAGGTGTAATAGACTCTGATTACCAAGGAGAGATGACAGTGATACTGTTGAACAGTGGATACATTCATTTTGTAGTGCAACCCGGGATCGAGTTGCTGAGATTATCATAATACCAGTTTATGGAGGAATTGTTAAGAAGGGGACTGCCCCAGCTCTTACTGTACAAGGACAGGGAGGGTTGGGCTCCAATGAAAAGAACCCAGGAGCCAAAGTATGGATTGAATCTCCCGAAAACCTTCTTGAATCAACTGAAATCATAGTTATCTTGGTTGGAATGACACTTGGAGAGGAGAATTGGGAACATGTGCCTGCTGATAAATGCTATTTGTGAGAATGAATAATGCTAATTGGTTCTCTGTTCTTCCAGAGCACAACATGGAGTGTTTATGTCCTGATTGCACTATTTGGACTGTGTTTGTGTGTGTCCATAGGGGACTGCGAGGGTCCACAGATGCCCCCAGCCAAGGGACTCAACCTCCAGTATCAAACGCATGTTAAATTATCCACGGGAAGGCTCTCTTTGTGTTGCAATACAACATACACCTATATTAGAGCCAACCTGACTGGTGGATCATGTGCCCTAACACAATTAGGCCTTATGATGTTTCCTTTGCATTTAGCTTTATGTGTTCACTATGCTAAAGATGCTTTTCAATTGTCTAACAACTGTGATTCTGAAATTACTTTGTTATCCAAAATGGACTATATTAGTCTAGCTACATCTGTTCCTGGGTTAACTGTGTAATTACTAGGATAATAAACAAGTTTGCATGTTTAATGGTGGTAAATATAAATGAAACTTCTACTCCTTTAGCTGAATTGCTATTGGATGTTCAGGGAACAAGAAAAGCCACTTTACAAAATAGGGCTGCTATTGACTACTTGCTTTTAAAACTTGACCATTGCTGTGCAGACTTTGAAGGATTGTGTTGTTTCAATTTATTAGACCATTCCACATGCATCTATTTGTATCTTGATACATTGCATTAATTAATCAAGGGAGTAAAACAAGATGTTTACAAGGGGTGGTGGGATTGGTTATTTGGATGGTTGCCTGATTTTGGCCAGTGTCGCTATATTTAAAGTGCCATTTTCATTATAATTTGTATTCTGATATTTATTTGTTGCTGTATGCAATGTGTGCCTAACTTTAAATCTTTGTTTCATCCTAGAACAATACTTTTTGGCCTATAAGTTATGCTAATTATTAGTCAATGGTCAAGGGGTGGAGTGTAATGCTACAGGAATTAATACATTGTGAGATCATGTGTTGACCATTGACTCCATGCTGCTTTAATTAATTTCATGAGCACGTTTCATCTTGTAACTGTCTGACCTTGCCTTTCCGCTGCAAATGCAGACAGGCCTAGTTTACTTGTGCACGGGAAACAACCTTTACAACACCACCATTACATAGCACTACATTTACAATGCAGGCATTACATCACAACATCCTTTACAACGCATGTCACTACAACGCATGACACTGCATCGCATGTCACTACAACGCAGGCATTACATTGCATGTCATTACAACGCATACCATTACAAGGCATAGTACCCCTACACTATCCAACACTTACCCTACTGTTGCACCCCCTGGAGTTAGAATAGTAATGTTTACCCCTACACTTTCCAACACTTACCCTATTGTTACACCCCCTGCAGTTAGAATAGTAATTTTTACCCCTACACTAACTAACACTTACCCTACTGTTGCACCCCCTGGAGTTAGAATAGTAATTTTTACCCCTACACTATCCAACACGTACCTTAAATGCAATGTAATGGTATGGGTTGTAATGGTATGTGTTGTAAAGGTATAATGCGATGTAAGGGAATGTGTTGTAAGTGTAGTTCAAAATAATTGTTGTAGTGGTATGCAATGTAAATGTATGCATTGTAAAGGATGTTGCAATGTAAAAACTGCATTCTAAATGTATGCATTGGAAATGTATACATTGTAAAGTCATACATTCCTTGTAGACAGGCAGAACTGTGAATGCTTCTCATTTCACAGAGTGAGAGCGATAAGCTGTTAGGACAGACAGTGTGGGAGGCATTCAGTGCCCAAGGATGAGAAAGTGAAGAGTTCTGCCTCAGCTCTCATCAGAGCCTGGCCTGCTCCTTTGAGTGACATCAACGCAGAGTGTAGCCAACCCCTACAGTGCAGATGACTGGAGGGGGAGCTTCTATATAGCGGGTTTATATAGCGCTAGGAATCGACTCCCGGAAGAGTATCTCCACGCTTCGACCGCTGGGGAACCCGTCCTGGCTCACCCTGAGAGACGGTCCCTGATGGGTATCTCTAAGGTGCGACCAAGCATCCCCGGCGGTCTGGGGGGGCCGTTGTGAAGATGAGGCAAGCTGATGCCCAGAGTTGCCGAGTGTGGTTTCTGACTAGAGTAGGCACCAAGGCGAGAATTATCGAGTCCGCTGACCCTGGTCCACGACCCTGCCGCGTCGGGAATCGAACCCTGGTCCCGGGCCGTTCTCTGCTTACGGATCTGCCGCCTCTAACCAGTGAGCCACACTTCTCCCTTCTTCTAGATGTCTTTCTCCATGTTAGTAAAGAGTATAAAGATGGACACGTCTTGGTGCTTTGACAGGAACTCTTCTAGGAGTGGGAACACTACCTAGAGCCCTTTACCGGCTGACAGCTCCTGCTGAGACTGTCAACGGGTTCCCAAGCCGTGCTGACAGGGGATGCAAGAAAGACAGCCAGTAATGTATTCCAAGATCTAATTGTCTTATTCTTGTGTATACGCAGTAATATTTCTATGCATTTATTCTTGTGTACATAGGTGCACTATATGCATGTATTGCCATTTGATATATGGGAACTTGCGGCAACAAATATTCCTCTTTCTTGGCAAATGAGTGTTGGGCTTTTGTTTATGTTTCAGTTTGGTACTCTAAAGTGTGTAGAGTCTTATTTTGAAGAGTGTTCATGCTGTGTCTTGGTATTTTGAAGTTTTACTTAGGTGTTCTGAAATTAAAAGCAAGACAGAAGCATGAATCAGGTTTGAATTTTCAGCATACATTAACAGCATTATTTGTTGTCAAAATGGCCTGGAAGGGACCTTTCCACGGAGGATCCAGGCAAGTCTTTTGAACATGCTTCTTGATCACAACCCAGTCATCAGGGCTGAGGTCATGGCATTGTTCTTGATGCGGATCTTGAGTTGTTGCCAAAACCTGATGAGAAATAGGACGGACCACATCAGCCAAATCTTTGCAGTAATCAAAGATAATATTGTCAGTGATATTTAAAAGAGCATTTACAGGGGCAGCTGGCAATCTTATGGCCCTTCCCATAAGAATCTCATCCCAAGACACACCTGTCTTTTTGTCTGTAGTACTTTCAATGCTCATTAACATCAAAGGTAGTGCATCTGGCCATTTCAAGGAAGTTGAAGCACAAACGTTGGCTAATTGGGATGTTATAGTCCCTTTTACCTGTTTAATTATTCCAAGCACTTTGTTGTAAAAATGTGTTCCTCTATCTGACTCAAGAGAAATCGATATTCCATACCTGGGTATCAGTTCACATAATAACAGCTTGGCGACTGTGAGACTGTCATTTCTCCGAGTTGGGTAGGCTTACACCCTTCTCAAGAAAATGCACATAAAAACCAGGACATATCTCAGACCCATTAAAAACTGGCATTTCGATAAAGTCCATATGCATCCTGTTGAAAGGACCACCTGATCTCTCTAAGTGTGTCAGTGTAATGTGTGTTCTCTTTCCTTCATTCATTTAGTGAAATATGACGCACCCATGACAAATGTATTCGGTCAGCATCTGGAATCTGGGATCAAACCAACTTTGCCTCAAAAGCCTCACAATGCAGTCTGGACCAAAGTGTGTGTATCCATGGTGATATCATATCATTGGAAAAACAAGCTATCGGTCAACATTGGTCTCCCATCAGCAGATAGCCAAATGTTGTTTGGATTTTTCTCACAACCTGCCTTTATCCAACTGTTTTGTTCTGCTTCTGAAATGTTTTCTTGGACTGGCTTTAATTTGTCCAAGGTGCCTGTGACTTTCATTAACACAGAGAATGAACTCTTCTCTGCAGACTCACATGTGAAATTTTCATTAAATGTGCAGGCCAACAAACACAATACCATTCCAGTAAATCTGCATAAATATTGACTATAGTGATGTACCCATTGCCACTTGAGCTGTACATTTGAAGACTGCTATCCCTTTGGGTAACTGCAAAGCCTCCAATAGAATTTTGACATGATTCCCATTTCAAATTACAAAATCATGGACCACACCAAACCCATACTGGCTGTAAAAATGGTGACTTTAATTTGTACAGTTAAACAGCATGCTCTGGTAAGAGCAATTAATTCAGCAATTTGTGCGGAGGTAACTCTTTGAAGCCAAGAAGCTTCAATAACATCATTTATTGTGCACACTGCATATGCTGCTCTTAATGTAAGATCGTTATCTCTTAAATATCTACAAACAGTACATGGTGGGCTCAGTTTGGGATTTATCCATAATATCGGGTCTTGGTTTTGTGCATAAATCTGTGACATCTAGGCAATCATGCTTAATTTCATCAGCATTGTTTATAGGTAACAAAGTTGAATGGTTAAGCACACTGCACCCTTTGAGAACTACATTTTTGCAAGATAAAATAGTCTGTCCATATTTGGTCAAGCGATTATGAGTTTGGTACTGAGTCTTGGTTCTGGTTAATAGTACCTTCACTGAGTGAGGAACTATAACAGTTAAAGGGTATCCCATAACTCTATGCTTTCATTCTTTTCCAAACTACCATTCACAGCGGATACTGCTTTTAGGCAAAGACCTGCAGCTATGGGTCAAGTGCTATTGAAAAATATGCCACTGATTTTCGGGCAGCTTCATGCACTTGCATCAACACTGAGAGAGCACATCCATCTCTCTCACTGCAAAATATTGGAAATTCTTTTGTATAATCAGGCATTCCCAGGGCTGGGATGTGACACCATTTGCCTTTCATCTCTAAGAACACCTTTGAGCAGTTGTTTTCCCATGAAATTGGGTCTGACATCCTTAAGTGTCAACCTCATTAAAGGTTGTGCCATTAAGAAGAGGTTTGGTATCTCTGCCTGCAGTAGACAACCATTCCCCAAAACACCCTAACTTCCTTTTGAGTTCACGATAGATTCATCTGTAGGATGGCTTCCACTCTTTCTGGTGACACTTTTCTAGCTCCCTTCTCCATAATATGTCCCAGATAATGAACTTCTTTTCGACAGAACTGCAGTTTTCCTGAAGACACTTAGGGGGTCATTATGATGGTGGGCAGATCGCCACCGCCTGGCCGGCGGTGGCAATCTGTTCAGCATCACAACATGATTTACCCTCCGCTGTATTATCATGGCGGGTGGTACCGTGGCGGACTGACCGCCACTTTTCCGCTGGTCGGCAATCGTTAATATTACCGACCGGACGGAGCTGGGGCATGATATGAAGGCGGTGCCTGGAAGGCACCACCATCCATCTCATGATGCCGGGTTGTCAATTCCTTTCCATGGCAGGAAAGGCTGGTAGGAGTTGCTGTGGGGGCCCATAGCGAGCCCCCGGGGTTTGGGGGCTGCACTTACCCCCCTACATTGCCATGCACAAGGTGGCAGGCACCGTGCGCTGCCTGCCACGTTGTGCATGGCAAAACACAACATGCCATTTTGGCATTGTGGAGGGTGCTGCTTACAGCAGCATTCGCCACAATATCAAGATAGCGGATTGCAGCCACCAGGGAGGCAGTCGCATCCTAATCAGTGGTGCGGAACCGCCCCACATCTGGCAGCTGTGTCCATTCTCAGCCAGGTGATTTAACAATGCAATGCAATGGAGTCTTGTTAACAAGCTTCTTGTGCCTCTGAACATCAATGTATTGAACAAGTGTTGACTTGTTGGGCATGTGTAGGGTCTCAAAATTTATTTTCAAAATCTGGTTAAAGATAGAGGGACTCTCCGTATACCCTTGTGGGGCACAACACCTTGCTAATACCTTCTGTCGAAACACAAAGGAAAAAAGGTACTGGCTTTCTTCGTGAAAGGGTACGGAGAAGAAAGCCTGACACAAGTCAATGACCATAAACCATTCTGTAGTTCATGGGATCTGAAAGGCTATGGTGGCTGGATTCCCTACCACAGGACAACATGGAACAACAACTTCATTTATCTTCCCCAAATCATGCACTATTCTATATTTCCCATTGGGTTTCTGTAAACCCTTAATTGGAGAATTACACGGACTCCCAAATAATTCCCTCAGTATTCCTTTCTCCAACATATCTTCTATGACTGGAGTTATTCCTGCAATGGCTTCTGATGTCACATGGTGAGGTGGTGTTCTACGAAACACTACATTTCTCTTTACAATAATTTGGACTGGTTATATCAATATCTTTCCCTGTTAGATCAATAAACTTCAGGATTCACCGACTCTTTCAAATCATCAAGAAATTCTTCCATCGTTAATGAAGGAAACACTCCTTTGATTTTTTTCTGTTTAATCAACTTGAAGTCTACATCCTCATCATTCGTCTTGAAAGCGGCACCTCCTGGTGTGCAATAAATGGTGCAGTTTAACTTGCACACAAAATCTCCCCCAAGCATATTTAAAATGCTGGAATTACAAACGACAAGTTGGTGTTTTTCTTCCAATGAACCTTCTTGTACTGAGACTCTTTCTGAAAACGCAATTTTTGAATTATTTATTTGTAACTCCTACAACTTGGATTGTTTTCCCCGAGAGAGGTACATCTGGAACCTTCACAGTTCTAATCTTACTGTGGCTCTGGTAGCACCAGTATCAATCAAAAATGATACATGGAGTCCACATAGCTCAGCAACCACATATGGCCACTCTGGTCTACCTTTAAGACTGCACCAAGTACACAAACCGTGTCCTCCCTCAGGCACCTTCATTGGGAGTCATCAGAACCTAAACCATCAATTTCAAAAAAGGATATTGTTGTAAAGCATTCAGATCCGAATTGTGGAAATGTGACATGACATTTTTAAGAGTTTATATTCATTTTTGGCAACTGGTTTCAATCTAAACAAGGGTTTCCCATATTTTGGGGATACATTTGGGCTTGTGGGGTGGGCATCATTGAAGTCCGACCTTGCATAGGCATTTGAATCTGTTGTGTCGGCACATTTTGCATTTGCTTTCCTTTTTTTTCACAACAAATCGTATTCATTTTGGAAGGTACAGAGTGGGCAGAGCCCTGTAAAAACATTACATATGATGCAAAAGAAATACAGTACCTGATTTTAACATTCAATGACAGCTTGGCCGGCAGAAAACCAGACCGAAGACGTTATAAACTACACCGAACCCACCTAGAGAGTCGTAATTGTGTGTTGCTAAAAAATGTCTGTTAGAGGTCATTTTTGTCAGACTATGGTAGTGGAAAATGACCCATGTATTACCGAGTGGGATTATGAAAGTCCGAATGTTGTAATGGGGGTATGTCAATGCCCCAATATGTCGCACATTGGGACCATATTTTTCTGTGCTTCTGTGGGCATCCCCTTGCCAGAAAGACCACATTTTCAGCACCCATGCACCTTTCCATTGCTTTCTTCCACCCCGCTATGCTAGGTGGGGAAGTCGCCTTCCATTTCTGTGCTATGTCTTTTCTTAGCTAGGGTTAAGCCCAAAAATGAAGGTGCTGCTTGTAGCGGTTCCCCTGATCTCTTCTGTGCTATAAAAGAGCAGCAGTCTGGTGTCGAGTGGGATGTTCCAGGTCAGCGCCCGGGCCAGACAGGACGTCACCTGTTTCCAAAATGGTTGTATCACTGTATAGCTAAATATCATATGGAGGAAAGAGGTGAGCCCTCCTCACTAGTGCAACAAAGGCATTGAGGGGACTGGATAGTTCCCATCTTCCATAGAAGGGAACGGGTGTAATATATCCGGTGTAGGTACATAAACTGAATGAGGAAGTAGCCTGAGGAAACAGCTGCATATTGAGGACTGGCTAGGGCCTCGTCCAGTCATCATCTGTCAAGGTCGGCAAATTGACCTCCCATGCTGCCCTAGTCTTATTTATTGTGTTATGTGTGTGAGTAGTTAACGTCTGGTAAACTTGTTTGATCTAGTGTGCCCCAATGCCTCCCATAAGTAAACGGCCTTCTAATGGGTGAAACTCTGGAAGTGCCTCGAGATGGCGGATGTGAGGGTCTGGAACGTGTCGCACTTGCAAATAATGGTGGAACTGGGATCTATGCAAGTGAAACTCGGTTTGCAACTGCTGAAAGGACTTGTGTGTAGTGCCGTGCATGATGTCTCCCAACGTGGAGTTTCCGATAAGATCCCACTTGCGGATTCCGACCAGAGCTGATAAGGAGCGTAAATACGTGGCGTGCCAGAGGGAGTAGTGTGTGTCAATCTCCCCACCAGCTTATGGATTTTACTGTACGTCTGCAGAGTTGTAAAACTGTCCTCAGGCTGGGGGGAGGGTGTCAAGAGTCGCCCGATTATAAACAAGTTTCTGCAAAGGAGTGCCTGTCATAGCCAGCCGCTCCACTGCGTATGCTGGATCGATCTGAGACCCGTACCACCACTCATTGATTACAAGAAAATGAGAGGCAGAGTAATCTGCATATATATCTGCCGTCGCAATGCCGCCACACTATGTTGATTGTGTGAAGTGCAACCCGGATCGCCCCTCTTTGCCATAAGAACCTATTCAGGATCGCATTTAGGTGTGTGAACCATGAAGGGGGGATATTGTATGGAAAGTTCTGCAGCCAATATAACAAATGTGGTAGAGAAACCATCTTAATAATAGCTGAACGCCTGTACAGCGATAGGGGCAACTGAGACCATACAGTTGTCTTGTTATGGACCGCGGGGAACAACAAAATGATATTGTGTGGCCACAATATCGAGGGTCATGGCGATATGAAGACCCCCAGGTATTTAAAACTGTCTGTAGCATGGTATAGTTGTGAAGCCCAGGCCTGATGTCTCTGGTCCCCGAATTCGGGAAATAATGTGGGTTTGGAGGGGTTGGTTCACAGCCTGGTAGTTTCCACGAATATCCGAAGTATCTGAAGGACACGAACACGAGGTCCCGAGGATCATGGGTCAGTCATAAAAAACAGTGCATTGTCAGCGTAAAGTGCAATTCTATAAGAGTGTTCCTGAGTCCATTCAAACCCATGGATCAGAGGGTCTTGTCTTACCCACACCGCCAGGGGCTCTACGGCCAAAGCGAAGGACAGCAGAGATAAGGGGCAGCCCTGTTGCATCCCCCGATTGATGGGAAAGGGGGCTGACCGATGTCCCTCTCCTCGCCCTGATGCCAGGAGATCTTTATAGTATAAGTAACAAGAAAATGATCTTTATAGAGCATCTGTGTGTACGCTAAGAAGCAGGGACCTATGTTTATGTTGCGGTGGATTTTGAAGAGGTATGTCCAACTTAAGGAGTGGAACGCCTTGTCGATGTCAGCCAGCAGAATCGCTTGTGGATGGCCAAGCCTATGAGACCCCGCAATCATGTTATGGATTCGCCTAATATTATGCCTGGTGGGACAATGTGACATAAAGCCAGACTGATCAGGGCGAATGAGCTCCTAGATGCATGACCGAAAGGAGGGCTGCGAGGATCTTGCTCAGGAGTTTGGGCTTGAAGTTAAGCAATGAGATAGGACAATTCAAGGCCGGGTCCTCAGGAGGACGGCCGGTCTTAAGAAAAACTACAGTATCAGCATGTCGCCAATTGGTGTGTAAGATTTGCTGCTCGAGGGCTTTGTGTAATGCTGCTAAGGGATGTGGGCCCAACGTCGTCATATGTGGCTGCAGAAAGTCACTGGGGAATTTATTTGGTCCCGGGGCTTTACCTGGGTGGCTGCTAGTCAGTGCAGCTTTTAATTCGTCTAAGGTTATGGGGGCATCTAGTATGTCTCTAACTTGTTCGGATAGTTTAGGGGGGAATGTCTGACAGAAACTCGTCAATAAGGGCCTCCGAAATGAGCTCCAGCTGTTGGTAAAGTGAGGCGTAAAAGGACGTGAAAGCCTGGACTACTGACTCTGGGGAGGGACATAGCGCTCCATCCGCGTCCCCCAATAACGACACCAGCACAGGGGATGTTTTGGCCTGGCATTGCCAATGTAGCATTTTGCCGGACTTTTCGCCTCATTGGTATATCCTGTGTTGCGTTGCTAACCAAATCTCTTTGGCCTTGTCTTTGAGGAGTTGGTGGATTTGCTGCTGGATAAGCAATCGGTTACGCCACGATCCTGGGGCAGACCCAGATATTACCTGCACTTCTCATAAACACTGGCGGTCTTCCACTTCCAGTATCTGGGCTAGGCTTTTGCGTTTTTCGCCAGTTCGGAAGCTTATATCCATGCCCCTGATTGAGGGCTTAATAGGTTCCCACAGGGTAATACTCGATGGCGCTGTGTCTAAGTTGAACAGAAGGTAATCCGTGATGGCCTGCCATAGAACCTCCTGATGGCGAATATCTCGGAGGAGCCAAGGGGAGATGCGCCATCGGTATGTAGCCTGTTGAACTTTCAAGCGCAGCTTAACCGGAACCGGCGAATGGTCCGAAAGACCCCGAGATAGAATGGACGTGTGTGACACCCTGTGTATATAACTATAGGAAAGGAATATGTAATCAAGTTGTGAAAGCGTGTTGCGTACCGCCGATGTATATGTGAACCCACTAGTTAAGGGATTAAAGGCCTGCTAGGTGTCTGACCACCCCAATGTATGACCCAGGATGTTCATTTTGGATTTGGTGGGAAGGGGGTCCTGTCTCCGGCACACCATCGGTCCTGGGGTGCCATAACATCATTCCCGTCCCCATATAGGATCGTCAAACCCTCAGGAAGGTCGCCCCATAGCTGTGTGATTTTTTCTGCAAATGTTTGTCCCAAGGGGGGCGGGCATATATGCTGCCAATAGTTAATTGTTTCTCAGCAACTGTGCCGGTAACCACAGTATAGCATCCGCCCTGGTCTATCCAATGTTTAGAGATAATATATGGCACACGGCGATGTATAAGGACTGCCATACCCAGAGAGCCGCGTGTGGACCCCGAATTGTACACTGTGGCAATCCGAACCTGCTGAGGCATGGAGTTTTGTTGCCCAGAAGATGGGTCTCTTGGAGCAGGATTATATCTGCTTCATACCGCTTTGCTAAACAAAGCACATCTTCCTGCTTAATTTTATTCAAGAGCCCCCTAACATTCCAAGATATTATGTTCAGTCCCCCTCAAAGGAGAATTGTGTGTGTGATGTGACATCTAGCCACTATGGAGTCATTGTCTGCAATTACTGGTACGTTGATGTATGGTCAAGTTGCATGTTTGGTGTCTACAACTTTACTAACAGGGTAAAACCAAAAAATCCCATCCCACCACCCCCTCCCCAGTGCTTCCAAAAACAAGGTGTACCTGTTGCGGCAGAAACTTCGCTTGGGCCCCAACCGGGGAGACCCAGGGAGCGCCACTAAAAGAGCCCAACTATCCCAACATTATACAACATAATACCAAACGTCCAGGGGCATGGACGATCCGTTTGAGCCCAAGAGCCATTGTAATGGACCCTAATGTTGCACAGTAGACAATACATATGTATGCATCCGGCTGAGCATCTTGTCTCAAAGTCCTTCTTATCTAGGAGCCCTCTACCACCACATCTTGGTTTGGAGCCCACCAGTTAGAACAAGATCTGTGCCGTCGCTTCGAGTTGCCTTTGTTCTCTATGCCTCTGTGTGAGCCCTAGGAAGAGTCTGAGTTCAACGGAGGTGGTGAGAGTGGCTTAAGGTGTGTTGTTTCATCAGCCCATGAGAACAGTGCCTGTAGGACTTGGAATTGAAAACTACTTTCATCCTGGCTGGGTACAGCAGCCTATAGGAAACATTTAGCTACTGGAGTCTACGCTTTGCGGCTTCGAAGGATTGGCGTTGCTGCTGCACAAGCTGAGTATAGTCTGGAAATACCATGATCGTGTGAGTTAAAAAGCAGTTGATCCTTGTGGGTTCTCGCAAACTGTAGTATGGCATTCCGGTCTGCGTAGTTAGGGAGTTTGGCGATCACTGCTCGCAGGCATTCACTGGGCGGGGGCTTCTTTGTCAGGGCCTGATGGGCTCTTTCGACCACAAAGCAGGTGGACATAGATTCTACTGGGAGCAGGGATTGGAGCCATCTTGTGTGGAAATTATTCATCGATGAGCTTTCGCAACCCTCCAAGAAGCCAAGTAGGCATATGTTATTTCGTGGGGCCCTGCCTTCAGCCTCCTCGACGCGTGATGCCAGTTCCTGAGTCACGACTGTAGCTTGTTTACCTTCTTCTGAAGGAACAACACTGTGTCCTCCACTGTTGAGACCTGGGTTTCAGCCTCAGTGATTCGGTCTACTGTTTGGGGAGATCTTGACACAGCAAGGAACCCGCAGACCCCACAGCGCCAATCTGTGCCTCGACTGCATCTCGTAACTGGGTAATTGCTGGCAGTAGAGCTGCATTGTCTGGGGACAGGCCTCCTGATCGCTCCCCTCCCGAGCCGGTGGTAGTGTATTGATCTAGGGTTCTCTGTTTTGAGGCGGCCGTTCCGGACTTGTCCATGCCCATGAACGAGGGGAGGTATGGGCTGACGGGAGGTAATATGCAACTGTATGGTGCTCGCTCTCCCTCCTCCACAACGCTGCAGGGTCGGTCGCTGGATACCAGTCTTTAGAACAGGAGCCCAGTGCTCCTCCGTAGGTCACCACTATCCCCACCAGGGCAGTGGCCCAGGCTGCATTCCTTTTGGCATCTGTACATTTCCACCATTATCATTAGGATTATGCCTGCATTCTCTTTTCCAATGCCCAATTTTATGACAGATGTGAAATGGTGTGATCTTTTTCATTGCAGCAATATCTATTCCAGAACCTGTATCTATAGGAACACCTCTAACTCTATCTTGAAACATGTTAAAGCCTCCTTGGTTTTCCTGAAAACCAACCTGTGCAACAATAACTCCTTTCATGTTCTCTTGATCTCCTGTAAAAGTTGGATTCTGAAAACCTGCTAAAGTCAACTTCATTTGTGCCAACATAAAATTCTCTTTAATCTTTTTCTGCTTCATATCTAACTCATCGCTGCAATACTTGGCATATCATAAACTTTTATAGAGCGATTGTTCTGTCCATGTTTTGCGTTATGTGTGAACAGATCTCTGGCATCAGTCCTAAAACAAATTGTGACACAAAAAGTGTGATATGCTTTTCTCCAGAATACTCTCATCCACTGTGCTTCTAAAACACCTGTAATAACCGTCCATAATATTCATGTACTGTCTCCTTTGGCTCTTGAGTAGTTATTTTAATTTGAAGCCAATCTAAATCTCATGGTGGCACTCTGCCCCTCAGGAAAGTAATCACTGCCTCATATTTCTCCATCACTACAGGAGAAAGAGCATTTGTTCTAGTTTTCCTCACAGGTTCTTCTTTTGGTGACTGTCCTGCAGTCATACATTCAGCCCACAAATCAGCAGATACTACTATGTCAAAAAATGTATTCAAATCTGTCCACAACACCTCAGAAATCTTTATGAGCCACTCAACTTGTGCATACCATTGCACCAGTTCGTCTCTCAATTTGGGGAAATTGCTCATAAATGCAGCCAAATCACCTCTACCCCAAGGAACATGTACATACATTCCTTCTGCTATTTCTATAACTGAAAATGGTGCTGTCTATCCCTTGTTTTCTTATTTCCTTGCTATTGCTTGGTCTTTCTTTCTCTTTTTGTGCTCCTTTGCCCATTTAACATATTATTTTTCAGTCTCACTCCATTTGCAAATGCATGACCAGTTCTGACATGAGAAACCACATTCCGGAAATTCTCATGCTTTTTAATGCTGGTTCATCCAACTGAACTCTACAGCTTTTTTGCAAGTGAATATGGTTCACAATATCAATCTCATAATTTTGAGACAATTATGTCAGTTTATCCTATATTATAGCTACTCTGTGTGATCTTTTTACACACGTAAATTAATTCCTTTCTTTGATATTACTCACTATGTTCAAATTCTAAGCATCCCCTTTTTATTTCCTCTAAATCCATCTTCACTTGGGCGTCACTTAAAGGTTTCTCCCTTTCAACGTCTTGCTTTTCTACCATCTCGATGCTGTATGTCTTTATAATCCCTGCTGCTTCTTTTAACGAAATTGGTAAATTCCTCTCTGCAAAAACATTTATGTTGCCCGAGACAACAGGAGCTTTGAAAACTAAAGTACTTCCATCTATCAGTGCTTGTCTTGTCTTGTCCGTGGGGGTCTCCCATAACAATCTGAGAATTTTGTGAGGTTGAAATAAATCCTGTGGCAGGTATAAATCCAACGGCTTGAAGAGCTTTTGGCCTTAAATCCACATTTGGAGGATCAGTTGCAATATATCTAGGCACTATGGGGGCATTCACAGTTGTTATTTGGGCTGTATTATGCACTCTAGGTATATTGGTCACAGTCAGAGCTACAACCTGTGGTTGAGCCACAGCAGGTGGGATAATTTGGAGTATCTGTGAAGGCCTTTCAATCTGGGCTAACCTTGTATTTATAGGAGCAGTTGCAATTGTGGTATTTGCATCACCCCTAGAGTTACTGTGATCAATGGGAGTTGTACATGGTGGATGTCTTGAAGCCAACATCTGTTCTAAAATCTCCCCATTTTTCTTTTGGTGATCTTTCTCACTGCACTGTTGAGCTAGTTCAGTAGTAGTAGATAGATATAACCCCGCCCTCTTTATGAAAGCCTTTCTCCATCTGCACCGTTCTTCCTCCCATTGAGCATCCGTATAATTTCACACCGGTCACTTTGCCCTTCTCTGGCATTTTTCTCTCCTTTTATCCCTCGCAACCTTCTCCCACGCATGAAAGTCTTCATATTGAGTAGGTCTAGGAGGTGGGCTTATCTTGTGCAGTTTCCCTTTAAAAGTGTCAAGAATATTAGTATTAAACATCTCATATCTAGAAAAGCTCAATGCACTTTCTTTCTCAGTAATTCTGCTCCACTGGCAAAGCCAAGAGCAAGTGTGTAACCCATGCTCAGTAGGTAAAATGTGTAGGCATAACCTCAGGAGGTGCCTCTTCACCTTTCTGTTCTGGAAGTGTAACATCCCCTCTTGAAAAACACTTAAATTCTTTAAAGCATTTTGGTTTTGGGGGTACGGTGCGTACACCACATGATCGCCGGGTACGGTGCGTACACCCCATGATCGCGGGGGTACGCACCGTACCCATGCGATCATGGGGTGTACGCACCGTACCCGGGGGGGGCCGTTCCGTACCTGTTTTGAGGCGAACTCTGCTTCTCCGGATATTTTCAGAAAAAGTGTTGTACGGTGCGTACCCGACACGAATCGTACTTGCTGGGTCGGAAAAACCAGCTGCGAACCGTTTGGATGTAGCGTACAGCGGTTTACGAGGGAGATTCGTATGGGGGTTTGATTCGTACGGTCTCTGTACGATTCGTACGGAGTCCAGCTCCTGGTGCAAATCGTACTTCGTAGTACGTACGGGGACGTTGCAGGGTACGATTCATACGGGAAAAACACTCCGTACGGCTATTCGGAGCTGTTTTTCCCAAATCGGAATCGACCCCTTAGTGTAGTAAATTCTACCACTCAGCAATCCAGCGCTTTTCCTACTGTTGCACTGACTGGAGTGGAAATAGTAAACTCTCCCCCTTCGCAATCCAACACTTTCCCTATTGTAGCACCAACTGGAATGGGAATAGTAAATGTACCCCTTCACAATCCAAACCTTTCCCTACTGTTGCATTGACTGGAGTGGTAATTACTTTTTTCTGGGTTAATTATAAAAAAAATACTTTGTTAAGTGTGATGGGAATAGTAAATTGTAGTATTTTGTAATGTTATATTTTATGTAATTTAATATTTATTGTAGTTAGAATAGTAAAATCTTACTTTTGTGTGGTGTAAAATATTTGTTGCGGTTGTGTTGTTTTAGGTGGGAGTAATTATGTTTATGTCTATTTAGTTGAAAAATATTTTCTTTTTAATATGGTGGGAGTGTACATAGTTATTTTAATTTGTATTAATTTATTTTATGTTGCAATATATTTAATTTTGTCTGATCTATTATAACAATAATATTATAATTTACAATATGTTTTGTTTGCAACTTATTTTGAATTAAATTGTAAAATATATGTGTTGTTTAATTTTTATTTTAAATTAAATTGATTCCCAAGTTTTATATTTTATATTTTTGGTATATTTAAATATGTTTACATATATTTTGGATAATATTATGCTATTTAGGATTTTTTAAGTTATATTGTTAATTAAAATATTAATTTATATTTTTTATATATGTATAGGTATATATAGATATATATATATATATATATATATATATATATATATATATATATATATATATATATATATGTGTGTGTATGTTTACAATTTTAAATGAAGTTTATTTGTAGTATTTGTTCAAATACCGGGTAATTATTTTTTATTAAATTAAAGTTAGTATTTAATTTATAATTTATGTTTATTTTAATATTTTAAATATATGTATTTTAAATTCAATATTTAATATAACGATATTATTGTAAACTGTATTTTTTAGTTCCGATAGTTTTTGCAGTTACCTGTTTAAGTATAGGGAGTTGATATTTTTGCATTCTATATTTTTACCTCGATTTTTTTAACATCTATGGGGCATATTCTCAAGGACTTATTGCCAAGTTATCAGCACTTTCATGCAGCCAAAGTGGAGATAAATTTATCGCCCCATTCACAAGCTGGTGCTAACAGCCTATATCACATGTTTACCTGCGATAGCAGCCCCAAACAATATCGCCACAGATGACTCCGGCAAATAATGCTAATGAGATGCAGAGTAGGCGTTCCCGTTCAAAAAGCAGCAAACACACTACTCCGCAACATTCTCAACAACCAGCAAGATCGGCGGTAAGATCTCAAAACAGGCGATAAGGTGTGTTAGCCGCAGGAAAATGACACCTGCTCTGACCTGGTGTAAAGTTGTGTGAAAACCTGCACCATCAAAGGGAGCCCAGCCCAGAGCCACACCAGAAGAGCAACAGATGCTATGGAGCCACCGAACATGCTGCTCTGACACCTAAGCAGCTCACAACACCCACACTCACCACACCCAGGCCTGCAATCCCCCCTCGGACCTCCCCCCCAAAGATATGTGACCTCAACTTTACAAAATCATGAACAAAACATCTCACCTGATGTCGCACAACTACAACACTCAAAATACATGTGAGTTCAGAAAAAAGGAGAATCACTCAGTCAACTTTGAATTACCAAACAAAACTCTTTATTAAAATTTAAAAACAAACAACTATTCAGAAGAGCCATGGCGGGTCATTCTCTGGACAATCTCTAAGTCTCAGCCTGCAAGACAAAATACAAGAGGAGAAGGTGTGCCATGCGCTCATCAAAGGACAGAGAGAGCGAGAGAGAGAGAAAGAGAGAGAAAGATATAGAGGGAGATAGAGATAGAGAGAGGGAGAGAGAGAGAGAGAGAGAGAGAGAGAGAGAGAGAGAGAGGGAGAGAGAAAGAGAGGGAGATGGAGACAGAGAGAGAAAGAGAGGGAGATAGAGAAAGAGAGAGAGAAACAGAGAATGGAAGAGAGGGAGAGAGAAAGAGGGAGACAGAGGAAGGAAGAGAGGGAGAGGGAGAGGGAGATGGAGAGAGAGTGGCGACACAGCGGACCCAGACCTCACTGCTTACCTGCTGCCACTGGTGTGTCTCCAACCACATGCCGGTACACACTGCGATCCACCAGGTTCCATTTCTGAAACAGAGTCTAGATTTAGGAATGGCAGAGTACATACAATTGCACACGCCATCATCGCATGCCCCCCTGCGCACCCTGGCAGCTGCACCCCAGCCCCTCCCACCGCCAAGCGGTGACTGCCCGCTCCAGCGCACCCAGGTCCTTACTGCTCACCTTCTGCTACTGGCATGTCTCCAAGAGGGCCCACCACGTGCCGGTGCAAGCTCCAAGCTCGGGGCCTGCGACCTTGGCAGCCTCCACATCATGCAGCCCCGCACTGTGGGCCACAAGGTTGCACACTTGATTCTGGGTCTTGATATCGCAAAGGCCGAGAACATATCAGTGCACAGGGCATCATCGCAGGATGCACATCCGCTTAGCCCTATAGGTGCCACTAACTCTGTCATCCGCGAGGCAAAATCACAAGGCGGTAGGCCTGCGCTGCTGCTGGCTCAGGCCTACACTGCGGTCCAGCAGGGCACACAAATCATTAGCAGTCCGGACCGCCAGGACAGGCATCATCGCAGGCTGCACACCCGCTCAGCACCTAATGTGCCCCTACCTCAGGGCACCGAAAGTCACCGTTCCGTGGCGGTGTGCCTGTGACGGACGCAGTTTGTCCCGTGCCACCAAGTCTATGACCCACAAATCATGGACCCTCTATGATTGAGTATGGAGGTGCGCTCACCATCAAGTAACCTACGGCCCTGGGGAATGTGCTTTGTTACGGCCCTAGGCCCTCATGCATAAATATTAAGCACACAGACACACCCAGATAGAAAGTGGAAATGGCGTCCAGCATGGGCACCCGGGCCTTTCTATTGGCAGGGTCACATGTCCTGTGATGCGTGTGCTGGAAGGGTGTGGTGTGGTGTGGGTGTATGCCAGCCGTGAGGGAGCAGCTGTGGCATGCTGACAACTAGACCTGTGATCAGCAGATCACTACAGGGAAGACCTAGGAAATGTAGCGGTGCTGTCCCCCGCTTTGAGCGTAAGCGGAGTGGGATGGCCTAGCGTATGCCAGTCCAGTGTAAGGGTGTGAACAATAACCTTGGGGCTCTGGCTGTGGTTCTGTACCGCACTGGACAAGGAAGTAACTAATGCATGTGTCCCTGTTGTAGTACAGGCGCCACACGGACATGCATTCGTAAATGTGTCACCCTCTGACCCAAGTCCACCGACATGAGCAACATGGTCATAAGGATTGGATCACTGACCCTAAATTCATCCATACTTCCACATTTGAAAGATCATAAACATGACAAGTCTGTGTGATAATGAAAGTTTAAGGCACATTCAGTGGAGAATTGCAGCTGGAGCAGTACAGGGCCATGCAAACCCCACATACCAATTAAGGCCCGTGGAGGGTCAGCCAGAGTTCTTCAGGGAATGACAAGTCCAAAGGAAGAGGAAGAGGGCAGTCCGCAGTCTGAGTGCTGTGTCATTGGTGATCAAATGCAATATGGCAGTCTGTTTCGAGGTCCAAGGTGACTGTTGAAGAGTATATTGGGGGACAATGGAAGGAGATGATGCTGAGGGCAGAACCAAGCTGTAGTGTAGTTCCTATATTCTCAATAGGCTCTGCGCATTGGAATAACATATACTATAGTTTAGACGTAGGACTGAGGTCGACTAGGTCTCTATCATATATATTAGACTTAATTGTGAGTGCCAGCTAGCTCAGAGGTCACTAGAAACTTTCTTGAATTCACAAGAAGGGATTAGTTTCTGACAACCGCATAAACATGCCAACTTTGTTTCCCAAGAATAAGAAATCAATCTCTAGAGTCGCGGAAAGAATAGATAACTATTTTACTCAGTCAGTAATTCACCAGAGGTGCTGAGAAATAGAGAGACGGGCGTTTTCAATAAAAAGTATTTATTGAACAGTCTTCTTTCTCAAGCATAAGAAATGTACTGCTACAATTGTAATATGGTTTCTAAGCCATAAATTGCCTAAAACACATAAAATATATACAGTGATAAAATAATGACTAAAAGTACTCAACTGGTGCTTCTAAAATACGCCTACCCCGGTGTACCTAACCTAAGTCTAGTACAAGGGAAGAAGTAAGTGAGGAGTAGCTTAAGTTTAGTATTTCTCTGCCAAGAGTCTGTCCAAGAATTCTCTAAGGGTCTAATCAGCTCTGTACCTTGGTTTGGAATGAAGGAGGTCTTGTATCACTATCTCAGGACCCGATTTCCCAGCAACTCGCAAGGGTAGCCTGGAAACACTGGAGCTGGATTTCTCAGCAGGAGAAAAGACAGCGTCTCTCAGTGCATCAGCAGGAGGGTCGGCTTCCTTTGGCGCTTGCTGCTGCAGGGCGTCGGGCAAGTAGTTAGTCCATCTGCTCCAAACCACCGTGTGTTTGTCTGGGCAAATCTAGGCATATTTATACTTTGAAGGTGCCGGGTTTGACGTGTGATTGGACTTAATAACGTTATCAAAGACTCAATTCTTCGAAAAGTCCATGATTTCCTAGATAAATTAGTATTCAGCCAAGGGGAAGTCCCTAGCTGCTGAAGGTGGGTTTCTCTAAGAAATCGTTGTGCATTCTTGGAATTTAGTGGAAGTAGCCATGCCGTATTTGGGCTGCATAGGCTCAGTCTAAATATGGTAATGATTTCTATGCTTATATGAGGATCGAACAATATATACCTATATAAGGGCATGAATCGGGAAAAATGACACTAGAGTCCTAGATTAATTTACAACACCCACTCCACGATTTTAAGTTCAATACAACTAAACGTAGAAGCACTGACATATCTAAAGCTAGTGTTTACAATCCTACCCAAAATACAATATACAAATTGCATTTGAAAAGGCTTGTTTAAATGTAACAAGTATAGAACATACATTTCTCTATAGACATGAAGTATAGTATACATTCTATCATTTGTAAAATACAAAATTACATTCATGAAACGTCTCTGAAGTTTACAGAAAGGGAAAAAAATTTATTTTCGAGACAATCCCAAAGCATAATATCTAAACTGTTTTTGTTCTGAAGATTTAGGCCAAATATTGTTATTTATGGGCTATAAAAAGGAAATCTTGTTCTCTAGGAATAGTTTCACTTTAAGCAGATTACTCTGTGCCAAAAGTTCTATTTTGGAAAAAGTTCAAATTGGTAGATGGTTTGTTTTGAAAAATGAAGGCCGAACTTCAGAGTTCAGGGAACGCTGTGTGAAGTAGTCAAAAGTTATTCTCGGTGTCAGGAGAAAACATCAGATCGTCTAGGCTGGCAAAGAAACCGTCTACCGTAGTAGGTGAAAGTGGAACCACTTCAGTTAGCAGATCAAAAGTGCAGAAGTGTGGATCATCGCCGTCAGTGTTTTATGCTTTAGCAATGTCCGCAGTAGGTGGTACCTTTATGCCTGTAGTGTCTCGTATCTCACCCTCAGTTAGACTTGCCGGTGAGACCTCAATGAATGCCGTCATCAGAATAGGCAGCCGTTGGGGGCAACACGATGCATGAGTCGTTACTGGACCTAGCAAAGCGTCAACATCCGATGGCAGTACTGATGGAAGTGTAAAACAGATGTCCAACACGCATTCCTGTCTACAAAGCAGGCATCGTAGAACAGGTGGGATGCAATCTTGCCAGATTGGTCTGAACGATAGAAACCAGGTTATGTTCAGATCTCTTAAACGAGCCAAGCCAAGAATCTGTGAAATTCTCTCCCGATACCTCATGGCAAGGAGGCATTGTTCCATGGTAGTCGTAAATACATGTGCGATGCCACTGGTATCAGACATATTTAAGATTTGACTTAACATTTCTGCGAAATGTACTGGCCAGTTTGTTGATAATAATGCATGTATCTCTGCAGAAGTCCTTGCAACTTGCAGATCATATGTTTCTCTAGACGAGGTCAGTAGCACAGTTTTTGTAAAAGAATGACTTTCATTCTGCTTAAAGTATCAATTCGTATAGAAGCGATATTCAGTGAAGGCCATAATGCCGTCCCCCTGTCTGTCTTGCACGTTGGATACAATGCTTGCATACAACAAGTGACCATGGACGAGACACTGACCAGATACGCTTTTCCTGGCAACATGCCACAACAGCTGTGGTCGTTGAGCATAACATAACTGCCATTGGATAGCTGCCTGATAATTGGTTCTATCACTGCGGAGGGTGTACCATGCAGGTGGCAAGAGAGGTTATTTGCAGAACCTTCGCAGGCTCCGTGTAAATTAATACCTTGGCACAAAAGTGTACCACTTAGTGAGTTCTTACAATTTTTACCATTAAGGAATACCTCCTTTCCCCCATTCCAACATTTGTGTGTGTATGGTAGTGTATGGTAAAGTCCAGGTCGACTTAATGTATTCTTTACCCAACCGTTCATACAGGCCCGCTGGTATATGCTGTAGACAATACTGAAATCGGAAAATCGTCACTGGTATCGTGATGGTGCCATGTATTATCCATTCAATGACAGGTTTCTCAGAAACTGTCAATGGTAATATTTCCAGTTTTTCAATGCTCAGCACCGTATAGTCTGCTCCTTTTTGTGCCAAAGAGATTTGTTTATCTGTAAGGTTAAACACAGTAAACAATTATGTGGTATTGATTAAACGCCATGGCACATAGCCTGAATGGAGATTTTGCAACGTCCACCCTAGCAGCATTATAGAACGTAATTGAGACTGGCCATGTTGTAACATTAGCAAGTCTTGCTCTATTATGTCAATTGCAGATGATACGATGCTGTCCAAAGAATAAATTCTGGAGGACAGAGCCGTTAACCCATTGTCCACAACAGAGAGACTTTTCTCTAAATTAATACGATCAAATTCTCGTATTCTTTCTGTAGTTTCCATTTGCGTTATTTTCCAAGCTTCGTTGTACGCAGCGTATATATCGGCGTATATGAAACATTTTTTACGTGGTTTGCGAAGCCCCATTAAGAAATCTTGCTAATCATTGCCTTCTTTAGGTAAAGATAAGTGTTGTTTGATTTCTGGAAGTGTAGATTTATGTAGTCACTCAAGACATAGCTTTCCTACACTGTAAGTAGTTACTATCCATGGATGTTGTCTCTGGGAGTATCTTGGATCTGGTCTATTCACTGTGTACCCTTGAGTTTTGTTCAGTAATCTATCTTGACAGTTATTTGTGTCTATGGGCCAGATTAACCATTTTTTCCAAGCAGGATTAGTTCTGTTTTGTTTTAATATATAGGGTACATCTACCTCCTCTTCTGTAGTATAATCACTGTCAGATGTTGGCTTAGGTATAGACGGTTTGTTTAAATCTTTTATCTTAGCCAGGCCAAGACAAGAAGTTTGTTGAACAGTGCCATGTAAATACATTATTTGTTCTGGTATAATGCAGGCTCTGAACAGGGCTACTAAACCTTGCACCTGCCAATCTTTTGTGCCCCAGACAGTTTTCGTCTCAATGTTGTCTTTCCAAAAGTCAAAACCTAATGTAGACAGTTGAGCATAAAAGTTTGCAGAACAAATTTATTTAGTATTGGTCAACATTGTTTTCATTCCTGTCTTATTTATATTTTTGAAATAAAACGCTTCTGGATTTGTAACATTAAACCCTGTGAAGTACGGAAACTTTTCAAAAAATGTTTTTGAACTGCCTTTTGGCGGCGTTGGACAATGTTCCCATTGGTTGTAAGTAAAAACATTCCTAGGGCTTGCAGATTTTTGCAAATAATGGTGACCATAATGATTAAAACAATACATTTGTTCATAATCTGATGAACCTTCTAAGTATTCATGTTCTGTAAATTTAGCTGACATTTATAAATCTGTCATCATGTTGTTAACAGTTTCGAAGTCCCAATCATCAGAAAATGTGCTGGATGAAAAAAAGTCACTCAAAGAAACCTTAAACTGGTGTAGAATCTTCAATAGCTCCACCGGGCCATAGATGTCATAAGCAGTTCTGTTCCATGCTATACCACCAGGTATAGGAACGGCTGTGATGTTCACTGATGAGAGGTCTCTTTGTTCACGATGAGATGATTTGTGAGGTTTTAGGAGCAAGTTGATTTTCTTACTTGCTGTGTCCATTGTACTGTATTTTCCATCTATCATCTTTCCCAAACTTAAAACCAGAATGAGCCAGAGCAGGAGGAACAGTACACCTAACACAATCCAAAATTCAATCCATGGTGAAACCAGATATGTTTTTCCAAGTTGATGAAAGAGTTCTGTTATTTTTTCTTTGGGAAAGTTTTATTTGCTGGCTTATCTTCAGGTTCACTGGGCTCCTCAGAAAATGTATCAAAGTTGATGAAATAGCCAGAGGCAGTTCTGTCAATTGTTGGAATTGCAACAGGATTGTTATTAATCTTTGGAGTTGCTTCTTCCTTTGTCATATTTGTATAGTCAGAGGCTACATCATTGTAGACGGGTGTTTCTTGACGAACTGTTATTTGGGTATCCAGAGGCACAAGTTCCATGGCTTTATTGCATAGTCCTTCTTTTCTTACTGCAGGTTTATCACAGGTGATAAGTCTTTCAGTTTGAACCTCTTGGATTGTAGCAAGATTTAGTTGTCTGCTACATCTTGGGAGTCCACTGGGCCTACTACTTATTATCGGCCACATGATTGTGGTTTGACCAGGTCGATGGACACAACTCTGTTCTCCCTTTTACCAGCAAGGGGGGGGTAGTACTACTGATCTTGTTCCTTGGATTGCCAAGATAGGTACTGCTTTTCTGTAAGAAGGCCCAAATTCCTTCTTTACAGCGATCTTTTACCTGACTAGATCCCCAATCTTTGGAATCCAGACAGGTCTTGCTGGGACAGGTGGTTTTTCTTCAGTGGTCGTTGGCTTCTGTATCGTGTTACTCAGACATCTTCTTGTTTCATTTAACCACTCGGATGCTAAGCTGCTTCCTGGATTTCAATGTAATTTCCATTGAAATCAATGGAAACTCCATGACGAGCTGGGCTCGTCATGAGCGTCGAAGGGGTTAAGTCCTGTAAAACAGCCAAACGATCTTTGACATCAAAGGGTTTTTGTTCCACCACTGAAGTTTGACAATCGAGGTCTTCGATTATCATTCTAGTACCAAATAGTAATTCATATGGAGTGATTCCACCCAGAGAACTTCTTGGCAGATTGTTAAGACTACGTTGGACACTTATTAGATGTTTGATCCACCCATCACCCGAACCTAATACTTTAGCTGTTATGGATTGCTTTATGTCACAGTTTTTTCTTTCCACTACTGCATTACTCTCAGGGTGGAAGGGACTAGAATACCGCAATGCAACGCCCAAGCTAGCCATGGCCTCCTTGTAAGCTCGAGAGCTAAACGCAGGACCATGGTCAGAGTGTAGTGTGCCGATTGGGTATGGGTAAAGACTCGCAAATCCTTTATAACAGTTCTAGCGTCAGCCGAGCGCTGGGGCCACATCCAAATAAATCTTGTCCTGGTAGTTGTGGGACCGCATCCGTCCATTATGACGTTTGCGTGTAGATAGTCTAATGCTGTCTAGCAGTGGTATCTGAACTGGGCTGGCTGTACTGTAGTCAGGTATCTGGTGGCTTTCGCTGCTGTGGTCTCTGTTGCAGTTAGGGCAATGAATTGCAAAATTGTAAACATCAACACTGATTCCCGGCCACCAGTACATCTTTTCTAATTCTATTACAGATTTTAAGATCCCTTGATGTCTCAGACCCTCTCCCATATGTGCTTCGTGAACCAAAGCACCTCTCTCGTTCCTATTTGGAATTACTCTGTCCCCCACTCCAGGGATTCGAGCAAAAGGAACGGAGTTTGCATCAATTATGTATGTATTACCGAGTGGATAGTTTAGAGGTAACGCTGCATAGCTTCCTTCCATTGAGGTTTTTACTGCTAGTAACGTTTTACCGTCTATTACTCTTTTCGACTGAGTGATCGTAGCTATGGAAGAAGTTCGCACAGCTGCCTTCCCGGCTTCATCAGCCAATAAATTCCCTGCAAAGTGAACGCCATCAAGCTGATGACTCATTGTATAAATCACGTGAGTCTTTTATAGTTCTTTTTGCACAAGAACTACTTGTTCCCAAAGCGTTTTATGCTTAACTGTGCCACCTTTTGCTTCTTTGTACCCGTTTTGAACCCAGTTTTGCAGATATTCATTGTAAGATTGGACGCAGTAATACGAATCGCACACTATTAGTGTGGGGAATTCGCGATCGGTATTTTGAAGCACCATCTTGAAAGCCTGTAGTTCAGCTCGCTGAGCTGTACCGTCTCCGAGTGATTGAGTTTTAGTGACCATAGGTCTAAATTTACCTTCGCGTCAGTGACCTTTAACAATCGCGCATGCAGCACTATAGGCTTGTTTACCCCCAATTGCGGGCTGTGCTGATCCGTCTGTATAGAATATACATCCGTAGTGTTCTAGAGGCAGAATCTCGGCCGGCAGAGGACATTCGTATTCGTATTGTAGGAATTCTTGTGTCTTTAAGCAGGGGTCAAAAACATATTTAATGTCTGCTGCAGCAAGAGAATTAACCCATTGTATCCATCTCAGATGTAAAGCCTTAGCATTGGGAATGCTTGCTTTTGTCACTGCCTCTAAGGCAGGTACAGGTGTAACGATCAATATGTGTTTACCCTGTGTGAGGGCTCTCTCTTTTTCTACTGCAGTTTGAGCCGCTGTCAACATTTTTTCTGTAGAAGTGAATTTTATTTCAGCTTGTGTGTACAAGTGAGATTTGTATGCTAATGGTACCTTTTCACCTTCATTAAAGGTCGGGTATGTTAATCCGCATCTCCCTGGGATGATTCGGATCACAAGATTGCGCATATTATCGCATGTTTCTAACTGTGTTTTTGCTAACATGTCTGTTCGTACTGAACGCAAAATTTCTGTGTGGTTTTGTGTCCAATTTGTTGGTTTAAAATCAGGTTTGATTAGTTTGTAGAGAGGTTTAACCCTTTCAGCGTAATTTAGAACATAAGTTCTTCCGAAATTCAGGAAACCTAGAATTGATTGTAAGTTTTTCAGCGTCTCTGGAGGTTGGAGCAGCGCACATTTCTCTAGAAAGTTTGCTGCCAGGCTCTTGCCTTCACTTGATAACTCATATCCTAAGAATAGGACGTTGAGGTGGGCAATTCGTGATTTCTTAAAATTGAATTTGTACCCTTTAGATGTGAACCCGAGTATTATGGTGTTCACTCTTTTCAAGTGCACGTCCAAATCATCGTCTGTAAGATAGATGTCGTCGACATAAGATAATGCCTCATCATCATACATTTGTAGTAACTATGTTACCCTGGCTGAAAATAACCCTGGACTATTCTTGAATCCCTGGGGGAGACGGCAAAATTGTCGCTGTCTCCCCATAATTGAGAAAGCGGTCTAATGCCTGCTTTCAGGTGCAATGTTTTGACAGAAAAACCCATTTGAAATATCTAATGTGGTTTTATATTTTTTACGCACGATGTTATTCATCAGTGCTGCACTATGTGCATTTTGTACTGCAAATGTTTTGCAACAGGAGTTTAGATGTCCGTAATTCAAAACTAGACGATATGAATTGTCTGGTTTAGAGACAAGAAACAAAGGATTGTTCATTGACGAGATGCGTGTTTCAATCACCCCTTGGTATTCAAGTTGATTTAAAATCTCCCTGACTTGTTTTTTAGCTTCTTGCTTAACTGGATACTGCCTCTGTGCAGTAGGTTGATTTTTTAACTGGATTTTATGGTGAGGAGAGTTCTGATCCCATCCCACATGATTTTTATATAATGCTGGAGCCTGAGCTACTGCCCATTTTCTGGCATATGTATATTTTTTATGAATTGGAATGTGATTTGAGAAGGCTGGCATAATTATCTCTTCGCCATGTGGGCACTCTCTGACAAATTCAGGTGGCCAGTCTCGTTAAGCTAGAAGAATGTCATAACCTTTAGAAAGCTTCCCCCAAAAGAGTGCTTTTATTTTCCTAGTTATGTCCCCCTCCATCCGGAGTGTTACTTCATATAACTTGTGTGGTACACTAACCCTGGTGTCGGCAGTTTCAACTTGAATGCATTCATTCAAGTCCACTGTGCCCACTCCCCGTTCTTGAGTTGTGTCCTCAAGATGCTCAGCATGTCTGATCTTTACGCTTGCTGCCTTCTTTTTGGTGAATTGAGTTTTCTTATTTTTTGGAACGTGCTGTTTTTCTTCGGACTTCACCCGTTCCTCTTTTTGTTCTGATCGTCCTCTCCTCTCAGATTTCTGTAAGGAAGTCTGAAAGGTACAAGAGCAACGAGTATCAATATCTAGATATCTATCAGGTTTTCTTAAAGTATCCCTATTTATAAGGTTATACCTTTTTTCAGAGAGCTCCCGTTGGGGAGACCTACCTCTGGACTGCGAATGCTTCTCTTTAGGAAGTATTTGCTTAGTGTTTTCCCACTTCTTTTTAGGAGTAGTGAGATTATTTTTAATAAAAACTTTTCCAGGATTTTCAGTTAGCTTGGGTTTTAATGGTTTCCCACCCAAACTATCTGTACCCAGTACTTCATATGATTTTTTCAATAATTCTTGCAAGCTCATATGGTTGATCTGTTATATCTGTTTCTTTTAACTTCTGGCGGATTGCCACGGATGCTGCTTCACCTTTGATGTTGGCTAATAGTATAGCCGAGACCTGTTTGAAATCTTTCAGTAATTTCATACCTAGATTCAAGGCCGGTTCTGGACCGTATTAATTTTGAATCTGTCTCAGAACATCTGGTATTACAGCCATAGACGGAACACCATGTGTTTTTGTGTATATTGAACCAATTGTCTATGTATTTTAATTAACTGTTTTAGCTGAGCTAACAGTTCTTGACCTGTCATTTTTTCAAAGTCAGGATGTGGTGTATAGCTGGCTAGTACCGGCCATGTAGCTCCTGGTCGACCTAGTGGACCGAGCCTGGTAATGTGATTTCGATGTTGTAGGGCGCCTTTAAACCAGAGCTGATGCTCTTGATAAGTTAATGGAATTTCAACGTCCTCGTAAGGAACGTATTCCGTTGGAGGTTCCTCTATTTTGTAGTAGTGAAACTCGTGTGTGTGTCCATCTGCTGGAGGAAAGTGAATCCATGAATAGAATACCTCTGTCTGCCGGTACTCATGTGCCTCTATAACAAAGATTACTTTACCACCTCTCGATGATACTCCATTATTTATCAGTTTGTAAGTTATAGTTTTCCTTACATTTGCCGGGATGATTATAGCATCCAGGTTATTCTCTAGGAGATTTCTGTCATTTAAGGCTGCTTGAGCTGCTGCTGCAGCTCTTTCTAATTCTTCGTCACTATCCGTCATTTTTGTTGACTGGAAGTTTTTTTGCAGAGCAAGTTTCAAGGAAACAAAGATTAGGTGCACAATAGTTTGGAACACTGTATCCTTTAAAGTTGAATAAACCAAAAACTAATACATAGGATTTTTCGTCATACCCAGTTTTGGCGGATATTAGCCTTTCACCCACTCCAGACATCTCTTGGAGTTTTTACGGGAGAAAGGGGTCTGTGTGAAAAGCACGACTTAGTTACTCTAGTATATAGCGTTATATTATCGCCTTACCAAACGTTGGGCACCATGTAGTGTAGTTCCTATATTCCTAATAGGCTCTGCGCATTGGAATAACATATACTATAGTTTAGACGTAGGACTGAGGTCGACTAGGTCTCTAGCGTATATATTAGACTTAATTGTGAGTGCTATCTGGCTCAGAGGTCACTAGAAACTTTCTCGAAATTCACAAGAAGGGATTAATTTCTGACAACCGCATAAACATGACAACTTTGTTTCCGAAGAATGAGAAATCAATCTCTAGAGTGGCGGAAAAAATAGATAACTATTTTACTCAGTCAATCGTGCATGCTTCATTTCACCAGATGTGCTGAGAAAATAGAGAGACGGGCGCTTTTAAAAAAAAGTATTTTTTTGAACAGTCTTCTTTCTCAAGCATAAGAAATGTACTGCTACAATCGTAATACTGGTTATAAAGTACAAGGCATATAATACGAAAGTATTATAAAGTAGTACTGTAAAAGCATGATATGGTTTCTAAGCCATAAATTGCCTAAAACATATAAAATACATACAGTGATAAAATGATGACTAAAAGTACTCAACTGGTGCTTCTAAAATACGCCTACCCCGTTGTACCTAACCTAAGTCTAGCACAAGGGAAGAACTAAGTGAGGAGTAGCTTAAGTTTAGTATTTCTCTGCCAAGAATCTGTCCAAGAATTTTGTGCGTCAGCTGGAAGGTTCGCTTCCTTCGGCGCTTGCTGCTGCAGGGCGTCGGGCAAGTAGTTAGTCGATCTGCTCCAAACCACCGTGTGTTTGTCTGGGCAAATCTAGGCATATTTATACTTTGAAGGTGCCGAGTTTGACGTGTGATTGGACTTAATAACATCATCAAAGACTCAGTTCTTCGAAAAGTCCATGATTTCCTAGATACATTAGTATTCAGGCAAGGGGAAGTCCCTAGCTGCTGAAGGCGGGTTTCTCTAAGAAATCGTTGTTGATTCTTGGAATTTAGTGGAAGTAGCCATGCCGTATTTGGGCTGCATAGGCTCAGTCTAAATATGGTAATGATTTCTATGCCTATATAAGGATCGAACAATCTATACCTATTATAAGGGCATGAATCAGGAAAAATTACAGTCCTAGATTAATTTACAACAAAGCAGAAACCGGCCATATGTCGGAGATGACTGCTGCAGTTTTTTTCTTACCAGGAAGTTAGATTCATCCGCATCTTCGTCCTCTGCTGTTTCATGTGCCTCATGTGTGGGCGGTGGTGTTCTGTCTCCAGCACTCTGTGGCAGTGATACCTCAGGGGCCGGAGGTGGAATGTCTGTCGCACTGTGTGGCACTGACACTTCCGGGGGCTTAGATGTGGATGTAGTGGTAGCAGCAGCATGCATCAGTGCTAGGCCTTGTGGCAGCAATGCCATGAGGATGGTCCTGAGGTCACTGAGGAACCCAGCTACCTCTCGCTTGTGTGTAGCCGTGGCAGCCGCTCTTTCCACCTGTGTCCATGGTCTCCATTAATCTCCGCATGTTTCCTAACTCCGGTGTGACATCACTAGAGCCACTCTGACTGGACAGTTGTTCTAGTCTCTGAGTCAGGGCTCCAGCGATGTCAGCTATGGCCTGTTGGAGAGCATGTAGCAGACTGCAGGTGTCCGTTAGGGACTGTGAGTGGTCCCTGATGGGACTTAGACACCCATGTATGGCATCTTGTTTGGCTGCCGTGCAGTCGAACCCCACCCGCACCTGTTCAGCCAGATTCTCCTGGCACCCCAACACACGGCATTGGAAGGCCATCTGCTCTTTGTGGGGATCCTGGGAGTCAGCCGTGGTGGTGGGTACTGCCTGCTGTGTGGTCTGTGCAGGGGGTGTGGCCTCCTTGTAGCAGATGGGCTGCCCTGCTCCTGGGGCTGGGCTGCGGAGGCTCTCCACGAGCTGTTGGAGGGCGTCCGAGTTGAAGCTGTGGTGGTCCTCTTTGTCATCAGAGAAGAGAGGTCCGGGCTGCTCTGCACAAGATGTTGGTGTTCCCTCTGCAATGTGAAGGGGAGATGCAGTTTAACATTGTGTTCACATGCATGTTGTCGCATTGTACATGTTTACATAAAGACTGCATGACTGTCCATTGTGGCTGTTTATGAGGAGCTGCCAATTTGATACAGGACAGTGGACATTTCGACAACAACACAGATGTGTCTTGGTGCTTGTACATTATCATTTCACATTTCCCTGCAATGCCACATGTGATTGGGCAGTTTCTACACACATGCTGCACCAGTTGTATCCTGTGGCCTGTTGTGGACGTGTTGCGGTTTGTACCACATCGTTGTCAATGTTGATGTGCTCTGCATGTTACAGGTGTGCTATATTTGGTGTAAGTCACCCCTGCAGCTCTGATTTTGCTGCCCCTTCTCCCTTACATGCAGTGTGCCTTTGACTTCTGTGTTTGTGCAGTGCTGTGATTTTTCTTACTTGGGTAAATTGGTCTCCAGGTGGGAATTGGGGGTCTGGGGCATGGTTTGTCCGCAGTTGTGCTCTACTTAAATGTGCATGTGTGCCATTGTGCCCAACACCCCCATCCCCCCAGTCCCTGGTCATTACTCACCCTGTTGCTGTTGTATTCGTTCATGTTGAGCAGTGTCCCGTCCCCCAACTCCTGCCACAGTGTCCCCACTGATGACTGTGGACACTGTTTCCTCCATCTCGTCCAGGTCCTCCTGTGGCGCTGGACTGCCACCTCCAGTCTGCATTGCTGCCTTCTGGTTGTTGGGGAGTTTCAGCTTGGTTTTATGCTTGACATCATTCCAGCGCCTCTTGACCTCTTCCATTGTCCTCCTCAGCACTCCGGCTGCATTCACCTTGTCCACAATGGACTGCAATATTCCATTCTGTGTTGCCAATGACACAGTGGAGGTGATGAACAGTTGTTGATGGTGTTCTACCACCTCCTAGTCTCTGCTCTATGGCAGCATATGAGTAACGAGACCTACTGTCTCAGAATTTGTAATATTGAACACAAGGACCATTTAGTGATGCTGGAGGCAGTACAACATCATATCGATACACACATATATATTTTTTCCCGTGAGGGGAGTTCTATGTCAAACAATTATGACCAATTGTGGATTTTTGTAAAATTGTGATATTTTTATTCGTTAAAAACATAAGAGGGATATCCTCAAACAAAACCACAAAATGCAGTATACATTGTTACAGAATGATTAAAAACATGTTAAAAGACATTTTTTATAGTGACATCATAGAAAAACCAAAGAAAAGTCGACGCGGCGTTTCGGTGCTTGCATGAAGATGTGACACCTTCTTCAGGACGGTTAATCTATTAAAAAAATTTTATACACATTTAATGCATAGACTCCTCTAAATCCTCACACAATTACAAATTGTTTCAATACTTGGATATGGTGTAGCTATTATATTAACTACTACTGCCCAAATGTTTATGCCTCTTTGCTCTCTACAAACAATGCTCGAATTTGGAGTTCTGTAGACACTATCGATTACACATTCTAATACTTTTCTTGTGATTTATACGTATCGATCCATTTTTAATGCCAATGCATGGAACAAGAATAGGCTACTCACATACCTTATCAAAAAAACAAATATTCTTCAAATAAGAGTGATCTTCAAATAAGAAGAATAGGCTACTCACATACCTTATCAAAAAAACAAATATTCTTCAAATAAGAGTGATCTCTTATTTGAAGAATATTTGTTTTTTTGATAAGGTATGTGAGAAGCCTATTCTTGTTCCATGCATTGGCATTAAAAATGGATCGATACGTATAAATCACAAGAAAAGTATTAGAATGTGTAATCGATAGTGTCTACAGAACTCCAAATTCGAGCATTGTTTGTAGAGAGCAAAGAGGCATAAACATTTGGGCAGTAGTAGTTAATATAATAGCTACACCATATCCAAGTATTGAAACAATTTGTAATTGTGTGAGGATTTAGAGGAGTCTATGCATTAAATGTGTATAAAAAATTTTTAATAAAAAAAAAAAAATTTTTAATAGATTAACCGTCCTGAAGAAGGTGTCACATCTTCATGCAAGCACCGAAACGCCGCGTCGACTTTTCTTTGGTTTTTCTATGATGTCACTATAAAAAATGTCTTTTAACATGTTTTAATCATTCTGTAACAATGTATACTGCATTTTGTGGTTTTGTTTGAGGATATCCCTCTTATGTTTTTAACGAATAAAAATATCACAATTTTACAAAAATCCACAATTGGTCATAATTGTTTGACATAGAACTCCCCTCACGGGAAAAAATATATATGTGTGTATCGATATGATGTTGTACTGCCTCCAGCATCACTAAATGGTCCTTGTGTTCAATATCACAAATTCTGAGACAGTAGGTCTCGTTACTCATATGCTGCCATAGAGCAGAGACTAGGTGGGATTTCTCGTTGTTGTGACTCTGTAAACCCCATCCCAGATAGGATTAAGGGGGAACTCCCTGTTTTGTTTTTGATGTTCTACCACCTCCGTTATCAGGATCCTCTATTCCTGCGGACTGAACCGCTTCTTCCTCTTCTTCTTGTCCTTGCCCTTCCCTGACTCTGAGGTCCCAGGCTCGTCATCCGGGGGGCTTGTGGGGTTCTCGTTGTCCTCTGTACTTGCTCCGGCAACATCCATTGTGATTCGCTGTTGTTGGGCTTTTTTATATGGTTATTTTTCTACTATAATGGTGATTTTTCACGCCGACATGTGTGAATTGCAGGCCTGTCACTGGTTTCTGCTGATTTTTGTATCGCAATTGGCCTCATCAGAGCATTTTTTGCGTTTGTGTTTCGCATTTTTGCTGCGTCGCATTGACTTTATCGCGGACATTTGACACATTATCGTGAGGCTATACCATGGTACTGCCGTGTTGTGAATACAACGTTAACACTGCGTTATTTTCACACAATAGACTGTGATAAAAAGAGTTGCGTTAAGCTACTTTTGCGGTATTTATCACACGTTCTTGAGAATATCCCCCTATATTTTTGTGGTCGATATTCTGTCAGTGAACCTTCCGTATATATTTCAATTCTCAATAAACCAATCCAATTTAAGATAATAGTTTACCAATTTTCTTTGTCAAATCCAAATACGTTTTTCACTTCTAGCAATCCAATCCCAGCACAATTCTCTGGCCCCACCAACCAATTCCAGCACAAGAACGCACCAACC